>NC_079159.1:80300423-81621995 GCF_947563725.1 Argiope bruennichi | reverse complement strand
AAAGGTTCTAATTGGCAAATATTAATTATCAACTCGAAAATTTTAGATTTTAGCCGCAAGTCAAAAAAATTTCCGCTTCGAAATCTCAAAACAAAAATAGAAACGAGGAGCCGAAATATGGAAACAGTTTTTCGGTTAGGGAATCCCCATGTTAATTTGGGTCGTTTTAACTCGCGTCTTTGCAGGTAGAAGTTTAATGAGAGTACTTAAATTGTAAAGAATTATATTTTTGCAAAGCTTTGTTTGCACTCACAAAATTCATTTTCTGAAAAAATATGGAAGTCAACTGACAAATTTTATTTAGAAAACAAATATTTCTGAAATTATTTTTTTTCTTCTCACTTTCTTCTTTCTTTTTTTTTATGTAATGTGTCGACAATGCAACAAATAATATAAATTGTATAAAAAGAAAATTAAGGGAATCATGTTACTTTTGCTACAAGAGTCAATCAATTACGAAATCTGTAAGCAATGTCTAATCAATTTCCCTGAAAAAATTCTGTTTTAAAAATGAATTAAATATAGAAATATAACTTAGTATTCCTAAATTACATTAACAAAATATTTATATCCAATCGTTTTGCAAAAAGGAAGTTAAGTACTGTTTCGTATATCAATCTTTTAAGAATATGATCTGTCTCTGCAATTTATGAGGGGGAGTAAGGAATTTCTCTTATCTATGAAAGATGAATCAAGACGCTTCAAAATTCTGAAATCCCAGGGTTCAGTTGCCCTTTGGACTGAGAGAATTTAAGGCTTTTACTAAATTCTCTACATATAATTTTTTTAATTGAATCTCCTTTAAGTAACAATCCTATTTGCACAAAATTCACAACTACATATACTACATCTTCAACTTTCGATTACATCTTCATGATATTGGACGGGATTTAAAATATCGAATGATATCGCATCAATATCGTATAACATTTTGTGCTAATATGGATGAATTTGAGGTCCAGTACAACATTTTCTTCAGTTAAATTTTCAAAAGTTTTAGAATAATCGAATTTGAAATTGAGTCAAAAGCATTCTTCTCTATGAATTAATAATATTTGTACGATTGGTAAAATTATGTAATTAAAATATCTTTTATACCTGATTTTCATAGCAGCTATCTGAGTGCTCTTTTTTTCGTCTTGGAATTATATTCTTGAAAATATAGATTTCCCAATGAGATTTTACTACTTTTTCGTTTTAAAAGTTTAATTTTCAGAAGAAATTTATCATATCATGTACCCTTATATTTAAAAAGATCTGATTCAAATACCGAACTTGCTTATTTAACAAATTTATTAAAAATAAATTTATTTATTAATATGCATTCAGCCACTTATCCAAGGAAAATTATTATCATTCGAAATTTTCATAACAATTAAAGAACGTCTTTATTACATTCCGTAAAACAGTATTGAAAATATCGTTGTATATTATAAGTTTATTTCAACCAGCAAGTTTTGCCAAGCAAGAAGCGTTTACAGATTTTAGTCGAAGAGTTATTTTGATTAATTCATCATCAGAGGACTAGAATTTTCTTTGCTATACTATTCATCTACATTATATTGGATATTATTAAAAATGATAGGTAGGCTCATTGTCATCATACTTTTTCTAAATGAATATTATATTCAGAGATCCATAGAAACAACAGTTAGATAAATTATATCTTCATTTCAACGAGCAGTTACTAAATAGAAGAAGAATAATTCTCAGATACATTTTATTTCCCTAGGCATAAATGTTGCTTCTATTTTTTAGTTGTTGCAGAAGATTTTTATTTGAATTGTGAATTCATCGAGCACAAGATTTGGCAATGAGATTTTCTGAGATGGAAAGTGTTCTCTCATGGCATTCAGCGAAAAAAGACTTCAGAAATAAATAAATATTCATTTCCGAAATTTCTGAAAGAAACTGATTTCATATTTTTAAAATCAGTTTTGAACGTTTTTTGACTTGAAAGCCTTCATGTTTCATAAAACATTAAGGAAACTGAATTTAGTAGTGTTAAACTTTGTTAGTAGTGTTAAAATTTTTAATCTGAAATCAAATTACATTACATTTGAAGATGTAGAAATTCACATAAATCATTATGATGCGAATGTATGTTTTTTTTCTTCTTACAGTAATGTTACGTTGATGCTATTATATATGAAACTAAAGAATGAAAAAGCTATAACTCTTCTTTGAAAGTTAATATTTTGAAGCATTTCATCATGAATTTAATTTTTTTTCTTTAATGAAACTTCATAATTAATAATAGTGTAGTGTTTATTATTAATTATGAGATTTCGTTAAAAGACCAAATATACAACATCTATAAATATTTAACATAATGTTAATTTTGAAAAAAATAATAACGTTTTACCTATAAATACAAAACGTTTGAATTATTCCACTAATGGAGGTAATTATAAAATAAACAGGTTTGAAACTTAAATTTCTGAGTAAATTCAGCCTTCATTTGTCAGTCGGCATCCTCAGTCCGATAATTGCATTCCTTTAAGTGATATGCCCTCTTTATGTGTTTAAATCTTATTGGATAACAATTGTAATCAACTGATACTTCTTAGGAAAATGTGGTTTACCATTCCGATAGATAAGTGCACTGCTTAAACATCTAGTCGAGTCCGTCGCTTGAGTTAACCAGACCAGTGTATTGCGAATCTACGATTAACGACTGTGCGATTTCTGTGATGACTCATTTCTGTCGCTGATGTTAAATAAAGTTTTTCACAAGTAGGGTGGTGTTATGAGCATATTTTATAATCATAATACTGTCTTGGAAGAAAACGTACACATAATATAACACATTGAAATTCAGCCCAAAAGATACATAAATGTTATAAAAACGTTTCTGGCGATTTCGGCCGATCAAATACCTATCATGTTGCGCTGTTACTTTATATAACTAAATGAATAATGTCATTTAATTATAGAAAAATTATGCTGCTTTCTATCTATTTATTACACAGTTTAACCTTTGGTTCTAGAGACTAGCAAAATAGACAATAACTTAATTTAGTATCTAGGATTATCATCCTTGCCTATGCATAAAAAAAATGATGCAAAGTTAATTGAATTTTTTACTTAAGTAATTATTTAACAGAATTATCTTTTACATGAAGCGTTGCTTTTTCGTCACACAGAAGTACTGAAATCAAGGTACTTTGTTTTTATACGGTATGCGTCAAAATACACAGTGCTAAAATGAAAAGATGAACAAAATTATATAGTACTGAAATGAAAAGATGAACAATATTAAATTATTGTCATCTGTGAGTTTATTTTTTCTCAAAAGAAATTAACATACATACATACACACTATCAGCGCATTTACCATGGTATGCGTAATCTAAGTGTTCAAAGTGTGCGCCACCTCGCTATTGTCAGTGTTTAGATCGGTCACTCAGATTCTCAAGCATATTCTGAAACAAAGGTTGCTGCAGACTCCTGCAAAAAGAGATACTTTTCACACGTAATGCCTGTACAGTTCTTGATGGATCTTCATTGGCTCACGATCACGATTGGCTCAATTTTCAAGTGCTTGTCTAGAAACCGTGCATTAATTGCCTTATTGCGATTATTTATCAGGCGAATTCCCCGGGGGCACCTTGTAATTGAGGATGAGAAGCTTTCAGCATGGTGTTTGGTTCTGGAGGGTACACACGGTGGTTGGCTCTGGAGGGTACACGTGGTGGTTGGTTCTGGAGGGTACACATGGTGATTGGTTCTGGAGGGTACACGTGGTGGTTGGTTCTGGAGGGTACACGTGGTGGTTGGTTCTGGACCCTGGAGGGTACACATGGTGGTTGGTTCTGGAGGGTACACATGGTGGTTGGTTCTGGAGGGTACACGTGGTGGTTGGTTCTGGAGGGTACACATGGTGGTTGGTTCTTTACCCTGGAAGGTACACTGAAAGGTGGGGGTCTGGCTCCTCCCATCGATGAAGGAACGTACTTCCTTAGGGAAGGGCTGTCATGGCCGGCGACGAACCTTAGAACTCAACCACAGCTCCCGCCTGTGTTGCTGTAGCGGCGGTCCGGTCATTAATATTTTTATCAGTGTATCTTTGAGGCGGGTTGGAGAGTCATTGATATGACTTACTTATCAGGTAATTGTTAAGCCTATTATTGAGCATGGTTGAGATTTTTGTTTGAAACCTTTCCTCTGATTGAATGACTTCCTTGGTGACATGGCGATCTATCTCCAGAATAATTCTAATAATATTTTGGAGCCCCCATTAATTAGATAAGTGAAGTTTTTGATTCATTACAGCTATAAAAAATTTCAGTAAATGATGCAATCTGAGATTCGTATGAAGTCTCGCACATATTTGACTGCTGTCATTTGACAGTTAGTAATAAGCTCAATTTCTCTGCCACGTACGTTAATGTTTTATATATATAGATTGCACGCAACTGAAAAATTTGAAATTGTAGAAAGATTGAAAGATTTTCACTGTTT
This sequence comes from Argiope bruennichi, assembly GCF_947563725.1. Classification (NCBI taxonomy): domain Eukaryota; kingdom Metazoa; phylum Arthropoda; class Arachnida; order Araneae; family Araneidae; genus Argiope; species Argiope bruennichi. Next base: position 81,617,531 of record NC_079159.1, on the reverse strand, counting down.
TTTAAAAAACTTAAGCTCATTAATTAACTGCATTTTGGCGATCTTTGAGAAAACATCATAATTTAATAGCATGTATTTATTGCTGTTGCAAAATTCGTTTCAGAGCTATTCAAAAATTAACTCACCAAGTCTTCCATCCTCTGACCTCCGCTGAACTTTAACTACACTTTCCTATTCCTCTGGGTTCTTATAGGCAGCGGTTGCCTGGTAGTAAGGTGTCAACTTTGGAACAAGAAGGCTCCAGGTTGAGACCCGATTCCACCGAAGAGCCGTTATTTAAGCGGGTCTAATTCACGTTAAATCGAACAAGACCAAACGTCGTCGCGTTGATGTGGTGTGGAAATATGGAGAGGGCGTTGCCCGCACAGGTGTCGTTCTCGTCATCTAACCGTGGTGGAAGATTATGGAATCCTTCGCAAAATAGCCTAGTGTTGCCTTAAATTGGGAGGTTAATATAAATAAAGCTAAAACTTGTTTCTTACAACATTTTTACAAATCCCATGAATAAATATGTGATAAGAGAAAAACGATGGCTTTGAATTGCTTTACCTTCATGAAACCTTATAAGTTTAACGAACATATATTAAATAAAAATTTAGCAAAAATATATTTGTAGAATTTTCGAAAATTCAGTAAAAATTTGCGCGACAATTCATTTAGTTTTATTAAAAAAAATTTTTTTAATTTTTTTAAAGAAAAGTAAAATTGTGAAAAAACAAGATTTGCACAATGAAAATTTTGGGAGTTGTCTAGAAAACCAAATTCTTGCTTAATTATTTAAAATTTAACTTAAAATCTTTTTAAAAAATTTCAAAAAGGCGCATTTTTACCCTGCAGAATATATCTATGATAGATTTGTTAGCTGCAAATCAAACGATGTGCCATGATAAGTTTTAACAAACATATACATATTCTTTAATATTACAAGAAACGAACATGTTTAAGCTGTATATGTTACCCATATGTAATGAAGTGGTGATTATATTTAATATTATATATATATATATTATTGCATTTTATACGTATATTATTATATTACCGGAGAATATTTATAATAAACCGAGACGTACATTCATATGTTAATTTTGTTAATTCATGTTACTTTTGAATAGTCACTTACAATTGTACATGATTATCCGATTAATGACGCATACCATAACATAAATATTTATTATTCTCGTTTTGAATAGTATACTTCCAATACAAAGTATTTTCTAAATGATTATTTTATAGACGAACTTCAAGCCCCTCAGTTCAAATGAATAGATAATATAAAATTCTAATGAAAATAAGAAGAAAATTTAGAGTGTTTCTTCTTGTAACAGGGTCTGTTAGCTTAACCTCTGGTAAACGAAGTCAGGAAGAGGGCAGTTTATCTTAGGGCCTTTCTGAGAGGTTCATTGTTACTTCACAAAAGACGCCGGTTAGTTGCTGCCAGGTGCCACGGTGATAAAAGAAGAAATATTTCTACTACAAGGAAAGTAATTAGAGCTTAGGAGGGCTTCAGCGTGACCTGAGATAGCGAAGTCACAAAAGAGTTCATATTCATTAATCAATACTATTTTGCTAGCATTACGTGTTTCTTGTTTAAACGATAATTTTTTGGGCAAAAATCAAAGTTATTATAGTTCAAAGAAAAAAAAATCCCTCTTTATAATTAAAAATTAAAATGATTTCTTTGTCCAAGTTCCTCGGATTTGGTAGGTTATCCAGTGAGTTTCCTTCAGGTTTCAAAAAATGATTTATCATTTTATGTTAAATAATCTCTTTCATATGCATGAACGGCATTGATTCTTATTGTATCTTGAAATGATACGGATCCTCATTCTTACTAAAAAATTAGATTCTTATAATGATGATATTTTGCCCGCTTTACAACGGAAAGGGATGCAGTAGCTTCTGAGGGTAAAGACCCCTGATCTCCCGGGGGCAGAAATCTGACTTCTAGCTTCCTATGAAGATGACACTCACATACTTGCTTGTACAATCCCTTTTTAAAGGGGGGGGGGTCCTTCATATAACTCACAGTGGGGAAAAACAACCATACCTGAACTAGGACTCCAACCCGGGACACCTATGTCACAGGAAAGACATGCTACCCCTAAGCCAGAAAGCCAACAATATTTATTTTTATATACAACTAGCTGACCCACAAACGTTGTACTGCCATATAAATTATTTCTAGTGAATATTTTGGTTGTTAATTAAAAAATAACGAATGTATTGTAAGTGTTAGGGGATGGGATCTATGACAGAAAGAGGAATGGAGCGCTGTAGACGATGATCGCAGATAAAAACACCAACCATTCATTTTCTCAATACAATGTATTTCATTAACGTAGCGAACATATACATTGTTTGATATCTTAAAAGTTAAACGTAAAGTGAAAAAAGTAATACATTTTTTATTCTAAAGTATAAAAATGAAATAAAGAAAATCAATATTCATTTCGAAGAGCAATTGAGTGTCGATATTCTTTGTCAGTCCGTCTTTAGCCAAAACAAATAAGCTCGAAGGTTTGCCCACGCAAGAACATACCACGTATAACTGTCCCTGTGAAAAACATGGTGTGCCCCAATCTAAGCCGCAAACAGACATCGTCTGGCCTTGAGACTTATTGATTGTCATTGCGAAAGCTAATGTAATAAGAAATTGAAAGTGTTTGAATTCAATTGGCACGTCTGGGAGAATCATTGGAATTCGTGGCAGCAAAACATTTTCGGCTCGGAATTTGCCATTCAAAATGGTGGCTTCAATAACGTTTTTCATCAATTTTTAATGACTAATCATGTGCCATTGCACAGCCGTGGTTGGTTCAAATTCCGAAGTAAAATAACCGGAGATCTAACTTTCAGTCGTTGGATGTGTGGTGACATGCCTGACAAATCCAGTGAGTTCAAAAACTGTGGGATAATTTACAGCTTCGTTAGCATCGCAAACTGTAGCGATCGATTTATATGATACCAAGTCGCCTGGCAACGACTGCTGTATCTTGAAGTTTAAATCGTCGACGTCCACATTTTTTGCTGCCAAAATGGAACTTTCTACCAGCCACGCATGATTTACGTATTGTGTGAGTACATCGGGAAATATGCAATCAATGACAGCATTTGGCGAATCAACGATAGTGCAGAAATTAGTGGGCAATTTTATGCATCCAGTATTTTCATAAACAGCAACTTTTCCATAGCCGATATCCAACAATTGGTCCAAAAATGTGTCAGCAGATGGATCTTGTAGCATTTGGACGCACATGTTTATTTTTAGCTGGACTTTTTCAACATTACGCCACAGTGGCGATGATTTCAAGCACACGTTGATCTCTTCAGTGTACGCTGACCGTGGAATGACGGGATAGGAACAGGCTTATTACCGTAGAGTTATGAAATATACTTTACGACCTATTCTCATACCTACCAAATACACATAAAAAATTTCATGAGAATCGGTCGAACCGTTTCGGAGGAGTACGGACACAAACACCGTGACACGAGATTTTTATATATTAGATTATATTGAACAATTAATGACAACAAATTTCCGTAAAATTCTGCCCTTTATGATTTATAATTTTAAAATTATTCATACTATCTCTACTAGTAATAAAAATTAAATGTGTGTGTGTGTGTATCTGTGAATAGATTCTTTCACCTACAACCAGTTTAGAAAGTATATACTTTGGAGGTCGGGGATGTGCATCTTAGAACGAATTTTTTTTTTCTAAATTTTGTTAATTAAAAATAAACTAAAATTTGTTTGCGTTAACATCCAAAAATATTATAACGTTTGAAAATAAATTTTACACAGTTTCAAAATATAATAATTATCTCTAATGATACCAGTTCAGAGGTGTTACAAATTTTTTCTAATCATGGCAATTTTTGTTTAATTTTTTTTCTTTGTATACTACAACAGAATTGTATTGTTGCTTTGAAATTTACGAGATTAAATATTTGATTCATCTAATAATTAAAAGCGTTATTTTTTTCTTTTGTTGAAAGTTAAAGATGGACGAGAGAATGAACAAACTTGTTTAACTATACTTGATAAGAAACTAACTCATTACACTAAAAAAATAACTAAAACTCCTTTAATAAAATACATAAAACATCAACATTAAACTAAATAACTTACACAACAAAAACCAACACATCAAACTCTACTCAAATAACCATAGATGTGGAGGACGAGCTGAAAAACAAGCCTCTCTCGCAACCACTGCATTTATATTTATATTTCTACGAACAGTAGCGCCCTCTAGCGTGAAAAGTGGTGCGCTCTAGTGGCTCATTTCCCAATACTCTATTTATTTTCTTACTTTTTATTAAATTTTTCTGTTTATAAGTTTTTTTAACACTTTTTTTTATTTTATACATTTTTTAAAATTATTTTATGTGGTATGGAATGTGGAATTATGAAACAGAATAATGAAAATTCTCATATGTTTCTTATTTTTTATATCTATTCTGATACATAATTATATACATCTGATTATTTTTATCTAATATTTAACAAATATTAGGTATAAAAATAAATTTAGTATTTGTACAGAAGAATTATTTCTTATACAGTATTTGATTCATTCTATTTTAATTCCATAAATCTTATACATCATTTCAGACCGATAAAATAAACTTTGAAATATATATTCTAAAATAAATTTAAAAAATATTCCAACTATTTAAGTCTACTTCCAGCTTTCTTGTGTGAAATACGTGCTTTAAGAACAAAACAATAGGAAATGTAAATTTCAAGTCCTTGGTCTTCAAACATCTTCAGGATTATCAAGTTTTCCATTTTAATTATTCTAAGAATTACATAATAAAATCCCTCATTTTAAATAAAGTTAACTGGAAATATCTACTTGAAAGAATATGCGAAGACAGCCTGAACTAGCCTGAATAATATATATAGCAAAAGGAGAGGAAATAATTAATCCATCATTTTTCTTAGTCCTATTTTTACAAATAATTTATAAATTTTAAGATACTGCCACGATATGTCCGTTTTGATCTTGCACTTGATATGACGTACTCTGAAGCCGGGATGAAAAATCAATTTTAATTAGATTATTCACGCAATTAGTTTGAAATTCAAAAATATATTATAAGTTTTAGTAATGCTTAAATTATACCATTTATGAAAAAGAAGCCAAGAAGCTAGAGGAAGAATTTTTGAATAGCTTATAAAAACATATTTACACACTGTCGAAAATGTCAACATATTTTGGACCGATAAGTTTTTTTTTTTTAATTTATCCAAGGGACTATCGTTCCATTTCTTTATTAGTTTAATGTTTCTTCCACGATTGTAGGGAAGTTTAATGAAATTAGATTTTACATTTCAAATGTATATTTTTATAATTCTCCGATTCCTTCATAAGATGTTAAAGTTAATGATTGTATAAATGATGTTTCTAAATTATATTGATTATTAATGTTGCAAGTCTTTTAGATCCCTCTATGCAGTTTATTGAACTAATATCTGTCATTCCTAAACTAAAAGGTATGAAAATTTGTGAGGTACATATCAAATAAAATTCGCAATAGATCAGTCGGAAGTTAATATGGATGCATAAATTTGATTGAAGAATATTAGAAAAAAGGTAATACCTAAAAGGTTAACTTTTTTAGAAACAATTTCATTTCAGTTAATTTTGGAATTTCGTACCCCGTTTTGTCACATTTTTTCTAGTACGTGCACAATCGGCATTTAACAACTACAGCAACACACAAAGCGACCAGACAGAACTCTGCCGGAAGAGAGAATTCACGTAGCTATTGATTTAGATCTTCTCAAACGTCTGCTATTCTCCAATGTTTCCTTGCTTTAGTTGCACTCCGCTGTTTATTCACTTCCATACATCTGACTACTCAGCACATGACGTGATGTTGCTTCAATTCTAAAATCCAATTCTCAGCCCTCAGCTTAATTCTTAATTCACTAATCATTTGAGCTCGACTCAAAGCTTGCGATATGCTGGACAGATCCAACTATTTCGTCGCTGATTCAATTTTGACTAACTACGTCACTGATTCCGATTTGGTCCGATTTTGGTGATTCTGACTGATTCCGGGTTGGTTTGAATCCAGGGATTCTGATTGATTCCGACTTTTATATCTTCCAGAGAAGGGAATAGAAGGATCTAGGAGAATCAATATAGTTCACCTCCTATTGGCTCCATGTCCAAAATTCTTGAAGATTTTATTATCAACTGTTTTGTTTTTCAACTGAAATGTTGCCAAATTCGTCACGAAGTCACCATATAGTCACCGTCATGGTCATTGAACCGACATCTGAGACGCATTCAATAGAACTATGCCTAAAACTATCTTTCCAACTATTAATAAAAAAATTATTTTTATTTGCTTTGAAGTATTTGAATACAAGTCAAGAAAAGGAATATTAATAAAGTCTAGTTTAAGTAAATTGCTTCGTAAAATTAAAAAAAAATCAATAATAAACTACTTTTTTAGCAAAATAAATAAATAAATACTACTTTCTATACATCGTCATTTCAACTGCATGTTATTTTATTTTTGTAAGGTATTTCTTATTACTTCCGGATTTTCTTATATTACTGTAATTTAATGCCTAAATTTAGACATGTTTTATATAAAAAAATTTAATCTTCCAGTGACTTCTTTAATAAAAGGAAGTGCACAGAGGCGCTTGTAATGAGATATGATAAAATATTTTGTCACCTATTCGGAAGAAAAGCTAATAAAGTTTAAGTAAATAATATATTTCTTTTGAAAATAAAAAATGAAAGTAATATCCTGTTTCTTTATGAACATATATATGAAATATCGAAAAAATAATCTTAACAATGCAAGCGACGACGTATTCTGAGACACTATTTATTTATTCTTGTAAAGAAGGCCATCTCGCTAGAAAGCAGTCTTTGTAATCTTTAATCAAATCTTACAACGCTATTTTAGGAAATATTATTTGTTACATTGTGAATCTATTTCAAAAAAGAGGAGATACGTATCATCGAAACCAATATTTTTGCTCTTTGTTCAGTTTGAATAAGAATATATCCCAAAGTTTTTCTTTACATTTCAATTCAAAGCTCAGTTACCATATCTTTTATGCAGAAAGAAAAAAAATATCCTCCTCATTTTTAGAAAATAAAAATGTTTAGAATGGAAGTCTGCAAATGGATATTTTTTTGCTGTAAATTTTAGATTTTATTTCCCAATTTAGGTTCACTGTCATTTCAAATTTATCCATCCCATATTTAGACTAGTGTTCAATATACAAGTATTTATTGAATATAAAATTTTTATCTGATATAAAAAAATACTTTTTTATGCTATGATGAAATAGATATAGTTCTTTAGTATAAGAATGAATTTCTGAAGAGTGGTAGAAAGTAAAAGAATAGCTAAGAAATTCATTCAATTTTGTTAATGAATTGTGTAAATATTACTGATTATTTTTCTTCAATGTTTTTATAGAAGACGAATGTTTATAATTATTCTTAACTACAGCTGTTGTCATAAGATCACATGTTGAATTTTATTGATTTAAGACTGTAAAATCCGTCGATGTCGTTTGGACACCGAAGTCTGTTTAGTTTGTTTTCCTTTCCACATTTTAGCAGGGAATTTGAATGTTTTTCGTGAAATTCAATCATTTTCCATAGCGATAACACAAAAAAAGCTTTGTGTTTCTAGGTTAATTAGGAGATATTTCACAACTAAATATACTTAAAACATCCGCTAGTGTCGTTTCGAACACCAAAGCAATTTAGCATTATGAATAACTATCGTTCAACAAACGAAAGTTCACTAAGTAAAACAAATTTACCAAAGTACTATCGCACAGTTTTTTGACCTAGAATGCAATGTTATTGGGTTCACATCGGAAATGATTCAATTAATCTAAAATTGTTGTGTCTAAGTGTTTCATTACACACCATTTGCTTATCTGATCATAAAAGAAATCATTCGATTTTCAAACCTTGTGCAGAGCAGACTCCCTGAAACGATGGCTCATAGAAAAGATCTAAGCCCGAATGAAATTGCTAATTCATTGCGAGAGCTATCTGAGAATGAATCGGATGGTGGTGAGCTGTCTTGTTCTAATTTAGATTCCGATGAAGACATAATATTTCGTGAAAGTGACTGAGAAGAATCTGAAGAAATAATTTGTTAAGTAATTTATTTTCTTACAGTTTTTTATGATATAAAGGGTCATAACATGTGATAATTACATGAAATATTTTTTTAAAAAATCTTAAAATTAAACCCTACTGAGCAGCTGTCCTGCAATTATTTAGTTATTATAATAATTTTATATATTTTATATCGCGGTGTCGAAACAACACCGGCAGACGTTTAAGGATAATCAAAATCCCAGACGTTCTAATGTTAAATCATTGGTGTGAGGGCGCTGCTGATGATTAAAATGAGAAAACGAACTGAAGGGGAGAGTGTGGAGGAAGAGAACCGCGGGAGAGAAGGTGCCTATAGAGAAAAGATGGATGTTCGAAGCTCTATGATGTTCACGTACTAAATTTTGTTATAGTGTTCTTGTATGTTATGTTTCGTCCTACGTCAATTAGATGTTGTCAAAAAAATTTAAATATGGTGTCATACCAATTATTTTCGTTTACATTTACTTACTAAAAGGGCAGTTTTTGCATTATTAATTTTTCTGATGAAAAATAAAAATTAAAAAAGCTCGGCAGCGCCGACATTTGGGTTAATGAATAACTGCATTTACAGGCTTTTGAAAGTACAAACAAATATAAGGTCAACTTTTTGACAGATGTAGTTCACAATTCTAGAAGAGTCTTCATTTTAGATACGAAACTAATGTACCCAATTTTATTTATCTAGTATTTTTTTTCGTTTTGAATTTACCATTAGCTTGTACTCGACTGACCAAACAGACTGCTTTCCCCTAGAGATTTAATTTAAAGTCCGTAAACCAAAAGTAATCCGCTTAGCTGAAACATTTTTTTTTTTTTTTTGAGTTCTCTTGTTTTTAGACATTTATTTATCTATTTAACTAAAGGGGATCTGAACCGAAGGGATTCTTCAAGATCTGAAGTTGGCGTTTTTTGAACGTTACATTTTGTTCTCTGTAATTCGCATAGAAAGGAAAAAGTGGCGCATTGGGTTACTTTAATGATTTTAACTGCATTTAACAATGTCTTTTATTTACTCGCTTCTATTGATACTTTTGTTACGTTTTTGATGAACACATTTAATTTTTATACAAATTATATGTAAATTGTAAGTAACTAGTCATTTCTAATGATCAATTGGCTCATCTGAATAAATGGTTGTTAAAATGTTTATTTAAATATAGCTTCCTTTTATTTACTCGCTTCTATTGATATTTATTTTTCGTTTTAAGGAGAATCAAAGGAGACCTGAAGTTGGCATTTTTGAACTTTACATTTTGTTCTCTGTAATTCGCATAGAAAGTAAAAAGTGGCGCATTGGATTACTTTGATGATTTTAACAAGTTTAACTGCATTTAACAATGTCTTTTATTTACTCGCTTCTATTGATACTTTTGTTACGTTTTTGATGAACGCATTTAATTTTTATACAAATTATATGTAAATTGTAAGTAACTAGTCATTTCTAATGATCAGTTGGCTCATCTGAATAAATGGTTGTTAAAATGTTTATTTAAATATAGCTTCCTTTTATTTACTCGCTTCTATTGATATTTATTTTTCGTTTTAAGGAGAATTAAAGGAGATCTGAAACGAAGGGATTCCTCAAGATCTGAAATTGGCATTTTTGAACGTTACATTTTGTTCTCTGTAATTCGCATAGAAAGTAAAAAGTGGCGCATTGGGTTACTTTGATGATTTTAACAAGTTTAACTGCATTTAACAATGTCTTTTATTTACTCGCTTCTATTGATACTTTTGTTACGTTTTTGATGAACACATTTAATTTTTATACAAATTATATGTAAATTGTAAGTAACTAGTCTTTTCTAATGATCAGTTGGCTCATCTGAATAAATGGTTGTTAAAATGTTTATTTAAATATAGCTTCCTTTTATTTACTCGCTTCTATTGATATTTATTTTTCGTTTTAAGGAGAATTAAAGGAGATCTGAAACGAAGGGATTCCTCAAGATCTGAAGTTGGCATTTTTGAACGTTACATTTTGTTCTCTGTAATTCGCATAGAAAGTAAAAAGTGGCGCATTGGGTTACTTTGATGATTTTAACAAGTTTAAGTGCATTTAACAATGTCTTTTATTTACTCGCTTCTATTGATACTTTTGTTACGTTTTTGATGAACACATTTAATTTTTATACAAATTATATGTAAATTGTAAGTAACTAGTCATTTCTAATGATCAGTTGGCTCATCTGAATAAATGGTTGTTAAAATGTTTATTTAAATATAGCTTCCTTTTATTTACTCTCTTCTATTGATACTTTTGTTACGTTTTTGATGAACACATTTAATTTTTATGCAAATTATATGTAAATTGTAAGTAACTAGTCATTTCTAATGATCAGTTGGCTCATCTGAATAAATGGTTGTTAAAATGTTTATTTAAATATAGCTTCCTTTTATTTACTCGCTTCTATTGATACTTTTGTTACGTTTTTGATGAACACATTTAATTTTTATACAAATTATATGTAAATTGTAAGTAACTAGTCATTTCTAATGATCAATTGGCTCATCTGAATAAATGATTGTTAAAATGTTTATTTAAATACAGCTTCCTTATTGAAATATTTTTTAACAGCAATGTTCATAAGGGATAAAATGTAATATGTTCTAGCTTAAAAACCTTAGAAAGATCTGTTCAATATGCTTTGCATATCTTTAATTTTCTATTATTTCACCTAAAGTCTCAGCTTTAATTTAAACAAAGTACAAAGCATTCAATAGAACTATGCTTGAAACTATCTTTTTAACTTTTAATAAAAAAGTATTTTTATTTACTTTAAAGTACAAAATTCTTTATTCTTAAGCTATTTAAAACGAACAAACTTCAAAAAGTGTTTCACCATTATTTTATTTAGAATCCAAGCATTAATTGTAAATGTTAAAATATTGAAAATGTTATTAAAAATGTACATACTAAAATTTTATTATACTGAAATTATTTGATGATTTTGCTTAATTTTACAATATGGAAAATTAAGCAAAATCTTCTTGTTTAGGTCATCAGCAATGGAGGAAGAAATCAGGATAAAATATTAGCAATAGAAAATAAATTTATATTCCATTTACAACAATGGAAATATTGTAATAAAATATTATTGTAAACATTTTAAACTGTAACTGAATCAAAACAAAAATATTTACAATCAACTAAAATTGTATCATTGGATAGATAATGATTTCAAATTTTAAAACTTTGTAAAAATCATTTTTGAACTTTAATGTAAATCTTATGTGGTTGCAGAAAAAGGCCAAAATCTAAAGTTTTTAATTTATTAAAATTCTAAATAAATTTTCAAAAAAAATTATTATGGGTTTGCCCATTGCTACCTACATAACTGTAAGATACCAAACGTAGTAGCCAATATCAGGCCAAATTTATTAGTGTGATTGCCTGACCTGTAAATCGCCAAAAACACACAGAAAGAGGAACACATATATTCATTTTTATTATTTATGGAAACAGAAATAATAATTAGATCAGTTTTCATAGTATTTATAAATTTATTTTGCAAATTGAAATATTTTCAGCTTCCAAACAACGTCTTTATAAAAGAATTGTAAATAACATTTAGAATGCAAATAATGATTTTTTTCAACAAAGGAACAATAATTGTTTAATGCTCCCTTTATACGAATAAATAGATTTCCATTTTATTGCGTCATACATTCTTACATCATCTTAATACAACAATACATTTCACAACAGTGACAAAGCGTATACGTTGTTGTTGCTCAGACAAAAAGTTTATTTATGCAGGTGATTTTAAGCTGATAAAATATTTCAATTTTCATAGCAATAAACTGTAACTGATTTGTGAGATCTCGGCAATTTAAAAGAATGAATGCTAATAAGTTACTGCTAAAAGGTGCTGAAGTCGATGCAAAACCTCTTAAGAAGGCTTCGAGCATTTTCAACATTTTTAAGATGCCCATTTGGACTTCGAAAGATAATATGAAGACAATCTATAATCCAAATGTTTATACAAAAACTGATGCAAATAAAGGGGTGAATTTCGGACATAAGAGAAATGAATATGGAATTTTCGGAAACATAAAGAACAGAATAATGAAATATCAAGCTCCAAAATTTGTACCACAGAAAAAACGCCTAGATATGAATTCAAATAACATTCCTCGCCCTAGGTATCAACCACTGCCTTTGGATGGGAAAGATGCATTCATAGGTGATACCAAGTATAAACCATCGAAATTTCTGCTAGAAAAAAATGATTTGTATAAGAATAGCCAAAAATATCCATCAACTTTATTTGGAAAACACCAGACAGGGAGAAATCCAATTCAAGATGAACAAAACCTTTTCTTCAAAAATAAGCCAATCATTAATCCATTCTTAAAAACATATCAATATAAAAATGAATATTATCCTGTTTCATTTAAGAAGGGGCAAAATAAAAGGAGGCAATTGCATGTCCCTCAAGGTTACTTTGGAATGCAAAATAATGCAAATATCTATCAGGATTCTCATCTCAAAGCCAAAGTAGGATCAACAAAAGCACCTGGCTATATAACTAAAAGCACAGAACAAATGAATTATGTCATGTTTACAAGTGTGTTTTTAATTGCTTTGCTTATATGTGTCCCCCTATTCATTTTTATTTGGAGAAAGGCTAAAAAGGGAAACAATACTCATAAAGCTACAGGAAAAAAATCTCAGAAAATTAGCGAAAGGATTCCTGAAACTGAAACAAGTAATTCAAAAACCTTTCAAGGAATTCATGTGGTACAAGGATTGAAAGAAAATCAACTTCTAGAAGGAAATCCGATGACTGACGTAAAACAATCTCATAAAAAGACATTAAAGACGTGCAAAGAAGATTTTAGAGATCCTCTAAAACTTCTCATGTCAACCGAGAAGCAAACTTACATGCTTGAAAGTGATGCCACTATTGAAAGTAAAGAGTTTCAAACAAAGGAATTAAATGTTTCAATAAGCGAAAGAAAAGAAGCAATTGAAAAACAGATGTATATGCGTGGTAACTCAAGCATTATTGATTTGGAGGACAGGAACTGTTTCTCTGAACCAAACAACTTTGGACAGAATTTTTTTGATTTTGAAGAAAGTAATTCATCACAAGAAAAGAGTTCTATTCAAAATATAGCAAATCCATACGAATTACGAACGAGCGATATTAGTAATCGACATCCTATAATTAGACCTAAGCTGAATCCATACAATTTTGAGAAAGCAGACATAGTTGAACAAAGCTCTTTTGCACAAAGCAGCATGGATTCTTATCATCTGGAAAAAAATGACAACAAAAAAGATGTTTTTGATGAGAAAAGTAAATTTATTCCTCAGAATTTTGAAAAGTGCACTTCAGAAAGCAAGAACAAATGCCAGCAAAACAGGGTCGTAAAAAATAAGCTAAACTTTAACAGTTTAGCTGAAAAGTGCATAGACCACGATGTAGGTTTTGCTGATCATTTTAATGATCTTCATAACAAACAAAATATTCGAAATTTACCGTGTATTAATATATTAGCGTATAATGGATATCTTGCTCCAAATCATGTAACCCTGTGTCATTCGAAATCTGAAAAAGGCAGAAGTTATTTAAATAATCTTAGTACCATGCCGAATACTCAGCAGTCAAAGATTTGTTCGACAATACTAGATGATTTAGAAAATATTTCCAAACTTATCACTGATAGATCGAACAGTTCTAAAGGACTTCCAGATGAAGTAAATCGAAGCATTGGGATCCAGGCTACTCTTAGGAGCTTTTCTAATATGGATACTTCCACAAAAAATACATTCATGTCACATGGCAAAATAAATCAGACAGATGTGCCAAGTACATTCATGTCACATGGCAAAATAAATCAGGCAGATGTGCCAAGTACATTCAAGTCACATGGCAAAATAAATCAGACAGATGTGCCAAGTGACCATTCTTCCTGCTATGTTTCTTTGGATTCAATGACTGATGTGACTAGAACGCAATCGAATGTTCCAACTAAAATTCCTATCACTATTGCATCGAATGGCGAAGGTGGTTCAAAAGAAGGAAAGCCAAATATTGCTGAAACCGAATCAGAGTCAAGAAAATTGGAGAAGTCAGATAAAAATACTGACAAAAATGTCGCCACTGATGCAATGAATCCAACAGATCGTTTAATTTCGATAAATGTGAGAAGTCCAACGAAAAATGATGAAGGTGTGAACTCTGTTAAATGTTTATCTCCTGTGGCTGAACCACACCATTCTGAAGTTAAGATAATTACGGAGTTGAAAGTAAATAACTCAATAAATAATAATACAATGACCAATTCAAAGATAAATTTGCCTCCAGTGCCCACTAAACCATGGAGGAAGAAAAAAATTCCAGGAAGCTCTCTGCAGTGTCCTGATAAAATAACATCAATCAATGAAAGTGGAAAAACGAAACTACTGATAAAACATTACAATGATTTAGCAAATAATCAATCAAATTTTATTGATGATAAAATACCTAATGTTGGAAGTGCGAAGACTGTATGGAACGAAGCAGATTTGGAAAGTGATCCTTTAATTCATGTTCATCCCAAACAGCCACAAAACCAAAACTCAAAACAGATTAACAAAACCACAAACTGTGGAAAAAATACTGGTGAAATTAGTGAAACGAATTTCCCATTAAATAATCAAGATTCAAGTTCACCAGTACAAGTGAAACTATTTGAAATGCACCCTAAAGGTGAAATGAAACTGGCTGAAACTCCTTCAAAAATAAAATCCCCTGTTAAAATTATTCAGGCGCATTCGAAACCAGATGCTCTTGATTTATCTGGAAAAGGTTCTTCTAAATTGGAATCTGAAGGACATCAAAAGCCAACGAAAATTAATATCCCTTTGGCAATTTCTCCTAAGAATAAACTACTTATAAAATCTCCCAAAATGGATCAAAAAATCATGCATTTAGAAAATCAAGTTGAAACGCCTCTCAAAGAGAAATGTGCTTCCAAAATTCCTGAAATTCATTCAAGAAACAATTCGCCATTGAAAGAACTTGAAAAACTTCCGAAAGTGAAAATAATCGAAAGTCCTGAAATGCTACAAAAAGCCAAACTTTCACTGAAACGTCCTGAATTATCTCCACGGATAAATTCTCCCATCAAATTTGCTGAAATGCTAACATCTAGAAAACCTACATTGAGACATGTTGAGATATGTCCGAAAGACAAATCTTCTACAGGGATTCCTGAAATGAACCCAAAAAGTAAATGTCTAGTAAAAAGTCCTGAAGTATTTAAAAATGTATATTTTTCTCCCAAAAATAATGAAATGCTTTCAAAACCTGGGAATTTAATGAAACACTCTGAAATGCCACAAAAAGAGAAATCTTCAATCAAGAGTCCTGATGCGAAAATATCACTTATGAAATCTAAACCTCCGGAAGTATTTAAAAATGAGCATTTTTCACCCAAAAATAAGGAAATGCTTCCGAAAACTGGGCATTTAATGAAACACTCTGAAATGCCACCAAAAGAGAAATTTTCGATAAAGAGTCCTGATGCGAAAATATCACTTATGAAATCTAAACGTCCAGAAGTATTTAAAAATGTGTATTTTTCTCCCAAAAATAAGGAAATGCTTCCAAAAACTGGGCATTTAATGAAACACTCTGAAATGCCACCAAAAGAGAAATTTTCGATAAAGAGTCCTGATGCGAAAATATCACTTATGAAATCTAAACGTCCAGAAGTATTTGAAAATGTGCATTTTTCTCCCAAAAATAAGGAAATGCTTCCAAAAAGCGGGCATTTAATGAAACACTCTGAAATGCCACCAAAAGAGAAATTTTCGATAAAGAGTCCTGATGCAAAAATATCACTTATGAAATCTAAACGTCCAGAAGTATTTCAAAATGAGCATTTTTCTCCCAAATATAAGGAAATGCTTCCAAAATCCGGGCATTTAATGAAACACTCTGAAATGCCACCAAAAGCTAAATATTCAATTCAAAGTCCTGATACGAAAATATCATCTATGGAATCTAAATCTCCTCTTGCATTTAAAAATGTACATTTTTCGCCCAAAAATAATGAAATGCTTCCAAATCCTGGGCATTTAATGAAACATTCTGAAATGCCATTAAAAGAGAAATCTTCAATCAAGAGTCCTGATGCGACAACGAAGAAAATATCACCCATGAAATCTAAACAAAGGATTACATTTCTCGTCAGACCAGAAGAATTGTTTCCAAATAAGAAAACTGATCTGAAACGTCCTGAAATACCTTTGAAAGAAAAAAGGCCTGGAGCTTTACGTATTCATAATTTTGTTGTTGCACGGTCTGATTCTTCAGGTTGAAATGGTTTGACATAAAATAATTGCTGTGGACACTTATACTGTTGATGCAACAGGAGAAATTTTGGTTTTGATGACAAGAGAAGATTTGCTTATGATGCAACAAGAGAAATTTAGTTGTTAGAAAGATGTTCCTGATAGACCAAATCATTTTGAAGACGTGGTCTGAATACCATATTACAAAAGAAAAATTGTTGAATATCATTTAATTATATCATTAAAAACAAATATCTGCTTCTGGAGAGTTAAGATAAGGAAACAGATAAACATGTCAAAAATGTCGTTTTAAACATAAAAGAAAACATTCTCCTGATTGTTTTTATATACCGATAGGCACCGACTATTTTGAAGGAAAAAAAAGGCGGAAAATAAAAGTGAAGAAAGCAAAGCATTGTAATGGCTTCAGTTGCCAAAATATTTTGTTGAAAAAGTGGTAGTCTAATGTATAACGGATGGAAATAAATCGCATAGGGCGTGCAGCATCACTTTGTAAAAAAAAATATATATATATCAATTTTTATTCTGATTCGAGTTTGTTTGGAATCACTTTTATGAATAAAAGAAGGAAAAAATGCATTTTGATGAAGGCAAAAAATTCACCTTCTTCATTTCGAAGATTTAAGTATATTTCTTATAATAGACAATTTTATGCAAAGTAAAGCACATGATTTGATATCCGAAACAGGAAAGCAGCAATTCTTCAAAGTTTTGACGAAAAGCCATCAAGAATCCAAAAGCATATGATGAACAGCTATATAGAGAAAAATCCTGAAGTATTTAAAAATGGACATTTTTCTTCAAAAAATAATGAAGTGCTTTCAAAAACCAGACTTTTAATGAAACACTCTGAAATGCCATAAAAAGAGAAATCTCCATTCAAGTATCCTAATATGAAAATATCACCTATGAAATCTAAACATCCTCTTGAGATAAAATTTATTGAAGAAATGTTTCCAAATAAGAAACCCAATCTAAAACCTCGTGAAATGCCTTTGAAAGAAAAAAAGCATAGAACTTTTAGTATTGATGATTTTGTTGTTAAAAGGTCTGATTCTTCAGGCTGAAATGGCTTGAACACAATAATCGTTTGGTGCACTCGTACTGCTGACGTAACAAGAGAAGATTTGATTCAAGGTCAAAAGTCATTTTTTTTTGTAAGGAAGATCTTCCTGATGGATCAAATAATTTTGAAGATGAGGTCTGAATGTCAGAATACAAAAGAAAAATTACTATCATTTAATTATATCATTAAGGACATATATCTTCTTCTGGAGAGTTATGATAAAGAAGGAGATAAATATGCCAAACGTGTTTTTTCAAAGAAAAAAAATATTCTCAGGATTGCTTTCATCTGCCGATTGGCACAGATTCATTTGGAACGAAAAGAAAAGTAAATGAACGAATGTAAAGAATACGGCGATCGCGCTTAAACATTATGTGATGCATGTGATAGTTGTATACAGAATGTTTGGAAATTTGAGTATTAGGAAGATTTTCCTGGTAGACCAAATCATTTTGAAGATGAGGTGTAAATATCTGATTACAGAAGAATGATTATCTATAACACCAGGTTGAGAAAGGAATTTACGAATAATTGAAGCTATGAAAGCTTATATGAGCATCAAAATTTAAAAAAACATTGTTTTTTTCATTCGAACATCATTTGCTCACCATCGTTTTGTTCTGTATAATACCATGTGATGTAACAATAGTACTGAAGTCTTCGAATCGAAGACAATGATTTTGCTGTTTTCATCAAACAACATTCTTTCATTCCTTATTCATAAGCATAATACTAACCAGATCTCAATGAGAATAACATTCGATAAACATCGATTATCTTTTTCAAAGGGATGTTGCACATCTTACATAATATCCTCATTTCCATTCGTTCTGCATAAAGCCACAACATGTGCCCCCACAATATTTAAGCACGCACATTGCATTCTTCACATTCATTCACTTACTTTTCGTTTCGCTCAAAATCAATCCATGCCAATCGATACATGAAACAAAACCCGAGAATGTTATTTTTTTCCATTTAAAAGAATTTTTGACATGGTTATTTCCTTATTTATCATGGTTATTCCTTGCTTAAGGAATAACCATGATCATAAGGAATGGCATGGTTATTCGTTATTTCTCATGGTGATTCCTTATTTAAGGAATTACCATGAAAATAAGGAATAATCATGGTTATTCCTTATTTCTCATGGTTATTCCTTAAATAAGGAATAACCATGATAATAAGGAATAACCATGAAAATAAGGAATAACCATGGTTATTCCTTATTTCTCATGGTTATTCCAGATTTAAGGAAATAACCATGTCAAAAATTCTTTTAAACGGAAAACAAATAACATTCTCGGGATTGTTTCATCTATCGGTTGGCATGGGTTGATTTTGAGCGAAAAGAAAAGTAAGTTAATGGATGTGAAGGATGGAATGTGCGTGCTTAAATGTTGTGGGGAACATGTTGTGGCTTTTTGCACAACGGATGGAAATGAGGATATTATGTAAGATGTGGGACATCCGTTTGAAAAAGGTAATCGATGTTTATCGAATGTTATTCTGATTGGGATCTGATTAGTATTATGGTTATGAATGAGGAATGGAAGGATGTTGTTTGATGAAAACAGCAAAATCATTGTCTTCGTTTCGAAGACCTCAGTACAATTGTTATATCACACAATATTATAGAGAACAAAAACGATGGTAAACAATATGATGTTCGAAAGAAGAAAGCAATGATTCTTTAAATATTGATACACATATAAGAATTCATAACTTCAATTACACTCAATCTGCTGATATAAATAATTATTCTGAACTAGATAGAATAAAAAGAAAGGAACTGCTCAAAAAGAAATATATTGCGGTTATCTGCAGTTCATATATGGAGACGCGGTATAGGTGACAGTCTATAGAACCAGCAAAAAGAAAGAAATTTATATAGCGAGCGTATAGTAACAGAAAGGAAAGTGTGTGAAAAATGCAATGTAATGCGGTGTCAGCAGTTCAATATACGTGAAAGTGAAATATGTGACAGTCCATAGAATCTGTAAAAAAAGAAAGAAATTTAAAACTCGCATAAACTTTTGACGAAGAATATAATGAACCGTTACATTTTCTTCAGGAAGAATTTCATAAACAAACATTTTGATCAATAAAGATTTTATTTTTGGAATTCGATTCGATTTTGTGTCTTTATTTCGAAGTCTTAAATTTTATTATATATATATATTTTTATGTATATTGATAAAAAGGATAGATTTGTAAAATTTGTACAATATATTAAATTTTGATTATTTACTTTGATTAGATTTGATTATTTTTAAGATTTTTTTTTATTTCTTTCGGATGAAGCTATTAATGAAATTGAATTATTTCGGAAAACAAAGAATAGGAAGTAAAATGTTGTGAAGAATGCAGGTGTCAACATTGAAACATGTAGGTATTTTGTTGCTTATATGTGAAAGATTTATACAGAACGTCGATGTCAAAGATATAAATGTCAAGGTTTACAAACAAATAGTTAAGTTTTAGAACAATAAATCAACTTTTGTACTATAAACCCTTTGGAAATTCGGATTTTTTTTCAGGTGGGTTCTTAATATATATAAAATCACGCTGATCTATAAAGGAAAGATGGAAAACGGGTTAAAATAAGACTAATGGAAAGCTATATCAACCACCATTTTAAAGATTTTGATAGTTTTAGAAATACGTGATGGTTTGTTTTTAAAAGTTATTCAAAATATAGCACTTTTGAAAAAAAAATTACGAACTCTCTTCTTGTAAAATTGCTAAATTTTATGGAATATTGTGGTGAACGAAGAAGGGAAAGAATAACTAAAATGACTACTGACTTCGGCATTTTAATTTGAAAGAATGTAATGTTTATCGATGTGCAAACAAGTTTTTAATATAAAAATAATTTTCGATAAGCCTATCAGTTTTTGTTTCATAATTGATTTATAGAGCACAATTAAATAAAGTAATTAAAGCATATTGTAAGAAGAATATTTGTTTCAATATAAAGAAAGAAAAAAAAAGAAAAGGAAGTTTTAAAAATAAAGAAATAAATAAGAAATGAATTGAACTGGGATAAAGACACTTACATCAAACGAAAATAAATGCCAGCCACTTTCTTAAAAACTAAAATTTTACTGAAATATAATAGAAATCACAGAATTATTTAAGAGCTCCAGAAAAATAACTTATGGCATCAAGAATTTTGCTACATTTTATTTTCATCTTCAATAGGAAGATACGTCTTTGCCTCTGAAGAAATATAATTTAATTTATATTCAATCCTTACGATGCAAATTTTAGTTCTAAAACTGTGAGAGGAAAAAAGTGAATTATTTTTACGAAGGGTGAGAGATAGGGTAAACAAATTCAATTGAAAACATGCAGTTTGAAAGGGACAAGAAAGACTTGCAATGTTAAACTATTCGAGTGTTTATAACTTACAAAGGGTATCAGGATCTTCAGAATTAATTTACTATATTTAACCTCTTAACTATATATAACTTGGAACTTGATACATTTTTATGCCGATATTCGAGAAATAGCTTTCAAGGAAGACATATTTTATTCTCCAAAACTCAATATGAATGAAGCTTTTATTATAGCCAAGTGATCCTGTTAATAAAACAATAACTTATCTTTTCTTTATCGAAGAAGGATATTGCCATGGCCTTATTTATAAAATAGTTTGCCTTGAATTATATATTGAAACTAATGAAAATAAAATTCTTTTGTGGTAAACATGTCTTGGATTTATTCTAAGCTTTTATTTTGTGGATATTTGTAAGCTTGCGAATTATATTTTTCTAGCTAATAAAAGATTGTATATACAGTACTTCATGATGGAGCTTAAAATACATTATTACAAAGATTATAAAAATATTTCGAAATAAGAAAAATAAATAATGAAAAAAGCGAATACCATATGAGAAATCTTCTAATCCAAAAGGAAAAGAAATCTTGGTATGGGCAAAGAAACTGGAATGCCATGTTCTTACAAAGTATCTATTTAGACATTTAATAATTTTTGAAAACAAATTAGAATCGAACAGCAGAATTTTTTAATTTCATTTAAATTTTAACATCAGCTTATAGTTAGTTTGCAGAAGAATAGATTGTATAAAGATTAATTAATAATGGAAATTATCCTCGGGCAACATTATCAATTTGAGCTGTATCGGTTGATTAAAATATGCTCTTTGTAACAGTGCCATGCAGAGTTTTTGCTAAATAGGAATATAAAAATATGAAAGTAAAAATATTACGATTTTTTAGAAGATATCATGGCATTTCACTATCTCGAATTTATTAAAATGAATCTAATTTGTAATTCAATAAGAGAAGAAAATATCTATATTTCAGAAATATACTTCAATTAGTTTGCTGCTTTTTCAAAATATCCAAACTAAGACTTCACATGATAGATCATATACATAAGATTTTGGAACAAACAATTTTCTTGAAGACACAATACGAAAAAAAATTTATTCGGATATTCAATAGCTATGGAAAATTAAGCAAGATTTTAAAAGAAAGAATTTATTAGAATCCATTATCTCCGAAATGTCAATATCTTGAAATGTTTCTTTAAGAAGAGGGTGTTAAGTTAATGAAAGGAGCCTTATGTTTTGAAGAAATCATAGACACATTTTAAATTATACTAATAATGCCACATATATGCAAGGCTTGTGGAAAAAAACAATAATCAATTCAGGGGCAATAATTCAATAACGAGTCATGATATTATCAGAATCCCTATTATGTGAAAAATATCTAATATTTGAATAAGATAAAAAATTGTTTTTTTTTTCATTTTCAAACCTCATTATTATGAAAAATATTAAATAAATTATTCTATTTCTCAAATTAATTTTGGCCATGATGTTTATTTCATAAAACATAAGAATTATATTTTGGATTTGTAGAATAAAATTATGGAAAAAAGGACATTTTTTAAAGTTTCCACTTTGTCTTGTTACATTAATGCAGTTACGAAAAATTGTTCAAGAGTATATTTTAGGAATTTTAACTGTAATTATAATGAAACTATTATAAATTTTAATATTTTGTTAATACAATTTTTCTCTTACTTAAAAAGCATTACTTGCACGAAAACTTTATAAAACTAGTTATATGATATCAAAAAAATATATTTCATTTAAAATTAATTATACTTTTAAGCTTATATATCTGTTTACATAAAGTATATATTGAATACTTTGTGACATATTGCCTTTTACTTCAGCTCTTTATAAAAATTAAATATCTTTAACAGCAAAAAATATAAGTAAATAAGCAACTTCATAATACACCATCTGTTAAAAAAAGGTTACATCTATTATAAAGTAAATATCTATTAATAAAAAGATGATGATTTGGCATTCTCCCGTCGACCATTTTCGCTAAATCCGATATTATCGCCAAATGGCAGCTTTGCGCCAATAACCGCCAATTACTAGAAATTGCTTTGTATTATGATGGCGCCATAAGATTGGCGCATTTCACGAGGATTGGCATATTTTCGCGAGCGCTGACAGGTCAACGGAAAAATCATATATATATATCAGTATGTAGTTTTAGGCCAATAGATGATACATCATATGAAATATGAAAATAATGTAATAGAGAGAACATTTAATTACGGAGAAATTTGGTTACATTACATAATCTTTAAAATTTTGATTTCGAACGCTCATTAGTATCTTGTGAAAAGAACGGATAATATAAATTTTTCTCATTTATATATTGTGCAATTTAAGTTTCAAGAATTTGCAAAGCAGGAAAAATTAACTGACATTTCTGACCTTTTTGTTGTATAATTGAATTTCGTTTTTTTTTTCTTTTGCATTTATAATAATTTGTATAAGCAACTTTTTAAAATCTAAACATGCATACATTTTAAATATCTTATTGATTTAGAAAATGAAATCAGTATTTTAGATTATAAAGAATATAAAAATTATATAAATTAAAAGCTATTATTTTCTTTGTGCACTTATAAAATTATTACTATATGCATTTTAAAAACTCCAATTTTAACCAAAACTTTGCTAAAAATCACTGAGGATCATCAAAAATTTTAAAACTTCATCTTTATCACATTGAGAAACTAAATGTTTTATGTGAGAAATAGTTTAAAATGAATGAAAATCATACAAAAGAGGCGATATTTGATTTTCAAGTATAGTTTCTTTGAAAGATATAGATCATATTAAACTTTTATTTCCCTCCTAATAATGAATGAAAATATTTCATCATTTCCTCATAAAGGCAATAAATTACAAAAAATTTCATTTTTATATTACAATAGTCTCCTTCGGAAAACTATTGGTTCGCATAGAATATTAGTTATATTTAATTTTTGGAAATGTTTATATACAATTTCATATCCATGGTACCACCAAATTGACTGGTATTAAAGTTGTGCGATTTTTATTGTCTTACTTAAGTTTTTTTATTGTGTACGAGAGCCTTTCTGAGAGATACAGAGCCTTAATATCATAGTATTATTAAATATGTAAATATCCGTTACTGTACACTCTTTTTAATTTGTCTTGTAAATTACACATGCATTAAACAGGATCCTTCTTCTTTGGCTTACAATAATGGTAGAAAGTAGTACCTTAAAATATTTAATTAAACATCTAAAATGTTTTGAATTTTTAAAAAACAATGATATCTTTTGTTAAAAGTAAGCAGAGATAATATTTAAAAAAACAACTAAAATTTAGCAAAAATCATACGATTATTAAATTGGTGTAATTATAATAGGAATTTTTTAAACTGTTAAACCATATGCGATTAATTTTTGTGCAAAAAAATTTACGGAAGTTATTGCGGTAAGTCGACAAAATTGAAATTCAATTAAATTAATTCGAATTAAAATTTAGTTATTTGGTAGCTATAATTCACACGATCTATCCCGTAAAGTGTCCACACACGTACATTCACTCACTCACTCACACACATCTCACACTCACTCGCACGTACACACACATCTCACACTCACTCGCACGTAAACACACAGTCACACACACACATCTCACACTCACTCGCACGTACACACACACACACACACATACATACACACACACACATACACACACACACACATACACACACACATACACACATACACACACACACCTCACACTCAATCGCACACACAAACATATACATCTCACACTCACTCGCATGCACACACAAACATATACATCTCACACTCACTCGCATGCACACACACACACACACACACACACACACACACACACACACACACACATTTATCTCTATTACTAGTAAAGATACAAATCAAATATTAAATTCCTTGGATTTCAGAGCAAATTATTCTTTGTTTGATAAAGTGTTATTTGTAACAAAATGTATGCATTTATTTTTATATAAATTATTTATTTATTTTAAATTATTTAATAATTATTTCCACTCATTCAAGTCATGTATTTATACGCATACAACCTACAAATCGCAAGATGCGAAATTTCTTTAATTAAAACTAATAAAGCAGATAGAGAATTCCTGTCTCAAACATGTAGAAAATATGAAATTCTGAGCCTGCTGAATTTTATTTAATCTCATCCAGTGCTTACTGAAATAATATACAACATTTAACATGGTCGATTAGATTCAAGCTTCATACATAGCGCAACGGAGAATTTCATCAAATTCCGTCTCACTCAAAGTCGCCGAAAACCTAATTACAAATTGAATACTTCATTTAAATTCGAATCATCTGGAACGGGGAATAACTT
This sequence comes from Argiope bruennichi, assembly GCF_947563725.1. Classification (NCBI taxonomy): domain Eukaryota; kingdom Metazoa; phylum Arthropoda; class Arachnida; order Araneae; family Araneidae; genus Argiope; species Argiope bruennichi. The sequence continues at coordinate 81,592,250 of NC_079159.1, read as the reverse complement.
TGATTAAACAGTCTAGAGTTGCATACGATTTACAAATCATTTCTGATGGATTAAGGCGAAATTTACTTAATTAAATGATGTTTAATTATGATCCTGAAAACTGTTTGGAACTGGAACTGGAAGTTGAAACACGCATTACAATTATTTGAAAGCGTTTATTCTGATCCATATCGAGGCATCATTTCTAGCTTTTAAATATCTGAATTCTGGGACAAAAAAAGCTTTAGATGAAGTGTCAATTTTATAAATTTAAAATTTAGAGAAAGTGAAGTATTTTTCAGTTAGAGCTTTCTTAAATAGTATAGCTTTCTTAAAAGTATTTTTTTTAGTTATAGCTTTCCTAAATAAATATAAAACTCCTGAATCGTTGATAGTTTTAAATCACACATACTTTAAATACATATGATTAGTATTGAGAAAAATGTTCAGTGTTTCATTAAAACCTAGAAATGATTATTAATTTTAAATATTTTGTTGTTTGATTTTTTGCACATATATTTTTGAAACGAAGCCTTTTAATTTTGTACCTTAAATGCATATATGTGTAAAATTAAATACATACTGTGCGATACCAAGATCTAGCCAGAAACCATGCGGGAAACTTGATGGGACCGCCGAAGAACAACACCACCTAGCACGAAGGAACAAATTACACTTGATAACATTGGACCTTTGCAAACAATAAAGAAGCCTCTAGATAAAATGCATATTGGTACAGAAAAAGAATAGAAGAAACATTACATTTTACATTGCGTATTAAATTGTGAAACATTGAAAATGCATAAAATGAGCATTAACTTTTTACATTAGGAGAGAAAGCCAAATACAAAAGATTTGACAAAATATCTCTAATAGAAAGTTTAATGACTGGGAGTTTTATGAGTACTTTGATTTCAAGAGACATCCCATTTCTTGGCCATCTGAGTCTGCCTTCTCGTAATGGTTCACAGGCTTTTATCACGTGATTTATAGAATATTCTTTGGTGCCATACTCGCAAGTTGTACTGTGGTCAAAGAAACGACTTTGATGTACAGAAAATACACCATGTCCAGTGTATACTTGGTTAAGATAAAAATCCTCCTCAATTCGGTTAATCGAAATGTTTTTAAAATGTTGATAGGTTGTTCACCCCTTGATGGTATTATTCCATCTCTCCTGTCAGTCCTTAATTATTATTTTTTGTGTCTTATTTCTGAATTTTGGAAAGATATTTCTTGTGTTTCCAAGTTTAATGCTTCCTTGACTAGTGTATCTGCTTTTTCATTTCCAATATACCCCTGATGTGCTCTGAAAATTAAATACATATAATACATTAACATAGAATTAGAAAATAAAACACATATGTTTCGACGTTTTTTTTATATATATATAAAACAATAAGGTTTGTGCAATGCGCAAATTAATATCGTTTAAATTCCACGCATTTGGAAGCCCCCACTCCTGTTTTTTTCTAGTGTTTTCTGTCAAAATACAGGATGAAACAGGGAAAAAAGAGATTGCTAAGTGAATACTCTTTTTCAAATTAAAGAATTCACTTTTTTTTTCGTTTTAAACAGTCACTACAAATTGCAAATACGTTGTTTTTCTTTGATTGTATTTTATAATACTTAAATTAAGGTATATTGTGGTATCTTTTAAATTCACCTTTTTGATATTGCAGAAGCTGGTTTTAAGACCATATTTTAAACTGGAAAACAATTGTTTGGATTACTTAATTTAATTTTTCCTCCCCCAAATTTGGAAACAGCAAGTAAATTGATGATAATTTACCAGATGCAATATACAAGTTCTTTCTTTTGGAGTACAGTATTGTTAGTGCATGCGTGGTGGTTCAGTCTATATGGTAAGATTATCTTTAGAGCACTGTACGTGGGCTAATATCTTGTAGCAGGTGCACTCCATCTAGTCTGCGGTTGTACAGTTTACACGGATTACACCTACCTTCGGTGATAATGCCACATGCCATTCAATGGACAGAAATAATGAGTAGATGAATATTTTTTTCAACTATAAATATAGGAAATGCTGAAGGCATATTTGAAAGGCAGTATTTAATGAACAGAAAGAAATGGCTGCTTAAAAGAAAGGATACATGTTCTGAGATATTTAGTGAAATTGTTCTTTAATTTCTTGTGACTCTCTGACTTTTGTTATATTTCATAAATAAAATTTTCACAACTAATATAATTCTTGATGTTAGTAGTTTATTTTGTTTTTTATTTTATCTCTAGTGTAGTGGTTACAACTTTTAATCAATGGCAGTATATGCCCGAGTAGCACACAATTATTGTACAATATTGTATGACATTGATTAATATTCGTAATACGCTATAATATTTCGAATATTGATTAATATCCTATGATATCGCACAATATTGTGAAACCAGTTGTGCTACAGAGTATAGAAAAGTATATGTGTAAATGGCATATATAGGCAGTATATATATATGTAAGCATTATTTTTTAAGCAGAATGCAGTTTTGAAGGCAGAAAGACTCATTGAAGTTCTAAAGTTCGTTTTATTTTCTCTCCCTGGAGGCAGGCATAATTATGTACAAGCAGGCACTGACAAGTCACTTCCGCCACAGCAACAGATTAGTCAAGAAGTGGTATAAAAAGAGAGAGAAACAAATTATCCCTGTATTATATATTGTAATGTTTTAATAGGGATTTCCTTGGCATGTCAATCAAAAAGAAAGGGAAACACAGGGATCTTTTAGGCAAATTTGTAAAGTCAGTGGTATTTTGTCCCTTCACTTGGAGTGTGTGAACATTTAGGCTTCTAGCCGATTCAGCAATTTTATAAAATTTCTCATAAACTAATTAAGTAGAGAAAGTGGAATTGGATCAGGAACTAAGATGATGAAATTACTGTGGGCTAAATTAAGATAAAGCTTTGAAAATTAATTTGGATTAAATTAAAAGTTTAAAATATCATTACATTTATATATGTAGTACATTTATAGGAAACATCCCTAAATCTAGATTTTAAGAAAAGGATCGTTTTGAAATTTATCCTTTTTAGCCGATAATTTTATAAAAAGAGAAAATGTGTTCTCATTTGAAATGTTCATGTTTTTCATTTTCACATATTATAAGCTAATCTATGTTTAATTCAGTATTAATAAAAAGTAGTACATACATGTATGCAGGTAATGCAAAAATAAAATCTAATGGAATTAGGCATTAAATTCTATTTCTATTTTCTATCAAGAAGGCATAATATATTTTAATTGTTATTTGACGTAGCTCTTAGCTAATCTAAACTGAACGCTTTAGATCAAGATATAAAATTGCCTTTGGAAGAGTAGAGTTCTTTGAATTAAAGTAAGATTACTGTTTTGTATGTATTTATGTATTATTTATTTTGTATGTATGTTTTTTGTATATATTTTGTATACTGTATTTCCTTTTGTAAACTAAAAGGAAATTTGTTTGAAAAGAATTTAAAAGAAAATAAATAAAGGGAGATTTATTGTTTATTAAATTGTTAACTAATATTGAAGATGATGTTAATATAATAAGATTCCTTAGGTTCTAAATTCACGATAAGAATTAACTTTATAGACATCCAAAAATGTTTGCAACCAAAAATTATTCGTATACAAAAATATCCTTTTGCTTTAGGGGTTTTCCTCGGGAATGAAGACATTTGTAAAATAATCGGATAAAAACTATTCAGGAAAAAACTTTGATTCGCTTTCTTCTGTTAATGTATTTTTGCTGAACGATAGGGCCAAAAACTCGGTTAAGAATTATAGGTTTTTTTTTTCGAAATTTCATATTTTGCAATGTAAACATTTTCTATTTTATTATTATTGTTATAGCCAACAAGAAGAATTTGCTGAAAAAGCAGATTATTTTTTTTATGAAAGATTTTTTGGAGAAATACTTGAATAGAAAAGTACAATCCTATGCATCTAAATATGCGTCATATTTCCAGTCAAAATCGCTTTTAGCTGGTTTCTGTGATTCCTAACATTTTGTACATTAAAATTGATATCCTCTGTATTTTATATACCAAAACTCTTAATGCAGTGCATAGGAAGATTTTTTAAAAACATTTTTTAAACTCTAATGCTGAAATAAAGCTCAGACACTAGTAATCTTAAGATGTTAACAAGAAAATGAAGTTATAAAGCCGCGGAAGTGTGCAGGTTGAGGTTCGAACTCGCAACGTTAGGGTTCGTAGCTAAGTAACATATCCACTAGACAAAAGTGTACACTCTTCTCCGGAAGTTGTTAACTGGCTTATAATGTTACCACCACAACAGTCCCCCACCAGTGGGTCGGTAGAGTTTATCGTGCCAGTTATGGCGAGCGACGAACGTGATTATCGCGCCAGGCGTTATGGCGAGCGACGAACGTTGTTATCGCGCCAAGTGTTATGGCGGGCGACGGCGAGTGTGTGTGAGTGGTTGCTGCCGGTAGATGGAGCCACGACAGCTGAATGAAGGATGCGGTTGTTCAGAACCAGGGTCACCAATGTGCAGGTTGAGGTTCGAACTCGCAACGTTAGCGTTCGTAGCCGAGTAACATATCCACTAGACAAAAGTGTACGCTCTTCTCCGGAAGTTGTTAACTGGCTTATAATGTTACCACCACAGAAGTTAGAGGACAGATTATGGCACATTTAAGATTTTTAATAACGCTATGGTATCATGGGATCGGTCTCTATTTGAAAAGTTAATGTACACAATGGCGGGGAAATTTTTTAGAGAATTAAAGAACACGGCTTTAATGTCTGAAGCATGAACATAAACCTACATCTAAATGGCTGAAACGAAACTAAAAGTATCTAATTTCACCGGTGAACCTGCTGAACGGCAAATGCGACTAGTTTTTAAGTAACAGTACACCAATTCTAATTACTGCTAATTAATGAAAAGAATATTAACGTTATTACTCTCTAAATGTTTCGATGAAACAAACCTAGATGTTTCAATTTCACAATTTGTTTTTCTTCATATCACAAAGAAATATCTTACTTGGATAATTAATTAGTCATTAAGTAGCATTTTAATTTAATTTTCTCTGATAACGAAAATGAATTTATATTTTCTGTATTCCAACTGTATTTTAGTATGCAATCAATAGGAAAAATGACAGATGAAAGGTTAGATTTTTAAATGTTAAATTAATAAAGTTAAGCAAATTTTGAACAAAATTTACTACTGTTATGCATTGCTGAAAGGAAGAGAAATTATAAATCTCACCATTTAATTAATCATCTCCGACTAATGATTTCTTCAAAGATAGCTCGAATTTCTAGAAGATCATTTAAAACTTGGACGCTGTTGTTAATTTGTTTAAATGTACGCGTTCTCTAAAACTTGCTTTCCTAATTAGTTTCTTCGAAAAATAAATTAGAAAAATTATATATGTAAAAGCAAATAAAAGTTTCTTATAAATGGAAACCAAGTCGGAGTATCTGTAAAACCATTATTGCTTTCATAAATAGAGGTTTTCTAAGAGATTTTAGAAACAAATGGATAAAACCCCTTATTTTTTTTCTTCCTTTGGTGATAAAATCGAATTTTTCTTAAACTGTGGTGCTTTTTAAATGTTAGGTGATTTATTTGTCATTTTCAATGGTTTAGAGCTAAACAAGACAATGCATATGATAAAATGGAAAATTTCAAGAGAATGAAAGTGATTTCATTAAGATTTATAGGTACTTACGAAAAATTTATGATCTAAAGAGATGACTTCTGTTTAATCATTTTTCTACTATAATAATACAGAAGAAAAATACTGTGTGCCTATAGGGGATACTTTTTGTCCTTTATCTACAGGTGATACAAGTACTACCTGATCCAGAACTTTCAAAATGACACATATATAGTTTAGGAAATGAGAATATTTAACTGGAAGTGACTCTCTGAAAACCGTAATTAATCTTTTAGCTGTAAGTTAAGGGAATTAATTAAAAATTAAGCAATAGTCCTTTTTCCGAAATTACTTGAGAAAAATATTATATTACAAAATAAAAATATCGTAATTTTAAAAAGTGTCTTTTCAAATATAATTCAAATTTTTTTATACAATTAATTTTATTTCAAACATGATTTCAAGCATATTTTAAAATAATATTTTAATTGTTGTGAATAAGATTCAATTACCATTATCCTTTCTAATATTCCAAAGAGGGTTTTTCTTCCTGTGTTGAAAATCAAGATACGAGTTGAACATTCGTATTTGCATTACAGAGAGAAATAATCTTAAAAACATTCTTGAAATTTGATTGAAATTAGTGTTTAACTTTTAGGATCAAAAAAGGATAGAAAAAAAAAATTAAGTTTGCCCATTTTATACACTATATTTTTTTCCCCTATAATATAACTGTATGTATTAAAAAAGTAGGAAAATACTTAACACAATGAACAGAACAGAATAAATCTGATAAAATAGAATTAATTACATATCAATTCAATTTCTGAATTAAAAAAAATGATTATCTAAATTTTAAAACCTAGGTTCATAATCTGCATAATTGAAATGTTTAGCAATTATTAATGATAGCAATCTAGCAAGACACCGAAGATAACTGCGAAATCAAAGAATTCTCATGGGATAAAAAGGGGTTAATTTGCAATAAAATCAATTACTTTCCTTGGAAAAATTAATGCTGAAAAAATAATTATTGTATCTGGTTAAAATGGGTAGTTAAAAAAAATTCTCTACTGATAATTTTAGAATTTACTATTACAAATTACTATAGTATATTTACTACTACAAATTGAAATTTCATCCCATCCAATACGTTTCAAACATTATAATTTATTAAATAAAACATATATAAAGGATTTCAGGAAATCCTTTATATAATATGTAGTGTAAAGAAATCTCGGAATAAACTAGTCAAAAAAATATTTAGTGTAAACAAAGGAAGAAGAAAATATTTCAAGTATATTGTAAATCCAAAGACACAAATTTATTTAATATATAATTTAAATACAAGCCATTTTAAACATAAATATGTATTTTGTGTTGTCGATTTTTTAACATCATTAACGTAACCTATCAGATGGAGCTTATGTCTAAATTCAGACTCTGGAAATATTTCCTGTTTATTCAATTTCAAATAGTTCCATTAATTCAACTGCAAAAATACTGTACCGAAATGCAGTTTTCATTTAAGATTAATATTAAGAATATACTCAAATAAATGCGTTAACAAATTTGTATGAAAATTTTTAAATGCGAATGAACTGTTGTTGACGAATTCCCATTAAGAGATCCAAAAAATATTAACAAATGAAAAAGAAGAAAGTTCTAAATAAATTGAAGTATTATGATATATCTATTCATGAAGATAGCACAAATATATGCAATGTAAATTTATTCCGTTTTGAATAAATTTGGAAGTAATAGAAGTTCGAAGAATAAAATTTAATATCAGAAATGCTATTCCTTGTGTCATAGAGCTTATTATGTGAACATATGTACTAATGCTTAGTACTTTTGCTATCTTAATTACCGCTTGAATTACAAGAAGCATCGATGTATTGTAATTAGACCAATAAAATGGGGGGAAAAGAACCAACAAAAATACAACTATGGATATTAATAATAGGTTTAGTGTTGAAAATCATCCGTATTTTAACTAGAGTAAGAGCTATAACAATTTTTAGAACGAAATCTGCTTAGAATTGCTAGAGATTTATAATGGCATATTTAAAGCAGGTATTTATTTAACAACAAAAACTGAGTTTAGCATTGTTGTAAACAAACAGAAGTTGAAAGCAAATTTTATGGATTTGAATAAAAGAGTATGGTTATAAATATCCCATCGAATTTAGTTAATGATAAGTTGTTTTTTTAGCAAATATTCTCGATTTAAAAAATTTTTGAAAGTTATAACAAATCACATACTACTAATTATATTCCTTTATAGCGATTATTACCCATTTTTGGCTAGTGTGATGGAAATATTAATTACATATATATTTATTTTCAATTAAACGTATTATCCATAACATAATGATCATAATTTCCGCAAAAATATATTTGTAACTTCACAGCAGTAATATTTGAATTAAATTATAAATGTTCTTTTTGTATAACTATTCAAATGGAATAAAATATTATGACATCATAGTACTAATAAAAGCACAATTGTATGATTAATCTATTTTCGAAATTTAGCAATACTGTAAGTTACTTTCCTCGTATAAGCTACACAGATATTAAATTCAATCATTCTTTCTTAACGTTCACAAAATGAAGAAAATTATACGTTTAAATATTTGACAAAAAATATTTTAATTTCAATTTAACAAAGAAGTTTATTTTTCAATATTATTCAATTTTTTTTTTAAAAAAATGCCAAAATTCAAATCAAATTGAACGATATTTAAGCTGTACCATTAAAAGCATATTTTTGTTAAATTTTAAAACAGTTTCGCGTATTTATGTTTTTGTGAGTTCTGCAGAAAAGCACTAAAATCTGAGAATATATAATTATTAATATAATAATTAAAATATCAAAAAACTCGCTCATAGATGCACATTTTTAACCTCCAAATTTAACATATGCTAAATTTGGTAGTTCTAATGCAAACGTTCTGTCTTGATGGACACCAATACAAAACATAGATACTCACATATTGCTCTTTATTATTAGTAGAGAGAAAGATATTGATATTAAGTTGATAAATTGATAAACAGACAGAATATTTAACATTGCCTCAAACATTTAATATAACAAAAGCCTACTATAACAATTTCAGACTTAATGACAGCACTGAATTTTTTCTCGCTATATATTGTTATTATTCGAAAAATCTGGTATTTTAATAATATTTTATAAAATGCCATCTTTTCATCTCATTTGGAATATATTCTATGCATATTATTAAAAATACCCGATACTTGAATTAAATTGAATAATTGAATTGAATAATTTATAAAATTTATAATTTATAAATTTTATAAATTATTCAATTTATAAAATTTCATGTTTTTATCTAATTTAGAAAATACTTACTCTCAACTTTTTCATTTTGATGTAAAATACTTCTTTTTCGTTTTATGGTAAGAAAAGAAATGCCGCATGCTCACCCTTTCCTCTGATAATCATATGGGATAATGTATTGTAAGAAATAAAGTGGTAGATCATGGGGACTATTCTTTTAATGCTAAAGAAAAACATGTCATCTTCAGATAAGTTATAATGTTGAAGAATTTGTGGGCGCCTGTGGGCCTTATCTTAATATTTCAATGAAAGATTTCTCAGAGAACTCAATTCAATCGGGATATTAAGTCATTCCATATGATGAAAGCTACATGCGGTTTCAAGCTACATTTTTTTTTCAAAGCAAGTTTAATAGTGTTTCTGGATTTAAGAATCTTTTTTTAATTATTCAGAAATTTGAAATTTATTGTGTTTTTTCTTAATTTTGATTAAATGAATATAAATATTATGGCTAAATTTTTTGTTAGATTTCTACATTAAAATTAATAAGGTATCCAAGGCTAGTTTTCGCAGTAATAAAAGTTCTGATATAAAAATTAGCAATAATCGCCCCCTTTTTGCCTTATCAAGATGACATTAAACGTTGTTCTCTAAATTATTTCGATTGTGTAATAAACGACTCAAACTTTTCGGCTGACGCTTAAAAATAGTCTAAATTCATCCTTAATTATATAGATATACCATTGTTGGTCAATTGCTGCTGCTTTCCATTTCGAATTTTTATAATTTTGCAACAACAATTTCAATAAATTTATATGTGAAGCTTGCGAGTTTCGCACCCCTTTAAAATTGAGAGCATAACATATTTAATAATAAAAATTTAATTTCCTTGTAATTACTTCAATTTAAAAAAACAACGTATTATGTTTTATTAACCCATTAAACGCCAAAACTCAAAATCATTATTTGTTTTCGATGCAAACAATACAAGTTACAATTTTGACCCCTTATAATAGTAATTTAATGTAAAAATAAGGAAATTGCACTTACCTTTAAAAATATAAGGTGTTGCGTTGGCGCAACTTCAGCGGAAAAGAAATACGAATGTTGATCGTTATCACCGAGCACTATGCTGCATTTTTTTCACGTTTTAAAAAGTAGAAATTTTTTTGAGCTTAATAAAGGGTTAAAATAGTCCAAACACTTCTTTGAAATTTTTAATTTAAAAATTAACAAATAAATGTAGTTGAAAAGCTTATTATGTAAGATAAGGTGATATAAATTTCAAGTATGATATGCTTCACTACAATTGTGGTGTAAAGCAACTTCACAAACATTCCAACGATAAATAGTTTGGCTGTGGCAGTACTTGAAACGTAGTCTTCTACTGTCTGTAGACTTAACAATAAAATGTCCTTCGGATATTGGTTTTGTAAGGCTGAATTTGCTCGGACATCCTGTAGCTGATCTTTTCTTTTTTATCTCCCTATCCAAAAGCGTCTGCAACAGATGAAGCACAACCTCTCGTTTAAAATCCAACAGTGACTTTTTACTTACTTCTTCAGAAATTCTTGATATTCTCCAAGCATTTGTTAGTGCAACATCGATGAAATTTCAAAATATCGACCACCACCATCTTTTGCCACATACCCTAATTCTATAGTTGGAAACAAAATTGTCACACAAATCTACACCACCTATTTTCTGATTATATTGCTCAATGCAGTGACGTTGGGCTACTAATATTTTCTTCTTCTGATTTTTAGAGTATCGAGAAACATTTTTTAGTGGTTCAATTTTTCCAAACGTTGACCCTATTGTCGCAACAGAGTTGTCGTTCCACAACAAGTGTCTTTTTGTTTTCTTCATACTGAAAAAATAAAAAAAAAAAGATTGAAAATATCTGCACTAGTTTTATCTTCTATGATTTATTTGATACTATCAATTGAAGCTTTTTCTTCATTTTTTGGTTGAGGCCTATCAATTGGTTCTTTTCTTGTCCATTGTAATTCTTCCTTTTTCCGTTTTTTGTTTGTTTGTTTTCTTGTTTTTTTATCAGAACTTTTGGGAGGATCTAGCTTCTTCTTTACATGAACTTCAACTTCCCTTGCAGTATCTCTAGGTAAAACTACATTATCGTTATTTAAAATATTTTCATTACCTTCTTCTTCATCACTAGCATCTGCTGTTTCTGGAAGTACGACAACAATATCGGTCTCATCTGCATCTTTGTCATCGGAATTTTGTTCCAAAATTTTATCCAAAGCTTCTTCTAACGTAAGATATCTTGTTCTTAGCATTTTAAACCACATAGGATAAAAAAGTTGCTACCAATAAGACGCACAGTACTGAAATGAAATCTTTCAAACAGGATAACAGTCTACCCCCTTTCCGCTAACGTTCCCCGAACGCAACACCTGTTTTTACTTACCCCTCCACCCCTACAGAAACACCTGCTCTGTGGAATGTACTGACAAATAGTGACCTTGGCTAAAGGACTTCACAACCAACCCCCAATTTATTTTTAATTTTTATTTTTTCTAAGAAAAAATGAGTTTAGAAATTTGAACAAAAAAAAATGCTTAAAGTAAAACATCGATTATTAGGGGTAAATAATTTATTTAAGACAATTTTTTCACTGATTTGTTAGTAGTGCTATTGTTTAACATAAAACTGTAATTTTTTCATTAATTGGTTTCATCGTTATTTTTTTTTATATTTATTTATATTGACCGTTGCGTCAACGCAACACCAGCAGTTAATTGGTTAATAACGCAACAAATGCATTTAATATTCTTTAAGAGGAAAAGTAATAAGTATGTTAATAAATACCTTGATGAGAGATATTAGGTACAAATTTCGCTCCTTAGAAAATACAAGAAACACTAGCAATGTGATTCTAAAGCAATTTTTTTTTTACTACTTAATAAAATCTACTATTTACTACTTAATAATACTTTTTTACTACTTAAATAAATCAATCAGTTAAGCATTATTGGTATATATAAATATTTATAAGACTATAAAATATAAAAATATATAAGAAATATAAAATATATAAAAATGTATAAGGTATATATAATATTAAACGACGTTAGAGATCGCCCCGTCCCCCTCTATAATCAAATATGTAACAAGTATTAAAAAATATCTTAAAAAGAACGCTAAAAAAAATTTTCATTCCCTTCAGGGGTGAAAATTTGGGAGCAATGCCACTCAAAGAAAATAATAATAATACTTTCCTTTAACAATTGTCTTTTCGAATGACATGCTTGGCAAAAATACTTTCTTGAAGTAGGTCTGAACGAAAATTTGACTTCGTTTTTTACGACCCCATATTCATGCATAAATAATCAATGGCCGTAAATAAATCCTGACTTTTCATATGGTCTTTCTGAATTGAAAATGATTTAATGAAGAACCTTGCTTATTCAGATTGACGCTGGAGTGCATAAAATATTAGCGATGCCGCATTCTTTAGCACGTCATATTTTCAACAAAGATATAAAATTATTTTTCGTGTCTCCCATGGCAGATAAAAAAAGGTAGACACAATAATTTTTTATTCAGATAAAAGCATATATGATAAGTTTCATTTCTCTGTCTCAAGTGTCTATGTTTTGGTGATAATCGGAATTTGTTTAACGATATTTTCAATACTAATTTATCAAAACTTCTGTTAAAGGGTGATAACAATTTTTGAAAAATTGTATAAATTGTACAAAAAGTTTCATGAGAATGTTTGACTTTGTGTACTCTTATTAGCTATTTGGGAATAATTTCTAATCGTTATATTTTACCTTGTTATCTTGTTTTTGCATTGTAATGTTTAAACCATTTTCTATATATGTGGAGATATGGAAATTTTTAGGATTTAAATTAAATTATTGTATAAAGATTTCTTTATCTTTATATAATCATTAAGGTTTCTATTATTTGCATTAAGAAGCATTTTTTCCTTGATTTTGAAAATATCGAAGTTGACAATCATGCGAACTTATCTACATTTTGTACATAACTTCTTTGGTAGAATTATTACAAGATGAACTAAAAAACTGTTGCTTTCAATAAAGGGCCAGTAGGGTTGTAGTTTCTCAGCAGGGATTTGTCAATATATATCGTCTTGCTGGTGAAAGGTTTCACAACCGAACGTTGTTTGGGTTCGTGAACAGATCTGACAGTGTCAAATAGAGATATATCTGGTCTGCTGGACTTTCTATTTTGATGTTGGGGGTAGACTCATTGTTTCTCTCGGCTTAGGCATTGGAGGGCTATGCGTTTCTGTATATATCATGTGAAATAATTCGCTTTATGAAACATTTCATAACATAATCAGTATTAATTTCATAAAACATTTCATAATCCAATCGCTTTTAATTCTGATATGTGATGAAAATAGTAAAAAAAAATATCGAATAATTGTTAAAGCAAATCAAAAAGTTTAAAATAAGTTAAAGCAAAAGATGAAACTAATAAATTTCAGCCGTAATTTGCTTGAAAATATTTATAACGCGTTTTTCTTTTCACCATTTGAAAACAGCTTGATTTGCAAGGCAAGAATGTAATATATTGTGAAAAATTAGACAAGCTATAATTTTCTAGATATTTTTTTTTTTTAAATGCGGAAATTCAGAAAACATTGGCACGTCCATTTAACTAATATCACTAAAATAGAATTTTTTAAACTTTGGAACGTTGAAATTTTTATTTTCGGGCAATGCTATTTTTAGTCTTTATCATAGAATAACACATAATTAAGTTTAATTTGTAAATTTTGAAAATTGTAATTAAAACTCTAACTAAAATTTCAAAATATTTGTTCCAAGGTGTGCATTTTTACTATCCACGTTATATATGGATCCAATTTGACAATATATCAAAACACACGCATATTTGTCTTCATTAATAGGAGAAATTTTCATTTATTTATCCGTGTAGTAGATTCTAAAAAATATCTTCTTGTAAAGATCGAAATATTTTTCTAAATTCGTCAGTTATAATAATTTATTTCCTTCATAATCCTCTATAATAACTGTATTTATGTATATAGATATATCCAAATAAAAATATGTTTTTAAGGTATATGATGTTTCTAAACATTTACGAGATAACTGTTAAAATACCTTGTTTCTGATATGAAATATACATTTTTCAAAGTAAAATAATAATTTGGAAGATGCAAAGTAAAGAAAAAATCAACAAATAATTCCTCGAATTAGTTTTTGTAAAAATACATTATTTCTAAAGTCAACATGATAAACAGCAAACTAGGTAAACTCTTTAAGTAATTCACGATTCGCCATATATGCACTTAGCGATATTGGCACCTAGCAATGATGAATTATAGTGTTCTTGATTATGCATCAGCACGCAATGAAAATAACTTTTCTCGCTGTAAAGTTTGAATAAGAAGGATACTTGTTCTAAGTTTGTTTATATAAATGGCCTACAGTTACTTTACTACTAAAACTAATGTATTTCGTTATATATTGATTTTTGAGAGATGTTGATGCAATAAATGCTACGATATGTCACCAGATATTTTCAGGGAAAATTCCATACATTTATTTTGAAATACCAGTATACATAATATAAAATGAAAAACGAAATACATTTATTGGGTTTGTAAAATGTTGAAATTAATGTATTCCATAAGCACTGGAGAATGCATGGATTATGATTATTGATTAAAAAATTAAAAATGAATGATTCATAGACATTATTATTCGAAAAAAAACAGAACCATGGCCTTAGTTATTTTTTAAATTTCGAGGTGAATCAATTTTATTAATTGCCAAATTAATAGTTTGTTATAAATCTAAAGCAGAGAATGTCTTTTAATGTCATTTATACATAAAGATCTTTCATTCATTCTTTTTCAATCTTTGCGTATTTCTCTTTTTGCTTCGTTTTAATTGGCTTCCATACTTAAAGACAAATTCAATCAGCTGCCAGTTATTTCAAACTTATAGTTCACAAGTTAAAAGAATTTTGCATTTGTTTATATCTATGAAATCTTAAGAATGTTTTATCAAGGAAAAAACAGATCTTAAGAATGTTGCAGAAAATTACACACATAAAAAGGAATTAACTGCTTTTCAACTGATCACACAAAAAAACACATAAATGCGGGTTTTGTCTTTACCGGTATAACCTTCGCGCTTATAGGTCAAGCAGTCTGTTCTATATACTGGCAGCGTGCACAAGCACACACAGACGCACTCACCCACAAACATACATTTATCTTTATTATTAGTAGATATTCTGTAGAGAAAATTAATTTTCTTTTTTCTTTTTCGATATTTATATTTAAATCAACATTAAGTTCAATTTTTCAAATGAATTTAAACTGTCTTAAAAGAAAATATAAGTCGAAATAATATTTTTAAGGAAAAAACTCACAGTATATCTATGGTTGTGCAGTGAAAAGTTCATTAAACTCTTTAAGGGAAAATGTCCTTTTATTCTACACAAACACATGTTAATCATGTAAAAATAATGCAGCCGAAATTTTCACAAGAACAACTCTTTTATCAAACACACATACAGAAAATCTATAATAAACACCCATAATAAAGCAGAATGCTCTGTGAGAACTCGCGGTAAATTAGTTTTTCAAATCAAGATTAAGTTCAATAACTGGTGTCTTTCGACTCGTCTAACTCACTCCTGACTCAGTCTCTTGCGTTTTTATATCCTCGTAGACAGGTTTTCAATTGTTCTTGAACAAACTTCAGACATCGAGTCCTAATGGAAATGGAGTCAGGAAACTCAAATATTCTGTGTCCTTCATTTTAATCGCCAAACTAGCTAAATTTATTGTCAAATTATCAAATGATCCTAGATTTTACTGCCAAGGCTATCTTCCTTAACAAGAGATTTACTGTTTAGGAAAGCAATATTACGAATTCATAACAATATATATTAAGAAATCCTTTTTTTATGTAACAGTATCAAAAGAAAATAATTGTGAATATCGCCCTAAATACACCTATTATATAAAAAATTGCGTATTTGTGTAAAACATCGCAAACAAAAATATTTTTGATTTATCAATACAATCATACTAAAAAAAATCTGTTATTTCAATCTGGTCAGTCAAATTCAGTTTTCTAAAATTACAAATGTTAACCCTAAGAGAATAACCTGCAAAAATAGATGCTTATTTTTAAGCATTTTAAACTAAACTAAGTAATAATAATAGATAAAAATAATCAATATAAAGTAAGATAGTAATATTTTAAATGCTATAGATATCTTAAAGTTTTCAGAAAATTTATTTCTTACATCTGTTAAAATTAACTTCCTTTTCTTCTTTTTATTTTCGAAACTTAATTGCTTTCTTATCATTTTTAAAATATTTTTTTAAACAAATTATCTTAATGTAAAAAATAGCGATACACAGCTCTGAAATTTTAATGAGAACCAGATTCATTTTGCAAATTTGATATTTTTCTTATCGAAATTATTTTCAGAACAAGTAGATCATTAAAGTTCTTTTCCTGCATGAAATAATCTGCTAATGTGCAATATAATCTTCAGAAAGTGGTTATTTAGAATCAACTATTAGAATTTTTAATTAAAGTTGCTTATGAAAGTATATTATAAAAGTCTCGTTAATCTCTGAAACTTTATATGAAAAATATTATTGCAGAATAATAAGTACCTTATTTTAAAAGCAAGAGTCAGTAAATTACAGTTTTACATTATCTGATAATAGAAAAAATAAATAAATGCAACATTCATTATTTTCATGTCTGAAACAGAAAGCTAATATTTAATACAAGAAGTGAGGGATAATTAAGTATACTTAATTACTCTGTTAAGTGCATATTTATGAATAAGCTTTTTTATAAAGCAATTATTTGTTGCAATATATGCAAAGTAATAAAAAGGAATAAAATCTTAACATCGTACTTCTATTTATTATTTTAACATGAAGGAAAACAGAAGATACCAAAGAGGGATTTTTAATAGTTTGTAACATATTTTATTGAGAACAAGTATAACAAATTAATGATTACTCTAATAAAGCAAATATGCTATTTAGAACCTTTATTCCAAATATAAATGAATATACATTGGCAAAAATAAATAAATAAAATAAAATAAGTATCAATTTATGACTAAATGAAATATGAATTTCCTATCAGTAGATTTACCTTTCATCTTCTTAACTCATATGGCTTAGCTATTAAAAAATGTAATAAGAATTAGCAAGCAATGTATGGCATTTTACACTTCAGAATAATTATAAAATGCATTTTGATACTTTAGATTTTTTTAACAGATTTATAAGTGAATGAATGACAATGAATAAGGTTTCATTAGCAAATCACAAATCTTCGGTATCTTTTAATTATAAAATAAGTTGTTATTTTTTTAAATTCGAAAAATTCTGAAACGAAATTTATTTATATGTTGCAATTCGATGGCACCTGTATGTACCAGAACTGAGAAATAAATAAACCTTTTTCATGAAATCTTAGCCATTTGCATATACTTTTTGTTTGATTTTGTATTTTGTGATGCAATTTCAGTTAAATTACATTCTGTTACAATTGAAATTAATGAATATTTAGGATTAAATTTCTCTAAAACATTAATTTTTGTTAAAAACAATGTAGCCCCCTGAACTTATAAATCTTCTTCTTAATTTTTATGACTTTCACATATAATATCAAAATGCATCTTTAACGTAATTTGTCCAATTAAAATGTGCCTTTTTAATGAATATCATGTTTGATATAATTTTACATCTGAAGGAAGAAATGAAATCAAAATAATTTTTACTGTTCTTTGCTTTTCTTTAATCGATAGTATGTTATTTGATAACGTCAATACAATGTATTGCATTGATACAATATTGTGTATTTCGAAATGATATAGTCCAGTGATTAATCTAAAATAATCTGATTATGTAATGTAATTCTACTAATCTATTTTTTGTAAATGATAATATCTTGTTTGTATCACAGGCTGGATAAGATACAATGCATTATCTATGTATATTATAAACATTTTCCCTTACAATTTGTTATTGAATAAGGTACAAATCTCCATTCATTCAACGATTTTTTGAAAAAATGTTTCCAATCCATAATGGAAAGGAACGTCTTTGTGTCTATAAAGAGGTATCATTAATAACAAAGTAGACAGTTGCAGACAACAGATCTTGACAGTGCATCACTTCTGAGGACAAGGATCTAACGTTTCTTATTTCTTGTTCTCGTTTTCTCACTTTTACACTGTCTTTTCCACTCTGATAAATAACCGCCTCTATTCTTTAGAGCCTTTCAAGCGTTCGTGTATTGAAGCTTCTCCTTTAAGCTGTCACTTTAGAACATTGTTAACTTTTTAAAGATATTCTTTATTTTCATGTCTGCAGTGTGGATTACTTTCTGTCAAATATTATCACCTGTTTGTTTCAGAAATAACAGAACCAGATGAAAAGACCAGACCAGACCATATTTATTGTATTTTTTATGCTACAAGCTGAATTTAGAAGGTCAATGGATTCTTTAAGGTGAATTCATTTCGTTAAGTATCCATAAATGAAATCCATCAAGAAGAGCTTCAAAGAAAGGGAGGTACATTGAGTCCTTTGAAATTAAAATACTGAGCGAATATTAGCTTCAATTGAGTATTGATAAAATTGATGATTACGCAGTAAATCATCAATTCTATCTTAGACACAATCATATTTGAAATGTAAGATTAATTTGGAAATGTGTGCATTTTTTAAAAAAATATATATCTCTAAATACCGCTAACAGACCATATTGCTTGCAGAAATTTTGACTAGATATGTACCGAGTATTTGAAGATCCTATTTTGCATTATTATATTCAACGACAGTAAACAATTTTATTGTAGATATATTCAATAGAATAAATTGATCAGTGTCCTTAAAAATATTCTCTTCAACTATCTGCTAATCAAAACATAATTAAAATCTGTAACGATAAATTTGTCCTGTTAAACGGTTACATTGTAGTTTCAATTTGGTTGTCAAGGGCAATATATAAAAACAATGTTAGCTGATATGCCCGTGCGTTCACCATTTTAGTGAAAATCTGAAACTTAATTCTTCTTCTTGAGCTAATTTGCCCCTTCTCTAATTATATGGCTGTTAATTTTATTTCTGTCCAATTAATCCATATATACAGAGTATTTAAATATCAACAGGAAAATTAAATCTATAAGTGATCTAGTAAGATCACCTTAACAATTAATAATTCTTAAATATATTATATACTAGCTGTTGTTTTAATAGAAATATTGTAATGTTTACCTTCATATAATCTCTCATGCATAGCTTAATGTTCAAGATTCCTTCAAGATATCTTATCTCAAATATCTTAAATGTCAAATTATAATCTACATTAAATAAGTTGCATTTATTTAATTGTTTTACCCTGTTCTCCTCATTGTACGAACTATACTAATAGAGGCAGGGCGCAAATTATCATAGTTTTATCAAATACATGCTAATCTATCTTCAAAATTTCATTTTACTATTATGTAAACGATGCAAGAATATAATCCTTCTTTCAATAATGGAAGAAACGCGATTAAATATTTAATGAAATAATGAAAGCGATTTAAATTTCACATCAATGACAAAATCTGTTACTGAAATTTATAAAAGCGATATTTATAATTTTTTTTAAATTCAGAAAAGACTTGTACGACAAATTTGTATTAAAAAACAACAACACTTTTACGATTTTCACAATGGTGTAAAACTTAGTCTCGTGCTATAATATTTTAATGATTTATAGCGAAAAAACACAAAAATTTCGTTTACATTTTTTTAAAAATAAAATTATAACTAACATTTCAAAGAATTGATGTGGTATATATCTGTGTCAAATCTGTTCATTTTCAAACAGTCTATCGTCTGGAGCAAGAAACATACTTTCATACATTTTTCTTAATTTTTAGTATTGAGGTAAATAATTTTTAGTATTTATGGAAAGGATGTAAACATGTTTTTATTTTTTGTTTAAATCATTGTTGCAAGAGGAGGTTGCATTTCCTTCAAATCAGTTGTTATAAATCAACGAAGTATAGGTCTGTAGCAACCAAATTCATTACTCCATTTGGGAAGAATCCACCAGTATCGAATGTCTAAATAAAAAAATGTGTTTGGGTTTTTTTTTATTGCATACTGAACTGAACAATTTATAACGGCCGAGAAAATATATCTTTTATCACTGCATGCTATAAAATACAGAATGTCTATATTTAAATTCTCATTTGCGAGAGATCTGTATAAAATACTATGCAACAAAAACTGAATCATGGCATAACGAAATGAAGAGAGTTTTATATAGCAAGAAAACGTTCCAAAATCCTCCACTCGATGGCACTAACAGATATTCCTTCTGGTATATGCAGTATAAGCGGTAAAAAAATGTGTTAGTCGAATCTTAGTCATACATGTTACCAAATCAAGGAAGATGGCATTTACAATGCATGGACGGACTTTATTGAAATAGTTTTATCAAAACAGAATCTGTACTCCTAAAGTTTTGCGGAAATTTCGGTCTTAGAAGAAGTTGTAAAAATGACCAGTCACTATCAAAGGACAAAAAAAGATGATTAAGAAATTTGTAGCGACATAATCATTTACCATTCAGACAGAAGAGGACGAAGCTGTTTGCTGCATAAGTAATGAGGTGATACAGTGATGCAAATGGAAGTAGATAGGATATCTCACTTCATAGGCAGGACTGGTATTCTAAATATTGCAGAAAATGTTGACTAATCTCGTTACATCATTCATAATATTTTTCGAAAGGTGTCATATTACTATCCTTATAAACCATCTCTTATGTATCAGTTCTTAAATAGCTTATCTTAATAGACGATAAACATTTGCATTACAGATTCTTCTGCAATTTGAGCACCATGGAGCCTTTTATGGATGGACGAGGTCCACTTTCATCTGAATGGTGCGGATAACACGTACAATTCCCGCATTTGGGTCCAACAGACTACATGGATATTTACAACTGCCCTTACATTCTTCGCATTAATGCAAAAGCCATCACATTTTTTTTTTCCATTTTGGATCGATTTTTTGTAGAGCTCAGCGCCGCAGGTCCTGTCACATGTTCTGCCAACTTCATCGATATACTTCGTTATTGGAACAATCCGTGATTCCGGCACTTCCATCTAGGTGATGTGTTTCAACACAGTGTTTATGCAAGGTGGTACTCTTCCACACATCGCCTGCTATGTGGAACAAGTGCTCTGCCACGATTTTTTTAACGTCCCAATCATCAGCCGGCATTTTCCTACAATTATGACTGTTAGATCGCCAAACTTGAATCCTATCGACTTTAAATGTGGTGATACCTCGAAGATTTGGTTTATCGTTATCATCTGCCTCCGAACTCAAAGATTGCATTGTACGCCATGTGCGAGACATTTCTCAGTAATTTTCAACAGCTGAACATGCGATTTTTCGCTTCCAGGTGGTAGCAGACAGTGGTGGACATTATGTCAAACGGCTTTAAAAACTAGAAATTGTTGCTTCTTGCAAATTATTGTTATGTTCTCTTTAAAGTTATAATACGCCATCTAGTGATAGTTTTTGCAACTTTTTGAAGATAAAATTTTTATCATTCCATTACGCTATTATCCAGATTTCATGACATTCTTTTTTATAGTATTTGACAAAAACGTCTCGTAAATGTTAATTTTGATTATAGACACCCTGTGCATTATTACAAGAGCTCCGATTAAATTATGTCATGTGTTTAACGTCACTTTTCATGGTTATATTCATATTCTATTTACGTCAATTGCATGATCATCATAATACGTGAAAAATCGATTATTACCCATTAAGGCATAATCAAAGCTATTTGGTGCTTTGTTTATTATTTTATATATACGCTTTATATCTAATTAGAGTGCCACTCATTCAATTTGTTAAAGGAATAAATTACAAAGCCCAGTATTAGAAACCTGCTTTAATCGATTTTGATGTTGACTCTGATTAGTGGGGTTAACTCAAATGCATTTGAATTAGTCAGGTCGTGATATGTATAATTGGACCTTTAAAGCTTATTTCATCATTTGGAGTAATATTAAAATAAAATTATCTCTACAAACGAATAGGAATATTAGAATTTCAATTTGTTATAGTTATCGATTTTCTAAAATCACGATTAACTTATATTTCGAATGAGGTTATAAGAATACATAATGTCATTCAGCAGTGGGTATATGTACGTAATGAAATGATGTGAATTTTATCTTCAAATGTGAATTTTATCTACCACCACCATATGGCGCATTATAACTCTACTCTACTCTCTCTCTCTCTGTATATATATATATATATATATATATATATATATATATAATAAAAATAAAATCTTATAATATAAAACTTGTTAATTGAAATAATATTTTTTTTCTCTCGAAGATTAATGTAATATGTAATGTAACATAAATTTTGTTAAGGCTTTTCGTGTGTTCATTGTAATTTTTGACTCATTTTAGTTCCTAATTCGCCGAAGTCTCTTCTGTTGGTATTTTTTCATTTTATATTTTCATTTATTTATTTTTGCAGATTTCACTTACCTTCATTCTAATTATATTCCTTATTTTCATTCAAAATGTCTCGAAAGCACGAGAAAATACACCATCCATAGATTATATTCATGAACAACCCAGAAAGAAAAATACATTGCACTAGGTGCTCTATGCAATTGAAAATCTTGTAAAAAGTCTGTAATCTGATAAAGGTAATAAAACTAGTTTCACTCAAAAGAGGATCATGGGAATATTTTTCAAGCGGATCGTTTTAATTCTTTTTCCATTCTAAATTTCAAAGAAAAAAAAATCAGCAGCGGTTGGAAAAGAAGGAAAGTAAATAAATGCGACTTTAGCCTGATGGAGGTGAGGCCTACCTGAGAGATGTGAAGTTCTGATTTTTACATCACACTCTCTTCCCGGATCTATCAAAAGAAAATTATACATTTCTCAGGTTTCCTAATTGATGTTCTATTTTAGCACTAGGATGAAAGGTTATTTTAACTGTCTCAAAGATATAAAATATTCTGATCATTTTCCAAATTGAATTTGTATTCAATGTGTAATTTTACAGTAAAGGATAAATTAATTATTTCTAAGAAACTCAAGTTTCATTTAGTACCAGGAATGCTCAATTCATTATTAATTTTTTTTCTTCAAAAAAGATCATCGATAAATTTATTTAGTGAACTGGACATAACCCACCGGTCAAACATAATTGTGACTTTCAAAAAGCTGGTTAAATATATAGTTTGGTAAGATGTTGTATTCAGCACTTGTAGACTGATAAAATCTTATTAAGAATATATTTATAATATACTTTATCCGATTTGTGTTTTAAATTGATTTTCAGAAACAGAAAAAAGAAATTTTGCGATTTCTGCAATGGCACACTACCCCAATCAGCAATTTTCGAATATTAGCTTTTCTTTGCATCGATTTCTTCGATAGAATATTGCAAAACTTCGATTTTATGATTTTGGAAAATTTTCTTGAATCTTAAACACATTTTTGGAATAATGTATGAATGTTACTCTGTGAACAGGAATACTGAAAAACTCTTTGAAGCAAACCAATTGAATGAGGTATATGCATATTACAATAATATTATATCAACTTCTCAACAATTTCATTCAGAAGAAATCTGTCGGCCGATAGTATGCTGTCCAGTATGTATTCACTTGTACCTACTTGCAAAAGAGGAAATTCAAATTCTTCCTGAAATTCAAAACAGCAATCTCTCTTATCTCTCCCACTAGTGTGGGTTTCAGAGATTTTTATATTATTTCCATTTATTTTCTTTATTACTTAAATTTCATTTTGCCTTTTGCTTGATTCGGGAAAACAATACGACATACTTGAGAATACATTTTTCAAACTTAGGATGAATCTTTAGTCAACTCAATGAAATTCATAATGTTAGTTGGAAATATCATTGTCAGTTTTATATAAGACCCTATGAAATATTTCCTATTTTTTTAATATGGTATTGCGTGTACTTTTTCTAATTGAACTTTTTGGCCTATCTCTTTTGTTTTTTGAGTTACTTTTGTAAATTCCTTTTTAACGCCAGAATCTCTGTCACATGTCTCAATGAATCGAAAGCAGTTACAAACTTAAAGAGCTTAAAAGGACGACGTTTGAATTTTAAGGGCTTCTTAAAAAGACTTTAGAAAGCAGTCTCTTGTGTATGCTTTTGTAGATACTAAGTCTACTTGGTCTTTAGATTGTTCCTGGTTATTAGATCCGATGAAGAATAAAAAATAAGTTCATTTTTTAGAAGAAAGGGATGTATTTTGTTAACTTCCTATTGCTTTGTTAATTGTTAAAAAAGTTATATTCTGAATAGTTCTTTCATACAGAAATTGTTCTACTGTGTTCTTGGATTTTTCTGACAATTTCAACTTCCTCTGCTTATTGTGTAAGATTTTTGAGACATCTACGGAAAAGGAAATGGGATATGGATTAACTCTGATGACGTTACGGAGGTCAATAACTTGAATAGGTTATAGAAGCTGAAGAAATCGATTCATTGTTTGAGGCTGGATGACTAGATTTATTTTCTCTTCCTTTATTGTTTTAAATATATTTATATAACCATATTTAAAATGCAATATAAGTGAAGAAATATATAAAGCATCCTTTAAAATGCTATTGGGTTTGTAACTGCATGACGTAAGAGCTCCATTACTTATAATAGATTGCATTTCTAACATGAATATGGGAGAGTGATTCAGCCATTAATGGATAATTTGTCTGAGGCTTTGAGTAATTTGCTGTCAAATGTCTTACCATGCAAAATATTTAATGACATTAAAATCATCAATTTAATCTACATTATAAATCTTCATTAAGTATCTATGGTTATCCCAGCTCATTATTTATTTTAAATCAGAAGCTCGGACAAAGTGACAAGAACGGATTAAAAACATTACTAGATAAAATGTATGAACATTATTTTATCTTTTAATTTTACGTTTTACCAGATTTATTAGTATGCATGTTTTTCTGCAGTTTGCATGAAAATATAATGTCTTTTAGAATAAATAATGAGTTTTAAATTTTCTATTTATTTCGTTTGAGGAATTTTTATGAATTATTTGGAAAATAATACTATCTATAAATAGCTGGAAGCTTCGAATTATCTGCTTTTAAAAATTTTGTTGGTAACATTTTAATGTCCCTGTAATAAATACATCATTTAATCGAGAAATGGAAAAAAAATCTCCTCTTCACAGAGAAACCGGAATATGTTTCTAGTATTTTATTTGTGTGTTTGTCCAGTTAATATACAATAGGATGTACTCTTATACATTAAAACAATTATACATAATTCTTCAGGGATACTTATCTTGCAAATCACCTTCTTAGGGACTTATGTTGTTGTTAGGGCACTTGTCATGAACAAGCTCGTGAACGAAGTCAGCAATTTAAAGCCGAGGTTTTAGCGTCTCTTGTTTCCGTAGCTTAAGACGAGTTTTTAGCGTCATTTGTTTCAGTAGTGCTATCTAGAGTAGGGAGTGCATCTTAGCTACTTATGCGTTACAGCCCTTTTCACGGGATTCATTCGTGCATTTCATTCGCTCATACACATATCGTAATTTAAACCTGAATCAAAGAACGATCATCTCAAATCCCGTACTCCCAATTGCATTGTTTCGACTTGGAGAACTCTGGAGCTACGACAAATTTATACGTACACCAGCCACCATGTGCACGGTGGACTCAGAACCCAAGGGATGAGAAACCAACGCCCTACCAATCAAGTTATCCCGGCCTCATTGTGTTCCTTACTTATTGCCATGACTAATTCCCCTTCCTAACCCCATATGGCAGCGCTTTCCCGTTGAGTTGAATATTACACAGAAATGATTTCTTGTTTGCTTTTCAGTCAAGAAAAGTAAACGTTTACGTGGAGTGTGAGCGATCAGTAATTCGCTATGAAATGCAGAGCAATTTTATTATAACGATCACGCGGAAACAGAGTGAGTTTCTAGTGAAATTAGTAGCTTATGAAGAAAATAATTTGTATTGTCTTTAAGAAATATTTGTAACCATTATATGGAATTTCTTATCGAAAATTGTATAAAAATAAGAAGTGGCTCGATGTGAAAAAATGGATGACCAGTCAAAAAAACTGTTTCCTAATTTTTCTTGCGTATAATCTTCTATTTTTTTGCAAGCAGGTGTACATGGTATGTGCTCACGAACAATGCAGAAATACTCCGTTAGATAAATGTCCCCTATATTCGATATCTATTATTAAATATTTTTGTGTACAGTAACCCCAGTTTTTTTTTTTTATAAATGCATCTGTACCATTTTCAGTATTCAATAATAAAGAGAATATAGAACACATTTATTGAATGTACGATCAGAACGTAAGTATTGAATTTAAACGTTAAATTAGTACATGAATTAGTAGTTAAATTAGTACATACTCTTTTCATAGTCCCAAAGAGCTCACCGTAATGTTGTTTCTCCATATGATTCAAAATTTGAAATTTGCCATACATTCGACGCAACCGAAATTATGAAATAAATTTGTCAGACGGCATAACCAATCAATGTAATTTTGAAGAATTTGGTATACTTAAATTAGAATCTAGCAGTGAATTTTGTAGAAGAGATATTAGTTTTCCTTTACAGTGCATATTCTTAATATCTATTACCTCACTTTTAATAGTTTCTTTTGAAGAATACAACTGTACTCTGATTATCATCATGAATTGAAAGTAATATTTTGTATTCTCTAGCATATTTAAAAAGAAATTGAAAAAAAAAAAAGATGTTGAAATTTTTCTTTCATCTTTTAAAACAACAAAGAAATTAACAATAAAATGCCACTGAAATTTAGTATCGTAATGTAAAAAAGTATTATGCAGATAAGAGAAGAAAAGATAAAATCAAAAAGTAAAACTGAATTTTTAGCATCCAATGAGACTCAGAATTTTTAAAAAAAATTCAAACATAAATCGCTGGAATACAAAGTAACGAAATTCAATTTTGACTTACAGTTTCCTAAGTTAAGTTACCCTTATAAAAAGACATAGTTTCAAAGGGATTGAATTATTTTCTCTATAAAATTACATCACTATCTCTTTCAAATAACTTAGTTCCCTTCCTCGAGGAACTTTTTTTTAGTCAATAAATCTTTTTCCATTTCGAACTTTTGAGAAATCAATCTTCCTGTAACAAAATGAAATAAAATATCTGAATCAAAATGCTTTTGAATTTTATAAATTAGATATCTTGTCTTGTATTCTGTATTGTATTCGGAGTAACTGTAACTTAAATTTAATCTTATCTAGTCTTCATTGTGTCAAATAAAAAGAAGGCTTTTGATGTGGAGAAACTATGTCAACTTCTAGAGATAGAGAATTGATTTTTGAATAGCGTTCTCCAGGCTATCTGCGTCCAAACCGATCACTGTGTGATAGGCTTGAACATTTCCTTAACAAAGCGACCCCGAGGATTTCAATAAAGGAAAATTTGCCTCATTGTAATTTTGAAGTGGTGCTTCATCAAAGGTTTGATTTATATAGATTAATTGGGAATAATAATAATTAAATATGATTATTCATTTGATTTTTTTTAAACTTTAGAGTCTTTTTATTAAAACAGAACTTAAACAATATTCTTGAAATTTTATAAGTTAAAGAAAATTCATTGTGCTCATACTTGCTTTTAATATTACTTCGCTTCAGAAGATTTTAATCCAAAGGTCAAGTTTGATGGATCCAACGAGAAAATAAAAAAATATATTCTTTCTTTAATTAAGTTCGACTTGTTCGGGCTGAAATTGAAATCATTGACCGAAAACTCAATGGCAAAACAAACAGTCTGTCTTTTCTTTGGAAACAAATTGTTTGTTCGAGTATTAAAAACATATAGAACCAACATATAGAACATTTCTTAGAGGAATTGGTAGTATATATCCCTCGCTAACAACAAAGATATTGATATAATATTTCCTTTTGATATTTTGTCTCTGGAAATAGGATATTGAATGATAGGATGGAATAAACAGAAAAAAAAGTAATTCATATTTATTTTTTGTGCAATAGTCCCTCATAAGTTTTCCGTGGAACAGTTGCAGATTATTTGGAAAACTTTCTTCAATAAAAAAGTTGTTTTCCCCAACTTTTCCTTTTCCGGAATTAAGAAGAACACTAAGTTTCATTGATTATAGAATGCAACCAAGAAGCTATATGTATGTCATATCAAATAAATAAATACTTTCCTTGAAATAAATGATTTCAATGAACATTTATTTTGTGTTTGATGAATTTCAAAATGTATTGCACTTTTTTTCAAAATTCAACATGAAATTTATGAAAATTTATAAAAAAACATTTTATTTTGCAGGTGTTTGAAAGAACGTGTACTTCGTTCATATCGAAATAAAATTTATAATTCATTATTAAACATTATTTCAATTAATACTATAATTCGATTTTATTTAATAAAATAGATGCATTAATTGGGCAATCATACTATTTAATGAAGTTTTATATTTTGCATCAATTTCTACATCATTATATTTTTTAGCACTATGGATGATCATACTTCATTTCACTTTTTCCAATAATTTTATTTAAAAATCTGTAAAAAAATATTGTTTAGAAAATTACAGTTAATATAAAATGTTTTATCATAAAGGATAAATTTCACTACAAAACTTTTCAGAATTTGAAATTTCTGTTTGCATTTGCTATTTGGAATTTTTCAATCTTTCATTTCTTGTTAAATTATTTCTAATTTTATTTATAGAAAATTTGTTTTTTAACAAAAACAGTTGGACAGTGTAAAAATTAGTTTTAAATTTACATAAGTCCAGCATTCTTGAACTAAATAATTAAAAAAATAATCAAAGATTTTTCTTTAGTCATAAGCTAAAAGTCTGTTTTCGCAAGTCATTGACTTAGGACACTTTCTGTATACAGTAAATGTGTAAAATGCAATGAAATCCATCTAATTGGCTAATCTTTCTTAAAAAATATTTAGAATATTAGTCATTGGAAGAATATAATTTTTAGTATTACATTCCAAGCATGTAGAAATGAAAAGAAGAAACATTTCGCAACTAAATGTTTAGCAAATATTGTATAATACATTCGCTAATGATAAGTTGACAATAAAGGTAAACAAGTATTAGATTTTCCAAAATTTTAAAGTCATCAAAAAATAATATAGAATAAATATTTAAAAGGATAAAAATTTTAAAAACTATCATGATAAAGAGGGAATAGATTAAAAGAAAACTAAAAATTTAAGCAATTTCATTGATAAAATAAATTTATTACATGCTAAAGTTTGAGTATCAAAGAGCAATTAATTTGAAGCTAATGTCAAAAAGCTAAATAATCTGATTAATAAATTATAAAATGTAAAGAAATTTGAATTAAAAATAAGTTTAAATCAATAAGTCCAAGCGTCGTTGCATGTTGATGTTATGGGATTGATTCCTCTATTTTTTATCTCATATTAAAATTTATTCTTAATTATAAAAAAAGAGGCGTGCATACAACAAATACAATGGAATCAATACAATTTGCGCGTGCACAAGCATAATTACTAAAACAATAAAAAAAATTTTACACATTGAAGATTATTTTATAAATTTAAGAAATACTTATTTATATTTTTCGAAAGTATTAATAAGAATAGTAGAATCAATTCAAGTGTATAATTTTTTACTAAGCGTTTATCTGGAACAAGAATCGTTATAGCACAGTTTGAAAAAAATTTTAATATTTTTTTCCCTCCAAGCAATCCTATTCTCATTAAATTTTACAAGATTAGAATAAAACTGCAAATAAGTAAATGGTTTAGAAATAAACAACCAGTTTTTGCCAGACTTCTGCTGTTAGAAATTTAAAAAAAGATCTGTAAATCTCTCTGATCGCGAGAAATTTGATTATTATCATGAATCTCTAGAAATGCTGTTAAAATATGACCCCTTCAACATCATTAATTTTCAACGCAGTATATCCAAAAATCTTGATTTAATCCTAAACCAAGACAAGCAGTCACCTGCCACTAATTTCAAAATAAATTGAACCAGTTTCATCTCTAGAGGGTTGCATCGAAGTCGATAAATCCCATCAAAACCATCTGGCTGTTAAGTGGAGATATGTGGGTTACGGTTGAAGGTAAATCTGGATGGCGATTTTTATCTATTAATTAAATTTTTGTCACTTTTGATTTAGTGAAAGTTTTAAAACTCCAAATTCAATCAAAGGGAGTTTTTTTTATTTAATGTATTCACTTCTTCTCAGAGTAATATATTCTCATGATATGAATGACTTAAGTCATGAAATGTGTGTTTGAAATACAAATTTTGTTATAATTAACGAAAAGAATGATTATTTGAGCTCTAAGCGGTCCAGGTAATACTGATGTCTATAAGTAAAAAATCATTTGATGTAACTTTCATACTGCATATCATGCCTTTACGCATGTACATGATTTATTATTTAAATATTTATGGAATTTTGTATAAAACACATTTTCTGCATTTACTATAATTATTCCCCAATTTCGGTTCCGATAGTGACATAACTTTTCTATCGGCGACTTTTGTTTCTATATTTTTTGGAAGGGAGGGGACTCATCAGTTATCCATTTTTCAGTATGGGCAGATCCCGTGCAGGATTTTTATTATGTTGTCCTCTGTTATGTGCAAGTCGTTGTATCTGATGTATAGTGTTCTTCCCTGTTCTTGAAATTGTCATTTTTAATATTTATAATATCTTTTATCATTGTATCGTTCAATATTCTTTTCACTTTTTATCGGATCTAGTTCCTAAAGATCGAATTTCCTCGTCAGTTTTAATCACTGTTATATATGTAAGATTTGAAGCCCTAACAATTGGTGTTCTTCCTTGCCGTTGAAACTACAATTTTTAACATAAAATAACTTTTATTTTTCTATTGTTTGATACTGAAATCGCTTTTTACCGGTGTTACTTCATAGAGATATAATTCTCACGACTTTTTTTGGAAATAGTGAAACGACAGACTTAAAGACTCATTAAGCAAACTACAAATTTGCCTTCGTGTCAACCAAAAACTATGAACGAACGACGCCTAATAATTTTTTTATTTATTAAAGAACGTTTTTTTTTTTTTTTTTTTTTTTTTGTGGTGCGTAAATTTGGAAGTATGTTATGCTTTAAAAATATAAGTACTTTTTTCTTTTTACTTATGTTGTACACATTGAGAAATATGAAATTTTTCAAAACATTTTTCATCTCAATATCCGCTAATATTAATGGAGAATGTGTGTGAAAATTTGGCAATCTACAGAGCAGATCATTCGGCATACATTTATCAAAGTTATTTGGAAGATAAAAATGTGGACCTAGAAATGCCATTTTGAAAAGTTAATTTTAAATAATTAAAAAAAATTAAGATTTTAGATTTTCTTGCAAGAATTTCCAAAAATAATATTCGAAAAACGTATTTTTTAAAACAATTTTTTAATTTAAAAAAATGTTCTAATAATACCTATTTCATTATAATGAACTTTTCCTCTATTGAAATAACTTTTTCAAAATAATTTTTTGCAAAAAAATTCAGTAATAAATCTTATTGTTGCAAATATATTAAATTATTTTTTCATTATTTCGTTAAATATTTAACCACATGATTACGCGATATTATATTATATGAGGGGTCAAATTTGATACTTAAAAATGCTTGGCATAGAACAAGTTTTGCAATAAACAGTTATGAAAAAGTTCTGTATAAACTATTTGTCGGAAGTTAAACAGTACTAAACTTTTTATTGGATCAGATGGTCGGCACAGGCGGCTAGCTTAAAATTAAATGTATTATGTATACTACAAAAAGAAACAGAGATAAATTTTATGAATCGAACTGATGATGAACAATCAATTAAAGGAAGAAAAAAATCCTTTTTATCTGATCTATTCTTTAAAAGTTGCATCATATGAATAGATCATCGAATAAATAAATCTAGAATTTCCAATCGATAATCTGAAACGTCGCATACTGATGTTTTTAACCTGATTCGTCTTCTTGATTCCTTGCTTGCTTGCTTGTATCGATTATTATACTTTTTGATAACGATTTTCATATAATCTAATTTACAAGGTTAGTCACCATTACTTTAAAATATTACCATATTAAAGAAAAATAAGAAAATGAAAATTGTTCTTCGAATTTAATTCCCAAAGAACATTTTTTAACTGCATAATTTTGAAATTGATCAAAGGCATGATTATAAAATAAAATTCCCGCTATGTCTATAAAAAGAATTTTGATAAATTGCCTTTAAAATTAAATTTAAAAAGTTAACAAAAAATAATGAAGAAATTGAAATAGGCAATATAGAAAAACAAAATTAAAAAAATCATGCTGATATAAAAGGGATTTTCTAAGAAAAATTATTCCACAATTATTGAGAAAAAAGTAAAAATTCGATTAGGATTTCAATAAATTCAACCTTTCTGTCTGAGCCTCTATTACTTTAGTAGTAATTACTTGCAAAATTCGGTAATTCTACGTCGGATCGTCGATTCTATGGATTATTGCATTATGCGGGTAATATGTATGATTGTATCTCCCAATTTCAGAAAATATATAAATCTAAAAACATTATTCTGCTAATATTTTTAATGCTTAAAATTAGTATTTCTGTTTTTTTGTTGTTTTTTTTTTATGTACGTGTGAGAGTATTCAGACAATATTTAGTAGAAAAACTGTACTGGAACCACGAATATGGTACTACTTTCATATTGTCACGATCCAAAATATCTTCAAAGGTCCCACAACAGCATATATTAAAGAAATATAATAGCTATAATATAACTGCCAAGTAAACATTCATATATTTCAAAATGTTTCTTCTTATTATTTCTATAAATTAAGTACTCGAGAACTTTTTTGACATTTGTATTAGAATGTATGAAGAACAATATATTAATATTAAGTTATTTATTGCTTAAAAGTAAGTAATCAAAATGCAATTTTTTTCAATTTCAAAAATAAATGAATAATAATTTTTATCTCTTGCAAATAAAACATTAATGTATTGGCTTCTTGGTCCACATTTATTAAGAAAATCTTAACAAATTACTAACAGCCTCTCATTTTACATTCTTTTTTTTAACATTTCGAATAAAATATGCATTAGAAAATGAAAGAAATGGCAAAAACTTAAATATCTTTAAAACGAAAAGTCTTCAAACATACACAACAATAAAATAATCCACAAAAACAAATAAAACACTATTTTTCTTCTCTTAATCTGAAAAAAAAACCCCTTCATCTTTGTAACAAATGTTCAGCTGAGCGAACTCACAAATAAAAATCCACTCCTTCTTTGATGTATTACAAACGTTTAAGGTATTAAGATTTAACATGTCTTTTTCCTTTTAAGAAAATTACTTCCATAAAAATCATTTAATTCCTTCTCTGAATAAAGACCCAAGGAGAAGAAAGAAAAACATTAAGAAAATGGGCATTTCTTCCGCGATTATTCCAGTCATTTGTGGGTAATTGACTCTTCCGTTAATGTTATCACAGGTGACTGAAGTCGATAACGTGCAAGGAAAATTAAGATCAGTACTTGGATAAAAAAAAAAAAAAAGAGGATTCTTTAAAGTAAGAGCATTTGATTGAGGGAATTAATGGTGTAAATTAAGGAGTCTGGAGATTCTTTACTTTAAACGAATGTTTTATTTAAACGCTGTCTTAGTCATCGTTAAATAAACTAATAAAAGAGTTGATCTTGAAGAAAGTTTGGAGACTAAAGTTACTATTTTTAATATGCTTGGGGAAGATATATTATTCGTGTTAAAATGATTTTTGTTATGTATTTGTCGAAAATCGTTTCGTTTAACATATAGATATATTTCTTCTTTTTCATTTGAAGTAAAATATTTTTTTTTTGTTTTGATTGAATTTTTATTATTTTCTTCTGTTTATATATTAATATTTGCTTATAATTTTATAATTTGTGTGTCAGTGTTATTCAAATCTATGAGGGTTGCGATTGCATCAGAGTGATTGCAGCTATAGCACAACCACCAGAGAGGGATTTAAACTGATGCACTAAAGGTGTGCACTGAATGCGGTGTTCAACAGTGAAAACTGCTCGTAATAGAGGGATTTGATCGAAAGTAAAGTCGTGCTATACGTAAATACCCCCATATCGGAACAACACGCTTATAAGGGTTTCTGATTCTTCGACTGCTGTTGACTACTCATGATTTATTTCCTTATTTTCATTTAACTTGTCCACTTTTCTTTTGGGAAACCCTTATAATTATTTTTTTAAATAATCTATATATTTTGAGCTACCATAGTTTTTCTCTTAATACAATACATATTGTAATATTATACAAACAGACTGAAGTTTGCAATTGTCAAGCCAGTAATTAAGTGAAATTTGAATGTCTCAATGTAACTTATTTGTAATATGGAAAAACACTTCATACATTATTTTATCCCGTATTCCTATAGGATATAATAAATATATACGATAATATTTGCTGCATCTGCAGAATACAACTTTAAATATAAGTTGAAGAATAATAAGTGATAAGTTTCGGATATTAAAATTATATCAATATTTGCTTTCTCGCAATACGAAGCAAAAGATATTTTTTTTAATTCAGAAAATTTACAATATAAGAATATATATATAAAAAAATATTTATAAAATAAATACAATAAGTCAAGCAAGGTGTACTGCGTTTTATTCGGCTATTAAAAACTGACATTTTTACCTTTTATTTTAATTCTCTGTATGCCAATCGTTGTAGGTATATTTGTGGGGTTTTATAACATTTGCTTATTCCTTGCTATGTGGAATAAAATGGCAAATATAAAAAGTCTTCCTTTAATTTTCTATTAACATTATTCGAAAATAAAAAGTCGTTACGACAAAAAGAAAATATTTCTTCAATTTTGCAGTAAAATTATTCAGAATACGACAAAAGCTGAGAAAAGTGAGAAATACTGAATTTTAAATTTTTTTTTGTCTAAAAATTTGAAAAAAACTGCTGTGTAACTACGCACATACCCAAAAATTTGAAACCTCTAAAAATTTCATGCATTTCGTGCTTTATTGAAAACTATTTTTCAGTATTCGATGTTTTTTGTCTACAATCTAATGCTGGGAAATAGATTTCCAAACTGACTACAAACAAAGAAAAAAAAAATTTCTGAAATGTGCAGTTTTTGTGATGTTTAAAGAAATTGGCAAAATAAAATATGCAGGCTATGAACTTATTTACATCATAGTGTCCAAATCTGAAAAAAAAATAACACAAAATGCATTTCATCTTTGGATAAAAGAAAGAGAAACCCTCTTTGTTTTACTCCAAAGAGTTATTTAACAATGAGACAGACGACGTAATGGCGGAAAAATAGTGGTGATTAATGGTTGGGGAATTCTTTTGTGAAGGCAAAAGATCTCAGTTTAAGCTGAAGTCCTTCTAAGCTCTAATTACTTTTCTTGTCATAGAAATATTCCTTTTTTTTATCACCGAGAAAGCCGGTAGGATCTAACTAACGTCTTTTGTGAGGCAACAATGCAAAATCTTAGAAAAAAAAAAATTGAAGATGAACTGCTGCTCTTTTTGACTCTTGTTCTGCTACCATGGATTAAACTAACGACTTTTGTTATCAGAGCAAATACTCAAGTAAATATATCATGCAGAATGAGTGCAAAATCACTGACTGCTTTCAAAAATTTTCATAAAATTTATAGTAGTTAGACGTATTTTTATTGTTTTTTAATCGTATTCATCATGAATAATTAAAAAAAAATTGCATTCCTCAGTAAATTGAACTTCTTTATAATAAAAAGAAAGTAAAATTCTTGGGGGTTTTCTTGAAACTTTCTATTACAATTGCAGTAAGAGAGATGTATTTAGAAGGACTATCAAGAAATTAAGTTCCATTAACAAATTTTCTCGCATGAGCTTTCCGATCATGATTTCACATATGCACCTGTATTTTGTTAATTCATTGGCAAACAGCAGAGGATATATTTTAAATTCCTGAATATTTCGTCGGCTGGAAGAAAGGAGAAAGAAAAAAATATTTTATGAATTTCAGTTTTCCAAAGAAAAATAAATTATTAACATTTGATTTTATTTATATTTATCTAATACAGTTATTTATCTGACACTTTTGATTTAAAAAATATCTACAATATTTATTAATTACTTTTAGTTTTGCATAATTAAAACATAATAATGTAAATTTATCTTTCATGTTAAAGATATAACTATTTATTATACTTTTGTTATTTCGTTCCTCATATAACTTTGCTCAGATTTTTTTTTTGTATTATTTTAAATAAATACCTTCTACTCTAGCCTTAAATCTAAATAAATTAGCATTTTGAAAGACAATATTTTTTTAATGATATAAATAAGTGATTTTATTATTGATATCTTAAAATTCTGACTTTCGCTTTAGCCATTTCTTTGAACATTTTATTGTAGATAATCGAAACATCTGTGTAATTCGAAACATTTTAAACGCATTTACTTTATTTGACTGATTTAGTTATTTTACTGCCTTTCTTCCTTTCTTTAGTCTACGCTTGCAAAAAACTAAAATTTGCTTGCTATTTGACGATTCTTAACATTCCTCTCAGGTGCGTGAAATTTTGGAAATAAATTTGGAAAATATGTTGTATATCTCTGTATATATTTTTTAAAATTTATGATGGTTCAATTGCTTATGAAGGTGTTATTTTGTGTAATAGCTAATATTTAGTTTCAGTTCACTTGCCTTTATAAGTAACCAGAATCTTATTTTAATATCATCAGAATTGACTTCTGACAAGGAATATTAAACAATATTTCTTCCATAATTTCTTTTAATTGTTTGGATCAATATATATACAGTTTGGAAAAATTGTTCTGATTAGATTATGTTAGAAAGAGTTCATATGTTTGTATCAAAGAATTTGGTTGATGCAACATCATAGCGTAGATAAATTCAATCTGTTCATGTGATAACAAATTTCTTATGAAGAACTTTCCTATTAATGAAGACAAAATTCTCCATTAATATAATTAGAAAAAAAATATTTGTTCATAAAATTTGTCTCCGATTCATAATAACCACGTGGTTATTATAATAATGTCAAATATTATTTTTAAAGATTTAGAAAAATGCATTTCAGAAATTGCCATAGCTTTCTTTATTTAATAGGATTTTTCTTTTAATTATGTTAAAATATGCGTTTACTTCCATATGCTATTATATGGATCTTTTAAGACTTTATATGAAATTTGAAGTCATTCATTTAAATATTAGAATGAAATGGTTTATAAATCACAAATCAAATAAATTACATTTCCATGAAATGCAAATACCATTGCAATTAAAATTTTGCATCTTATACTATTATTCTGATTGATTTAGGTTTTGCATTAATTACAAATTTCACTTTCAATGAATAGACATATGCCCTTTCTTCTATGCAAGTAGCAGGATAATATACTTTCGCTTGATTAAAACACTACATAAAGAAAAATGTTTTTCCTATCCTTAATAAATATTATCAATTATTTAATAAGTAGAATATTAGCCGACTGTATTCAGTTCTTTCTTTTTTGTCTTTGAAATTTTGAAAATTCTACTTTATCATTAAATAAACTTTATCGCCCCATGAAAACTCTACATTATAATTACATAGACATTACCGTCCCAACAAAGTTCTACATTTTTATTAAGTAGACTTTACCGTCGCATGAAATTTTATATTATCATCAAATGCACTGTATCGTCATGTGAAAATTTTACATTATCATTAAATACACTTTACCTACCATTGAAAATTCTACATTATCATTAAATAGATTTTACCGTCACGTGAAACTTCTACATTATCATCAAATAGACTTTATCGTCTCATGAAAAATTCTATATTATAATTAAATATACTTTATCGTCTCGTGAAAAATTCTATATTATCATTAAATATACTTTATCGTCTCGTGAAAAATTCTATATTATCATTAAATATACTTTATCGTCTCGTGAAAAATTCTATATTATCATTAAATATACTTTATCGTCTCGTGAAAAATTCTATGTTATCATTAAATAAACTTTACCGTCTTTGCAAAACAACTATAATAATTCCAAATTACAGGCGTAACTGTATATTGGAGTACATCGATACAGATTATTACAATTGTAAATAATATCTTGGCAGAGATATTCATGTTATATATTTAGTTCTTATTTCATAATTCAGATATCAGGAAATCACTACTTCAGAAGCTATCCATCTGCTATATTTTTATATAAATTTTTATTTCATTTTCAAAAAGGCATTATCACGTATGCTAAAGAAATTGTAAAACGCAAAATTTTTAAAAAGTTACGTTTATTTTTGAAATAGTTGAATACATGCCATCATGGTAATTCGATAATGCAAAGCCTGATAACTCAAAATGTGGGGCAAACAATTTTGTAAATTATTTAAAGGCATTTGTATTCTTTTTCAGTTCGCATGCCATTGAAAAGCATGCAATATGTAAGTACTGTCCCTTGAAAACCAATGATGAAGCTTCTTCTTATTGGAATAATTTTCCAAACTGTCAGAGATTTATGGTTGTTATCATTGAACAAAATTTGCTTCTTGGAAGGCGTGAGATTCCTTCTTTTGCTTGCCAGTTCTTTGAGAATTTCCAGAGCACTTTCATTGGATTCGTGCACTAAGGTCGCTGTGACAGTCATAGCGATGAACCAAGAATAACTTACTCCTGAAAGAAGCCACGCTGCTACATGCTGAGTTCTCCCGCAGGTTTCCATTGGTCGAATGAAACTGTTGATACCATAATACAGGGAGCATGCATTAAAAAGAGTAGACAAAAACATCGGAAATGATAACACATAATCAATGTTTTTAATTATTTTCCTTAAAACTTTATAGACTTCAAGAACTTCGGAAAAGTGAAGCCTGTTCTTTGATTCGAGGTGATTTTGTAAACTTGTAAGCATGCAATTCATCTGATGGCACAATAATGTGTAGTAAACTGCAAATGTGTGAAATGGTAAAAATAAATAAAGAATTTCTGAAATAGTATATCCCAATGTAAAAAGAATCTTACTCTGAGGCTGTGAAATATCGTAACCAAATAACATAAATAGGTGCATATTGTGAACTGTAAATGAATTAAAAATGCCAATAATACCGAGCATGAGAAATCCTACAGCAGCCCATAAATATAACAGTTTGTCTTTTCTATTTGTACAATTAAGATTAAAAATATTAGATGTGTGGTTCAAGTGAATTAAAATTTTTCGAAAAAATTTTAATTTCGCCGATAGTGTAATTTGTTGCAAAATACATACAAGGTAAACGTATATTGAAGTTGAAGATAAAATATCCTTTTCCCTGTAAATAGTTTGTGAAATATTAATAATTAAAAGAAATATTATCAGTAAAATATTGAAACTACGTATCATAATTTCTTTTATGCTTCGATTTCTTTCTTTAGATGATGTGCATGTTTCATATACTCCAGAAATACGAAACAACGAAAATAATATTTTGAATACCACTTCTTCCTTTTCTTTTCTTTTTGTAAGATCTTCCAAAGTTGATTTCAATTTCAGCTTCATCGTGCAAGGTTTATGTTGTTATGCCCTTCTGCTATTTTTTCCAAAATATTTCCAAATAGAAATCAGTTTAGAATTTTTGTCCCCCATTCATTTTCCTCCATCTTTTTAACAATCAAATTAGATATTTCATAGTTAAAATATTGTCAATATTACCACTGTATTTCATGATATAATTTATGGCTCTGCGACATCTAACGCGTGCGTCACAATACCGCGAATAAATAGAATCATTATTTGATTATCTTGCCTTTAAATTCAAGGTCCAGAGTCATTATAAAATCAATAAAATGTTTTAAAGTTCCGTTTTAATAAAAAGTAGGGTATTAAGGAAATTAAAATTCTACATTTACGTTATGAAAGAAATACTGTTATCAATATCTTACCATCTGTACATATTTCAGAACAGATACATCAAGATATATTCTATACAAACAATTGATGGATCTCTTCAATTCAGGGAAAACCTGTTTTTCATAACTTTAAAAGCTGGAGAAAATAGATCAGTAATGCTTTGAGAACGGAAGACATTTTCATTAAAGAATGTCATGTTTTCTAATTTTTATATTCTGTTATACGATCAATATAATCTTTGTGATCCTGGATCGAATTTAATGAAATGAATATAATCTCTCTGATGCTGTGATCCTGAATCGAATTTAATGAAATGAATATAATCACTGTGATGCTGAATCGAATTTAAGGAAATGAATATAATCTCTCTGATGCTGTGATCCTGAATCGAATTTAATGAAATGAATATAATCTCTGTGATGATGTGATCCTGAATCGAATTTTCATTAAACAGTAAATTAAATGAGTGAGTGAATGATTATACACTTTCCAATATCAGAAATAAACACGAACATTTACTTTAATTCCGAAATCAACACTAAATTATTTCATTTAACATTATCTAATCTCATTTCGTATTCAAGGAATCAAAATCCACTCAAGATAAACGGAAATAAATAACTAAGTGCCTAAGTTAATACATAAAGCAATTTTATATGATGGACTTTAATTTGCATGGAAGTGACAATCGAATGATGGTAGCAGTTGATTACTTGCGAAGTGTCAAATTGATAATAACGAAATAACGTCAAAAATGCAATTGAAGAAAAAGTAAGCTATCCAATCTCAGTATAGATTTTATACAGATGATTTTAATTTAAAATTGCGTATTTCTTTTTAAATCAAACGATATTTTTAAAATGCATCTGCCATTTCCCATGTTTTTAAAGGAAAATAATCTGAAGTTTAAAATGAAGTTGAAATCTATCTTTATATCTTTTTTAAAACTTCGCATATAATTGTAAATAGAGAGATTATTGTAGCAAATAGAGAAAAAGAAATCAAATTTGTAAGGTTATCAACATTTTAAACTTCTGTAAATAGGAAAAGTGCATTTCAGGGATTTTTCTTTTCTGCGTCCATTATGTATATATGGGTGAAAAGAATATATTTATCGAAGTAACAGAGAGACGTATAATGAATTTTTTATGAATAATTTAGAATATTAATCATGCACCGGATTCAACGAAACAGAGGGAAAAATTATATATATATATATGGCCAAATTTGGTTATATTTCGTACAGTACATAACACGTTACAAGGTTCCGGACAGCCCCTGTTATTTCTTTATCACCCTGTACATATAATAAAAATTCTTTTGAAGTGAAAAACTACTTGTTATGCTCTTTTTCATTTTATGATACACGCACTTAAGGAAAGTCTTTAAAAAATCCCCAAATCTGTTGTAGATTTCATTATATTTTGGATATTATTCAAAATCACAATATAATGTCTTCGAAAATTGTATTTTAAGTGTATAAGGCTTGCAAGTCAAATACTATCATGGTCTTGATATAAATGGCTATAGCTGTAGGGATTCTAGGGAAATATGCTGCAAACGAAATATTTATTTCATCGAACACTTTTTCCACTTTAATTCCATGGTAATGTTTATATTTACTTTTGATCATTATCAAAAAATTGTACTCAAGCTCCTAGGAGCTGAAAGTCAAATTTTTGAGCGGTATTCGGGCAATAAGGGTATAAACATGCTACTTATCCACTATATCGCATTTTATAAGCTTCATGTAAGCAATATTTCTTATTTAATATATTTTGGAATTATTCGCTTGTTTTCATCACTATTCTTGTCACGTTAATTTCATTTTGATGAATAAATATAACTGCTATGTTTTGTTACTTTTTTAGACTGATGAATCAATTTGGAAACCTGTTGATATATTAGTGCTTAGCTCACACTGAACAATTTAGTCCAGTAAATTCTTTTGCGAAAATGTTTTAACATTATTTAAAAAAGCAATTCTCAAATAATATAATGTATCAAATCTATAAAAGAATAAATATCAATTGTAACTTAAAAACATATATATCTCTTCTCAATCCTGAAGAAAAAGGAAACAATTCTTTACTTTACCTCCATTTACCTCTTTCATTTAACTAAGAGAATAAACAATAGTGGTTAAATAGTGTTAATTAATGGTCGTAGCGTTTTTTGTTATATATATATATATATAGAGAGAGAGAGATAAATTGAGTGGAATAGTCTAGAACGTTTACATTCTAACATCATTTAGTTTGGTTTAGTGAGTTAGCAAATTAATCTAAATTCTCACCATAGTACAACATTCCTTGATTTTGACAATATTCTATAAATATTAATATTTATATAACATTTTTGTAAGATGTTGTTATGAATAAATTAACACAAATTACATTTTAATAAGAGAAAGAATAAATCGCATTAAATGTTATTTATTACAAAACGTTTAGAAAAATGCAATTTCAAAATCGTTGTAATTCTTTTGTGAAAAAGAAAAAAAAATAATATATGTAGATCTTTCTTTCATTTGTTGCTATGTTCGCTATCCATAAACATAATTCGGTGAAAGAGCTTGGTGCAAAATATATATTAATTTATTGGTGCAAAATATATAAACTTGGTGCAAAATATAACATTTTTATTTTGGTTAAGTTAAACATCAGTTAATCAGATTATTTTATCGAAATAAGCTTAGAGATTTCAACGCATGAGATTAATGTGAAAGATTTTCCTTCTACATATATCTAATTTAATTTTGTAGTGAGTGTATTCATGAAATGATCAAATAACAGATTTTAGAATAGTTCATTTGAGTTAAATTCTATTTAAACTGATACAGCAAAATGTATTTTTTTCATTAAATTTGTATATTCATTTGCACGCTGAATAAAAATTACTATTGCATCCTTATAATTTTTTTGAAGTTATCTTTGAATTCTATAAAAAAACGAAATATTTCCCTGTAATTTAGTTGCCGTAGGTTCAGTTTTCCAAAATTGTTTCGAATGGAAAAGTATTGCATTCATTTAACATGACAAACATAATTAATTTCAGATCAATACTATATACTTATCTACCTAAAACGAGTGTAATGAGAGATATATTCATTAAGTAAATTATACTTTCTTTCCGTAAACAAATCACACATTTCAATTCCGTACAAATTCTTTTTAGTTAAAAATATAAGAAAAAAATAATTTTAAATTAGAATTTTTTAACAAAAAAGCAATGAAAATGAAATTTCCTTCACTTTTTGTTTCATTTTTTTTCTGAATAACATTTCTGCCTCAAAATCAAAATCATTTTGATTTTTAAGAAACTTGTTGGAATTCTATTAAAATAAATATCATCAAATTTGGAAGAGAGGGATACAGAAAACAACAAAGGCTCTTTTCTCTTTTCATTATATATTTTGAAAAATGTTTCCTTAAATGTTTTCCTTTACTACGAACTTAAAAATCGAAAATCGAAAAGAACGTTTGAGATGAATAAGTCATTTCCCCACCCTTTGTTAGCTTGTAGAAATATGGCTTCCTTTAGAAGTAATTAATTGGATGAGATTGTATCTTTTTAGAAACGCTTACAACTGATTAAATGCAACTTGCTTTTTTTTAAATACATATAAACAATTCGAATTAGCCATTCGTATTTCAATAATTTGGATCAGTATCATTAAAGGAAATTGAAAATAACCATTAGTTTAAAAGTATATTATAAATTGAGGCTGGTAAAGATTAAAAAGTTCTTTAAGACATAACATATCGGAATTGGATATTTAAAATCGAATAGGCAAATAAAGCTGAATAGACTAAATAATTTAAGAGAAAACTGCACAGAACTCAAGAGTGGTGCTCAATTTTTGATAGTGCAAAAAAAAAAAAAAAAAAAACCATTTGTTCTTAATAATTTCAAAAAATTCTAAGTAATATGATTCTTTATTATTTAGAAATCCCCCTTGAATGCTTAGCAATGATGCTTCGGAGCTATTAAATATTTTATCGTCTGCTTCATAAATTATTTATGATTCTGAGGAAAGCTGCCATCAAGCAAATATACAATAGGTTTCGGTAATGTTGTCTGATTAGCTTTAAATCAATTAGTATATTGGTTTTCTAAGAATGCCAACATTTTTGCTGCAAAATGATCTATACGGGTTATATAAAATTTAGCGTGAACATCACATGCCCATGTAATGTTCTTCAAGGGAATTTAAGACAGTGATAAGTGAGAAATTTTGGCCTAAAACATGGAATAAGTATCTTTTTGCATATTCTTTCTAAGAATTCATTTCAGATAAAAAATGTTTTGTATTTTCTGTAAGATAAAAAAATAAGAATGCAATTAATTTTTAAATACTGCGAACGAATTTTGATTGTTCTGTTTTTAGATCGCTTTTTGCTTCAAATAAGAATCCATCTTTTATGAATAAATCTTATAATATATAATACATTGTTCAAAAAATTCAACAATTTTTAATATTATCAAACTATTCTGTAGGAGAGAATTATAAAACTCGAAGAAATTTATTTTGATAAATATTTATTGTATTGAGTATGGCTGTAAAA
Organism: Argiope bruennichi; assembly: GCF_947563725.1. Lineage (NCBI taxonomy): Eukaryota > Metazoa > Arthropoda > Arachnida > Araneae > Araneidae > Argiope > Argiope bruennichi. The sequence continues at coordinate 81,547,729 of NC_079159.1, read as the reverse complement.
CAGGCAAATTTCAGAATATTAGATTAAATACAAATTAATCCATGTTACTTTTAATTACATTAGAATTAAAAGCCAAATATCTGTAATTTGCAGTGAATATTTATAGATATTTTCACGCCTTTGTTCCTAATACTTGTAACGATACAAAATGTGATTAATCAAATAATACACCAATATTTATTATTTACTACACACATATTCTTTTTTTTATCATAGAACAATAATTATATTATCTTTTATATAAAATTATATTAATTTCAAGGGAAACTTATATTAAATCTTACTGCATGTATCTTCCAGAAATAAAATCGAAAAGAATGAAGAGGCAAATGTAAGAAATTAGAAAAGGATTGGACAAACTCTTCTTTCACGCATGTTCCTACCTTACCTAGTAGAAAAATAATCTTTATGCCAGAATAGCTTAAACCCAATCAAGAGTGGAAGCAATCCTGTTTCTGCACGAAAAATTCGAGATTCAAATAGAAATAGTAGACAATATCCTAAAAATTAGAGCGAAAAGCTTATTCATGCATCACAAAAGAATCAGTGATCTCTTCCTTCTTGTATGGAGTAACAATTTGCTGAAAAGAAATTAAATTTGCTTACCGTATGTTTCTCAGTATCTTCTGTGACTGGAATTTCAGTAACTCAGCAATGTAAATTTCGAAGACGGTAATACATGTGAGACAAAATTTATCTCTTCTATAATCTGATGCGATTTTATTTTCCTGAAAGAATAGAATGAATTATTCTTTATTAATTCAGTGTCAATAAACTCTAATGAGGGAAAATATTTAATAAGGTATGCACTTTCAGAAGAATAATCAAGACATCTCAGACATTAAATATCATGTTTATTCGGTTTTAATTATAGATTTAAGTTGATTGGAATTTATTGGATTCCATTTGGCTGAGAAATTGTATTTTTTCATTTCAAAGAAGAATTTGATTTGTTAATTTGGGCTTCTCAACAGTTAGAAGTTTTTAAAAATGAATAGCAATAATATTCCTTCATTTAATTTTTTTATTTTATTTCTCCTAGCAAAAGAGGAGAATTTATCTCCTTCTCTGTATGTGGTGACTCTTTACATACTAGGTACTCTGATCTGTAGCTACCAAATGTAATCCGTATTACTGCACTGTATATATATATATATATATATTGTAAGAGTTGGATAATCTCGATCTTATTCCACTTACAATAACTTTCGATCTTGAAAAAAAATCACGACTTTTATTTTGTTTAAGAAAAACTTTATTGTAAGTGGAATACAAGTACTGGAAGATAAATCACATTTTTTATTTATAAATATATAAATACCAAAACATTTAAAAATTTAATTGAAATGTATTTTGATGAATTTTTAATGACATTTTGTCACTAAAAATCACTTACCATTAAAAATTCATATAATTGATGTAATTTCACCAAAGATCTTACACTTATTTATTTATTTGGATCTTGGGTAAAAATAAATAAATAAATTATTAATCGAAACTCTTCTATCAGAAAATTGTAATTAAATAGCAACATGAAGTGATTATTTCGCCTATAAATATAATGTCAGTATTAAAGTGGTGATAAAAAATATATCCTATTTCTACAAGCTCCACTTTTATAATACAACTTCACCTGGAGAGTCAATATTGTTAGAAATTTGTAATTTTGCTACCCGGCACGAATAGTGCCATCCTGGGAAAAACCGTTAAAACCCTTTGTAAGGTCTGTCCTGTGCGTCAATGACCTGAGAGCTTGGCGGCCATTTGGCTACCTGGCGACGAATTTGGCGAGTTTGGCGACTAAATGGATCATGCTGGAAGGTTCGAGAAGTTTCACGATCCATCCAGTAGGAACCAAGATACACTCAGATACGCACTGATTGGTCTGAAGATTCTAGCCCCTCCTCCCGGAACTATAAAAGACGGGCACTCTGAAGTTGCAGTGAAGTCGTGTGTATCGTCAGAAGTGGTGTGTGAGAGGAGTCGTCGACACATAGAGAAACTGGAGGATTAGACAGCAAGAAAGCTTCTGAACTATAGCGATTAAATGCGTTACGTTATTATGATTGATGACTGTATTTTGTTGTAGAAAAATTTTTGTAACAATATTTACTTCATGAAAGCATTGTTTGCAATATTTTTGACATTTATTGATCTTACAGAACAAAAATGCATTGATCATCCTTGAAAAAAGAAACTATTATTTCATGAATGAAAAAGGGGTTGTTTTGAATTTAGAATGATCTAGTGCCAAGCACTTTTTTCTTGGTTTAAGCAATCAATCTTGCGAGACACCTTCAGTAAAATTTGATACATTTTTAATATAGTGGATATGCGATATTCAGTATAGTATTTATAAAATTTCTATTTTCTTTAAATTTATAATGAAGACTTCTTTAAAAAGAAAACGTTTTCAATTTTTTTTCGAGTTCAATATATTTATATAACAATATTTTGAAATACATCTTTTGATTCCATATACCTCTTTCTAGGAAAATGATTTATTAAATCTATTTAGCTTTTATTACTGCAATTTTAAAATTATTCTCAAGCAAGTATAAATATTTTAATTTATTTTCACTTTTAAAGCAAATATTAGTTGCTACAATGTACAAATTTTATCCTTCCTTTCTTTATAAAGATATTTCATAGCAGCTAAGAAAAAAATAATGAAAGATTTATTTTCAAAAAAAGCAATCAGACAATCAGTTTTTTTTACTCTTAATGACTCTGTAGTTAAAGCTTATAAGCCAGTTAACAGCTACGCTACACGAGCAATTGCTTTTGTATTGTAGTCATGTTACTGTTGTGGCGCCATCTACCCACAGTGAACAAAAGTCGTCAGATTCACTTGGAGCAGCAACACAAAGTTCTGTAGTGAAACTTATAAGCCAGTTAACAGCTACGCTACACAGACAATTGCTTTTGCATTGTGGTCATGTTACTGGACTGCGAACCATAATGTACTAGGTTCTATCCTCGCTCATCCCAAATCCGCCAGAGGTCGCCACTTTTGAAATGGAAATTCATCATTCATATATAGATGACAGATTTTTTTTCTTTCCATTTTTATGCTGTTGCATCCATTTTTATAAGAAATAGTAAAAGAATTCTATTCCTATCTTGACAAGGTCAAATCTTTTCATATTCTTGGTGATTAGTGAGTTGGATGTAACTACATGCGTCAACTTCGTCATTTTTGAATTCCATGAAAACTTCCCATAATTCATTTTCTTATAAATTCACTTTGGAGAATTTATAAGTAAGAAAACATCGTTAGAATTAATTGGCATAGAGTCTGTTAACAGTACTTTCCAAAGTTGTCATTTGTCTGTTTTATTCACAAAATTTTATTATAGATTAGATTAGGCACTTGACTTATAAGATGTATAAAAGCGTTACATCTTATTTTTAATCATTTGCTCTTGATGACTTTTTAATTTTCTTTTCTGTAACAAAATAAGTATTGGCAGAGAGCCGTTCCACTTGAACTAAGAGTTTAGTTACTAAAAATAAGGTTTGTGGTGTCTCTTGGACACGCGTTAAGTTTCTACTTCATTCTCTCCTTAGAAATCCATTTCTTCACTACTTTTGAACCTACTGAATGGAACAGATGAGTGCCTGTTGGATAAAACGACAAATAGGTTCATCAAAGAGTTTCAATTACTAGAGGTATTTATGGAACACTAAATGAACGAAACTAACCAATATTCTGACATTCTAATTCATTCCAACATTTTATACATAATCTTCTTCAAAAATAAAATATCAATAAAGCATATGGTATACATAATAATCAAAGTGTGATTAAATGAGATAGTAAGTTTACATTGAAAATTTAAAATAGAAAGAAGTGCATGGACCTGCATGCATTAATAAACAAACAAGGTTGACTCATCATTTGTTAAAACCATGGTTTACATTTAAAATACTCGGTAGAATTCTTAGTTTCCCAGTGAGGCTACGAGACCTTACCAGCAAAACAAAAGTGATCGTGTAACTGAAATTATCCACTCTAATATCAATTTAAAAAAATAATAATGATCATCTAGAGCTACAAAGCTTACTGTGCAGATCTGATCTTTGGTACAAATGTTATACCATTGAAAATTTACCCTCCTCTGCAAAATCATCTTTTTTCACATTATTTCCTTTTAATAGTTTATACCCTTATTCTATTTAAGCTCAATAATGTAAAATGTAAATGCATCCCTTGTAATAGGAACGGATGACTGGATGATACAATAAATAATATTTTTCACTTACTTGAAAAGAAAGAAAAGTATTTTCCACTTCAATGCAGTCAGTTATTCAAAGCATTTTACGCATTTAATTGCACTTTTATAATTACAAAATCCAAAAATGAAAGAAATAGAAATAAAGATAAAAGATTCTTGGCCTCAAACCTTCCTTTAGTTGTCACTTTGTCAGTTGAACAATACAGTATCACCTCAATTCCAAGAATGTAGATTAGTTGCTCATGCATATATGTATGCAGAGATCGAAACTTTTTCAAGTTTGTTGCGCAAGCATTTCTGATTCCAAATATGTATGTAAATTTGGATGTTCTCTGCTTAACGGTATCGGATCCCGCTTGAAATTTCCAATGTTTTGGAAAAGTAAAGATTTAACCGGAAAAAGCACATCGAATACGTGATTGTGAGAACAAATGGCATATTGGTTGGGATCTTTGCATTTCTGTATCATTGGCGTATTTTTTAAATGAAATGAAATGTAAATAACGAGTTGTGTTTATATTTTTAGTCCAGAAAAAAAAAGGTTTTGGATATTTATATTTTAGACTTTAAAATATAAACTGCGTTAAGGGAAACTAAATCAAAGGTGGTGCCTTCAGTTTTTTTCTTAACTTTTTCAAATTAAACCATATTTTTATTTTAATAAAGGTCTGTTAAATAATTTTGGAGATTTTAAGTTGTTAAAGTTTTAAATAACTACTAATCAATTTGTTCAACATCATTTTTTAATCGGTAATAAAAAAAAATACTTTTCTAAAGTTTAAATGATATTAATTGAAAGCATGACAACTTTCATGGATACAATGAAAATTTATTTGCAATGTAAACGAAACTCTTTATTTGTTAATTTAAGGTGATTCATGCATTTTAGTTATATTTTTAAACAATTCTGCATCAATTGTTTGCACGAAATGGCTCGAGGGTTATAGGACAAAAAAAAGTCCTTCAAGATTTACTCAAATAATAAATTCTCAATTTCTCCTTTTTAGTTATAATATAAAGCAACTAAACTAATTAAAGCACATGTGATAACTAAGAGCTGCATGATATTGTGGATTATAATTATTGTCATCCGAACGATGTCGAGTTCTTCCATTGTGAAGCAGTGTTCACACGAGACCAATTATTGCGTGCAATAGAAGGTCACGCTGTGCATAAAAATAAAAATCATACGCAGTTTTATACCAAATAAATTTGTATTTAGTAATAAAGGAAAAATAATAGAAACAATTAAAAATTAAATCGTCTGGAATATTTTGAAATTTTTTAAAAAAATTACATCTTTTTATTTGCAATTAAAAGATGTAAATTAATTTCATCTTAAAATAATACTTCGTTTTCAAACGTTTCTTAAAAATAAATCTGATGTATTTATATTTTGATACATGTGCATAAAAATTAATAACTCAAAGTGAATAATTCGCAAAAATATCTAAGAGAGTCGACCGTTCCCTTAAGATATTATTTTTATTATAACCTCAAGGAAATGGAATGAAAAAGATGGAAAAAATGGAATGGAAAAAGATGGAATCAAAAGCAATGTTCTTGAACAAAAGACACAAATACTTCCTGTTTAAGATGTTATTTCAGAGCGCCTATCAAGAATCGCTGCCTATCGCCAGAATATTATTATAAACGAAGCACATTAGGAAGGAGAGTAGAAATATCATTATTTCTATGAATCTTATTGTTTTATTTTATAACTACGATGCAAGTAGTTTTTAAATTGTCATTAAGGTTGCTGGATTTATACACCATTATGAAGGAGGGGATTCCTTTATCAATATTTCCACTTTTATACCATCCCATTTTATACTCAAAGAAGATGATCACCATTGCCCAGGAACAAGAAAATCTGATGAAACACAGCAATTTATCAGCCTGGCTACATCTCATTTCTAACTTAATGCGTTTTGGAAAATGGGCAAGCTAAAGCTATTAACTGTTTCATTCTTTAAATTGCAGATCTAAAGAAAGGGGAAAAACAACGCGGTGAATGTCTGGACATTGGGTTGTTGGAGTAACATAAGGGAATATATTTTTTTTTTTACAGAAACAAGATTTCAAAAAGGTACAAAATGTACGAAAACTGTATTTCTCTCGCTACTTCTATGAATTTGAGTATCAAAAGGAAAGTATGAAGCTTATTTCTTCTTAGAGTCATTCCATATATAAGAAAGTGTTTGATTTTTAAGCACAATAAACTTTGGATAAGTGTAACTGTAACCTCTAATCTATATCTAAACAAAATATATATTTCTTAAGATTTAAATTAAACTAAACATGTAAAATAAAAAGTAATTTTTTTTTTTCCTTTAGAAGTTACCTTTTACTTATTTAGAAATATACACCTATACGGTTTTTTTAAAATTATAAAAGATTATATATCTGAATATTTTTATATTTTAGTGATTTTATATATTTCGTTTTGATTAGAGTATTATTTTGTATAAAATTACAGATTTTCCATTTTTTTATGAAGAAGACGATTGAAGTTCTAATTTCATCCTTATCTTATCTCACCATCAAACGATTGAATAATAACCTTAATTTATTGAAGACTATTATTTAAATTAAACATTCTTGGTCAAATTTAGACATTGCAGAATTTGAGATCAAGATTTATATAATATACACTTATAATTTCGTGTACCCGAATACTTTCATTCAAGTAGACGCTGTTCAGAATAATAATTTATCAAAGAATTCAATAAGATGCAATATGTGAATCAAAATTTAATAATACTATTCAATATTTTAATAGGCTAATTATATCTAATTCTTCCATAATTCTGTAACTGGATTTCTCCTTCTTTTGGAATGAGTGACACAGCTGAAAATAATTAATTTTAAAAACTTCTATATCGTTTTTACGCCCTTTCTTTAGTAGCACACATACTGTATATATTGTATACATTTTACATCACGGGGCATTAAACAATATTTGCAATATTATACAATAGAGCTGATTAATCAATAGTAAAGTATAATCTCATGCAATATTTTGATACTGACTTTGTTTGGGGGGGTTTACACGTTCCACTTGTGCACAAAAATATATATCATTATTTCAAAACATTCACTCAGTGTAGCATACAAAGGCATAATATTTTGTTTGTGATTTTTTTTCGTTTTTTGTTTTAATAATATGGAACGGCCCGGAAGAGCCTGGTTGATAGAATGTTATAACGCTTCCTTCGTGTTGCAAGTTCGAACCCCGCCAGCCGAAGACTCTCCTTGCACATGGTGGCTGGTGCACGCAATAAATCTTTCGTAGCCACAAAGTCATCCAAGTCGAGACAATACAACTGGGACTACTGGATGAGAGTTGATCGTTTTCTGATTCAGATCTAAATTACTATATGTGATTGAAATGTATGAATGAAGTCCGTCCCGTGAAAAGGGTTGTGTAGCTTGAGTAACTAAGACGTATTCTTGGCGCTAGATGTGCTACTGAAACAACAGATGCTAAAACTCGGCTTAAAATTGCTGATTTTGTCAGCGGGCTTGACTATGACAATTGCCATAAGCAATAACAATAGTATAAGCCTACTTTCTTTCCAAGTGAAGTTAAACTATGTTGATCCGAACACATTTTAGCATCACTGAAAAACTCTGAAAAAGTGTTGAGAGAAAATGGGGCAATGTGTGCCTCTCATTTCTGTTGTTGCGTGATTGACTTACATTTTGACTTGAATTACATTTCGCATTCCCATTCTAATGGAAATGCCATTTACTTTATGCTTTCGCTGACGAAACTAATCTACAAAAAACACTGTGTTTGTCTATCAAATACATTATGATAATATCGAAAATCCGAAAATAGAATTAAACTAGCGACTAGCCGATAATATTTTAACACCTATTAATTATTTTTCTGAAAAGTATTCTGAAATTGCCTAAAACACATATTTCTAGCTCGCATAACGTTATAGTTATGCGAGATAGTCATTAATTCATTCCAATAAAGAAATCCAAATGATTTATTAATCATTAGAATGCTATATTTTAGTTAGCGAATCGGTAGCAAGCGAAGTGATAGCTAATTCTTGCAAATGGGAATGCTTTTAGCATGGCATTCATCCAAGGATTAGACATCATTAAGTTTCAAAGTATTCACTCATTCTATCGCTACATCTTTAATATCTCTTACTCGAAATGTCGTGTTATTTACAAATGACGATAGTTAAGAAAGGGAAAGGCTGAACAAGATTATTAGTGAATGTGTCTCGATGTTAACAGATAAAGTATATTTTGCTTTGAAGTGATAAATAAATATATACATGATATTTAAATATTATAATCGAGTAAACTCGGAGTCAAGAAAGCTATATTTGATATATCATAGATAATAAAAGATAACGTTTCTAATGAAAAATAAAATTTTATCGAATAAATCTTTTAATAAAGTATTTGATAATTTTATGTGATACTAACAAAAGATATGATTTCAAAATCATATAAAGGAATATATCAATTTTTAAAAGCTCTGATATCCATTAAATGAGAAAATATGAGCAAATATTTCAATACACGAGATATTAACATTGAACATTGAGTATCGAATGTAAAATCTTGAAACTCATTATCTTTAATGATTAATTATTGCTTCAAATAGTTTCTGTACATCTCCATTTAATGCTTTAGTGAAGAATCAGTTTGTTAATTCTCAATTCAGGTCTTATACCCTTTATGTCAAATATTAATATTTCATATATAGTCCCCTTTATCCCCAGTACTTATATCGCTAGAATTAATAAGCGCTATTGAAATTCCTCATCACAATACCGTTCTGCTCAAATAATCAATATTTGACACCAATCATCAAGGTGGTGTCGTGTTACACCCAAACAAACGCTTGACGCCAGATATTGCTCAGAACACTATCCGTTGTCACTGATGCAGAATGGACAGAGATTGTTTATCATGATGACCGCTTGACCAGTTCGGATATATTGGCGTCCGACATTTGCTTATATAGTCCGGATATTGAGCTTCGCGTGGTTACCCGCATAATCGTCCACCTGACATTCGATTGCTATATCTGACAGCTTTGAGTGGCGTGGGCTTTGAGTGGAAATATAAAATAGAATTTTGGAATGGTTAAAATCTTCATGTATTTATCTATTATTGGAGTTTACAAAGCATTTAATTGAGAATTAAATTGGGTAAACTCAAAATAAATTGTACATAATCGGGACAAAATTATAGAATTCGAATGATTATTATAGAAATGAAAATTATAGGATGCAAAATGAAACATTGAGAATTATGAAAACCGTTTTAGTCATGAGGGGAAAAATTATATTTTTTTTTTCTTTGGAAAAGCAAATCAGCTTCATTGTGATTTTTTTACACTTCTGACTGTTATTTTTTCGAAAAAAATTATAGCAAAAGAGTACAATGTAGAAACAACGGTGCAAATATTATAGAGCATTGACATCGATCTTGCTTTACCCATGCAGAAATGCATTTTGAAATCGGAGTAATTTTCTGCGTTAAAGGCCTAAAGCGATGCAAAATATGTGCTTACACCAAAAGTGTTTCAAGCTTCCTACTTATGTTCCATTTTTACATGATGGAATATTGGAATTGCATGGAAAGTTGTATATTACATGCGTTCAAGATATTTATAAAATCTATAAAAAGTGTGCTTCCATTTAATGTTCATTTTTTATGAATACATGAGTCAGTTTTGTTGCTATCGGATCTGGCAGTTTTAAATTCGTTCTTTTCGTTGCCTCATGACAAGATGGATCTTTTCGAATCTCAATACATTCTTTTCTTTCTGATCTTTTCGAAATATAGATTACATTCACTAAGTAACCCATTTCTTGAAATTTCAAATTTTTCCAGTATAATGTAATGGATATCAGACTCTTCACCAGTGTAATTTTTTATCATCACTTTAAGGTTAATACGCATGCTGCAATTTTTTTTTTTGTATTTCTAGAATGAATGATATTTGCTATATCACCAGTAAAAATATATCACTATTCTTTGAAGAAGCGACCAAACCATAATGTCATTATTATTTCACTAGGCTCGTAAATCATTAGCATGTTACGATCTTTAGAGAAGTTAAACAAACCACTGAAAGATCAGTATTCTTTGACGAGACCAGCAAATCGTTGGGCTATCACTATTGTTTGACAAGGTCAGTAAACAGCTGTAATATCACTATTCTTTGGCAAGAGAAATACGTAGTTGAAATTATTAGTAGTAGTAGTTATTCTTTGACGAAGTACATAAACATTTAGAATATCATTATTATTTGAGGTGACCAGTAAACTTTTGGAATATTGTTATTTTTTAATGAAGGTAGCGAATCGTTGGCTCTCGCTATACTTGGACGTGGCTGCCTACCGAAAGAAATCTGTCTCGTAAGTAGCTTCTATTTATCGAAATCATTTACAACTAGAATATCTACATATACGTTTTACGCAAACAGATTTGAGTGATATATACGTAGAAATTATATCTATTATAAAATTCAGTGTCAAAATGATTTTTAAATAGCTCGTCTTTTCACAAAACGTTCTTGGAAATCCTCCATATGATGATTTAATCTCCTGAATTAGAATATAGAATTTGATTGTTCTTGAGGCCATCTGTTTGGTACAACGTTTAAAAATCTATTATATCTTAAATTTATTTAATATATATGTACATTGATTGGCAGTACCATTAAACAGGGGGGAATATTCGCTTTTTTTTCACTATGGCTCAGCGAGGTATGAAAAATTCCACATGAGACCAGCACGAAATTGAAGCAAGTATTTTTTTCTCATAACCATTAAGTATAATGTTTTGAAATATCCTGTATATTGTGTTGTTGTTGTAGTAGATTTGCGTGATTTATCGGTATATTAATAATAAAGAAAAGTAATAGTATTTTATTCTCTAAGAGGTGTAAAAGTACCAAAACCATTATCTTCTGACAACTTTATGAGAGAAGAAACCACGTATTCTGTTTATGTTCTAAAGCTTTAATTATTTTAAAAAATTGTCAATAAAATAAGAACAAATGATTTTAACATAAAAAATGATTTCGAAAATATCAAATTTATACTTCATATTTTTTTGGTTTCTTGCGTTTGCGAAATATTAAATTTACTGTCGACATAAAACGTATGCTATGAACAAATCAGTGTTTATCATAAATATATAAAAAAATAATGTAATGATATGAAAAAGTGTGAATTTTCCTTTCTCTCATTTTTCCACATCTGTAAGAGAAGACATAAAATACTGTTTGTAATCAGAATATTTTAATATGTAACACGGTTTACAAATGTGATTAATAGCAAAATGAAAACACAAAATATCAAATAGAAACATTCTGATTTAAGAAAAATTTAAATTTCAGTGTAGCTAAGTATGTTGGGAACCATAATTATTTTTTACAATATTTTCAACTATGTTAAATTATTCAGTCAAAAAATTTGATATAGTTGAAGCTTGATTCTAATTTAAAATTTATTGCTGTCAAATATTGATTCTTTCCAATATCAGTTGAATCATATTAATGTAATATAAGTAAAAAGCTGAATTAGCTTCCTTATGGTCCAAAAATCAGATTTTATATTTTGGTTTTCCTAACCTGAATGCAATTCTTTCTCTCTTATTAAACCCAGAATTTTTATGTCATTGAAAAATATCTTTAGAAATCTAAAGCAAGGTCATGGATTCTAATTAATTGCAAAAACGAACGAAGGAACAAGCACTCTTTAACAAAACTCAAAAAGGTATATTTTTAAAAGAGTATTCATGATTTCTAATTAAAAATAAAATTCCCAGATCCATAAAATCATTTCTTGTGAAATGAGTGAATATAGATAACAGCAATTTTATTCAGTTTTTTTGTTTAATATTTCTAACAGAAATCTTGATAAATATTATTTATGGATTTCTAGAGCTGCGATTAAAACAAAATTGGATTTAATTTCATTTGTTTCAATACTGTTGCTATCTCTCATTTATTGATATTTTGTTGACAGTCAACGGTTACTAAATAACTAAACTATCTTATTAATAAATCGTTTGCCATTAATAACATAGTTTCTTTAAAAGAAGTGTAAGAAAATTCTACTATTATAAATTTGATTGATGCTTAACCTCTTCAGAACCAGCGGGTGGAGAATGAAGCCTTCTGACAGGCCCGGAGAGCCTTCCTTCTTCAGAAAATCTTGATCTTCAAGCATTTGTTAGTGCAACATCGATGAAATTTGAAAATATCGGCCACCACCATCTTTAGCCACGGACCCTAATTCTGTAATTGAAAACAAAATTGTCACACAAATCTACGCCTATTTTCTGATTATATTGCTCAATGCAGTGAGTTTGGGCTACTAATATTTTCTTCTTCTGATTTTTAAAGTATCAAGAAACATTTTTTAGTGGTTCAATTTTTCCAAACGCTGACCTATTGTCACAACAGAGTTGTCATTCCACCGAACAACAAGTATGTTTTTTGATTTCTTCATATTGAAAAAAAAAAGATTGAAAATATCTGCACTAGTTTTATCTTCTATGATTTGTTTGATACTATCAATTGAAGATTTTTCTTTCATTTTTTGGTTGAGGCCTATCAATTGGTTCCTTTCTTGTTCATCGTAATTCTTCCTTTTCCCGTTTTTATTTTTTATTTTTTAGCAGAACTTTTGGGAGGATCTAACTTCTTCTTTACATGAACTTCAACTTCCCCTACAGTCTCTCTAGGCAAAACTTCATTATCGTTATTTAAAATATTTTCATTACCTTCTTCTTCATCACTAGCATCTGCTGTTTCTGGAGGTACGATAACAATATCGGTCTCATCTGCATTTTCGTCATCGGAATTTTGTTCGAAATTTTTTTCCAAAACTTCTGCTAATGTAATACATCTTGTTCTACGCATTTTAAACCACAGAGGATAAAAAAGCTACTCCCAATAAGAGGCACAGTACTGAAATGAAATCTTTCAAGAAGGATAACAGTCTACCCCCTTTTCGCTGACGTTGCGCGAATGCAACACCTGTTTTTAATTTCCACTTCTTCCCCACAGAAACACCTGCTTTGTGGAATGTTCTGAGAAAGAGTGACTTTGGCCAATGTATTTCACAACCAAACCCCAATTTCTTTTTAATTTTTAGTTTTTCTGAGAAAAAATGTATTTGGAAATTTGAACAAAAAAAATGCTTAAAGTAAAAAGTCAATTATTAGGTGTAAAATAATTTATTTAAGTCAATTTTTTCACTGATTTGTTAGTAGTGCTATTCTTTAACATAAAACTGTAATTTATTCAAAATTATTTTTTGTTTAATCGTTATTTTTTTATATTTATCTATATTGACCGTTGCGTCAACGCAACACAAGCGGTTAATGGGTTAATGTAATGACTACAATTTTACAAGTAACTTTTGTAATATATTACTACTTAATATGTATTAAATAACGATTATAACATTAATAGAAATGAATGAAATAAGCAAAACACCTAACTTTTAACTATACCCACGAAAACAATTATTATAACCATGGAAACAAGGCTATAAATATAGAAATTGTATAATATTTCACTCTCACCTCCAGCAATAGACATCTCAACGCATGTTTCCTAACGGAAAAAAAATCAAAACAGCAATCAACAAGAACGTCGGAGTCTCTTTAAATCATGTGCACTTTCAAAGAGCCGTTTGTTTATACCAATATATCTATTAAAGCTAGAAATGCAGAAGCGAAACCAATGTCTGCTTGCATATGAAGGTCATAAATCAAATAATTAGACTGTTAAATATTTCATTCTTTTCATAAGAAGAAGGTAAAATAGAATTGATCAAAAAATATAAAATAAAATAATAATAAAATGCTATGTAACGATCCAGAAACAGCAAACAAAAAAAATCTATTTATTTAATGAAATCATTTAAGTGAAAACAATGATAAATGTCGATATTTTGATAATCTCATACACGATGAGGAATTATAAATAACAAACAATATTTAAAGTTTGATAGAATATGAAAAACAACACGAAATTTGTACATCAACCAAAGTAAAATGAATTTGTGAACTCTTTTAAGAATATCATGATCAGTGTACATCATGATTATATATCCTGAAATATTTTGCGTAGAAATAATAATAGACAAAAATCTGATAGATACTTTGAATGGAGATACCTAGTAAATGGAAATATTGATTATTTTACAATTTTAAAATTATATTCATCTACTTAAGGTGTATGTACACACTTGAAACTTTGAAAATCGTTCAAAATATCGAATATTTTTTTTATTGCTTAATAATGTTCTCTGATCCTTTAGCTTTCAAACGATACCAAGATGTTGTTAATTTTAGAAATATTTCTCGAGTTATAATTATTTTTCTTGAGGTGCTTTCATTAAAATTTCTAGTTACGGTGTTTTCAAAACTCATTTTAAGAAGGAGGATTTTTTACCACTATGTTGCTTCATTCAAACAATCATAACTCAACAAGAAATGAACCAAATACAGTTATTTATATATCAAAATAATCTGTATGAAATAGCGGATGTTTTGTGCCTCAATCAAAGTTAAATTTATAGAAATAAATTTTTAATAGTTGTTTAAAAGTTAAAATGACAGAAAAAATCTCGCTTTTTCTATTCATCGTTGAAGAAAAAATTGTTTAAAAAAACTATACATGTTTATAACTTGATTGAGGCAGACAACATGAAGACTAATATTAGGCCTAATTTCCAACTAGAATTGTGTGTCTGTACAAATTAGAATTTAAGATATCATGTTTCAAAAAATAGGCTAATTATCTCATTAAATATTATTTAATTAATTAATAATTAGTGTAATATGGTTTTTTCTCACTGAAATGAGTTTAAACATATATTAATAACCTACTGTAAAAAAACTGGATTTTTAAAGTTAAAATTTAAAAAAAATCTTCAAGTGTGTACGTACACCTTAAGAAAGGAAATAATATGCTGACACAACATGTATACAGTAATACGTAAAGTGCATCTATAAGGCACAGTAGTATTTTTAAAAATAGCTATTAGATATAATGCCTGATTAGTTCATACTTAGAAATATTTCTTAATACCTAAATTTTGCATCAAACTAAATATTTCTAAATTAGAAAAAAAAAAGAGAGAGATCCAAGCTAAAGATGATAATCTATGCTACTAAGAAGGGATTTGAAACTAATGGGAAGACGCTTCATTGTATTTTAAATTACCTAAAATAAAATGGCTTGAATAGGAGATTTAAGTAGTTTTATTTTAAACGGGGCGATATTGAGAGATTTTGAAACGCTGAAATAAATAGCTTAGAGATAAAAGGTCTTCGTTATGTTCCTTATGGATACGTTTCAATTAATATGGTAACTAGATAGCTTCTTAAGAATAGAATTTTATAAACAATGTCCAAGAAATGCAATTTATATTTCTTTTTTTTTTCATAGTTTTGAAAAAATTATTTTATGCTAGAAACTCATTTTACAAACTAAACATTCTTAGAGAGATGCGAATTACTGTTTTTTTATAGTTCCTAAGATAGGATACTAAGTGAATTTTGATAAAATCATGCTTTTTTGAAAATAAGAAAAATAAAAAGTGTGCTAAAAGATACATTTATAATGAATCAATTTTGGATCGACGAATAGATTAAACTTTTATTCCAACCTCAATTCTACTTTTTATTTGAGCCACATAATAAGCAAACTATATTGCAATGGTATAAAAGCATAAAAGCAATTTGTGGTTTTATTTCTTAATAAAATCGTTAAATGATTGTGGTTATAGAGTAATCTTTTAAAAAAAATATTATTTTTAAATATTTTTAACAAGAGTTCTTTGTCTCCTAGTTTTTGCTGTTAAATACTTGAAAAAATACTTACAGCAGTTAGTAATCCTGAGATAAAAAATAATTTTACGTTAAGCACATCAAGTATTGGTTGAAAATCAATACAATAAAAGTCAATGTTCAATAGAGTTATGCGATATGGGCGAAGAAAAAGGGTAGAATATTATACAAGATATATAATATTATTTTGGGGTATGTGGTATTAGTTTCAGTCAAGAATTACTTATTTTTTAATTGTATTGAGATAAATTAAAATTAAGAATTAGAAAATATTTAAATCTAAGAAAAATATATAGTTTAATACACTAATAAAATTTTTTTGAAAAATATATATTATATTTATTACCATTAACGTATCAGAAACTATTTTCATCTGTACATTATTCTATGACAATTTTTACAAGGACCGTTGTCTTCGCTCAAGCATGGTTTCCTATTTCGTGAGAGATCCTCACAACTGCTTCAAAATGTAGTACTAAATTCATATGTCCCATTCAGTGATAAAGGACTTTTTTGCGCCTTCACTGCTATTTTCTTACGAAATTTTCTCAATGCAATATTTATGGATTCACCGTTCTTGTATAGAAATTTAGTCTGTATCACTCTATCCAATGAAGCCTGCTACTGGGATTCAATGATTAAGCCATATGAGGTCTGAGTGCCCTCTTTTTGATTTCGGTTTAGAATTTTACTTTAAAAAATTGGATGTCTCTTTAATGAAGTATACGGAAACCGATTCTTTTTTTCTGAGCTGAAGTTTACCATAATTTATGAAGCATCCTTTATTATTTCATATAATGGGAAGACGGGCTAATTTAAGAATTTACATTCTAATTATTTTACTCATTAATTGCTCACTAATAGGCTTCGGCTTTCTAGTTTGCTAAAGATATTCGTTGCGTTAAATACATTATGCTTGAATACAGTTAAATACATTATGCTTAAAATAATACTCATGCAAGTTAATAAAGACATTCTGTATTTTAAATACCTTAGTGACTATTAAATTTTAAATACTATGAGCTCGAAACATCATTATAACGAAATTTAGAAGATTATCTTTCATCATACCGGTCGAATAATCTTCATTTAATTTCCAGAAATTAAAGGGAACGCTTTATTACTTCATTAACTTGTAGCTTGAATCTAGAAATGTATGTTTGAAATGTTTTATGACTACTACGGAAGAACCATATCCGTTAATACATGAAAATTTATATTCCCATTAAGTTTATGAGTGTACTTAAATAAGTATGCATCGCTTAATGAGTTCTACCATAAACAATGAATATTGAATATTTAGTATTAAATATCTCTAGACTAAGGAAATAAAAGACTTCTAATTTCAATTATGAATAACGTAATCTAGAATATTTTGAAAAAAATACTAACAAATATATTATTTTATAAAAAAAAGCAGTTAATTAGAATAACTTGATAAATTAAACTCACTATTCAAAATTGTTTAAAATATTTCAAAATTCACAATTCATATTCATCATTTCATAAGTTCTATCAGAAGAAAATCACTCAAAAAAAAAAGGAAAACTATTATTTTTAAACGTTGATGTAAGTTAGAGGTTTTCTTCACCAAATGACAGAATTCTAAACCAAACTCTTTCACTGTAGCTTTAGTGGGAATAAATATCTCCATTTATCTGAATGAGCAGGCCGATTTTAGGTAACTTGCTATCGAAGTTGTATAATAGTAGTTTCTAGAAAGATAAAGGGCAAGGAGATATTTAAGCACTTTTCATCGACTATGGCACATTGAAACAAGAAAAGTTCCTTGAAAAGTGCTTCTGTTTAGCTGTTTGAAACTTGGCAAATCGAACGTTTGGAATTCTTTTATGAAGAATGCAAAAGCTCATTTATCTGCTAGAGTTTGCTGAAATTACAGAAGTTTATCGAGCATGGTTATGCTAGTAAATACTTTAATTAATACAAGAATATTCTCGAAAAGTTATTTAGTTACTGCTCTAAAAGAATTTAAATATATAATTGTAAAAAATGTATAATTATATAAGTTGTTATAAAATTATTAAATATTTATGACTCGTATATGACACACCATTAGAAACCTGTTTTTCTTATTCATTTTTCACTTCCCTAATCATCTCAAAGTAAACACAGTACATTTAAATAGTAAAAGTAATTTTTAACATATCTTTACGAAATCTTCTTATTTGGCAATAATCCTCAATCGTATATTGATTTATTTCCTCAAGATCTGTTTCGAGATAGTACGGGACTATCAATATTTCCCTTACATCTTGTTTTTGTAACAGGTATAGATTTTGTATAGGTTATGGTGGGGCGAATACGCGGCCACGAAATTACTCATATGAGAAAAAAGTTTTTACTTAAAATGCAGGAAAATTATTGATATAATAATTACATCTTTATTAGTAAACATAAAAGAAATAATTTACAAAATGTGGGGAAATTGAAATCAAAATTAAACAAGTCTGAAGCCTAGAATGCAGTATTATTATTAATAAATCATTTTCTTTATTGTCGAAAATTATAAAATACATTCTTAGGAGTTTCCAAACTAACTTGCATATGTAGACTGGACCTTACTAATATGTTTATAAGCTGTATGTCCTATACAAATAGTAATATTCATTTTGTAATATCTATTAACAAAATAATTGCTCATTCTGCTTACAGAGTAGAATAATCGATATAATTTTGACATGTATTTACTTATTAAATGGGGTGTGCTTTGCAAAGAAAGAATGTTAAAAATTATGCATTGAATCAAAAATTATTTAATATTTTATCATTTATCCTTATAAAATTTGTAGCATATTGCTCAAAATTTTTACGTTTGTTTACAAATAAAAAGTAAAAGTTGCTGATATTCCAATTTTATTTTCATGAATTTTTTTTCTAATATTAATAACTTATCAAAAATGTTTTCAGCATATTTTACAATACATTTTGTTTTATTTAATGGATTCATGCCAACGTTAATTGCAAAAATAATGGATATATTTTTTGTGTGTAAGTTTTTCTTTATATAATTAAGAGCAAATTCTAAATGTAGGATAGGCGCATTTAAACTAAACACATTACATTTTTATAGTGTTTCAAATTAAAAGATCCATTATCTTGTATTTATTTTTTTGTGTTTCTTACTCCTTTCAAAGCATTATCATCAAAATTTAGCACTTTAATTAATTTCTTTCTTGTAATATCATCCTTACATGACTGAGTTATATTTTCTATCAACAATAGAACACTTCGTGATATATCCTGACGAATGGGTCACACCAGGAATTAGCAAGCCTTCATCGCAGGCAGTCAGTAGACAGGTTAAATCGACGTGGGGAAGATAAATAGTGGACTTTGACGTATGTTTAACCAGAGCCACTATCTACCGAACTGGTAAACCACATTCTCCCAGGATAGGCAGGATGTATTTCAGCTATTGTCGCATTATATTAGAGAGATTATTGAATAATCTGAGTTGGAGGTATACATAAGACTTGTGAGAATGTTAGACTCATTCAAATATTAAATATTCAGATTTAAATTAAATGTGGAATCCCCATGATTTAAAAGTAATTTATTCATTTTGGGAATTGATTAATGATTACATTTTATAAAGGACAGCGTGTAGAGCACTTACTCTTTATGTTAATATTGCAGAAAAAATATTGTTAGTGAATTGTCGATTATGCATTCAGATAATCTTCTTAAATATGCTTTGAAATGTGCAAAATTTTGTTTAGTCTTTTTTTTTTTAATAAAAACATGATACAATCAGGGGAGGAAGCTTTTCCATTTATTGAAAACTGGTAAAAGAAACAAAAATTCAACTTCAGTTCTTTAAAATATTGACATTTCTGAAACAGTACATTGGCTATTGCTGAATTCTAGACTTAAATCTTCATTCACTTAAATATTTTCACAGTCAACAATTTTCAATTTGTTGAAAAAAATCAATAAAATAATGTCTTTTGAAGTTCCCACAGTAAACAATATTGCCTGAAAGTCCTACATCAATCGATTCGTGTAAAACTATTGAAGATGAAAAGGAAAATTTTATTGTTTATTTTATTTTTATATTTCCATTAACTGCATACCATTTCTTTTATTTATAAGCAGATTTTGTGCATCCTATAGAATTCTTAAAAGGTTTGCTTGGTAAGTAAAAAGCTTGTTTAATTATTTCGAAAGTCCTTTGTTCCATCTTTTTAATGAGTTGATAAAAAAACTTCTTAAAAGGTCCTTCTTCTTCTTTTTTTATTTCCCAGTTATATTTTCTGGATTGCTGTCAGAAATATCTTATAGATACATGCCTTTCAGCGTGCAGGAAACAATTGTGATTCCATGACCAAAATGGAGTAATTTTTCTTTACAACAAACAAGGCAGGAAATTTAAAAAAAGTTTTTTTTTTTTTACATTCCTTTTATTAAAATTAAAGGAACTATTTTTCTTAATTTGAAATTATACTCACTAAAATGTATATATAAATGTAAAGGGAAGAAATGTAATGGATATATGAATAAAATCTCAAAGCGAGTTTTCTTGTCTAACTATTATCATATCAGTGGAAGGAATCGAGACAACAACAAAAGACAAAAATAATTCTTTTTCTTTAGTTTAAAGAGGCTGGATTTTCATTAATAAGAAAATATTTAAGATAATATAAAGGACAAATGTCTCTACTTAGTCGTGTGCTTGCATCTATGATTTACAATAAGCTTTATACAGCTTCTAACAAGTCGAGAATAGTTGATACACCTGGCATTATTTGGGATTAAAAATCATTTCACATATAGAATTTTTAAAGTAAAAACCACTTTTGTTAAAAGTATTGCGATATATAAATATGAAAGTTGAAAGTATTGCAATACACTTTCTGCTTTCAGTTAAAAAAGGTAATATAAGTCTAACAGATGAATTTTAAATACCAACGGGAACAAATTTCCTCCATATGATATTAACCTTTTGCACACGGAAAAGTAATTCGATGCATAATTATTCCCTTAATGCAATTACTTGTTTATTGCCCCGAAAAATAAATATATATATAATTGTTTTAAACTCAATTTAGCTGAAAAATTAATTTACATCTTTTTACCATTCTGTAGGCGTTTTTAACAATCAAAGTGAAAAATAAATAAATAAAAAGTGAAAATGATCATATTTGGAATGTTTTTCAACTCTTTTTAGCTATTATTTCCTTTCTTATGATTTCTACAAAGATATGAAGGAAGTTGTCTGCTTCTTTCTGGTAGAACGTATATAACTAACGAGAGAAATTTACACACAATCAACATCTAAGATATCTATCATCTAGAAAATCGAACTTAGTGTTCTTTTGATTGTATGCTTAAGTAAATACTATGGGTAAGCTAAAAAATAGGATCAGGCATGCCAGTGCGAATCAAAAATTTCGATACGTATTGAATTTTCTTGTGTAAACAAAATGATATTATCTAGGTGTCTACAAAAGGAAAGAATGATATAAATTCTATCTATGTTTAGAATTTTTTCAAAAATTAATAAGTATTGAATTTTTAAAGACATTAAATTGCTTTTTATTTATTTGTGATCTAAATATAATAAATTAAAATGAAATCTACGATCTCAAATATCAAGTTATCATGTGAGAACATTATTATTTTCTAAGTCATTATTTGTCTTAATTAATTTCAATCATTAACCAATTTAAACCAGTTTGAAACAATAACGAGACTTCTCTATCGGTCTCTATGCCTATATATATATAATGACAATTCTTTCAAACTTTCATTTTCAATTTTTCTAGCTGGCAAACAAAGTTCTAGCTGGTGCTCGACCAATTTTGATATGAAATAATAGCTGTGATGTCATAGTTCTATGTCAACCTTTTAAAAAACGCATCTCCTGTCAAAGTCGCATACATAATAATAATGCAACACTGGTAAAAGCAGATAAAAAATATATGCGATTAAAAGATGATGATAAAAATTGCCATTTCTGCTTTATTCATCGCCTACGCGTGATTTCTAGCTTCAATATTCATTGCCTACGCTTTTTGAGACTTCAACAATTTATTGCCTACGCATTTTGAGACTTCAACAATTTGTTGCCTACGCATTTTGAGGCTTCAGAAACCTCAAACGAAAAACAACTTCATGTTCTCACATGATAATAAATACAGACATAAAAAAAAAGAATGCACAGAAATTAATGCTTGTTTGAAGAAAATGCATGTTTTAGGTAGAAAATGGATATCATTTCAAAACTTAAGGGCATAAAATTTTTTCATTTGTTTGCAATCCGCTGAAGAGCACACAATACGTCAGCACTGTCCCCAGAGTCCCAATGATAAAACTTCTACGTATTGGAACTATTTTCCAGGCAGTTAAAGAAATGTGGTTGTTATCATTGAACAGAATATGTTTTTGTGAAGGTATAAGGCTTTCTTTGCAGCATGCTAATTCTTTGAGTTTTTCCAAAACACTCTCACTGGATTCATGCACCAATGTTCCTGCAGCTGTCATAGCAATGAATGCGGAATAACTGGTTCCAAACAGAAGCCCCACAGCAAAATAATCACTCACGATGCAAGATTGCATTGGTCGAATGAGATTGTTTACGCCGAAGTACATGGTGCAAGCGTTGAAAAGTGTTGACAAAAACATCGAAAATGACAACTGAGCATCGATATCCTGAATTAGGTTTCTTATAACTTTATAATTTTTAAGAATTTCATCGAATTGAGAAATATTTTTTAATAAAAACTGTTGCTTGAGATGTTTCAACAGATAATGCAATTGACTGCACAGAAGTGTGTAGAAAACTGCAAATGTGTGAAAAGGCAGAAACCAAAATAGAAATTCTCCAAGCGTGTAAAACATTGCAATTATAATCTTATAATAGGTATGTGAAATGGTGTAGTTAAATACCATATATTTATTCAGTCTATAAAACGTGAAAGAATTAAAGATGCAAATGACAATGTATATAAAAATTCCAAAACTATTCCAAATGGTGATCCATTTATTTCTTTTGTCTGTAATTCTAAGATCGAAAATCTTCGATATACATTCTAATCGATGTAAAATGCATCTAATTTTTTTTAAACGAGCCGATAAATCTTTTCTTATAAGAAAAGATAGACATAATGAGAGTGTGGCAGTGAAAAACACAAAATTTTCGTAAATATTAACTGCTAATGAAATGTTCATAATTACCAGATATAGCCTCATCATGGTGCTAAAACTGTGCATAATGAAGGCTGTTACTTTCTCATTTGGTTTATTAGACCGTGATGAAAATATAGCAGATACATTGAACTGAAAAAACAGCCATTTAAAATGCATTCTGTTCTTTTTATTTTCTGTAGCACTTTCAGCAAAACTAAATTTTACTTCCATCTGCATAATTTTGGTTTCTTCCCTTTCTGGTATTTGTCTATTATCTCCTTGGTTGGTTAGATGTTGGATTCGCATCCCTCGGGTTGTGAGTTCGAACTCCGCCGACCGAAGACTCTCCGTGTATATGGTGGCTTATGCACGTATAAATCTACCGTAGAAACAATGTCTTCCAAATCAAGACAATACCACTGGGGGTACTGGATCTTAGGTGATCGTGCTCTGATTTAGGTCTAAATTACAATCTGCGGTTGAGTGAATGAAATATCTGAATGAAGTCCATCGCATGAAAAGGGTGACGCATGAGTAGCTAAGACGTACTCTTGGCCCTAGATGGCGCTACTGCAAAAAGATAGACTGTAACTCGGCTTAAAATCACTTACATCGTCAGCGGGCTTGTCTATGATAAGTCCATTGCAACAACAACAATAACATCTAGCATCTTTTCCTCCGAAAATATCACCAGAAATATATTAAATAGTCGAAACTACGAGCTTAAAATATCATTCTTATTTCATCTAATCTTGGTAACAGTATATTTGGTCAAATAATCCAAAAGCAAATAAAGTAGTTACAAAAGCAATATTGTAGCTATAATAAAAATGAATGATTTACAAACGTTGTAATGTGCTTGTAGGCACTTATTTATTTTTCAGTTAAAAACCCGAAATTTATTCTCAGTAATTCACAGTAATCCAAGTAATCCAGTCAGTCATTCCATCTAGAGTCAGTAATCAGTTCCACAGTGATGTATATATATATATATATATATATATATCTCATCTTCCTAATGAAGTTACTCGTAAAAAGGAATAAAACTAGCTTTCTATAATCTTAATGGAAGTGTCATCTTTTGAACTCCCTATAAAAGATTGAAAAATCTATTAAATAAAATACTTTCATTACCAAAGTAATATATTGATCTCTATCATCTTTACTAAAATAAACAATCTTCAGTCCCAAAACTGTTAGAATGATCAAGCATTTGTTATGTAAGAGTAAAAAAATAAGACACTAAATTTATTGAAATAAAATAAAGATATAAACAGAAATCGATCCGTTTCATAAATCAGTAACGATACAAAGGCGAAATGTTTTGCTTTATATTTATTCTCAATACATTCGTATCTACAAAATTTTAATGTGCTTTGCTTGATGAATAAAAAGCGAATTTCACAACTGATTATCTCTTCCCATTTATACCTAATATATTTTATGCAATTTATATATTAAAAAAATGTGTCTTTTTCAGCTTGTACTAAAAGCCAGAAATATAATGAGATTCCAAAAATCGTTTATTGATTATTTCTTAGTAATCTCACATTGGAAGAAAATTTATGTTGAAAGAAAATAATTTCCTTAATGCTAAGAAATTAATTAAAATCAATGTTGTGTATAATTTTTTTAAAAAAAAATCAGTTTTTATTTTTTACGTATTATCTATTTGGAGTTTTTAAAAGGAATTTTTTTTCCCTTATTTCAAAGCATTAGAACATTTGTCTAATAATTAAACGATTTTTTAAATGTACTTATGTGAAATTTAAAATAATATTGATTTTGTGAACTCATAATTTTGTTTTTTAAAGATATTTCTTTAAAAACACTAAGCTGTTTTGACGAAAATATTGAATAAAATATTTTTCCTTAAGTCCCTTTTAGATCAGGGAGTTACCTTTCAAAAATATTTCTGAAAATGATAGAAATTTAAGTATTGAGAATCAAAAATATGCACTTACTATAAAAGTTTCAAAATGTTTTAAACTTCCAGTTTAAAATAAATTACTAAATGTATGTTTATATCAGTTTTAAAATAATATAAAACATTTCACATGTTTTAGTGATTAATTCTTACTACTGTTTTCTTTCATTCTTATTTTATTTCTATCAACAGAGAAATCTATAATCTGTCTTATTTACGGTCGAGTATCTGCTAATGATAACATCAAAACTGCTTTACCTTTCTCGAAATTTAATGGTATGAACAATCAGAGATTTTTACCGACAAAATTTGGTTAATCTTTGCTTAATATATCTTGAATGTTTATACTTAAATGAGAAACAGTTTAGTAATATTTATCTTCATGACAATAATCACTGTTTTTGATTTTTTTTCTCACTTTTTTCTAGCTATTATGGGATATTCCATAAATTACCTGAATTACTTGATATATATAATTACCTGAATTCTACTTAATTTCATTAATTAATAATTTCTTACTTTAATTATTTTCTATAATTTTTTTTCATATATAATTGTTGCAATTCTTTTTCTTAAGGTTATAATTTTTTACTTAAAAATTTCTATACTAGAGTATTAAAAAATTATAAATTATAAATAGTAGAAGTATTTTGAATTATTTTAAAGCAATAATTATTATTTATTGATTTAAAATATACAAATTTTATCCAAAGCATATTTTTTAATAATATTGATATTTTAAAGGTTTTTGATATTTATTATTTATAGATTGATACATTCTATTAAAACATTCCAAGATTTTACCAAAGTGTCCTGTTAAATATAACTGTCGTTTCTCCAGCTTTAAAAGTAAAACTGCTGAAAATATTTATTTATAAGTTGTAAGGAAACATACTTACATGTCAATAGAAAATAGTTTCAGAAAAAAAAATAACTTTGTATAACTAAATATGGATGTTTGTTTAAAATTCATCATTCTAAAATGTTACATCTGGATTAAATAATTTAATAAAAAAATACCAGATTTATACATTCACTTATTAAAAGGCAAACAACCATCTATTTATTCATTCAATGGAAATGTCAATGCAATTAGCACTTGCAATGAAGGCACGAGTAATTAATATTCAAGATACAGAAATTTCAAGGAACTGAGAAAACCTAATTCTCGTTGACGAATTAAGTAATAAATCAAAGTAGTTTTTAGTCAAAAAAATTTAAAATTTGATAATCTGATTATTGAGGAAATTAAATAGTCACCAAGAAAATACTCGTATTACGAGTATTCATTCAATTGCATTTGAGGCAAATTATGAAACAACCATATATTATTGAATTAATGATTTGCGTTCTTGACGGAATTGATAAAGAAAATATTTATAATATTCTTTTAAATAATTACAGTAGCAAAAAATATCTGTTGGAATGATGATATGAAGATAAGAAATTTTACTCATTCTATGCGATTTCTAATTTTATGAGTTTTAAAGGTTTGAGAAACAAACAAGATAGAAGAGAATATAATAATTGAGAGTGTAACATTCCCCGTTTCCCAGTACTGATAAGACATTTACAGCCAGCTGTGTCGACGCTGTTAAATACTAAACTCTGCGAGATAGCCAGATGGTGGACTTTTACAGCTGAGTTGTCTCGCATCTATTCATTAGCGACTACAGTGAAAGACCACATGTGGAATTCCTCGTCCAAGAGGTATTGATCGTACCTTCAGAGAGAAAGGGGTGTCCAAACATCTGGATGCTAAATGTTTCTTATTGTGAAAGAACTATGATAACTCCGTGTTTCAGAATATTCAGTTGTGAAAGGGGCGTCACACAAAGGACATTCCCATGACTGACTGGCACCGCTGAGAGAGCATATTGATGAACCCCGGTTTTTCGAAAAAGAACTCAAATGATCAATGTAAATTAAGAGGTGGAGATTGTCGCCGAAATAAAGTGCGGAGATTTTTTTAAGAGAAGAGAGGAAACGAATTGGAGGTACACTGTTGGACTACGCCCACGAGTTCGGAGTCCAACTGCGTTTCAAGATAAGCCTTCGACTTTGAATGTTGTGTCTCCTACTACAGGTGTAAATAACTATTTATTTAACCAAGATTAGAAAAAGGGATTCTTTTGTATATACAGGGCTGTAAAATAAAGAATTGTCTGGAAATTCTGCTTCTTTATTTGATCAGTCTAGATCAAGGCATTGCAAGAGCAATTCAACGGGATGATATGAAACACCAGAATATATGATATTAAAAAGATAATCAAAATGTGTCAAATATAAATAACGCTTTTCAAATATAGAGAATTTACAAGTACACATAGAAACATTTTAATCCTTTCAACATTTACTAATTATCAAGTTAGTAAATGTTAAAATATGCAAATGATAAAATACAAGCAAATATTATGATTAATTCTTTAGTATCTACACTTAGCTAAAAAACTCTGCTTACAAATATTAGTATGTATTCAAGAATAACAAAATCACTTTTATGATGATATTATTGTATTTTTATTTTTATATTCCTTTCATTGCTTATTCAGAAATTAACAAATTGAGCATCAAAACTTCATAATTTACGGAAACTAATTTGACATATAAAATTAATTTGATATGAAATTTTTTTTTCTCTTTTGTTTAGTTTATTATAAAATGAGGACATGGATAATTCGTGTTTCATATAATAGCTTAAAATTTTCATCATCTTTCATCGAAATAATGATGTACATATTTGATAAGTAAATTTATTATAAGTAAAGTATCTCAATTTCTTATTATGAAGTATTAAAGATGGTCGTAAATACTGAAAAATCTCATTAGAAAAAAGTGGAGAGATACATCATTAGGTCCAAAAGAATAACATGGTTGCTAGATTTGAAGTATAAATTATTATCTGGTCATTTACAGATCTGGTTTTGTAAGGAAAACACGTATGGCTTTATTAATGCTGAGTTGGTGGACATACGTACGTCATCTCAAAAATCTTCTAAAGTTAAGAAAAAAAAATTAGAGACATTCTGCCAACTATGTGCAGCCGCTATGAGAAATACATCAATTTGAAATGTATTTGAAAAATGTAAAGTTTTGTCTTCTCTTAAATGCAAAGTATCGTCAAATAAAAACATTTTACATGTTATTCGCTTTTCATCTTGACATTTTCATGCATAGTACATCCATATTCCTGACAAATTTAGACGAATTAGAAAATAGTAATTTAATGAACTAATGTTCAGAAAACCTTTTTAACAAATCACAACTTCAGAACGAAAACTTAAATAAAGATAACGAAGTGGCTATTTTGACGCCCAGTGAAGATATTATTAGTAAATCTATAGTCTTAAGGAATTGTAAATTGTACCTACGTAGCCTGTACCATTTGCTGAAGATAGTTATCTCTAGTGAATTCATAGCACAATGACAAAAGGATTTTTTTATGTCAATAGGCATTGTTCAGAGATAATTCCTCAATGAAATTTTAGAGCTGCGTTTACATGAATCAAAATCACAGTAATCGAAATTAGAACTTGTGATCTCAGTAAAAGTATATTATTTGAATAAATAAATAGATATTTTTTAAAGCTTAAAGTATGCATAAAGACATGTACATTTTTTGTGGTGAAAACTGAGAACTAAAGTGTAATAAAAAGTAACTGTTTCAAAAATTACCATACAATTTTTTACACTAAGTAATATGAACCCATATCTATCATTATCACACTCTGAGGAAATTCATAAAACCCATCTGGCCTTAATGATTTAAACTCATCTATAGAATTTTAGGATGATTCTTTTCTCAACTAATTAGTCAGTAACTCGATTGACTCGATTAGTAACAAACTGATTTTTAACAGTAAACAATACTTAATAAATATGTAATTTTTGAAAGTATTTACCGAATAATGTATTTAAAAGATCATCATAAAATGTAAAAATAATTTTAAAAAAATGGGAATAAAAGAGGAATGCAACCGTAACATATCCTCGTTGCCCTCTAAAACACCAACAAATTAGAGATATACTATAACATGGTATAAAATAAACGTAACAAATGATAATAGCAATGTTCAATGTTGCAACAATGGAGGAACAAAATCTACAAAATTAATGTAAGATTGATTTTAAAAGGAATTTATTTCTTCCACTGCACATACAAATAGGAAAATGAAACGTTTTTATAAAATATCATAATTTCATAATCATAATTCTACATCATTTAACATCATAGCTTCGTCTGGAAATCATGCAGAGTTCAAAGTTCAAAAGATGACATCGTTATTGGACCTCTGAATAGGAAATGTTTCAGACACGATCGTTTCGTGAATGTTTAAAAGTTATCTAGATGGCAATATGAAATAATTTTAAAGTTATTGATTTAATAAAAATTTATGATTTTAAATGTTTTGGTCCATTTTACAAATCAAGCTGCACCTAATAAAAATTATTCTCTGTAGCAGTTCCATTACTCGTAACCAATAGACTTCCAGACAATTCAAATTTTGTCTCCTTGCCGGGACGTCGTCGGAGCCAGAGGGGGAGGATGTTGCAGTTGCATTACTCTTATCTTCTCTTTTGAATACTAGATGGCGAAACCTGATTAGGCCATCCCCTATGTCATCCCATAGTGCATTGAAATTGTAATTGGAATGAGATGTGATGCTGAACTGTGAAGCCGCGTGCGTGAATGTCTTGTCTTTGTGTTTGTGCTTGTTTAGTGTGTGAATGTGATTATTAAAAGAAATGTTCCTAAAAGCATTCGTCCTGTTGCACCACATCTCAGAATATTCACATTCACATTCACATTCAACACATCTCAGAATATTGAATATGATTGGTGATTTCACTTATCATTTGCTCATAGGCATATCATTTGTGAGTCTTTCCGCATACCATTAAACAGCATACAATAAGTGAACACTGTTCCCAGAGTCCTAAAGATAAAACTTCTTCTAATTGGGACTATTTTCCAGAGAGTAAAAGATATACGATTTTTATCATTGAACAAAATATGCTTCTGAGAAGGAAAGAGATTTTCTTTGCAGCAAGCCAATTCCTTGAGTTTTTCCATTAATTTTTCGCTAGATTCATGCGCCAAAGTTACCGTTGCAGCCATAACGATGAATGCTGAATAGCTGGCTCCAAAAAGAAACCAAACAGCTATATGCTGACTTACAAAACAAATTTCCTTTGGGCGAAAAAGGCTGTTTATTCCATAATACATGGTACAGGCGTTAAAAAGTGTAGACAAAAACATCGAAAATGACAACTGGTCATCAATAGTCACAATTAATTTTCTAATTACTTTGAAGATTTCGAGATCATTATCAAATTGCAAAACATTTTTCGATTCAATCCGTTGAGTGCAATTTGTTATCATGCAATGCATTTGATAACATACTAATGTATAATAAACTGCAAATATGTGGAATGGTAGCAATGAATATAGAATTTCCCCAAAAGAATGAAAAAATACAAAAATAATTTGAAAATGAGGCTGTGAAATTCTGTAATTGAACAGCATATACATATTGATGTTATAAAATGTAAAATAGTTGCATATACCAATGCTGATATACAATAGAATCCCAAAACTGGTCCATACGTAGATCCATCTATTGGTCCTGTCTTTAGTTTTGAGACTGAAAATCTTTGATATGTAATCTAAGCGTTTTAAAATGCATCTAAAGTTCTTTAAACGAGTTGATAAATCTCTTCTAAGGAAGAAAGACAGCAATAACACGAATATGCCAGTTAGATGTACAATATTTTCGTAAGTGGTAATAACTAATGAAATGTTGAAAATTAAAAGAAATAGCATCATGATGACGCTGAAAGTACGAATAATAATTTCAATTTTCTTTTCATTTGATTTCTTAGAGCGCGGGGGAAATATTGCACAGACACTGAACAGGAAATAAAACAATTTCAAATATTTTTTGATGGTTGTTTCCATTTCCATCGTCATTTATACAATAATTTTAGCACTTTCGTGGTTTCACTTTTATTTATGTATATAACTTTGTACCGGAATCTTCAGAAAATGATCTGCCAAATGCAGAAATTAAATAAATTAAACAGCATATAAACTAGATGTGCCTTTTGACTTTCTCATATCTTGATTGCTAATTCTAAAAGGAATGATAGAATTGGATCTAGTATTCAAGCTTATAATTCAGATCACTTGTACTGGTCACCTTTCTATCGGGCAAGATTAACATTTATTTCTTATTAACTGGCAGAAATGTTTATAATCTCAATCTTGATTGCTAATTCGGAAAGGAATGATAGAATTGAAGCTATTATGTAACCATATAATTTAGATCATTGTACTAGTCACCTATCTATCGAGCAAGAATAACATTCAATTCTTATTAATTCATAGCAGTCTTTATAATCTTGATTTTGATCACTAATTCTAAAAGGAATGATAGGATTGGAGATATATTGTAAGCATAAAATTTACAGACCTCTGGTCTATTTACTGGTACTGGTCACAGTTCTATCGGGAAGCTCCTTTCTGTGTTTTCATTTTTACTGAAAACAATTTTTCTTATTCAATTTAATGATAATATTTAAGATGTTACTGAAACATATGTTTTACAAACAGTCTTAAAATTATTTTGCAACTGAAAAATTACCTAGAGACCGTTTCTAACAGCACTATTTACATCAACTTACCGTCTGTCATGTAATATCCATAAAGTAAGAAAATCTAAAAGATATTTATTTTTCTTTAATCTACTTTCTTTTTTAAAAATTGTTAGAATAGGTAAAGAAAATCGACTTTTCATACTTTTAATGAAACACCCTTTGTATGGCATTAGTTACAATGGCATATCAAGCAAAAAGACTTAAATGCTGTTTGTTCAATAATGTTGTTATTATGATAATAAACAGATAGGTATGAATCTTTGGGCTGAAATTTTGATAGAACTGTGAGGTTCACAAATCGATCATTCTTTATTCTCACGAATAATCTAATAAAAATATAAGTAAAAATGATTGATTTTTAAAGCTGTTTCAAGATTCTGAATAACTTAATATGACTACATAGATCTATTTTTAAAATATAAAAAGATTACTTTTTAGCTGTTAATTTTTGATTATGCCTCTTCAATAATTTTATATCATCTACTGTATGTTTCTGTTACTATGCGAGCAATTTTGTTTCATTTTTGCTTTTGTTTGTGCATCTACTTGTTTTCCCCCATTTTTCTTTCTTCTTTCTTTGCGTTTGTGCCCGCGTCCTTATATTAGAAATTTATTATAATGTCAATTGCGTACTGACTTACATGTGTAAACTTTGTGGTATACTTGTTGGCACACAAAGAGTTTATACATCGAGAACAAAAAAAATATATATATATATGCATTTAATTAGAAAAGTTTTACTTTTCCATACATTTTTTTTTTTTGTATATTTAAGACTTTTATACGACATGATTGATAAGTACGTATCTAATTTAATCCTTTATAGATAAAATAATTTCGTATTCTAATCTTTTATGCTAAAATTTGTAAAACTTCTATAGATAAAGCAGTCTGTAAAACGATGAAAAAAGTTTTTTTTTTTAAATGTTCATTCTTTTCATTATTTTTTTTCATCTTAAGAACAAAAAATTCTTACTTGAAACAATTCTAAAAATCGTTTTAATTTTTAGCTATGACAAGAAACAAGAGTTGAATCTTACAGCACGGATGATAAGGGAAAAATAACCAGGTCATGTGAATGCGCTTCTAAATTATGCAGTTTAGAAGAAGGTCACTTTCTAATATAAAACTGAATCAGTGTTTCTTTTAGAGGTGTAATTTTCGCATGAGTAACAGAAAGATATATGTTGCAGATATTGGATTCTGAGAATTGCGAGGAAAACCAAGGAACTCTGCAATTCTAAACTTAAAGTAACAAGTTTTTTTTTTAAATTTTAGTTTATAATTTTAAAATTATATTAATCTACTTAATAAAGGAAATAATATGCTGACACAACA
This sequence comes from Argiope bruennichi, assembly GCF_947563725.1. NCBI lineage: Eukaryota > Metazoa > Arthropoda > Arachnida > Araneae > Araneidae > Argiope > Argiope bruennichi. The sequence goes on along the minus strand of NC_079159.1, from coordinate 81,514,561 downwards.
TCTTTACAGTACTACGCAAAGTATATCCATATGGCACAGTAGTATTGTTAAAAATAGCTATTAGATATAATGCCTGATTAATTCATATTTAGAAATATTTCTTAATACCTAAATATTGCATCAAACTAAATATTTCTAAATCAGAAAAAAGAAACATTATATTCATCTACTTAAGAAAGGAAATAATATGCTGACACAACATGTATATAGTAATACGTAAAGTACATCCATATGGCACAGTAATCAACTTAAAAATAGCTATTAGATATAATGCCTGATTAATTCATACTTAGAAATATTTCTTAATACCTAAATCTTGCATCAAACTAAATATTTCTAAATTAGAAAAAAAAGGAAATTATATTCATCTACTTAAGAAAGGAAATAATATACTGACACAACATCTTTACAGTAATACGTAAAGTACATTCATATGGCACAGTAGTATTGTTAAAAATAGCTATTAGATATAATGTCTGATTAATTCATACTTAGAAATATTTCTTAATACTTAAATATTGCTTCAAAATAAATATTTCTAAATTAGAAAAAAAATTATATTCATCTACTTAAGAAAGGAAATAATATGCTGACACAACATGTGTAGAGTAATACGTAAAGTACATCCATTTGGCACAGTAGTATACTTAAAAATAGCTATTACATATAATGCCTGATTAGTTCATACTTAGAAATATTTCTTAATACCTAAATCTTGCATCAAACTAAATATTTCTAAATCAGAAAAAAGAAACATTATATTCATCTACTTAAGAAAGGAAATAATATGCTGACACAACATGTATACAGTAATACGTAAAGTACATCCATATGGCACAGTAATCGACTTACAAATAGCTATTAGATATAATGCCTGATTAATTCATACTTAGAAATATTTCTTAATACTTAAATATTGCGTCAAACTAAATATTTCTAAATTAGAAAAAAAAAAGAAATTATATTCATCTACTTAAGAAAGGAAATAATATACTGACACAATATGTATACAGTAATACGTAAAGTACATCCATATGGCACAGTAGTGTTGTTAAAAATAGCTATTAGATATAATGCCTGATTAATTCATACTTAGAAATATTTCTTAATACTTAAATATTGCGTCAAACTAACTATTTCTAAATTAGAAAAAAAAAGAGAGAGAGAGAGATCGAAGCTAAAGATGATAATCTATGCCACTAAGAAGGGATTTGAAACTAAAGGGAAGATGCTTCATTGTATTTTAAATTGCCTAAAATAAAATGGCTTGAATAGGAGATTTAAGTAGTAGAGATAAAAGATCTTCGTTATGTTCCTTATGGATAAGTTTCAATTAATATGGTAACTAGATAGCTTCTTAAGAATGGAATTTTATAAACATTGTCCAAGAGATGCAATTTAGATTTCTTTTTTTTCATAGTTTTGAAAAAATTATTTTATGCTAGAAACTCATTTTACAGACTAAAGATTCTTAGAAAGATGTGAATTACTGTTTTTTTAATAGTTTCTAAGATAGGATACCAAGTGGATTTCGATAAAATCATGCTTTTTTTAAAAAATAAGAATAATTTTAAAAAGTGCGCTAAAAGATACAGCTATTATGAATCAATTTTGGATCGACGAATAGATTAAACTTTTATTCCAACCTCAATTCTTCTTTTAATTTGAGCCACAGAATAGGCAAACTATATTGAAATGGTATAAAAGCAATTTGTGGTTTTATTTATTAATAAAATCGTCAAATAATTGCGGTTATACAGTAATAATTTTTTTAAACTATTATTTTTAAATATTTTTAACAAGAGTTCTTTTTATCCCAGATTTGGCTGTTAAATACTTGAAAAAACACGTATAGCAGTTAGTAATCCTGAGATAAACAATAATTTTAAGTTAAGCAGATTGATTGAAAATCAATACAATAATGTTCAATAGAGTTATGCGATATGGACGAAGTAAAAGGGTAAAATATTATACAAGATATACAATATTATATTTGGGTATGTGGTGTTAGTTTGAGTCAAGAATTATTTATTTTTAATTGTACTGAGCGAAATTAAAATTAAGAATTAGAAAATATTTAAAGCTAAGAAAAAGCTATAGTTTAATACGCTAATAAAAGTTTTTTTTGAAAACTATATCCCCCCGGGAGGCACCTCGAATTGAGGATGAGATTCTTCCGGCATGGTGGTTGGATCTCTCCACCCTGGAAGGTACACTAATAGGTGGGGGATCTGACTCCTCCCATCGATGACGGGACGTAATTCCTTCGGGGAGGGTTGTACCGTGGCCGGTGACGGTCCTTAGGACCATAGTTTCCGCCAATGTTGCTATTGCGGCGGTCCGGTCATTCAGTTTTTATGGTTTAAATCCGTGTGCCTTCGTGGCGGTCAGAGAGTTAGATGGCTGACTTTTGAAAACTATATATTATATTTATTACCATTAATGTATCAGAAGTTCCATTCAATGATAAAGGACTTTTTAGCGCCTTCACTGCTCTTTTCTTACAAAATTTTCTGAATGCAATATTTATGAATTCACCTTTCTATTACAGAAATTTCACCAGTATGACTCGATCCATTTATGAAAGCCTGCTGCTGGGATTCAATGATTAATCCATATGAAGTGTGAGTGCCGACTTTCGATTTTCAGTTTAGAATTTTACTTTAAAAAATTGAATGTCCCTTTAATGAAATATACGAAAACCGATTCTTTCTTTCTGAATTTTACCAGAATTTATGACACATCCTTTATTATTTCATATAACTGGAAGACGGTCTTATTTTAGAATTTACTTTTTAATTATTTTACTCATTTATTGCTCAGTAACAGGCTTCGGCTTACTAGTTTGCTAAAGATATTCGTTGTGTTAAATACATTATGCTTAAATTCAACAATTAAATACATTATTCTTAAAATAATGTTCATGCTAGTTAATAAAGATATTCTGTATTTTAAATGTTACCTTGGTGACTATTACATTTTAAATACTATGAACTCGAAACATCATTATAACGAAATTTAGAAGAGTATCTTTCATCATACCGGTCGAATAATCTTCATTTAATTTTCAGAAATTAAAGGGAGTGCTTTATTACTTCATTAACTTGTAGCTTGAATCTAGAAATGTATGTTTGAAATGTTTTATGACTACTGCGGAAGAACCATATCCGTTAATACATGAAAATTTATATTCCCATTACGTTTATGAGTGTGCTTAAATAAGTCTGCATCGCGTAATGAGTTCTACCATAAACAATGAATATTGAATATTTAGTATTAAATATCTCTAGACTAAGGAAATAAAAGACTTCTAATTTCAATTATGAATAACGTAATCTAGAATATTTTGAAAAAAATACTAACAAATATATTATTTTATAAAAAAAAGCAGTTAATTAGAATAACTTGATAAATTAAACTCACTATTCAAAATTGTTTAAAATATTTCAAAATTCACAATTTATATTCATCATTTCATAAGTTCTATCAGAAGAAAATCACTCAAAAAAAAAAAAGGAAAACTATTATTTTTAAACGTTGATGTAAGTTAGAGGTTTTCTTCACCAAATGATTGAATTCTAAACCAAACTGTTTCACTGTAGCTTTAGTGGCAATAAATATCTCCATTTATCTGAATGAGCAGGCCGATTTTAGGTAACCTGCTATCGAAGTTGTATAATAGTAGTTTCTAGAAAGATAAAGGGCAAGGAGATATTTAAGCACTTTTCATCGACTATGGCACATTGAAACAAGAAAAGTTCCTTGAAAAGTGCTTGTGGTTAGCTGTTTGAAACTTGGCAAATCGAACGTTTGGAATTCTTTTATGAAGAATGCAAAAGCTCATTTATCTGCTAGAGTCTGCTGAAATTACAGAAGTTTATCCAGTATGGTTATGCTAGTAAATACTTTAATTTATACAAGAATATTCTCGAAAAGTTATTTAGTTACTGCTCTAAAAGAATTTAAATATATAATTGTAAAAAATGTATAATTATATAAGTTGTTATAAAATTATTAAATATTTATGACTCGTATATGACACACCTTTAGAAACCTGTTTTTCTTATTCATTTTTCACTTCCCTAATCATCTCAAAGTAAACACAGTACATTTAAATAGTAAAAGTAATTTTTAACATATCTTTCCTAAATCTTCTTATTTCGCAATAATCCTCAATCGTATATTGATTTATTTCCTCAAGATCTGTTTCGAGATAGTACGGGACTATCAATATTTCCCTTAGATCTTGTTTTTGTAACAGGTATAGATTTTGTATAGGTTATGGTGGGGCTAATACGCGGCCACGAAATTACTCATATGAGAAAAAAGTGTTTACTTAAAATGCAGGAAAATTATTGATAAGAGAATATAATTACATCTTTATTAGTAAACATAAAAGAAATAATTTACAAAATGTGGCGAAATTGAAATCAAAATTAAACCAGTCTGAAGCCTAGAATGCAGTATTATTATTAATAAATCATTTTCTTCATTGTCGATAATTATAAAATACATTCTTAGGAGTTTCTAAACTAACTTGCATATGTAGACTGGACCTTACTAATATGTTTATAAGCTGTATGTTCTATGCAAATAGTAATATTCATTTTGTAATATCTATTAACAAAAAATTGCTCATTCTGCTTACAGAGTAGAATAATCGATATAATTTTGGCATGTATTTACTTATTAAATGGTGTGTGTTTTGCAAAGAAAGAATGTTAAAAATTATGCATTGAATCAAAAATTATTTAATATTTTATCATTTATCCTTATAAAATTTGTAGCATATTACTCAAAATTTTTACGTTTGTTTACAAATAAAAAGTAAAAGTTGCTGATATTCCAATTTTATTTTCATGAATTTTTTTGTCTAATATTAATAACTTACCAAAAATGTTTTCAGCATATTTTACAATACATTTTGTTTTATTTAATGGATTCATGCCAACGTTAATTGCAAAAATAATGGATATATTTTTTGTGTGTAAGTTTTTCTTTATATAATTAAGAGCAAATTCTAAATGTAGGGCAGGCGCATTTAAACTAAACACATTACATTTTTATAGTGTTTCAAATTAAAAGATCGATTATCTTGTGTTTATTTTTTTGTGTTTCTTACTCCTTTCAAAGCATTATCATCAAAATTTAGCACTTTAATTAATTTCTTTCTTGTAATATCATCCTTACATGACTGAGTTATATTTTCTATCAACAATAGAACACTTCGTGATATATCCTGACGAATGGGTCACACCAGGAATTAGCAAGCCTTCATCGCAGGCAGTCAGTAGACAGGTTAAATCGACGTGGGGAAGATAAATAGTGGAGTTTGACGTATGTTTAACCAGAGCCACTATCTACCGAACTGGTAAACCACATTCTCCCAGGATAGGCAGGATGTATTTCAGCTATTGTCGCATTATATTAGAGAGATTATTGAATAATCTGAGTTGGAGGTATACATAAGACTTGTGAGAATGTTAGACTCATTCAAATATTAAATATTCAGATTTAAATTAAATGTGGAATCCCCATGATTTAAAAGTAATTTATTCATTTTGGGAATTGATTAATGATTACATTTTATAAAGGACAGCGTGTAGAGCACTTACTCTTTATGTTAATATTGCAGAAAAAATATTGTTAGTGAATTGTCGATTATGCATTCAGATAATCTTCTTAAATATGCTTTGAAATGTGCAAAATTTTGTTTAGTCTTTTTTTTTTAATAAAAACATGATACAATCAGGGGAGAAAGCTTTTCCATTTATTGAAAACTGGTAAAAGAAACAAAAATTCAACGTCAGTTCTTTAAAATATTGACATTTCTGAAATAGTGCAATGGCTATTGCTGAATTCTAGACTTAAATCTTCATTCACTTAAATATTTTCACAGTCAATAATTTTCAATTTGTTGAAAAAAAATCAATAAAATAATGTCATTTGAAGTTCCCACAGTAAACAATATTGCCTGAAAGTCCTAACATCAATCGATTCGTGTAAAACTATTGAAGATGAAAAGAAAACTTTTATTGTTTATTTTATTTTTATATTTCCATTAACTGCATATCATTTCTTTTATTTATAAGCAGATTTTGTGCATCCTATAGAATTCTTAAAAGGTTTGCTTGGTAAGTAAAAAGCTTGTTTAATTATTTCGAAAGTCCTTTGTTCCATCTTTTTAATGAGTTGATAAAAAAACTTCTTAAAAGGTCCTTCTTCTTTTTTTATTTCCAGTTATATTTTCTGGATTGCTGTCAGAAATATCTTATAGATACATGCCTTTCAGTGTGCAGGAAACAATTGTGATTCCATGACCAAAATGGAGAAATTTTTCTTTACAACAAACAAGGCAGGAAATTTAAAAAAAGTTTTTTTTTGCATTCCTTTTATTAAAATTAAAGCAACTATTTTTCTTAATTTGAAATTATACTCACTAAAATGTATATATAAATCTAAAGGGAAGAAATGTAATGGATATATGAATAAAATCTCAAAGCGAGTTTTCTTGTCTAACTATTATCATATCAGTGGAAGGAATCGAGACAATAATAAAAGACAAAAATAATTCTTTTTCTTTAGTTTAAAGAGGCTGGAGTTTCATTAATAAGAAAATATTTAAGATAATATAAAGGACAAATGTCTCTACTTAGTCGTGTGCTTGCATCTATGATTCACAATCAGCTTTATACAGCTTCTAACGAGTCGAGAATAGTTGATACACCTGGCATTATTTGGGATTAAAAATCATTTCACATATAGAATTTTTAAAGTAAAAACCACTTTTGTTAAAAGTATTGCGATATATAAATATGAAAGTTGAAAGTATTGCAATACACTTTATGCTTTCAGTTAAAAAGGTAATATAAATCTAACAGATGATTTTTAAATACCAACGGGAACAAATTTCCTCCATATGATATTAACCCTTTGCACACGGAAAAGTAATTCGATGCATAATTGTTCACTTAATGCAATTACTTGTTTATTGCTCCAAAAAATAAACATATATATAATTGTTTTAAACTGAATTTAGCTGAACAATTAATTTACATCTTTTTACCATTCTGTAGGCGTTTTTAACAATCAAAAGTGAAAAATAAATAAATAAAACGTGAAAATGATCATATTTGGAATGTTTTGCAACTCTTTTTAGCTATTATTTCCTTTCTTATGATTTCTACAAAGATATGAAGGAAGTTGTCTGCTTCTTTCTGGTAGAACTTACATAACTAACGAGAGAAATTTAAACACAATCAACATCTAAGATATCCATCATCTAGAAAATCGAACTTAGTGTTCTTTTGATTGTGTGCTTAAATAAATACTATGGATAAGCTAAAAAATAGGATCAGGCATGCCAGTACGAATCAAAAATTTCGATACGTATTGAATTACGAATGAAATCTACGATCTCAAATATCAAGTTATCATGTGAGAACATTATTATTTTCTAAGTCATTATTTGTCTTAATTAATTTAAATCATTAACCAATTTAAACCAGTTTGAAACAATTACGAGACTTCTCTATCGGTCTCTATGCCTATATATATATATAATGATAATTCTTTCAAACTTTCATTTTCAATTTTTCTTGCTGCAAACAAAGTTCTAGCTGGTGCTCGACCAATTTTGATATGAAATAATAGCTGTGATGTCATAGTTCTACGTCAACCTTTTAAAAAACACATCTCCTGTCAAAGTCGCATACATAATAATAATTCAACACTGGTAAAAGCAGATAAAAAATATATGCGATTAAAAGATGATGATAAAAATTGCCATTTCTGCTTTATTCATTGCCTACGCGTGATTTCTAGCTTCATTATTCATTGCCTACGCTTTTTGAGACTTCAACAATTTATTGCCTACGCATTTTGAGACTTCAACAATTTGTTGCCTACGCATTTTGAGGCTTCAGAAACCTCAAACCAAAAACAACTTCATGTTTTCACATGATAATAAATACAGACATAAAAAAAGAATGTACATCAATTAATGCTTGTTTGAAGAAAATGCATGTTTTAGGTAGAAAATGGATATCATTTCAAAACTTAAGGGCATAAAATTTTTTCATTTGTTTGCAATCCGCTGAAGAGCACACAGTACGTCAGCACTGTCCCCAGAGTCCCAATGATAAAACTTCTACGTATTGGAACTATTTTCCAGGCAGTTAAAGAAATGTGGTTGTTATCATTGAACAGAATATGTTTTTGTGAAGGTATAAGGCTTTCTTTGCAGCATGCTAATTCTTTGAGTTTTTCCAAAACACTCTCACTGGATTCATGCACCAATGTTCCTGCAGCTGTCATAGCAATGAATGCGGAATAACTGGTTCCAAACAGAAGCCCCACAGCAAAATAATCACTCACGATGCAAGATTGCATTGGTCGAATGAGATTGTTTACGCCGAAGTACATGGTGCAAGCGTTGAAAAGTGTTGAGAAAAACATCGAAAATGAAAACTGAGCATCTACATCCTGAATTTGATTTCTTATAACTTTATAATTTTTAAGAATTTCATCGAATTGAGAAATATTTTTTAATAAAAACTGTTGTTCGAGATGTTTCAGCAGATAATGCAATTGACAGCACAGAAGTGTGTAGAAAACTGCAAATGTGTGAAAAGGCAGAAACAAAAATAGAAATTCTCCAAGTGTGTAAAACATCGCAATTATAATCTTATAATAGGCATGTGAAATGGTATAGTTAAATACCATATATTTATTCATTCTATAAAACGTGAAAGAATTAAAGATGCAAATGATAATGTATATAAAAATTCCAAAACTATTCCAAATGGTGATCCATTTATTTCTTCTGTCTATAATTCTAAGATCGAAAATCTTCGATATGCATTCTAATCGATGTAAAATGCATCTAAAATTTTTTAAACGAGCCGATAAATCTTTTCTTATAAGAAAAGATAGCAATAATGCGAGTGTGCCAGTGAAAAACACAAAATTTTCGTAAATATTAACTGCTAATGAGATGTTCATAATTAGGAGATATATCATCATCGTGGTGCTAAAACTGTGCATAATGAAGGCTGTTACTTTCTCATTTGGTTTATTAGACCGTGATGAAAATATCGCAGATACATTGAATTGAAAAAATAGCCATTTAAAATGCATTCTGTTCATTTTATTTTCGGTAGCACTTTCAGCAAAACTAAATTTTATTTCCATCTGCATAATTCTGGTTTCTTCTCTTTCTGGTATTTGTCTATTATCTCCTTGGTTGGTTAGATGTTGGATTCGCATCCCTCGGGTTGTGAGTTCGAACTCCGCCGACCGAAGACTCTCCGTGTATGTGGTGGCTTATGCACGTATAAATCTGCCCGTAGAAACAATGTCTTCCAAAGCAAGACAATACCACTGGGGGTACTGGATCTTAGGTGATCGTTCTCTGATTTAGGTCTAAATTACAATCTGCGGTTGAGTGAATGAAATATCTGAATGAAGTCCACCGAGGTGAAAAGGGGTGACACATGAGTAGCTAAGACGTACTCTTGGCCCTAGATGGCGCTACTGAAACAAGAGAGACTGTAACTCGGCTTAAAATCGCTTACTTTGTCAGCTGGTTTGTCTATGACAAGTGCCATAGGCAACAACAACATCTAGCATCTTTTCCTCCAAAAATATCACCAGAAATATATTAACTAGACAAAACTACGAGCTTAAAATATCTTTCTTATTTCCTCTAATCTTGGTAACAGTATATTTGATCAAATAATCCAAAAGCAAATAAAGCAGCTACAAAAGCAATATTGTAGCTATAATAAAAACGAATGATTTACAAACGTTGTAATGTGCTTGTAGGCACTTATTTATTTTTCAGTTAAAAACCCGAAATTTAGTCTCAGTAATCCACAGTAATCCAAGTAATCCAATCAGTAATTCCATCTAGCGTCAGTAATCAGTTCCACAGTGATGTATATATATCTCATCTTCCTAACATAGTTACTCACAAAAAGGAATAAAACTAGCTTTCTATAATCTTAATGGAAGTGTCACTATCTTTTGAACTGCCTATAAAAGATTGAAAAATCTATTAAATAAAATACTTTCATTACCAAAGTAATATATTGATCTCTAACATCTTTACTAAAATAAACAATCTTCAGACCCAAAACTGTTAGAATGATCAATCATTTGTTATGTAAGAGTAAAAAAATAAGACACTAAATTTATTGAAATAAAATAAAGATATAAACCGAAATCGATCCGTTTTATAAATCATTAACGATACAAAGCCGAAATTTTTTGCTTTATATTTATCCTCAATATATTCATATCTATAAAATGTTGATGAGTTTAGCTTGCTGAATAAAAAGCGAATTTCACAATTGATTATCTCTCTCTTTATATACCTAATATGTTGCATGCAATTTATATATTTAAAAAATGTATCTTTTTCAGCTTATACTAAAAGCCATAAATATAATGAGATTCCAAAAATCGTTTATTGATTATTTCTTAGTAATCTCACATTGGTAGAAAATTTATGTTTAAAGAAAATAATTTCCTTAATGCTAAGAAATTAATTAAAATCAATGTTGTGTATAATTTTTTTTAAAAAAATCAGTTTTTATTTTTTACGTATTATCTATTTGGAGTTTTTAAAAGGAATTTTTTCCCCCTTATTTCAAAGCATTAGAACATTTGTCTAATAATTAAACGATTTTTTAAATGTACTTGTGTGAAATTTAAAATAATATTGATTTTGTGAACTCATAATTTTGTTTTTTAAGATATTTCTTTAAAAACACTAAGCTGTTTTGACGAAAATATTGAATAAAATATTTTTCCTTAAATCGCTTTTAGATCAGGTTAATACCTTTCAAAAATAATTCTGAAAACGATAGAAATTTAAGTACAGAGAATCAAAAATGTGCACTTACTATAAAAGGTTCAAAATGTTTTAAACTTCCAGTTTAAAATAAGTTACTAAATGTATGTTTATATCAGTTTTAAAATAATATAAAACATTTCATATGTTTTAGTGATTAATTCTTACTACTGTTTTCTTTCATTCTTATTTTATTTCTATCAACAGAGAAATCTATAATCTCTCTTATTTACGGTCGAGTATCTGCTAATGATAACATCAAAACAGCTTTACCTTTCTTGAAATTTAATGGTATGGACAATCAGAGATTTTTGCCGGCAAAATTTGATAAATCTTTGCTTAATATATCTTGAAAGTTTATACTTAAATGAAAAACAGTTTAGCTATATTTATCTTCATGACAATAATCACTGTTTTTGATTTTTTTTAAAACTTTTTTATAGCTATTATGAGATATTCCATGAATTACCTGAATTACTTCGTATATATATAATTACCAGAATTCTACTCTATTTCACTAAATAATAATTTCTTACTGTAATTATTTGCTATAACTTTTTTCATATATAAGGGTTGCAATTCTTTTTCTTAAGATTGTAATTTTTTACTTAAAAATTTCAATACCAGAGTATTAAAAAATTAAAAATTATAAATAGTAGAAGTATTTTGAATTATTTGAAAGCAATGATTATTATTTATTGATTTAAAATATACAAATTTTATCCAAAGCATATTTTTTTTAATAATATTGATATTTTAAAGGTTTTTGATATTTATTATTTATAGATTGATACATTCTATAAAAACATTCCAAGATTTCACCAAAGTGTCCTGTTAAATATAACTGTCGTTTCTCCAGTTTAAAAAATAAAACTGCTGAAAATATTAATTTATAAGTGTTAAGGAAACATACTTACTTGTCAATATAAAATAGTTTCAGAAAAAAGTAACTCATTATAATTAAATATGGATGTTTGTTTAAAATGCATCATTCTAAAATTTTACATCTGGATTAAATAATTTAATTAAAAAATACCAGATTTATACATTCACTTATTAAAAGGCAAACAACAATCTATTTATTCAATCAATGTAAATGTCAATGCAATTAGCACTTGCAATGAAGGCACGGGTAATTTATATTCCAGATACAGAAATTTCAAGGAATGGAGAAAACCTAATTCTCGTTGACAAAGTAAGTAGAAAATCAAAGTAGTTTTTAGTCAAAAAAAATTAAAATTTGACAATCTGATTATTGAGGAAATTAAATAGTCACCAAGGAAATACTCGTATTACGAGTATTCATTCAATTGCATTTGAGGCAAATTATGAAACACTTTATATTATTGAATTAATGATTTCCGTACTTGACGGAATTGATAAAGAAAATATTTATAATATTCTTTTAAATAATTACAGTAGCAAAAAATATCTGTTGGAATGATGATATGAAGATAAGAAATTTTACTCATTCTATGCGATTTCTAATTTTATGAGTTTTAAAGGTTTGAGAAACAAACAAGATAGAAGAGAATATAATAATTGAGAGTGTAACATTCCCCGTTTCCCAGTACTGATAAGACATTTACAGCCAGCTGTGTCGACGCTGTTAAATACTAAACTCAGCGAGATAGCCAGATGGTGGACTTTTACACCTGGGTTGTCTCGCATCTGTTAAGTAGCGACTACAGTGAAAGACCACATGTGGAATTCCTCGTCCAAGAGGTATTGATCGTACCTTCAGAGAGAAAGGGGTGTCCAAACATCTGGATGCTAAATGTTTCTTATTGTGAAAGAACTATGATAACTCCGTGTTTCAGAATATTCAGTTGTGAAAGGGGCGTCACACAAAGGACATTCCCACGACTGACTGGCGTCGCTGAGAGAGCATATTGATGAACCCCGGTTGGTCGAAAGAGAACTCAAATGACCAATGTAAATTAAGAGGTGGAGATTGTCGCCGAAATAAAGTGCGGAGATTTTTTTTAAGAGAAGAGAGGAAACGAATTGGAGGCACACTGTTTGACTACGTCCACGAGTTCGGAGTCCAACTGCATTTCAAGATAAACCTTCGACTTTGACTGTTGTGTCTCCTACTACAGGTGTAAATAACTATTTATTTAACCAAGATTAGAAAAAGTGATTTTTTTGTATATACAGGGCTGTAAAATAAAGAATTGTCTGGAAATTCTGCTTCGTTATTTGATCAGTCTAGATCAAGGCATTGCAAGAGCAATTCAACAGGATGATATGAAACACCAGAATATATGATATTAAAAAGATAATTAAAATGTGTCAAATATAAATAAAACTTTTCAAATATAGAGAATTTACAAGTACACATAGAAACATTTTAATCCTTTTAACATTTACTAATTGTCAAGTTAGTAAATGTTAAAATATACAAGTAATTAAATACATGCAAATATTACGATTAATTCTTTAGTATCTACACTTATCTCAAAAAAACTCTGCTTACAAATATTTGTATGTATTCAAGAATAACAAAAGCTCGTTGATGATGATATTATTGTATTTTTAATTTTATATTCATTTCAGTGCTTATTCAGAAATTAACAAATCGTGCATCAAAATTTCATAATTACAGAAACTAATTTAACTTATAAATTTAATATGATATGATATTTTTTTAATCTTTTGTTTAGTTTTTTATAAAATGTATTAACTCTTTGAGAAGAGAGATAATTCGTGTTTCATATAATAGCTTAAAATTATCATTATCTTTCATCGAAATAATGATGTACATATTTGATAAGTAAATTTATTATGAATAAAGTATCTCAATTTTTTATTATGAAGTATTAAAGATGGTCGAAAATACTGAATAATCTCATTAGAAAAAAGTGAAGAGATACATCATTAGGTCCATAAGAATAGTATGTTTGCTAGATTTGAAGTATAACTTATGCTCTAGTCATTTACAGATCTGGTTTTGTAAGGAAAACATGTATGATTAATGCTGAGTTGGTGGACACACATACTTCATCTCAAGAATCTTCTAAAAAGTGAAAAAAAAAATTCAAAAATATTCTGCCAACTATGCACAGCCACTATGAGAATACATCAATTTGAAATGTATTTGAAAAATGTAAAGTTGTGTCTTCTCTTAAATGCAAACTATCGCCAAATAAAAACATTTTACATGTTATTCCCTTTTCCTCTCAACATTTTCATGCATGGTACATCCATCTTCCTGAAAAATTTAGACGAATTAGAAAATAATAATTATTGAACTAATGTTCAGAAAACCTTTTTAACAAATCACAACTTCAGAACGAAAACTTAAATAAAGGTAATGAAGTGGCTATTTTGACGTCGAGTGAAGATATTATTAGTAAATCTATAGTCTTAAGGAATTGTAAATTGTACCTATGTAGCCTGTACCATTTGCTAGAGATAGTTATCTTTAGTAAATTCATGGCACAATGACAAAAGGATTTTTTATGTCAATAGGCATTGTTCAGAGATAACTCCTCAATGAAAATTTAGAGTTGGGTTTAAAAGAATCAAAATCACAGCAATCGAAATTAGAACTTGTGATCTCAGTAAAAGTATATTATTTGAATAAATAAATAGATATTTTTTAAAGCTTAAAGTATGCATAAAGACCTGTACATTTGTTGTGGTGAAAACTGAGAGCTAAAGTGTAATAAAAAGTAACTGTTTCTAACATTACCATACAATCTTTTAAACTAAGTAATATGAACTCATATTTATCATTATCACACTCTGAGGAAATTCATAAAATCCATCTGGCCTTAATGACTTAAACTCATCTATAGAATTTTAGGATGATTCTTTTCTCAACTAATTAGTCAGTAACTCGATTGACTGGTTTTGTAAGGAAAACAAACTGATTTTTAAGAGTAAACAATACTTAATAAATATGTAATTTTTGAAAGTATTTACCGAATAATGTATTTAAAAGATCATCATAAAATGTAAAAATAATTTTAAAAAAATGGGAATAAAAGAGGAATGCAACCGTAACATATCCTCGTTGCCCTCTAAAACACCAACAAATTAGAGATATACTATAACATGGTATAAAATAAACGTAACAAATGATAATAGCAATGTTCAATGTTGCAACAATGGAGGAACAAAATCTACAAAATTAATGTAAGATTGATTTTAAAAGGAATTTATTTCTTCCACTGCACATACATATAGGAAAATGAAACGTTTTATAAAATATCATAATTTCATAATCATAATTCTACATCATTTAACATCATAGCTTCGTCTGGAAATCATGCAGAGTTAAGTTCAAAAGATGACATCGTTATTGGACCTCTGAATAGGAAATGTTTCAGATACGATCGTTCCGTGAATGTTTAAAAGTTATCTAGATGGCAATATGAAATAATTTTAGTTATTGATTTAATAAACATTTATGATTTTAAATGTTATGGTTCCTTTTACATATCAATCTGCGCCTAATAAAAATTATTCTCTGTAGCAGTTGCATTACTCTTAACCAATAGACTTCCAGACAATTCAAATTCTGTCTCCTTGCCGGGACGTCATCGGAGCCAGAGGGGGAGGATGTAGCAGTTGCATTACTCTTATCTTCTCTTTTGGATACTAGATGGCGATACCTGATTAGGCCATCCCCTATGTCATCCCATAGTGCATTGAAATTGTAATTGGAATGAGATGTGATGCTGAACTGTGAAGCCGCGTGCGTGAATGTCTTGTCTTTGTGTTTCTGCTTGTTTAGTGTGTGAATGTGATTATTAAAAGAAATGTTCCTAAAAGCATTCGTCCTGTTGCTTCTTGCATGGATCATAATAATCTACATACCACCACCACATCTCAGAATATTGAATATGATTGGTGATTTCACTTTTCATTTGCTCATAGGCATATCATTTGTGATTCTTTTCGCATACCATTAAACAGCATACAATAAGTGAACACTGTTCCCAGAGTCCCAAAGATAAAACTTCTTCTAATTGGGACTATTTTCCAGAGAGTAAACGATATACGATTTTTATCATTGAACAAAATATGCTTCTGAGAAGGAAGGAGACTGTCTTTGCTGCAAGCCAATTCCTTGAGATTTTCCATTAAATTTTCGCTAGATTCGTGCGCCAGAGTTCCCGTTGCTGCCATAACAATGAAAGCTGAATAGCTGGCTCCAAAAAGAAACCAAACAGCTATATGCTGACTTACAAAACAAATTTCCTTTGGGCGAAAAAGGCTGTTTATTCCATAATACATGGTACAAGCGTTAAAAAGAGTAGACAAAAACATCGAAAATGACAACTGGTCATCAATATTCCCAATTAATTTTCTAATTACTTTGAAGATTTCGAGATCATTATCAAATTGCAAAACATTTTTCGATTCAAACCGTTGAGTGCAGTTTGTTATCATGCAATGCATTTGATAACATACTAATGTATAATAAACTGCAAATATGTGGAATGGTAGCAATGAATATAGAATTTCCCCAAAAGAATGAAAAAATACAAAAATAATTTTAAAATGAGGCTGGGAAATTCTGTAATTGAACAGCATATACATATTGATGTTATAAAATGTAAAATAGTTGCATATACCAATGCTGATATATAATAGAATCCCCAAACCGGTCCAAACGTAGATCCATCTATTGGCCCTGTCTTTAGTTTTGAGACTGAAAATCTTTGATATGTAATCTAAGCGTTTTAAAATGCATCTAAAGTGCTTTAAACGAGTTGATAAATCTCTTCTAAGGAAGAAAGATAGCAATAACACGAATATACCAGTTAGATGTACAAAATTTTCGTAAGTGGTAATAACTAATGAAATGTTGAAAATTAAAAGAAATAGCATCATGATGACGCTGAAAGTACGAATAATAATTTCCATTTTCTTTTCATTTGATTTCTTAGAGCGCGGGGGAAATATTGCACAGACACTGAACAGGAAATAAAACAATTTCAAATATTTTTTGATGTTTGTTTCCATTTCCATCGTCATTTATACAATAATTTTTGCACTTTCGTGGTTTCACTTTTATTTATAT
This sequence comes from Argiope bruennichi, assembly GCF_947563725.1. Taxonomy (NCBI): domain Eukaryota; kingdom Metazoa; phylum Arthropoda; class Arachnida; order Araneae; family Araneidae; genus Argiope; species Argiope bruennichi. The sequence continues at coordinate 81,497,669 of NC_079159.1, read as the reverse complement.
ATATAACTTTGTACCGGAATCTTCAGAAAATGATCTGCCAAATGCAGAAATTAAATAAATTAAACAGCATATAAACTAGATGTGCCTTCTGACTTTCTCATATCTTGATTGCTAATTCCAAAAGGAATGATAGAATTGGAGCTAGTATTCAAGCTTATAATTCAGATCACTTGTACTGGTCACCTTTCTATCGGGTGAGATTAACATTTATTTCTTATTAACTGGCAGAAATGTTTATAATCTCAATCTTGATTGCTAATTCGAAAAGGAATGATAGAATTGAAGCTATTATGTAACCATATAATTTAGATCACTGGTACTGGTCACATTTCTATCTGGCAAGAATAACATTCAATTCTTATTAATTCGTAGCAGTCTTTATAATCTTGATCTTGATTGCTAATTCTAAAGGGAATGATAAAATTGGAGATAATATGTAAGCATACAATTTGCAAACCTCTGGTCTATTCACTGGTACTAGTCACAGTTCTATCGGGAAAGACTAACATTCAATTTTTATTAACTCGCAGAAATCTTTATAATCTTGATCTTGATTGCTAATTCTAAAAGGAAAGATAGAATTGGAGATATTATGTAAGCATACAGACCTCTGGTCTATTCACTGGTACTGGTCACAGTTCTATCGGGAAAGATTAAGATTCAATTTTTATTAACTCGCAGAAATCTTTATAATCTTGATCTTGATTGCTAATTCTAAAAGGAAAGATAGAATTGGAGATATTATGTAAGCATACAGACCTCTGGTCTATTCACTGGTATTGACATTTCTATATGGCAAGAACCACACTCAATTCTTATTACTCGCAGCAATCTTTTTAATCTTGATTTTGATGTCTTTTGTTAGAATGGGAAATGAAATTAATCTTTTATAAAATTAGTAAAAATGTCAGTTTCTTTTGAATACCGTGAAAAAAGGCCTCAAATCTGCTTAATTGAAAATTTAATTGAATTGTCACGATATAATAATTTATTGATGAGTTTCATCCTATCCACTACCAACAAATTAATTCTTAAAAAAATGAGCGATCAATCATTCGTTTGATAAAAAAGAAAAGATGCAAATCCATATTTTTGCAACGGTTTCAAATGATGAATATTTAATATCGTTCCATTTTAGAAACAATATTTGATACAAAAAACAAGCATTTTTATTTATATTTTTGGTTACTCAAAATTTTGTTATAGTTTTTCTCTTATGAATAAATATAAGATTTCACGAATGCTTTGTGCCACACTTAGCATGCATTACATAAAAAAAGAATTTATAGAAATATGCATTCAAAGATAAAAAAAAGAGGCATAATAACAAAAACATTCAACAATTTTTAGTTGTTTTTGAATTATATTCAAGTTTCTTATCATACAAAATGTTTTGATGCCATATATACTTTTCATACTTTTATAATGAAGAACATAAAACTTTCAAATGAAAATAGGTTTATTACACATAAAATCCTATTTAATTCCTGCAAAGATTGCTTTTATAGCACATGTAATCTAACTTAAATTGTTAGGATAATTTTTGTTTCGTTATTTCACGATTAAACTGAAGCAATTATTTTCAAAATTTTAAATAATGCTTTACTTGCATAAATTCAACGATGATTCATTATTTTTTCATTTCAACCAATAATATTGTGATTCACAGCAAAAAAAATGATACAATAACCTTTTAGTTTTGCTTTCTGGACAATTTTTCCAGAGCAATATAATAAAGTGAGTTAGTTTATTTTTGAGAATAAAAATCTGAAATAAAATTCAAATAAAAGTCAGAAGGTTAAAGTCATTTTTTATTGTAGAAGCGGTATGCGTTTTTAATTATTTAGTTTGAAGCTGGTCAGTGAATATGCATGCACAATTGTATTATTAGAATCATATACCATATCTCGACTCTTTTGTTAAATTATGAAAACATCCTTTTTCAATGCTATAGATATATAATAATTGTATCTATAAAAATGAAAAGAAAGTTTTTTTTTTAATTCACGGGAACTGGGACGCTTCAAAAAATCGATTTTTCAATTTTAGCCCTAAAAAATAGAGTAAATTGTGCTGATTCCGGCAATGCATAACATGTAAAGTTTTGAAATATAGAAAGCTCATAAATTAAATTTTAAAAAATATAAACAAAGGTGCCACGTCCCTTTTTAAAGAGACTGCATTTGATAACAACTCAAAAACTGCCATTATTTTGGGTTTTTTTAAACATTTTTTTAATTTGAACATTTCCATGAAGGATACGAATTACTCAACAAAGTAACTTCGAAGTTTAGAAGCTGCGTGAACTTCTATCTTGTTTACATCGTGCTTGTTCTTTTGTTTTGGCTTTCGTTTGTTTTTGATATTCTTACGTTGCTCCGCCTTTATTGTTTTCATCAAATTTCATTCATATTTCTAGTTGTTTTTCAAATAACATAAGTAATAAGGATGCCTAGACGTAAGCAGTTTCGAAAGCGGAAATTACACCCTAATCAGTTTTCTGAAAATAAATAGAATGTGATGCCTACTGATTGCGAGTTTTTGAATGCAAGTGCGTCGAAAAGAAAATTGAATAGCAGTGAAAATTTGTTTTCGGAAGATGTGGAGAATAGTGGTGATTTATGCTATGAACAAAATACAAATGTCATAGTAGACATAAATATTTTGAGAACACTTTTGAATGCAATTTCAAAATGTAAGCAGTGTAATAGTTCAAATTGCTTTGATGTTCTTGAGGAAGTAAACAGTCGCAAAGGACTTGTTACTTCTTTACATTATATTTGCAAATCATGTGGTTATTCCACTAGTGCAATGACTTCCAATATATCTAAAACTGGGTATGATATAAATACTCGTTTAGTATATGCATTTAGATGTATTGGAAAGGGTAAAACTGCTGCTCGTGCATTTTGTGCAGTAATGAATCTGCCTCCACCACCTGCAAAATTTGAACGCTTCAACAATTCCTTGTCTACTGCACTTGAAAAGGTTTGTTCCAAATCAATGATGAAAGCTGTTGAAGGTGCTGTGTCATTAAATGATAATGTTCGAGATATATCGGTGACATTAGATGGTACTTGGCAAAAAAGAGGTCATTCATCTATGAATGGTGTCATCACAGCTACATCATTGGATACAGGGAAAGCGATTGACTTTGAATGTTTACCAAAGTATTGCTTCACATGCAAAAACAAATAAAGTAATTGTGAAAACTGCCAAAAAAATTATGAAGGTTTCAGTGGTGGAATGGAAAGCAAAGGTGCTATGAAAATATTTCAGCATTCTGTCTCTACGAGAAATGTTCGCTATGTGAAATATCTAGGGGATGGCGATTCTAAAGGATACCGAAAAATTAGTGATTCTAAAGTGTATAGGGAGAAAATAATGGTCGAGAAGTTGGAGTGCATTGGTCATGTTCAGAAAAGAATGGGAGCAAGGTTAAAAACCTTAAAAAATAAGCTCAAATCAACTAAGTTAGCAAATGGAAAGAAAATTGCAGGAGGTGGTCGACTTACAGATGCAGAAATTCTGCTAATTCAGAAATATTATGGACTAGCAATAAGAAGGAATGCTTCCAAGTCAGTGACTGAAATGTCCAAATCAATTTGGGCAATATATTTCCACAAGCTTTCAACCAATGCCAAGCCCCAACACGGTTTGTGTCCTTTGGGCTCTGACAGTTGGTGCGGATATAACAGAAGTTTAATAACTGGTGATAAGTATGTTCATAAGCATTCTCTTCCAGAATCTGTTTTGCTGGCTATTAAGAAGATTTTCAGGGAGTTAACTGACAAAAATCTTCTGTCTAAATGTCTCCATGGGCAAACTCAAAATCCCAATAAGAGTTTCAACAATTGTATATGGGAAAGAATTCCCAAAAACACGTTTGTAGGGATTACTACTTTGAAGATAGGAGTTATGGATGCTGTGCTGTGTTTTAATGATGGTGTTTCTAGTCGAATTGAAGTCCTTAAACACATGGGTATTGCACCTGGAAGAAATACATGTGAGGCCTTGAAAAATTCGACATTTTACGCATTAAAGAAGCTGAAATTATGCACCAAAAAGTTAGTAAAGAAGCTAGAACACTTAAAAGACATAAAAAAGGGTATCTGAAGCTCAAGAAATGCTACAGCAAGATGAGTATAGGCCAGGAAAGTTCTAAAAATTAAAATATTTTAATTTACATGTAAATATAAGGTTTTTTGCTGATTTCTCAAAACATCTTTCTTCCAAATTGAGGTACGATTAGAAAAAATTTCTTACATTACACATACATCAAATTTTCTAATATGATATATATAATCATTAGGCATATGTTAAACCTTGTTTTATAAATTTTTGAGCAGTAATATTAATTTTAGGTGATATTTCTATAAAAAATTATCATGTATTTTTGAGATTTTCCTGATATGTGATAGTAAATATTTTTTTAAAAATAATTTTTTGAATATATTAAAATGAAAATGAGTTCACTGCAATCATAGAACTTTTGTTTACATATTATAACAATTTTGGAATGATTTTAGACAGAAATGTGTTATACGAGCGTACCAATGTGTATATATGTATGCAAACATTTCCGTATCACAACTCATTTTCGATATGTTATGAAAATAAAAATACTTTAAGAAATAATTATTTTTGAGTTATTTTATAATTACATCATTATACTCTTTCAATTTGTACAATATATTAATTTAGTTTAAATTTTTATTTGGAAAAAATCTTCTTTGTTTAATACTGAAATATTGCCAGTTTTCGCTGTCGAGAATGTCCCAGTTCCCTTAAGCAATTCTCTCTAACATACGTTTTCAACATAAAAGTTTTTCATTGAAACTCTCATAGAGAAAATTTCTTTCTTTCTCAGAATAGTCGCTACATTGGAGAACATAACAGCATTATGGAGTATATATAATACATTTCTAAATCATATTATTATTACTTTGTGTTATTAATAACACAAACCTCTGCAATTCAAATTACGAACATTTTGAAAATGAGATTTTTTTTTCCATTTTTTTAATTAATTTAATGTGACGCGTTAACTGAAATGTGAGAAAAAAAATACTATTTTAGGGCAATGTTATGTATCTCTCATTTAATGTTAAATTTAGAAACATGAATATAAAAGAAGTAAATCAAATTATAAATAAAAATTCAGACAAATAAGAAAAAAGATATGTTTACATGAATGCTTTATTTCGATGTCCAATTCCTTGTTAAGCAATTGTTAAGATTGATATATTTTTGTCTTCATCTTCCATTATAAAGCAATATCACAGGAATCGAAGAATATTATTATTTGTTTATCAGCCAACAACTCCGATCTTTCCTTTAAAACTGTTTTTTTTTAATAGCGACAAATCGAAATTCCTGCTTGAATTTTTATGTGTCTGTTGGGAAAAGAAAAAAAAAATGTGCTGTGGAATCTTCTAGAATACACAAAGAACATAAAAGGTGACATAATAGAAATTTAGTTTCCGAATAATCTATTAACCAAACTTCTTGCATAAAAACTTTCTAAATATTCCAATCTTCTCTAGGGAAGTCACAGTAATTCTTTTCAGTTAAACAATATGAGAGACCAATCGTTCTGACAGTCCAAAACAATAGGGATTAAAGCAGAAGATAATAGAACTTTTCAATAAAATAAAAGACAAGAAGATAGAGATTGATTGATAATTAATTATTCAATTATTTAAAAAATTAAAATTGGATTCAATTGCTGGTCGGTGAACTATTGAAATCTCCTTTAAACAATGCAATCTAAAGAAAAATTACGCATGTTATGAAAAGTTGTGCATTAAGTGAAGTTTCTAAATTATATTTATTTATATGTTAGAATTTTAAAGAGGATGTTGTGGTGAACGTTTTAGATTCAAATAACATTTTCTGAAGGCAGCCACTTAAGCTTGAGACAACACAGTAGGAAGCTATGATTAATACGATTAATAAATTGAAACTCTAAGAAGAGTATTTCCAGCATGATTTACTATACCCGGAGAAATAGTTTATGGTCAAAGATTCATGTCTTACCATGGCCAGTTGCGTTTTTGATAGAAATATATTATTTAGGCATTTTTATTATGAATTTTCTAAATTATTTTTCTAAAAACTATTTTAAAACTTAATTTTAATAGAATGTATCTAGTTTCTTATAAATAACAGATTGAACATGCAATACATCTTTCTAGACTTCTGGTATTAAAGAATTTAGTGTTCCATTGTCTTCATGGTGAAAATATTTTACAATTATAAAGAAAGAAACAACCCAATAAAAAATTTCAAAACTTATTTTAAATGAGAAAGAAGACGTGCTAGAATATTACCTTTCATTCATATTATCGACTTAATGTTATGTTAAATTTTGTTTCTTACTTTTGTATCCTTAATGATTACAAATGCTACAGTTCAAAATCTTATCTTCAACTTAATTGCCACATAAAACTGTTTTTATTAAATTTTGGAATATTCACACGTGAGTCAATTTTTGCTCTTATGTATCCTTCTCTTGCAACTGAACCACAAACATTTTGGGCCGATTCGGTGACCAGTTTTACAGCACTTTCCGCAGCTTGCGTGTGACAAGGAAGCTGGAGAAAGTCGATAACAGAGTCCGCTGTATAATTTGATTCAACTTCAGATGCCTTCAGTATAATGTTTTTGAGAGAGTCGCTGGAAACATGTTTTAACTATGGGAGCTCAGTTACGTCATTTTCAGACCATGAGATCATGTCCATGTAATCCTCTACATCGAAGTTTATCTTTGGAACTTTTGAACTTCCTAACTATGTCTCTACTTTCTGTTCTTGCTTTTAAAACACGTTGCACACAAAAGTTCTCTTTGACTTTTACGTTCATCACTTAGCATGGATAAAAGGATATTTTCTGGAGCAGCGAAATACCTATTTCTTTGAATAATCGGATGTATAACGCTCTTGAGATCATCAGAGAGATAGCGTTAATATGAGGTAAGATTAAACAGATGTTTGGAATCATAAGTACATGATGGTTTTACCTTAATATTAAACCACACATGCACATACGCTTTCACAATGTACTTAGACAGTGTCTTTTCAGTTGTTACATATAATCGAAGAAATCGATTGGCTAATGTCAACCACCTGGAGCGAGCAAGTTTTCCAGGGTTTCTTAAAGATAAATCTAGTGAGCAATTTCCACTTGATACAGCGATACACATATCCAACAAATATTTTTGATCTGTACTTAAATCATTTTTATCTTCCAGATGAGGAAGATTATTTTCAATTGGCAAGAATTTAATTATAGTAAGACTAACACAATTTTCTAGCTGCTGACCTATTTCACCTTTAAACTCATTGGGTTCTTTCGTTTTACCATCCACAAGACAAAAAGATATGGAAAGGGTTGCCCAATACAATGGAACAAACAGATTAACCATTGTAAAGGTCTTCCTATTTCGTTTTCCATTAAAAAATCAGACCATTGTTATATCCAGTGTTTACAACGGTTCCTTCACACTCAACAGCAGTAAAGTTCACAAGTTGTTTGTTGTATTCTCCATCTTTAAGAAATTAGTATAATGTCTGCTATATCTTTACCGGTGCCAGATTACGTGTTACGTGGCTTAAAAACTTTGAGTTCGGTTCCTCTATTAGTGAAACGTGCATTTCTGAAATAACTTTTTGATACAACTTACTACCTCTCTTTTCTTGAACAATTGCAATGTCTTTTCTCTCATCAAAAAATAATCCTCGATTTTCAGTTATCTGAGTATAATGATTGTCTTTAATGAGAACTTTTCGATTTGCTGATCTTGCTCTTCTAATTTTCATCCTGTCTATTAAATTAGTTTTGTCTTCTTCTGTGATTACACCTAAGTCCTGTAAAGCAGCACAAGCTATAGCTGCAGCAGCTCTATCTGATATTCCGATACGGTCAGCAATGGAAGCTACAGATGGCAATTTAATACGCATTTGAGTGCTTTTCTCTTTTCTCAGTTTCGAATGGTCTGGTAGTTTTATCTCTTCTTGTCTATTTGATGGATCTGGTTGGTCTGTCTCTTCTTGTGTGTGCTCTCTTAAAGAACACTGTTGTTCTTCAGCTCTGTCAATAGCACACTATTATCTTTGGCCTTTCTTGATTAAATTTAACTATTCTCTGTAGTTGCTAACTTTTTCTTCCTTCTCTATTCCGCAAAGCGCTTGTAATAATTACCAGTTATTACCACTTATTTCTACTGCCCTAATAAAGTATTATTATCTGTAACCAGTTTCCTGTTAGAGAGTTGACCGTTTAGAAACTCTGCTTCCATAACTGGTACCTTATTGCCATTTATGCAAGTGCAGGTATTAAAATTTACGGATTTACAGGCAGTAATATCAAATAAACGTTTAGCTTCTTCTCTAAATTTTCATAGAATGGAATCAAACTTATTTGAACCTTTTCTGCTTTTAGACTTTTATAAATTCCTGTATTTAGAATGATAAGGTTTTATTATTTGTAAAATTCTTTTGCTAGAAATAACGGGAATAGAAGCTCTTGGCCATATTTGTTCTATTTTGCGAACTAACATATCACATATTTCACTTACAGAAGGCTGAAGCAATTTTGAGTATTATGTCTAATATAGCAATAGCACTTCATTCGGCTGTCTTCGAACAGCGGGCTTGTCCGTGGCAAGTGCCATAAGAAACAACAACAATAGCACTTCATAACATATTCGTAAGAAAGCAGTTCAACTTCAAGCAAATCACTAAATTCCCCAAAAATAGGGCATTCTGACATTTGTCTTGTCTTCCCTAACTTAACTTGAGACATTTTTACTAACTACAAAGTACACAAGCGCATAAATTCACGAATCAGTTATGTTAATCATTACACAACAGACGGAGCGGAGACTCAAACCCAACTGAACTTGGCACCATCTCTGATCTCATCACCAAACGCAGACATAACTCCGCCTCAATAACATCTACTTCAGTGACGACTCAGCTTCCTGGATGCCATACTATTGCAAGAGAAAAATTGTTTTTATATTTCTATTAATATTATAACGCATATTTAAAGATTTTTATTTCCTAATCGAGGCTCGCAAAAATCCTTGAAAAGTTGCAGAAAGTGTGTTTTTATGAAAATTTAACGTCCTTGTGGCACCACAAGATGTACTCTAATATTTTTTTTATAATTTTTATTAATATTATCTATACCAAAAACCTCTTTTCCACGCTATTACAAATTAAAATTCAAAAGTTGATTATTTCGTAAAAAAAAAACTTTAAAATATAGCAAAGATTTCAATTTTATGAAACTTTACCGCTCTTGCGGCACCTTAAGTCAAGTTCACCTAATATTGCTCATATTTATAGTTTATTTTATTTAAACCAAAAGGCAACTTTTCTACGCTATTCCGAATTAAAAATCATAAGTTCGTTTTTTCGTTCCACCTTAATGTAAAGTATGAATGAAAATATGAAGGAATTATAAAAACCAACAACATTAATTTATGAAATTCGGTATATTATTGGGACTACAATTCTAGTCTTGTTTCAAATTTTGATAAATTCAGTAAACGTGTTACGTCAACTTGTATTTCAGTGTCATACAAGGTGTTCGCTGCCTCATAAAAGGTCCATGATTTAAAAGTATGGGGAACATAAATAAAAGGGACATAATGTCTTTATTGGAGAGTATGCAAACATTTTCTTTATATAGCTGAAAATAACTTAATATTTAATTCGCATGTTATCTCCATGCACCTATAGCCAACATATATACATGATTAATTTAGCACTAGCTAGTCTAATTTGATATTAAAATAATTTATGAAAATGGAAGTGCTGATATTAAACTCTTTTATTTCTACTACTCTAATAAAATTTAATCCAACAGGAGTAACATAAAAATTAATTCTTGGAGTATGAATTCTTTTACAGCTTCAAAGACGAAGTAACTCTTGATTCACAAGCTGGTGTTTGTCAAACTCGTAGAAAAGTGACTGCTTTTTTTAAAAAAAGCTAAATCTTCTTTTGGATATATAACATGGTATCTATTCATAACAAAATGGTAAGCTTCCAGTTACATGCAATATCCTTCTAGTATTTGATTATTGCATAGAGAAATTTTAAATTGATAAGGATTCAATACATGATAATAAATTTTATTGGTATCACTAGAGTTTACATTTAAATTGTAGAATATTATTCAAAATCAGATACCGATAAATACCATACTGCAAATAAAATAATATGCATTACAATGAATTTATACTATTTATAATATGCAAATGGTATTATTTTACGGTAACTATGTTCCACGCTTTGCTATTGGTTCACTACTTAGAGTGGCATATTTTCTGATTTTATCGCATTCCGTTAAAAAGCATGCAATATGTGAGTATAGTTCCCAAAGTCCCAATGATAAAACTTCTTTGAATTGGTGCAATTTTCCAGACAGTTAAACCTAAATGGTTGTTGTCATCGAACAGAATATATCTTTGGGAAGGTATGAGGTCTACTCTGTTGCATGCTAATTCCTTGAGTTTTCTTAAAATGCTTTCAATGGATTCATACACTAAAGTGCCCGTAACACCCATAGCAATAAAAGCGGAACAACTTACTCCAAACAGAAGCCATATAGATATATATTGAGTTTCTGGCCACAACTCCATTTTTTTCACGAAACTGTCTACGCCATAGTACATAATGCAAGCATTGAAAAGTGTGCACAAAAACATAGAATAAGACAACTGAGAATCAATATCTTCAATTAATTTCTTAATACGTTGGTAAATTTCAATATCCTCATCCTGTAAAATCGTTTTTGATGCCAGCTGTTCTTTGAAGCTCTTAATCATGCAATGCATTTGATGGCACAATAATGTGTAATAAACTTCAAATGTGTGAAAGGGCAGAAATATGAATGGTATTTCTATAAGAACATTAGGTAATGCATATATAATTTTAGAATAAGGTTTTGAAATGCTGTAACTGAACAATAAAATTGCATTCATTTTATACAATGAAATAAAATTGCAAATGCCGATAGGAATGAAAGCTAGAATTCCACATATAGCCCAAAAATAGATCCATTTATTTTTGCTATTTCCAGTTTTAAAATTGTAAATGTTTGACAAGCAGTCTATACGTTTAAAGATATAGTGAAAATAATTTAAACGTTCTGATAGAGATTTTCGTAATAGCACAGATAGCAAATGCATGAATATTCCCGAATAAAATGTATTTGCCATGATCATTGTAATTATTAGTGATATGTTGATCAATACCAGAAACAGCGTTAACGCATGATTGAAAATACGCATCAGCAGTAATTTTACTTTTCCATTTGATCTTTTAGAACGAGATGGACTTATTATAGCAGAAACACTGAAAAGCAAGAATATCCATTTAAAGGGCACTTTTCTTGCCTTTTCAGCAGTATTCGTAACAAAACTGAATTTTAATTCCATCTTTACCAGTATTGGTTCAAATGTTTATATAATTTTAGGTTATTTATTTTTGACTCATTTCATACTTTCTAAAATGATTAGTAAATAATATATATAGAAATATTAAGCTTGGCAATAAAAATAACATTTAGCTCCTTTCTGTGTTTCCAGTCTTCCTGAAAACATTTTTTCTTATTCAATTTAATGACAGCAAAATATTGAAGATGTTACTGAAACAAATGCTTTACAAAAATTCTTAAAATTATTTTGCAACTGAAAAATTACCTAGAGACCGTTTCTAACAGCACCATTTACATCAACTTACCGTCTGTCATGTAATATCCATAAAGTAAGAAAATCTAAAAGATATTTATTTTTCTTTAATCTACTTTCTTTTTTAAAAATTGTTAGAATAGGTAAAGAAAATCGACTTTTCATACTTTTAATGAAACACCCTTTGTATGGCATTTGTTACAATGGCATATCAAGCAAAAAGACGTAAATGCTGTTTGTTCAATAATATTGTTATTATGATAATAAACAGATCGGTATGAATCTTTGGACTGAAATTTTGATAGAACTGTGAGGTTGACAAATCGATCACTCTTTATTCTCACGAATAATCTAATAAAAATATAAGTAAAAATGATTGATTTTTAAAGCTGTTTCAAGATTCTGAATAACTTAATCTGACTACATAGATCTATTTTTAAAATCTAAAAAAAATACTTTTTAGCCGTTAATTTTTGATTATGCCTCTTCAATTATTTTATATCATCTACTGTATGTTTCTGTTACTATGCGAGCAATTTTGTTTCATTTCTGCTTTTGTTTGTGTATCTACTTGTTTTCCCCCATTTTTCTTTCTTCTTTCTTTGCATTTGTGCCCGCGTCCTTATATTTGAAATTTATTATACTGTCAGTTGCGAACTGACTTACATATGTAAACCTTGTGGTATACTTGTTGGCCTTCAAGGAGTTCATACATCGAGAATAAAAAAATATATATACGCATTTAATTAGAAAAGTTTTACTTTTCCATACATTTTTTTTGTATATTTAAGACTTTTATACGACATGATTGATAAGTACGTATCTAATTTAATCATTTATAGATAAAATAATTTCGTATTCTAATTATCTTTTATGCTGAAATTTGTAAAACTTCTATAGATAAAGCAGTCTGTAAAACGATGAAAAAAGTTTTTTTTTAAATGCTCATTCTTTTCATTATTTTTTTCATCTTAAGAACGAAAAATTCTTACTTGAAATAATTTTAAAAATCGTTTTAATCTTTAGCTATGACAAGAAACAAGAGTTGAATCTTACAGCACGGATGATAAGGGAAAAATAACCAGGTAATGTGAATGCGCTTCTAAATTATGCAGTTTAGAAGAAGGTCACTTTCTAACATAAAACGAATCAGTGTTTCTTTTAGAGGTGTAATTTTCACATGAGTAACAGAAAGATTATATGTTACAGATATTGGATTTTGAGAATTGCGAGGAAAACCAAGGAACTCTGCAATTCTAAACTTAAAGTAACAAGTTTTTTTTTTTTTTTTAAATTTATTTATTCATTTATTTGCACGTCTCATTGGAGAAGTGAAGAAAATGCATAATTACATTATTAGCATAAGCAGAATTCATGGGCTTTTTCTTCATACATTTGTGTGATGAAGGTCTTTGTTTCTAATTTTTCATCTACTTATATTTCTAATTTAATACATGGACCCTGTAATCTCTATTTTAATATATTTTAAAATATTGAAAGATACAGTTACATAAGGTTTTTTTTTATAAGAATGTAACTCCTAAAAATGTTTAATCAGCCAATGTTGTTTTTAGGAATTGTATAAATGTTTCAAAAAATGTAATTTTGGGATAATTAGCTGCATAGTTATTTCGTGCAAATAAAATGATATGTTTTTTTTCCTTCGAGTTACTTCTTACCTCCAATAGGTAAAAAATTAAACCGCGTTTCAAAATTTGTGATACCCAACTGATATTATATATATATATATATATATATATATATATATATATATATATATATATATATATATATATATATATATATATATATATATAATTCACATTTGCCAGCGATATTTTTCTTGATTTTTAAAAGGAATTTCCTATTTATACAAATCTTTCATTACAAATAAAAAAAATGTACATTCCTATACAAAAATATATTTTAGAATTTATCAACAAGGATTGTTTTTTTTTGTTAAAATCTATATTATTTGCGAATGTATAATTTTTCATAATTTATCATTTTGAACAAAAAATGTTTAAATTTTAATAAAGAGAACCTGTGATGTACTTGCGGTAATACTATAAGGACCTTCCTGTAAATCCTTAACCTCATCATTTACGAAATTTTAGAATTTTTTGAAGAAATAATAATTAAATTACTAGAAATAAAATATTGTGAAAAAAAGAAAAAAACAAAAACAATTTAGATCAAAAACATATTTTTATTGCAAATGTTTAAAAGTACCTCAATCAAAGTTTATTAGTTTCCGGATAGTCATCTAATAGTTATTTTTTCTATTTTTGTTTCTTATTTTAATTGTTGTTCAAATTGGCAGTCAAAATTAATAATCGTATCCCAATGCATCATTCCTAAATGTTCTAAACTCTTCCAATAATGACATAACCTACGTTCAACCTTTCTTGAAATTTTAATCGAGGTATAATTAACCATTTTTATCTACTTTATCTTGATGATTAAAAGAAGAATATTTAAGACAGTTGCTTTTTTTTAAAAAAACAAATTTAACATTTATATTAGATAATGATATATTTTTTTTTAGGAATCCTTGTTCAATTTCATTTTAGTAATGAAAACTAATCATTAATTATATTTAGTCCTTTTTAATACCTTTTCCGATTGATTCCTATTAACATTAAATACTTTCATAAAATTAGAAAAATGAGATATTTTTATAATTACTGTTAATTCTACTATAATTATGGTAATTAGTATCTTGCGATTTTCAGTAGTTATTTAGGGAAATGAAGATTCTCTTTTCTTTATTTTTCAGATTCACACTTTCGTTCATATTAAGTCTTACTTTCATCATAAAACAAATCATAATGATATAGATAGTAAAAAAGATAATAATAATAACTTTATTTAAGTTTGTGATGAACATTTATGAAATAAAATTTTGCAATCCTATTTGAAACGGATGGAAAAATTTTGAACAGTATTTATTAATTTAATAAACATAAAATTTAAAAAAAATGTTATTTCGAAAGTATTTTATTCCATTTTTAATTAATTTGAAACATAAGTTTAACCGGCAGAAAGAGTAGCAAAATGTGAATAGAACATTTTTATTTTTATTAAATTGAATAATAAATGAAACTTATCGACACTTTGATTAAACAAGGATCAGAATTCGTGCAGAGTTATGATGTTATTAACATTTCTAATGTCGCATCAGAATTTTGGCAATGCAGTTATAAATATTTGTATTGTAGTATTTCCTATGAACATCTGAAACTACGGTCAATTATAAATATGTAATATTTTAACTGATAACTTATAACATATGATTCAAAATAATGAATTTAATAAGAAAAATAGTATTTCCATATCACTTGTTAAAATTTTATTCAATTATTTTCGTTTTCTATTCACGATTTGAATATGGACATAAAAGTTTTCAATCCTTTTCTACTTTGCTCATTTTTAACTTAAACAACACATGGCTTTTCAATTTTAAATTAAATGTTGAATATAATTTCTTTCAAACTGCTGTAAATATCAGATTTAAAATTTCCATTTAAATTTTTCCATAAAACATTTTGGAATGTTTCGCATTCACTTAAAAAAAAGTTATATTCAGAATTTTTTTTAAAAAATAAATCGTTTGATAGTAAACGGCAGATATTCTAGGTCGATAATTAATCGCTTCTGCTTAGATCATATTTTTAAGAGAAAGTTTTTAAGTGCTTTTTTGAAATTTTAAAACTCATTTCAAATTTATCCTTAAATGAAAATATAATGAAAAATAAGAACACAATTAAAAATTATTATGTTATCTCTAATCCATTAATAGTACAAAATATTCAGTATAATTCCGAAAAATTAATTCGAATAAATAAAAGAAGTTGTTAAATTATATCAATTAAGCAATGTAGTTATTTCTTTAAAAATCATTGATTTATTAAATGCATGTATTAAAATTGAAAGTCTAAATGGATATGCACATTTATGCAATTTATTATTATTGATATGCACATTTAAATTATTATATTAATAATTTTACATTTGCTTGTGTTGATATTTTATTGACTTTAAAACTACTGACAAATGATTGATCTCTAAGGAACTAATTCTTATAAACAAAGATAGTGTACAAATATTTATAAACAAATGGAAGGAAACACAAATATTGATGGGATATCTTAAATAATGTATCTGATTTGTAGAAAAAGGAATCTGGGCCAATATAATATAAAGTCATATAATGTAAAGTATAAGGTTTGTTCAAGACTGATTACAAATATTTAATTTGCATTCAAAAATTACTCCGTTAATCTTTATTTTAAATAGGATATTTAGGGGGTGGAGAGATTGAAATGAAATGAAATTCATGTTATTTTTCCAAAAAAAAAAAAAGTTGGCACTAGGAAACTCTTTATTTACCGAGATATTTACTATCAATTTTTATAATCAAATTTTAATATAAATTTTTCAATTTTATTTTTGTAGTTCTAATTAAGTTTTTGTGCAGAATAAGTCAGAAAAGATAAAAACTTTTCATTAATTAAAATAACCCCAATTATTTAATTAACAATTAAAGCATTTTTAATTTCAGTTTATTTAAACGCTTTCTGTTTAGTTCATTTATTCCCGCTTTTAGGTAATATCTAGTGCATGATTTTGAAACTCCGCTCTACTTGTTCTTTTGAATGCCATTAGAAAAATAGTTATACTACTAAGGTACCATCCTGATTTAACCCTAATTCAACTCATCGGAAAATAAAATATTAAATGTTTTATTATTTCTCTTAAAATTCGCAGCGTGTTTCTTTTCCTGATGCTCATATAATAAGCCAGACTTAAGTATTGATGTCCATAGATCTGTTGGGAAAATTTAGAAAGTAGCAAGTAGTGACAAGTGATGTTGTCGTCCTTTGATCATTATTCGAAATTATAAGCTAATTCCAATATATGCCATCAAAACACAATATTAAATCAATAAAATACCGTACGAAAGGGGAAAAACTCTAGATGCACCAAGGAGGAAGAAAAGTTGAAAATTTGAGCTGCATGTTAGTAAATCCAGCTTTGTCATAATCAGGGGGACTGATATTCACGCAACTTTCTCTCATACTACCCAATAAAAATATTATCCGCTTCATCCAGAGTAAAACTATAGAACTTGACCTTGCATGCCCTTGGTGGACATAGTCACGATATATTGGTCTTTGGCCCGAATCTAGGATTTTTACCATTTTTTCACGTGAATATGTATTTTGAAAGACCCTTTTCTGATCAATTGAAACCAAAATTTAAAAAGAGTTGTTTTATTTAAAAGATCACCCATTGAATTTCGTGAGTGGAATCTTGATATTTATAAATTATTGCATTTAATTGCGTCCGAATGTTGAGAACTTATTGGGAGGTCATTTCTTTGGCAAATTGTCCATCACTTGATTAGAATCTACATTCTAGCATATATGTTGATCCTGTGTGCCACATTTTTCCACTCTAATTATATATGTTTTGTAGTTATAGAGTTAACTTGTAGTCAAGCAGTCAGACTGAAGTCAAGCAATCAGACTTCTAGTCAAGCAGTCAGACTGAGAGTTTTTGATTTTGTTCGAAATTTTATAGAAATACTCAACTTCGATCTGACGAATCCTCGAGTTGAATTTTTTTGACATTTGCTATAATTTCTCTATTCTTCGTATATGAGGAATTAAAAATGCACTTCGAACTATTTTGCAGATTTGTTTTCAATGATTTGTCCAGTCTTTTAATTTAAAATATTGAAAATAAGAATTAGAATTTTTATTGCATTGAATTGCTCCATTTTCAAAATAATTCAAAATTGAAATTATTATATCAATTTATATAAAAAAAGCATTAGTAAAAGCAAAGCATTTAACTTTTATTAAATTATATACGAAACTGCAATTTAGGAACTTTTAATGCTCTCAAAAAAATAAATGTTAAACATTGAGTAAATAAATAAAAACGATATTTCTAATTACTTATTTTCATGAGGTTTATTCTGTTATGTGCCTCAGTATATTTTCAATCACACCTTCGGAATCTATAAACTAAAAATTTTAAAAAAATACCACTTTAAAAACTGAATAAACTTAATATATTTAGGTTTATAATAATTAGGTTTCCTTAATATATTTAGGTTTATAATATTTAGGTTTATAATAATTAGGTTTAGGTTAGGTTAAAATATTTAGGTTTCCACAATGATTTTTACCCATTCATACTACTTATCTTCATCAATTAATCTAAGTTAGCATTAAGAGCTTATCCTTTATCCATTTAAAAGAAAAGGACATTACTAAATAAATTTACTGCGTCGGCATTTTTTAATGAAGCATAATACATTTCTTGGCAATAAACTAAAATACCATAATGGAATTAAAATATTAAAAAAAAATGAACAAAAACAGACTTTTACGATAAGTCTTCTCATAAATTTCAATTCAGTGAAGTCGCCGCTCTAATTGCTTTGCCTACAGCGTGGGTCATTCATTACAAATTTCAAGCTATTCATCCATAACAGTAGTTGGTATGTTATCAGGTGAGAGAGAAAAAGAAAAAAAAATCCACATAAAAATAATGAAATGAAGGTGAAAAATTTCGTTGAATAAACAAGCTAATAAGGTCTAATGCATCAAAAACGTTTGAAAAGAAATAAATTATGGATCGAGATTGTACAGGTTGTAATTGCAAATGAATTTACATTATTGCATGAGAAAAATTCAATGGATTTAGCTTTGTTGATGGCTTAAGTAAAATGCAGTATGTTCTTGCCAAATATGAGATACCTGTTGATATCTAATACCAGATTGAGATATCTGTTTTTATTTATTAATTGACGATTTTTTTACATATTAAATTTGCTGTTTCAATAAATTAAATATAGAAATTATGTTATAATGTTATACAGTGATTATACAGTGAAATAATCATTTAGAGGACGAGTAAGAAATTTTAAATGTCTTAAAAATGTTTTTTAACAATTTAATGGAATTTTCAATTTGATAATTTGTAGTAAGATTGGTTTAAATAAGAATTTAAGCTGATACGAATAACTTACCATTTTTGTCAAAATGTATAACATTCATCAGTAGTTTTATTATAACTCATTTTTTAAAAATGTTATAACTTGAATTTTGAGTAGAGTTTAACCTTCTGAATACCTTCGCTCTTCGAAATGCAGTTCTTTTAAAATCCAAGCTGCCGAATATGAATACGATAGAAGATAAACCTTTCCTTTCTCCCTTCATGCAATCAAGTCTATATTTACGTCGAGGAAGTTCTTGAGTCACCGTGTTTCTAGTATATAGATTATTGTTGACTAATGAAGGGTCGTGTGTTCACTATACTTCATAATTTTTAGCAATTTAATGTTTTTACCACTGAGTATGATTATAACTTGTTAATTGAAGAAAAATATATGTTGAGGAAACATAACTTTAAAATGTTGTTTGCATACTCATTAAAATTAAAAATAATGGCTGTGTCATATAATTTAATCATTCAAAAGTTGTCATTTAATCATTTTAAGAATAATTAATCTAGATAATTCAATGTAAACATTTAACACATTATTAAAATTAAGAAAATTTTTAATTTATTTAAATTTAAAGAAATTTGTCTCCAAAGCCATTGCTTAGATTTATTTGTTAGCATTTAAAGAGAATAAAATTAAGACACATTTAGGTACATAAAAAAATAACTTCATTTCCAAAGTAATTTACCAAAATTTATTAACTATTTTAGAATTTAAAATGATAGAATAACACAAGATGCAACATAGGACAGAGAATATTTGCATTGGAAAAATGTTCCTTTGCTAGCTAACATCCACAAATATTGTAGGTATACCACCAAACGTAGTGATTTTTAAATGCCTCCCTTTCCAAGACCTTTAGTAAGCTAGTAATTAAATTTTCTAAATAATTAAAAAGAAATCACCATGTGGGGGCAATAAAACAGATAGTAAATATATAAGTTGTTATATTATATTATATATATATATATATATATATATATATATATATATAAAAGCTTATTTTGTTTGAAGCAGTGAAGAGACATTTTACATTTTTAATTTCGTTTTATTCTTTGTCGGGAGGCAGGTATGATTTATTTTCAAGAAGGCGCAGGACGGCACAAAAGCAGAAGGAGGAAGGGACGGAACAAATGATCACTAGTTTTATATAATATGGAATTTCCGGTCACGTGTCAATTGAATACATGAGTAGGACAACGGAAGTATCACTTTCACTTGATACGTAGAACTGATTGCGCAGTAATTTCTTCAAGCTTCATACGTGGAATGATATCAGGAAATAAGAGAATATTTTACTACGGGCTAAATTAAGATAAAGTGTTAGAAATTTATTTGGTTTAAGTAAAGAATTTATAATATCATTACAATTTTCCCCCCACCGCAAGATGTGGAAGTGCATCAGGGCCATTTGTCAAACAATCTTACCTTACATTGGTGTCTGAGTAAGTTCAATTTAAAAGTATATTGAAAGTGACACCTCAGTTTCCCTTACATTCACATTAATATAGAAATCCCAAATAGAAATCACATTAATATAGAAATTTATCAAATTGTAAAAATTACTGCGCAATCAATTCTACGTATGAATTGAAAGTGATACTTCCGTTGCCCTTCGAATCTGTGCAGGATTCGAACCTGTACGTTAAAACCCCAATGGATTTCGAAATAAGAGAATATTTTACTATGGGCTAAATTAAGATAAAGTTTTAGAAATTAATTTGGTTTAAATTAAGAGTTTAAAATATCATTACAGACACACACACATATATATATAAAGTTGTTTTCCTATCGCAAATAAATTTTAATCATTATTTGTGATAGAAACATTTATATTATAACAGATTCTACTATGCGTGTTTTTTTTTCATTAAAAATGATGGTGTTAAACGTATTAATGATAATACAAATATATCCTATATAAATGTAATATTTATCTACTTTATAAATTATTTAAAGTACATAATTCTTTAAATTATAAAAAAAAAATCAGATACGATAGTAATTATTTTTTAACTGACTTGAAATTATTACTTCCTAACGAAGAAGCGTATTATGGAATAAAACCCATATTTTGTGACACAATTGCATATTTTTTTTTCCTAAGAAACTTTAACCGAATGTAAAAATAAGTATATTTTCATGCTTTTTTCACAATAATATACCTTTAAGCTTTTAAAAAACAGTCTGACATAGAGAAAAACTTTAGCAAGTTTATTTGCCGACAAAGTGGAAATCGATTCTAGAAAGCTCCTAACTTTATCAAAGAGTCTGAAAAGTTCGACACATAATATTTTTCTAGAAACGATGTTCTTCTTCATTAGATGGCAAAACTAAAAACATTTTATATTATTTTCTGATAAATGATACAAAAGATCTAATATCTTTACTAAATGCTTGTTTTGATTTTAACTGTAAAAAATTCCCTTTTTATAATCAACTTAGTTTTCAATAAGTTATGCTTATTTTGTTGTATTTTATTTAATTCTTTGATCGAAATGATTTCAATATTTTTTCAAATTTTTATGATTGCTGCAATTTGTATACAAAATAGCAGCAATTTTATTTTTAAAAAAAAGATTAATGCTTTCTTCAGAAGTATTATTGTAAAACTACTTGATACTATCGGTGAATCCATATTGCGGATTATTATGCTTTTTAAAATATTAATATGTGTACAGTCTCTCAATACCAATGGGATTCCCAAAATAAATCTTTTAAATTTTATAATTTCTTATACTCAATAAAATTTTTAAAAGTCTAATAATAAACTCTGTAAAAAAACTCTAAAACTAATAAACTCTATAAAATTCACAAATAAAATGCATGCAAAAATTTATGAAATTGAAAGTTTTTGCGCATGCATGTATCTGTTTCATGAAAAATTTGTCTACTAATTTTTTAAAGTAATATAAAGTATTTTCCGTAAGATATTAAAATTATAATATATTATTAAATAAAAAAATAGAGCCTATTCATGCTTGCAATTTTCCAATGAAAAAAGTATGTAAATGTTCTTTAAAAATAAAGTTCTAATCCTTCATTTAGGTATAAATAATTAAAATTATTTATTATGTAAAAAATTGATTAACACGATGAACAATTCAACAGAGCTACAGGCTACAGTCATCCACAATTTATTGCACATATCAATTCTCTTGAGCCAGCATCAATCATTCAACTGTAATAAATTGTGCTCTAATCATAAGTTACCATTATGGTGGTAAATGATTAAATGGAAAGCCTAAAATATTAACATAATAAATTACACTAAAGTATCTGTCATTTTTTTTTTCAAAAGCAAAACGACAACTATAAACACTTTATCAAATTTGATGAATAATTTATGATGAATGAAATATTAAACTTAACCAAACAACTAATAAACATAAACTTTGTTTTTTTCAGAGCGAGGGAATAAATTAATGAATTAAATCTCATCTATCTTCTCAAAATCGTCGTTTAAAAAGTATTTTGGCAGTTCTGTTTTTTGCAATTATGGATCGCATTTGAGTTTAATGATAGAAAAATTAAACAGTTCAACTTTTTTTAATTATTTTCCGCCTATTTCTATTTAATTTTACACGAAGAAAATAAATTCAAATTGATTAAATCTGCCTTCATGGCATAATTGAAGGTGTCATCAGTTTAAAAGTTTAAAACATCAAAATTAATATTTGAATATAATTAGTTATAAATAGTTTTACTTTCAGCAAATGTTGCTTGACTTATACAGTAGGGTGAAAAGAAAATAACCTTATTATTATTACTATTTTTTTAGACTTTAGTTTGGCAAATAGTGCGGAGAAGTTGCCTTTTCGGTTCAAAAGCAATTTTTAAAAATTTGGTTGCAATATTACAATATCGTAAAGTGCCGTAAAAAGATTGAAATTTGTAAAAAAATTCCAAAAATGGAAATTTTTAAAAAGGACCTTTAAAACTTTTCTTAGACTTTAGTTGGCAGTAGTGGAGAAAAGTTAGCTTTTAGATTCAAAAAGAATTTTAAAAAAATTCTTGTTACAATACAACAATTTTTCAAGGTCCCGCAAAGAAGCTTAAATTTTGTAAAAAAATTAAAAATTATAAACTTTGATAAAATATTTTTATAAATATGTTTTCTTATAATGTTATAAAAGATGATTTTAAATACATATTGTTACAAAAAAATTTCTACTGCAAAAATACCGCCAATAAATCGCAACACATTTAATTACTAGTTCAGCAGCTTTCTTGCTGTCTAATCCTCCAAGACCTCTCGGTCTCGAGTGCTTGCTTTTTTATAGCCTTCCCACAGGAAGTGATGTCATTTACAGGAAGTGACGTAATCTTGGGAAAGTCCCAGAACTTTCTCCAAGTTTCAAGGAGAAACTGGTCTCGGTGATATAATGTTGGGACCATCTGGAGTCTTCTAGAAGATTCCTTTCGACTCCAAGGTCGCCAACATTTGTCGCCAAGATCACCACATTTCCCGCCAAGTCGCCAACTGTTGTTGCCAAGGTCGGCATGTCAGGGATACGTTTTTCACTTCGTAACACTGATAATTTGTAAAGAAATTCCAAAAATTGAAATTTTTAAAAAGGACTTTTAAAACTTTTCTTAGACTTTAGTTGGCAGTAGTGGAGAAAAGTTAGCTTTTAGATTCAAAAAGAATTTTAAAAAAATTCTTGTTACAATACAACAATTTTTCAAGGTCCCGCAAAGAAGCTTAAATTTTGTAAAAAAATTAAAAATTATAAACTTTGATAAAATATTTTTATAAATATGTTTTCTTATAATGTTATAAAAGATGATTTTAAATACATATATAGCATTACATCTGGAAAAAAAAATATTAATTACAAAGCATAGTAATAAAAAAAGCATTTTTATGACACATTTTGCTTTTCTTACTTCTGTATCTTTAATGATTGCAAATATTACAGCTGCAAAATGTTTGTTTCTACTTCATTGTTACATTAAACTGTTTTTTAATTAAATTTTGATATATTCACAAGTAAATCAATTTTTGCTTTTATGTATCTTTCTCCTGCGAACTGGTGTCAGCCTATTCCGACACCATTTTCCACTGCTTGCATGCGACAAGAAAGTCGGGGAAAGTCGATAACTGCGTCCCCTATACTATTTGGTTCAGCTTCAGATGTCTTCTATATAAAGTCTTTGAGAGAGTCTCTGGAAACGTGTTTTAGAAAGGGAATGTTGAATTACGTCATTTTCACTCCATGAGATCATGTCGATGCAATCTTCTGCTCTGAAGTTTATCTTTGGAACTTTACACTTCTTGACTTCTTCTGTTCTTGCTTTTAAAACCCGTCTAAACAAAGTTCTCTTTGAATTTTATGTTTAACATATTTCATGGACAAAAGCATATTTTTTGAAGCAGCAAAGTACCCATTTCTTTGAATAATCTGGTCTATAACGTTCTTGAGATCGTTAGACAGATAGCGTGAATATGAGAGATGATTAAACAGATGTTTGCAATCATAAGCACATGAAAGTTTTAAATTAATATTAAACCACACAGGCACTTGATAATTTTATTTCTTCTTGTCTATTTGATGGATCTGGTTGGCTTGCCTCTTTTTGTAAAGAAGACTGTTGTTCTTCATCGTTGTCATTGTCACCTGTAATCGTTTCTAATGCACTAGTATTTTTTGTCCGTTCTTGGTTAAACTTAACTATTCTCTGTAGGTCTTTACTTTTTCTTGCTTCTTTCTTCCTTAAAGCGTTTGTGGCGGGTATATCAATATTACCTATAACCATTTTCCTGGTAGTTAGTTGATCGCTCAGAACCTTTTATTCCATAACGAGTACTTTTTTTCCTTTTATACAAGCCAGCAATATCAAATAAACGTCTAGTTTCTTCTCTAAATGCTGTGAGGTTGGAATCGAACTTATCAGAATATGCTCTGCATTTATACTTTAATAATTTCCTGTATTTAGCATGATAAACTTTTATCATTTGTGAAATTCTTTTGCTAGAAGCAATGGGAATAGAAATTCGTCACCCTATTTGTTCTATTATGAGAACTAAAGTGTCACATATTTCACTTACACAAGGATCCTTCACTGAAGCAATTTTAAGGTTACGTCTGACATAATAGTAACACTAGATTCGTAAATAATGAGTTCATGCAAATCAATTTCCCAAAAATAGAACATTCCAATATTTGTCTTTACTAATCTAGACTGAGCCATTTTTAGCTACGCAAATCAGCTACGTTAATCAGTTACACAATAGACGGAATGGAGGCAACAGCTCAACTGAACTCGGCAAAGCTACTGATTTGAAACCAGCTCTGTCCTTGTCACCGGACATAGATAAATCTCCGCCGTACCTCAATAACAACCACCTCGGCAAAGATTCAGTCCCATGCCAGTGCAATAATAAAACTGCCATTTCTAGTCATATGACAACGCCTATTTAAAGCTTTTTATTTCATAATTGAAGCAAAAATCCTTGAAAAGTATGTTCTTATAAAACTTTAATGTCCTTGCAGCACCTCAAGATGTACTCCATATTTTTTATGTTTTTTTATTTGTCTTATTTATATCAAAGGTAACTTTTCCGCGCTATTACAAATTAAAAATCAAAAGTTGATTGTTACGTTAAAAAACTTAAAAATATATATAAAAAAAATTCAATTTTGTAAAACTGTAACTTCCTTGCGGCACCTCAAGACCTACTTCAATATTTTTCATATTTATAATTTATCTTATCTATACCAAAGATAACTTTTCCGCTCTATTACAAATTAAAAATCAAAATTTGATTTTTCGTTCCACTCTATTCTACAGATCTCAGATTGTTTCATGAGTGATTTTTTTTGCAAATAAAAAAAAAGATGAAGATTAAAACCGTTTTCTTTTACGATTCCAATCAGGTCTTCCATGACCATTATCTTTTCAAAAAAATCTAGAATATCACCCAAACTCATAGAATATCATCCAATAAATTTAGAATGACTGTCGTTTTTAAAAATGATATTAAAACATTGAAACATGTTAATAACTTTTTGTTAAACTTCAATATTTTTGTTACAAAACAGATGTTCTCGAATCCATGACAAACTATACTATAATTGAGGGAGTTAATGGTCCGAATATTTATTATAATTAATCGTAAAACACACAGTTAAAATACCCAATTGCTAAATGAGATTAAATAAATGGTTTTGATTTTGTTCTTATTTATATATCTCTCCTAGGTACTTATCATAAAAATGAAATATTATATTTGTAAGCTAAATAGAAGAAATCATTTTTTTTTACATGTTTGACATCTTATCTTTTTTTATAGTTAAATACTTATTTTCTTCAATTATGTATTTATGTATTCTATGGATTCAAAAGAAATAAATACAAGCATTGAGATAGCTAAGTAGAAGAAATCATTTTTTTTTTTTACATGTTTGACATCTTATCTTTATTTATAGTTGGATACTTATTTTCTTCAATAATGTATTTATGTATTCTATGGATTCAAAAAAAAATAATAATAAATACAAGCATTGAGATATAAATGCTTTCCATAAAAATCAATTTTGAAACAAATAAGAAAAAAGTATAAAACAATGTAGTGAATAATTTTATTCAGAGATGAATTTTCTTATTTTCTGAAATTATGTATTCATGAATTTTCTAAATTCAAAAGAAATAAAGAAAAACATTAAGATATAATTGCACCTCAAAAACCAACAAAAAAAAGTTTTATATTTTTGACGTAAATAAGTAAAAAATATTAAACAAAGCAGTGAATATCTTTATTTATAGATGATTCTGCTTATTTTCTGCGGATATGTATTTATGGATTCTATGAATTTAGAGGAAATAAATACAAGAATTGAGTAAGAAATGCATCTCAAAATTTCTTATTCCGCTTAAAATGTCGCAACCTTCTCTGAGACATAAATCTTTTGATATCCTTATCCGTTATTCAATTCAGTCGATTATTGTCTTTTTCTGAAAGAAAGGCATTGGTATCATACTCAAAAATGGAATTTAGAGATTTACCAAAGACCTTATAAATCTTATTCTCTTTTATGAACTTCCTTCCGTCAAGAAAGACTGCATTTTAAAAAAGCGCCTTACTTTTTATATTTGAAATATATATATATATATATATATATATATATATATATATATATATATATATATATATATATATATATATATATATATATATATATATATATATATATATATAACTCTGGCATCGGCATTTCAATGTTGTTCCAAGTTAAGATTCAAATTCAGAATCTTGATGACAGTTAAGCTGATATAAATTCTACTTATTACACTATGAATGTACAATTGATAAATGAATACCAAGTTTGAATTCAAATAATTTTAAATTCAAAAACTTAAGAACTACTGAAAATAGTCATTTCTCCGAAAGTTACTGAAAATAATTGATTTCTTTACTTGTTTTAAAATCTGAAGTTTAAAAATAAATACTCATCAATTTTGTATTCACAATTTAAAAGAAATTGTTTCAAGTATTTTGGGTATCATCGTTTTTTTTGCTGTAATTTTTCCAAAAGAGTGACTGAATAAATTTATATATAAATTGTAATTTACAAATAAAGTAAAATTAGAGAAACTCTCTACATCTTCACGATCTTTTGCAAAGCTGTTTTTCACAAAATGTACAATGGAATACCGACTTTGTCTTAAAACTGTACAAAAACATTACTACATATATTGAAGAATTTTTTTATTTCAGTTTCTAAATTAATTGATAAGTATGTGTGTATCAATAAAATCTTTAATTAATCTTTAAAATATTTAGTTTCTAGACTTCTTCTAGATTCTTTTAGACTTCTTCTGGAATTTCTTTTCTTTCTCTTGATATTTGGTGACAGTTTACATAAGATGATTTCCAAATCCATTGCCATATGGTATTATTTCATGTACAAAATTGTTAGAATAAATATATTCCGATGTAAGTATAAGATAAACTTTACGTGAGCATTTTCAATCTACAATTGATTAACTTACAATATATACTCATATTTGAAAATCCTTGAAAAATAATAATTAAATTGTAATTCGTTTTTCGTTTAATTCTAATCAAGGTATCTTAAGTAGGACCCAAGTTTAACAAAACAGTGAACAAATTTGATACAAATAAAAAAAATATTATAATAAAATAGGTGAGATGTTTAAGGTTTTTTTTTTAAAGAAGAAAATGAATTCGTTACATACTTAAAACTAACCCCAAAACTTTGTTTTACAAAATAACAGTTTCCCAGGTTCTTTGTTGTATTAAGTAGAAAATATTCGCAGATAAGACATCTTTCTTCCTTTGGAAAACAAGTTGGTGAACACTTTCTTAACTTGCACGAAAGGCAATCTCAACTTAAGCTTCTTTTGGGATTACCAAAATAAAAATGAACTATGTTTTCTACTAATCCAAAAAAGCCGAGAAAAAAAGTTAATTGTAAAAAGTGTGTTACCTTTTCTTTCTTCTTCTCTTGCAATTCTTTAGACAGTTACAGTTACAACGAGGATGGATTTCTTCCTTTAAAATAGTTAAAATAACTGGAAAAGTTACTTTGCATTGCTTGTAAGGGAATGATAAATAAGAAACTCTCTTCTGCATAGGCGATGTTGACTGAATAACGATTCAATATATTGGAAAAGAATGTTTATTTCCTTCGAATGTTATTTTCTTTTCATCTTTTTTTTGCGAAGTTAAGCTGTATCAAGGGAAAGTTGAAATAGTTATACAAAATAATAAAAAGTAAGGTTAGAAAAATTATGAAAGACATAAGAAGTTAGAAATGTTCTTTTTATCCATAGATAACAATTTAGCATTTCCAGAAGCAATTTATGAATATTTCGAAATAATTACGTTTGATTATACCAAGTTATGTTTAAACGTTTGCCCATAGTATAGGTATTTTCAACAACTTATATAGATATTAGTAAATACATTCTATTTCAAAAGTTCTGAGTTTTATCATTAAAATATAACATTCATTAATAAATTTATATTTTAGAAATTTCTTGCTCACTAAATACATTTTTAAAATTACACATTATATATATATATATATATATATATATATATATATATATATTTCTAAAAAATATGCTATTCTCTAAGTAAAAATATGAGAAATAAGAAATGAATGTCTTGCGCACTCAAATTTCATAATATCATTTTTAAAATCAAACCAGAATTACATAAAAGGAAACTTACAAGTACTCCTTGCCATGGAAATCTTTTATTGTAATTAAAAAATAATTGCTCTGCCCATTTTCATTCCATTCCTTTTACTACGTTTAGCGAAATGTCCTACTTTAAAATGTAATGAACACTTTCACAAAAATGCGCATTTCACACTTTTTTTTTTTTTTTTTTTTTTTTTTTTTGGCAATTTTTATTTTTTCGTACACGAACTATAAAAAGAGAAAGAAATGTAATCGTCAAAAAACTTTTAACTGGTGATTTTCTCAAAGTTCCATATATCAAACCTCCCTGAAAAATTGAGAAAAATAACATGCGAAATTTTTTGCAAAAGCATATTTTTGGAATTCTGCCCTCTGCAATTGAACACGGTAACTTAAAAATGCTTTGAGCTAGGGGAAGAAATTTAACACGCGGTCTTTACATCAAATTTATGGATTTCTATCAAATTTTGAACAAAAGCTGTTAGAGGAAGTCTATCCGCCTGGCAATCCGATTATAAGTTAACCCGTTAAGTACGAAACAAAGAGAAAAGATGAATATCAATCGGTACACAGATGTAACATCTAAAGTATAGAATCAAATGTGGTTGTATGACTTTTGCGTACCAGTCATAAAACTGTCAATCAATAGTCTCGTTTACGATGCGGTTGTGTTACTGATAAGGGTCAGTTCTAGAAGAGGTAACAACATTTTAAACGTTATCCAAAACTGCCATATTTGGCAAGAGTTGGCATGATATTTGACACAATTTCGAATACTTAATGATACGTTCATTAAAACAATTTCATGAGTTTTAATACTATATGAATAATTTCCACTTTGCTTTTTATCAAAGATGAATTGCTTTTCAATGTATTTATTCAAAAATGTATGATAAAAATTATTGAGGAATGATATTTCTTCTCGTATAAATAGTGTATCCACTTCGAAATAATAATAATTTCTTCTGGATTTTAGATATAAAGGCATTACTTTACATAAATATAACGTTTTGCATTAAACGAAAGAATTTACATTTCATTACTTTTTGCTTCATTTCTTCTTGATTCGTTTATTTAATTCAATAAGTTCGAACATTGAAATATATGTTATTTAAATATAAGCATTTAAAAAAAGTTGTTTCTTAAATGTAAAGTGCAATTAAATGAGGTTAGTGGTATTGGAAGGATTTGTAAGGAGGGATCATTTGTAAAAGCAATTCTTGAAATGCCGTAAATAGTAAGAAAAGCTTCCAACTACGGATGTTAAGTTTCCATGCTATATCAGTTTTAAAAAAATCAGTTTCCAGAGTAAAATGCTATTACAAATTTAAACTTTTCTGTTTATTATCATAGATTTAATTTAAATGTTGTTACATTTTTTTTAAAAATCTGTACTCTGATAAATTATTTGTTATGACTTTGTATTTTATATATGAAATATTGTAAGGATACAGTGCATAGCTTACTAAATCAGAAGTATATTAATATTTTGCTAACTGATCATTTGTATCTGCGAAAATTTGTAGGAGATATTAGCTGAATTCAAATTTAATTTTCTTCTAGTTGCACTATTTACAAAACCATAATCCAAATCTACTATTAAAAAATAAAACAGTTTTAAGAAAAATCATTTTTACATTAATATATGTAGTGTATGTTCTTCAGAAACTTTAATTTTATTAAAGATCGTTCCTATATGTACAGTAAGTCATTAAAAATAGTGTTGAATGAAATTCTGGCAATACACTCTTTAACAATATACATCTACACCTTTACTGAAATGTTGTTGATTAACTATGAGCTTTTTTTCCATATTTTAAACAATGTAATTATTTCTATTTTCAGAAGAATTCATGGCCGTTTTAAACCTTCCAGAGGTCCTGAGATAATGCAAATCTCGAAGCCCCTTTTACCCTCCAAATTTTTTATTGATTTTAATTTAATTTTTATTCAGCAATTTTAAATAGTAAATTTTAAAAACTGAAGTCGCAAGTCCCTTTCTAAAACGTCCATTTCAATATTGTACAAATAAAAAAAGTGCTCAGTCAAAACGTAAAATTAATTTTAAGCAAAATATCGAAAACAAAAGACAAATTTCTATAACACTGTAAACAATATTGTAAAAGGAGGGAATATATTTTTTTTTAAACTGTGAAGCTCCAAATTTGTTAGAATTATAAAATAGCATAACGAATAACTTGTAAATGGTAATTAGGAATATTAAGTAGAATAAAGTTCCAAAATTAATTTAATCAATACTTGATTATGACGAATAAATTTGACAGCTGGGCCCTCTGTCACTAAATGAAACTATAAAACTAAATACCTTTCAACAACTACTAAAAAATACCAAGAGCTGAAGATATTTTTCTTTATTACTTTTTTTAACTAATCACTCTTTGTTAAGATTTGTCATTTAATCAGAGTCGTCATATTTAAATACTTCTTCATTAATCTAGAATATTATGTTAACTTACCTGCATATGCATTTTGCGATTAATATTTATCATAAGTATTCTTTATAAGCTTCTTATGCATTTTACTTTCAAAATTTACATCATTAATGGAAAAATAACAGCGTAACAGATTAATACAGTGTTTCAAAATTACCTAAATTCATAAAAATATCACAAAAGACAAAAGAAATCACACTGAGAATATTTTAAAATAATATTCAATGCATTGCAATATTAAAACAATTAAATAAATAGTAAATGCGGGAAAAGTTTAAAAAATAATAAAAAATGCTTTCTTACGTATTATTATTCCATTTTCAGTTTAATGTTCCATTAAAGTATCCCAAATGTTATTTTTAATTCATAAAATAAAATAAGGACTGTTTTAGGAACTTAAATAACAAACCATCTGATTACATACGCACGCACGCACGCACGCACGCACGCACGCACACACACACACACACACACACACACACACACACACACACACACACACACACACACACACACACACACACAAAGGGAGGGGGGGATGGAAAAAAATTGACTTTTAAGAGGGAAACATACACTTTAAATTTCACAGATATCTGCAAATTTTTCGTTTAAAATTATTCAAAAATTAAAGTGTAGAATATTCAGACTTTAATCTAAAAGTTTTAATTAACAAAATAAGATTTTCTTCCAAGAATAAAAATGAATGTATATATATGCGTATATTAGTCCATTTAAAATATAAATCATTGTACGTAGAGATACTAAATTTAACACACATATATTTGGAAGAAAGAAATGTGCAATTCAGTGCATTTAAAAATATTAATACAAAAAATAATGTTATCTCTAACGTAAATTATCTTAAAATTTAAAAAAAATCATTCATTTTATTGGTTTATCAGTCTTTGTGTATTTTTATAATTTTTATAAATTATCTTAAAGATTCAAAAAATTCATTAACTTTATTGGTTTATCAGTCTTTGCGTATTTTTATTCTGTCAAATGAATACAGATCTTAGATAGCATGTATGTTTTATAGTCAAGATCTTCCGTTTATTTTTACGTATGAGAAGATAAAGTTTTCATATAAACGAGAATACTAGATTTTTAAATAAGATAAGATTGATTTTTATAACTCTATCAGGCTTGTTAAGTTATTTATTTCATGTGTATATGAATTATTTATTTGATTACCAGAAATTCAAAAGCTTTGAACAGATTTAATTTCAAATAGTAAGAAATTTATCAACTGTTAAATTCTCTTTTTGACTTGTGTGCTATTAATTAGCTGAAATGCACATTTAAATGATCCATTTATCTTAAAACAATTGGAATCGTTTGTGATGGTAATAGTTAAGTTCAGGTGTAATTTTTTAGAATGGAATTTCTATTTCAGATTTTATTTTAAAGTTTATTGATTTTAATTTGATAACTAAATTTAGCACACTTTGACTGTGAATGAATAATGCAGTGAATTGATATGATTTGCAAGTAAAAACTATTTTTTACTGTAAATTTTTAGAAAGCTATCACGGAAAAAAGTCAATATTTCTCTTAATTTTTGATTAATGAAAATTCTAATTAAAAATTTAAAAAAAATCACTTTCCTACCCTCTAAAGTATATATTTGTCAAATTTGATAGGCAGACGGCCTAGTGTGTATAGAGACAGCATATACACATAGAGATAAAAGTTTTTTCCTTGTGTTTAAGCATCAAAATTTAGTTAAAATACCAATACATTTTCTCGCCAAATACTCTTGCCAACAGATAACATATGCTTTAGCAAACCTAGATTAATTCTTCCATACCCCCTTTTTTTCGAAGAGCTACGCATGATTTATTGGCCTTTTATGATCCGTACGCAAATGTACGTACGCATCTGTCCCACTACCATCAAAAGGAAATCCAAATGGCGATCAAAGCAAATCAATTTATCGACAGAAGGTGAAGGAACTGACCCTCCTTTGAATGTTCTTAGAAAGCCTTCACATGCCTCAAATCCATGTGGGCGAATCTCTCTAACTAACAAAGCAAGTACCCCAGGTATTCAATTTTTAAAAAAAGAATTAGGACATTAGCCGTGGTGTCCAAGCGATTCGGACAAGATCCGTGGCTTCATTGAACGATCGTTTAAGGCTTTTCTTTGATGATACAGTTGAATATACACATTTTTGATGACGGCCGAGGTAGCCTTGTGGTAAGGTCTTAGCTCGTGAGCCGTTAGGTTTCAGGTTCGAGACCCGATTCCTCCGAAGAACCGTCGTGTAAGGGGGTCTGTTGCACGCTAAATCCGTCAGGACAAACGTCCTCCCGCTGGTGTGGTGTGGAGAGGGGGGTGCCAGCTCAGACGTCGTCCTCGTCATCTGACCGCTGTTGAAAATTACGAGGTCCGTCCCTAAGTATCCCTAGTGTTGCTTTACAACGGGACGTTAATATAACTAAACAAACAAAAAACAAATTATTTTTTATGTGGATGTTTTAATTTGTAATTTTTGTTAAACCAAGCTTGTAATACATCCAGGGCCCCATCCACCTAATTAAAATGCAATGTCATATCACTAAGAGAATATTTCCTGCTTGAATTCAATAGCAAAAGTAAAAAATTGAAAGTTCGGTTTAATAGTTAATAAGGTGCCTTGAATTTTAATAAGTTTAATAGTTAATAAAGTGCTTTGTTAAGAAGAAACAAGCCTAAATAAACTTTGGAGCAGAAATTCAATTATAATATCAGCGAAAAAGTTAATATATACATTTTATTATTAAAGTTACAATATATTTTCTACAATATTTTAGTATTAAAGGTAGAAAGTCAATTGATATATTTTATAGTTATTTTGATGAGGAATATAAAGCATTGAAAGAATTTCAAAGTAACAAAAGAATTTCAGAATAATATTTACATTTTCTTTTCAATCAAAAACTTTTCCCCTGAAGAATCAGTTTAAATGAGACTTTTGATGTTAAAAGCTGCTCAAGCAGTAACTTTATTACTAATTTTCTTTCAACATTCATTAATTCTTTGTAAAAAGAACTAGTTTTAGCATAATTGGAATTTTTATTTTAAAATTTTCTTCCAAGAAGAATAGCAATTTATATTTATTTTAGTAAGTCAACTCTCTGGCGGAAAATTTGCTGATAAAGCGGATAATATATGAAAAAGTACTGCGTAATTTGCATACATTATTAAATGGCAGGAATAAAATTATAGAACTAATATGATATTTT
Organism: Argiope bruennichi; assembly: GCF_947563725.1. Lineage (NCBI taxonomy): Eukaryota > Metazoa > Arthropoda > Arachnida > Araneae > Araneidae > Argiope > Argiope bruennichi. The sequence continues at coordinate 81,463,088 of NC_079159.1, read as the reverse complement.
TAAGTATTTAAATATTTAAATAGGAACAGTTTTTCTACTTCAGCGGAATATTAGGTGCATTCATATATTAATATCCAAGAAAATGCAGACTACATAAGAGTTTCTCATTAATAAAACTACAAAAAAATGTAATTTAGGAATAAAAGAAAAATAGATTTTTCCAAAAAAAGGGACTGTTGACTGCTTTCCATGAACTTGATTTCTAGATACTCTGCACATGCCAATATAAAATAAAACAAACAAACAAAAATATGTTTCTTTTTTTTTCTTACTGAAACTCGATGTAAATTATGAATTATTAAAAAAGAAAGAAATGTGAGGGTAAGTATAATTTATTTAACTGCGACTTCTGTTGGAATGCCCATTAGTAATTATTTTATATTAATTATATTACTTCTTTCGAATATATTTTGACGCATTGTTTTTTTTTTTTCAAACAGAAAGTAGAAAATACAATACATTCAATACAAAAAAAGAAAGAAAGAAATTAGTTTTTTTTTTCCATTATTGAAATTCGATGGAATAAGTGAATTATTAAAAAAAAAGAGATGCGAGCGTATGTTTAATTTATCTAACTGTGGCTTCTGTTGGAAAGCCCATTACTGATTATTTAATATTGATTATATTATAAGCTTACTTCTTTTGGCAATATTTTGATGTAATGTCTTTTTTTTTTTTGCAGTTGGGAAAAAGAAACTAACACTACTTTATTTTTTATGATATTGCAAAAATAAGAACAAACTGTCCAAAATTAAATTTCTGAAAAAAAATTAGAATATATTTTGGCATACTGTTCTTTATTTTCCTTTTTCTTTTAAGAAGAAAAAAATTACAATGCATTACTTGTAGTGATATTGCATAAAAAAAAGAAACTGTCCAAAATTAAATTTCTAAAAAGGATTAGAATATAATTTGACTTACTGTTTCTTTTTTTCTTTTGTGAAGCAAAAAATAAATAAATAAATAAATACAATACTTGTGACATTTCAAGAAGAATAACAAAATGTTCAAAATTAAATTTCTGAAAAGATTTGAATAGATTTTGTCGTACTGCTTTTTTTTCTTTTTGAAGTAGAAAAATTTATAATACATTATTTGTAATGATACTGCAAAAAGGAAAAAAAAAAACTGTCCATCAAAAATTTTTTTAAATGGAGTAGAATAAATCATGTTTTGTAATTTTTTGTTATAATATATTTATTTACAAATAAAACTTATCTGGAGATTTTCAAAACGTGTTATTCGTAAATAGACCAATCTGACACATTTTTTTTCAATTAATGATAAATTTAAGTGACCTAGGCATCTAATCTCTTTATATTTCCATACTATCGGAAATATCCTGTAACTTCTAAACAATTACTCACATTTTAAATTATAAAAAATGTTATATTAAGCAAAATAAGTAAAAAAATGTTCAAACATATATAGGGGACATTAACACGAAACAAAGTTCCAGTTTCCAGTTTCTGGAATTGAAACTACATATGATGGAAGTAGAATGAAAGACAGAATGTATCATGATATGAGTAGCAAAACACAAAAATTGTCTTTGATCTAATTAAAGAATCCTTGGAGGTAGCAGAATAGAACCCCCCCCCTCCAAAATGGAGGAAAATACATACTATTTTCCTAATTATTTATTTATTTATTTATTGCTTCGTCATTTTATTTTTTTGCAAATGAAAGAAAGAAAATTATTATTTTCCTTATTCATTTCATTTGTCTTTATTTCGAATATAAATGTGCAAAAAATTGTGAAGAATTTCATAATTTTTGTAAATGTATTGAATTTTATTCATAGATTTCACAAATTTTTGTTTATACTATTAATACATTTCAAGAGAAAATTAATACTATTATAATAATAGTTATGTTGCTTACCCCCTCCCCCTGGATTGAACACCGATTCAAACCAAGACAAGAAATAGGGGAAAGAGGGGTGCAGTGGCTTCTGAGGTTAAAGACCCCTGAACACTCAAGAACAGAAGTTTGACTTTTTCTCAAATGAAGGTAACATTCACACACTCGATTGCACAACCCCTTTTTACAACGGGGTTCTTTCACATGCCTCACGGATGGAAGGCGGGATAAAGAACTGCTAAACCAGAACCAAGACTCGAACCCAGGATGTCCAGGTCACGGGGAAGACGTACTACCCCTAGACCAGGACGGCGGCCAAGTAATTGTTATTAATAGGTTAAATATTCATGAAAATTCTGATTAAACTATTTGTTTTTAACGTTATAAAAATACGGACTTATCACTGTATTTTCGAAATTAATCAAAATAACCGCATTAAAAAATAATTTTCAGAAAATCAATTAAGAATAAGTGGAAAATAAAGCAGCCAAATAAAATAAGTCCAAGAGGAGAGTAAAGAAATAAAAGAAAGTAACCAAAAAAGAAGGAAAATGCACTTGGCTTATGGCCAGTACTCAAACAAAGAAGGCAGGCTTGCAAAGAAGGTAAATATAGAAAATGATGTCATTATCATTAATCTGCTAGGCACAAAGAACATATAGCAGTGCCAAAAATAATCTGAGGAACTTAAATAAACGGAACTCAACATTTCTGGTGTATGCTGGAGTGAAGAAAGATTCGCCGATTATAAGGAGGAAAAAAAAAGATCTAGTAATTTAGTGAACTTTTATATTATGTGTCAGAAGCTAGTGATTTTTACACAAAGAATACAACATTGAGTTGCTATTTTCTTTATTTTATTCGAAATCAAAACAGTAAGTTAGTGAACTTTTATATTGTTTCAGAAGCTAGTGATTTTCACATAAAGAATACAACATTAAGTTGCTATTTTCTTTATTTTATTCTAAATCAAAATAATAAACCATTTAATGTATACATACATATATACAAATTAAAACCAAATTTCTATTTCTACTTCTTACATCCAATTTTCCATATAAAAAAGAAGATTGTCGAGGTTTTATAAAACATGTTTTATAAGTCTTGTGTTGAATTCAACAAGTAAATAGCCTTAATGACTTCCTTAACATGCTGTTTATTATTACAGAATATAATGAATTTCATCGTAGTAGAAAATTACAAAAATGAATAGTTTTAAGATTGAAGCTAAAAATTATAAATTTAATAATATTTAGGATGTTTCTTATTTGGTAATGCTATCAATATTATTATCGTGTCTAATTACAGCTGGTTTTATTTAAAAATTAAATTATGTTGTAGTTATTCTCCCCATTTTAATGATGCAATTATTCAAGAAAATTACAAGATGTTTGATTAAAATACAACCTTCTGTTTTGACACAAATATGATAACGAAGAATTTTTTGTATTTAATCTTATTCCTTTCATTCCATCACATATGTTTTCTTGATTAGATGGTGATTTTGAATTCTAAAATCGTGAAACCTTCATAGATCACATAATACTTCTATCCAAGACTTTCAAACTTCTTTGTTTTAGACTAGATGGTGGTTTGTTTACGACTATTTTGGTTGGGTCTTGAAACATTTTTAAAAACAAACTTTTACTGTAACATTAATTAAATTCAAAAAGTCAAATAAACACATTCTAGAAATACGATTTTTTTTTTATTTCGCTCCTTTATGCGCAAATACCTATCAAAATGCATTCTACTTTATCTTAAATAGATTTTCTTGGTTCTTTTTATATTTCTTCCGATTGTTTCTCATACCTTATTGCTCAAGTTCTCTGAACTGAAGCAGGAAAATCTTTGGTCCTCCTTAGACATGAAAACATGGATTTTTTAAAAATAGTATTTAAGATTTAGCTTTTAATTAATTGATTTATGTAAGTAAAAATGATTTTTGCAAATATTGGTGCAAATTTATTACATTTCTTCCCAGGACAGTAAGTCTTCTGGTAAATAAGACAGTTTTACAGATGGCTTTATCGGTTAATGAATGGATGTCGAGTCAATGACCCCCCCCCCCTGTTTTCAGCGACAAACTTGTCTATCATTTGAAAATGAATCTAGTGATTTTGACAAATAGATTCAATATTCCAAAAACTACAACAATTGTGGTGATAGTGTGGTAGCTTTACTAAGACTCGAATTTAAAGATTCTTTATCCTGTCTCGGAAACTATAAACTCAAAAGTTGGGAGACAGAAATAAAGTCTAGACTAATCAATTGAGACGTACAGACGAGTCTAGAAACATGAGTTTTTGAGTCTTTAATGCCAGTCCTTTCTGTGGGTTATGTGCTGCCATGGTTATTTATTATCGATTTTCTTCTTGTGTGCTGTTCTTTACTGCAGATGCGGATCTTGTATGCGCTTTAGCTGTGCTTTGTTGCTTGTGTGCTTGAGTTTTCTTTAAAGAACAAACACACCGTTTTTTGTTATTGAGCTTGCCGGCTACATCCTTCGAACAGATTCCGGAGAATATTCATAACAATAGCTTGAATTCTATGGAAATTTAAATTACTGAATCAAAATTCATCAAATTTTATTTATTGATGCTATCAATCATAAAAAATATTTTAGTGTAGATTTTGTGACAATTTATTTAAAACTTAATATATATTTATTAAAAACTATAATGGATATGATTGCAGCACCAGACTGTGCTGAATTTGAATCTGAAATATTAATAATCAAATTCCGATTGGTAGACACCGCAATTTCTTCGGCGAGACTGTAGTTGGACTGTAGTAACAAAGTTGGAAATATCTATAACTACCCTCAATTTATATAAATTACATTATCTTAGAACATGTTACCTTTTGTTTTTAATAGAATTTTTGGAGCTTTAGGAATGTTTCAATAATTCTAATACAATTAATTACCATTTTGTTTTGAAAATATGTTGATTTCAAGCAATGTCATGTGTAAAAGCTATGAAAACTAAAAGGCATTTCAAATATCAAAAAAGAAAAAAAATGAAACACATAAAAAAAATCAATATATTAGAATAAATTTGAAGAAAAATTCGAAAATTTAGAATCATTAGAAAATTTAGAATCAAATTGCTTTGCTATTTAAAAAAAAATACAATTATCGCTTAATCATATTTAAATTGTGCTTCTTTGGAATCTCATTTTCAGCTAATATACATTAAAACTGAGGTACCTGAATTGAATCATATTATCTTAGTAGTTATAGAAATATATAGAGTATTCATATAATCAGTGTTAAACTTAAAATATTTATCTGAAAACACAAATATTTTTTATACGAGAAGAAATATGCATGACGCATAAATTCTATCGTATGAATTAAACAATATAAAAAATTTTCAAATTCAATAAGGAAAGAATCTAGACAGAAATAAAATATATATATACATATTAATGCTTGTATGATTTTAACGTATCAAATATACTGATACCAATTAATATTTTTGCCACATTCTATAAAATATATAACATTTTATCAAATCACTTAAACAAACGATTTATTTTGGGGATGATGTTATTTCATAATTTTAAATTATGTATTTATGTTTAAAGTTTTTAAGAATATTGAAGTCTTAACAATAATACAGGGTGATCAAGAAATAACAGGAGGTGTTCGGAGTCCTATAGCGAGTTATATACTGGATTAAATATAACAAAATTTGGCCACCATGCACATTAAAGTATGTGGTTTTGATTTATCAAGAAAAAAAAATTGGTCCATAAAATCCAGATAGGGAAATTCTGGCCATGCAAGCGCATAATATGTGGAAAAAGAATACATAACTGCCAAAGGAAACATTAAATAAGAACACATCAAATACCAATGAAAAATGCTTATTATAGCAACTTGCAAATTTGGCTCAAAGTGACCCCCAGCTTGATGTTCCAATAATTGCATGTGATACACGAGTTTTCGACGGTGGATCGCAGCATATCGGCACTTATCCGTCTAATATGTAAAGTTCTTTGTTCTTTTAAAGTAGGAATGTCAGGAACATATCATTGATACATAAAGCCTTTCAAGTGAACCAGAACCGCCTCATAACCTGAAATTGCCAAGATTCAGATCAGTGTCATCAGTTAATGGGTGTTATCTTATACGGATTGAATTTCAGGAGATTAAGCAATATCTTCTGCATCGTCAAGAACGGGGTACGGGACATCTGTTTGTTGTGATATTGAACATGCACTACTGATAAGTTGCTTATTAGCTATCGCCTGATCCGTAACGGCCCTTGCAACTTCTTCAACTTGGTTGCACACCAAGAATTCCTGTTGTTTCAAATCTTTTAATCATTCTTCGTAAGTTAGTAAGTTATTTATGGCCATCGTACGTAAAGTTATTTATGGCTCCTCTACGTAACGGTTTTAACCGTCGGTATTCACGAAGAGCAACACTGGCATTTTCATCACCCTGATGAAACAGCTTAACTAATAAGGCGCGTTCACGTAGTGACAACGCAATAGATAGGCGAATTCTTGCAGAATGACATAAATTCCCACAACCCTTCATTTTATCTTCCATGGCATTACACAAAGTACCCGTATAAGCAAATTACATAATAAATTTTTCGATCGCACCCCAGAATTTCCCCTATCGGCGTTTTCTGGAACTATTTTTTATCCTTATAAATAGAAACCGCATACTCTAATGTGTATGGTGACCAAATTTGGTTATATTTTGTCCAGTACATAACACGCTACAGAGCTCCGAACACCTCCTGTCATTTCTTGATCACCCTGTATATATATTTTATTACATTTGAAAAATTATTAAGAAATAAGAATTTTAAATAATTATTATTTTAATTAATTCTCTAGTTTATTATTTTAATCAATATATAAAAATGTCACGAAATTAATTAGAAAGAATATAGAAATAATAATTTGTGAAAAATATTTTATGTACACAAATCATCAAATCTATAATTACACCTCCGTTCATTCACCCACAAAATGTTTATTATTACTCGTTTGGCACTAATCCATCTACTAAAATAAGTCTCTCCACAAACCAAATCTTAAGCCGTCTCTGTACAGAAGGAGATCTTTAAATCAATGTTTAAGCCCTCCTTTGATTGTCATCTAAGTCTTCTGTAATTCCCTCTCATCTTAAGACCGAATTTAAGCCCACCCTTAAAGCACTTCTTAAGCCGTCTGGAGATCGGATCTCGAAGTATAAAATTGGAAGAAATGGGAAGAAAAGAAATCCTTCCATGCTGCTATCTTTGAAAAGAAATCCAGTTCGCTTTGAAAAAAAGGGATTTAAAAAATACACTTTGTGTTACTATTTATTTTTTCTACCAATTTGAATAATTGAACTCTTTAATATTATTTTTTCTTTCATTTGTTAAATTACTATCTTAAATTGAAATATAGGGCCAGTATATAATATTGCCAATGAAATTATGCATATACTTATGATACATATTTTTGTGACTCATATTTATGGATTTAGTTTTCAAGTAATAATGCAACAATAATTACTTTAAAAAAATGTAATGTACATGTTTGATAAAGTAATCGAAGTTACGATAACAAATATTGCAGAAATATAAAAATATAATTTGAAATATTAGTGATTTTTCAAAATAAATAAATATGAACCAGCATTCAAACAAAATCAGGAAAAAGTCAAGAAATTTTTAATTGTGTTAAAAATACTTGTCTAATATTCGATAAACTATTACAAAAATGTAACTTAACGAAATGATTGCGTTAATGGAGAAAAAATGATAGATAATAAGCAACTATATGGATCGATAAATACATTAGACATTAGTCTGCATATACACTGTTAAAACTTCTATCTGAAAATTAGTGACACTCCAAAATCAATAATTAGCTGGGCATTTTTTTCCAATATATTAAAAATTATTGGCTATATTAAAAATTATTTAGTCAAAATTATTATATTAAAAATTATTTAGTAAATGCGATTTTCTATGTTCTAAATTATCTATCAAAATGAAATTACGCTGTAGAAAGATTAAAAAAATAATTAAAAAGTATATTTCTTGTAAATATTTAAAATTAAATCATAATATATTTTGTTTACGAGTTGGTTTTTATTATCATACAGTTGAATTTTTCTAACAAAATAATCAAGATATAAAATAATTCAACATTCATTAATATGAGGCATTGAACGCCTTATTGATAGCATAACAGTTAATGATAAAATTTTATTGTCTATGATCACCAAAATATTTGTTTCAGCTTTTTTAAAACAAACTGGGAGTTCCTATTTAATATATATTCTGTGAGTTATTTAACCCTTATCGTGGCAAGATTGCTTTTTTAAAGAAAAGCAAAAAAAAAAAAAAAAATGTATATAGGTAGCTATATATTTTGTATAGTATACCTCATTTTGTATAGCATCTCATTTTGTATAGTATATCATACATAAAACTTTATAAAAAATATTTTATAGTGTTAGTATATTTTTATAAAGTTGTATGTATGGTATACTATACAAAATGGACATAAGTGTTAAAATTGGAAAATGATGGCTATTTTGTCGGGGCGTGTACTGTTTTGATGGGCCATGAAGAATTAATTATTGCGGAACATTCAGTTATTCCTTTATAATAATTCATAGCATCTGTAAACAAAATTTGAAAAATGTTTATTCCACAATTTCAATTTCTACAACATACAAACTGCATTTTTATCATTTGTATTGATTTTTAACGACCAATCTAATTTTACAAAAACAATATTACCAGTAGCCTAGAACTCCATCATTACATAAAACGGAAAGTTTGTTGAATTGGCAAGTTAAAACTGTTTTTTTTTTAAAATTAGAATAAATATTTATACAATTATTTTTTCACATATTTCAGGTAATCTTATTTCGTCGCTTCATACTTCATGTTTGTTGTAAGAATTTTAAATATGTAACAGGCTGAAAGTTACAGGGAGTAGAAAATTTAATTTAATAAAATGCGTCTAGCGGAATCTATATCAGTTTACGAATATAAAGTAAAAAACTCACATCTTTTTTAATAATTCTTCATAGAAAATATGCGAGTTAAACGAGATTGCCGTTTTTCCTTTTTGACGTTCCACTTTCTGGATTATACATTATTTTTAAATAATAGAAAATAATAAAATTTCATTTATTTAATACACAATGTAATGCATATCGTAAACCGTAGGTACATTTAAAAAGCAACAGGGGGGGGGGGGACATTCATATCAGAAATCTCAAAGAATTTTTTTTTTTTTTTAGGATATTAAATACATTATGTATATTAAAAAACATTTCATTTGTTTACATTTGAATGAAAACCTTAATTTTAATAAGAGGGATTACACTATTCAGTATTTTTATTTCGTTAATTACACTTTGGTATACTACATTTTCATTAATCAAGGGTTTATGCATCTATTTTTAATATTACCTTTTCTTACTTAATTGTTAATTGAAAGAAAAACTTAATTAAAATAAATACAGCTGTACTGAAAATTTGGAAATGATGTTTCTTTCAAATTTTTTATAGCAAACCAATTAATTAGCTAGATATAATTTTTGGACGATAAATTAATTATATCATTACAAAAGAAAAAACGAATATGAAATAAAACATGCTATATTTATATCAATTAATCCTTTGCCCAGAGGTTGGCGTATAGTATGCACTCGTGGATGCGTATTGTTAAACCAAATAAACCACGGCGAAGGGGGAAATCCCAATACCTTTTAATCAACCCTCTTCTAACCTCTAATTAGCATTCCCCTTACTTACTACAATAGTCTTCATTGATCTTGAAATAATTAGTTCGTTCTGGTCACACATGCAACCTCGCGGAACTATCATTAACGCATTCCGCATATGAACTGGATGAGAATTAGAAAAAATCAGGTCAGCAAAATATTCCTGCTTTGGAATATACTGTTGTTCCTGAAGAATGAAGCCTTTAAAGTGTTATTTTGTTAATAAAATAATGTTTTTGATGATTAATTTAAAAATTGATCTTTAAAACTCGTAACATTTTTAATTCTACTAATTAATTATTAGTTTGATTCATATAAAACGTTGTCAAGAGCCTAGGTCAGGAAGATATTAAAGGCTCAAAAGTCAAAGCGCAGTCTCAAAAATGTGACTTTAATACTGACTAAAACGGAAATAAAATAGAATTTCATGGAGTAGACTCACTTAGTGCAGATTTTATGAGATCGTAATGTTGATTTTATAATTAATTGCGATATTTTATGAATATTAGCCGAAATTGTAAAAAATAAGCCAATTCTACATTGGCCAATTCAATGAAGCCAACTTCTCTCCAAATCCTTGTTTAAGTCATTCTAGATGATGCAGTTTGTTGCAACGGGAAACGAACAAACTTGATTTTTTTTCGTAGTTTCCTGTAATTCCTTTTTTTATTTGCTTTTTTTATATATATGATGCATCTGTTCATTTCCGGTCTGGTAGCGCCAGATGGGATTATTATTTATATTGGTTTTTTTGTAATTTACTACTTGTCGGTTAGAACTCCTAAAGGAGTGCTTGTATTTTAATAATCTGCATTAAAAATGTTAAAGAAAACGTCCTCACTGCTTTTGCCATGTGTTCAGTAGCGTAGTTATTGGATATTTTTAGTGTAGGCTAGCTCTATCCCGGACATTTTGGTTCGAACTTTGTTCAGCAGAAAGGTATGTGGATTCTTTTTTGTTGATCAGTAGTAATTAAAGAACATCAAATCCGCAATACAGTTATTGCATTCAAAATAGGATTTTCGTCAATGCATACATAAATATAATAACTATGCAAGAAAAATATTCATCCTCACACCAACATCTGCATGTGGATATTGCTGCCTTTACATGGAACATCCCCTTAAGATGTACTTCAAAATAAAAAACAAAATTGGATCCAATTAATCTAATAGTCTACAGTTTCTGTATGAAACATATATTTATATTCGAAAACATATGTAAATGATGTGGTGAAAAGCTAATATAATAGGTAGTAAAGATTAAAACAAGAAAATATCTATTTTCAATTTGTCCTTATTTATCAATGAAAAATTCGTGTATATTTCCATTCTCATATTTCAACAGTCTAGTAAGTATGACAGCTTTATAAATCCCTATATTTTATCTTGTGATTTTTAGGAACATTCTTCATATCAAATTTCACTTATTTGATTTCCATTTTTGTGAGATTTGAAGTTTCAATTTGTAATGTAAGTAAAGGTAAGCTTCTGTATTTTTCTAAGTCAAATTTATTTTTTAAAAACAATTATTTTTCAAACTAAATCAAAGTTTCGCAATAATTGCAAATATGACTCATTATGATTAAATGCATGTATTTGTTTTTTTAAATGTCATTTACATTCAAATGTTAATCATAATTTGTCAAATGAAAAAAAATATTAAAGGTAGACAAAATGTGTGAATTCATTCCTAATAAATAAATTATATTTCAAAAATTATGAAAGAGCATACTCAAACACTTTTGATAAATGAATATCTAAATTTCCTGCTTTTGCTATGACTTACCTTGTAAACAACAAAAGTATTTTCATAAGACATTATAAATAATTTCAATAGTCTTAAATAAACATAATATTTTTGAACAGACCTAATGTTATTTTGTATTTTGATTAACTGACTCCAAATGATTTGGTATTAAGAAATATAATTGTATAGGAATAGATTTAAAAACTATGAGTTCAGCATAAAAAAGAAAGTCTTATTATAATAAGATATGACTTTCAATAACCTGTATAATTCAAAATGCTAATTTTCAGAAACAAGAATTATTTCTGAGTAAATTTTTGATTAGCATAATTAATTAAAATTGGAATAGGACTATTTCAGCTATATATTAAATAAATCAAAATAAACTTAGTTTCTTTTTGAGGATTTGCATATAATTATATTCTCATTTCCAAAAATTATTTTAAGTTTTCTAGGAAAGCTTCATATCCTGGCAAAAGTTACAATTTCTATCAATGATTTGGCAACATTTAATTCATAAAGCAACATTTCACAATTTTTTCTGATAAATACAAGATATACATATAACATAACTATAAAAATCATTATTAAACTATAGAAATTCATAAGTAATTTAATATGAAAAATGTTTGGATAGTTTAGAGACAGAGCTTAGTATAGCTAAAAAATTTTAAATACAAGTCTAAGGATAATTCCTAAAATTAGGAATGAAGTTTTTTTATCTTTTATTCTCAGATTTATGCAAATACTCTAAGAAAATAAATGTATTTGAGAAGTCGTTTATCTGACTTAGTTTCAAATGTCTTATTTTGTCTCAAAAGAAACATACTGACTAATATAATTTGAAAGATAATAGAAGCACTCTTTAGGGAATCTTAATTATGAAAGAGGAAAAAAATGTTTTATCTCTTCTATTTCCTTTTTGCCATATATGTTATCTTTCTTTCCTGCTTACATTTTTCAGCTTTGAATGTTTTCCATAATTTGGAATTCTTCGATGTTAAAGATTTAACAGCAAATTTACTCTTATCGCGTTTCTGTAAGTCTCTAATAGCATCCCATTATTTCTATATTTTGATTTTCTTACGAAAGATAAGAGCTTTTATCAGATTTAAATGTTTGAGAAGCAATTAAATATTTTTAGATAAAGTTTCGAATAGAACTAGTTAAAGAACTAGTTAAAATTATATTACTAGCAATGTCAAAAATTTCAGTATTCAATAATATTATTCTATTGCTTTTCTTTACATGAATAATGTCCAAAAATCTTGATTTTATGGAACATTTTTATTTAGTCCAATTATTTCAAATATATTACTAAGGAAACAGATGTAGGGTGAAATCATTTTCGACTAGTGATATCTGACATAAATATTGCTGATAGCAAAGTTTATTTTTCCATATGTTTCTCAGTTTTTTGTGTGCAATATGTTATATTTTCCATTTCTTTAGAAAAATAAACAGTTTCGAGTATAAAAATAATTTATAAAAAATAAAATATTTATTTTTTAATTAAATTATTTTTTCAATATATCTTAAAGAAAAATTATTTATTTGATATTATTCATTTTTTATTTGCTTATATATTATCGATAATTTTATTTTTCCTTACGTAATGAAAAAATATATATCATAAAATTACTTATATCGCTGCTGTTCTTTATTACATGATCAAAATGTTAAGAAGTAGCACAATAAATTTTGATAAGCAAAAAATTAAATTTTATTTTTTTTAAATAACAGAATTATTATAAATGTGCATTTGCAATACGATTAGTTATAATTGAAATCCAAATTTGATAAATTTGTGTAATACCTGAACTCAGAACTTCGAAGATATTCTGGGATTGTCTGTAACTATATACAAGAGTTTGGATCTATAATTAATATAAGCTATCTGTACAAAAATATGGTCTAAACGAAATGGAGAGTGATAAAATCCATTAAAGAAATAATCATTTTCATTTAGCCTATGATAATAGTCACAGTCAAATATAAAATAATGAAATTACTTTCAATGAGAAAGTAAGAAAGTTCATGAAAGTATGAGTTTAAGAATTATTTTAAAGTAATTCGTATTTTATTTAAGAATTCAGTCAAAGCTTTTAGAAGAATTTGAAAGAAAATTATGGAAAACTTTTTTTAAATAAAAGCAATTAATTAAATTAAATCTTAGTGTATGCTTTTGAAATAAGAAAATGTTCATACATACAATTAATGTTCTGAACAAAATATGAATAGAATTTACTGTTCGCATTCATATATAAATACGATTATTTTAACTTAGAAAAATAATGTTAATGATTAATAAAATGTTAATAATTAAAAATAAAATGTTAAAAATTTGGATAACGATTTTATAAATATTCCATAACTTATGTTTTGGACCAAAATAAACCTATATTAATTAAAAAATATAACTGATGACACGTTACATATTTAATATTATATATATATATATATACAATCCTTTAATCCATATATTATTAATATAATCCTTTGATTAATATATTCTTAATATCTATTCAAATATGCATTTTTTTAACAGAAGCAAGCATTTTCTTGAAAACCATTTTAACAGATGAAATTTTCAACATTAATGCAAGAAGTGATTTTTATACGGAACTTTGCTCAGTGAATGATTAATTATCAGTACTTTATTTATATTTTATTTTTTCTGAAGGAAGTCAATATAATCCCTACAGAAAGAAAAACGTAAGCCCTACCTTAGATGACTACCGAAAGAAAAGACCCAGCAATTTACTCCCAGACCTCTTTCAAAAGCATCTATTGTGTGGCTATATAAAAGACCAGCTGATTACTACCTGCTTTCAAGAGAACTAAAGAGACCAAGAAAGAAAAACATTTCTATTCTCGGCTAAGAAATTAGACGTTGGAGGACAAGAGTCTGTCCGTTGTCTTATGGTTTTACAAAAGGATTATCAGATTTGTAGTATATCTGAAGTTTTCTATTCGAACTACTTTAGGGATAAAGAAGCTTTTTGTATAAAACTATTCTTATTTGTTTATTATAGTAATAAGAAAAAAAAAACATAAAATGAAGTATTAGATCTCTTGGAACATAAAAGCTTAAGAGTCATTTGGTAGACATTGTTTTTGCCAGGATAATGGCACAAAACTGAAGAAAAGGTCTTCGTTATTTAATTATTTTTTTCTTTCTCCTTTCTTTTAATTTTATAGTCTGTTTACAAGATATGTTCGCTACCAGTTTCAACTTTACTAAGCAAATAATAAAAGGCAATACTTTACAAAGATATTTCTTTTGGTGAAAGAGTGAATAAGTAATATACATAGACATGAAACTACAGCTCTTCAAATTTAGGACACGAAATTATTAAAACCACAGCTATCAAAAAAGTAAATTTTAAGTATTTTATATTTGGAGTTTTTTTTAAATTTAAAAATAAGAAATAAATAAAATCAAGTTTTATTTAACGGCTTTAGTTTTAATAAAAATAATGTTTAAAATATACCACTTTTTGATTTTATCATACATATTAAATTAAATTCCACAGATGAATGAAATAAAAAAAAAGTCTACTGGAAAACAAGTTCTCTAATTAGCCTCACAGTGTTTCAATTACATTAATTATAAAAAAAACAAGAATTTTGATATAATGAAGATCTTTATTAAGTACTATAAAGGTTTACTACAAATTATTACTGAAGGGAATGGATAACCTTACAGGTTATCTTATTTTCTAAGATCTGCAAAAAAAAAAAGGCAAAATCACTTTATTTTTGACAAAAATCTTTTTTTTAAAAGATTAAAAATTTCGTTTAAATGTAAGACAAAAATTCTCGGTGAAATTCTCATAGTGCCAAATTCACTTTATAACTGTACAATATATTCGTCGCAAATATTCCTCAATTTGTATGTCCCGTTATGATGAAAATTGCGTAATAAATCATAATTAAAATCTCTTATTGTTTTCTATATCCTATGATAAATCAACTATTAATAATTAAAAGCGATATAGAAAATGATTTAAATGATGATGAATATCCTGATTAACAAATGATAAGGTTTAAATGAAGCATGAGACCACTCTATTACTTCTAGAAATGTTGAGTAATTTAGATATGCAGCTTATTTGAATAGTTTACATATTTATTATTTACTATTGTTTGTGTATTATTATACTTTATTCAAGGACCATAAAATATTATTAGAATAATTTACATATTTCCAATATAATATCTGTTAGCTTAACCGCAAACAGTTCAGACAGTATTAATCTTTATGAATTAAATGCTAACCAATGTAATAAGATGGATAATGTTTGATGGGAAAACTTTCTCACATTAGTAAGTTGGAAATGGGAGTAGCTTCAGTGAGTCCATTAAAATAATGCCTCACAGAGAAATGCGATCGACTTTAGGGAAGTTATAAAACTGCCTTGCCACTAGAACATTACAGTAATGAGAACTATTTGCTCTTATGAGCAGTAACCTATTCACTTTTGGCATGAAATCTACTTTGAATCGATGAAGAAAGGATGAATATTATTTGACTTTTATCGCTTTTGAAATGTTTAATAACATAAATCCCTAACAAGATGGTAATGTAGTTGAATATAGAACATAAAATTTGCAGTAGAATTTATTCATACAATCTGTACGCCTCGTATATTCAAGAAATAGAGATATAAAGTGAGGTATTTGGAAAGTGATACAATTCTGCAAATTTTTAGAAATTATAAAGAGTACAATTCAATAACCAGGCATTAACGAAAAATTCTCCAGATTAATGTGCTTTCTTTTCATTCGAATAACTTTTATCTTAATCCAGTACTAAGAAAAAAGATTTAAATATAGTATCAAAAAATAAGAGACGTTCAAAACAATAATCACTATCCTTTATTAAGGTTATATTTCTTTTTATTTTTAAATAATCAAACACAAGAGAAAGAATGCTAGTTTCATATTTCCAGGAACTTGAAAGAAAACAAATTACTATTTGCAAAATGAAACAATTATTCCTTGAATTTAATGAGCGAATATTAAATTAAAAGCAGGAAATTTCATCCCAAATGGGTCTCCAAGCGTTATTTAATATATAAAACTTTACGATTAATTTGCAAAAACAGCAGTGCTCTGAAAAACTGCCTTTATATTAGTACTTTAAATGCATAAATAATTCGTCGAATGCCCTTTAAGCCTTTTCAAAGCGACATTCAAATGTATAAAATTGCTGTTTAGAAGTAATACAAGTTTTTTTTTCCTTTGAGATTCATTAAATTCAATATTTTTTTATTTAAAAATCATCGTATTAATTTTATATTTATTAAGAGCATTTTTACTGATTATTATTAAACTGGGGACGATATCCTTTTTTATTTTAAATATTCAAACTTGTTTCTATAAAGAAGATTGAGACTTAGCATTTAGAGTCTCTCGACATAAATAAACTATATAACTGTGCATTTTAAATTAAAAATCGTAGAACTAATCAAATCATTTACCAGTTTAACTTAATTATTTAATAAAGATGTACTTTTTAATTTAAATGATACAAATTACATTTAAAACCGTAGAAAGATTTTTGTCTATAGTTATAGTATTAAAATCATAATAGAAAAGACGCTGCGAAAATCGTTTAAAATTATGGACAAATATTAAAATCGCTTTTAATTTTAAAAAATAAGTTACAAAAAGAAAATAGACTTTTGTAGGAGATTATCTGACACTGCAAAAGCCTAAACGAATTACTAATTTTTGGAATTCTCAAAAATTGGTATTATAACAATTAATTTCTAAATGAAATAAATGTACACTTAAAGTGTAATTCTTATGTAAATAGGCAAATTAAAGTAATTAGACAACAAATGCTAAGCACACATATAGAATACTTTTTTACGATATTTTGAACTTTTAAAATTCTTATTAATATTTATTTTATTCTAAAATAGCATTTTTTAAAATTTTTAAATAAATTGCTTTCTTAAATAACTTTTTCTAACTTTTCAATTAGTATATATATTTTTAATTAATTTTGACTACATAGAATAAACTCCTTGTTCAATCATATTAAACAAGGAAAGGCAAACGATGAAACATAAATCTTGTTCCCCTTTTATTATGTCTTACATTTTTTTAGAATCGACTTAAATATCCAGCTTTCTTATATATGTGTCTCTGTTCATTTTTCTATATATGATTAATGTACAATATAGACCATTTGAAGGAAAATAGGCTCAATCAAAATAAAGTTAAACATAATTGTAAGCATTTTAAAACATATCCTGCTGGTGAGGTGTGAAAATTGAAACAGGGAGGGTGGCTCAGTCCTCCTCATTTCCTGATTACATATCAAAACAACAATGTCCATTTCCAGATAATTTTGCTTTTTCGAAATGGAATGTTATTATAATAAAATGTAATCTAATCAATTAAACCACAATCAAATATGCAAGATATTTTGCTTAACACAATTTTTCTTTTATAGTTGCAACTGAATGAAATATTATATATAAGGTTGATTTTTATATTATTCTTTCCTTATCTCTGACTGAACAAAAACATTTATTTTGATATTTTTATTAACCTTTTTTTTATTTAAAGCTATTAGATATGTTAAATATCAATTTTCTTTCAGAAAACTATTCACAAACAAATAATTAATGGAAGTGTAAAGGAAGATCTGGAAATTTCCCCATTCTTTTTGCATCAAGAAAATGAAGATTGAAGTCAAAATGATTGCAAAAACATTGATTTCAAATGTCGATCCCATTTAATTAAGCAACTCTGACATTTATTTCCTTTTCACACATAGTAATTTAGGATGAAATTTGAGACAACTGATATCGTTTTATGCCCGTAAAGATATCGCTGAGATTTATACGTTTCAGCATTCACATTTGGCGCATAAGTTTGAAACAATTCATCATTTAAATCACGATCACTAAGCATTGAAATTTGTCATTACGATAAATTTATTTTGAAAGTACTGTCAAATTCACTTTCGTCTTATTTATAGAAATGTACTTGGTTTGAAAAATGAAAAGTTATTTTGTTTTTAGTGAATTTATATTTCATTATTCATTAATTTGTTTCTCTTTCTAAAGTGCATATGTTATTTGTTTCTAAATAATTCCAGAAGCATAAGTTGTCCAAACTAAATTCAGCTCGACACTCCATGAAGTGCAAAATAAAATATTTAAAGAATCCTTTGCATATAATTTAAATATCATAATATCTTTAAAATATTAAATAGTTACTTTGCAAAATAATAGTTCAAGTGCAAAAAGCTTAACTTTTCAGTATTCAATGAGTTTTATAGTATAATGATGTATTCTACATTAATTTGTTAAATAATGAACATGATTTATCTTTCTTTTAAGTATTAAGCTATTATATTGCAATAGATTGGATGCTTTCAATCCACTACCGGCTTCAAAAGGCTATAAATTGAAAACTATTTAGAATTAACTCAAAATTTTCGAACTATATATTACTAAATACTAAAAATAATATTATTTAAATTTCGTTTAAAATAGGGAAATATTATTTTCATTTGTAAGCAATATTTGTTCACAGAAAATGATTTGCTTATATTATTATTATGTCTTTGTTTAAATAATAATTTGTAAGATGCATAATTCAGTTTAGCTGCTAATGTTGCATATTAACTGCCTGTCATTATTCAATTGATAAACTAGTTAAAGAGTAGAATTATTAATTGATGACACATTTTAATTGACATTGTTTATTTCTTTATTAAATAAGTAAATAAAATAATTAAATATAAAATTTTAAAGAAAATAACAATGCTTATGACACATTATTTTTTCTTTTCATGAAGCATCTAATCATAGACTCTTTTTGAAGTGCATATCCATAAATTTAATAGAGAAACATCAACCTGTATTGACACTTTATTCAGCGCATTAAACACACATTTTTTTAAATATTCTGACAGTATTTTAGAAGATGTTTAATGAATGTAGCAAGAAAAAATTTGGAATAACAGCAAAGAGACCAATAATAATTTAGTGAAAGAAAAAAAAAGTAAATACATTATTTTTTTACCTAACATGAGAAAATATTGTAGTGAACTGTCATCTCTATATCATATCTCTGTTTTTTGCTAATAAAGCATCCTTTGCTATTATTAGTAAAGGAACCAATAATAATAACAATGGAAGAAAAAAAAGGAGATATATTTTTTATTTACCTAGCCACAGAAAATATTGTAATGAACTGCCATCTCTATATCATACCTTTGTTTATTGTTAATAAAAGTAAGATCTGCTAAAGCAACTGTAAATTCTGATGAAGATATTACAACATCTCAACAGATAACCAATGGGATAGATTTTTGTTTCCCAAGCAAAATTGCCATCCCTTTCATTCTGGTAAACATCCATAAGCACATATTATTTCCCTGAGGATCAATCACAACCTATAAATATTAGAAACAAGTTAGGAAATAGTCGACATGATTCGAAATAAAGGAAATAAAGAATGCAGTCATACGAGGAAAAAACTTTGGAAAATGTAATGCTATTTGTTTTTCTTGTTTTCTGATATCTCTTATGAGTAATTTTAGTTAGGCGAGGTTTTCTTGTAAGATTGTATATGCGGCAATCTTCTATAAAATGACATTACTTAATTAGAGGGATAGAAACTAAAAGGACATTTATCAGCTTCTGATTTAATACTTTTATCAAAATAGAAATGCGAATTGATACAGTAATAATACAGTTCTGTGATTTATATAAATTATTTTCTTTCGTGACATGCGGTTCAAATTATTTTGATTGCTAATTTTTTTGACTGAATAATGGAATCACTTGAGAGATGGAACAAATGGAATTGTTATTTAGTTTATTATAAAAATCTTGGATACTTGCTTAAAATCTCATTAGCAACAATAACGGCATAAATATATGGTGCAAACAAGCGTTAGGCATCTGTCTGTTTGGAAACAACTGCTGAAAATAATTATAGTTTTGAGAGGCAGGGTTTGAACAAAAATGGAAGTATGTGTGTTCCAAGGTCAAATATTATCATGATAATAATAATGTAAAAATAAATTTAGATTCACAAAAAATTAAAAACATTAAAATAAACTTATTCTTTCTTATTCAGGACTTTCTTATTCCCTGAGAAAAGCAGCCAGAAAACAAATCAATGTAACCTCTTGAAGCTAGGTTTCGCATTTTGCCTAAAGTAAGATTGCTGGAAGTAAGAAGATATACTTTTATTCTAATTATCTTTATTAATTATCTTCATTTTGTATTTTTAAATATAGTGTTCAAAAAGATGTTATATAGAAACTAATAATGGTAATAGTAATGGTATGATTTTATATTTAAATATTATAAAAACGGATTGTATGGGTATATAGCAAATGCCTTCTAAAGGATTATTTAGTCCTAATATTACACACAATTATGGATGGGATAGAGAATACTGTATTACTAGTAATCATTTAGAATTTTAGAATTCAAGTGCTGTTTTCATAAGCTGAGGGGATAGTAGTAAAAATAGACAAAAATGAGCAATAATATTAAAGAGTTACAAAGAAATTTAATTAACTGATATACAGAAACAAAAAATAGAAATGTTATGACTTATTGATTTAAATATCGTTTAAGGGCTTCAAAGTAAACTCTAGAGCAATTTGAAACAATTTGGAAGATACATTTGTCTATTTTGGATCTCAAAGGAAGCTTCGAAAATGTGTGTGACAAAGTTTTAAATTAAGTGAATTTAGCAGCAATTGTGTCCAAATCAATTTTTAGATGCTGATAAATATTGCTGATGAAATACATGGATGAGGAAATTAAGCTGGATTTATCAGCTGAAAGATTGTGATGTATGTTCTTCTTTTCTTGAAACGTTCTGCCATGATTTGCTTCACAAGAAGTTTTGACTTTGGCAGCATTGAACTCTACCTGCTTGTATGGCATACTGCAGGAAGATCAAATTTTCCTCTATTACCCACATAAGAAAGCACGACAAAAAAATCTTCTGAGAAAATTTCCTACAATGATGACTGATATATTTACTGAAATGTCACTTACGGCAACAAACAGTCAAGTTGAAATGCAATATTGCCATCACCATAACTAATCAATTCTGTGAATGAGATTTATCTTTACGCTGCCTTTTTGTCCCAAAATCTAGTCTCCTTGATGTTGAATCTCAATAAAAAACACAACTAAAAAATATTAAAATTTTTTGATTCATCTGAAAATATTATGAGAAACATTAAACATAATCGAAACCTCAACTAATCATGAACTTCTAATAATTGTGTATGTTCATATGGATGCACGTTCAATCTATCAAACGTATGAAAACTAGAATATATTTTAGACTCTAATTGCATGCATAAAAAATTTCATTTGTATCTGATAAGTCGATTTTACGCTGACTATTTTATTTTTCTTGTTAAAGTCTGTAAGCAGATTTTGATTTCAAAATATTTTGGCGTTCTTTTTTTTTTAATACTTAAAATATGTAGTATTAATTTTTTAATCGTGTGTCTAATGTCTTGAAGAATGCAAAAATAACACTTTCTGATTATTCTTAGGAAAGTTATAATAATCATAAAAAATATAAAAAAAGAATTAATTTCATTTTTTCCTTACAGGTTACTTCACTATAACATATATACATATTTACTAAATAAATATGTATATATGTTGAGCATAATTCAAATCTACAAAGTAAATATATGTATAAAAAATCAATTTCATTGATTAAAATAGGAAATATACCAATAAACTGTCGTTCCTTGAAATATTCAAAAAAAAGTGTTTATTTTAGTTGTCGATTTTTTTTCTTAAAAATTATATAGTTTTCAAAGATAAATGGAATTTTTATACAAAATTTATGTAAATCTGTGTTATTTTCTGTGAGATATGGATTTATTCTTAAGAAGGACTTTCGTCAATTAGTAATGCCGTCAAATACTAATATTCCCGTTTTATTCCTCAATTTTTTTCAAGTTATTTTTGAGAATTCTATCTACTAACTCAAAAAAATTCTAAAAATAACAGTTGCAAAAGGATTAAAACAATCACTTACAATGCACTTTTTTATCTACGACATATATTAAAAAAATACTTTATGCCATCACCTTGGATGTTGAACGAATAAGAGACCTTTGTTCGAGCCTTAAGGGTAATTCAAAATGTTTTCTAGCAAACAAAATTCACAAAAAATATTTAAAAAATATATTCATGTTCATCTTGCATCGAAACAGCTCTTTAGCCAGATGGCAAGACGTTCTTGAGCCGAAGTAAAAAAATAAAGCTTTTTCGAAATTGTTTGAAGAAATTTAGCATTTTGATTGCTTTTGCTTCGCTTACATTCCGAACAGCTCATTTCAGCATTACTAGAATTTTTCTTCAATACTTTTTGATATGTCTCATAAAAATTTTCAATTATATGCTTAAAAAAATTTATGACAAGGGATTTGCTGCTGATGCTTTGAATTTATTATAAAAGGACGGATATAATGTTCTAAAATCTGCCCCCCCCCCTTTTTTTTTTGAAAAACGTAGGATAATCGAGGTAATATGATTAGCTTTTTTTTTATTTAAAAAAATTCTGATGTTAAGAAATTTTTAAATTTGAATGAGTTAAAAGCTCTCCAAAATCATCAAAATATTCAAAATATTTATTTTTCACTGAAAAAAAAGAAATTTTGATTAAAATTCATCTTGTCCATAAATCCATAAACCCATAAATGGAAAATATTTTTTTTGAAAATCAGCAGTTTGTTATTAAATGGTCTGTTATCTAAACTTTAATCTGAAATTATGATTTTGCTAGTGGAACTGGAGGAGGATTATTATGCCCGTTAAAGTAAATATAAAGAAAAAGGAAAATTAAATAACTATTTTTTTTTAAATTTAAGATGCTTTCAAAAAAGAAAGAAAGAAAGTATAGTGAAATATAAATGACTTATTCTTTTACTATTCTGAATTTATGCATTCTTTGATTTTTCTTATTTTCTTCCTTTTTTCTAAAATAAACCTTCCTTATTAATGTAAAATAGAGTGCATATATTTTGCTCTCTTCGAAAGTTGAATTAAGAAAAGATAATGGAAATATGTTTTTCAATCTACCGTTCTATAGCTATTTTTTATTAAGCTATTATATGAATACTTTAAGGAAGAATAGACGAAATAATTGATCATTTCTATTTTTGCATATTATCTATTGTTTATTTATTTTGCTCCTAAAAGTTTAATTTAAATTATTCTATAAAAGTTACAAATACAGATATTTTACGAACAATTATTCTATCAGTAATATAGGACACTGTAAATTATAACAACTTTAGAGCAATGGAAACAAGGTATAAATCGAAAATAATTCAATAGAGTTTTAAAAAATTTATCGTAGAAAATTATTTAAAATATTTCATGAAATTTAAATGAAGATGACATCAAATAATGATGACATTATCATAAAATCAAATAATGATGACATTATCATAAAAACAAATAATGATGAGTTTATCATAAAATCAAATTATGATGTCATCAAATTTGTTTAAAGATTATATGCATATCTATAAAGACATATAGCTTGAATATACAAAAAAGAAAGACGAAATTCAACCATATACAGGGTGAGAATGAAATGTCTCTATACATTTGACAGCATCTGCATTAAAGCAAATACACTGAATGTAACCTAATTTAATGCAGAGAATGTAGAAAATAAGAGAAGATGATTTTTGTTCACTAATAATTTGGAAATTTAGAAATGCAAGCGAACCAATAAATAGACTTAATGTATGGAAATAGATTATGTAAAATTCCATTGATAATGACAGAAACGATTTATTTACAGCAAATATTTTCAGAAAAGAAAAACGTTTTATTAATCAACATTAAGTCTTCCTCGCCATGTTCTGCATTTTCAGTGTGTTGAACTTCATTATGAAAGGAAACAGAGCATCACCAACTTTTGAGAGAACTTATTATTTATATTATTTATTTATTTTTGACTAATTCATCAATCTTTGATTCTCACTGTTTGCATATTAAATTTTATTTCAATCCGTATATTGCATGTAGTCAAACTTATTATTTCATTGACAACACACCTGTTTGACTACTAATTTAAAAAGTCCCTTAAACGAAAAAACATTATTGAGAAATTGTAATTAACATGTTAAGTGCATAATAGGAATTCCTTTTTTTTTTTCCTTTTTTTTATTTTAAAATTCCTTTTATTATGAATTAAACTTTTAATAACTGATTCAATTAATTGAGCCATTATGTAAGGTGAATTATTATATCACAAAAAAATCGCAATTTTAAAAAGCTGAAAATTCGAATTTCATAATTCAAATTAAATTGTTTTATTAATTAGAATTATGTTATTAATGAAATTGTTTTATTAATAAGAATTCAAATATAGTTGTTAAAATTCTGCATATTTGTATGTCTGGATTATGAAATTGATTTGTTATTTATTGCTTTTAAAATATTTTTTCAAAGAAATGAGTTCATTATCAAAACTTAGTAAGTAAATATGAATTAATATTTTTAGAAACCTTGATATTGTGGAAGTGAGGCAAACAGAATGAAGCATACAATCATAAGTGCTAAACTAGAAGCATTACTCTCATAATGTTTTCTAAAATTCATTTTTGCCGATTAGCAGATAAAACCGTCCATACACCAAATATTTCATTCCGTTCGCTATTGAAAAATAAAACGGAAACAAATTAATATTTCGGCGCTTTTATTTTTATTCATTTATTGTTTGTTATCAAGCTTTATTTTTTATTAAATAATAACTGTGAAGAAATTATTTTTATAGAAAGAAACTTAAAAACTTCAAGTTAGTTTCTATCTTTATAAACAATGGAGTGTATCATTTTATTTTCCTGACATATGAAAGTTTCTAAAAAGTACCGAAAAAATATCTACAATAACAGTGAATAAAAAGGGAACAATGCAGACAGACAAAAGCAGAAAAGGAAAAGAGGCGAACAATTATGAAAAAAGGCAAGAAAAGAAGTGAGAAACACATTTAGCTTATAGCAACCCATGACAGATAACAGTACTCAACCGAAGAAGTTATACATATACAGAAGGTAAAAAGAGAAGGCGGTTATCATTAATCTTGACGCCACAAAGAAGATAAAGCAATGTTACGAATAATGCGAAGTGGAAAAACAAATACAAGTGAAATATTCCTGTGTTAGCTGAAAAAAGGAAAAACCACTTGCTGCTCTTTCTTAAGATAGTAGTGAAAAAGAAATATTTTTGCACTTTAAGAACAAATAACTTACATTTTGCAGAGTACATTGCCTTCGTCTTAGATAATTTATTATTTTTAAATTATGTGATGGCAATATATTTATATTAAAATAACTTATTTAACGTATACTGACTGACATAATTATTATTTATATTTCTGACACTTTAGAAACTAATCTTTCAACTGTAATGACCCTCATACTCAAATTAACTTTAATACGTCTTTGAGTACTAAGGTCTTTTATAAATAGATACTTAAACGTCTATCGATTCGCATATAAGTCTTCTGTAATTCTCTCTAATATTAAGGCTATACTAAAACCTATTTCAAAATCCTTCTTAAGTTGTTCATAAATCGAATCATTAAGTCTCAAACTGGAAGGAGTTGAGACGAAACGAATAAGATCATGTTGTTATATATATAACTGCGAAGAAAATGTTTCTCATTTAAGAAAACAAATACAAAGGCAAAAATTAAAAAAAAAATATCGAAGATTTATTTTAACGTTTCATTAAGAAAATATAAAATGGGTATTTCTTTCCCATAAGGCTTTTTTATTGGAAGTAAATATCAGCTTATATTGAAAATGAACGAATAAATAATTTTTATTAAAAAATAAAAATAGAAGCCAATGCAGTAAAGCTTTCATTTTCTAGATGCATTAAATAAATCAATTTTATGTTTTAACTACTATTGCTGAGCTGTAAAATATCAACTTCGAAATACGAAAACTGTAGTTCCACAAAATCTCAACTCATCGTGTATACCTCGTATATACCTAATATAATGTGAAGGGCGAAACCTTACAGCATATTAGACAAATGCAAATTATTGTATTGTGTGGTAATTATTATTCAACTGAGTATCTATTATATTGTGTGCGGCATTTCATGACTGTAAATGGCATAGATGTCTCTGAATACTACAGAAGCAACCACATACATATATATACAAACATATCCTTGTACAAGTATAGATAGGGTTCAAAACAAATTAGAATACATAGTACAATCTGTTGCGTGAAAATTAATGTTATTTAATTTTCCAAAACTTTTATCCTCTAGATTTTAATACCTTGTATATCCGAAGGATTAGAAAAAAAACCGCTTCATAATTTTAAAACACTTTAACACTTTTATTACAACATTGCTTCAAAATATTTAAAAAATGTCTTTTTAACTATGCCAATTTAATACTCATGTAAATTTTTATTAAAATTTGGCAATTGTTAATTTTTTTTACCAAATTTCCAACAGTAGATAACATTTCTGCCTTGAAGCTCTATCCATTTTCATTGTGAACTATTTGATCACGTAATATTTTTCCCATTATGGAAAGTTAAAGAAGAAGGATTTTGTTTAATAGCTGTGTAATTTACAATACGGGTGGAAAGAGGATTTGTTACAATGTGTCGAAATTTGAAAGAGTTAAGAGAAAGAAAGAGTGATATTTAGGTTTTTAATATCGTTATGATGTTGTGGAACCGTTTCCATTAGAAAGGTTTATGTATACAATTAACAGAATTTTACTAAGGCATTGAAAATAACAAGACTTAATATCGACATTTTGTCGGTATATTGAACATAAAATTACAATAACGATTTACTTTCCAAAAAACATAGCCAATATTCCAGGCGAAACAGCTGATCATCTGAGGCGATAAGAATTAAAATAATTTTGAAAACTGAGATTGAAACATTTTTAGTTTAAAATCAGTAGAAAATTTAATGAATTATTTTAACTATGCATTTAATATATATATATATATATATATATATATATATATATATATAAATTATTTAACTTCATTTTCTAAATTTCTTATTTATCGGATAGATGTTAGTATAGAAGTTATAAAAATAACTTCAAATAAACGCGAAGCGAGTAAGGGAAATATGTTTTTTTTTGAAATTTCATATAAGTAATTTGTTGAGATATAATTTGAAATTAAGAACATAAAAAAATCAAACAAAACTAAAGTTTCTTGAAATGAGAATAAAGCAATTATAGTCCTGTCTACGTTTGATTAAAATAACCAAATGTAAATAGAACCATAAGTGCTATTACATTTTACAATTTATATGTACAATATTTCATTCGATTAAGATTATCTTAAAGTACAATGGATTTTCCCCCAGATTAAAATAATTCTATTAATATATATGCAAGAATTTGGTTATATAAAACTATGTTTCTTGAGAATTTTTCATAACGAATAAATGTCAATTTTTATTGAATGCATTTAAGAGGCATACCAATATAGAATGATTTTGTTACTCTGTAAATATTTTTAACGAATCTTCAAGAAAAATTTTATATGAAAATATATCATTATAACTTTGAAGATTTTAAGAAATTGTAAAAGAATGTAAATTATAAATAAGTAATTGTAAGAATATAAAAATAATTCAAAGTAATTGTTTAAAAAATCTTTCCACATATTTATTTTATCGAACTTCTTTAGCAATTCAATTAAATTTCATTTTCTTAATTCGTAAGAAATTAAAACGATACTGAAGTCTACTTTGGACTCCGTCATAGCCAGTCTTGTATTACATTAAGCATAATAAAGGTAATTGCAATTTAAGATGCATAGTTCTTCATATTATTAATGAGAAATATTCTAATTGGAGGTATTCTTTTTATTTTCTGAAGTTCCATTGATTATGATTTTTAAAATAAGTTTAATTTAAAATTGATATGCATAATTTTTTTTTCAGATTACGCATAAAATTTTGTCCATTCTGAATTGGCTTTAATATCTGAAACTACGATTTTTTTAATTCCTAATTATATGGCAGTTAGTATTTTGGGGGATCTATATGGATTTATATCGATTATTTCAATCCATATAAATTCTTAAGAAAAACAGGTAATTAAGCGTGTTTATAAATTTGTGTTTTTAATTAATTGTAACTTCTTTTAATAAAAAATTTGTATGTAAAACATTCTGTGCCTAGATACACATCGATTAAGTTACTATAAGCAATAAAGCAGCATAATTCCAGTAGATTTTCTTTATTTTACTTCTTAATTGTTCTGTGTGTAATTTTAAACAATTTTGTAACTGTTTCAACTATATTTCCTTAATATGCGTCGTTTTCTTTAAAAAAGACGAAGCTTTTCATAAATTCCACTCTAACATTGATTATTTTACCTTCTTCAACCAAAACCATTACCATTTTTTGTAATATTTCCAGATTCTTTTTAAAACAATGAACGGATAACATATAACGAATGCCTCCTTGTAGAAGTATTCCTTTCTGTAATGATACTTTATCTATTCTTAACAGAGTTTGCCATCTGAAATAGGAATTCCATAATATTTGTTACCATAGAAACATAATAATGGATTTCGAAAGCAACATCTGTCTGAAAAGCCTTCAAAAGAGATCTCTGATATGACCAGAATGGTAATAATTTCTGACATCACAGTCTTCATCTCTAAAGCATTGTTATTCAATCCCCGTAGACTGAACAATGCATTTTTATTCATGAAAAAAGACAGGAAATGAGAATTGGGACTCTTATTTTTTGTAGTTCTATAAAAAGGATCTCGACATTTATTCTATTAGCATATGTGGAAAATGGACGTAAAAAGAAAAGTTATTCAAGTTGCAAATTATTATGCTTATTCTTCTTAATTATTATTTCAAATAAAATAGGGCTAGAAGAAATGGTGAAAAAAGTATGTTAGTATCTCCATCCTCTGAGAAAAGCCAATTCATCAGTGTAACTAAACTTCACAGCGTCTTTCAAAATATTTGTTATGGATTATATAAATCCTTATTGATTCAAATTATTTAGATTGAAAATTCTAATGGAAGGTTGAATCTTTTATAAACCCAAATTAAATTTCTCAAATATAATAATGAAAAGTTGTCGTAGGAGAAGAAAATTTTGTTTTCTCGGTTCCGTTTCCTTCAGAAACAATGTGCGATTGAGCTTCTATGCATACGCACTATCGTGTCCCCTTCACATTTGTAGATGCATGGTATTCATGTGTAGAATTTTATCGTAACATCGTACTGGATACCATTTTTGATTCATTTTCATTTTCACAATGATTCTCTTCAGATTACTCCGGTTGCATTGGTATGGCGGGCAGTTCAGTTCTGATTACATTCATCAGGTTATTTAAATACCATGCTTTTTTAATAATTGACTTCTAGAGTCATGGATAACTGAACATAAGGATTCATTACTTCCCCATATTTTTTATTTTAATTAATTCGTGTCATTGTACAAGTAATATATCCTGTATAGAATTTTGAAACAAGTTATTTATGACAAGTCTCTAGCAACTAGCAACTATCAACTAAACATTCTTTCCAGTCTATGATTATACAAGATACAAAAATAAGAAAATGGCTTCAAATACACGAAAAAATGGGTTTAGTCATTTCCTCTATATTGATGAATAACTGTGAAGCTAGACGAAAACTTTTTCTTAACAAATTTCCTAGTAATAAATTTAGCAGCCGGACATAAATGTCAGACAGATAAGTTCTGTAAAGTATAAGGAAATAAAATCCTAATGGCTTAGTAATATATTATTTGCAACTTTATGCCATTAGATGCTAATACCTCAATCAAAACGTTACCTTGCATAAAATGTTTTTTAAATTATATTTTCCTCTTGGAAATAATTTCATCGTTGATTTTCACGTGATTCTGAAGATTTTTTTTTCATTATTAGTAAAGATATTATTTCGCTAAATTTATTTCCTCTGCTTATTTTGAGCAATCAATATCATAAAATTCTATAAATAAACAAGTATTTTTTTTTAAATATCTTGTTGGGATTTGGACTTCCACTTGTAATTGATAAGCATTTCAAGAAGTTGAATTTTAAAGAGGCACAAAAATCTGCATAAATATTTTCATAATAACGAACAAAATTCCATTTATTTTCAATGCTAAAAAAGTACAAAAGCAATATTTTATGAAGCTGACAGTTCAGATAATGAAAATAAATAAAATATGCGATTAATGAATAAAGTAGTCTAATAAAATTTAGAATTATCTTTCACATATTAATAAATAATACAAATTAGAATCTTAATGAAACTTTGATAAGCTGTAATTAAAGAAAAACGAAAACAATGAAGCTTGCGTTGAGCAATTTAAATGAATAATATGTTAAGCTACTCATGTTAATAAAAAAATAAATTAGCTGTTTAGGTTTTTATGGTTTTTAAATAAATGGCTACCTTTGAGTGGGAATATGACTTTAAAACATAATGTTTCAGAATGCTTTAATTATGGTTCTAGAATTCACATAAACTAGAACTAATTCATTGTATCGCATATCTCTTTTGAAATTAAAGAAATATATATGATTTCTAAGTTATTTAATATTAATATGGCATGGCATTCATCAAATATTTTTGAGAAAAATAAGAAAAATTTTAATTACTACAATAATTTTTATTGTCATTAAATAAAGAAATTGTGTAATATTTTGGTAATTTGAAAAGAGTGTCAAAAATCGTATTATTTTATTTTTTCTGAACGAATAATCTTAAATATCTTCGCCTTTTGGAATACCATTATTTTTCTTATAGAATTTATACATTTTCGATGGAATTTTAAAGATTCTTTTTTTTTCATTTAGAATCCTCTAGAAATTCAAAAGAAAATTAGCATCAATGCAAGAATTTCCAAACTATAAACTTTTTTGTTTTGTTATTTCCCATTTTTAAATTATTATAGATTAAAATATAAATATGAATATAAACTTTCATTCCTATCAATGATAAATAATAATAAACATTTTGGAAAAACGCATTTTTTTTATTTCTTTAATAAAAAAATAGCAGCTTAAGTTTAAAAAAAAATTCTGCATTTAAAAAAAATGCTTTTTAAAAATGTTTCGTAAGCATGTTCTGAATCAATGAATGATAACAGTTCTGCAATATTACTTAATTAAATTCAACTAGAAAAGAATATCCAACAAAATATTAAAACATTCTTACTCAAATATATAAGAATTCATTTTTTAATTGTATCAACGGCTCAGTTTTTAAACTCAATGTGTATGCTAGTCTGCAACGAATTTCATAGATTCAAATCGTAGTCGAAAAAGACATTCAAATGACAAAGAAGATATGCGATTTAACATTCTTATTTTTAAGCTTTCTCATTATATCAGGATATATATCCTATATTAGGATATATCCTAGCCCTCGACCTGAAATATAACTCGAACCAGAGTCACTCTTGCCAGATATTTGACTGAATCGAGGTTCGATGCGCTATCTTTAATGACTAGACCTTAGTTCCGCGGCCCTCATAATTCAAATAAATATAGTTATAGTATCTATTCTCGACATTTATAATGAAAGGAAATTAAACTCTTTCTACGCTCACTGTAATAGTATATAGAGAATGGCGAATATAGAAACTAAATGAATTAGATTTTATTCCAGCCAGTGAAAATATATTAAGGAATTTCGCCTTTAGTTTAAAAATCAAAAACGAATTTCTTTTCATTTTTGTAAAGAAAGTGATTTAGAAATGCTTTACATGGAAATTCACTTGGAGCATCAAATCTGTTAATCCTTATTAGCATCTATATTAAAGCGATAACGAATGGTACATCCGAATAGACAATACAATGTGGTTTTGCTCAACTTAGATATGATATTTTGATATATGCTGAGGCTATTACAGATTTATATGTTATTTTTTTATTCAAAATTAATTAATGAAAACAAGGATATAATTTGAAAGGCTTTGTTTCCTCTCTTATGTGCTTATAAAAAGTATTTCTTCCTTGTACAATTAAGTATTCCAAACTTTTTGTGTGATTGAAAGTTGTCGACTCATTACCACATTATAAGATATACCACAGTTTGAAAAAGATTTGCATAAAACATGTACTTTATATATAATAATAATATGGTGAATAAGATGATCAAAAATATAAAAAAAAGGAATTATGAATTATGCAAACTTTATTTTGTAAATTTGCGATGTATCTTGTAATATAAGATATATCCTCAAATTTAATATACTAATTCTATGAACAAATATGCTGATATTTACATATCAAAGTATTTCAAAGTATATTCAGAAGAGTTCAATATAATGATATTATAGATTTTTCCTTTCATTAATTCCAGAGTAAAAATTTTTATGACAAATTACAATAAATATTCTCAGAAAAATCTTACAATATGATGTGCATATAATTTCTTAATTTAATCGGGGTGCTTATAACAAATTTAAAAGCAATATTTATCCTAACTAATGTTTCTATTTTTAAGAAATTCTGTTAATTAAAGCAAGAAGAACCAAATGAATCCGTAAATGGTATTCTGTTAGAGCTATTAGTTACCACACTGAATAAAAATTCAATTTTATCTGTTTAGAATGCAGTCAAGAGAATTACTTCCATTGAATCTAAGCATATAAATGAGGCTGCTAAGTAAATTAAAAAGAATAATTGATCTTAAACTTGTAAAGAAAATTAAGTTTGGTTAAATGCCCCATTAAAAGAAACTTTTGTATTTTAAACGACCGATTTTGTATGGTACTAGAGAATATTCCAAACAAGATCCATTACGTTGGTACTAATCTTTCTGTTGAATTTAATGTCATTTTATTTTTAAATCATTCGGGTGTAGTTTATAAGGATTATCTTTAGTTTCATTTCAAAATTTTGTGGGAATTGAAAACATGTTTTTTTTTCTCGTAACGTTGCGTTGAAAGAAGAGCATTGCAAATTAAAATTTCGAAAACCAAGAATTTTTTATTAGTTTTTGAAAACTATTAAAAACTCCTTCCAAATGAATTTTAAAATTGATGAATTTTTTTCATGAGGAAAATGTGAATATGTTACGTTTTTAAAAGTCAATTTTATTTTTCTAGATATAAAATTACTTATAAAGAATTAACGCATCAATATCTTCACTAATAAAATACTTTCACCAAGATAATTAGAAAGTTTGTAATCAGTGTTGCATTTGATCTGTGTATTTTACTGAAGGATAAAAAATCTCAGACGTCTGGTTATTATGGGAGAAATATGACGAAGGAACGATATTAAATTCCCTTACAGGATTTTCATTTCAAAATTATAAATCGACTAATGTATGGTAAAGAAAAAAATAGCTGAAAAAGTAAAAATCAATGTTTTTAGAAGCCAATAATTTATTAGCAATCAATAAGTAGTTAATAATCATTAAATGTTTTTTTTAAATCAACTATGGACTAAATTTTGAAAAAGGCCATATAGCCATTTCGCTCTGAGAACTAAAACATAATTAAATCAATCCCCAAGTGCATCAAAATAAATAACGCTCCTTAAAAATTGAATTATATTGTAAATGATATTAAATCTTCAGTGGGACTAGAGGAGTTCTGTTAGTGCAATTTTATTTTATTATAAACATTTATTGAATGGAATAATTTAATAAATATTTGATTATAATACCAAAACTATTATTGAAATGAGAGTATATAAATATGTTTTTTAAGCTGTTATTTTAATATAGAATATTATTAGAGATGATATTAATAGAGAAAATATATTCGAACATTCTATAATATCATGAAATATTTGTAGAGAATATATTTTTGGGCATTGATATTGAATGTTGATTATAAAGTCATTTATGTTATAAATATTTCTTCGTTTTCCCTACCATTCGATATATTTTAGGTTTCTTTTGAAGATATTTTAGTCCTCTATATTTATATTCTAATCATTTCCTTTTTTTAAAAAAAATATTTTTAATATATCTCCAGATGGCAAAGTATTTTTTTTTTCATTTCGAATATAACTCGAATTATAATTTAATTTAATTATCTAGCACATTTATTGAAAATTGAAATTATCATAATTTTTTAATTGACACTACTCTTTTTTTCTGGAAATGAATCTATCTGTTTCAATCCAATTTCAATGATTAATTTTAATTTGAGAGTTGGAACAGAGAAAATTCTACTGCCAGAAAACAAAATTTTTAATTTCATTATATATATGTCTGTCTATAGTGTGCAGCAAATAATTATTTTCTATTTTTTAAGTAATCTGTCATTTTGAATGACTTTTTCTACTACAACTTCATAAGAGTATATATATTAATGGGTTTTTTTTCTTATGCTTTATATAAAAAGATGGCAGAAACAATAAATAGTGCTAGAAGAACAAATGTACATACGTGAGACTCGCTACTTTAAAAAATATTCATGGATTTCAAGTTAAATGAAATTTTCTGGCAAACTCGATTAACAAATTTTTTGCTTGCAAACACAATGATATTTCCTGACTACACATCTTTTAATTAGCTAGTATTATTTTCAAATAAAGCGTAATGCGCTTCTCAGATTTGCGCCTGATTTAATCTTCCATAGCTAATTAAATTTTCGCATTTTGGAAAGATAGATTAATTAATATAATCATTCAAAAGTATTTTAGAAGAAAAATTATAATCCTTTAAGACTCTGGAAATGAAAGAAAATATCATTTTTACGAAGTTACTGTGATCTACTTATCGATTTAATGTTCATTAAACCATATAACCAGTTTGTTAATGCGATTTTGGTTATTTATAAATTTTTTTGTGTACAAGGCCGTTTAATTTTTAAGTAAAATTGTTATTTCATAAAAGGAAAATTTGCTTTGAAATTAAATGACACGAAAAAAGATAATTAGCATTTCAGAATACATATTTCTTAAAATGCTGTTTTTTCGAAAATGGAAAATATATGTTTAAGCAAAATAGCAAACTTTGAGAAAAGGATTTAATTACGTGTACATATTATTGATACATATCACATATTTTTATCCAGTGAATCTCGAATATTCTTTTTAGTTACTTATTTTTCTATGCATTGTTATATAAATTCCAAAGTAAAAGGTATCAGATAAATAATTTAAAAACATAAAACAAATTATTTATATATATACTATGTATAATTTGTATTTCTGGTCAAAATTATTGTTATATGCTCAAATGGAAATATTGAAAACAAGTTATTTATATTTTTAATTTTAATTTTGATTCAATATTTAATCCTTTTCCGGAGTGATTACCCTTTTTCATAATCTTTTAACCAGACTTCAAACTAGTAACGTGAATTAATTCAACACTTCATGCTCACAAAATTATAATTATTTCTGGAAGAGGGATAATTTAATGCTATTCATATTTAACTTTCATAAATAAGCCAGTGAAAATTTCTAACAATTTACGATAATAAAATGCAAAGCAATGTTTACATTATAATTGATTATAATACTGTAATAACATTTTTCCTCAGATGCTCTTACCATGTTTATGCTACAGAAAACATGATATTTCAAATTTTACTACCACGGAAATGAAAGAACAAACGGGGAATTACAGTTGTTTACATGCCTGATAATTAATTATCTTTTCAACACCGGATATTAATTATAACGAAAAGTAAATGCAAGTCTTCTTAGTGGCATTGTACATTGATATTTATTCTATTATAAATTCTACTCTTGCTAACTTAATATTTTCGTCATTTATAAAAGCAATCATTATGAACAACTCGTGCGATAGGAAGTTCATTAAATTATAAAACTTCTACATACAGCAGTTATTTATATATAGAATTTGATTAAAATGATTCTGGAAGTATTCTTGAAATATTCTTAATTTTTGGACAAACCATTTTTAAATATTTGTTTTATAAAGTTATACAAGCGTGAAACTCTAATGTCAACGCTTTTATTTGAGTTACTAATGAGAAATTAAAATTTGTTCAGAAATCATTTTATAAACAGTATTATTATATGAACTGCACTTCAATTAACTCTCACAGTCTTTCAAGATTAAATTAGGGAGTAATTTTGGAAAACGAATACAAAAATGTGTATTAATTATAATAATTTAGATGAGTGTAATGTAACAATTGCTTCTTTTTTATATATAGTGTATAAAGTATAAAATGCGATACATAAACCTAACAAGGGCCATTTCTGCAGGATTTTTTTAGTTAAAATATTGCAAATAAGGATAGTCATACTATAATATCACTTTGGATTAAAATATTATATTTCTCTCAAAATATTGCCAGTAATTATTTCTAAAAATTAGAAATTCTTAGTTGTTTAATAATCTTTAAAGCGCAGGTATTAAAAATTACATAAGGCATCAATCCGCAATTGCACTTTTCAGATAATTGAGATATTAAAAGAGAGAACGGGAAAATGGTTGATATCACATATGAGTTATGACTTATACAAAACTTAGGGAACAGACAATGAATTTTTATAAGGTAATAAAAAAAGTATAAAAAGAAGTGGACAAAATATCTGCAATACTGCATTTTCCTCTAAATAACAGTACGTAATAATAATAAATTTTATCGCCAATTTTCAAGAAACAATTGTTTTTGCTTTTAATTAATTTAATTAGTTAAAAGCAAAATTTATTAATAAAATAAATAAATTTCATTTATTAATAAAATGCAGATATATGAAATTATATATCTCTATTTTAAGATGGTGGTTGATTAATTGAAACAATCTAATAACTAATAAATATTTATTGCGATTATTAGCATAGATTAATAGTAAAAAAACTTTAATTTGCCTTATTTAATTAAACTTAGATAGCTGGGTTTTCTTTTTTTTAAATTTTTGTCAATTGAATCATTTATTTATTTTCGAAAGCATGAGTTATACTTTTAATTTTTATTGAAAATGTAAAAATCACTATGAAATCACCGAAACAAATATATTGCTATTAAGAGCTGAATTTCATTTATTATCGAAATATTAATGCTGTTTCATTCGAACAAAGAATGTAATAAAATATCCATATTAAACTATATGAAAATACCTAAGTTCATAAAAAATTCATCTTTCAAACTTTTTTCTAGTTCTTATACGAAACACTCTTAAAGCGAAGATTAAGACCCTTAAAACGAAGAAGATAAGAAACGCCTGTAATGTTTTTTGTTAGCATAGTAAATAATACATAAAAAATAATTATTTTTCACATTTTTTTCCAAAATTAATAATTATTAATTAACATAGCTATCGGGATAGAGTAAACTGAGATATATAACAATAGGCACAGT
Organism: Argiope bruennichi; assembly: GCF_947563725.1. Taxonomy (NCBI): domain Eukaryota; kingdom Metazoa; phylum Arthropoda; class Arachnida; order Araneae; family Araneidae; genus Argiope; species Argiope bruennichi. Next base: position 81,425,389 of record NC_079159.1, on the reverse strand, counting down.
AGATTGAAATTCAGTTTCTGCTATTTATTCAATTCGATTAAGTGCATGCGTCAATTTATTATAAGCGTAAAAGTATTTTTAGGAAAGATTTAAAATATCACAATATCTATAAGATGAATTAATTTATAGTTTCATCTGACAAGCTATTAATATTTGACTTCAAATCCCATTTCCATCAGCATTTTAGCGAGAAATTTGGGGAACATTACTGGATAAATCGTTACTTCTAGGAGATCTTTAAAAGTCTAACCTATTCCGAGAAATAACCAATTCGAAGATGAAGGATTTATAGAACTTATGAATTATTGCCAACTGGATATAAATTATGTTATTATATTTATATATCTATAATCATCGAGTCAGCCGCTGAGCTTAACTTTCATGAGATTATCACCCACTTCGATAAAATGACATTGCCTAGATGAGGGTCGCGTAGCAATTGAATACATATTTCTTCGCTTGACTGAAAACAAAAATTTTACTATTTATGAGTGTATGCATGGGAATATTCAACCCACATAAGCGAACAAAGGAAATTATTCTGAGGAAATTTATTGAAATGTGCTTCAACTAAATAAGAATGGTCGCAAATTATAATGTACAAATACTATACTTTTTCCTACATTTGACAAAATAGATAATGTTACAAGATTTTTTTCTTTCTTTTTTTAGAAATACACACATGATGATAAATATGCTATATGAAAAAGACTAGATATAAATTACATATTTCATCATGTAATGAGTAAAATCAAATATATATATATATAAATATAAATATATATGAAATATAGTTTATTATAAAATGTAAAGCAAAAAGATGATTATTAAAGAAAGATTATTTTAAAGCATAATACATTGATCTGAAAATTATCAGGACTACAAATTAAAAAAAAATGTATAACAATTGTATTGTTCTTGATATTCCTGCAGGCACTCTGGATTGCTGAAGAAAATATCGTTAGAGATTAGAGCATTTATGACAGAAAGATTGATCTATTGAACAGTTTTAATGCTACTTTCTATATTTTTTAACTTTTATAAAGTGTATAAAATATCTTTATGTGTATTACAGCATAATCTATCGGCTGATTTTCTATTGAAAATTTTATTTAATAAATATCAAGAGGTGTTTTTTTTTAATTATCTGTAGGTCGAATTTTATCTAATGTTGACCAATAGAACGCATTATGGAGTCCTTTAAAGAACTAAAACTTATTTCTTGCTAAACTTGTATACAGCATATTATCATAATGTGCATGACGTACTTAAACTAAAATTGTCATATGTTTCGATGATTCAAATTTCTGCAGGGAAGAGACGTGAGGAAATATAAAAGAAGAGAAAGAAAACTGATAAATACTGAATTGGATCCAGTTCGTGTCGGACCATAGCAGACTGATTGCTGACAAAAAATTATAATAAATTTTTAACCTTAATATATGGATGTGTAATTGGCATGCTCTTATATATATGTGCATATTTATTTAATGATGTAGAACGTACATTTTTGAATAAAAAAAGTACAACATTATGACGAAATTGGAGTTATAGTATTGTCATTAAATGAATGTATAAGAGCATCGCTGCAGCCTTAACAAAGTGATACTTCTCAACATACGACAGCAATTTTTCGTATTTTCAGCCTCTCCCTTATGTCACTGGAAATTTGATACTCTGTTGTGTCTCTACGGTCTTTTGTTCTCTACGGTACGATATAAAAATGTTATTTCTTCATATCTTGACCAAATCTCCTCTGACACTTTTTTATGTGACATAGAATGAATCTCTATAAGTACTTCGGCAGTTCTAGCTATATTATTCAAGGACCTCATTGATACCATTGCTCACCAGCTCTAGTCCAATAATTTCGGCGAGAGACAAAATCTCATCGATTCAGACTCCACCTGCAGTTTCTCAAACTTTTCAGATTCACGTTCGACAACGCATTACGGCGAAACCTTCTTCTATATTTATATGAAGGTTCATTTCAAAAAGCCCTCAACACAGACTAATGCAAGTCGGCGAGAAGTTGTCACGATCTTTCTGCGAAACATCCATCGCTAAAAGAGTCATTTTTATATAGTTTGCTTTGCTCGTTAAGTAAAGTTTGATTGTATATATATCTTAATTTTTTTTCAACAAAGCCGCTTTTTTGCCCTCCAGAAATTTAAGGCAAATGCATTGTTATGTTTAAATTAAATGCAGCATTTCAATTATATATTACATTGCAATAAAAAACAATCAACAATGATGCAAACTACTTAAAATGTAAATAAAAATGGAAGAACTTTATATTTTTTCTTCTAATTTCCTAAAAATATATTTCCTCTTTTTCTATTATTTTAAATTCTGCTATTTATTTTAAAAGACTCCATTTCTCCAAAACTGTAATTTTTGTTCTTTCTTTAAAACACTTTTGTTTTTGTTCTTCGTTTTTCATAATTAATTAATTATATACTTAAAATCATATAATTCCAAGATAAGCTATTGGCAATAAATGTTCAAAATACTAATAAGAATTCAAAATTTTTGATTACATTCTTCTAGTTGCAATAATCTAACTCTAAAATTTAGTATTTAAATCTTCCCAGATTCTCTCCCACGAATATCTAGTACTTAAAATTCAACTTATCAAAATAAATGTAAAGTCGACTCTTGAATTACTTCCCACATTAATTAAACTAAGAGTCTCGAGAGAAATGAAACTTTCTTTCGCATGGTACATTATGCAAAATCTTCTTTATTGTCTCCAAAAATGTAAAATCAGATAAGAATGTTACGACGGTAAATTAGAGCAGGTCAAATTATTCACCAAAGATAGTGCAAACAAAATTTTATGTTGAAATGGCCATTTAGACCTATATTAACAATATAGGTTTTTACTATACCAAGCAGGGGCCGTCGTGGCTCGGTGGTAGATTTCAGGTTCGAGACCCGATTCCACCGAAGAACCGTTGCGTAAGGCGGCCTGTTGCACGTTAAATCCGTCAGGGCTAAACGTTCCCCGCTGTTGTGGTGCGGAGATGGGGTGCCAGATCAGACGTCGTCCTCGTCATCTGACAGCGGTCCAAAATCACGTGGTCAGTCCCAAAATAGCCCTAGTGTTTCTCTACAATTTGACGTTAATATAACTAAACTAAACTACTATACCAAATAACGTAAAGCCGATCTCGCTTTACTTTATTTACCATTTACCAAACTGTTACGAAATGTGTGGTAATAATTCTCGGAGTTGATATCAGGATGAAAGATAGTAGTACACTCTAATCCGAAAGCAGAAAGTAGACATCTCCATTTTCTAAATGAATGTAAATATTCCCCATATGAGTTTTCCTACCCATGGTACAGTTCATTTAAAGTGAAGATAAACGTTTCATAGCTTTCCTGTCTATTCTTTGTTTAAGTGTTTAAGAAGTACAAGGATATGTGGCGCTCTTATTTATCTATGTAAAAGTGGCATTGTCTTTTATAGCTATACCGATTATTTCTGAAAACAATGAATTAAAATCGAAACTCTGAATTGGAGAACAACATCGTAAAATAAATTAGCAAAAGTTTGAAAAATTAAGTGATTGCTTGCACTATTTGATACCATTATTTAAATGCATTTGTTCTGAAATAATTGAAACGCCAATCATTAATTTCAGAAGTAACTGAACAAATTTAAAAAAAAATATTTTCGAAAACTGCGTACTATTTTTTCTAAAGATATTAAAAGTTGTTTCGAATACTGAAATCGAGAATTAATAAGATTTCTAATTTTTAAGGCTCAAAGTTTGGTTTGGATACAGAATATCCCACGCAAGGTTCTTTTAATAAAAGTTGATGTGTGAGGCTCTTTTAATAAAGGTGAATACGTAAGATTCTTTAAAAAAATTTAACATTCATGTTCATGTCATAAGATAAATTTAGAAACTAAGACATTTTGTTTATGTAAGTTATTCTTTTATTATAGAAACATGGTTACAAATAACATTTTTATTTTTTTATTTTTGAGACAGAAACTAAAGTGAAGTGTGCACATCCGGATAAATTAATTTTAATTTTTGAGGCAGCAATCCTAATAAATTTATATGTTTGATACATATAAAAGAGCAGTTAATGATGAGTGATAACTAATTATTTGATTTTATGATTCGTATATTAATTATGGTTCATATTAATGTATCTTTAATAGAAGAGTCTGATCACTGTTTACAAAAATGAATCTGTGAATTGCTAATACGTTTGAAAGTTCGACAAAACGCTTCGAAAAACATTTATTTTTCTGAAATGTTGACAGACGACTAGATTTTCACCTAATTTTGCAGATATATAGGAAATGATTATCTTATATAATTAACTTTACTATATATCACGAAGGATATATAAGCAGATATCTACTATCTAAAATTCTACACCAAGTTACAGTTAAGATACTGAGCATGAAAAATGATCAAATACTTCAAATTAATACTCGAGGGATATTGTTGAAGTATACAGGGTGTTTATTTAGTCCCGGACCCATTTTGATGCTTAATAACTCATAAAATAATAAAGATAGATTAAAATTAATAACATAAATGGTTAAATAGACTCAAAAAGTTTCATGACCCTTGTCAATGAACTTTCACGTGTGCCCCCTTCGTCGCACGGAGAATATCAAGTCGATAGTCAATTTCACGTCAGGTAGCGGCAAGCATGTCGGCATCCACAGAGCCTGTTGCGGTTGTAATTCTGGCTTTTAGGTCATCAATGTTCGACACTCTCCTTCTGAAAACGTTGGAGGATCTTTTTGGTAAATTCTGAAATTTCTCTGTGCTTGCACTATTGATTTCGTTTCTATGAACCACCATAAAATCTGTGCTTTCTCTTGTGGTGTATGCCTTCTTATTAATATCCGCTCGAATAAAACATCACATACAAAAGTACTACATAGAACAAACACATCAAAAGTAAACATAACATAGCAATAGTTGCCAAAAACAAAAGAGAGAAAAATGCAATTAATAAGCAGACGATATTTAGAAAAGTACAGATATTTAGATTGGAAAATGAAATTATTTGAAATTAACCACACGCGCAGACGATATTTACAAAAGTAAAAATATTCAAACCTGAAAAGGAAAACATATGAGTTATTCCATCGATAAATGCCATAAGTTTGTTTATATCTTCATTATTTTATGAGTTATTAAACATCAAAATGGGTCCGAGACTTTATAAACACCCTGTATTTTGATATCAGAAATCTACATCTGCATAACTATAAATCCCGCCGTCATCCACTATAAATCGAAAGAAAGAATTAATGAATGAATATGCTGATTATTCAAAGATTATGACATTGTTCTAAGACGATTCGAAATACGTTTTTCAATCGACAAAGTTTAAAAAATTAATTATTTTTCGAATTTTGTCATAGATAATTTATTTATCAGTCAATACTAGCAAGCTTTGCTTTGAGGTGAATTTAAATTTGTATTGATGTAATTGATTTCGTTCTAGATATTTTCGAGAGAAAGAAATCAAGGATTTCTTAAATCAAAAGATGAAGAGTTTCTGCAACTGTTTTTCAGCTTAAAATAAATGATGAATAAAAAATTTAAATAAACGGCTGCAGTATATAAATAATTATTTTCTATGTAGTAACGCCAGTTAAAAAAATGTTTACGATTTTTTATTTTTGTTATGAACTTAATCTTAAGTTGAAGGTGTTAACCATCAAATATCTGAATAAAAAGACAATACTAAATCTAGAAATAAAGTAATGTTTTGCCTGTTTATTTACTGACATTTTTTAATTATTAAGTTTTATGTAACTCGTATATCCACGTTCATTCGGTATCGCATTCAACAAATACACGCACACACAAAAATGAAATAAAAAGCAAAATATACAAAAAAAGGGGAGAATTTCGTCAGGTGAAAAGTAAACATTCTTTTCCAATACACTCCAAACACTCTTTCTCAATCGTTATTTAAAATAGTCGGCATTTATTTTGGCAAGAGAGCGTACGAAGTTTCTGCAATTTATACATTTCAAGACACACGAACGTAGACTAACGTTTCGAGTTATTCTATTTTATGGATAAAGATCAATATTCTCATTCTAATGGCAACTGTTTAAGAACTGGAAGTGAGTTAAAAGAAAGATATAGCATTCTTTTTTTTTACTTTTTTGCATGAAATTTTTCTAATTCCAATAATAAAGAAATAGATTTTTTTTAAAAAAATTGCAGTGTGTGTGGGCTTTCAAAGGAAACGAAAGTTATGATCACTTGTCGAGCAAATGAGATGCTCATGCTGATGTTCATTAAGATATTATCCTTCATTATTTTCGAAGATATTATTTTCATTATTTCAAAACAGCCACTGTTATACATTGAACAAGGTCGGAAAATAAGACGTTTGTATTATGTTTTTGTTGAAATCTTAAAAATATCGGTGGCTTACAGTTTTCTAATATATTTCTTTTTATATATTCACTTCTTTATTTATTTTTTTGACTTCGATATAGTTTCTTTCCTAATTTTTGTAAGATTTCTGTAACTCCATACACATTTACGAGCAAACAAATCTGAGTAGATTATAAATATATAAAAGTCAGCTACCATTTATAATTATGCATTCAAAAATAGTTTTGTAAATTGAGAAAATTCAGTATATATATATATATATATATATATATATATATATATATATATATTAAATATGAAATTGAATATATGAAATAATTGAATATGAAATATGAATTGGAATATAAAATAACTGACTATGGAATGATTGAATATAAAATTGAATATATGAAATAATTGAATATGAAATATGAAATGGAATATAAAATAACTGACTATGGAATGATTAAATATAAAATTGAATATATGAAATAATTGAATATGAAATATGAAATGGAATATAAAATAACTGAATATGAAATGATTGAATATAAAATTGAATATATGAAAAAATTTATAAATATATTTCATTTGTAACTCAGTTCTCTCAAATTATCACAAATTTTACCATCTAATAAATAAAATATTTTTAAGAATGCAGCAAAAATTAGCTAATTCAGCATTTCTAACTAATCAAAACAAATTTAACTATAAATGGCGAGATTGACGTTTCAAAGCACACATGCAAAAATTATTAACTGTTCTCTTTACTAAAAGGATTCAGTTTTGTTTCAATGGGGTCAGAAAGTCATGATGTGTTAAAAGTGTGAAGATAAACTATTCAGGCACAGGAAACTTCAGTACGAAATCCAGACGTCGCAAAATACACAGCGAAGGAGAGCCATTCCAAGTTTTCTGAAACGCAATAAAATGTCGGCGGGTGAGTTAAACTTCACGGTGTCAGCATTTTCCTTATTGAGAATTGGGGTTTTCGATTTCCGGGACTTTATTTCGGAATATTTACTGTATAGAAATGAAATCTAATATATTCTTTATTTGTTGACTGATATAAAATTCTTGAGTTATGGAATTTTGTAGAAACTTTCCTTCATGCAGAATTCAATAACGTCCTACCAAAGCATACCGATTTAAATCCTGTAAAAGATAATATTATCAATAAAAATATTGAAAGAGTTCTTCATTTTGAATAAGGAAGTGTAAATGAAATTTTTGGCAAATTGGCAAATATGGGAAAAAAATTAAAAATATTCTTGCAGATTCGAAGATATTCGTAGAATAAATGAATACATTTAGATTTATTAGTAGATTTTATTCAGCAGAATTTCATGTTAAATCTCATATTATTTTGCAATATTTGTAGGAATGTCAGCAACATTAGCACTTTTAAAATGAAAAAAAAAAGTCTTCGGAAGTTTCACTTTACCTCAGTTCAAACATTATAAGCATAACAAATATTAAGACAATTTCATTTTCCATTTAAACTAAATATCATTAATCCTTCTCTAAAATAAACTTTATTAATTAATGACCACGTTTCGGCTATCATCTAATTCGTCCAGATACCATACCATACCAAACCATATTGTTAAACAGTCAATATGGTATGAGTTTTTTTTAAAAAAGTCCATCGTTATTAGATACGCCTGAGAATCATGAATATAATTGAATCTGTATATTACCAATTACCGCAAGTGAAAATTAAAAATTGTAAACTCACGAAAAAAATGCAAACTAAAATATCAAGGAAAAGAAACGAAAACGAAATAAAAGCGAAATGAAAATCCTGTTTCGAAGTCAATTACTGGATTGAATGTTTTAAGGGTGCATATGGATTACATGATGAAATTTAAAATATTGCATGAAGTTAAATATTAAAATATATTAAAAATAAAGGAAACATTGTTCAAAAATAAAACTGATTTCATCGAAAAGATTTCTAGATATATTTTCAATTTCAAGATAGTGTGAAAACTGGATTCGTGTTATAATAGTTTTAGGGGATATATATACCAATTTCCATATGGAAATCGTAGCGATTTTGCATTTGGCTACGGTTGAGTTTATTTTCGCACTTTTCTACCGGCTCTTTTGTATCTTCTTTCTTCTGTCAGAATACACTTTTTTTGGTGATTCGGCAAATCAACTTCTGAGTATTTATAAGAATATTTTGAAGCTCCTTTAATTAGCTAAGGGAAACATTGAATGAAATGCAGCAATAAAAGCTTAAATAAAACTTTCTGAATTTCGTACGGTGGTATGTTTAGGTTTGATTGTTGCCATTTAGACAACAAGCAATGGTTACCATTTCTGCGCCACGTATGTTAAGGTTTTAATTTTAAAGACCAGTCGATAGTTTAATGGCCAGCTGATTGGCCTGTGTGATATTGGTTGTGTTTAGTTCCTGTTATATTGCTTAGATGTATTTTTATACCCATGATTCCATCAAATAGTCAAGCAGTGAAGTCGTGTCACTTTAATTATTCTACATGTACTCGATTATTTGATTAAATAAAAATTAAAATAGTTTTTGCCGTTTTTTCACGATAGCTTTCTAAAATATTATTCTACAAAAATATTTTTATACTGTTTCAATTCTTTTAAATGTATTTTTGATCATACCAATTTAACAGTCCCATGAATTTTTTGGACTTTTTGTAAAGTTTTAATAATATTTTTTTTGGTTTAATCCCCCCAAAAACTTTGCATTGTTGCCCTGAAATTCAAACTATTTACATTGTGTCATCAAATATTTAATCATATCATTTTCTTCCATTATTGAAAACTAAAGGAAAAGGATTTTTTAAAGATATGTAATCTACAAGTGAAGTAAAAATATGAAGACAAAATATCAGGCGATTTTTCAAGATAGATGAACAAGGTATTTATGATTTAATAGCGTTTTGTTGCTATGGGACTGATTCCATACGATACGTTCATGTACACAATAAACATTATGTGATTAAAATAAATAAAATAGCACGACTTTAATGTCAGGCAGTTTGGCAGATTATGGACATGTAGTATTCATATCTAAACGGTTTATCTGAAATCAAATTTTTTAAATATAGCCGGCGAACCAACTCATCGCCTGAGGTGACTAATAGGTGATAAATAGAATCTTACTTTTTTACTTTCAACAATCAAATTTCTAGAAAATTACGCTATTCAGTATTTGATAAAATAATGAAAACGTGTTGAATTTCAGAGCAACAACGAAATCTATTGCTGAAAATTAAATTAAAAAAAAGTCTTTAAATGTTAAAAAAATTCATAAGAGCGTTGTAAGATTTGCATACGTAAGAATAAGACTAATAAGAATAATAAATTCTTTAAGATATTTGGTTCAGAATTTCATAAGAATTTACTCTTTAGAGGATAATATTGTGAGATAAATCTTTCTTATTTACTCTTTAGAGGATAATATTGTGGGATAAATCTTATTTACTCTTTAGAGGATAATATTGTGAGATAAATCTTATTTACTCTTTAGAGGATAATATTGTGAGATAAATCTTATTTACTCTTTAGAGGATAATATTGTGAAATAAATCTTATTTACTCTTTAAAGGATAATATTGTGAGATAAATTTTATTGCTCTAAATTTGTTACTTGTTTGAATTACCGTTCTTAGATATTAGCAAAAATATAGACTGACTGACGATAAACTCTTTAATGGAATGAATTCTATTAAAAGACGATATAGGTCTACATTTTAGTTGATAAATCAGAGGCTCAAATTTTATTCTTTGAACTCTTTTCGTTTTGCAGTTAATCATATTCACTTGTATTCGGACAGTTAAACAGATATATTTCCTCTGAATGTATGCCTTTCATAATTAGATAGAAATCTAACAATTTGGAGTAAATTCCATGAACCTTATTACGCGGAAAAATAAATAAATATCATTCTGAAAAGTTTTATTCTATTACAAAATCAAAGAAACCTTTGCTATTTCGTGAAAATAAAATTGTCTTCTGCTCTAAATTTTTTTAATAAAAATTGTTTATATAAGAAATTGATATAAGAAGAATTAGAAAATTAAATGATAAAAATTAATTCTTTAAACATAAAATGAAATCTGATAAACAGAAAAGGAATCAAATTAAGAATACCCCATAGAATTTCGAAACTGTAATTTAGACTCTTTCTTTCAGTGAATTAATGAAATCAACTCAATTCTTTTTCAAAATAGCAAAAAGGAACAGAGAAAAGCATTATAAGGAGGACAAATGCTTTCGAGGTTTTTTTTTGTATCTATGTTATAATTGAAACTGGCAACGGGATATTTTTTTCCTCCAACAATAATCGAAGAAGCCACTTTTCTTATTTATATCACATGAGAAATTACGGGTATTTGTATTTAACTATAATTCATTTTGTCTTTTCCGTAATTTTTTTAAACATTCCAAGTTTTATTTCTTGAATTTCTTTTAAATCTAACTTTCAGCTTTGGACTATAAATGATTGAATCCGAAACATCATTAGGTACCTTTCTTTGAAATTCCAGAAATTAGCTAAAAGGAACAAAGCCAAATTCAGCCGATTTCAAAGAAAAATTCAAAAAATATACTTATGATCTGCCTATGTTTAAATGATAGTCAAGAAAAGAAACGATGCATAATTTTTGCAACTAAATAGATGAATCAAAAAAAATGTTCTTCCAATTGTTATAAATTTCCTATAACTGTCTTAGTGGCACAGACGGTGTTTCTCAATATATTAAATATTTCCTAATTCTTAGTATTTCTGGTGACATTTTTAAAATTTCAATCTTTTTACGATATTGAAGCAATTTAAGATATCCTTGAGGCTCACAGAAGAGAATTCTTACTAATCCAAACAAAATTTTTCAAAAGGATTTACCCTGTATTTCGCAATGCACCCAGCGTCAATTTAAATCTATATTACATCACTTCATCTATTTATCATACATATGAAACGCGTTTCGTTTTTCGATCATGAAGTTACATTATTTTATTTATGCTTTTTATATCAATTTTGATCTGTGTACTTCCTAAAGCGATATATTTTTTAAAAAATATGCATTGTTTTGGAAGTTATTATGTTAAATAAGACGTTGATTAAAGCCAACGAAAAAACAAGTTACATTAGAGTTAAAAATGAAAAGAATTTTTGTTATTTATTTTATTTGTTAATTGTAATGATTTCGTTATTATGAGAATTCTAATGTGTCATTTCAGGCCAGAAAATTAAGAGACTGTTTAATTTTTAAAAAAAATACATGCATTTAGTTATTTTATTCATTCATTTAATAAATTTGTTAACCCTTTCATATTTCACCATGGATAAAAAGTCGAAAATAAAAATATTCTGTTAGTGTTATTATACTTATTATTCGATTATCAAGCGCTACAAATCAATATGTTTAATATTTAGAAATGGAAAAAAACAAAAATTCTCGTATTGATAAATGAAATACAAACAGGATATTTTAATTTTTTTCTCAACCAATTACAGCTCTTTGAGGATTCAAAAACTAGTCTTCAATTCTGAAGTCTTCATCAGAATATAAATTTCGGAATTTATAGCTTCTACTTTAACTATAATATAAATTCAAAATAAATTGACTTTCATGAATTTTTCAAGAAAATATTAAAATATTACTTAAGCTACTCAGAACATTTTCTGAAATAATTTTGTCTCAGTTTTTATTTATTTATTTATTTTTGCCTAAGAAAAATTATATTTTTATTTCAGTGAAACAATTCCTCCTGTGGTGAGAAAATTTGTTTTGATGAGCAATCAAAGGTGTCGCAAAATATATCAGTATGTATCCTAGAATGATAAATATGGCGTAGTCAGGAACAATTTTTCTTTGGCATCCGCCTGTAGCGAGAAAATGACAGTAACACAATATTGAGCGTATGAGAATCATTTCCATACCATTCATCAATGACATTGATTAAGCCACGGATGTTTGCCGCCAACAAATAATATTTGCGTTTCATGTACCGCCAATTTCGCCAAAAGTACCAAGAAGCTAGAGGTGACATTGATGCATAAGTACATTAAGATCAATTTGGCAACAACTATTAGGATGCCACTTTTACGTAAGAAATATTTTTTTACTATATATATATATATATATATATATATATATACCTTAAAATAGTTGTAAAAAATTCCTTAAAAAATTGATGTAATGATTTATTGAGAAATAGTATCATAGTTTGAGATAACGCAGTTCATGTTATTTTGAGTTGTTTTATAATAGAAAAAGAAGCTTTTCTTTTTTTAAAAAAGAAGACATCAAATGAGGTAACTTCAATTTATAATTTCGAATCGCCAGGTAGTCAAATAATATCAGGAAAATAACTATTCAAAAGACAGTAAATATTGTGAGATATAATATGAAATGTATTTGTTTATTAAGAGAATTATTATTATGATTTGTTTCTTTTCTTTTAATTTTTTAAAAAATTTGCATTTTATATATTTTAGAATCACATATAAAAATAAAGAAAAATATGACAGGTAATGTTTACATTTTATTTCACTTCAAATGGCAATTATATAAGATAATTTGGCATGCCTTTAAAATCATAGAAACACAAACAAATGTAAAATCATAAATATTCGAGTTCAGCTCCTTTATTCCAATTTTTTTTAATATCTAGGCAAAAATATTTAGAACATTTTGCTTGCTACAATGATTTTATTTTAATTATATTAATAATTTTAAATAAATAATTCAATTTATTTGATCAATTTAATTTAATGGATCTTTTCTCTTGTACGGTATTTGCTAAAGCATTCGAAAATGTTCAATATTATAGAATTGACACAGGAAGAATACAAACATTTTCACAATTTTGCAAATTCAATTATAATGGATGGAAAAACTCGAACTGATTTTTTTGCTAAACCATCTCAAAATTTACAGGCAATGAAATTTTACGGAAAGAAATTTGGGATATTAGCGAAAATACCGCCTTCCTTATCATCCAAGCATTTCTTTGTACACCCTCGCTGGATTTTCAGAGCGAATTCGGTTGTAAAAAAGAAGCAAAGAAAACTTAAAAAAATGTTAAAAAATCATTTTATAATGAAGGTTTGGTTTCTTGGATTTTTACACAATATGAGAAAAAAAATCACACCTTTTCTATTTTATATACATTCCTTAATACTTATTTAACGAGAATTAAATAGCTCAACTTTCCTTTTCTGGAAGTCGGTATTGGTTATGCATTAGACAACGTGTTTTCAATTTCTTTGTTTAAAAAGAAGCTCGGATTCAGCTTTTCTAAAATAAAAACTTTAAAAAAATGTAGAAGAAATATATTTCCTGAAAAACCATTTATGATGCGTTGCATGAACTTAGCTCTATTTTATGCATATATATACAGATAATATCTCATTTATATATCTACAATAAAATAGAAAAAAAACAGTGCATATACATAATAAAACCTCTGGTTTCTATCACTTTTTTTAACCATATTTCATTTTATTTTAAAATTTGACAGGAAATACTATTTTCCAAAAACAATTTTCAAATTTTATTAAAAAAATATCTTTTTTTTAAATTTATTCAATGTAATTTATTTTATGTAAAATGTTTGTTAGAATAGAATAAAATATTTTAAATGGAAGTTAGAATAAAATATACTATCAACAAAATACCTTGCATATTATAAAATGCTACGCATTTTCATATACATTTTCTTAAATTTGTTTTCAAAGTTTTTTTTTTTTTTTAATTTGGTACTTTTATTTATAGACAATGTTTTTTTTATTAAATAACTAACAAAGAAAATATTAATTATCTCGTCGGCGAATATATACGTAATTATTTTATCTCTAAAGTTATGCATTGGTATCGAAATTCGCATTTCAATATCTATCAATTTAAGATTAAAATTTTGTCAGTTTAACAGTAAATTTATGCTTTAGGGAGAAGAATTGAAGTTCTTTATTATAAATTTAAGGAAAAATATTTTTTTAAAAAAATTTTTAATGCTAACTATAGTCATTCTTGGGAATGCAATGATAAAATGCTATATAAAGTATGCGTTTAATATCCGGAGATGGTGTAATAAAAGTGTATGCTTCAATAAAAGCATATTTTTAGAAGCATACAGTTATTTTTATTTTGAGTACAATAAAGAAATAAACGAGTTGAATGCTCTAAAGACATCTGAAAGATACCTTTCGCAAATTGAGTATTTTAGCTGATTCCTTTCTGGATGGTAATTTTTTTAATATTTAATACAAATTTTATCAATCACTCACTATACAGACTATGATCTAATAAATGTAAGATCTTTATTAACATACTTTTATTCATGGTTTGAGTTATAGATATATCATATGATAAATTCAGTCTCTCGAAATGTGCCTGCAAAATTTTAGAGCTGTAGCTTTATTTTTTTATTAAGTTATTGAAGAATTTGTGATGCATGGCAGAAGAATAAACAATGTTGCAACGCCCACTTTTCTGATTCATATGCTCAAAAGATGTTCGTTTCGCAAAAATATTGCCAGTTTACCAAAGGCTTGCATCAAATGAGTTATTAGAGTGATGCGTTCGGATCATGACACAAAACTCCAATGAGACTCTTTCCACAGTGTCATTTGGAGTAAATGCTCGAAAGTTACACCTACATCGATCAAGCAGATATACCAAGCAGAATAGCAGAAACATACATTTAATCAATTTTGATATGCATATTACTTTTTTAAAGGTGTTATGATAAAAATTTGTGAAGTTTTGATCTTTCGTTAATTTTTCTTTATATCTTCAATATACAAATATAATATTTTGTTTCAATAAATTTTTGTATTTTTTCAACTTTAAACAATTTAGAAAAACTTGAATCCCATTTTGTAAAAGTTATAGGCAAATTGAATAGATTTTATATTATGATTTAAATGATTCAAAACTTTAATGCATTTTTTGTTTCATGTTCTGTTTTTGCTCATACTCAACATTTCAAAAGCCTAAGGCTTTCTTAAAATTGGAGGTAGCGGTGTGAAATTTTTTTCAATGTTCAGAAATATGTTTTATAAAACTTAGTATGGAATTAGCTTTAAGGTGTATAGTAATTTTTTTAAAAAGGTCCAAAATCAGAATTTCTGCATTTTTCAAGGAGTTTTTTTGTGTTTTATTTACAATAAAAATTATAAAAAATTAAATTCTGCTGGCAGGGGAAAATCCATACAAAGTTTTATGTAGTATATTAATAGCTACCAGGAAAAAAATTGGAGAAAAATCTTCATATTTAAAAAAGCCTTATGGTATTAAAAAAGCTTTTTTTTTAAAAAAAAAAAACTTAAATTTAAAAAGATATATTAAATTTTTTGAAAACATTTTTAGGGAAGAATTATAGATCACCATTTTACATAAAATAAAAGTAAAATATAATTTTGAACATTAAAAGTTAAAAGAAAAACTTTTGAGGTACATTGTCGCTTTAATTAAACATCGTTCGGTGACCTAGAGTGCCTGAACGTGAGTATGCAATCTTGTTACTTTCGGTTAATAAACAACTTTAAAATAAAAGAAATAATTAAAACGTTTAATTTCAACAATTTCCAATCGATATTTAAATAGTTTCCATTCATTCATGTTCATGAAAAATTCAAGTATGTTTGAAAATTTCAGAAAATTTATTAAAACACTTATTTAGCATCGCAATATGAAATCACGAAGCTTACCATAACATCTCGCACTGAACGATTCAATTACCTATATATTTTACAGTTCCGCTCCTAATTTCAAAAATAAATGAATGAATCATCAATAAACAAGCACTAAACACGAAAAATTCAAAGCAACCGGCAAGATCTTGCATGTTATGTTACAATATCTCCTCGTCACACGTTTTGCGAAAAAACACTCGTTAGAGGAGCAGTTTATTCGCATTTTATTTTGCTCGTTATGCAAATCATTCGTTAGGAGAGGTGCTGCTCGCTAAGCGAAATTTGACTGTATTCAAACGAATATCAAAGACGGTATCTCATATTATTTCCATGTTCCTTAATTACTTACAAACATTGTTTGATTTTTGATATAAGAATGCTATTTCTCAGTGTTTCTGATACTATTAAAGTAGCGTTTAAAAACTAGTATTTTTATTATTTCCTACTTAATGATTTACATAGGGGAATGTATTAAGAAATATATTAGTCTTAAATATATTCATTAATTCATGATTACAAATATTATGAAATCTAAATTTAAGTTTTCGCATATTATATTTTAGCTATTGCCATATCAGCGGAGTCATTTCTTAGAAAAATGTATATATTAATCGATGATTAAATTATTTAAAAATATTTTTTCCTATTTGGGGAGCAAAAACTGCACAAAACTTTATAACTCTAGTACATGAGAAGAGTATATGCTTCAGAATTCCATTTTTTTTTAAACATGAATAGTGTAACCCTTTAAAGGGCCATTTTTTTCTTGTCATATTATGTTAAAATATTTTTAGGCTTGAGATTGGAATAAGAAACGGGATTCATTTAGCTTATTAGATAAATTTAATTTGAATAATTAATTGATTTGGTTAATTAATAATTAAGTAACAAATCAAGACACATAATTTTGATTGAGATAAAGAACTGGAGCATCTAAATTTGTCTTTCTAAAAAAGTTTATCAGAACTTATGCCAACCTACAGAATTTCATACAAAGATTGATAAATTTGGTGAGAAGCATACTTCCCACGGCCCTAGAAAGGGTTAAATCATTTAAATATTACAATTACTGTGGTAACTTCAAAAATTGATTTAAGTCGGACTTCCCGCTCAATATTTAAATAAATAAGAAAATGTAATGAATTTTACTGAGTTTATTGAATTTTTAAGAATTATTAATGTTATTTGCATTTCTAAATTTTCTTTAATAAATTTAAATTATGGATACAGACATGCCAATTAAAACTAACCAAATTTAAAGTCCACTTGTGAGAGTGATATTTTTTTTAACAGAAAAATATAAAATGAAACAAAAATAATGATTATAAAATTACTTTAAAAATGCTTATTATAAAGTACTTCAGGGCATTTCTTCCCAAATTCGTTCGAGACATAACAATTCAATGTCATGAAAAATAAATTAGGATTCTAAAGAGGTACATATCTCAAACCACAGCCCTTTTAGATAGTTTGGATGTATCGCGATACGTTAAATGGCTGACTATAAATTCCAACAGAAACTCTTATTTGAAGCAGATGCTTTCGAAATCGATCTCCATAACCTCAATACAATTCAGTTTACAAATGATTGAAATTTCGAAACCTATCTTCAGCTAGAAGATAGAAGACCTGTATCACCAGAATAAGAGTCTTATGTGATCATTTTAGATAAGTAATGTATTGTAAGTGAAGGAGGTGAATTTAAATTTTGTCTTTAAGATGTCAAGCATGAAGGGAACTGTGCGAAATAAAAAATTACTAAGCAGTTCATATTTTATTAAATATTTTTAATATTCTTTTGTGAAAAAATAAGATAATTTATTTTTAACTCACTCTTTACTAGGTTTCATATTAAATAATTTAAATTTAAGACAGTAGTAAAATGTAAATTGTTTTCGGAAAGCGAAGGATTATTAGTATGGTAAATTATAGAAAATGATGTTTGTATAAAAAAGTATGCTTACCAGATAAGATCTTAAAGTTCGAATGTAAGTACCTTAAGCAGGAATTATGTTAACGACTATAACTTCTAGTTTTTTTAAAGGGTTAAATAATTTTCTCTCTTTTTAATTAATTGCGGCTAGATTTGCATGTCAGGCTATCTTCATTTTATCAAGCCTTTAGCAGCTATTTTTTTTGATATTTCTATTTATTTTCTATTTTTTAATATTTTATTTTTTATATATTTTCTATATTTTATTTATTATTTTCTGTTTTTCAAAACGTTAATAAAGCTGAGTAATTTTAATTTATTATTATTTATTCTTAATTTTTTTACTATTTATTCTTTAATATTTGCCATTTTTCATTGCTACAATTGTTTTGAAACCGCTTAATGAATTGTTTTCTCATATTTACTATAATAATATCTCACAGGTCTCGAATCAAAATTAAATAAAATCATCGAGCTATATTTAAATTCATGAAAATTAAAATTAGGTTGTATTATTGGATTGTCTTAACAGTGTTTCTGAATTGCAGCAGAAATTCAGCGATTATAAAATTTTATCCTTATAAATATGAATGAATTCAAATAAGAGATAATTTTAAAATTTAAGTTGACTTTATTTTTGAACATTTTTCTTTGTTTATATTTTTATCATGTTGTCAATGTCCAAAATACAGCAAAATAAAGAAGTTAAAAATGCAGATTGATTATTTAATAATATCTAGTTCTGAATGTTTTCTGATATTTCTATACCTTACCATCATTAATACATAAAAAGTGTGTTTATTTCTTTCATACAGATAATCAAGATAATAAAACAAACGCACTGTGTTGAAATCCATGCATTGCTACCACGTTGTTACATTGAAATATAGTTAACAAGTTATTGATATAATTAAAACTATATTTCTTCTATATACGTGACCATTTTATCAAAAATATAGCGAAATGTAGTAATAACTTAAGATAAATGCTTTTTGCTTAAAACCCAAAGGCAGAATAAAAATATGTATGATGTTTAAGATATTCCAATAAAATGTTTCATTAAGCAACAAACTTTTACGTTAAAAATATTTACAGATTTTAATTAGATTAGTAAAATATGTTTTGTCTTTGTATACATATATAAAATACAAGATTAAAAGTAGCAATAGAAGCAACTGACATATTTATTGCTATTATGATTGTTGGATATTTTACATAAGGCATTCCCTAACATATGACTATAAACATTATTTAATGACCAAAGAAAGTTTCTTTTGTAAAATAATTAAAAGATTTTGGCGTTTCTCATGTATGAAGAAAAGCATTTAAAAGTAACAAACAAATTTTAGTCAAATAACAAAAACCAAATAAGTATGCACACAGACATTTCACATTTGTTGATATAAATCGAAGACAAATGCAATCGATTTAAGTTTAGCTTTCCTACAAAATAAAATCCCAACAACTTCAGTATATTCAAGAAATTTTAATATTGCTTCTATTTTTTGCGTATCGATTTTCACTTTGTCTGAAAATAAAATTGACAGCGTTCTTATAGCTATTTATAGAAAGCTATTTTTCATCGAAATCTTTCAAGTATATGTATTTAGAAATCTCCATGAAACTTTCTTCTATCGCATTTTGGACAAAATTTTGATAGGAGAAATCTAAATGTTTGCCATTTCATGTGGAAAGCAAAATTTAAAAAATATATATATTAAGTAGATGGAATAATTTTATTATATGGCCTTTATCCAAAAATTGCTGATCCACGTAAAATAATAGAAATAAAATCCATTTAAAAGTAGCTTGTCTGTTTGTTTGCTCGGTAATATACTTATTCTTTTTTCATCACATTTCTTTCAGATATTTAAAATCATATTTTTTTGTTCTGTTGCAACGAGGAGGTTCTTAAAAATAGGAGCTATGGAATAAGGTGGCTTGTTCTAGCCTTAATTAAGTTGACTTATATACTTCTTAAATTGACTTAGTTCATTAAGTTGATCAATTTTAATTTCTAAATGAATTGGCCAAATTAAAGATAAAATAATTATTATGAGTTAGAAGTTTTTCAATGTATTCAATTAAATGTATTTAAAGTAATGTTAAATTAAGTGGTGAAAGTAAAGTAAGTTGCAAGAAAATTTATATGGATTAATACCATCTATGGAATACAGAGTCATATCTTAAATTAAAGATAAAGCTCAAGTAAGCAATTCATTTTCCAATTGTCGGCTAAAGTTCAAATGTTTAAAAAATATTTGTATTAGAAAAATGATTAGTATCTGATGTACGATCAAATATTCTAAGTACGAACATAACATTTTTACATATCTTCTGGAAAAACAAGCATACAATTGTAATTCCTATTTTAAACTGGTACAATGCTCTATGATTAGATCCAAATATATTAATTCAAAATTATGTACTGATGATCCAAATGCTGATATATATTTCAAACACGTAAAGAAGGGTATGTAGATTTATCGTCTTGAAATTTCTCTTCAATTAAAAAACTAAAAGTTGTATTGCAATTAAGCTTCCAGCGGACGGAACATTTATACCACGATGAAAGGACATGCACTGTTTTAAAATATAAATCTGCAAGATGATGACGTTTAGAATTACGCTATATATGGGAAAAGATTAATAAGTACAAGCATTTTAAACAATTTTTATTTAAAAAGGGATGAAAACAATGACATAGCAAAACTCAAAATCAACATAAACTGACCGAAGAACAAGCCAAATTATGTGAAAATAAAAATTAAAAAAAAAAGGGAGCCGCTAATATTTCAATTAAAAAATTAATCTTTATAATACAAAATTGTATTGAAATTGAAAATGAAATTTAGATATAAAAAGCAAGTAAACAGTTTCATGTTCACTTCATTACATTATTCCGGTCCGCGCGTATAAGCTTAGAATGCCCTAGAATGCCATTACATCATTCCGATGCCTCGCATAAGCTTAGAATGCCCTAGAATGCCATTA
This sequence comes from Argiope bruennichi, assembly GCF_947563725.1. Lineage (NCBI taxonomy): Eukaryota > Metazoa > Arthropoda > Arachnida > Araneae > Araneidae > Argiope > Argiope bruennichi. The sequence goes on along the minus strand of NC_079159.1, from coordinate 81,404,396 downwards.
CATCATTCCGATGCCTCGCATAAGCTTAGAAATCCTACATGCTTGATATTCTAACAAGTTTGATTTATCTTAATCTTCTTTACTCATTGTTCATTTCTTTAAAATCTATCTCTGCTTTTCACTTCAACATTCGTAGTTTTAGCTCGCTTTGCAAATAAGTAGACACCTACGTTCAACGTATTATTTGAAATAAGCCATCTAACGTGAAAACTTCATTCTAAATAACTTTTCCTAATTATTTATTGAATAAGTAGTAGCACTTAAATTATAAAAGCTAAATTAATTTTAAGACAAATTATTTTGAAAAAACAACAACAAAGAAAAGTAGATGCAGCAAAAGTTTACTTCAATGGGCGTACAAGTCTCTGAAATATAAATAGCATATTCATAGGCCGCGAGTCCCATACTGAGACAGAAAATTCATCAAAACGAGCTGCAAACATCGCCGATGTTATTCTTTCGTATCCCCCTGCGTTAAAAGAAATATAAAATGAAATTCTTCTCTAATATATTTTAAACGTACATGAGTTCGCTGGAAGGTTAAAAAAATTTCATCTATGAAGTTGTACTTTAAATATCATAACTAGAATATTAACCAAAGTGATTGACAATTCGATATTCTAATAACATATTGTTACGGATTTCCCTCTATCACTATCAATCCGTCGGGTTCGTTTACTTGTGTGTATTTAGTGGTTGTGTATGGTATGAAGATAACACAACACAATGATCAGTCCTTCCAGTAGACGAACACACAGCACGTTTATTGACACTACGACACACAGGACAGCACAAAGACAACTATATACAGCATAGAAAAGACAATTATCTTCAGCCGAGATGTGCACACAGCAGCACACAACAAGACTATACTGCAGACAGTAACGCACAGCTTATTTCAGCACTAGCTTGACTATGTCGCTGCTCTGCTAATCTCTGGAAGACCCATTGTTTATCGTCGATTCCAACTACCACCCCGGCAGCTGCAGACTGTCTCCTTTTATAGGTCTCAGGAGGCGGGGCTAGAAGCCTCTCAACCAATCAGGAACTTTTGAGGCGTATCTCGGTTCCTAATGGACGGATCGGGAAAATTCTCGATGTTTCGGGTATAATCTATTTTGGCGCCAAAGTCACCAAATTCGTCGCCAAATGGTTGGCAAGTTTGTTGCCAAGGTCTGGGACCTCCGACGCGACACCCAGACTCCGTCCAATACAGATGACTGTAAAATAGTCTTTCTGATAATGGAACCAACTATGCTGGGAAGCAGCATCATAGATTCGTAACAATATAATTCAACATCAAATTGCAATTAATATAGATGTAAGATTTTATATCTATAGAAATTGCACTGAGTATTTATAATTTGGTGTGTATACATATCGTATGATTGCATTGAAAATTGAAACTTTAATGAACAACTAATTATCTTTCATAATCCAAAATTTTACTTTTCAAATTTAGCGCAGGCAAGGAAAGTTTGAATCGCTTATTATTCTTCCAAATGATTTAACATAAAGAAACGTATGAATTTGAACATTTATATTCCATCACATTCAAGAAATGCAAAATATGTCATATAAAGTTATTGTCTCTTTCTAAATTCAAGTACAAAATTAAATTTAGACATTAACAAAGGAATCTAAAGCGCTGATGTAAAAATAGCAATATATTAATATAACATTAACAATATCGATTTCGCTATCAAAAACTCTTAAACATTTAAGCTCTTGATATATTTTATGTGGTTTAATTTTGCCGCAAGCGAATATTATAATTTAAAAACTTCATTGAAGATTGTCCCATTTACAGTCGATAAAGAAAGTCTTTATCGACTGTATCGACTTCAATCTTTTGAAAAAAGAGATTAGTTGAGAGGCAAAAGTTTTAACGAGTTTCCACTGACTACGAATGGTAATGAAATTACTGCGAAACCGACTACCATGGTAACACAATTTGAACTGTGGTAGCATCCATGGCTGCCAAAAATATCCTTAGGGTAAGATTAATACTTCATTTCTTAAAGTTAAGTATCATTTTCGCTCTTATCATGTCCTTAGAATAAAAAAAAGACAAAGCTTAATTTGTTTTTAATGATTTAAAAGATAATAATATATTGCAATATATTGGGAGAAGAAAGAAGAAGAGAAAAAGCGACACATTTTTTTTTTTTTTTTACATTCAATATTGATTAGTTTCACAGTTCCTTAAATTCATATTCATTTATGTGTAGTTAGTAATAATAAATAATTAACATTTATAAATCAATATAAAATTAGAGAAATAAGGGCATAGTAATAAAATGTAAAAATAAATAGAAAAGAAAAATATAAACAGAAATATATATATATATATATATATATATATATATATATAATAGTATATGCGCAAAACATTAAACAAAATGGGAAGCAAGAATATAATAATAAAACAATGCATAACAAAAAAATACATTGGAAGTCATAAATTTTTACTATTTTTAATTCTATTATATAATTAAATAAAAGAGTATTCATTTTTAATTTGAGCATCTTAGAATTTAATCAATATTTCACCAATGTAAGAATAATAATTAAAATTATGTTTTCTTAAAGTTAATTGTGCTATTTTCCACAATGTTTGGACACAAAAAAGAATACTCTATACACTTATCTATACGAATAAATTTCTTGATCTTTCGAAACTGCAAAATGTGCGTATTTCCGTGTTTTTGATTCTAAATAAACTATAAGATATAAGAAAATTATTTCATAGTGATATAAAAATTAACAATGAAATTAAAATTAAACTAAAATTTACATTTATAAGTTGCTTATTTTATTCACTGATAAGACAATAATTGAGTTAAAATTTAATTAAAATTATTTGAATTGAGTTTGGAATTTAATTTTAAATGTTCCCCCTGTTTCAAATGAAAAACTGAGTAACAATAAATAAAATAACAGTATTTTATCGCAAATAGTTTCAAAAATTAAAAAATGTATATATGAAATGCTCTTAAACATTTTGGAATGGTGTTTTTGCAACTTTAAAGAATTTTAAATATTTCCAAAAAATTACAGAACTTGGAGATATTTTCACTCTTTATTATATCACTTTAAGATACTTCGTCAAAAAAAGTGTGAATTTTTCACGAATTGTTTTCATTTTAATTTATTTGGTGAGGTAATAGAACAAAAAAAAAAGTAAGTAATCCCCAGGATATTTTATTTCGTCAAAGAATCAAGACTTTTAAGGTCAATGAAGGAGGAGGAATTAGGAGTTAATTTTAAATAATCAATGTTCGTAAGCAAATTTAACAGTCATCGCATCATAACCATCATTATCATCGCACAGCGAACAGTTTACCTGATGCCAAAACAAGCTAATTCAAACCCTTATATTGAATATATATCAATAAGACAATGTTCAATAAACTGAGTAAACTCTTTTAATCGGAACTGCATTTCATCTACATCTCATAATATAAATGCACAATATTTAAATCTTATTATTGATAATGTCTCACAGATTAATTTTTACTGGAAATCTGTGAATAATGATCTAATTTAATTACGATTCTCAGAAGTTTTAGTAAATAGATGCAGATTATAGATGATATACTGTTAGATGGAAATCCTTTATCAAATTATTAATGGGATGTTTTAACCATTATCACGTTTTCTGGTTGAGTTAATAATTATCTCTAGAAAATGAGATAAATATGTAAAGTATTATTAGATTGCTGAATGTTTTATCATCGATATTAATAATTTTACATGCTTTAAACTTATTTTTGTATTAATACGAGATGATTTATGATAAAATGATAGAATTTAAAAAAAATAAATTACTATAAAAGAAATGCTTGTATTAATTAAGAAATATGTTTCATCTATAATTCATTATTCTTTTCAAATTCATGGTTTAATACATCAGTTCCAAGTTAGAATGAAGTTTCTTAGAAAAATGCTTTACAAAAATAAAAATAAAACACTATTAATAATAAATAAATCTGGGTAATTGATTTTCCTGCATTGTATATGCAGGAAAATCAGTTGTCCAGCTTCCCTGCATTGTATGACTACTTTCATCAACATTTGTAATGTACTGATATTAACAAAAACGATTTCTAATGCGTCGAAACTTAAAACGGGAGAATCAAAAGGTATAAAAAAACTGTATATTGAATTATATTCTTATTCATGCTTATATTAATTCAATTATTTCCTATTTTACCCTCTCATCTCCGAATTCATGCTATTTCTAAGATTGAGACTTGTTCATGTACCTCATAATATTCAAACTCTGGAGTTCCTCTTATAAATATTAACAATAAATCCTATAAGCCTCAAATGCAGCTGATTTTTATTAAGTAAATGTATTTTCGGATATACTTTGATACTTTTCAAGTAAACTTCTTGCCCCAATAAACTATCAGGGTGACATTTCTTATGACCAAAGCACGAAAAATTTACGAATTTAGTCAAAAGGAACTTAAATTTTACATTTATTTTCAGGTGCTTTGGATATCCACCATAGATTTAAATAACAGGTATTTGGGATATTTCAGTATTATTAGGATTAATAAATGTAAATTCTAATCATTAACTCATTTTCACTTTACGAATTTGGCTTCAACCTGTAACCATACAAATTTCCTCTTTGATTTTTTTAGAATAAAAAAAATCACTATAACATGTATTTCGATACTGCCTAAAGACCTGTTTCAAACTTGAAGACAAGAAAGGGACTCAAAAATTAAATTGGAGCTTCGAACCAGGTGGTGCATGCTAATTTTCTCAAAATCATTATTTTCAATCATTATCGAAGCTATCATATTCCACTTAAAACGTAGAATGTGTTATATGGTTTAGAAATTTTTCATGATACCTTGCCGACGGGACTATGGACTTCGTTATAATTCTCCGTTAAAATAAACCTAGGCTTCAGTGATATTTTTTTTTTAAATTTCAGAATTCAAAGTAAACAGAGAAATCAATTACCTAAAGGTGTAAAAAGCAGACTCGGGAAGATTGCGTTGGACCAATCAATAACGCTCTAATAAAAAAAAATCTATTTGAAAATGTATTTAAATTTTCAAGCAACAAATTTCATTTGCTTAAACTTTAAAAGTTATCTATTCGCTAGAAATTTTCTTTGCATTATTTGCCTTATCAGCTATATTAATTGATAGCATTGATGATATGGTATTTTTGGCGATATGATATTGTAGTTCAACTTGCTAAGAAATGTATGCGGCAAACTTCACGAAATTAAATAGATTCCACTTTAACAGTGGACGTTGCAACGATTTCCGATTTAATTAAAAGATAACTTTTATATATGAAGACAAATATTTCTGAATTTCAATTATAGTAATACTATGTTCAAATCAATCACTTCAATTATTATGTGTTTGGGCAGTAAATGCTGAAACAATGATACAGGTATTCCAGGCATCGATTCAAAGACAAAAAGTGATAGAAAACACTCTAATTTTATAGCAGAATGTTAAAGTTGGGATATAGTTTATGTAATTTTGCCGTCAAGTTGTCAATTAATGGCTTCATTTATACATCCTTTTATAAAACTTGTTTGTAAAGATGATTTGAACAAAGATACTTCGACATTATCTATCATAGGATTTATTTAACGTAAAGAAACTACTTTAATTTTTTCAGATCTTCAAATGCACAATATCATAGATATCAAATAAATGATTCATATATTACTTGGATTATTTACAAACTACAAAATATTGGAATAAAACTGATAAATAAATGATATTGCAATACAATAACGTTTATAAAAAATGAGTGTTCACTTAATGTTTTTAATACGGTTGAGAATCATGATTCTAATTTTGCGTTTCTGTATATTTGTAAATATATTGATTCATAAATAGTTCCTATTTCACACAGACATTCTATTTTTTTATTCCAAATTTTCTAAATGGTGTGATAAGAAAATCAATAATATTCTATCGTTTAGTAGAAATGGCTCTTACAGGTACCAAGGCATGAGTTTGTTCTCTGTGTAAATATGTGCATTTGGTTTTGAAATTGTCAGTTAATATGCCTTCAAAATGGAAATTTTCTTTGAATAAAAATGAATGCATTATTACCTTATATCATCTTTTATAGAGATGAGAATCAGCTTGTAATATTTAAATAAAAATAAGGAAGTAATTATCTTTATTAATAATATTCAGGATATCGAACAATAGGAAGCATACAAGCTATTATTAAATTTTAACGTCTAATATATATGATAATTATTCTTTTCTTTTTCAAAATATTTTGCAAAATAATATATATTATCAACTAATTTTATTCAAAACCTCCACGTCCGGTATTTTTCTTTTGGCATAGAGCCATTTTAAATAGATGAAAAGCGCCAAAAGGGGAAAAAATATAATATTTTTATCGTTAGGAGGAGAAACTCTCAAGACCTGGTGTTTCTAACGATAGTACATCTTAGCTATCGAGAAAACTTTCGCTTCATAAAACAAAGTTATCTTAAATTTCTGCTCAATATCACAAAGCACCTTTTACATTTCCTTGTAGCTTTTCCGAAACTTCTTATTTATTCTTATGGTAAAGTGATGACGAGTATATAATACATTTTATTATCTGAGTAGGATTAGGATAAAATGTATCCCTATCTAAGAATTTGAGAAATAACAATCATCCGTCTACGATGTCACTGTCCATCTTAACAGTTATTTTTAAATAGAGGAGATTTGTGTACCTACTGATACCACATGCTACATTCTTTAATTGAATAATATTTAGTTTTAAGTTTTATTTCTGAATTGCATGATTGGATAGAACACCAATTGCTATTTTTCAAGGCATTTGTAATATTGAAAAATTGTGGCAAGTTAGTTATAAGTGAAAAATATTTTTAGGTACTCTGAAATAAAATTCAGCTACTCATCTATTTTATTGTTTCACAAACGTTAATCAAATAACTTTCCTTCATTTCATTCCATAAAGTTTGCCATAATTTTATTTGTAACATTAAGTACCGATTCAAATGGTAAATTAGACCCTTTTCTATTTGGGTTCTTCAGTAGAAGACATTTTGTATGAAATTACATAGTCTTGTACCTAGAGCCATAGACCTAAGTACAACAGCAGTTATATACTTTATGTTGTTATTTTTATAGTTTTTTTCGCAATAAATAGAGGAAAAGTCTTGTTGTCATTATATCAATTTATTAAAAGTCATTATTTTCTTGTTGTTGAATGTCTTTTCAATGGAAGGGGGGGGGGGTGTATATCTTGCTCCGGAACTTTCAATGTGCTTGGCTTATGAAAAATATATTTATTATTATTGCAAAATATTTTCTGCTGTTGTACTAAACAGCAGTTATTTCCTTTAAGTTATTTTAAAATTTGTTGGTAATAAATTATCTTATTATCTAAATCCTAAATATTTATCTTAATTATCTAAACCATTTTGAATGAATCATTTTTTTCTTGTTGTTAAACATTTTTCAAATGGAAGGCATGGCATATTATATATATATATATATATATATATATATATATATATATATATATATATATATATATATATATTGCTCTGAAACTTTCAATGTGTTCGACATAAAAAAATACATCTGCTATTATTATAACCTAAAGTTATTAATTGTCTTAAATAAACATAAGTTATTAAAAAGAAAATTTAAAAAAAATTAAGAAATAACGGCATTGTTTATTGAAGTAAGGCTTCTACAATACTTTAATTAAATTTTCAATCTGCATCTCACTTTTGTACAACAGATTCCTAATTTATCAGTGTTAATCTTCAATTACATATTCATAATGCCTAGGAATCCTGATGGCATAAAGAGTTCAAACCTTAATGGAGATAATGCAATTTTGGTTTCAAATGTAATTCTGAAAGATCAAGTCCCAGTTTGAACTACAGAACAACAATTTGGAGTAAACAGAACAATACTGCATCAATTTATTTTTGGAAGACTAATTTCGAAAATATGGAATTAAATTGTACATATTTTATCCGATGCACTATTTGGACGGTGTTTTCTAAAGACAAAGATAATGCTCCCATTCAGTATCTTACCGCTCTTTGGTTTTCGAAGAGTTCGAAAACCAGGCGTGAACACAATAACCAAGTTTCTTGTTCAATGGAAGAGAAATACAAGATAAAATATTTGTATAAAAAACAATTTAAGCCTGTTTACAGTAAAAATATATTGGTATTAAATTTGTTTACATTTTTAATTAATTAAAAATAAATTCAAAAAGTGTGAACTACTCAAGAAATTTAAAAAAAAAATAGTGATTAAAAATAATTTCTATGCTTTAATAATTTCTGAAGTTATGGTGAAGAAACTTTTTTTAATTGAAAGTCAAAATTTCTTTTCATTTTTAAATTATAATTTCATTTAAAATTTCAAAAAAAAAATTGTTTTGAAGTGCGCAATTTCATTTTCTAAGATACATCTTCACCAAATGCTGGCGCTTTAAATGTTTGTAACAAGCTGCGCAGCAAGAAATAATAATCTAATAATATCTCATAATATTAGATATTATATCTCATAATAATATCTAATGAGAGCATTTTTTCAATTAATTAGTGCATGAAACATGTGACGAGTAACAAACCTTTTCACACACACACACACACAATTTTCTTCTTTTATTAGATTTGTTTTCATCTTTAACAGATTTCAACAATACATCTAATTTTTGGGGTTAACTTTTCATCACGATTACTTTTTTGATGAAGAAGAATCTACAAAAATACAGCTTATTTTTCAATTTTGAATAGATTTATATAAACTACTTGTTTTTAATTAAAGGTTTGAAATTTTGTTCTACTTACAAATAAAGCTTAACTTCTGAACTAAGAAACGTTGAAAATTGTTTTCCCATTTTTAAACGATGCTGCTTTTTACTGTAATATAATTGTCTAAAGATATTGATAGAAAATTAGAAAAATTCTTTGCACAATAAGCATAAAAGGTTTAACAATAAAATGAGTTACATTTCTAACAAAATTTCAGATTTTTTAATATTTTGTTGAAGAAGCCATCAAGATCAAGTTGCGCACAATAACCGATTTAAATTCTAACAATTATTTATCTTGGTGTATAGTTGGAAATTAAAGGCGTTTAGTTTTGAATAATTTTGGAAATTTAATCGATTATTAATTATTTTTAAACTACCATCCCTGGTTTTAAAAGAAACTCTTAATCGAAATACAAATAAACCAAGTTATGATTAGCTTGGCTATAAATAAGATGCTAAAATTTCAAAAGTTTGATATTATTTTAAATAATTTCACTGCTTATGCATCCAAGGATGTAAGTAAATGATGCGTATTTTCAGCTCTTGAAACTAAAATTAAATAACATTCTCCCGAAATTGTTGATTATGCTTGATTGGGATTCCATTGCGCTTTCATTTATTTTACTGCAATTAGAAATATTTTGAATTATACGTATGTTTAGCCCTAATACACCATCAGTTTCTATACATATGAATTTTATTTTCTTATTTGTACTGAAAAAACCATTTAATTGAAAATAGAGATTTGAGAGAGAGCCATATAACGATATTTTTCTCCCTGATTCAGTATAAGATTCCATATAGTTTCGGTGTCAATATATAATTTTGATGATTTAGAGAAATTTAGTTATTCGTTTAATTTATTTAAGTTTTTGTCTGTTAACGTTTTTATTTTTAAAAAATTTGATTACATGCCAGTAGCACCATCTGATAGTGAATTTGTGAAAACTGATTTTAAAATTCACCAATATTTTATAGTTTAAAAACTAAAAAACCAAAAAATATTTAAATAAAAAATATCCTCTTTATAGCATCCCACTTTCAATGAAATGGTGTTATTAAGTATTGCTTTTATTACATTTATTTTTAATCAACAAATATTTATCATTTGCAGTTACACAAAAATTGGATATCTATTCTTAAGAAATATAAAATAAATTGCTTTCTAACCTATTATGAAAAGTGAGCAGAATTAATACTCGTAAAGAAATAGGCTCTTTGATGCAATGCAGCATTTTCTGTATTCCTGAGAAAAGATTGCATACCAATGAAGATAATTTAATAAACTAGGTCCAAGCTTTCTAAATTCAATTTAATATACTAAGTTGTTTGCTCTAGATAAATTTTTATCTTGACATGAATAATTAAATTCTATTTTCTGAGTATGTTGTATATATTTCAAACAATACATGTATTTTACTTAAATATTGTTAAAGAAAACAAGACTTATGTCTTGAATTTGTAAATGAGAAACTTCTCATCTTATATATTTACTTTGTCTTTATACTGTTCCTTTTAAACCGATGAAAATTTTTGTTCTAACATTTATTTGCTTCTTGCCCTGCACTGCTTCTTTTTTGTAGTTTCTTGACTAAATGGACTGAATAATGACAGTTAACATACATATTAATTATTCATCGAAATAAGATTGATAAAATTTCTACTTGTTGAAGATCTAGAAATTCAATAATACAAGTATATAATTAAATATTTGTTTGAATAATTTAATAAACCATTTTTAAGTTAAATCGAATTTGCATCTATATATAATTTACTTCTCCGAAACCCAAGTATTCTTTGTTGGAATTTGTTTACATAATTCTCTAAGGCATATTGATCAATATCAGTGTATAGTACTTAATTATGTTGATAATAATATGAATTTTGGTGTGTGTACAAGTTCAAGTGATTTTAGAAAAGTACTAAAATAGAGAAGAAAAGATTTAAAAATTGAAACTAAAATAGCTTTCTGTATATATTATTCTGATGGCTGATTACATATTAATTAATGGCCATTCCTTCTGTAATTAAAGTAACTTCTGGAAATGTATCTTTGAAACACTATTGCATACAAAACTAGTTAATCGCATCCATCCGTAAAATAATATATTTAATCCTTTAAGATGAAGTCCGAAATAGAATTCACACAAAATAGAGCAATCAATTTATGTTTCATTCTGTAATACAGGGGTGAATACATGATTTCTGAATATTTAGATGTGAAATTCTGTGTACAACACTTTAAAAGTCGATATATTTCATAGGAGTTTATTCAATGCCTTTTCCACTATGATTGACTTTTTTACTTGATAGTTAGATTTTAGTAATGAGACAGTTGATTAAGGTATAGATCTACAAGTTGAAAAATATCATTGCATATAAAAGCAAATATTTAAATTCCAATTTGAAATTTGAATTAATTAATATAAAATGAGCAGAACCAGTGTCGTTTATGAGGAAAAATAAGAGGATAAGTATCAGGAATATCACGATATTGAAAATTCAATAGTCCTCTAAATGTAAGCATATTTTAAAGCTCAACTATCGACCGATCGTGTTACGTTTCCTCCTTAAGATAGTTATAAAATAATTGTTTCAAATACAATAAATATTGTAGAAAATAGATATTTGTAACAAATGAGCTGTTGAACCTCAGTGTAAGTGGAAAAAAAGAGAGATAGATAGATAGATAGTGTGAGAAATGTACTAATGCGAAACTAAATCCGTAGTATTAAATAACAGATTGATGTTACATATATGTTTTCAGACTTGAAATAATTAATCAACTTATTTTGCTATCACCTAACCATAGGCTTAATGTCACAACAAACTATCTCAAAACATGTCTATCATGATACAATAAAGAAGGGTTAAGGGAAAAAAAATCGAGCAATCGATCTTAACTCCATCAGGATATCCCACTGTCCAGAGAATACCTAGGGATTCTACAAATCCAAAGGAAGAAATTGTCGTTTTCGACCACATGAATTCCACTTGATGACAGCACTCAAGACGGTATCCTATGATTAATGATTCCTCGGATAAAAGAGATTTGTAATATTTTTTTCATCGATGGCATCGGAGGCTTCTTGATTAATGGCCAAATTCGCTGTTCAAATTATTGTTGTTCTGTAAAATGGTAGAATCACATGGTGACATACAATACAAAAAAGTGCATGGCTTTAAATCGTAGGTGTGTGTTTAGTATTCCATTTTTGTCTTCCAGAAATGGTACAAAGAAGGTTCTTAAAAACTATTTTTTGATGTGAAATCCTAATGGCATGAATGAAGCAACATTGATACGATTCATAAAAGTTATAAAAATACAAGATTACTAATGTGTAGAAAGCCTTATTAAAATGAGCCGAGATTATATATAAATAGAGGTTTATTAAAGTATTCCCAAATTTTTCTTATTATCTATTTCTTATGATTTACAACTTGGAGACTAGCATTAAATAAAAAGAATAAAATACTAAATAGTTGAGGATTTCTAGAATTATTGGGTAAATATAAGTAAAAAGAAAATCTTAAAATCATGTAAAAATGAATTAATTTTAGTACTACAGAAACACCGAAGGAGGCAAATGTGCATAAATGTATTGGATTCGAGTTTAATGCGTTTGAAAAGTTTTGTTTTGAATCAATGTCCACTGTAGGAAATTTCGTTGAAAGAGAAATATAATTACGTAAGAGTATATTTAGTGAGTGCATTAGAGTTTAATATACAAAAAATGATAATTTTCTTTCTTACACTAATTTTCAGAAGACATACATTCTTTTATTTATTTATTTTTTGTATTTTCGTTCCATTTCAAATTTTATTCATAATTAAATTATTTCAAAGGCTAAGCTAAATATCGCTGTTTTAAGTCGGTGGAATTTTTAGGAAAATTGCACAATTAATTTTATGCCTGACGAAAGCAATACCGTTGCTTTCACTGATTCAAAATTATCTGAATAGTTTGGAAAAGAATCGCTAATTCATCCAACCATTAGTTACTTCATCGGCAAAGTTTTCTAATCTATTACGTTTTCTTTTTTACGGTAATTCTCTGACTAAAATTTGTTTTGAGCATAAAGTATATTTAATGAAATATTGACAAATATTAACGTCACTCCTATAATATGCATGCTAAGAAGAATTTTGTGTACATTCACTGTAAAACACTGGAGTAAGTAAACTGCATAAATGTAAATTAGTTTTATGTAACAATAAAAGTATTCCTTGTTGAAGTGCGTTTAAATATTTACATTTTCATGCTCCACAAGTCAGGTAATTTACCACAACAAGCTGATTTACTAAAATCAACATATTATTAAAATCTAGAATGATATATAATTATATTTTTTCAAGAATTAGATATCAACGAAGTTAAATTAACTGAATTAAAGAAAATGACGGTTTCTTTAATTTTAAAGTGTTGTTTTCAAATCCTAGCAAATTTCAACAGTGAGAGAAAAATTGGGCTCAGTATCAGAACAAAGATTAAAATTAAAAGGGTGTAGAGTTTTACCGAGGCAATTAATACTTAATTAGTTTTAATTAAATGCAAAATTAATTATCAAGTGTTATTTCAAAATTAGAAAAAAATGTGCTTTCTCCCGTGCTTGTCTTGTCAGCTCTTTAAATAAATCCGCCGCCGCTTCTGCAAAAGCTTAAGCAATAATGCTGTATTATTACATATAGTTTGAGAATATTATAGAATACACTGCATTAGTTTCTTATTTAAGAACGAATTATAATTTTTTACTGTCTCTTCTCTTATTAAATATAATCAACTTATTATCAGATTCTTAAACAAATAATACTAGTCCAATACGCACATTTGATCCCAACCAAGGAATTTCAGAAGGAATTAAATTCCAAAAAATCATCAAAATCGAATTTAATACTTGTTCCTAAATTAATCTTGAAGCGAAACAGAATGATTTCAGAGCTCATGAGTTAATGCAATTTGATTCTCATTTTGTTACAGAATTAATTTCTTCAACAAAGGATTTATTCGTCAGCTTTGGTTTCAGAAGTTCTCTATATTATATTTTAGTATAATCTTTATGTAAGAAATTAGACAATGCTTTGTTTTACTTGTATATCATTTTGAAGCAGCATTAAGACCAATTTATGACAGACTTCGTAATTAAGAATCCAATTATAAAGACTAGGATAAAGAACCAACAAAAGATGCGAGCAAAATACTGTATTTTGGGATTTTGTGTCTTATGTTTAGTTAAATAGTAGCAGTTAGGATTATAAGGGTTTGTTATCTTTAAGGCTAACGTTGCCGTGGATATTTGTTTGATTGTTTTCAAAGAAAAGCGAATTAGAAACAAAATGAAAGTGGAATTACTTGCAATAACATTTTTTAAAGTGATTTGCACATTTAAAAGTGATGGAACACATTTAAATGTGCACATCTTTTAATCTCAGAGTTTTGTCCCCATATTGTAGAATTTTATTATGAAATGCTATTTTTCTTCAAAATATGTCTAATTATATTATCAATCTTTATTAACACTGCATGCATTTTTTAACATCAGTGATTAAGCTGGCAGTCATTTATTCTTTTAAAATCTTTTTTTATAAAAAATAATTTAGAAAAAATATCTGCAGGTTAAGGATGAAGTAATCAGAGTCAGTGAAATTTATTACTCTAGATGTATATAAATGAAACAAAAACACAGTACATTTCCGAGTATCCGATTAGCGACTATCCGGTCCAATTTTCTTTTACCATAATTGAATGATGAAGACAAGGCTTTGCATTGGCAACATTGCCAAGGCATTGGAAGCGGACTTCTGCTACGATTCTCCTACGTGTAGTGTGCAAAATACAAGTTATAACAAGAAAAGAGCACCGTTCTGCTCTTGTTCATTGTTTCGTCAATACGTAACAGACCACATTTGATGCTGCTGTTCCTGATTATAACTGCACAGTACGCACAGTATTCGTAAATTGTTCTTGAGGTGCGCTTAATGGGTTTTTTTTAAGTGTATCACAGTGAAAATTTCGAAATGGCTGATAAACAAAAAAGTTGTAATTACTATGGAGGAAAAATTAGGCTCTTTACAGCGACTAGACTGGTGTAACAACAAAAAATATAACTTTGAAGTTGGGGAAAGTATAGTGGGGACAGGTAAAAAATCCTCAAAAATTGAAAAGAAGCGTCTTGTACAAGTTTGTTGAACTGGATAAAAGTTAAAAAAATCCATTCACATTCTGGGTTGCTTGAGTTAAATGGAAGGTTTAATACTCATTAAGAAGTGAGAAAATACCTAAAGCTCGTTTTGGTATAAAAACGTTGTTTGTTGTTTCTTGTTTGTTTCTTATGGCACTTGCCACTGACAAGCCCGCTGTTACGAAGACAGCGATTTAAGCCTGAGGGGGAACGTCTCTTATTTTTTATAGCAGCGCCAACTAGGGCCAAGAGTACGACTTTGCTACTCACGCATCACTCATTCGCTTGCACAACCCCTTTTTACAGGAGGGCACATTTACACATCTCACAGATAGAACAACAGAAGAACAACCATGCCCAAACTGGGACTCGAACCCGCAACGCCCAGATCACGGGGAAGACGCGCTACCCCTATGCCAGGACGCCGGCATAAAAACGTTGTCTTCTGGTATTGGTGGGCAAAGAAATGAGTTCATAAAAATCCGGCCAATCTGGCGTTTTTGTAATCGCCCCCCCCCTTCCGCTACAATAAGCCGGATAGGCGAGAGTATATTGTACTCAATATTCAGTGAATATTTTTATATATAAAAAACTTATCGTATACCTAATTTAATGAATAAAAATATATATTTACAGTATTTAAAAATTTCTTATTGTGGATGCCTTATGTACTAATGAAATTAAATTAAATGACATTAAAAATTAAATCTGCTATTTTCTGTGTTTTATGAGATTTAAAAAATTACATTTCAATAAATGAAAAAAAAATCTAAAATATCTAGTTTCTTAAACACTTAATCTAAGTCAAAAATATTTCGATTATTTTCCCAAGAATTTTTTCAATATTTTAATTAGAAAAAAAATGATTAATGTAACAATGAATATAATTGAAAATATTTAGTAGTTTTAAAATTTTAGAATTCTGGTATTTGAGATAAATAAATAATACATTTTTGAAGGTTGTTATTCTATTCCTTTAAAGCAGTTTTTCATTAAGAATAAATTTGCAATTTTAATTAAAAAACGAAAACTTATTTTCACTATATAAGAGCCTTATTTCTACTGAAAATGATTTAAAACACAATAATTTATTTCACCTTCTAAATGAAAAAGGGAATGAGTAGAAAATAATTCTCTGAATCTTAAACATCTGATTAAGACATTCATCATTAATTAGATAAAAGAAAGGTATAAGCATAATTGTAACTAATTCCTGTAATTATATATTTAGAAATTTTAAAAAAAATCGATTTTTATTTATTATAGAAGTTAATGTGTTTGTGTGTTGACAGTCTACAAGCGAAGCTATTTGATATAGAGAGACCAATTTGGCTCATATATACTTTGAACAGTCGATTTTTGTACGTCGAGAGCAAGAAATGGAACTATGGGAATAAAAAGGAGTTTTATTGAAAAAGGTGCATACTACATACTGAATTGTACATAATGAAATATCATATTCATGCATAATAAAAAGCCATTTTTTCAAACATCAAAACCAAAGTTTTCACTTCAATTAACTTTTAGAATTTTATTTGACAGTAAAAAAATGTATCCGTCATGTAAAATTCTGATCTCCCGGAATCTGCAAGATTTAATCTTTTTTTTAACCAAATACGAGGATTCTAAATTTTCAACCCATTTTCAAGTTAATATTTTTTTTTAATTTTCCCTGCAGTAGAGCTTTCTGAAGGGAAAAAAAAACTTATTTTATGAGCTGACGGTTAAATACATTCAGCTCCTTTTCCTTCTCTCCTTTTCTTGAGCAAATGGCATTAGAGCCATTTCTAATAATGGCATATTTCCTTTGCAGAATTTAAATGTTGTGACGCTAAAAGGTAGTCATTTGTAATGGATAAATTGTAAGGATTTTTTGTAAGAGATTGCAATATCGACAATATATTATTTTTACCTGAGCCTCATACATAATTGCACTCGATTTTACTGCCAGAAAATGAAAAAGTAAGAACTAGTAGTAGGCTAACATATCGGGACAAGCCTACTACAAACGTACTATAATGTGTTCAATCAAGAATGGATGCATGAAGGAGCACGTTAACTTCAGAAAAATGACTCCGAGAAAATTAAGGGTGGATTTGGCGTATACGACTCCAGTTCGAAATTTCAACTAAATAATGTGTACTTAAAATACTTCAGGTTAAGTAAAATATATTTTATAGTAAAAAGAACTATCTTAAAATGTAAAATTTAGACAGAAAAAAACGGTTGATCGCACAAGAAAAATAACTCAATTCAAGTACAGCCTTAAATTATCATCATTTCAGTAGCTATTTTTTACACTGATTTAAAAATAGTAGAAGAAAACTGCAAAAACTATAGAAATTCCGTGAGAACTGTGAGGAATTGAAACTAAAGACGATATGACTAAAAAAAGCAGTGGATTCTACGACCGTTACTGGATTCTACGATTATTGCCGTTATTCATGACCGGCTGAAATTAAATGAAAGCGAAATGGTTTGTTATGAAGTGAGTGAAATTTAAAAAAAGAACTGAGGATGAACAAAGCAGTATTTTGGTCATGTCAGAGAGAGAGGTGAAGGCACCAGTTAATAATATGAGAGGAAGCATGTATAGGTGTAGATTTCAGTTAGGGAGCTTGGAAAATTGGTGACTGGATTAATAGCTTTTATGGGAAACAACAGTCAAGAACGCTTATGTTATCCGATCAGGTGCTCCACTTCACTTTACTTCCTGTTCAGAAATATTCCTTCTCACGGCCATTAAAATATTTAAATCAATATATTTTGAATTTTCATGCATATTCGTAAGTTTTTTTTTATTTCTTTCCTATTGTAAGCAATTCTATAATTCACTAAAAAGCAATAAACAGTTACGATTTTATCATGCAGTGATTTTTACAGAAACAGAATTATCAATACGTGGTAATTTTTTTCTATTCTTGAATTTCAGAAAATTACAAAAATTGAATAAAAGAAAATCTCTTTGAAAAATATTTCCGCCCTAAGCAGAATATTATTCTAAAATAACCCAGTTTTAGTCACAAATTCAAAAAGTACCTCCAGTGCTTTTAAAATAATAAAAAAAATTGTGGTTTCTTGTGTACACGGAAAATGTTTAAATATATAATATATAATAAAAACCACTTCTTTTGCCTTGAAGCTTCACTAAGGGAGAAAAGAAACTCTTGCAAAACAACGTTTAAGTGAAAACAATCTTTAAGATTCACTTTCTTTAGAAAAAATATTTTTGAAAAATATTGCGGTAGGAAAAATTCGACAAAGCATTTCTAGAATTTTCGTTTATTTTCTTCAGTTTAAGCATTTTTCATTACTTTGTAAATATTATAGCATTGCGAGTTTTTTTTTCAAATTGTATAATACTCATAAGATTTTTTTTTCTTAAAAATGACATTTCGAAAATTATGGAAATAGAAAATATGCATAAATGGAACTTTTTATGAAGTTTCATATAAATATTATTCAACTAAAACTTCAGATGATTTTATCATAACATAAAACTTTCAGAACTTTTAAATATTTTCATAGATTAAAAATTGAATGGTATAGAACGGTGTTTTATCATTTATCGTATTCAAATTGCTTTCAGAAATGACTGTTCACTTTTTCGGAATTTTTACATTTATTTCTTTCTTAAGACCATCAAATAATAATTCCATTAAATATTCCATTAAAAAATCTATCTTTTCAAAACTATCAAAATGTAATAGAATTATATTTTAGAAAAGTAAAATTTCGAGAAAATTGGGGCATCTGAATGTCTTATGCATGTGCGTGTTTGCATATATTCGTTCATGCTTGAATTTTTTAAGAAATGACATTGAAATATTGTGACCAATTAAGATTGAAAATTATTACAAAATATAAAGCTTGTGAAAGGTTAATATAGGGAACATAACATAGGGGAAATTCGTTTTTTTAATTAAAGAATGTGAATGTTTTTTTTACACAGAATTTCATCCAATGTAAATTCTGTGTAAAAAAACAATATAATATCTAGCAAATGCCCAGTTTTAAAATTAAATCATGAGCAGATTTGAAATACTTTTCTTCGGAAGAATTATCTACCTTGTTTCCATATCCATTTTATTAGAAAATTATAAAAAGTATTTGATTTTCAAGGAACTATATATTTAGTTTAAATAAGGCAGACACAAGAGTAAAATAAAAAAAAAATCTTTCATTGTAAAAGTTTTATTTCTCCCTTGAAATTAACAGAATAAAAGAAAATACAACAAAAATTGTTACCAGAGCTCATTTTTTAAAATGTGAGGGATACAAAAAAGTTCATATTTTCTTTTCTTCAATTGTTGCATCATTTAGTTGAATATATGGGTTTGACTTCAGTGAATCAATTTCTTCACCATTTTTAGTTGAAATATTGTTACTTATAAAGATTAGAGATTCAACTATTTGAGAAAAAAGGAAAAATGATCCACATAAGAGTCTCTCTTCATAATTCTCATAATTCTAATTGCCTTTATGACCAACACATTTTCAGTTATTTGACATTTAATTCTACAGTTTGGATATTTACATGTGACCCCCCATTGTTCGTTGTCGTACAATATCCAGTCAAAGGAATTCTAAAATATTTTGCAGATTTTGTGGGATATGTGTAGCTCAAATGTAGTAGAACAGGAGAACATTTTATAGAGAAGAGAAAAAAAAATGTTCAAAATTTCCAAACGCCATTGTTGTCGAGTATCTTGGGTGAGTATTTCTAGTTTTTAAAGATATCTAGTTTTTTATATCTATGACGTATGTGCAAATATTAACCATAACTGGTACCATGAACAAAATGATCACAGTGACTTTACTCCGTACTATTAAACAGTCTAAATGGCAAGTGTTTTAGTAAAAAATAAATATCAATTTTTATATAGGAAAAAATAATAAGGTTGACTACCAAGGATTATTTGGTTATGATATGGGAAAAATTTAGAGCAAAACTTCTTGGAATTTATAGTTTGATGGCATATTTTCGGATAACACCGAGAATACAATAATAGCAAGAAATTTACTCAGGAAAGAACATTATGATAAGAAATCTGAAGAATTTGTTTCAAAAGAATTCCTTGACCCCTTGAGCATTGAACTTGAAAAGAAAATAGCATAAACAAAATAGTAATTCGAATATTATTGATAATCAAAGCACAGCAATTTGTTTAAATATATTTTCGAACAATAAATTAATTCTTGGTTTAAAAACTGCATCAGGTGCACATTCCTGAAAAAGAAATTAAAGCAACAATTCACAATTCATTAATGATTCTTATAGTGAAACTTATTAAAGTATATTTTACTTAGGGAATTTTAAAATAATTCTTAATATGAATTAATGATGGCGATGAATATGATAATGAATCTTATCCTTAATATGAATTAATGATATAATTAATATGAATGGGGCTTCTACAGTCTTTACTTGCAGTCTGAATTACAATGACGAATTTATTAACTACTATGCAATGATGAAATTTTATAGTGGTACACCAGCTTGTTTGACATGCAAAATGAGTAAATTCTCGCTCATGCTAATACAGTTAACTATGCAAATTTGGAAATTTAAATATTTACAGGAAAAAAATCATAATTACTACATATAAGACTTTCAGAATTTACTCTTTCCTCCCAAACTAATGAAGCTTGAAAATTCTTGCAACGTCAATGCATGCATTATCATGCCCGAATAGTTTGGGTAGATATTTTACGGATAAGTACAACCCATTCTACGGTAAGCAGGTAAATAACCAATGATTCGATTATCTAAATTATCATAGACAGCATGCATTTCTCTAGGAAAAATAAAACATGATTCAATTCCGGCTCTAATAGCTCAAAAAGCCAAATATTCCACTGACTTGCCTGCTCACAATCCCTTCTGATAGTCATAGTTTGAGTTATAGGACATTTTTCCAAGCAAAATTCACCCGACTTAAAATTAACCAAATAAAGTTTGTAGAATACATAATGCAAAAAATCTGTATTTTCTTTTGATGAAAAATGAAAGAAAAGTGAGTATTTGTACGTTTAGAAAGAGAGGATAATTGATTAAAAAATTTCTTAATTAAACCATGATTTATATTAGTATTAATTGATGATTAAAGTTTCTTCATTTTTTTATAACAATAAATTAAGAAATACAAATTTTGTATCAAAATACCGCTCGAAATAATTGAAAATGTCTTAAATATTTTTTTTTTCAAATAGAATTAACTCACTTGCCTTCCCTTAATTTGAATTACAGCAACCCATTTAATACCCGATTTTAAAACTCAGATTTCCTAAATGATCAACACTTCAGTAGTCTCCGAGGCGTCCGGAAAGAAATCCTAAGTGATTCTTATTAACGCCTTTGCTAACCTCATTAAAGGAAAAACAAGTACTTGGCAGTCTCAAAACCATTTAATTTCCTGCTTACACAAAAGAGACCGGCAGGGTTTCGCGTCTAGTTTAAATGACACCATCCGCCTCGGCGAGTAACTTTTGCAATCTCCTGCTTCTGTTATCGTCTAGCATTTAATTTACTAGACTTTAATTAACTTCGGCTGCAGGTCGCATAGATTGAAAAATAGAAAAATCTTTAAGTAATATGTGCTTTACTGTTTCACTGGAAGTGGATTTGTCAGAAACCATCAGATAATTTGTATCAAAGAAAGAAAAGATATGGAAATGAAGAGTATTAATTTATTTAGCAAATATTATTTTCAGAAAGTTATTTCCTTTTCGTCAATAAGTGAGTGATTCAATTATTTTCTTTTTAGATAATCCTTTTCTTTTTATATATCAATATTTTAATTAACAGATGACATAATTAAATCTAAACCAAAAACAAATTGATTTATTTATCATTTTATTGATAAGGCCATTCTTTTGAATTTCGCCTTTTCTACGTCAGGATTTGCCTGAAACTCAGGATTTGCCTAAATATTTGTTTCTTTTAAGTACTATCTTACCTATTAAATAAAAAATAATGCATAATTTAATTATGGTATACACATATTATAGAAGTCATATATGTCGGTTTCTTTTGTAAGTAATTAAATTTATTTTTATGATTAACAGAGTTAATTTAAATTCCTAGAGATACATGAACTGTGGGCTGCATTTTATGACTTATTAGCTCAACATTCACCATGTTTGCTAAACATTTTATCTCTTTATTTTAGAAATTTATATTCTTTCATTTAAAATTTTCCCATTTTATTCACAATTTATTAACTTCAGTCATGTTTATAAAGATGGAAATATGTAGTTTATTTTTCATGTAAATAATTTCGTATCGTCCTCATTCCTTCGCTACACGGCTCAAAATTAAAAAGTTCATCTAAAATTAACATTTGTGTCATTTACAAATGAGCATTAATAAAATCAAACTAAATTATTTTATTTAATAGAAGTGTAATAACATATAAATAAAAAAAGCTAAGTCGCTTTATTAGATTGCATCTAAAATATTTTATCAGTCATGAAAAGAAATTAAGAATGCATTTTTGAATTTAAAGCAAGTTTGAAATACAATCACAAATATCTTAAATTCTATTTTAATATCGCTATACGGGAAACATTTCAAATTAATAACACAATTTTCATTCACAGGAGAAATTTTTTGTTTTTCTATGAATCTAATTTCTGGATTTGGTAGAAATGACAAAAGCGCCCGCCACTGATTATTGAACCATTCATTCTGCATAATATACCACTTTCTTTTCTCTTGTGTGTTCCTAAAAAAAGAGTTAATCATGTAATATGATTGCATTGGAAACCACAAACTGAATAAACAATTTGTACAAATTATAAATTGTATTTAAGCGGACAGTCACTTTTTTAATAATAAATACAAATTGAAAGCATTATAACTGGATCGAATTTCTTTAGTTTTTACATTTCATGAAGTCTTTACTTTGTTGTGTCTAGGGATTGCAATACCGGACCAAAATTTCAATACCGGTATTCGGTATTTTTTAGATCTTAATACCGGTATTAGAAATTTTTAAAAAAGAAAGAAAACACAGGTGTTCCTTTGTTTTATTTGCAAGTTTTATTAGTGAGTGTAAATATCGCAAAAAATAATTTGTAACCTATAAATTATGACAGTATATAAATAATCACAAAAAAGTAAAGGAACATCTTATTTATTTAAATCAACAAAAAAGTGTAAATATCACTATTCAGTCTATGGTACTATTACAAATTTTTGGAATGTAATCTTAAAAAACATAATGCATCAATTGTACTGTCATTAAGCCAGAAAAGTTATTTTGTGCAAAAATGACCAGTTGTCGAAAACGCTCTTTCGGCATCTACGCTAGTTGGTAGTATTGTTAGCAATGCGCGACATACTTTTTCCAAGTATTTACCTCTAAATATCTCATGTTTAAATAAATCGATTTCTCGTCGGATGGTTTTGGATATAGCTGATTTCTGTATTATATTTTGATTCATTCATTTTTTTTTTATTTATCGCTAATTCTAACTTTTTTTCAAGAGACGATTCCTTTCACTATCGACATTAATGTCATCATAATCTTCGATAATTGAACCGAATTCTTCTGAATGTGGATAGGTTTGTGGGTAAAAAATTTTTAAGAAAATTTACTATAAACTTAATTAGATTTGAATTGGTTATTTTCTTTTCTTCTTTTTCATTTTCATTTTTAAAATCATTATAATTACGTAAATACCATAAGACATTTTCTATTTCGATATGCCTTTCTTCTGTGCGATTTTTCAATGTAATATATAATTCTTCAGATAGTGGCTTGTGCTGTTCTTTCAGTGATTGCAACACGAAATCTATTGTTGCATTATCTGTTAATAAATTGTCGCTTCTCCGACATAATACCTCAGTAGTCAGTTTTATTGGAAGTAGAGCTGATACAGTTCTGGATATTAAGTCGAATTCACTATCTGAAAAATTAATTTACAGGTTTAAGTCGATTATTGCTTTTTGGATTGGATTTCTCAGTTTCAAAAATCGTTCCATCATTGGAAGTAAACTGCTCCAACGTGTTTTAGAATCTAATATTAACATATATTCTGTTTCATTTTCAGTTAGTATATATTTTAGTAATATATCCTTTTTATAGGGGAACGTTTAAATATCTTAACAGTTTTTCGAACTTTATAAATTATAGGAAGCAATTCTTGATGAGGTAATATTTCATGCTCATTAGCGATATCTTCTTCAACAATTACATTGTCATTATCTTCATTGTCAATATCACTCTCACTTTTACTCTCTTCAAAGTTGGAATCCGAAGTTTCTATATTCACAGTATTTGGATTCTTCTGTTTTTTATTTGTTTGGTATAATACATCTATTAGTCCTAATTAAATTCCATGAGCATAGCATAATTGCTGATTTGCACCAATCAATTTTCCGACTTTTTTCATAACTGTTGCTCCATCAGTCGTTATGGATACAATATCTTCTTTCAGGGAAAATCCATGTTTCGCTAAATTAAATTTAAGCCATTAATTAGCTAATTAATTTCGCCCGTTAGGGAGACATAAAAACAAAAACGTATACTATTTTGCTGTGTTGGCGATCCCTGAACATATAGTGGAGACAATTTTAAAAATTTCAAGTAAATACCGAAAAACCGGTATTTAAACTTGTGAATACCGGTGTTACAAAACTGCACAAATGGCTCAAAATACCGGTATTCGGTATCCCGGTATACCGATATTGCAATCCCTAGTTGTGTCCTTATCCGCAAATACAAAAAAGAATATAAGATCGAATATTTTGAGTGTTTAATTACCCCTAATCACAACGATATTGCATTATATGTAACTGGTAAAAAATACATGAAAGGGCGGAATTTAATTTCCATTGAGAAAACGATATTATGAATACGATTTACAAGAAAAGAATTGCTACAGAAAATTTATATTCGCAGTGCAAAAATAAAAAAAAATCTTTTTATATTAATTGGAATGCTTTGAGTTCATAATTTTTCTGTCACATAAATAGGAAAAAAAAGAAAGAAATCTGAATAGAAAAATATTCTTTAAATGCAGATAAGTTCAAATATTTTTATAATTAATTTCTACTAAGAAAGTGAGCAGATTGTTTTTGTCCACCTTTATTCAAATGAAAATCTAGACATTTAATCTACCTTAATACTAACTAACATGGATTTGAAACTTCATCGAAACGATTGAAATCTAATGGTTTAAAAACACTATCATATAAATTGAACAGAAATTTAATCGGAAACCTCAACAATGTATTGTATTAACCATTATTTGCTTTGGCGACTTTTACCTGTCAGCAAAACATCATTACATAATATCTTAAAGAAATCCGTAAACCTAGCATCACTAACAAAGATTCACATGACTAATATTAACTAAATGCTATACATTACCCTACTCTAGCCAAACTATTCTTAGAATAAACATTTTTCATTTTGGAGAGCCGAGTGTACATTAGATAATTCTGCAGCTCTTGATTACGATGTCACATTTCCAAAATCGATTTTCGGACCTTTTAACGTCACTCTTGGAAAGAAACATGAAAAAGGCCCGTAATTGATAAATGTACCAACTCATTATGCTGAGTTCAGATAAGGACAAATATGATAAGTTACCTAGATTTCTTTCAAGTATATATTATGAGGAGATAAGAGCAACTTGTTTAAATCTTTAAAGAATATTTGGATATCAGCATTTTTGTTGAAAACTGTTAAATGACATGGATAATTCAAATGAATCATGGGAAGAGAAATATGAAACTTTTGATGAATTTATCTCTAATGGCTATTCCCCTTTATAAAAACGATTGATACAGTTTATATTCGAATATGAAGCATAAAAAATCACTTCATTGAATACTTTCATAAATTCAATATCACTGAAATCATTTTAATTGAAATAAGAAGTTAATAGAGTCAAAAGCATACAATAAAACTAAAAAAACATAGAACTTTACAGTTTTGGAAACAACAGTCCGATATTTAATTCAATGCAAAATACTACATGAATCTATTTATTTAAAATAATCAGTATTCAATGTCTGTTTTTTCTGAAAGTTCATAATTTATAAATAAATCCACAACGATAGCCTGTAATGGTAAATCATTCAATTGTAAATAATCACCTGTTTAAAAATCTCAAGTCACAGAATGCGCCAAATAGTTGCAGAAATTATCACAATTTTAAAAGGCAGTATTATATGCATTTCTATTTTATAACCATATAAATAAAATTTCTGTAAATTTCTCATTGAATTTCCGAAGAAATTTTTGGAAGATGAAAGTATATTTTTTATTTCAAATCATTCTTCTGATTTTTTTTAAATGAAGTGATTTGAAAGCAGCAACTAGAAAAAGTGTGATGGAAAACTAGAGCAAAAAAAATTTAAATAAAAAAGATTTATAATAACTCATTAAATGTAGAAGTAAACTTTAAAAAGTAATGCAAAAAATTCACATTTTTATTTCTAATAATGTTTTATAAGAAAATAATTAACCTGTTTTGAAATTTAGTTCAATATCTCATCATCTGCAGTAAAATATACCAATCCATATATCATGAAATGAGTCTAAGTTCTTACATTATAGTGGCTTAATACAATGGCAAATAATACCAAGAATCTAGTACAAAGGAAATTGATTTATTATTCCGAATGAGGCTGAATTTAATATTTATTAATCATCATAATATATATGATAAATGCAGATGATTATTATTCAGAAATAGATAACCGAATTTTGTCGTTAATTTACATCCAAGTACTGTAACTGAATATACGATCGCCGGGCAAGTTAAACAAATAATATCCTAATTATTGACAACAGAAGAGGGTCTATCCTGTTATTTTAATATAATTTACAACTTACTGAGACATGCAGTGCTAATTAAGATGTAATTAGATTAGATATAAATATAGAAGCAGTAACTATGCTTTCACATCATGTCCTGGTTATTTCACATTGAAAGGAATCAAGCTGAAAATTATCTTCACTAATAAGAAAATGCCTGGTAACATATGTTAATTAGTATTATGTTACGTCTTTTTTCCATTACAATAGAATTTTTTTATGTGAAATTAGAAATTGTATTGCTTATTTAATATATTTCTTTCTTCACCTTTGTATTTATTTTATTTGAACAATTTATTCGAGTTTTATTTGAAGAATTTAATGAGAAAAATATGTTCTTGTAAATAAATGGAGCAGCTAGTCTAATGAGAAAAATACGTTTCAGCAAATAGAGAGAGTGGAAAAAATTTTAACTTATCACCACTTTAGGATCAATAATAAAGAGTTTCGTAAGATAATTTTTAACAAATTAAAGAATTCTATTGAAAACTAATGGCAAACTACAGTAAAAAATTTACCCTAAAATGTTCATTTTTCATTCTATTTTTGAAGAATTTCAAAAAAAAATACCATTATATTGTTAAAATCGATTCTTTTTTTAAGGAGAAGGTTTTCTGGAAAATATTTCAAGAAGAGATATGCTTAAGCCAACTGAATGAAAAAAAATTAACACCACTAACAAACAATTATAGATGAAGGCTCAAACAATCTTTTAATACTCTTTGACGATTATTCTCTTTTCTAAATGGTGATATCTATAGTATTAAAATTTATGACTGAAATGCAACTGTTATTAAAATTCGGAAAAAAAAGTGAAAAAATAGAATTTATTATGATTTTTTATTTAGAACTGTATGTAATGGTTAATTTAATTTGGATTCATAAATAATTGCATAATTTTATAAAGCTTCTTCCTTTCAAGAAATATACATAAAAAATTACAAAAGATTTGAAAGTTCTCTAAAATTTCTAAAAGGAACAATGCATATATAACAATATATTTACTCTCTTATTACATTGTAGAAAACTTTACAAGCAAATGTAAATCACAGGGTACTCGCAAGTATTTGGTCAAGCAATAAATATGTAAAACTTTTGGTCTAAAATTTTATGACATGCATTTTAAATAATAATTATGAGAAAATATACTATAGAGAATAGTGTTCTTAACTTGAATTTTGAGCAGAGCAAGAAAGTTTAAAAGCGTTCTTCAACAATATTTTAATAAAACTTCTTTAAATTTATAAGCAATAATCGAGCAATCTTTGATTATTGTTATATATTGTAACTCGAAAATCTCTGCTATTTAGCGTCATAAATCAATATCCAAAAACCATACTAAAAATTTCACTTCACTAAATTCACTTCAATTTCGCTAAAGGTTTCATTGTTTTTATAAAAGACAAATTTGATATGAAAGCATAACTTTATATTTTGATGAGAATTCAGGCATCAGTTTGAGAATCATTACTGCATCATAAAAATTTATTCACTCCACTTTTGTTTCAATAAGTTTTCCGTTTGGACAATTCACTATAAACATTCAATATATTTATTATATTTACTAAAAACGTAATATAATTTTCGAATTGTTTTCAAAGCAATTCTTTAAATTATTTATTAGTATTTGAAGCAGAAAATTCTTGAATTTTGAAAGCTTATTAACATGCACTTAGGTATATAAAAATAAAGTTAGTTTAAGAGGAAACATTTTAAAATTTATTTAACATGTAGGACCAAAAATAAGTTCTTGATCAAGATATTCTGATGCAAAATGACATTTACTATTTACAAATATTGAAGGTTTATTGCTCAAAGTGACCAAGTTAAAATCTCTACTTTCTATTCTAAATATATTTTGCAGGTAAATACTTGTTGTTACACACATATGTAAATGCCACGAAGAAATAAAAAAATATTGAATTTTTATTAATATAACAATCAATTTCTGGATTTTTTTATATACGAGAACTTCTAGTTGGATTTAAAAACATTTTTCTTAATGAAGAGATAAACTGAAAATGTAAAATGACAGTTTAAAAATGATTTGTAATTTCTTTTTTATAAATATGAAGATTTAAATCGCTCTAGCATATATAGAATGTTCACTCTTATTGTACCAAATAGAAAATTTCTAATCTGTTAAATATATACAATTGAGTTCAAATTGGAAAAATGTTCTAAATAACGGGGGAAAAATACATTTCATATTGCTTGAATCAATAACTGTAATCAAAGAATTCAAACTTTTTATATAGCTCGCCATCCTAACGATAATATTTAGTGAGATATTATGACATTTTAACATTTTAAACAAAAGGAAAATATTTTTCTGCGACTAAAACTAATCGAGCTCTAAAGTATAGAAAATCTACATTTTAAACGACCTCTGATGAATTTTCGGACCATTTTCAGATGCAAATTATTCTCATTTTTGTGTTAAAAATGTAGATTTTTACGAATACCTTACTTACAGAACAATTACTATAGTTATCAAAATATTTATAAAGCATTTTATTTTTTAATCTATCTTTCCTTCAAATTTATAGTCTTAGTTCTTTTTAGATGTTGTTTTATTTAAAGAAAACAAACTTCAGTTTGCCTTTTTTGCATTTCATAGGAATATAATATTCAATGTGCTAAATTTGACAAAAATGCACACCTTAGATTTTGAAATTGCAAAACATTTCGTATCACTAAGAAAGAGAAACTGAATTACTCATAAAGGAAAATAGAAAAGAAAAATATCTGCTTCTAAATAGAAAAAACAGCTGTCAATATGCAAACGAAAATTTCAGTCTTTCTTCAGCGATGCAGTTTCAGCTGCCTATAACAATGTTATTCTTAATTATTATGTTTTCATTTATTTGGAAAACAAATTTTTCATTTGAATGGTTGTTTTTGAATTAAAAAAAATCTGTGTATCAACAGTTTTGTTAGAAAAAAAGTGGGATGATATCATTCAATGAACGATTTTAATCACAGCTGTTTTCGATAGTAAAAAAAGCGGGAATTGAACTCGGAACACCTGCCCAAATGATAAAAATAGTACTTGTTAGAATACAGTTTTTTCTAGCTTCAAGTTTCTAGAATATATTCTAATAACAAGTTTTTTTTTCAAGTGTTTATTAGTAGTTGGTGTGTTGGTAGGTTTGTAGGGTTTAATGGCACAAAGGCCAGGCTTGGCCATGCTGCACCAAACATATCGTTAAAGAGAACTTTTGTTAATTAGTGGATTCTTGTATATAAGAAAGAAATCAATTTTTCTTATAATTCTGGGGCTTCAATTTTTAAGATAAAAATATTTTTCTAGGCAATAGGAACAACTTCATGAAGATTGTAAAAACGAGAAATTATTAATACAATAAGCAATATTTAATCAATGAGAAGAATTTTAACTCAAACAATACACCTTGAAGGAATAAACTTTTTGAAGTAACTCCTCGTAATATAACAACTGACATACGATATTACTGAATATCAAAATAGGAGCTTAGTATTGCGCTGTACCCGAAATCCTTTAGCTAATGGACGCCTTGTTCGTTTTATAGACGTTTCGTAATCCGAAAGTACTAATAAGCAATCTTGGTGTCATTCAGTTAAACGCCATTTTGAAGCTTTTTTATTGAGAAAGGGGGGGGGGACTTTTGAAATCCGTAAATGTTCCTTATCTGGGATAAAATTCTTCAATCTAATCTTTCGAAAAATAATTTTAGAAGAATTTTTTTATTGCATTTGTTTTTATTGCATTTTATTTTTTAATGTATTTCATCCACATCATTATCATCAAAAGAAGAAGAAAAAAAAATACGTCAAGCATAAATTGCATTGAGAATTTTAGTTAGGAGGAGTAAAAAATTACATAAAAAAATGCACAAAATTTCGGAAATAGAAATTTAAACGAAAAACTAACCTACGAGGTAGACGAAACCGAATAACTAAGGTGTAAAAGTCTGCGAAATTATTGGGGCAAAAAGTAAAAATGAAATTCTGCACCTTAGTATCCTTGGAAAGTTTTGTCATAGTGGCTTGAGTTTTTATTGCTGCAGGAATCTAAATTTTGAAAATTACGAAAGTGGATATTAGTTTAGCAACTCAATTTTATCTGGCTTAACTCCTGATGATTGATGCTAGTTGAATTCTATGTGAATATCTTCTTAAATTGGTTTTATTATGTTTGTTATTGTTATATATATTTTTTATTTTAACAAATGCGACTTTTAGAGAAAATCGGATTAGTTTTAAATGTATGTTTCCAGAGTTCATAAGAACTTGTATTTTTACTTCTAACTCATAAAATTTCAGCTCAAAATCAATGAGAGTGATACCTTGCAAATGCCTTATGCATGGTGGGATGCTTTAAACATAAATAATATTTAAAAAATACTTAAATTATGTATCTGGATTTCAATATTTGCATAACTGAATTCAACAGTATAAAATTAAAAAAAAAATTGCGATTTGTATTTAGTGCCTAAACAGCGTTTAAAAAACAAACATTTTCTGTGATAAAAAATTATGCTGAAATGTATTTTTTCTTTGCTAATGATTAACAAATTAAAAAAAAATGAAATTTTTCAATAAATTGGAAATACCAAATTTGCATATTCTAAATTCAATTTCTCAAAAATTGCAGAAATTTGAGGATCAATGAATTTATTGCAATGAATTATTTTTGTATTTATCCAATAAAAACATATTCGCTATAATAATTAAAAAAGTCATTTTTAGGAGCATTGAAAAAAATCAATTCGATTATTAAAATTTTTACTAATTCATGACGAATTTTAATTTAGCATATGTTGGTGAATTGTTTTGTGTTCATCTTGTTTCACGCGTTCTTTTTTATAAACGTTTATTATTTGGCAAGAAAGAAATTATTCATTTTAAAAATGTAAATTCTACACATCGTTTACTTCACATATGTGCCAAAATAGATCAAAAATCAAACTTTTATCTATAAAATAATAGTTTCAAATTAAAAGTTCATATGTTTTTTAAGGTGTTTACTTATTTTTCTGCACCAGACATAAAAAAGGAAATTATATCACTAAGAAAGATATGTAACTGTTATATAAATGAAAATGTCATACCAATCTGAATGTATTTATATTCAAAATAATTTTTCCATCTTTCTATATCTTTGTTAAAAAATAATTTTGCTCTCTATTTTTCAAAATCACTTATATAATAAAATTTCCTTAACGTTCTAAGTCAACTTAGAGGATTTATATCAGATTTCCTTTATAAGCGATATCAAAAATAATGGATTACATTTTGCCTAAACGAGCGCAAGTATATGAACCGAATTCTAAACAGGTCAATTTAAAATGTTTTTTGTTTCTTGATATTCTCCACAGTTCTCCAGGCACGCTTATAAGTACTGTCAAATTGCACCTTTTCTGATATCCTTCAGGAAGCAGACCATAAAAAGGCTAAAGAGTTAGGGAAGCAATATAACCCATCTGGATTTAATGATTTCCTGCCACCTCGTGGAAGTATTAAACTCTGTAATTCTAAAGGTGAATTATTTTGCTTTTTCTGCATAATTTTCCAGGTCGCGCATGCTGATGACGGAAAGAATTTTCCACATCATAATTGAAAAGTTTTTCGGAAATTCTTACCGCTCATATATCCGCCAGAAAACGGGATTTCCTAATTTAGCTTCAACTGGATTTTGATGTTATAATACATCATCATGCGCTCTTCTTGCAGTGTATATTAATAAATTTGCATTGCAATCATTGATGCAGATGGCTACACTATTTAGTATAGGTTTGCGATTGCGTCTTTAATGTATTATTAAGCTGATCCGTGCTTTCGTATTGAAATTCTGAACCAATTTGTTGAATCATTATTAATACCTTCAATTTGTATTCAATGTATTATTGTATACACCTCAGAATTTTTGCAGTATTAATAAAATTGATTCAGATCTTTTATTTTCTTACTTAAAGGAAGCGGAAAGTAAATATTAAAATGCATATCTCAATGCACTTTATTCTGATTAACAGAATACATCAAAATAAATAAATTCTTAAATAAACATAATGTAGTTTTAATAATATTACTTGGAAAAAATAGAAGTTTAATGTTTTTATTGAACTTTCATTTTATCCATTGTTGAAAATAAAAGAGTATAAAGCATAGAAAGAAAATAATATTTTAAACGGATTTCATTTTTTTCGAATATCAATTTTTAGTTACTTTTTAAAAGAAAATAAGGAAAATTAATTTTAAAAGCATGATTTTAAATTTCATACATTAGAAAATTTTCTCAACTAATGCTTGTTAAATATGTTCCATCCCTACTAAATATGCAATTTATGCTTTAAAATTATTTGATGTCTTTCAAATTAACAGTAAGAAAATATATATATATATATATATATAAGCTACTGCATTTCATATTATTTAGTATAAATAAAGATACGCACAAAGTGTATAAAATTATTTTGATGATCGTTAACTTAAGTATTTTGTTTTTCGAATAAACAAACAGAATTATATATGTCCCTGGAATGCTTTTTTAAACAAACAAAAGTTGATTTGTATTATAAAAGTAAAGACTTCAGATTAAAACATATTTAAAGAAATTTGTTTGCCTAAATACGTTTGCTGTATAAATATTTAATACATTTTTGCATACAAATATTATTTTGAAGGAATTTCAGTGCAAAAGATTTAATAGTTAAGCAGCTAGCTGTTTAACTATTAAATCTTTTAATATGTTATAATGTTAAATAAAAATAATAATAATAATAAATAATGTTTAATAAAAAATTGTTTATCATTTCTGTTTTTAATTACATCTCTGGATATTTAACATTATGAAAAATGGAAGCTTCCTGTTTATCTCTTAATTTTTAATCTAAAAAATGCAACTTTTTCTGAAATACGAGTTTGAAAAATATTAATATACTTTATTAACGTGAATTTCAGTTGTATGGTGGATTATTTTAATCGAAGAGTGTTTATTTAACAAATTGACAAATATTTTATTCAATAATCTTTATAAAAATATATTTCATTCCTCAATTTTTGAAATTTGGTTAAACATTGATACTAGAATACATCTCAAGAGAAAAATTAATTAAAACACTCCTTATAATAAATTTTCAATATGTCTTTGTAATCTCTTGAAGTAAATACATTTACTATTTTATGCTTTATTTTATTCGGTTATAAAGTCATAATTTGGTTAAAATATTATATTTTTTAGTCTATCTGTGACTAATTATGGTTAAAACAAAGGTCAGAAAACATTACGCTTCAGAATGAAATATAGAGCTAGTTAGACTGAGACAAATTGATTAATTTTTAGCACATAAATTATACACAATGTAAAGAAATAATCATGAATTAGTGAATTTATAACACTATACTGGCCACGTATTCATTCATTATTGAATTAATATATATATATTCGCATGTAAATAAATCTATATTTGCTTAAGTACATATAATAATAGCATCCCCATGCATCTAAGGAAAATGTTCTTTTTTTACGTATTTCTACGAAAAAAATGTGTGCTTTAATTTTAACAATGGCTTTTTTAACATTGATTTTGAAATACGCAAAACATATTACAATTCTTTTATTTGAAACTATCTGGTACCCGGCACGTTGTTGCAGCAAAAGAAATAATTTTGGAATTATCATTTGAAATTTAAAAGAGCTATCTTGTTTGATTAGGAATGATAGAAAGAATGATATTTATTTTATGTCAACAATGAATATATTCATTGAAATTTAATGATATATAAAGTGGAGGTATAAATTATATTTATACTGTTTTTTTTTTTTTTACTTTATTATTCAAGTGCTTTAGGGTAGACAATATTATTTTATTTTTCCATCTTCAACAAAAACGAATAGATTTGTCTGTCCGACTCGGAAGCTTCCAGCATAGAACTGGCCATGTGAAAAGCATGGATTTTCTAGGCTTAGTCAGCATACTTGAATGATTGACCTTGTTGATGGCCATTGAGAATGCAAGTCGAATAGGGAATTGCAGTTGTTTGATATCAAAAAGCATGTCAGGTGGGAATAATGGGAATGCTTGTAATGAGCACAACCGCTCCATTTGACTTTCTGTAAAGAAGAGTTGTGTTGATTCTTACTGCATATTGATCTTTTGATTCCGATTCTCGTGATCAGGTAGCATATAAACATTGTCTTGCGATTCTTGATGGTGGATTGCATATGGATTTGCAATTTATAAACGATCTGCTTTATTGCTATCTTGTCATTCTTCGTTTGCTTGAGAAGCTCGAATTGACTTATTTCTACGTGCTGCGCAGCTATTAAGCGACGACATTTTGGGAATACGTTTTTTGTCGAAGCAATCAACACGATATACGCTTGTATAACCGAAATATCGTTTGTCGATTCACTGAATAAATAGAAAAAATTGCTGTTTACAATGGAAAACTTCCATTATATATAACTCAACTTAATCGGCATTGATAGTAATTTTATTTTGTATGCGTGAGATAAACTCTGAATAATATGTGCGGTTTGCCGCATTGTGCACGCTAAATGACAACATCCTGTCCAGATAGATGACTATTCATTAATGATTTTAAAAAATTTAGCGCTTGCACTAAATGATTTGCACTTTGATTTCATTTCACCTCACATTGATTGGCATCAATAATAATAGTTATGTTTGACATACATGGGATTAACTTCGAATAACATGTACCCTTTGTCATTTACTGTTTGTCTTTTGCCAGTTATCAATTTAAAATGTGCGCAAGTGCAAGTAATACGTTGGCAAAGTTTCATCGCAATCGGTTGAACGGTACGGCAGCGCATAAGGTACGGACAAACAAAAATTCATTTTTATATATTAGATAACAGTAAAATAAGAAAACCTGAAGTCTTTAAAATAATAAAAGAGGTAATTTAGCAAAAATTAAATCATATAAGTACAAAATAAAATGAATTAATATGGATGTTGATTTAATTTATTTGAAATTTCTTTTGATATGAAATGCCCACATAATAAATTACTTATTACTATTTCAAATATGTGAGAAACAAATTGTTATTTTTTTATAACGTTCATACATAATTGAAAATTTGTAAAGATGTGGTTCTAATTGTTATTTTGTTGCTAAAATGTGGTTATTAAATACAAAAAAAAGTCACATCGAGCCTTTCTCTTTAAAGATGTAACCCATTACTTTTGCAATTTTTTTCAATATTAGTAAGGAAACCACCCGAAAATTAACAGAAAATACACAAATTTTATCTCGAGAAAACAATGCAATTAAAATTAGCATGGATAATCATTATTTCGAATTTTTATACTTCCTATTTCAATAAAAGTATTTAAATGGAATCAAAATGCAAAATAACCCATGACATGAAGAGTAACAAAATAACTAAAGATGTAATAAAAATGAATCAGAGCAGAGACTTAAAACTGAAAACTAATAATCGCAATAAAGTAATAAGCAACTAACCTAAATCTTAATGGATTAATTTATTTGGAAGTTATTTCTGTACAAAAGCCATAACGTAATACATTCTGGTATTTCAATTATAAAGAATGAATAGTCAATAACATTTTTATTGCGTTGGGTCATAAATATTACTTCATCAGGAAATGCTTCCCAAATCGCTAGCTTCGTGTTGAAAAGATGCAATTAGTTGCAATGAAATAGCTAGAATTAGCATCGAAGTATTTTCCTGAAGCGATAAAACCCATTATTTCCAGATTTTCATCGTCGTTGGAATGCTCGGGGATCTATTAATCAAGAAAATAAAATAAATATATTTAGGGTTAGAGAGGCTTGGTATTTTTGCAGTCAGAAACTGCAGCA
Source organism: Argiope bruennichi (assembly GCF_947563725.1). Classification (NCBI taxonomy): domain Eukaryota; kingdom Metazoa; phylum Arthropoda; class Arachnida; order Araneae; family Araneidae; genus Argiope; species Argiope bruennichi. The sequence goes on along the minus strand of NC_079159.1, from coordinate 81,367,743 downwards.
ATTATTTGAATTCTTTAATTTCCTATCAGTAAAATTTCAAAATAACCTAAATAACTTTCACGCAATTCTAATATAAAAACAATAAAGAATTATTGTCAAGCATTGATTCAAAGAATAAAATTTGCTATACATATTTTTGAACAAAAAATATTAAGTGTAATTTTGATTTATTTATTCCGTCACTTTTGATTCTGAATTTTCACACTTTTAATAATGAAGACATTTTGAACAAATCTTTAAAATAAAATTAATGGAATTGATTAAATTAGATATGGTGATAACATAAATACAGCACTAAATATACAGATTGAACCATTAATTAGTCTTGACCCTGTCTATTGGGTGATACGTAATTATCAACAGAAATGGCAGCGGTTTAAATTTATATGCTTATCTGAAATTTAGTTATTTTATACTCTGCCGTTTGGCGTCTCTACACTGTGTTCAAGTTACTGAGTATGTGATTCGATTCAAATATCAGTAATACAATTAGTTTTATGCTATTTTTAAAAGCTTTCATACTTCGTATCTAGCATTATCATTACTATATAGTCGCTTTAATATTCGTTATATTAGTTAATGCTTAAAATGCGAATTACTATTATGCAATCGACTCAATCACAATTAATTATCCCTGCGAATCTGATTTAAAACTCAGTTGATGAATTTTTAAATGATGCACTTTCATCACACTACATTTATAAGAAAAAAATCCCCTACAAGAATTTATTTCATGTAATTAGAACATTGTTAAAAATATCGATGTTACTTTATAAAATATTATATTAATCCGGTAGAAGGAAATAATGTTTATTAGCAATGCTTATAACATAAGCGCTATAATAGTTAAATAGAAAAAATGACTATATAATTTTTAAAACTACACCTGTTTTCTTTGAAATCCTACTTCCATTCCTTTTAAAACTTAAAAGACTTTATGATATAAAACAAGAACTGAGTAAATGAGTAAACACCATCTTATTTCTCAATGTAACTTCAAGTTTTCTTTCAGACATATTGTTTACTGAACTACTTTGGAATTCAGATATCTTTATAATGTATTTTTTTATAATATTATTAATTAAAAAATATGATTTTAAGAAACGTATTTAATTTTTTTGGTTATTCGTTAAAAAAATTAAAATGCAAAATAGTTTGTTTATATCTTAAAATCAAGAAGAACCAAAGAAAGAACAGTTTTTAAAAGAAATCATCTTTTGTTTCAATTACAACAATTTACTTGTAAGAAATTAAATTACATTATTTTTACTTTATAAGTTTGTAATAACAAAAGTTAGTGTATTATAAAATTATACGCAATTAAAAAGCTTCAAAATTAGCAAACTTCGTTTTACTGCAGATTCAAAAGAGAATAACTTTCATTTTAATCATAACAACTATAGCCAATGATATGAAAACTAAAATGACGTATCTTATTTTTTATTACAGCTGAAAACACAATGTTATAGGTTGTTATTTTTAGGTCAGTTTTAAAACTGACATAACAAAGCGAACTACAAATATTTTTTGAAATAGAATTATAACAATATTCCGAGAATAACTTTTTAGAAGCGGAGGGAGAATATATTAAATAAATGAATTTATATCAATAATTTCATTTCTTTCAATGGTTTAAATTCATGATTAAACTATATATTTCGTTTTATGCTTGAGAAAAGTATTCCATTCAAAGTGGCAAAGAGGTTTTAAAATATTGTTTAAATTTACATGGAAGAATGCTTATTGAAATAATAGAAATAAATTCAGATTTAATAAATAAGTTCATTAAGAAGTGCATGCAGTCAATATGAAAAAAAGTCTTATCAGCAAAATCTTCGACTTTTCTCAACTAAGCAATCTGTTGATTCCCAAGCAGACAGCTAAATTAAGAAAATTGCCAGTATGTCTTCTCATTTTCCCTTCACATAATTTGCTCATAATTTATCGCATACCATGGTCGTAAAGGTTATATAACCAACTATAATCACTCATCTTGTATTGTTTTCAATTTTTATATATACATAGCCACATATTAACATAATCTTAAAAACAGTCATGAAATTTTAGAAAGCAGAGTTATATCAAATTGTTATAACCAATTACTTTTTTTTTAATGCATCCTTTAGAAATTGCTTTTGAAGAACTAAAAAAATATTTTAAAAAACTTCATGAAAAATAAGAATAAATATGTTAACGATATTTTGAACTAAAACTTTTTTTTCAATAGTACAAGAAAACTTGATAGTAAACGATAAAAAAAATTAAAAACTATACAAAGAATGACCGAGCACTGAAAATATGAAAAGATTATACAGAATTTTAGAAAGGAGTAAAACTAGAAACTGATTATTAAATATGATACTCTAATGGAAGAAAGCGTAGAATAATGAGATGAACATAATTTTTAGATTAAGAGGGCAAAAAACAAAGTTTTATATAGGTTGAAAATTATGATATTCGTTACAAAGTCAGAAAGAAAAATATAACAGATTGTAAATGAGATGACAGCTAAGAAAAAAGCTTTTTTTTATTAAATATTAAGAAAAGGACATTCATATACCATTCTTTATATAAAGATATATTTAATGCTAATAAATTTCTATAATTGTAAGTGATAATTCATAATATTTCTTACTAAATAAAAGTAGTAATACATTTTTAAGAAATAAAAACTGTTATTTGTTTAGCTTAACTCGATTATTTTTTTCAGAATTTAAAAAAATGATTCTGCTTTTTTTATGTAGATAAAATTATTAGCCCTTTATTATTTTCAAAGGCAGTTTATTTATTTCGGTTGCCTTTGCTGATAATTTTTAGCAGATAACATCAGATTGGTAAGAATATTTTATTGCCGTATAATATCATGATTTGTACAATTTGAGATTTGAGAAATCCATATAAAACCTTTTTTTTATTCCCTTAATAAACAACGCATCACTACGAAGATTATCCAAAAATATTACGGATATTTTGTTAATAAGTCTTTATACTGGAAAGATACAGGATCGATGCCTATCAATCCTGTTCGAGTTGTTTTAAAATGGGATAGTGTTTTAATTAAAATATAATTTAGGATTTTTATTTTAGAATCTAAATAAAATCTATTATCACTGCGATTACAATAAGAGATAACCGAGACTATAAACATGCATAACTTTTTTTGTCACTTAAAGATTCATGTTTCGCTCAAAAGGTTTCGAAATGCTATGTTAATTTTTAAAAAAATAATCTCAAATGAAAGAAATTCGAATTAAAAATATATTTTATATTTAAAAATTACATAGCAGATCGTTTAATAATAATTTTAATATCCAATGGAAACTTAATCTAAAGAATCGTAGTCTAATAAATTCAGTGTGTATGAAATCTTTTACACAAATTTATAGTACATAAGGTTGAAGAAGATCCCTCTTTCCATCATTTAAATTTAGAAGTGTTTTCTTCAAAAACAGTAAACACTATGCAGCAAATTGTTTTAGTGAGTTCTCGTAAATCCTGCTTGATGCCTAAATTCACGGATGAGAATCGACAAAGTTGCTACACTTAATATTTTGCTCAAATTGGGTCTTCAAAGTTTTACCAGAAACTGAACTATTTCGATATAACGCCATTTCGGTGCACCATCAAACATTCTAGAAACTTTATTGGATTCATCAAGAGTATAAAATGTGAATAACAACTCGAGTTAGCACTGAATGTTCCAAAGCCTAACATAAGTGGCAGTTGGGGTAATTGGCTATGAGTGAATTCTTGGTTGGAAATAACTTTTCCTTGTTTGAATGCAGGGAAATATATTTTCTTCTCAGACTAGAAAACAGGAAGCTATGAAACATTCAAAGTTTAGAAAAGTTGCATTAAACCTTTTTAATTGGTTGATTAATTTTGTGTGGTAGTGGCACATAGTCCAGTTTTATCTAATGGCATGAAGCGCAGAGTAAGGACCTTTGGTGAATGCATTATATGATGTGGTGTCAATTTGGTATGGAGATAAACATAATTGAATCCAAATGACTGCTTCATGTGAAGAGCATCAAATCGAACTGTATCTACTGCTTGAGAATCTGCTTTGAGATGATTCATAGATGGTACGAAGATGACATTAATTGTTTTAAAGATAGATAGGGAAATGGAAAAGTAATAAAACATTTTTAGAGTTTATTCAATAAAGGGGAGAGGTTTATTAAACAAAATCGATCTAAAATAATTCTGAAAAACGATAACAACATCACAGAATCTTTGGTTCAAGACCAGATTGTCTTCTCCGAATCTTAAGAAATATTCACCATGTGAAAAGGCTTAGTACATGTTAAATCTGTCGATGTACAAAAGTTTTGCTATTTGGGTAATTACTTCCCCATTCTCATACCCACATTCAAATGTTCTGTACTTAACAAAGAAAATGTCTATTTAGTAAAAACCTTTCTTATCTGCATGCGAATCAGTTTTATGATCTTAAATTGCACTCGTGTATCTTCAAATTGAGATATTAACTAGACTGAGATATATATAACTAAATTTAAGAGAGTTTCTACTCCCTATTTGAAAATAGTTACTAAAAACTTAAAATACTGTACAGTCGGCCAGCAGACGGTCAACCACATGATCGATTTAATTCCAAATTTAATACATATATACGTTTTAGATTTTAAATCCAATAACAAAATTTTGTATTCATTTAGCTCTCTTAAACTTATACTTTTCGTGCTAATATTCGGACGGCTAGGCAGACGTATTTTCTTAAAATGGATTTCATTCAAAATTCTACAGAGATCTACTGATTTGGAATAGAGACATATACCAAATTTTATGGGGTGGAAACTGGGAGATTCGTCAAAATTTTGAGTGCGAATCTTTTAAAGATTATAATGCGTTCTTTTTATTAATACTTAATATGTAAAAAAAAAATTAGAAATATATGTGATTGTGTGAGAGATTTAAGGTTTAAATGTCACTCTTATGCATTATGTAAATATGGTTATGATTCAATTTTTCAACTATCGCTCTCTCATATTGATATTAGATCAGTACTATACATTATTCGAAAAGTTATTTATGCAGTTACCGCATGAATCTAATACCTTTACCAAGTTAGTTCTTATAATAAAAACATAAAATTATACATTATTACATTTAATGTAAGTAGTTACATTAATTCTGCATTAAAAACATACAATCTTAAATTTACCCGGGGAGCAATAAAGAAAAGGATTAAACGCTCTAAAGAACTATGCAATCATAAATTAAATTATATGCATTGTTTTAACATCCGATCTGCTAAATTCTATATTTTGCTATAACTAAACATTTCAGAATCAAATCCCTGAATATTGCTTGAGAGTTACGTGAAAATGAAGTACCCTACTTCAAATATTAATTCATTCAAAAAAAAAACCATTAAGTATTCACCTAACTGCAAAGTAAGTTTAAAGTAACTTGGTAACTCGTAGACAACATCTATTGTAAAGCAACATGGGGAAAGAAAATCAATCTGAGCGCCATCTATTTCGCCAGGTATGCAATATAAAAAATATAATAAAGTTTTCTTGCTTCTAAATTTTATTATTACCTCTCACTTACTGAAATGGGATGAGTTTGTTCACAAAAATGCCATTACGTTTATTATTTTTGGTTAAGATGCGAACTCATTTATTTTTTGTCTCATAGAAAATTTTATAAGATTTTTTTTTATTATTGTACACTAAAATCAATGACCAAAAACTATATCATATTTTCTTTTGCAACACAATGTAAAATGTGAAAATAAAACAGTGATTCAAAATTATATTGAAGAAGAGCACATAAGGAGTTTAACTAGAATTCTTGCTTTAAAAAAGCTGAATTTTTTTTTTCTACGAACTTCTGCAAAACAGCCTTTGTGCACAGAAAATTGACGTAAACACACGTTCCTGCACAAGAAAGACAATCTCACCGATTCCTCTCCTTCGTAGAATTGCCTTTCTAGCATCTGTGGTTGCATTTTGCATCCTCTTGAGAGAAACGTGTCCAGAAATTTAATCGCGCAGGAAATAAGATCGATTCTTTACCATTGAGACATGATACATTATTTGATCGATTCCAAAGTGTGGCATCAGTGCCGATATTTTACTATCGTCACGTACGGATAGGACTCAAGTATGATTGGGATAAAGGTAGCTTCGATAAAAGTTGAGTAATTTTTAGAGCAAAAGAGAATTGTTACGGAGATAAATTCTATTTTTTAATACACAAAATAAATATGATTTCAAGATATATATTTTTTTATTAAACTCTGAGTTTGGTTCAAAACTATTGATCTTCTAACTTACTCTCAAGGGAGTTTACAAGTATCAAGAACACTGAACAAAATTTATTTTTAATGCTTATAATAACTTAGAAATTTATTTTGGTACACTAGTAAAAGATTTGCCTTCCTAATATTGACATGTTTACTACTACTACACCATGTTACGTCCATTCTAAAAGCCGAATTAAAATTGGTTCTTGCATTTCTCTTTTGGAAAAAAAAATGCTAAAAATTTATTTTTCATTTTAAGTGTCAAAATATTGCATTCCTATTGCACCAGTGTATTAAATACTTGTATTTGCATATATTTGTATACATCTGACTATAAGATGACAATTGAAAGTTCAATGACCATTCCTCTTCATCCTCTAAGTAGCAGTCCATTAAAAGTATACCGATGAAATGAAATTCTAGTTTGGCAATAATATATTTTTGCTTAGGAAGGCTCTTCCAGATTTGAACATGTATGCAGTGAGATCTGGTGCAAGCATATTTTCACTCTAGTGTGTTTCGCATTCGCTGTCACCTACCTTCATGATTTTTTGCGAGAACCAACAAATCCGATGCTGCAAACACAATCCGAGAATTGTCAGGTTGTTTTTTTTGTTACACACACTTTTATAACAAATTTTAATTATCTAACTTCTTGCGTTTTTTAACTATTTTCTTTATATGCATGCAATTACATGTAATAAGTCAATTTTATTTTTAATTCATTTCGCATACATTTCAGATTATGTTTTAGTATTTTTTGAAAATAAATACATAATTTGTTAAAAATATACAGTGACTAAACAAGTGGTAAATAAAGATATAGTATAAAAACTTTTTTTGAATACTAAACACAAGAAGGTACTTGTACGAGGCATATATAAATAAGAGTATATTTTCACTAGTTAAATACAAAATATGCATGGTTTCAATGGATAATCGATTTAAATAAAATATAAAATCTTCTTTCACTTTAGGTCCTAATTAATATTTCTCTAATAAAATTCACACCTAATTATTATATTATTAAATAATGAAAAGCCAAGAATTAAAATTATATTTAGACTAAATCAGATAGATTCTTCGAATATTTAAAGATAGATATTGTATTGATGACTTTGATTTACAGTTCAAGATATATTTTAAATAATGCCAATTAAATTTTAAGTTGAGCTGTAAATTTCCAAATACATAAAGATGCTACTTATTTTGAATATTGAAAAACTCTTTCTTGCGCTTTTACTTTTATATAATATTTCAAAGTCTAATGAATTCATAAAGTTTACCCGAACATATTCTTTTTCATAGCATAATTCTTCGCATTCATTTTTCAAATTTAATGATGTCCATACTTTAAGTAGGCAAAGAACCGTCAACAATCCTGACGTTTATTGAATAATTTCTCATTTATCAACATCATATTCGATTTTGCATCATTTTTCTCATAATGTTTGCGGTATTTCTTTATGTAAGTTGAAATGGATCTCTTTAAAGTTCCTTTTTTTAAAAAAAAAATTTTTCGAAATTTATTTAAATGCTTCATTGGAGTCAAAAAAGGACTTAAGCAACACATACAACTGAAAGTTTCTGGAATAGAATAGAGCATCAGAAAGTTTTTATTTGAAAAAAAGAAAGTCCAGTTAGAAACGAATCCAACGAAGATGCGTCATTTATATCTATTATTGTATTATTTTTTATACATAGTCAGTATTGAGTCATTTTAACTGTAGTACTTTAAACTTGTTTTTGATAACATAGCTAAATAATAAATTATGAACTGTAAGTTGCACAAAAAATTACAGTAGTATAAACGCGTGTTACTTGCCATAAATTTTTAAAACATAATACAGCTTAAAAAACTAATTAAAATCTCAGTATTAATAAAAATTTCTACAAAAATAATTGTTTACATTAAATAATTAAATACGCTTATTTTTTTCTACTATTTCGTTTACTTACTTTTTTAATATCCAAAGTTGATTTTAGTATTAATTAAGATTTAATAAAAATAATTTATTTTCACATTTTGACAAATATTTTCTGAAGTGAGTTTATTAGCAAATAATGTTTATTTCACAGTTTGTTTCCGGTTGTAAAAATATTCTACACTTAATTATTCCATGTTTACCTGCCGTAAGTTATTTCATTAATTTTATCACAACGAAATCCCAAAAGATATCTCTAATTACATTTTTCACCAGAAGCTTAATAAACGGTGTTCAAAATAAACCCATATTTAAATTTCCATTACGCCTCAAACCCATAGAGGAAATGTCTAAAAAAACAATTGATTCCAAATATGAAATGAAATTACCTTTCTATTTATTACGAGACAAGTGAATGTAATAAATGAACTAGAACGCAATTTGAATATAAATAAGTTCTGTACGAACTGTATTTTTAGCCGCAATTAACATTCTGCTGATTAAATAACAGGCAATAATATTTGTGTTTCCAATTATGCTTCGATTGCTAACACTTCATTAAATCTTTAATCTTTAAAAATGCACAAAGTTCTAGAATTTCTGTTAAAATGTCTCGTTTACTAAAGAGAAATTAAATACAAAACTCATAGGATTCAAAAGGTTCTTAAGTAAGCAACATGATAAAATTTTCATCGTCGCAGGTATTGATTAAATATTTAACTGAAAACTGTATGACACAAAATTGCTTTGAGGCTGTAAGCTGAATTTTAAATTAAAATATTTGAATATTTTTTTCCGTTTCCTTTAATAATTTAAAAATATTGTGTAGTTGCAGAATCTACCATTTTGAATCATGTTAGAAATAATATAAAACGTCATTTTATTCAAATTTATTTTAAAATATATAAATAATTTTATATGTTGAGATTTTGCTAAATTCCTAAAATCATCTTACTGAACAATGTTAATAGTATAATTTTGGAAAATGCGTGGCCAGTTTTTTTTTTAAAGGAAAATATACTAAATATTCAGAAGTGTGCTTTAAGGAATTTTCTAACTGTGTGAATATTTGCTGTAGTATCCAACAATTACGTTGATTAACAATTCAATATAATTAATTTGCTAATGTTAACTTCCCGTTTTAAAGCAATGTGGGTGCTATTATAGGACGGTCTCATAATTTTGAACGACGGTCAGATGACGAAGACAACACCTGAGCTGGCACCCTCTCTCCAAAATTCTACACTACACTAGCGGGAAGGCCGTTGGCCTCGACGAATTTAGCATGCATCAGACTCGTTTACACGACGATTCTTCGGAGAATCGGGTCCCGAAGACAAGCCTTTAGCACCAGGCCACCGTGACCTATACAGTTTGGCCAAGAGTTTGGAACGTTTGTATTTCACATACAAATTAAACAATGAAAAATTCATTCTAAAAGGTATTTAAAGCAAACAGCACTTTTGCAATGTTTTACTTTATTCAACTTTAAGTGTGCCCTTTAAGAGGGCACTTTTGTTTAGAAGATGAATCCTTTCTTGGAAAAAGACTAAGTGAAAATTTATTAGTTTTACTCTTTGGTATAAAATAACTATTCTCGACAAAGCTTTCTATTACTCTTCATCTCGACAGTCTAACATGATTTCAGCTTGAAAAATACTTCTCTCAGCTGATACTAACAATCGCATGTTCAGTTTTCACGAAGAGTTTTAGCTTTTCCGTTTTTGATGTTAAAATATTGTTTTAATAAATAATTAAGTTAAATATCCGAGTCAGTTCTATCTAGTCTGAATTGGTGATTAAATTAAATATTGGAATGATATGGCCATATTCCATCCCACATAATATCTATATTAATGGAAAAAGTTTTTAAAAATCTGATGTTACAATAAATATGGAAATGATAAATCTGAGAGACAAAGACAACGATAGATGTACATTTTTCAATTTTTTTAATGATATATACACAATATTTTCTATAACAAAAATACAACTTTAATAATTTTTGAAATTAAATTTTAAATATAATCCATCAACGGATTGATCGTTTCTTAGACTATATGTTTGGTTCCATGTAAGAGCGATAACGCTGGAACTTAATGACATAGATAAATGAAATCTATTATATGATCTTGTTAATGAATGTGCAGTTCTGGTCTGTGCAGTAATTGGTTGAAAAAATCGTTCAAGTATATTTTCATCAATGTAAAAATATCCATCCGAGGAACTCTGAAAATAAATCTCTAAGCTTTCAAAATACACAATAATTGTTCGGGTAGGAAGGGTTTGTTACAATTATTAAGTGGTACATGGAAAAATTGGGGCAGACCTTTGCCCCTGCTTTATTGGTAAATTCATGGAGTTAGTAATAGTTAAAAAATTACTGTACATTCATAAAAATTAGCATGTTTTTAAGATCAGAATTCCTTGTTGGAAAATTCAAATAATAAATGTTACTTATTTTCAAATTTCTACCTGTTTCCACACTAACAAAGAATATTTTAAACACCCCGTTATAAGAGCATTCATTTATCTTCTTTTCTAATAAAAAATGCATTTTATTTTTATAATTGTATAAGGCAAATTATGATGCATTAACTATTTTTTAAAAGTTATACTATAATTATTTTAAAGCATTATGTTGAAGAATAAAGTTGATATTTGATAAGATTTGTAGAATGAAAAAATAATAACTGTTGCGTAAACATAAATTATATAGATTTATAAATATGCAGAACGCTCCACTCTAATCGTGACTCAATTCCTTATTTCTAAGTTTTTTTAAGATTGCACATATTTTGCAAAATATGCTTGACATGCTAACACTTTGGCAAAACATATTTAGAAAAATTTAGACCATTTCAAATGATAAGTGAAAAAATCCAATCCATTTACTCCATTTCCCCAAATAGGTCGTTGATTGAGGAAGTGTAAAAGTAAATCTTTTTTTTAACAATAATTCTATTAATTAAACCAATTTAAAATTCAATACTTTATTAAAATAATTTTTTTCCATTTAATGATTTAGCGCCGAAAAGTGTTATAAGTAGTTATGATTATCTAAACTATTAACATTTCGAGATTTATTGCTATTTTTCTTCATTAGAAATGAATTTTGACAATAATATTTTGATCTATTCAATAAGTTCAATCTTAGGATATTTTGGACATATTGGACTCAAAGATGCAGTTCACACTTAGAACAGCAAATCGTACCGTCAGAACACTTTGAACACCAAATCGTACCGTCAGAACAACACTTTGAACAGCAAATCGTACCGTCAGAACAACACTTTGAACAGCAATTATTAAATTAGCTAGCATCTAACAACTTAACTCATAACATACACTTTGATATCGATAATACGCGAAATATGTTTAATTTAAATAGCAGAAAAAAATAATTGATTTATCCTTTTGAAAGTTTTTATAAATTTTATATCAAAAGAAAGCGATGCAAAATTTGATATACTCATAGGAAAGGTTACTAATACCAAATTTCGCATGAGCTAATGAGAGATACGAGCTATAAAACTCGCATGCCAGAAAAGTAAAAATGGGTATTAAGCTATACTTCTTAAAACAATGCAATTGGAATGTGTTACAAATACACTTTAAAAAAATATGTAAAAAATTCTTAATGTAAAAAATAAACTTATATAAAATGTAATAATATACATATTTCTTTTGTTGTTTAAAATTTTATATTTATTTAAAAATAAGAAAAATAATCACACCAAACGATTTTTTAAATCAATGAATAGTTAAGTTTTTGACAATTTACTGATATATATTTTTAAATTAAACCAAATTTAGTTAAGTAATTTTGAATGCAAGTATATGTATGTGTGTGCGTCATGTTATTAAAAGATTTCTGTTATTTTCATATAATAGGAATTTGAAGGCTAAAAATTAAAAAAAAAATTCTCTTTAGGAAATATGACTTTTGATCCATAAAAGATAAGTATTTAATTTACTGTCAAAAGTATGGGAATTTTTTATTCATTGATTTTATAAGAAAATTTACAAAATATTTTCAGCGTTTGGATTTCTAAATGCATAAAGTATTTATGAATGTCATTTCATTTGCATAGATAGCACGCATACACATATGTACTATTGCTAAAAAACGAACATAAAAATGTTTTTTATTTCGTACCTATATTAATAAATATATACACATATTCTAGAGATGAACTTTTTCGTGAACAACCTGATGTATGTTTTGTATGTAATTATTTAGATTTGTTTAAAATCGATATTTAATATTTTAAATAAATTTAATTAATTGATAAAATTACATATGTAAATATAGAAATTGCTGTGTTCTGTAAAATAAGTTATTATTTACTAGATCCATTGCCTTTAAATTTTTATTCTAACAGAAAACATAATATCTTAAAATATTGTTAAATACATAATTAGATATAAAAATATATAAAAACAAAAAAAATGTTATAAATAATTGATGGTAGAATATCTATATCTTCCTAGAAAATTAAAAACTCACCGTGATTAAAATTTGCGAATATCTAAATAAATTAATTCAAATCTTTTCCACGGCTTTCACATTTCATCAATCAATTAGTCATGAATCTTGAATGCCAATGATTTTGAACTTATTCACGGCAAAGAAGATATAATTTGCACATCACGTGCTTTACGACCAAAAAGACCCATTCATTTAAACCAAATTCAATTCACCCAAATGAAAGCCATCGGCAGTTTCTAGAAGAATGGAAGATTCGTATAATTCTTAATCAAGGAACTGGAAATTCTCAGTGAAGACTTACAGGAATTCCGATGAGAAAAAGGCTTATAGAACAAAGAATGAGAGCAAATTAAATTTTATCTTATCAGAAAACCGTATTATTAAAAGAAGGGAATCAAAGATTCTTAAAACGCACATCGCTGCTTGTTTCTTCCAACTTAAAATTCAGCTCATAATATTAATATCTTTCTTAATACAAAATTGTTTCCTTTTGTTAAACCTTACTCACTTGCTTTTATTTTGAAAGTTGGATATTTGATTTATATCCAAATTTGATTTGAATTTGTATTTTCTGTATTTTAAAGCAAGTTATCTTCATTTTTATCAACTTTGTCTTTCGAAAACGGATTAAACGATTTTAATTCATTTAAAAGTCTTGTGTATATTTAATCTCAGTTTGTAGTGAAAAATCGTTTTATTCGAAAAAATAAATGATTCTCAAACAAATTAATATTACTTAGTTTTATTCTCCATTAAAACAAAGGGAATGATATAAAGTAATGACTTTTTTTGCCATTTCCTGGTTCGATAGAATTAATAATTCTTTATCTTGACATTGTCGTTGCCTTTATACTATGCGATTTATCATAAATCATAGAGCTCATTAATGCATTTTTACTGCAATAATTTTATTTTTTTATTTTTTAGAGTATGAAAATCTTCTATGTCTAACACAAAAATTTATGAATTAATTTCTAACAAAAGTATTAAACTAACACTTGTTTTTGATGATACATGAAGACATTTTTGAAACATCTTTCAATTTTGAATAACGTTATATGACGAAGTTGGCAACTGAGTCCACATCTCCGTTTCAAATTCCTACTCTAAACCACTGTACGAGCTTAGTACACCAACGTTACATTAATGTTCGTTCATCCTATCTTTACGACATATATTTTGAGGAATAAAGTTTAGAAACGAGACATTTCTATTCAGAAAGCAGTCATATTGACTTAGCTAAGCAAAATCCATAACAAATTTAAGCAACTGAATCAAACATTTTGTCCTCAAATATACAATTTCATGAAACTGTTTTGTTGCGTGTTTATTTTGAAACATGTTTGTTTTGTTTCTTTTTTCTTCAGTTTTCAAAATTCGATTTTGTTAAAATATATATATATATATATATATATATATATATATATATGATACAGTTCAGATATAATAAGCACTTAGGATGGTTTCTATAGAGATAGATTAGCTTTATAATCTTTCATATTTTGTGAGAATTTACACTTAACTTCAAACATTTTTGATCATTTGCTGTAACATGCACGAGTGGACTATATGCAAGTAAAAAATATTTTATTGGATTTTTTTTCTTCCTCGAAATTTGTTTGTCTGCTGTTCAAAAGAGTATTTACACCAGTTTTGTATTGTACTTTTTATGATTTTTTTTATATGATAAACTATTATCCTCCGGGTAATAAGTAATTCCTTTATAGTATATATTAGGAGAAGCAATATTTTTCTAAAGGTCGAGCATTGCATAATGTCTCGAAATCTCAAAATTTTACCTATTTCTATTAAATTATTACTAATTTTTCTATTAGCATTTGCTTTTGAATTGTTATTTCTTATGTTAGATATTATCTTGCTAATGCTATTGTTTTTTTATAGAATTTATGCTATAATTAGATATCTCCAACTTTTCAAATTCAGTTGAAACTTTTAAACTAGTATTTTATATAATTTCTTAGAAAAGCCTTCTTTGTTTTGAAACATGTACAATTTAAATGAAAATACAGGAAGATAAAAATTTGAAAGTAAAATAAGTGCAATATTTTATTCAGGTTGTTTATTTTTATTAAAAAGATAATGATAAACTTAATCAGAAAGAATATCGCCTTTAAATTTAAGGAATTATATGGGTTATTTTTAAAACATACATAAATATGAGATAGAGATAACTGTATAAATTTCATTTATTAGAAGAGCAGCTTACAAAATATCCTTATGTTCCACTACTTTTTTTTTGTTTTTTTTAAGAGAACAATTGCATTTTAAAGAAGAAAATAGCTCCAAATTTCTTGAAATAATATATCATTACAATGTCAGGAAAATACAATTTGTCAATTAAAATATGAACGAAGTTTGAATTTTTGTCGTCAAAGTTTCAACAGTTCTTCTGAAATTAGATTTGATTGTAAGTGGAATACAATTATTATCTTTCAAATCCTTGAATTAATGTGAACGATGAACAATTAAAGAACAACAAATGAAAACATTCTGTTTTTCAAAGGCGAGGATTTTGGAAAAATAAAATTCGTAATTTCTTCAATATCGCAGCTTTATTTTCATCCAAATTTACAAGAATTCTTCATATTTGATGTTTTTTTTATTCACATAAATATTACTTATTATTTTTTTTAAATGAAGAGATAATTAAATTATAAATGGGAAGAAAATACATCAATAACAATCTCGATCCCTCGAAACTTTTTTTCTGCGTCACTTTTTGCAGCACTTACAATGATTAGTAAAATATTTTTTTTATTATTGGTATTAGTCCTTAATATCATTAAATCTTTTTAGAAAAGTGACTTCTAAGATGGGATATTAAGGGTTTTCCTCCCTTTCTTTAACGAGAACGCTCCGCAATAGACAAAAAAAATACATAGAATACTAGGTTTAATCAATTAACTATACTCATTTTTAAATCAATTAAAAATATTAATTATCATCCTCCATTCAATTAATGAATCTTAGAAAAATTAAATATACACAAGTATATCATCCAAGGGTTAATGATTAAAATTATTAAAAAATAGATATGAATAAGGTAAGGTTCTTTATTCTCCGCAATCTTTAATCCCAAAGTTATCAAACTTCTTCTCTATATTATTTTCTAGGGACATTTAGTGCATTTGTTTCTACATTTTTTGTGCAAGAAATGTTTTTACATAAACATGCTTTTATGGGGGCAGTGGACTTTGAAATAAGCAAAAACGGATGAAAACGTGCAATTTTATTTTTATCATTTTCATCACCAAAATATATGCTTATATTCAACTAAAATAGTGTCATAAAATGTATCGTTTAATAAAATAAATATTTGAAGGGTTAAGAGAAAAAAAAGTACATCTTAATGACTTTCCTCAAAATCATATTGTAATTAGATTTAAATATCTTTGAAATGTTCCAGATGCCTTGATTTTTGAAGAAATTAAATAGAAAAGATAATGAAGATTTCGGTTAAACATTAAAAGAAGATAGGGTATGCATTTTATGATTCGAGTTTTTAAAGCTTGTTAAAAAGTCAATTTTAGTACAGAAAAAAAACATTTTAGTATAAACTAAAAGTAAATTTAGTACAGAAAAAACTTACCTTGTGAAAATTCAAGAAATTTGCATAAAAATATTTCTAAAAAATTAGCATTTAATTGGAATTACAAAATCATACGTAGTTTTGTTCCAAGTAAATTTACATTGGGTAATAAGAAAAAATAGAAAAATTAAAAATTAAGTCACCTGAAATATTCTAAAATTTTAAAAATATACATATCCTTTGAATTTTTTGAAAATAATATATTTGGTTTTAAAATATTTTTAAGACATTTGACTTATCTCTACTTTAATATATATGCATAAAAATATTTCACAACCCTGAATAATTCCTAGAAGTGTCTAATCGAGTCCACTATCTCCTTAAACCTGTCAGTTTAGAAATTCATAAGAATAAAAAATATAATAGCAATATTTTCTTATGATTTAAAAAAGATATAAAATTTAATTATATTATTTAATACTTGATTGAATTTGCATTTATTTAAAAATTATAATATTTAATTATAATATTTAAAAATATATAAAAAATGTAATATTACTTGGAAATAAATTCATTTATTTAATTATAATACATTTGATTTCAAAAAAAAATTTATGAATAACAATTTGAATTTTTTTTTCAAATCCTGCTGTTTAGGCATTATTAAAATTTTAAGAAAATCTCTATACATTCATAGAATAATTCTAAATTAACAAAACATTTCTGACAATAACAAAGAAATGACAATCAAAACGTAAACGTTTTTTTTGATATCTCGTATATAATTTATACCATTTACAATAAAAGTCAATTTTTGATTGTTACGCAATTGTCACTTGTTTGACACAATTTTTTTCTTTTTTTTTTTAAGTTTAGAATCTTACCTTTATCTTAAAAATGTTTTAGAAAATATTTTTAGCTTTGATTTTTTTGCAAATTGCAAACTTCGTATTTTAGTCGTCATTATAAATTTTTATTTCAAATTACAAAAAAAAGCTATTTTTATTCCTTTTAGTTTAAGAAATGCATGATGATTTTATAACATACTTAAGAACGATGAGTAGTCAACTCAGGATATCAATTATTTTATTAAAATATTTAAATTTAATATGTACTCATTTCTTAATCTTATGTATTTAGAGACACAAACACACACATGCATATATATATATACGGAAACTCGAAGTGAAAATCAATTTTGATTCCCATGATTTTATCATTAACGTTTCCAAACGATTTTCTTGAATGATTACCGAAGACAAACACTAACAATAAACTGCTCTATTTTTTTAAATTTTAATAAAATTGACAAAATTTTACAATATAAATGGAAGAAAAGAAAAATAAAATATATAGGAATTAAAGAATAAAAAAAATTAAATCGCTAGTTAATGTTAGAATTTTTATTCATCTCATTTAATGTTTCGCCTTTAATGAATGTTTCACCATATCTTAACAAGACTGAAAAAGCATCGTAAATATTTTATGTATTTTAAGCTTGTGTAGTTTAAATCACACACAGAATTTGAGTATCTGCTTATCAATGTTTTTCTACTGGTTGCTTCATCTCTTTACATTCTGGCACAAAATAAAACTTTAAGAAAGAAAACAGATCAAAGTTTATTTTTAATTTTATATCTTTATTGCGGTAAAATTTCTACTAATTGTAATGAACTACTTTAATAAAAAAAATGTCACTCCTTAATTAAAAAAAAACTTCGGAAAGAAGTATTTATACAAATATTACCTCAAGCTAATTTTATTGCTACCAGAAGAGGTTTTCAAAAGTTTATATTTTCATTTTGCGTGCTTCAGTTTAAAAAAAAAATATCAATGAAATGAAAAAATAATTCTTAATTAGAGGAAAGAAATATAAAAATAACATTCCATCCAACGTTTCACAATATTTTTTATATTCTTATTATTAATCAGAAAATAAATAAAGAAAAATAGTAAGTAACTTATTCTTATATTTATTGTTTCCCCAATAAATCCAATTATTTCTTCTCACTTTTCTTTTTTATTCCTTTGAAAATAATAATAAAATAATAAATAAATCGATAAAAGTATAAAAAATATGATTTTTTTTTTCTCTTCCGAAATACATATAGGAATAATTATCGGAATGTTGAAAAAAATGCTCATTGGAGTTGCTTTTTAATTTATGTTTCCGACTGGCATAGTCTTAGACAGAAATTGTTGTAACACAGAAACATTTCCTCAGAAAAAAATGTTACGATTCACTAAGAAAAAAAATATATTGATAATAGTGTGCGTACATTTGTGCGTTTGTATACAAACAGAAACCTTAGTTGAAGCGGGTTCTATCAAATCCAGGTGATTTAATGTTTTAGCCAATAGATGGCGCTGTAATAATTTGTGATGCACATGCGTAGTCAATGGTTTCGCATCAATATCTGCATTTCTGAAGAGTTGTTAATTTACTGTTTGTTGAATGATGGATAATTCCTCAGCATAAATAACAATTAACCATGTAGATGGAGAGAATGCTTCATTAATTTATCAAGGAAGGGGGAGATATGGAAAGAAGTGTTTTATACAGTGCGTCATATTCCAATGTTGAGTGTTATGAGGCCGGGCGAGTAAACATCAAAGGCTTCCCACGCCCTCAGCAGGTGTAAATTGTGGCCTGCATGTTCTTTATGTAAAACTCATTCTTTATAATTTTCTGTATATTGATCTGATCAAGAAAGCCTAAAAGAACGATTTTGATTGATGCCAGAACCGGCGAGATTCTGCACCAAAAAAAAATTCTTAACTTGCATCAAATGGCTGCTATAAGCGATACTACCAATAGGGGCCAAAATTTTTAATTAGAAACAAGATTTTTTTTTTTTTTTTTTTTTTTTTTTTGCATGTCTTCCCTTTTAACCAGATAACTGATCTTAACATAATCAATATACGTCTGTTACGTTTTTGTTTATAAGACTTTCATAAGAAGAACTAGAGCTCTATAGAGGGTTTATTGCCAATTCTGATGTCAAAATTTCAAGACTCTTGTGTATTTCAGGGTTTTAGGCAATATTTATATTATATTATATATATATATATATATATATATATATATATATATATATATATATATATATATATATATATATATATATATATATATATATATATATAATTATTCAAACAGAAGAAACAGATTTAAAATATTTTTAATGAACGATAATAGATACTTATGACACATCCTTGTCGAAGAAAAGTTTTTATTTTTTTTTTATTTTATGCTTTTATCATGATTTCCATTCCTTATATTATACAAACAGACTAGAAAGCCTGTTTCCTGCCATAACTGAAGTAGCTGGTAAGTCAACCTTCTAGCTCTCCGACCCGCCCTAAGGCACACGGATTTAAACCATAAAACTGAATGACCGGACCGCCGCTACAGCAATTGGCGGGAACTGTGGTTGAGTCCTAAGGGCCGTCACCGGCCACGGTACAGCCCTCCCCGAAGGAAGTACGTCCCGTCATCGATGGGAGGAGCCAGATCCCCCACCTATTACTGTACCCTCCAGGGTGGCGAGATCCAACCACCATGCCGGAAGCATCTCATCCTCATTTCGAGGCCCCCCCCCGAGGGTCGAAGTAGCTGGTAAACCCTGATTATTAAATTCAGTGCCATTACAATTCGATCTTACAGGTCTTGAACAGATAGTTGAATCTATGGAGTTCTAAGAAAACACAATAGTGCCATTTAAGAAATTCCATGTTTCCTATTTCCTTTACTTTGGAAATTTCTTATGGTAACGTCCCAAATAGTTCGGATACCCTCAACATTCTCATATGATCTGCAAAAATGAACAGTGCGTTTCTCTTTGCACATTTAACTTGTTGTAAATATTTGTAAAAAATTATGAATGTGTTTATAATAGAGTAACTTTGTTAAACTTACAAGGAAATCCATTCTGCAATATAACAATGGTTTCTCTTTTTGTATACTGCAACACACATAATGACTTTTCCTGAGGCATTCTAATGTTTCCCTAATAAAAAGTCTTCGTTGGGAATGTACGAATCTAAAAGATTTGAATAATCTTTTATCTCATAATGTATTAAATATGTTTTCATCTATTATCGTTCATTTAAAATAAGTATTTTAATTCTATTTATTTTACCTAAAGTTTTATGGTTATATTATATATATAAAGGTTAAAAATCCCTGTATATACAAAACTGCTATATATTCACGATAAAAATGCTTCAAACTATGAGTCATAGAGGTGTATGGGTCGTATAGGTGTAGGAAATTTACTTTTGAAATTGCCAATATGTAAAAAAAAAAAAAAAAAAAAAGTATGGCTTATAGAAACGAGAAATTTTGTAAAAAAATTAAACTGATTTATTTTTAGTAGCACATTTATTGACTGAAACGAAATAAGGCTCCTTTCTCCAAGTTATAATATTTTGCCATCTGATACTATATGTTTATCTCTAACAGCTTAGAAATCTGTTGTGGTACCAATATTATGGAGGACGGTAATAAGAATTCTTGTTTATTTCATATCCGATTTTGTCGCTAAGGATATTCCACAGGTTCAGCTCTTGATTTCCAGCCATAATCAAAGAGGGGGGGGGGGACAGAATTTTAAAAATGTAAAGTTAACATCAATGAAGTGATACTTGATTTTGATGATATAAATGTACATTAGGCTTATACATATTCTTGAGTTTTGTTGAAATTATATTTAATAAGAATGACAATAGGCACATAAATAAAGCATTCCATTCAGTCATCATTGTCTGCAGGGACACTTGCAGTAGAAATAAAAAGCATTCCAAGAAACAATATTTTTTTAAATGTTCATATTTTTGAAATTATAACGTACAGGGCTTCATTTTTCTTTCACATACAGATGATATTACCTTCGCTGCTTATGCTGTAAAGGTTTTACAATTATTTAGTTTTCACAAGACTAATATAAAATATTTAATTATTAAATCCATAGAAAATAGGCTTATGTAATTAGTATATTAAAAGTAAAACACCAAAGATTACTTGACAGCCACTTTTTCAGAATTTTTATATCTCATTTTCTATTTAGTAGTTAACACAGAAATTTGCACGTTTTTTTTTGTTTTTTTTTGATAAAACAGAAACGCATTAAGTATTCTTTCATGAAAAATTCTAATTCTTCTCAAACAAGAAAGAATTTCAATATATTTCGCAAATTATCATTTTTTTTCGCTAACAGCGTGATGGATGTTCCTGTCCAAAAATTGATTTTTAACACTTTATTTAAAGGTGTGAATAACGTTAAGGGAATAATAATGTGGCTTAAAATATAAAATTCAAAATATCTTCATGGTAATCCACTTATTTAATAAAGACAAGCAAAAAAATTGACTTTTAGACATTGATTTATGACTGAATTTTGCCCGAGATTTTTAAATTGCAATTAGAAGAATAAAAAGTACACGAATATTATTTATGAATTTAAAGAATGCTATCAAAATGTTATTTAGGAACTTTGCTTTGGATCATAATGATTTTTACATTTCAGTGCTGTTTTTCTGATTAGTCTGAGAGTGAAAATACATTTTTTTTTCTTTACACTATGCTTACAACTATAACAACATTATTAACACGTTATAAATACCCGAGTTTATCACATAATGAGATGAAATTTCAGTTATTAAAGTTATTTTATTTTCATACTTTTTTCATTGATAAACTTTATGGAATATTTTAAATGCACTCAGTTATTTTTTTTCTCCATGCAAAGTAACCTAAAATATAATAGAAGACTAAAGTAATCATATAATGTTACCAGCTTAGAATGTTGCTTCCCAGCACGGTTAGTTCAATTACTAGAAAGACCGCTTTACGATCAGATCTATTGGATCCTGATCGGGTGCCACTTCAGTGATCTCAGAGCTGTTGCTACTTTAGCAACAAAATAGATATCACTGTAAACCTCGAGAATTTTAGCGATCCATCTAATAGGAAACAAGATACGCCTGATTGGTCCCTAACCTTCTCGGCCCGCCTCCCGGGAACTATAAAAGACCGACAGTCTCACGTTGCAATGAATCGGGGTTGAAGACAAGAAACGTGTCGTCGAGAGGATAACGAAGCAACGGTGGAATAGTCCAGCGTTGTTTGGAGCTCAAGCGATTGCCGAACTGGGCGGTATGCCGAGTCCTGGCGTTTATTCTAGAAGCAGATTCGAGTCCTATGAGGAGTAGCCAGTTGTGTAGCAGTGAGTCGGAAGTCGGATACTACCTGTGGGCTATTGTCTGTTGTAATGCGCTGCTGTGTTTTCGTCTCGGCTGTACATATTTGTCGTCTTTGTATTAGTGTCTTCGTGTTTAATAAACGTTGTCATTGTTTCCTATTGAGGTCTGCTGATTGCTTTCACACCATACATTTCACACTATAAACGAACCCGGTGACTTTATGGACTTAGTAGTAGTGGAATTGGAAGTTCCTTAACAATATCTTCCCCATCTTTATATTAAACTTTCAAAGAGTTAAGATGGAAAATAATTATTATTTGTACAAATGCATACAACGAATGTATAAATTTTAGCAAGAACAAGCTTTCGTCTTAATCAGTTCGTAATTGCACAGACTTTATAACTGTCTTTTTCTTGTTTCAGTAAAATCTCCGGACAGCACTGATTAGAAATTTTTCAAACTGCCAAAATTAACTTAAACAAACATTCATGATCATTAGTTCAAATAATTAAAAAAGTTTAAATAAACTTGGAGCTGGAATACTGTTTCATCTTTCTTATTAGCTACTTTCATAATTGAACTTTTGGAAGGAAATGTCAATAATTTTTCGTCACGAATAAGAGTGAGTACCATCGGTAAAAATAAATGTCTTTCGTGAAACATTGCAAACATTTTTCACATCCATTCTCTCAAAAGAGAAATTATAACACTTTCTCAAAGTGTTGTTGAAAAATAGCACTGAGGAGCACTTCTCAAGTCCTGGAAGCTGTCGAGTTAATAACTAGTTGACAGTTAAAGTTAAAATAACTCGTGAGAAAATTACTTCTTGGAGCTGGGTGTTTATTGTTTCATCCCCAGCTTCATATTTTATTCCTATTCTGACAAATGACCTAGCTGGACTGCCATGATTTTTAAAGTGCCAATTTGTACAGGAAGAGCTTTTAGTAATATCTTGGTTGCAGTTAACTATAATCAAAGGATTTTTTTTTTATGTGACTGTGTCAATGATGGGAAATATTTTTCGTCGTCGATGATGGGAACTGTGTCGAATTAAAGGAAATACTTTTTCTGAATATTTATTTAAGGTGTGTTATGAATTTCCAACCGTTTTCGTTGAGGAAAATACTTGCGTCATTTTAAAGCAATAGAAACTAAAGCAGTGATGTGAAAGAGCTCTCAGCCAAGACATTTGACATTAAGATTTAATATACATTTTTTCCTATTTTATCCCAAGAATATGTTTAATGGTAAAGAATTCTTTAAT
Organism: Argiope bruennichi; assembly: GCF_947563725.1. Classification (NCBI taxonomy): domain Eukaryota; kingdom Metazoa; phylum Arthropoda; class Arachnida; order Araneae; family Araneidae; genus Argiope; species Argiope bruennichi. The sequence goes on along the minus strand of NC_079159.1, from coordinate 81,344,033 downwards.
TAAATTTGTGATGCTATTCTGCTTAAGTCATATATTTTAATTTGGCTGTCTCCAGTAGAAAACAAGTTTAATTTAATGCCAATTAGTCGTGCAGTTTCAATAATCAATACACGAAAGCCATTTATCAAAAAAAAAAATCTTTAGAAATAAATAAAAAGACTTTGCTAGTATTTAAAAGATTTTTCAGTCTTTTGAAAATAGAAATAATCTTATGAATTTTCTTATTATTATTATATTACTTTTATTAAATCCGTAAATATATTTCTATTCGTATTTTTAAAATCGTTTTCAAATATTTAATATGTTAAAAATAAAATTTTTGCATAAATAATTTACCTTACGATATTATTCTAATTATGGTACAGGGGCAGCGGTGGCCTGGTGGTAAGTAAATTCTTGGTTCAAGAACTGGAGGGTTTCAGGTTCGAGACCCGATTCCACTGAAGAAACGTCGCGTAAGCGGGTCTGGTGCACTCTAAATCCATAGGGGCTAAATGTCAAGTGGGATGGAAACTTGGAGGGGGGGTTACCAGCTCAGGTGTCGCCCTCGTCATTTGACAGATGTTCAAAATTACGAGGTCAGTCCCAAAATAGCCCAAGTGTTCTTTAAAAACAGGACGTTAATATAAACTAAAATCAATTTCGGCACATGTGTTGGAATGTATATGTATGTTTTGCTCTCTATCTTTTATATATCTTAAACCATATTAATGTTTTAAAGACAACCGCATTGCCATTAAGTGCAAATACTGCTGGCACACTTAATGTTATTTTTTTTTAAATTTCGCACTTATTCTTTATATTTACTATATTAAACCCTATGTGAAAATATAAAATGAAGAATATTTTGTAATTGCACATTTTACCTGGCAAATTAATTTTAAATCTATCAAATATCATTTCAAGTAACTTTTTATTTACTCATTATTTGAAATTTAAGTATCACAAAAATTGATTTAACTGCGTAATAGTTTGCTAAGGTATGAAACGGAAGCAGGAACGCAAAACATTTGAAATAAAGGGAAAGCAAGAAGAGAAAGCACCATGAACTTTCAGTAGGAAAGGCTATTTTATTAAATTCAATGGGCGTTTAATTCAATCTAATGGAGAATGTTTGACGTTTAATTCAATCTAATGGAGAATGTTTGATGTTTTATTAAATTTAAAGAAATAAATTATATCTAGGAAATACGCGACAATGGAGAAAGGTAGAAATTTTCTGGAATTCTATATTTTGCTGATAAAGTTTCCAAGTACTATTCTTACCCCGAAGAAGATTCCGATCCCACCCCTCCCCCTGAGAACATCCGAAATCAAATGATTGATAGATCAGCACAGATAGCATAATGGGCGTTGGAAACCTGACACAAAATAGGCATTGGCAAGGTATATATACCTCACGCCATATACCAAACATTGATAGCTTCATTAGCCATTTATAACGCCATTATCGAACTTCTTAATTTGGCATATACACCAAATTCTGTTCATATCCAAGGTGGTTAACATGCGATTTATATTTTATTTGCCCTAAATTATAATCTTTCCAGAAAAAAATGCTATGAATGACCAGTTAATATAAGTCTGGCAGTTATTGAGTTCAAGTTTAATATAGCCACTTATGGACCATATTCCGAATTCTCCTGACAGACATAAATCTTGCCATCAGAAATAAACAAACCCTATTATATCACCTATCTTAATCTCCAGAGATATAGTTTAGTTATATTAACGTCCTGTTGTAAAGCAATACTAGGGCTATTTTTGGGACGGACCTCGTAATTTTGAACCTCGATCAGATGACGAGGACGACACCCGAGTTGAGCCTCTCCACGCCACACCACACCAGTGGGAGGACGTTTGGCATGACGGATTTAACGTGCAACAGACTCCCTTACACGACGGTTTTTCGGTGGAATCGGGTCTCAAACCTGAAACCCTACGGCTCCAGAGATAGGAGAAACGCATCACAATTTTCTTCTTGTATCATGTACCCCCACCCCAACAGTGATGTTATGGGAATAACAGAGACAAATAATTTATCTTTGGTTTAAAAGAAACGCAAGTCTTTTCTTAACAAAGAGACTATAATATAATTTATTCTTAGTAACATACATTGAAATCAAAATTATCGAATTATTTCATTATATTCTAAAGGAATTCGAAACACAGTCGAAATTTATGAAAAAATACGGACAGTGCAAATAAAAAAAAAATACATCTTTGTAACTTTTTTATTAAGATACACGTTTTCCTTATATTATACAAAAATTTATAACTGAAGTAAGAAACCTTTTGTCCTCTATTGAAATTCTCCACATGTCAGCACTCAAAGCACTTTTCTGATAAATGATTTTACCATTGAATGAAGTATTAAATTCTCTTTTTGTAGGTTTGGGAGACAGTAGATTAATGATGGGTATTCTTACTTTGGTGTGTCGTGCTTTTTGAATATTTTGTTCATGTAACTTATTGAGAATGTTGAAAAGCTTATTTGTTCTTAAATATAAATGACTTGCATGAATATATTTTCAAAGTAATTTTATTGAAGAATCGTTGTCTGTTTTCGGTATTGGATCAAAGCTCTGAAGTTGTAAATGAAATTCTATATTAAACAAAGCTGTTTATCTGTAAAAAGGCTATTGAATTGTTTTTTCAACGGCAACAACAACAACAAAAGTAATGCAAAATACATCAGCTCACTATTTTGATAAAATGTTAATTTTAAACATTTATCTTATTAAATATTTATTTTAATTGATCATAAATATTTTATCGTTGATCTAGTTTTATTCCGATTTGAAAGGTGGAACCGAAAGTGGTAGAGTTTAAAAATGCGAAGCAAAAGTTAGCCCTGCATATATTAAATATATAAGATATTTAATGCTTGAAATTCTTAATAAATTGGCTATGTGTTATATCTTTATATTTAATAATTGGAAAAATGTGTTTCCTAAATTATGTATAAAATTATCCCCGAAGAAAAGTTCTATAGTATGAAAGATTTTAATTCATATAATAAAGTATTGTTTCATATTAAATACAATTCCTTGAATATTTTATAAGACTTATAGAATTATATTTCTATTGAATCTCATTCTTCAGTAACAACACACGTAATATTGTGCAACGTATGATATTTCTCAATAACATATAGTATAAAACAATATTCACAATTTTGTAAATATTAGTTGAATTATGAATAATATTACATTGTATATGTACTATATTGTGCAACAATTTATGCTCTCTCGGCTATATGGTAAGCTATATGATATATCCTTATGTTCACTAAAATGCTTTCGCTAATAGTGTGGTATTAGGTTTGTATTCTATTTTATATTACAATCTAATACAAAACGCAGATTCTTTTAAAAATCTATGCCGCTATTGAATGAAATTATCTCAGATATCTCTAAGAACTGTTTCCTCGTATTTTATCCGGTTTGTCCGCGTCATTCATCACCCTGCCACAAAACCCCTGATAGCTAAGAACCGAGCAAATCGTTAGCCAAATTTCTCTTATCTCCAAAGTATGGACCCTCGAAAGAAAGGGAGGCAACTTATCATATTTGCTGTTATCTGAACACAGCATAATTTATTACGTTTATTAATCATGGAATCTTTTTCAGCCTACATCTCACAAGAGACTTGAGGGATAATTTTATATCAGTATTAGAGATGTGACATTTTGGTAGATAGTTCCATAATTACCTATTGATCTTCTGCGGAAAGTATTTCTGAATGAGGATAATTCTCCCTTTGGGTAATCTTAGTGACAAATAGGTAATACGAGATATTATTACTTGGCATTAGTCCGTGGTTGGTTCTGTGTCAGTGATTAACGGTATGATGGTTTTTCTTCACATGCATTTAAGTGTTGAATTACAGATAGAAAATTGTCGTTATAGTTAATAATTGCCAATTTAAGAGAATATTACTGTGTTGCTTTTCATTTCTTTTCTATTCTGTTTACATGATGTTTTCACATTTGGGGCATTAAACATAATGAAATGCTTTATTTTATCATTTCTTATTTTGATATTATAGCGCTCTGATTTTCCCCTGATAAAGTTAGACAAATGCATCCTGTTACATTTCTTTGACGGCATTCACTAAATAAAAATATTTATGTTTATCTTTGTTCAAAAAGGTTTCATTTTTGATATGGAAGAAAGGAAAAATAATTATTTTAGATGCATTGGGGGAAAATGGCATTACTATTATTAAAACAGGTTACTGAATAAGTTGATTTATCCAAAGTAGTTGTCTTTTGCATTAGAAATATACTTGTCTTATATAGTATCCCCCCTAATAGATGCTATTCCAGTGTAGCTTATTCTCAAAGATGCTTATTTTCTTTTTCATTTTTTAATATTTCAAGCTATTTTAGTCCTGGTTGACGGTTCCAATAAAAATATCAGCATTTTTTTATGTTATGGGGAATTTCTTTGAGAATAAGCAAGTAAAACGTATAATTTAGCCTTTTATAATTCCATAGGTAAATTTATAAAAGTTTTTATATTATAAAAATTAAAAAATATTTTAAACTCGTGTTTTTAATAGAAGAGTAAAATTAAAATTACTAATATGAGGGAAGAATGCCATTTTATTTTCATTACGATATTACCAAATATTATTAATAATCATATATAAAAAATATTTCTCATTATAAAAATTACAAAAATTAAGAACAAAACAGCATGAGAACTAAAGTGATACCATTTGAGCAACGGAAGAGCATTTAATGGATTCTAGTTGCAATACTATGAAAATTGAAGCACTTTTTTCAAAATGTGCATTAAAAACTTTAGCATCAAACAGGTTTCATGAGAATACACATGACAATCTTTATATAATCGCATACATCCTTCTTGTGTACCGATCACCCCACCACCACTGAAAGAAGCAGTATCGACAAGATTTGTTGTGGCCGACTGCTATATTTAGCATTGTCCATCCTTACATTGACCGATTTGTCAAACTGACATTCTCTTGGAGGAAATTTGCCACAAAACAGTCAATTACTGTCCTTCCTGCTCATCTTCCTATTAAACAAGGAACAGGCCATAACTAAAAGCAAATCTCCACGAAATTTTAAATATTTCACCAAATTCTCGTTTCACAACAACAGAAATCCGAACACTTTCAAACAGTTGGTAAAAAACTGATAATTTTGACATGTCCTTCAGAGTTTTAAGATTACCTGGTACCAACAGTACTGTACTTAAGTTACTTAAATCATTATTTCCAACTTTCAGATTCTTCATTAATTCTGAGATTTCTATGCATTCCTTTAAATAGTGGTAAACAGTACCGATTCCGCCACAAATGCATTTATTTTAATGCATTCTTCCAAATCTTTGGTAGAATGTCCTGAAGAATCTCCCATGCCTTGATATAATTTGGATTACCAGTGGATGGTAATAGCATACATCTAGGGATTGCAATACCGGTATACCGGGATACCGAATACCGGTATTTTGAGCCATTTGTACAATTTCGTAATACCGTTATTCACAAGTTTAAATACCGGTTTTTCGGTATTTACTAGAAATTTTTAAAATTGTCTCCACTATATGTTCAGGTATCGCGAACATAGCAAAATAGTATACGTTTTTGTTTTTATGTCTCCATAACGGGCGAAATTAATTAGCTAATTAATGGCTTAATTAATTGCTTAAATCTAAATTAGTGAAACATGGATTATCCCTGAAAGAAAATACTGTATCCAAAACGACTGATGGAGCAACAATTATGAAAAAAGTTGGAAAGTTGATTGGTGCAAATCAGCAGTTGTACTATGCACATGGAATTCAATTAGGAGTAATAGATGTGTTATACCGAAAAAATAAAGAAAAGAAGAATCCAAATACTGTGGATATAGAAATTTCGGATTCCAACTTTGAAAAGAGTAAGAGTGAGAGTGATATTGACAATGAAGATAATGACAATGTAATTGTTGAGGAAGATATTGCTAATGAGGATGAAATATTTACCTATCAAGAATTGCTTCCTATAATTTATAAAGTTCGAAAAATTGTTAAGATATTTAAATGTTCCCCTATAAAAAGGATATATTACTAAAATATATACTAACTGAAAATAAACCAGAATATATGTTAAAAATAGATTTTAAGACACGTTGGAACAATTTACTCCTAATGATGGAACGATTTTGGAAATTTAGAAATCCAATCCAAAAGCAATAACCGACTTAAACCTGTAAATTAATTTTTCAGATAGTGAATTCGGTTTAATATCCAGAACTATATCAGCTCTACTTCCAATAAAACTGACGATTGAGGCATTATGTCGGAGAGATTTTAATTTATTAACAGCTAATGCAACAATAAATTTCATGTTGCAGTCACTGAAAGAACAGCACACGTCACTATCTGAAGAGTTATATATTACATTGAAAAATCTCACAGAAGAAAGGCATACTGAAATAGAAAATGGCTTATGGTATTTACATAATTATAATTATTTTTAAAATGAAAATGAAAAAGAAGAAAAGAAAATAACCAATTCAAATCTGATTAAGTTTAGAGTAAATTTTCTTAAAATTGTTTACCCACAAACCTATCCACATTCGGAAGAATTCGGTTCAATTATCGAAGATTATGATGTCACTACTGTCGATAGTGAAAAGGAATTGTTTCTTGAACAAAAATTAGAATTAGCGATAAATAAAATTTCAACGAACCAAAAATACAATACAGAAATCAGTTATATCCAAAACCATCCGACGGAAAATCGATTTATTTGAAGATGAGGGATTTAGAGGTAAATACTTGGAAAAAGTATATCGCGCATTGCTAACAGTACCACCAACTACCGTATATGCCGAAAGAGCGTCTTCGACAGCTGGTAATTTTTACACAAAATTACTTTTCAGGCTTAATGACAGTACAATTGATGCATTATGTTTTTTAAGATCACATTTCAAAAATTTGTTATAGTACCACAGACTGAATAGTGATATTTACACTTTTTTGTGATTTAAATAAATAAGATGTTTCTTTACTTTTTTGTGATTATATACTGTTATAATTTATAAGTTACAAATTATTTTTGTGATATTTACACTCTCTAACAAAACTGGCAAATAAAACAAAGAAACACCTCTGTTTTCTTTCTTTTTCTAAAATTTCTAATACCGGTATTAAAACCGGTATCAAGATTTAAAAAATACCGAATACCGGTATTGAAATTTTGGTCCGGTATTGCAATCCCTACATACATCCCATCTACCATTCAAGTACACTATGAAAGAACATTTTGAAAATTAAGGATCATTAAGAATTTTATTATCTGAAGAGAAATTGGAATCCTATGCATTTCGTTCAACTGAATTTTATTTATATACAGAAATGATTCACAGATTTGTATATGCATCTAATCGCTTGACCTCATGTCCGCTTGCCGAGCGTTTTTATAGCGTTTGCCGAGTTGTTTTTAACTTATTTCAAACATATCTGTAAAAATCAATATTTTAATGGAATTTTTGCCATTTATAGTCAAATTTTGATTCCTTCAAACTATTTCTTTTATTATCTAATCAGGGCCCACATTAATACGCACCGTGGACTTAATTTAATTTGATATATCTGATGTGTATAAAAATTAGAAGAATTCTTTAAAAACTTTGAAAATGGCAGTATTGCTTTTGAGAATTTAAGTTTGGATTTAAAAAATTCTAAAAAATGTCTATATAATTTCAAAATATCAGTAAACTGCACTCATGGAAAAAAAAGATTAAATTCAAACATAAATATGAAATTATGTTTGATATTTCTTATTTCCCTATAATATGTAAAATGTTTATATTCTATAATTTGTAAAATATAAAACATTTTTAGATTTGTAATAATATGAAGTTACGGATCCTTAATTTATGGATTTTAATTTTGTGTTTTCAGATACAGCCCTCCGTTGCAGGGAAGGAATATAGAGTTATCAGAAATGGAGCTAGTTTTGTTCTGGAGCTTCGTATAAGAATGAGTTTTTCTTAGTGTTCTATTGCTTGTCTTCATTAATTAAGCGATTTTGTTGGTGTATCTAATTTTTGATAGCATATTTAAAATATCGTAAATGGATTCACTAAAAGATTTTTGGATACTCTGAAATTTATATATAGAAAGATTAGTTTTGTAAAACTTACGAATAACTAATTCCGAATTCCCACGACGCTTATTAATGTCAACCCTAATTAGACAATAAAAGAAATAATTCGAATGAATCAAAATTTGACTATAAATGGCAAACAATCCATTAAAATATCGATTTTTTACAGATATGTTTGAAAATGATTATCTGGAATTCGAATTATACCCGTGCAACTGTGTGGAAACGAAGATAAAACATTCATCCGAGCAAACAAGTGTTTTACTGATCATACCATTATTTCTTAAATTTCCTACGATTTCAATCATTTCGACTCGCATTAAAAATTAAAATTTCTAAATAAAGTACTTTAATGGAATTTTATATTTTGTCGATGAGATAAAACTTAATTTTCGAAAGTGATATAATTATGTCTTTTAAATGATTCTTTAAGATATCTTAAGCTTATGCAGATCATTAGAGAGGAAATTTGATTTTTAAATCTAAGATTTCTTCCCGGAAGGTGCAAATGTATTATTTAAATATTCAGTATACATGTGAAAATACTGTTTTTAAACCAATTGAATAAAGTGGAAATCTAACCTGTTTGCATGAAAACCAAAGACGTATCTCCAAAGGAATTTAGAAATTAATATTAATAAATATTTGCTAAAACATGTTTTTAATTCGTAGACATTATCTGGAAATGATCGCTTATTATAAACAAATATAATATTAATAATCACCTGAAATTTTTCTTAAAATAAGATTTTAGTATAAACGTAGAAAGGCAGGTAACGATTTTTTTAATAATTAATATCATTAGTTAATGTTTAACCCATGAATTCCGATTTACAAATTAAAAATAAACATAATTCCTATTTTTAAATTGATATTAAAATATTTTATTAACCTGTTCAAGTCGAAATATAAAATACTCAATAGGAGAATCTATTAAAGTTTTACAATTTTCAATCAGTATGAGTAATTTTTCTCTGGCAATTTATAGAATCAAAAACTCGTTACTTTTTAAAAATGTGTAATCTTTATCATTGGCATTAATAATCTAACGGCGATAGTGCTTTTTCGTGTCAACATATTAATAAATGTAATATTAATATGTATTAGGAGCAGGGAAAAACGCCTGATTTAGATTTAAGATTATATTTTATCAGGCATACACTGGTTAACACTGAATGACAAGTATTCTAAAATGCTCAAACAATGAATTCACACATAAGACAATAATTAAAAAGTTTTTGATTTACGATGATAAATTAGTGCAAAACACGCTCAACATTTAATATTAGAATAAAAATATGGAAGATATACAATGACAAAGTATTTTTTAACTAGCAAGGGTAACAAACATTTCTTAGTATAACAAAAAAAAAAAAAAGATTTTATACAAAAGTATGAAATCTCGTGAAAAAAGATTTCTTATTTTGTAAATTAAAATTTTTTCATTATGAATGGAAATTAATAGAAATTTTCTAAATATTCAAGAGTAGAAAGCAATTTCATTCACGTCTGTGCAAAGCAGAAATGCTCTTATATTATAGAAAGTATGCTAAAGTTCAGAAAAATTAGATAATATTCTAAAAAGGTGGATTTCTATTTCCTTCTCAACTAGAATATTTTAGCTGTTTAAATTGTACTAAGATTTATTTTCGAAGGAGGCTTTAATTCACAAAAGTTAGATGAATGCTTAATTATATAATTTAATTATATTTATTCAAAATACGTGTTCTTTGAAGGTTTGTGTAATACCGGTTTCATTACAAGTCAGCATTTATTTCTCCATTCAGGACTATACGATAAAGAAATATTTAATTTATTGGATAAAATTTTGCGTATGCTAAGCTTCTTTATGCATGTATATTGAACAAATTTTTAAGATACTCTATCCTACTAAAATGCGCTATGTAGATTCTACTTTGATTTAAAAACATGTTCAATTTTTTTAACTTGAAAAATGTAAAGTTTTTCGTAGGAAATTAACTGTAGATTTAAAGCTAAAATTTTGGTATTTGAAGTATTGCCCCGTCATTCCATACGAAAGGGCTTGCAGTCATTCGCCTCACTGTTTGAACATTTAATATTGTTAGAACATTATAAAATCACTCATAATTAATAATTAAAAGTTGATTTATCTTTCTACCATGTTCCTGTAATGATCCATATTATATTTATAGATTAGTTTGAGTTTCATGACGTAAGAATCAGATTTGGCATACTACATTAAAAGTGCCGAGAGTCAAGAATATTCATTTCATACTTTGAATACATCTGAAATTTTAATTATTTAAAAGATTAAATCAATTAGGTAGAGCTTTTATGTTTTCCCAAATTGTTTTTACCCTTTTCTCTGTCAAGGTATTATCATATTTGCTATCAAAATATTAAACGAATAAATTTCGTCCTTCCCTTTGTTCCTGCTTGTGAAAACAGAACACCAAGCAATATACGTATAAATAAGCAATCAAACATAATGCAAATAGATCTTCAAAGCTCACAGCTACTATCTATAGAACAAATATAGAAATAACCATATGCTAGGACAAGAAATTGCAATTCAGAATGTATTTTTTAAATTCCGTTTTAAATTATCCAAAGAGCAAGAAATTTAAAAAATAGAGCCACAGTTTTAAAACATTTTCTTCACACTGAGTAGCAGAAGAATAAGGGGTGATATGGCCAATTACTTTTGCTACGCTAAGGCTAAAACTCAAATATAAAATAAATTCGTACTTATGAAATTCAGTCATTGTATTTGGATAGAAAATTATATTTTTACAATGATAATTAATAAAACTATTCCGTAGTAACACTTTACTTGTAGTATTGGAAGTAAATTCGTCTTTGAACTAAACGTCTCTATTTCAGGTTTGAAATTGGGAGGGTGGGGCAATTTTTACTAAATATTGTCTAATATTAGATCAAATAGAGATAAACAGCAGAAAAGTCTGCTAAATTCAACTTTGAAAAAAGAACATGATTTATTCGTAACAAAATAAACTTTCAATAAATGGCAATACGTTCTGAAATAACTCAACATACAATGTTACAAACACTTACCCTGCAGATAGTTTCATATATTTGTGTATACATAGAATACATAAAAAAAATCAGAATAAATCGGATGTATATATATGCCTTAATTTAAAAAAAAATGAAATATAAACAATGAAAAGTTAAAAAATAAAGCGAAAATTTTAATCTTTAAAAATATTAATAAAATTGACATACTAGATTCACCGCTGGTTGTTCATTTCAATTTCAGCATATCAGCATACAATATTAAAATTTGATGATCATGAAACAAAGTATGATTCAAACTTTAGCATTTATTTTTCGTAAATTTAGTATTTATTTTTAATAAACAGACCATTTTACATTACATGACTAATATTCTAGAATATTGTGATAAAGTCATAGGTCTAAAATTACAGGATTTTACAATGCATTACAGATGTCAAAACTATTCAGGCTGTGTGATATACCAAACCAGTTAAAAACTATACTAGTGTGCGTTTATTATATTGTATAATAATCTGGATAAACGAGATTGTGACTTAGATGAGAGAGAAAGGATAAATATCGACGAAGATGAGAGGTCCATTTGAACACAAAAGGCATTTAGACATTTCAGGTTACTTCATAATTATCTTGGTAAGTGGCAGATTAGAAAAAAAAATCAGTTTGGAGTAGGAATTACTCTTGGTCAAAATAGTATATTAACGATTCCTACAATTTGTTTGACCAAGTTTTTTCAAATCACGTCGTAGGAAAAAAAATCAAAAGGGAATTGACTTCGGATAGAGAGACAAGAGATGAAGGAATTCAAATCGGAGATAAGAAGCGGCGTCATCTGGCCGTGACAAGATTAAGATATGTAGGCTTGAAAATGCAACAAAACAATAAGAATTAAAAGAATCGCAAGAAATGTTATTAGACTAATTCTAAGGACTGATGATAATAGTTTGACATGGAAAAAGTGTCTGAAAACATTTAAACTTGTTGACCATACACGTTTCAATGTTCTCGGGTGTTAATTCCGGGATCAAGAAGGCCATATTGAGTTGATCCATGTGCAATTATCAGCTTGGAAGAAAAAAAATGGCTAGTATTAATTTAAAGATGTTGCAGAAAATTGAAGAACCTTAAAAACTGATCTTGATAACCTTCATGAAAATAACATCCCAGACAATATTGTTTTGAGAATTCTCTTTGAAAGTTCTGGATAAATTTCAATTGGAAATTCCATATACGCCCAATATGGAATGTAGGGATACTAAAACAATTGATGCACTTAAAACGAACTCAACGTAATATCACTGCCAATAAATATAGTTGCATCTGACCAATTATCTTTTGATGCTAAAAGTCAGCATGTTGCAAGAATAGTTAGTCTGCATGTTAAAATGTTCTTGTCTAGAGATGATTGTAAAACTACCTTCATAAACAAACTATTTACAAAACTATTAAGTAATGAATAAAATTAAGAAGAGTTCTAAACATCTTTTTAAAAAAATATAGGAATGATATATCGACAGATGGATAAAAGTCGAGTCCTTTCCTCAAAGCATCTTGCGTTCTGATGCAATTCCATTCACTGTAACAAGTAATGACAATGCTTGACACATACCCATATAAGATTTTCAATCAATTCAGTTAGAAATTATTTGTCAAAATTTTTCTTCGTCTGAAAGAAACTCAAACATTTTTTTCAAAGTCCATCACAGGTTATTGAAATTGAAAATGTAAAGGCTTCTTCTACGAAAAGAAAGTCCATTATCATGAAGGTGCACTTTACATTATAATGGAATTATAAATACGAGTTTATAGAATAACAGGGAATTAGACAGATTTATCGTGTAAATTCTCTAGCTTGGTATTCTCAATAGGAGGCAAAAGTACACCTAAATGATTTCTATTTCAGAACAATTTGTTATCAAGGTCCTTTTATTTACTGTATCATGGCAATTGAGGAATACAGTGTAGATTCTATAGTAAATAGATAGCTTTGCGAGAATGCAGCGTTGAGTTTATTGCCAAAAAAGAAATTCTCACCTATTTTATGAAATGAGTGTTTATTTCAATAATTATTACGAATTATGAGCCCACAACACACCTACTCTCTGAAACGTTATAGAATTCAAAAGAAAATATTCACTTAAGACGTTAACGCCACATCATGTGCATATGCTACTGAATAGTTTCATTAATCAATGCATTTGAATTGCGGCCTATTGAGATGAAATGTGTGTTCTTTTTAGATCTTGCATTCAGAATGCAATATTTATTTTGATTGTCATTATTAAGCAGAAAATGTCGATATTAAATTAAAAAAAAAATACTTCGGAACAAATTCCGAGTACCTTAATAAAGTTATGATATCTGTTCTTGTGTTGTAATAGCTAAATAAATTTTCGAAACTTGTTTCGTGAAATGTATTATCTCTAATTCAGAACTATCCGATTTGCCCCTAACACAGATTCCATTGCTACGACAGTATGGATCAATACATGAAGAAACGGAAAAATTGCATACAGGATCTGATCTGATGATTAGTGGCATTCCTCCGAATAATAATTCTACTACGTACTACGTAGTTGAGCATTATGTAAAGTTGAAAGCACAATGAAACATGTTTCATTTTTAGCTTGAAAGCTTAGCTAGGAAAAAGGACACTGGATTCTAGAGAAATTAATTCAAAGTAATTTGCGAACAATTTATTTTCATCTAATTTTAATGGAAAATAATTACCACGCATAGACTAGTATAGAATGAAAATGTAATGAAGAGATCAACCGATAATTATCAATCATTTATAATTAATCAGCAGATTGAAGCATTGAAATTATATTATTGTAAACACATAACTATAAAATTTTGAAAACTACAAAAACTGAAAATAAAATTCAGATTACGAAATTTCATTTTGGTTAGCATGAAAGAACTAGAAGTATTTAAATGATGACCCATCGTAAATTACTTGAAAACAATTCGTTCATCAAAAGAAATACATCTGAAAAACTTACCACGTTCAGATTTGAACAAAGCATGCTGGAGTGATGGTCGAAATTGCTCCAGTTCTTTTGCAGATACTTTGCAAAACAATTGGCTGTCTTAACCAACAAGATGCGATAATGAACGAAGCCATGCCTTCCATCCATAAGCAATTGTTTTTCCATAACAATTATGCTGCACTTCAGACTTCCATTTATCTGAAATCAACTTGGTGATTCCCATATCGTACGTTTTCGTACAAAAGTATTAAAAGAAGGGAATTCGAAAGTCCTTCATTTTATAGCAGATGACTGAGAGTGCTATATAACGCTTATTTTTCTTTTTGAACTCCTCTCGAACAGCGCTTTTCAATGAGCCAGTTGTCAACATTTCAAACTACAGGTTCTGACTCCCAAGTGCAATTGGTGCACAGTTCTAGTGACGGGTACCATTTGGCGATTTTCCGATGTGAAGGCTGTTTCGTCGGTATGGCAGCTACTGTTCTTTTTGGATTTCTTTGTCAGGCGGGTAGGCGAAATCCGGAAAAATCCAGTCGTCTATTAACTTCAAGAGAAAATGGCTAAAAATGCTTGAAATTCCCCACGAAAAGATGCACTTATACCTGATTGGTTGATATTCATAGTCAATTCCTACCTGATTGGTTGATAATTACATCACCGATATCATTCCACTCTCTTTACAGGGTTGCCACACATTGGAGGCGTAAAGGGGTTGCCATATTGGCAACTTTAGCTTTAAAATGTGGCTCCAAATTTGGCGGTACCCGTCCCTAGGATTTAGCCGACATCTTGAGTGGGCAATAGAGTTTACGCTTAGAATCGAAGGACTTCTTCTTCTTGTATACAGCCGATCACTCCGGCTCCACTGAACGAAGCAACGTAGATAGAATTTGTTGTGGCTGACCGCTGTCTTTAGCAAAACTCATCAATAACACTGACGGATTCACCAAACTGACATACTCTTTGAGGCATTTGGCCGCCAGCTACAAAGTGGTCAATCACTGATCTTCCTCCTCAACTTCCCTTATACCTTAATTTAAACAAGGAGCACAACTTTAAGAAAATCTTCTCGAAATTCTCAATATTTCTCCACATTTTCGTTCCACAACAGTAGAAATCCAAACACTTTAAATCTTTCAAATGGTTGGTTAAAAATTGACAATTTTTAACATCATGTCCTTCGGTATTTTAAGATTATCTGCTGCCATCAGTACTGTATTTAAGACATCATTTTCAACTTTCAGATTCTTTCTTAATTCTGAGATTTCTATGTATTAGGGATCGAAAGACTGTTGGATTATTGGATATTCCTTTTGAATGTATATTTTGTCGGCGTTAAATCTATCGTCTTAGGTGAAGATTCGTCATGGTGGTGAATGCGTTGCAGTTTAGAGATAGTTTAGTTATATTATCGTCCCGTTTTTTAAAGCAATAGTAGGGTTATTTTGGGACGGACCTCGTATTTCGAACCTCGGTCAGATGACAAAGACGACACCTGAGATGACAAGTGAGCTGATGCCAGACCTTCAGAAGGTACTGCACCTCTCTTTCCCCGAAATAACTTGGACTTGGTTGGAATTGATGTTCAATCCAACTGGGATAAGCAACAAAGCAGCGTCATAAAATGGTTTATGCATATGTACTAATATATAAATGCTTCAAATACGTTTCAAAACATTTTTTAAATGATATACACTATTTATAAAAAATTAAAAATAAACAATTTTAAATGTTTCAATTTTTAATTTTTTCTGTTATTTTTTAGATACTATTCAATTTAATAAATTTTCAATAGAGTTTTGAGTTTTCTGAACTAAAATTGTTTTTTAACTTTCTGAATGAAACTCGAAACATATAATGCATATCCAATTTTTTTCTTATTTTTTAACCTAAATTCTCAGTACCAATTTTATGTAATTTCTTCAAAAGTGAAGACACATAGAATATTTCAAAGGCATTTGAATGAAATTGAATCACAATTTTGAAAAGAGTCATTAAAATGCATGGTTAGCAAGAAATAAGTTATCCACTTAAGAGGGCTCTAAAATGCGTTCCATTGATCCAAATGAGGTACAATTTGAACAACAATTTATTCAGATGATGCGCTTTGCATTTATTTAATAAAAAATAATACAAAAATTCATCGTTAGGTGGCGTTGTAATACACATAATATAGTTTATAATTGTTAAATAAAGTAAAATTCAAATTTCTTAATATCACCTCCTTCAATTTCAACAATGTGATCTAATCGGAGAACCATATTTTCTATAGATGACCGGAGTGAGTCTGCCGGGAAATTAAGAATATGGCGCCGAATGTTGTCCTTCAGATCTGATAGGGATGATAGCATTTAACGGTAGATATTTTCCTTCAAATAAACCTACAACCAAAAGTCTCATGGGATAATGTCCGGCAAGTGAGGGGGCCATGTTATTGCGAAATGACGACTGATAATTTGTGCTTCTGGGAAATGCTGTATTAACAATCGCTTTACACGACCATCAATATGAGGAGGTTTCACCATCCTCTATGAAAAAGATGTCTTGAAGGCATCCACGCTGTAGAAGAATTGAGATTGTAAAATACCTCAGCATATGATGGTACCGTTGCCCTGTGATGGAACAGGTTTGGATTCCATTTGAAGTTACCTCTTCAACGAAATACGGTCCAATGATAAAGGTAGCTGTAAAACCACACACCATACTGTCACATTTTCATTACTGTTTGTTCCTGCATAACGCGAGGATTTTCCTCTGCCCAAATTCGACAGTTGTGGGTGTTAATTTGCCCATTGAGGTAAAAGGTTGAGGTTGAGGTTAATGAGCCCATTGAGGCTTCACCACTCCACATAAAGTTCCATGGCCAAGTTGTGTCAACCACCATTCGAGCAAGGAACTGAAGTGCAAAAGTTTTACGGACCTCTAAATCCCCGTCCTACAACAGGTCCACAGACTTGATTTTGTATGGATAAAAATGCAAAGTCTGCCGTAGGATTTTTCGTACAGTTGAATATGGCGTATCCGGAACACGGGAAACAACTGGCAACCTCACACTATTATTCGGCAACTAACTGCTGGCTTCAACGAGCGCGATCGCAACATTTTAGATGCTGGAAGACGGGAATTTCCTTTTCGTCCTCTTCCTCGAAGAATGCAAAATTGCCCAGTTTTTCCAAATGTCTGCATCATCTTGCGTGGGGCAATTGGAGACATTGGACCTCTTCGTATCTGCTTCATGCGACGAATTCTTTTAAATCTGGGACGGATTTTTTTTGGTTCTAGTAGAACAATTTCACTAGTTGCGCTTTCTTTTCCAATGTAGGCATGACGAACAGAGAAGAAACTAATGTTCGTACAGAATCCGCCTTCTTTTTATCCAAAGGAAGATGGTAACAGACATGCTCTGTGACACAAATTATGTTTCACATTTTCAATATATTCAAATAAATGCCGTTTGTGTTACAGCTCCATCTATTGGAGAACTTTTGTACCAGATTTTTTAAATTTATAAATGTAAAGCGCATCATCTGAATAACCTGTAGTTCAAATTTTATATTATTTGAACCAATAGAATCCATTTTAGAGTCCTCTAAAGTGGATAACTTATATTTTGCTAACCCTGTATATTTCTCTAAACCTTTCAAATACTCATTTTATGACTCAATATATTTTCTAGCATCATTTTAATTGAATATAAGTGAATATTATGGTGATGAAATACTAAAAAGGAAGTTCCCTATTTTCATCTTTTTTTCCGTTAAAGTCAAATTATTTTTAATTTAAAGTTCACATCTGCTTAAGCTACCATCTTCAATACATTGCTGCCATCGTATCAAAGAATAAAGAATAGAGTTCTGAATATTATGCCCCCAAAATGAAATCATACACAGCCAAAGTTGTAAAATTTTACCATTCGACAAAATAGGAATCTGACGAGTTAGACCGGATGGTCAGAAAATGTTTAATAAATTTTCATTCAAGCGCTTGCTATTTTTAATTTTTTATAACTTACTTTATTTGGTTTTGATAAATATCTTACAAGGAGACGATTGGCTATAAATCAGAAGCCACCATGATTTTTCAATGGATTTTGAATTTTATTTGTCTGAGGAGATACGAAATATACATATTTTATCAAACTCCCAAAAACTTTGAGCTTCGAAATGAGAGAAAAGTGTTACTTGTTAAGAAATATGTAAACTGTGTATACTGACAATATATAAATGAATTTATTAATTTAGAGATTAATAAAATTAATCTATTTTGAGGCAATTATAGAATGTAAACAAGTTTAAAGAAACCTGACATGAATTTTGGTTAGTTAAACCGTTTGCCATGTTTTCCTATAATCTGTTCGCATATGTTAATAATTGAGTAATTTTTAAATCATCTTCTTTTTTTCCATTTCTTTTTTGTTCAAAGATAGTCAAAAATGTATCTGTTTTATCTCTTTTTCACGATTTTTGTATCTTTCATATGTTTATGTATTAAATAAACAAATTACTTACATATAAACTATATCTTTATATAATATATAAAAAATACTTTTATTATGAGCGGTAAAAATGATATAAAAATATGATCGTATTTACGGATATACGAATAACACCGTAATGTTAAACTTAAGAAATGTATCCAAAATAAAATACTGTGCATTCTCAGATTCTAAAATATTTCGTACTTTTGCGCATGCGTTAGTATGCATTTATTTAGTGAAAATAGGGTTGTGAGGAAAGATGAAAGAAGGAAATGTTTTACATTTAATAATAAGGTGAGCTAGGATTACACCTTATTTTAAGAGATTTTATTAAGAGACGTCAAAAACTACAAGTGACGCGTAATATTATCTAAAAAACATACTAATTCACAGTAAAATACTTTAGAGCTATTTTTATATAGTGTGAGGTGGTCTAAATATTAAAATATAATGAATAAATAAAAAATTTTTGTTTTTAAAATTTAATAACTCACTTTTTTATGAAATAATATTTTTATTTGGGTTTAAAT
This sequence comes from Argiope bruennichi, assembly GCF_947563725.1. Taxonomy (NCBI): domain Eukaryota; kingdom Metazoa; phylum Arthropoda; class Arachnida; order Araneae; family Araneidae; genus Argiope; species Argiope bruennichi. The sequence continues at coordinate 81,324,885 of NC_079159.1, read as the reverse complement.
GCTTTTTTATATGTAATTGAGTTTTTTGATAACATTTTGAGATTAATAATGATAGATTAGTTATTTTAGTTATATTAACGTCCCGTTTTTGAAGCAACATTAGGCCTATTTTGGAATGGACCATATAATTTTGAATAGTAATCGATGATGAGGACGAAACCTCAGATGGCACCCCTCTCCAAACTTCCACACTACACCAGCGAGAGGACGTTTGACCCCGATGGATTTAACGTGCATCAACCCCGCATTCACGATGGTTCTTCAGCGGAATCGGATCCCGAGCCTGAAACTATCTGGTTCCGAAGCCGAGATCTTACCACCAATCCACCGCGGTCCTTTACCAATGATAAATAAATGATATTATATAAAATATTTTTCATGCAAGCTCTGAAAGATTACTGCCACTTGAAATAGTCATGTTGGCAATCAATGAGCAATTATGAGTTACTATAAAATAATACGTTCAGAAACGATGCGACATTCTTACACACGTGGAAAATAAAGAAGAAATAAGAATTTAATGTAAAGGAACTCAAAGTCAAATAATGAAGAAAAACTTCGGAAATGCACTCATTCTTCCTCGTTTCGTCCCTTACCGAGGTAAAATTGTCGAAAAGTGTTAGTTTCGTGATTTTAAAACAAACAGTATTTTATTTTATTGTACTTTTTTGGTCTGAAAGATATAATGCCATTCATGATCGCAATTAATAAATAATTAAATAATTGACTCAAAAGTATCTTAATTTATAAGATAATTTTTGATGTCATTATTTTTTTTCCTAAATTGAACTGAATACAACATTTTACACATTTTAACCTTTTCTAATAAGAAAAATCCCTTGCATCTGATTAACATTACTTCCGTGCATCTTTAAAAGCTTCTTTAATCTTTATAAATGGGATCCATTAACTTTCTTTCATCCTTTCGTTATCCGACATATTTTTTTATGAAAACAAAGCATTTAGCATATAATTTGCGTAATGGCAAGCTATTTGGCTATCAGGACAATTCTTATTGTTCTAGATATCAATTGCAGTAATGTGTTTCCATAATTAGAAACGGATTAAATCTTTTTCCACTGTTTTTATTTCTTGAGATAAGAATTTAAGAAATAAAAATTTCTTTTCATAAATAAAAACATAGTTTACAATTAAATAAATGATTTCATTGAAATAGAAGTTTCAACTTATCATTAATTAAGCTACTCGGTATTAATTCATATTTGGAATCGTTTCTATTCACTTCAATTTAAAATGTATGATTTATTAACTATTAATTGGTTGTTTTTTAATAATTTGTTTAAAGAAATTCTGAAAACGTGTTTCCATAAACCACAGCAGAAATTAAATTTAACGATACTAGGGAAGTAAAAGAAATTGAAAACTCGTTTCTTTAGCAATTATTAGTGTGTATCAACATGAATTTTAATTTTGTAAAATACAAATTTTATTCAGTGTACAAAGTTTTTCCATAATAGACATCATAAGGAAGTATACAAATTTATATTTGTTTTATAAAAGCCATAAAGTGCTATTCGGATATTCGTATTTTCTCATATACGAAATATAGAGAAAATATTGTATTCGTTAAAAAATTCGAAATCCAGATTTCGACGAAACTCTAAGTTTCAGACCTTTCTTAGTCCGAAAACATATTTTTGGCATTATGTATGTCTGTAAAATCAGAGACTCAAAATGCTTTGATCTAGACAGATGAAATTTGGTACATGAATTTATGTCAAACTTTGTTGATTTCTTTCAGATTTTGAGAGAACATTAAATTTTTTTAAAAAAAAGAAGAAAAAAATGCTGGAGAAATAGCATTTAACATCATTTTAAGGAAACAGATGGCAGCACGAGCAATTTTAGTTTTATTCATGGCCATAATTTTAAGCTAAATATTTTGATATTTAACAATCCAATTTTTTGGCCTCAAATGTGGAATTTTTTTTTATGTTCTTAAGAATTGAAATTTTATCAAAATAAATCACCCGTCTTCCTAAAATATCCATGGGTTTTAAATCATAATTTTTTTCAAGCTTTAGATTAATTTAAGAATAAACCAAAATTTCTGCCCCGCAGGTGTCCTCATTTGGGGACACCACCCACCTAGAAAGTCTGTTTCTTCGTTCATCTTTCTTCTGCGACGTCTCCTCTCTCTTCCAAGTGAAAGATGTAATATGATATTTTGCGGAGAAGGGAACGGAACTAATGGGTGTTTTTTATTATTATTTTTTATTATTTTAATTCGGGAGAAATAAACTCTTAAAGGCAGAAAATATTTCACATCTGACATTCGTCCCAGATTATTACTTCTGTCTCACGCTCTTACTCAACTTTATCTTTAATTGCTTTATTTTTGTGAATATTTACTTTTATGCAGCCATATTTTTTTATTCTCTTTTATAGTCAATATTTGTGAATTCTGCAAGAAAAAACTAGCAAAAGATAAAGGTTGTCATCATATGACTATGAAGTGTCTCCCTTCAAGACGTTTGCAGTGAAATATCAAAATATACATAAAACACGGACAATATGCAAAAACATATAATATCTCATTATGCTTTGAGAAATGTTATGCTAAATAATGAATTATTTTTAATTGTTTTATTTTTTTTTTATTTGATATTTTTCAGTTTTATTTTAGCGAAATATATTTGTCTTGAGCCTTTTAGTTGGCTAATTTTTTCTCAGTTGAATTAAAATTTAATTTGTAATTGTAATTTGAAAATTGTATTAATTTGTGATATTTCTTATTTTTCAATTATTTTTTACAATATTTTGTTTAAAATTTTTGTATATAAATACTATACATTTATATGCAAAAAAGAAAAAAAACTTTGATATATATGGATATATTATATACAGTATTTTTAATATTTTGAATGTTCCAAATTACCTAGAACATTAATAAATATGTTTAGAAATTTAAGATATTTATAATTACTTCTATTATCATAAGGAAATCGTGAATTATTTCGATAGATTTTCTCACACAAAGATTGATCTAAATGGGAGATGTCCACAAATGAAGTCACCCCCTCCCCACTGAAAGATATAAGTTTTAAAAACTTTTGACAGCAAAATCTGTGTGTATACAAGCTATTAGAGTTCTTTTATTATATTTCAAAAATTTTAACGAACCTTGTCAGAAAGAAGAGAAATTTCACCGCGATTCTTAATCGTTATGTTTGAGTATTTTCTTTAAACAGCTGTTTTTTGCTTTTAAGTTAATTAAAAAGAAAATATACCGAAAGCCAATGAAAAAAAATCCGAATTATTAAATGCATTCTCAAAAAAGTATTGAAAATTAATATAAAGAATAGCTAATTACTAAATAAATTAATTTGATAAATTTAGATGTATTTTTTTTTTCGTTTGAAGCAATTATACGTTGGTTTTCTATTACTCTAAATTTCATTGAAATGACAAAACAAATATGATCTAAAGAGTTTTCATGTTTCAGTCTATATGACTTGTAGCTGAACTTAATTAAAGTCTAGTAAATTAAAAGTTAAGCGTAAATAGGGCTGGATGTTACAAAAGTTACTTGACGCTGCTAATGATGTCATTTAAAACAGATGCGAAACCCGCCAACCTCTTTTGTGTACGGAAATTAAATGGAATTGAAACTTTTAAGTGCTTGTTTTTCATTTAATGAATTTAGTGGAGGTATCCATAAGAGTCATTTAGTGGTTCTTTCTGGTCTCTTAGAAGCCTGTTGAAGTGATGAACATTTACGAAATCTCCGTTTTAAAATCACTTGTTTAATATTGTTTAATAGTTGAAGTAATTGAAAGCAAGTATGGTAATTCTGAAATGAAGAGAAGATATCAAGAAATTTTCAGTAATTTAAAAAATACATATTATGAAAATTTACACAAACTATAGCTAAAACATTTTTTATCTTTTATTTTATTTTCCCATCCAATGCTGACTGTGTTGTAAAACAAGGCATATAAGATATCCATGCATCTCAGGCGACAATCATTCTTTTATTGAATAGTTACTTGAGATCTTACAGGTGCTTGAGATCATTGATAGGTTCGGTTTTGAGAGTCAGATGAATTTCCAATGTTTTCAAATTCAATGGGGTGTGAAATCATATTTTCAAAGTATGTCTATATGCACGATTATCCTCTTAATTCTGCGCACATTTTATGACACCTAATTGCATGAAAGAATGAAATTTATGACGTAGTTATTTTATGATAAATGTTCATCATTATTCAATTTTTAGCCACATACCATACATGCCCACACCATTGGAGGGGGGGATGAACATAGACAATTAAACCTTAATGAGTTAAGCAGAGAAAAGGTATTATGCAATGTAGTCTTTCTATTAAAATTAAAGATAGATTTTAATCATATCGTTCAACGGAAGATATATATTTTTTTCAAATACTCAATTTTCTCATTGTCACATAAAATAATACAGCAATCTTAGATTATAGAATAAGTTCGAGAAGAGAATGCCTCCAGTTTTTATTGATGCAATTGAAACACTTGAACATAACTTTGAAAACCGAATAAAGTTAAAGAAATAGAAGTGGAAATGCAAATTATGACGCAGATGAATGTGCAAAGGACACTAATTTGAAATTCACATATGAAATAAAAAAAAAATTGTAGAAATTAAAAATTTGCTGAAATTTTTGCATGAATATACAATTGTTTTTTTTTTGCCTTTAAAATAATTTTTCTTTTGTAAAATTATGGCATCGTATTTTTTTTTAATTTACAGTAAAAAATTCTTGTATTCAATATCTTGTATTAGATTTTGTTAATACCTATAATTTTTTTTAAAAAAATATATTCATAATATATCAGTTATTTTCTTATAGAACACATGTTTTATTACTCATTCGAACTTTTATTGTATAAATTGAATATTCCCAGAAAGCCTTCAAATATTTCTAAGTTCCACTATCATTTTGCTTGAGTAGCATTTTTTTTTATTTCTTTAGAAGTAAAATCTCTTTAATTTAATTTATTTGCACCGATTTAATTTATTTGCACTTTTCTGAATTTCGTTCCCTCTCTTGGCCACCTAATTCTCCTGACACAAACATTATCGAGCATATCTGGGATATTTTGTAACGTGCTGTCCTAAGGAGATCTCCAACATCTCATACTCCCATGACTTTCTGGACTGCCCTGAAGGAACCATGGTGTGAACTGTCTGCAGAATATCTTTACACATTAATTTAATCCATACCACGCCGTGTTGCAGCACTTGTGGCGCTCGTGGGGAGTCTGCACGATATAAGATTGGTGTACCATTTTTTCTGCCCTTCACTGTATTTCTGTACTAACAGCCAAGACAAACGGTCATAAGTGTAGATAATAAATAATGTTACAAAAAAAGTTAATCTAGTGGGTGTGAAATGAAGAAATATAACAGCTAAATTACAAATGAAGAGATCTGTTCTACAATAAGTACAGTAACAAAACAGCAAGTGTACACGAGAACAACATCCTCATAAAACAAGCGCACAAGATCTTGAGATGAAAAATCATAACATCATAAAAATCTTTGTTTAGTTATATTAACGTCCCGTTATAGAGCAACACTAGGGCTATATTTGGACGTACCTCGTAATTTTGAACCACGGTCAGATGACCCCCCCCCCCCCTCTCCACGCCACGCCGCACTGGCGGGAGGACGTTTGGCATGAAGGATTTAACGTGCAACAGACCCCCTTACACGACGGTTCTTCGGTGGAATCGGGTTTCGAACCTGAAACCCTACGGCTCACAATCCGAGACCTTACCACCAGGCCCCCGCGGCCCCCATAAAATTCTGGGAGAGAACTCGTAAGAGAGGCCCTTCGCTCAATCAGTCTCGTTTTTTTTTTTTTTTTTTTTTTTTTTTTGCTATTCTCAAGTGTCCCTATACTGATTCATCAACTCTATCTCTAATTGTTTTATGGTTTTCCAGATAGGGCATATGGAATTTCTAGGAGAAAGGACATTTATTGTAAAATTTCTGGAGTCTCCGATTCTGCCGCCAAATTCATCACCAAAATATCAAATGACCGCCAAATGATTATTGATTCGATATTTAATCAGTAGCAACTGTATATCTGTAAACCATATTCCTTACCAGGTGAATTACTATGCAGAGAAGCAACATAACAAATTCAATTCAATATTTTATAGAAATACATAATTTCATTAAATTCTATTCAATCCCTCTAGTTATAACCAACAAAAAGCAATATTCGTAAAATTTTGCACAATAATAAAGATGATAATACCATTAGAAAAAAAAAACATTTATGTGTCTACATCATTTTATTTTCGAACTTTTACAACGTTAAAGTTATTTGGTCAAAACATTGCTAACCCAAATGAAATAACAAAAAGCCATCCAATATCAGCAATACCATTAATTGATTAAACATAAGATTGCACAAGATTCCCAAAGTTTTTGTTTGTCGTTATTTCTTTCTCCTTCTTCTTTTCATTCTATCACGGATCCTAATTACAAAGCCTTCTTAAATTAAATCTCGTGTAGCTTCAAAATGTTGTGAAAGTCGAACAAATCATGACTAAGTTCCTTATGTAAATACAAGCCAAAAACAATCTCAAAGCTGCGTTTATGAATAAATCATTTTAGCAAAGAAAATTAAATTTGTACCCAAAATGAGAAAGAAATTGCTACAGCTCATGTATTCCGAAATCATTTTGTACTCATTCTCTTTGACTCTGAGATTAATTTAACGGCATCTGGGTTGAAACTTCCTTTTGATGAATTTTTGAAGCATAATTCCTTCTGAAATCCCTCAGTGGGATTCTCATGTTTCTGGTGGAGGGGCATGTTTGTTCGGTAGCAGAAACTAGATATGATTTAATTTAATAAAGAAAAAAATCCGCTTTCACTTTCCAATTAGCACATTATCTTTTACGTTATTCGTCAACAATGCATGATATAATACAATATTGTATCCTAACTATTTTCTCCTCTATTGATTTATCTTTCTCGAATACGTAGTACAGAGGAACTACATTAATCGTCAAAAAATTCTTGGGATTTTGACGAATCACTACAATTTAAACCTCTCTGAGTTAAAAGACAATTTGGAAAATGTCCGTTGGTCTGTGTGTGATAAAAATAACTCAAAAATGTTTTGAGCTATATGATTGAAATTTGGTATACTCTCTTTACAAACCAAATTTGCAGATTTCTATCAAATTTTGGATAAAATCTCCTGAGGAAGTCTGTATGTCCAGCTGTTCGGATATAACTAAACATGATAATCAAAAAAATAATAGGGTTAGAAAAATAAAATTCGGCGAGCTGATTTAACATCTATAATGTCAGCCCGTAGTTAGATTCTGAGCCAAATCTAACTATGGTTTGACGGTATGTCGGTCTGTACTTTTAGAAATATGTAAGCGCAGTAATTCAAAAACGCAGTGACTTAACCCGTTGAGGACCGTGGTCATGTATATGTGATCATGCGAGTCTTCCTTCAGGGCCCGCGATTATATGTGATCAGCTTTTATATGTGATGTTAAAAATTCCTCCAAAAATGAACAATCAACAAAAAACCATAGATCTTTGATATATTCAATATATTAAAGACAGAGACTAAACACCAGTTAAAAATCAGCTTTTTGAATTGTGAATCATTCAAAATTTTTCTGCGTGAAATTACAAATTTTTTAAAAGTACTTTCAGTACTGTTAAAAAGCTTTTTCAGTACTGAAAACATACTGAAAGAGCCTAATTTTCTATTGTATAGAATGAACCGAATTTAATTTGACCAGAAACTGCTTAATAAGGGCTTTAGTAGTCTATAAAGAGTAATTTTCCATTATTCTAGTATTTCAATAGAATATATTGGGTTGGCAACTAAGTAATTGCGGATTTTTTTTTGGAAAATCAAAGACAATTTTCTCATGGAACTAAATAACTTTATTCTGTAATGTATTGCCCATTTTGATCAATGACCTTTTGCCATCTTTCAGGCAGCATCATAATCCCACGTTCATAAAACTTCTGGTTTTTATTATCAAAAAACTGAATCAGGTACGATTTGACATCATCATCATTATTGAAATTTTTATCATTCAAGGAGTTTTGTAAAGATCGAAACAAAAAGTAATAAGATGGTGCAAGGTCAGGACTATATGGTGGATGTGGCAAAACATCCCAACCAAGCTCCAATAATTTTTGCCGAGTGACCAAAGATGTGTGTGGCCTTGCATTGTCATGATGGAATACAACACTTTTCGATTTGTCAATTCCGGCAGCTTTTCTTCAACTGCATTGTTTAATTTCGTTAGTTGTTCAATATAGACACCAGAATTGATCGTTCGGTTCGGTGGTAAGAGTTCAAAGTAGACAATTCCTTTGTAATCCCACCAAACTGATAACAAAACCTTCTTTTGATGAATAACAGCTTTTGATGTTGTTTGTGTTGGTTCACCTGGCCTGCTCCACGATTTTTTCCGCTTGATACTGTTGTAAACAATCCATTTTTCATCGCCAGTTATCAGTCGCTTTAAAAATGGATCATTTTCATTACGTTTCTTTAGCAAATCGCAGCTGTTAATGCTTTGCGCTAAATGCGTTTCTTTCAGTTCATGAGGAACCCATGTATCGAGTTTTTGAACATACCCAAGTTTTTTAAAGTGATTTTCAATGCATGTATGTGATACATGAAGCTTCTCTGCAATCTCATGTGTTGTACTGTGACGATCCGAATCGATTATTGCTTTGATTAGGTCGTCATCAACTTCAACTGGACGACCAGAGCGTTTTTCATCTTTGAGTGAAAAATCATCAGACCGAAATTTGGCAAACCAATTTTGACACTGCCGTTCTTTTAAGGCTTCGTCACCATAAACAGCACATAACTTTTTATGAGCTTGCGCTGCGTTCTTCCCTTTGCTGAAATAAAAAAGCAAAATATGACGAAAATGTTCCTGTTGATTTTCCATTTTTCAACGAACGCCAAACGAAAACTACACAACCGATCAAAAAACTTTTTTTACTGATTGACAGCTGAATTGCCAACTATCAAATAACAAAATGTGTTTTACATTTCTACTACGTCTGCAAACCTAAAAATTCAACTGAAGCCATCTATGAGTGAAATCCGCAGTTACTTAATTGTCAACCCAATATATTACAGAATTTTGGAACAGAAATTTCTTATTTTAAATGGCGAATTATATTAAAAACAATTATGTGATAAGTAATATAACATTTCTCCCCTTTTTTTTCCTTTAAGATACAAAATGGGATATTTTGTAATTTATATGTCTAAATTAAAACCGCAAACACCTTCAATTAATCATAAATGAGTTTTACTTTATTGACTTACGAATTTAATTAATTTCATTTTTATAGAATTTATTTAATTAGGAGGAAGCTAATTTATTCTCAATGTACTTATGTCATACCTATTATTTATTTTCTGGAAAATATGTATTTTTAATTAAAATTGAGGATTAACTAATTCGCAAAAGAAATTAAATTTTTCCGGGAAGCAATCATGTGGTACGTAATCAGCAAGTAATTAATCATACGAAAAATTTATATTAAATTGAAGGTTTGACAAGATAATTTGCCTGTATGAGTTTTGTTCAAAATATGTGGTTTTTTAACTGATGCTCTATGCATAATAATTTATAATTAACTGTATAATCTTGATTTTAATAAAAAGTTTTGATGAATTTGAATTAGTAAGCAAATAATTGAAGCGATATGTTTACATTCTTAGCTGTATGACTTACTTTTTTTTAAGTAAGCAAACATTTTTCAAAATGTTTCTTTTCCTTTTGGTCTGTTGGCTTTCTTTTCCTTTGGTCTGTTGGCTATTCGGTTGTTTGGATTATTTTTGTGTAAGAGCCATTTTTGGCCAATATACACAAAGCATATGGTATGAATTCCTGCCAGATTAAAAAAAAAGAACCAAATATTGAAAGTCTAAATTACAGTAATATAAAAATACATAAATTATGATGATACATATATCTTTATACATGATGAAAAATACATGATTCTGATGCATTCGAAAAATTCCCCTGTGAGAGTTTTGAGTATTTGTAGCTAAACAGTTACTATGCAACCCTGTTTACAGATTTAATTAAAATAAATTTTAATTTTTGTTCAGTTTAAAAAAGTTGCAAATAATTTTTGAAAACTAATATTTTTAATTTTATAATTAATATTTTTAAAAGGCATTACCGGAATTATTATTGTGTGTGTCTCTTTACGTAATTTTCTCATTATTTCTATAATTAAAAAGTTCTTAGAATTAGCCAATACGTACCTCAGAAAAGTAATGATTTATAAAAACAGTATTGCCTGATTAAGGTTTTAATCAAAATTAATACATGGATTGTAAAGCTGCTAAAAATAAACACAATTTCGCTGATTTAAAGTAAATGACAGACATTGTAATTAACGACAAACAGGGATAGTTAACAATAAACATGGAAAGTTTATTATAAACTTAGACAGTTACCTCTAAGTGATAAAAAAGACTGTATATTTCATAAGATTGCAAGTATTTACATAACATGCTTTCTAATTAAAGAATTAATTAGAATATTTTATGAAAGAAATAAATAGTACAAAAGAATATGAGGAATATTTTAATAATCTCCATATTATATGATACATAATACAATAAAGATTACATTTCCACGTATCTTGTTTTCCCGTTCTTAATGCGTATATTGCATTTGTTTGCAGAACTATAATGAAAGCAAACATATTAAAAATACAATTATTAGGGCAAAATACATTAAAAATAATATGAATGTATAACCTTAGTGGAAAACCATACTAATTTTTATCAGAGAAGCTAAAATTACGTTATTTCCATGGAATTAAGAAGAAAATAAGACAGAAAATGAAATTCTTTATTACATGTGTTTTCCTTTGTATTGGTATGATATGAAGAAATAATTTAATTTTATCAAATTAGATTGTCTTATTCTCTTTTTGAAATTTCTTTTTACCTCGCTTGATTTTTATCTCAAATTTCCACTTTAACGTATTTTTAAAACGAGAAATAGCTGAAAATTGAACTGATTTTCATTTTGCTTACTTATTTAAAAACTAGTAATACCATACTTTCAAAAATTACTAATCTATTCTGTTTCTTTTTTTTCGTCATATAAATGTATTTAAAAATCTATAAAATTAACTTTCTACATTACCAGTAACATCCACATCAGAAACAATCAAAACAATAAAATTGTTCATTGCTTTATTTGCTTCTTTTTCCTTAAATAAATAGTTTTTTTTTTTTTTACTTGTTTTTATCAGAAAAGGTTCTTTTTTTTTTCTTGCATTTTTCGTATGAATTTTGTTTTTTTCTGCTTTTAAAAATGCTACATCCTGTTACTAAATTATAAAACTCGCATATTTTGCTGTTTTAAAATATTTATATGCATACTAATCAAGGAGTTTTGTGCAAAAATGAATTAGAGTGGTTTATGCAAACTGGATAAAGATTATTCATATCAATAAAATTACTGTTTTTAAGAATAATAAAACACAGTGAAGTGAAAAAGTTAGATTTACTTCTACAAAAATAGATTTAAAGGTTGTTTTAGCGTAAGAAGAATGTATGATTTATTTTTTTATTTTTTCATTTGGAAAATTATATGGAAAATTTGCTTAGTGATAATTTTATTTATGGATTCTTTTCTTTCAAATAAATTCTTTCAAAATGAAAAATGTCTTCAAATTTTTGATATGCAGACAGATTAATTTTATTTGGGTTAATTGGTCATTAAAATAAAACTTAAAATCAAATATGTAAATTCATTTCTTTTTCCCGTGCAGAGTCAACTTATTCAGAGAGTGCAAATCATAACGCAAATCCACGGAACTGGATATTTGAAAGGTAATGCGGAACTTTTTTATGATTTTTTCACGTAATATTTAGAAAAATTATTTCTAAATTCCCCTAGTTATTAATTGCATAATTCTTTTCACCATTTGTAATTTTTTTGTTGTGACGGATTGTGATGCGCGGAGATAAAAACTGGGATCTTGTTTTTCGCAGTCCAGTAACATGACCATGATACCAAAGCAATTGCTCGGGCAGCGTAGTTGTTAACTGGCTTATAAGCTTTCACCACAGGCTCTCCCTTCAGTGAGTTGAACGATATGGCTGTTGAGTGGTGTTGTAATAGCTGTTGATTCTAATGCGCCTGTACAGATTTGAGTAGCGCCAAGCGTTATGTCGAGCGTGTGTTCGCTGTTGTTGCGTCAGGTAAGTCTGACGACTTTGGGCTGCTGCGTCAAGTTAATCTAATGAATTTGATTGCGGGTAGATGGCGCCACAACAGCTGTATGAAAGTTGAAGGGTCATATTCCGAGATCACTAATTTTGCGAATTATTATGAGCCACGATAGAACATTGGATCTTGTGGTTCACAGTCCAGTAACGTAACCATGAGACCAAAGCAATTGCTCGGTTAGAGTAGTTGTTAACTGGGTTAAAAGCTTTCACCACAATGTAAATTATTAATGATGTAAAATGTAATAATAATTTTAACAAGAAAACTGGTATCAAAGGAAAATTTTTAAAAATGTGAGCTACATAAATACCCTACAAAATTAGAATTTTAATCGCATTCATAATACTAATTAATTTTTGAAAATATTTATCTTTTACTATAATGCATATAATGGGATTTTTTTTCGAGTAAGTACGCCATTATTTAACCATTTTGTTTTGATATCCATAATTATAATTAAAAAAAAAACTTTTTAAGACGTTTACAAAAGCATGTTCTTAAAAAAATTAGTTTTAAATATTTCCCGGATGCTAATTTTTAATGTGTGTTCTCTTAGAATCAAGTTCTCATTTTTTTAAGAGCATTACCAGATTGCGTCTATTGTATTGAATTAGAAATGAAAAATTAGGTGGTAATGAAGTTCAGAAAATATGACTAAAACACTCAACTAAATGAAATGTGAGAAGAATTTTCAAAATCAACCATAATATTTAATATTTACATTATGAATCAATCCGAAGAAATTAAAAGGCATGAAAGCAGCAATATTATGATTTGCGATGATTTGCAAAATATGTAAGAGTAGTCTCTTATTCAATGGCAGAATGGAGAGGTAGATCTTTCAGATAAATGCTATTAAACTTAACAACGTATAAGTACCTCTAATCTGTCACTTTATTGTTTGTGTTACTCTAGTTAATACCTTATATAATCATGTATTTTGGTTTAAACCCAAATGCAATATATTTCAAACGATATACAATACAATACAATATATAATATACAATACAATACAATATATAATATACAATACAATACAATACAATATATAATATACAATACAATACAATACAATATATAATATACAATACAATACAATACAATATATAATATACAACACAATACTATACAATACAATACAATATAATATATTTGAATATATTCTACTTTTTTAACACCTGCTTTGTACAAAATGCATCGTACTTGAAAGGACACCGTTGAAAGCATAGAATAATAATTTTAAATAATGAAGAACAAATTTTACAAAAAAAGCTGATAAGCATAAATTTAGAAAATTAAATTTTCAGTATCATGATATTCAATTAATGCTATTCTACAGTTTTCATAAAAATATGTTGAACGGCGTCTATTTTTATACATAACTGGCATTCATATTTTCTTTGCCTTTTTGTGTTGTTAATTTCTTCGTACGTGGACAATAAGAACCAACAATTCATTCAGTCAGTTTTGGAAAGAAAGATCGTGCAATGCAATTTTATAAAAATGTGTCTAGAAATTATACAAATAATACTTAAAACATGTAATCATGTATGCAGTCATCATTGTATATATATATATATATATATATATATATATATATATATATATATATATATATATATATATATACAAAAGTATTAGAATCAAGTTAATAGGAAAAACAAAAAAATCAAATAAAAATTAAACCAAAAAAATTATAAAAAATATAAAAAAAGAATTCTGTGAGGAAATACAGACATTGCCTAATAATGATTCCTCGTGACCCGAAAATCCCCTGAAATTATGCTCAAGAGATATACCATTTTAACAGAAAGGAAATACAAAACAACAAATTAGAAGAAATTAACCACAACAAAGTAAAAATACAATAACAAAAATAACAATAAAAACAAAAAATAGCACTAAAATTAAAAATTAAAAACGAAAAGGCCAGTACATACCATCAACAGTCAAGGAAACTTTAAACTATCGATTGTGATTCCCTGTTTTTAAAAAACTAACGGTAAATTATGTAAACAGATGTAGGCTTCCAGCGCCATCTATTGAGTGATCCAATATGCAAAGAAAGTTCTATTTTTATTTAAGCCAAAGGATTAATCCCAAACCATACATTGTTTAATTAAAAAATTGACATTGCAGTAATTTCTAGGAAATTCATTTTTAATTAAATTTTTAAGGAGGTTGTTTGATGCTTCAATATAAGAATTTTTATTATTGCAAACCCTTTTGATCCTGTTAACTTGTGAGAAAATTAGATTTTTGAAAATTGAAAATTTAAAGTTGAAATCATCCCTTTTATCGTATATACCAACTATTGTTTTATCATTAGCAATTTCGATTTTTAAATCCAGAAAGGTAGCCTCAAGTTGATTTTTATTTGTATCTTTTAGAATTAAATCTTTTGGATAGCAATTAGTAATAATATTAGTATTGTCGATACACACACACAGATATATATATATATATATATATATATATATATATATATATATATATATATATATATATATATATATATATATATGTAAGGAAGTTTTTATTTATTCATATGAACTTAATTTATAATGTTCTCCCTAATATGATGAAATATATTTATTAAGGAGATTCAATTCAATAAATATTTTTCAATGTAATAATGTTTTAAAGATATATTTCCGAAAGTTAGCAACAATATATGTGGAATTATAATCAATACTTCAAATAATTACTTCAAATGACATTGGATTTCTCATCTGTTGTTAAATCATCTGAATTTATGTAGGTTTTCCTTTATGGTTTAAATGAAAGGTATTATAATTGCATTTATAAGAACTATGAAATAGTTTTAAAACATGCATTTTGAAGTATTTTAATTCCATTTAAAGCATGGGTGTTGACCCACATCGCTTTTAAACGGTATGGCATCGTTATTCTACTTAAATGCAAATAATTTCATTGTTGATAATTAAATAAATAATAAATGCTAACACCGTGTATTAAATCTCAGATATAGAGATAGTCAAATGTTTCAACAACGTGTATTATGTACAGAAGCAAAATTATTTAAATAAATATTTGCTTACATATTTCCATTTCTCAAATGCTGCAGTCTTTAACGTGTTTTTATAATTATCTTATTAAGAAATTAATATATGTTTTTAAGTCTCCATTTTTCTGAAACAGTTCAAATCCTTTTGTTAGAGTTTTATTCAAGAAAAATTAAACAAGAAGATATACAAGGGCCCTGTATGAAATAAAAAATTTTCCTCGATTACAAAAGGAAAAAAAATATCTATATATAAAGATTAAGTAAACAAGAGATCAGAAAATTATCTTTTATAAAATGGAACCACGAAAGAAACATCTTGTTTCCTATAGCTATATTTAAGTTCGACGAAGAAAATATTTACAATGCACACGAACTATTCTGAGCCTACAGTTTAATTATTCAAGTCAGGAAGAACGTGTATCTATAGCAAACAGTCTTCATGTCTTAAATTGAATTTCGAGAGCTTGTGACTTTCTTATTAAATTTTCTTCTCTGGCATGCAAAATTTTCTTAGGAAGACAAAGGAGATTCCATGTCGCTTATTCCTTTTCTAAAATTAATTCTGCTTATTTCTCATTATAAGAAGTTAAAATAATTTTTTTTGCTTCAAATTCAAGATACAACAAGCGCAATCAAGTATCATTTGCAGAAGTTTAATGTTGCGTAAATATAAGAGAAAATGCCTATCAGTTGAAAAGAAAAGAATATTTTTCCTTTCCCTGTTAGTTGACTGAAGTGAGACTTTTGGTAGAATATTAAGTATAGAGGCAGACAGATCTATTGTCTCTGGAATGGATTTTTGTTGAAAATTTGATAGAATTATACACATTTTGTCTATATACTACATGCTAAATTTCATTCGTCTTTTAAAAGTTTATTTAGAGTTACTGGGCTCATAGATAAAATGGCATAATTCCAAAAATGTTTATCCCTGATCTGAAACGAATGAGTATGTTCTTCAAAATATCAACTCGAGTTTTATAACGAGTTAAATGCATTCGTTGTATAGTTGTATACGCAAAATTAAAAAACGCATGCTTGATTAGATATTTTTAATACAAATATACAATTTCTTTCGGTTCTGATGAAATAAGACACATATAATTATTAAGATAAAAAAAAAACTATTGCTGCCAAAATAAAAAAAAATAACTAAAGAACATTCATTAAAAATTAAGAAAGTTTTGGTATCTTTCAGCAAAAAAAATATTATAATATTGACTTTTGCTTTATTATGGAATTCAAAACAAAAAGTACACTTTAAATATCAACACAATTTTAATTCCTATAATTATTTCTGTATTTTAATATTTTGAAATTTTAATTTAAAAACTTATCTTGGATGTATTCTTTTGCAATGATGAAATTGACTCTCGTGACTTTGTTTCATCTACACATCAAAACGAATATTATTGTCAATTTCAAAATTGATAACAAATATTACTTTCTTTGAACATCCAAATTTTCACTTTCATTAATATTTCATAGAAAATATATTTTTGATACGTTGTCACAGTAATTGGTAAAAGATTGATTTCCCTAAATTCATGATTTTAAATTTCATGAAATATGAAAATTATATTTCAAAACAATGAATGCCTCCCATATTATAATTTTAAATACCAGAAAAGTAAACAATCTGGGAAAATAAGTTGCTCACTAAAGGCGGCTAATGTTCAATATAAAACATTATTAAATTATTTTCTATAGTATAAAAAAGATGGAGAATATTATGCGGTGCTATATTTTACAATATATTTGTGCTAATGAGGCTATAATGGAAATAAATAATTTTACTTCTTCCACTTTTTATTTTTATTGATTTTTCCCCTTTTTATAACTTTACAAAGCAAATATTCACCAATTCCTTACTTTTTTGAGCAAAAAACCCATTTAAGCGTTCATTTAAGGTGCGCAATACAGATTGAAAGGAACTATTTCATTTTCCCATTTTGTTTCTTATGGCAATTGCTATGGACAAGTCCGCTGTCACGAAGGCAGCGATTTAAGTCGGTTGCGGAGCGTCTCTCGTTTTTTTAGTAGCGTCAACTAGGGCCAAGAGTACAACTTTGCTACTCACGCGTCACTCATTCGCTTGCACAACCCCTTTTTACAGTAGGGCACATTCACACATAGAAAAGCGGAAGAACAAACATGCCGAAACCGGGACTCGAACTCAGGACGCCCATATCACGGGGAAGACACGCGCTACCCCTATGCCAGGACGCCAGCTCACAACATCTTATATATACAATCGATAGACAGACAAGAGAAGTAAGAATTTCCTTTCCTAAGCATAAAATCGTAGCCTTTTACCTTCTCTTTTGGTTTTTCTTTTCCATTTAAAATTAACTGAAGCTAAAAAAATTGCTGCACAGCTCGTTACAACCCCTATTTGCCTAGCTTGGTGCAAAAAATGTTGACGCGAAGTTGTGTTAATCTACTGCTTCGCCTTCATACGTCTCCTTTCATAGAGCATAGATCTCTTCTGATCTTCTTGAGATGGATATGACAGGTAATGACAAGATCGTTTATTTGTTATTGGCTCTTTAACTTTCACAGTTCCATATTGTAGCAATGGAGTTATCGAAGAAAGTTTCACAGTCTTTCTCTAGGTCTTCTAAGAACCGTGAGAGCAATAATTCCCCTCCTTATATTGGCAATCCCCTTTTCATAAACTGATCAGATTAATTGGATATCTAAAATTAGAAAAACTTTAAGAAGAAATGTTTTTTTCCAGTTTTAGAAATTAGCATTTCTCATACATATATTATTAAACCAGTGATTATGGACATTGACTCTTTAATTACTATAGATCACCGGGCATCAAATTCAACTACCGATAGATATTTTGACTTTGTTCTTTTTGTTATTCAGCAAATGAGACCTATAATAGCAATGAATGCTCATCTGCGTATTAAAAAAATTATAATTTCAGAAACTGAAAAGAATTATTATGCATTAAAAATAAACAAAATTGAAAGAAAAAGCATCTGATCTATCGACAAAAAATGCATATCGGAATTAAACGTGCTGCAAAAAAAAAAAAAAAAAATCAAAATTATATATGAAATGTAAAAGGATGATTTTTTCATAGCGCATGATAAAAATGAACAGCAAAATTACTAATGAACTAGAATTTTCTATCCTATTTTTTTATTCTTTAAAATACTCCCATCAATAAAGCTAATGGATGAATAATAATAATATAGCTTCATTGGAATCTTTCAAAGACAAAATTTTTGTTTCTATGGTAAATATAAACAAATACTGCATATGAGAATTAAACAAGTTATCTGAAAATAACATGATATGTAAATAAAAAGAATAAAAGAATTTCAAAATTCAATCAGAAAAGCAAAATGACAGAAAAATAAATAAATAAATATAAAACTTTTTTTTTTTTATGATGTGATATACAATGTTAATAAAGAATAATATTTACTTTTCAGATAAGAAGAAACAGCATATACTGGCCAATTCCTTGCGACTTTATTGTCTTTCCATTAATCCAAAAAACTGGTTTAAGAGAAGTGATGGGGAATTTTGTTCACATTATAAAAATCAGTGAATAAAAAGTGAGCATGAACGAGCAAATACTTGTGAAAAAATCAGTATGAATAAATGTTATATTACATCAAAATTATCTGCTTGTTTTCGAAGCGAATTTATCCGTAGAATTCATATTAGGTTGAATTTCTTTGATGTGTAAAAATTAAAGAAATAGAAAATTTTCCAGAAAAAACTTATTAAAACAATCTTTATTACGAATTGGTTACTGATAAGTATTAAAAGAAGAAAAACGTTTTCTCGAGTTGAATCCCTCTGCAGAATTATGGTGCCTGTGACTTTATTTGAAAACTAACTGCAACAAAATTGCTGTAATTTAAAGATATTTGAAGCTTGTCATAACATTATTTTCTATATTCAAACATAATTTGAAATCTGAATTTCTGCCTTCAAATTTAAAAGAATGCCTTTTGGCTGAGTAATCTTACAGTTTATTGTGAGTTTCCATTATAAAAGCAATCAATCATCTGTTGGGAAAATAGAAGTTGAACCAGAATATTTTTTCCATTTCTCAAAAAAATACCAATTAGAGAATGTCAAAAAGAAAAATGACCACTAAGGCTTGAAGCACAGTGAAGCTGTTAAATTCTTAAACACAATTTCACTTTTAATAAAAAAAATGTTAATATATTTAATTATTTTTTGAATAATACAAATTTATTCACTGACATTGCTCTAGATTCAAAATTCTGTTTTCTTGCTGTGATTTCTCTGCATACATCGAATTCCGAAATAAGGAGTTTCTGAGTTCAGCTTACGCCAGTCTATGCAACATGGATTTGAACTCTCAGTGTTTTCAGAATCTAGAAACGGCATCAAGCGCAACACTTTTATTTAAAAACATTCTAAGATTTCGTTATCATCAGGTACATAGTAGCCTTGTTGGCACATTGGAAGTAAAGACTCTGAGGACGTTAGCTATTTAATCTATACTTGGTTTGAAACACTTGCTAAGCATTTTTAATGATTTTCTATACTTTTAGTTTATAAGAAGTAATATGGTTGAACCGAATTACAGATGGTAGTGAGTTACATACTGCAAAAGAGATTCCAACTCTTAATGGGTGCGAATTCAAGTTGAAGCAGGATATCTAAAAGCTTAAGTTTGAAGCAAATTGTCTATTGTCTACAATTGTCTATAGCAAAGGATACCGACGTGCTCTGATTGGTTTAAGCCTTGGCATCTTTTTGGCAATGTTTTGCACTCATAATAGTGTAGTTTACGCTTATTTGGCTCAAACCTTGTACCTTTCATTATGGAAGATACGAATGAATATCAACACGATCTAATTTTTATTAATATAATTGTTTTATCTAAATATTACTAGTAATACTACTAATACTAATTAATAATATTAATAACAAATATTACTAATAATACTAGTAATGCAACTAATGCTGTTTATGCACAGAAGTATAAAAACTATATGAAAGTAATTACTTAACATATGATGAACTAATTAAATAATTCTTATTTTTTTATGATTTTCGTGCCTTTATTACAAAATTTATGTAGTCATTGAAACTTGTTGCTGAACGTTTGTTACTTTCGCATCAACTACATATGGGGAGATGATTACTTAATGCCAAAAAGGTATAAATATGTAAGCTTTAACGGAATATGTGATTTCGTATCTAATTTTTTTTGTTATATCAAAATAATATTAAGAAGAAACACACACAAAAATGTTTTTAATAAATTGTAATTTTTATATTTCTTGAATTTAGGTTTCAAGATTTGATCTTTTCTGCTGTATATGTGTGCCAGATTAATATTACATGTAAACCGTAAAAAATAGAGTGGAGGGAGATAAATTCACATATTTTATTTATTTTTATAAAAATATATTTTTTTGGCAAATATTTCCAAAAAGATGCCAAGGCTTAAACCAATCAGAAAACGTGGTATCCAATTTGCTAACTCGCGTTATTAACTCTATGAATAATGGAATGTCCCAAACAACCATTTAACAAAACTATGGCGAACGTCTATGATGACTGGATATAACTGAGGAAATTTCCTCAGGTTTTCGATGAGTGTGATTGACTGAATACCTGTAGCGTGGTCATTTTTCGTCAGAAGCACTAGTCCAGATAGATTAAGGGGATAAATAACTCTCAAAATGTATCCGACCATAAAATAAATATTAACCACTTAAACACAAGGGCTGTCATTGAATTTTGGAAGAGAAACTCAATCATTCCCAAACTCGAATGATCTTAGGAATGTGAGGTTTATATTAAAAAGAACTAGATCGAAAGTGTTAACGGACAACGGAGTTCAAATAACAAAATTTTATAACTCGATCATTTTTTTTTCTCTTGATGGTTACGAAACATAACAATTAGAAATTAATTATATTAACGTTAATGCATTGCAAATATTATTAAAAAATGCCTGGCATGATAAAGAACAAAATATGTAAATTTAAATAAATTACTTTTCCTCTCTCAATTTAAGTGTAAATGAATAAATATTAGAAATGTTTCTATTAATCAAATAAATCCTTAACGTTGTAAATACCCTGCCATTTTGTCTTACACCATCTCATATTAATACAATAATGTGTTCAAGACTTGTAAAGTCATCAATATTAATGATAAAACATTCCCCAATCTAGTAATATTTCCCGTATTTATGTCGTCTCCTAGACTGAAATAACCATTTCAATGAGATGCCGCTGGTCATCATTAAAACTATCTCACTAATAATTTAATAAAAGACTCGTTTCCAACAGTATTCGAATTATAATTTATTGGTTAATATTGGAGGGATTCGCGCTTAATTTAAAATATTACTTCGCGTTTGTGTGAAAAGTTATAGCTAGAATGAAATCTCGATTTAGGAGCTTATTTATTTATACTAGATTTGTATTATTGAATCTGTAGTGTATGCAAAAGTTTCAAAGAGGCATGTGGTTTTTCTATTTTGCTGCTTGATTATGCAATGACACAACTGAATAAGTTATCCTAATAATAAATAAAAAATCATTGTGGCTTTGTATCTATATTTATTTGTATTTTACATATATCCACTTAAACAACTGGGCTGAAGTCAGTGAAGTTTTGCATAAATTTTGCAAGACATGAGGAAAAAATTGCCTTATGACTACTCTATCATTTTTTTAAAAATTCCCTTTTATTTTTAGTATGTATTTTAACAAGACAACGACAAATTCACCAGCCCAATGCACTGGTCCGGTATCGCCAATTTATACATTATATCATTATATCACACTTATATATAATATATAGTAATTTGTGCGACTATTTTCAAAAGAAATATCAAAGAAAAGAGAATGTTCTATGTTAATTACAATATTATAAATCAAATACAAATTTCGTACAGTACATTTTTTTTTCATAGAATATACATTAAAACTCGCTGACATTAGTAATTTAATATTGTTATTATGGCGGAAAAACCAGTTGCTCCGGACGGATAGTTTTAATAACAAAATGTGAAATGCAAATGCCTAAGTATTTTTAAATCTTATATCCCAACAGGTTTGGTTATTATAAATTCTCGAAATTTCGGGTGAAAATTAAGAAACGTTTGTTAATATGAGGCTATAAAGATAGAGATTTAGGAAAACACTTTACACTTATGATGAGAATGATTCTAAGACAGACTACAGAGTGCATATTTCAACAGTGCTAAAACTCTTTTAAGAATAATTAAGCAATTAATTTAGTACTATTAAGAGTAACAACTATTGATTACACGTTTCAACAGTGCTAAAACACTTTTAAAAGTAATTTTAAGAGAAATTAAGTAATTTATTATTAAGTTAGTATTTTTAAGAGTAAGTAAAACTATTAACTACATATTTCAACAGTGTAAAAAAATCTTTAAAGAGTAATTAAGTAATTAATAAAGTTAGTACTTTTAAGAGTAAGTACAACTAAGTATCGAATACATATTTCAACAATGCTAGAACTCTTTCAAGAGTAATTAAGTAATTAATCAAGTTAGTATTTTTAAGAGTAATAATTAAGAGAATTTGAAAGGAAAAAGTAAATATTTTTTTCAACAATATTAGTGCAATCGATTTATCAACTTTGAAAAGTGAAAGAAAATTATCATTCATTCTTTTTAACTTAATAAGCAGCGAAAATTTACTACTCTTAAATCATCTTAAACACAAATTAATCCATGCTTTTTTTCATCTTCAGCAAAAGATATGAACTAAAAGTGTTCTTAACTTTAGGAAGAGAAATGTTAATTTTACCCTTAGGATATGGATAGTAATCACGGATGTTTTCCTAGAGTCAAAACTGAATTACCACGGCGATTTGTCTTCCGGTAATTTTGTTAGATGTAACAAGTTCAATCACTCGAAGTTAATTCAGAGTAATTGTTGGAACGTCAGCTGTTAGTTACTCTAATTTTTTAAATGCCGGTCAGCTGTGAATGGGGGAAATGTGCGGTTTTTATTTATGATACTGGATGCAGAAAAATTTTGTTTTTATATTGCTCGAGAAACCCATTAAGGTCTTAAAAGGCTTGATATACTTATCAACATTTTTATGCAATATTAATGGTTTATTATTTTTTTTTTCATTTATCACTTCGTTTTCTTCTTTAAAAGAGAAATCTCATTTTGTAGGATTCATTTAGAACGAATAATTTCTGACTATTGGTCTCAGTATCTTTAAATTTTTATCAGTTTTATAATAATATCCTTTTGAAGTGATAGATATTAATCAAATGGATAATTATATTCCGTTCACAAAATAAGATCTTTACTAACAGATCATTACTGGAAACATTGCTTTTTCTGTAAAGCAGGAATGACCTGCTATTGGAGAAATTCACTGTACCGTACAATCATGACAGAGTACGTTTTAAAACCTTGAGGAGTGCAAATTTCAAAGAAAAACTATCCAAGGATAATATCAGAAGAAAATCCACACCATGCAGTCACGTAAACAGAATACAGTGGTTGTTGATGCAAGATATTATGAAGTGATGCACCCCATTTGCCCCTCATATTTTGATAATCCACAGATAAAGAAAAGTGAGTCCTTCCATTCCACTTCCTTCCATTCTCGCCAAAAATCGGCAAGCAGATTCATAGAGGTCTTGAGGTAGCATCATTTCCACCACGAGGATCTTATACGGATACCCTTTTAAAATGGATTGAAGAATTTTTCGTACTGTCGACCACAGAAACGCCAACGCACGTGACACCGATGGAGTACTTGCTGAAGAATAGCTGGGACTGGAGACTCTTTCAATCACAGAAATAGTGACTTCTTCGACAATTTCATTCTTAACCTTTTCCAACCATCTTTCTGGCAAAACACCCAATTCTCCAGTCTCTTCAAATTTCATAATCTTTTTCAAAACATTCTTCGACATATCTCTTTTCGCAATTCCTTTAAACCACAATATACATGCAGCGCATCTAAATCATTGGTGCCATTTAAATAAAACAGTTTTACCAGTAAAGATTTCTTCTCTAATCTTTCTTCTGTAAGAGCATAATTAGCATTGAAAAGGCACGCAAAAAGATTGTCTGGCTTTGACTGCAAGTCTCTTTACAGGTTTGACTAATTTGCATAAGGAGTTTTTGAAAATGGTCATGTGGTGGTCAAAATTTGAACTACTTTTCTCATTGCAGAAATCTTTTTCCCTAGGTATATAACGTATATACCAAGTTTCATCAAAATTCGATAGGCAGAACGGGTCCCAAAGGAGTCTGAATAAAGTCACTTCAATTATAACCACTCTGTACGTGAAGCAAGCGCAGTTAAAAAAATTAGAATAATGAAAATAAGAAACGAAGGAAAGAAATTAATATATTCGGAAATAACAATGTTAACAGCATGCATTGTATCGAAGCTATTTGTAAAGTAATATTGATCAGTTTCAAAATTACTAAAAATCAGTTAGAAGAAATGTATTTTTACCATATGTATATATAGGGTGGCTAGAATTAAAATTCCATTTTGAAATGGTTATAAAAGGAAAACTATTGGAAAAAATGTTATCAAACCTGGTAATAGTTTAATAAAGGACACAAGTATTTTTTTTCTAGCAAAACAATTCAAAAACTCACCACCAAGAGGGGAAATGGCACTGTATGAAATAATGTTAATCAAAATAGGACATGAAGGAAGGCATCGGTTTAAAATGTGTTTAATTGTTTCTAAGACGTGTTACAAAACATGTTCAATGTAGCATCCACCACTTTCTGAAAGCAAGTCAAATCGCATTACAGCATTCTCAATAGTAGTCTTAGCATATCAGGAGGAATGTTACGCACATGTCAGTAATCGCATCTTTCAGGTACCGAAAATTGTTTGGATTATTACCATAAACACTGCTTTTTGAGATAACACACACTGAACGTCTTCATGGGTTTTTTTTTGTTGTTGTTTAACAATATTGCATACAACGCAATTTCTCTGCTGATAGTGAGTTTTTGAACTTTTTTTTTTTTTGCCGAAAAAGAAATTTTCATGTCTTTCTTTAAATTATGACCAATTTTGATAACATTTGATCCAGTAGTTTTCCTTTTATGATCATTTAAAAGTGGAAATTTAATTATAACCATCCTGTGTATTTCTCTGCAGTAGTATATTAGTAAATACCTTTCTTCATTTATCCATTACTTCGATATAATAATATTTCTTTCATTATGTTGCGCAAGTGATTCAACTTATTATTTCTTTTTAAGTATGTAATATACTTCTAAAAAAAATTTTCAGCTCCATTCTTTATTTGCTATATAAAGTGAGTCAACCGTATTATAAAACTTTAGAAGCTTGATATCATTAAATAAATCTCAGTAAAAAGAAACAAAAAGTTGTATTTCAAGTCGCAGTACCACTTTTGAAGTCGAAATTATAAAAAAAAAACAAATAACATAAACTTCTTTTCTAAAATTCTTTTTATTGTCTTATTTCTTATTAATAGAGATATTATCTGGAAATCGGTTTTCACCACTTTCATGATGTACTAGAGTTGAAGAACTCTTGTCATTTAAAATTTGTCAATGATTGTTTTCATTTTCGCCGAACTTAAATAAATATTTTCTTGATTTTATTTAAAACAATAAAAAAAATTGTTAGTGATCATGAGAAGGAATTGTACGCAAAATAATTCCGTATTAATTATAATAAAGGCTTATCTCTAATTTAAAATTATAAAAAGAACATGCTTTTAAACAAGCTCAATTTTATTAGTATAATAAAATTTTGAAAATATTTTATATGTTTCTTAGTAAGCTGAGTAAGCATTAAGCTGAAAATAATGTGCTCCACTTTGTTAAAAATGCATGTTAATAATTTGTAGCATAAAAACTGAGCTGCATAACTCCTTCTTTCACACAATCTCCTTCATGCTTGAAGTCCTCTCGTAAAAATTTAAATTCACCTCCTTCACTCACAAAGCATCACTTATCTAAAAAGACCACATCAGTGAGGACTCTTATCCTAGTGATAAAGGTCCTTTACTTGAAGATAGGTCTCGAGATTCCAACCATTTGTAAACTAAATTGCATTGAGAAGATCGTTATGGAGAGAGATTTCGAGAGCATCTGCAGCAAAATGAGGGCTTCCTTCCGAAATTTATGGTCACCCATTTAAAGCAGGACGACACTTTCCTGCCTTCTAAAGGGACTGCGCTTTGAAATATGACTTTTGTTTATCATTTCTATTTTTTGTATTATGATTTGAATAATCATGTCTTTCAAGAATTTTGGAAATAATTAATTAAAGCTGTTTCGTATTAAATATCTTATTAATTTACTTATGTAATTATAAACTTTTCTTCTTTCTAAAAGGACTGCGGTTTGAAATATAGATTTTGTTTATCATTCCTATTTTTTCTATTACTATTTAAGTAGCCATGGCTTTCAAGAATTTTGGAAATAATTAATTAAAGCGGTTTTATAATAAACAGTTTAATAATTTATTTATATAATTATAAACATTCCTGCCTTCTAAAAGGACTGCGCTTTGAAATATAGATGCTGTTTCTCATTCAAATTTTTTTTTCCATTATGATTTGAGCCATCATGGCTTTCAAGAATTTTGGAAATAATTAATTAAAGCAGTTTTGTATTAAATAGTTTTAATAATTTAATTTTATAGTTATAAATTTTTATGTCTTTTCATACATTTTTTGTGAAATAATTTTGCAGGTCTGGTAGTTGAATTTTTAAATTTACTATTAAATAAGAAAGAAATTCACTTACATTTAGGAAATTTTGTATAACAAATTAATGAAAATATTTCGTTACAATATTTAAATATTAAATGCATCTATTCTAAATTAAATCTTTTTACTTATATATTTATTATTATATTTTTTTAAAAATCAATTGGAAGAAAAAAGTATATTATTTTAAATATAGAATAAAAATTTCAACTTAGTTTTCGAGAAGTATTGAAAGTACGATGCATTAAATAAGAAATTTGTGTTTCCCTGAACTGAACAAGATTTAAGCTTTAAAAATGTAATCTAAACCTGAAATAGTTACTCAAATTTATTTATTTTTAAATTACCAATAATGTATTGAGAATGAATTCTTGAAATAAAATATGATTGTTGTTTTAAAAATATATTCGATACATTTTTATTTAAAAAATAATTGCTTATTTTATTTTGGTTATTAACCTGTTTATTATAGTTATTAGACCTATAATTAAATATCAGATATATTTGAAATTTTTAAAAACAAATAATGCAAAATGAATTGATATAAACTCAATTATGTATTTATTATACGGTTGATAATTTTTTTACGTTCCAATATGACTATTTTTTTCTATTCAGACCACATCTACTTCTAAATAAAAATACTTTGATTGAAGGGAAAATCTACTTTGAGTAAAAATTTCAAAAGTTTTGAAAAAAAATTAGGTATATCCTATAATATTTTAAAATCAAATTTTATTGAAATAAAATATATATGCAATAAATTCATTTCAGTTTCATTCATTTTATTCCTCTACTAGTTTTCATTTTATTCCTCTACTAGTTTCTTTTCCTTTATATAAACGTTTTTATCCATTGTAATAAAAGTGAATCGAAGCATGTGCACTAAAAACGTATTCAATATTTTTTTTGTTTTAATGAAAGTGAACACATAGTTCGCATAGGTAAATTTTATGAATTTAAATTTTATTGAAATATGCTAAAATAATTATTTAAAAGGAAATGAACTTACATCTCAGATCCCAAATGCTTCGTCTTAAGAAAGACATTATTCTTACATTTGCTTAAAATATCTTGGGGAAAAAAACTGCGTTTAATCTTTTTTTTCAAACAAAAAAAATTTAAAGCAAGTTCTCTAATGCATATCCTATGCATATTTTTGGAAAAAAAAAACATTAGCTATTGTATTCTCGTTAAATAAGTTTCAAAGAATGGTAATAAAATCGAAAGATTGCGTTTCTCTGTACCACATGAAAATTCAGAAAACCAACTAAATCTTAACCATTTTCTGTAAAAATGCCTTTTTTAAATATTACCCTATTTTTAAAAAGCATTAACTTTAACTCTCTTTGAAGGTATTATGATATTTATTTCCTATAACTTTATCCTATAACTTTTCCTATAACTTTCAAAAATAGACTGTCAAGTTATAAGCAGAAGTTTCAATGAATACGATATTTTCAACTATTATTTATTATATTAATTTAAATTTACTAAACTACGAAATGTTATAATTCCCCTATGCCTATTTTCTTACACTCAATCTTTCGAAATATTTTTCAAACCTTAGTAAACAAGAAACTAATCTACATCAGAAAATCAATAAAAATTACTGAAAAAATTTAAGCAAAAGAATGAACTAAATATCATTTTTTTAAATTATATTTGCTTATAAACGTTGAAAAAATTGAGAAAATGGAATGAAATGAAATGCAAATTCAGAATTCTAATATGTATATTATATGCAATTTTTCTGCCATTCCATTCCTTTTAATTAACATTGCAAACTTTTAGTAACTTAAAAACAAAAACACAAATATGAAACAAAATATATAACTTTTTGTAGCATGAATAAAAATTCACATTACAAATAATACAATATTCATGTTACATAGTTGCATTTTCATTCATGAATATTATGATATACAATATGCATGAATATAAATTCATGTTACATAGTTATAAACTCTTTTAATAAAGAATAAACAGAATATATTTAATGCTGTTTAGTAAAATATTTAATAACTAAAGTCCCTTGAAATAACAATATTTATGTCATAGTATAATTCGGTTAGATAGTAATCAAAAGTAAAGGATAGCATAAGGAGAAAAATTTATACGAAAGTTACACTGTGTTCTCTGAAAAAAGTAACATCTTTCCCTGAAGAATCTATCCTAATTTCAATTTATCATGTTCTACGATTTCTGAAACTATAGTATATTTCTTAAGAAATCCGATCATTGCAAATATTAATCATCGGATGTTCTTTTTCATAGCAATACCAAGGAATTATGCGGCAAAGAATACTTTCTTGTCTAAAAGTGACAACCTAAACATATGTTGCCCCAATTATCTTAATGTACTTATGCATCAATGCTTCCACCAGCTTTCTAGCTTCTGGGTAGTTTCGGCGAGAATGTGGCAATAGGAAATGCCAGAGTCATTTGTTGGTTGCATACAGCCATAGCTGAATCAATGTCATTGATGAATGGCGTGGAAATGATTCCCACACATTCAGGATTGTGTTGCTGCCACTTTCTCGCTTAAGGCTGTGACCAAAGAAAAATTGCCACTAACTGAGCTATATATCATATCCAGTGTGTATATTGATTTCTTTGGGTCACTATATGAGAATCATTAGATGCTTTAGATGAAATTATCCTAAATATGATAGGAAATATTTTACTGAAAGTATTTTTGATATAGCTTTTACAAACTGAAATATTTTGGGAAGACATAACTGAGAAAATGCTCTGCCTTAGTTAATAATTGAGATAATAAGAAAGCAATTTTTCATGGGTAAAAAAAATATCAAACTTTTTCAATATTTATTTCAAAGAGAAACGCAGTTTTTTTAATTGAAAAAAGTTAATAGTTTTTGATTTGCCACATGTAATAATGAGGCATGATCTCTTTGTTTCTTCAAGATAATGAAAAAAAATGTACTAGATATCCATTTCGGTTAATTGTATTAAACAGGAATTATTCTAATAAAGAATTTTATTTAAAGAATTACTATTAATTAAATGAAATAAAAAATATGGGGATAATTTCGTTTTGTTTAAATATACTTTTATCAATTAGAGAAAAATGCAAATAAAAAGAACTAAAATTATAACAACAGAAGTGATAAAAGTAAACGAAAAGATTAGAGTTTTGTTGAGAAATACGGGGGAGATAGAATGTTAACTGTTCAGTGATTGAATCTATCACTTATAACAGTTGTTTCAATTATTACAAGATTTCAACAAATGGATCATTATCATTTTTCGAAATTTGATCAAACTCTCATAACATCACAAAGAATTTACATGAGTGTCATGATAAAGTTTAACTATTGAAAAATGTATAATATATAAATAAACACATATGGTTTTTTAATAGTTAATGATAATAATTATTATTTTTATTGCTTCTTCTGGTTTATTATTTTCAACAAAGAAATGAAAATATGGGGATATCTTTTCTATATTTATAATATTTCATTAGAAATTTTGAAAGCAAAGATTAAAATTGAAATATCATATCTGAAATATAACAAACTTTTCTGATTGAAAAATATCATAGTTATTATTTATGGAGCAAAATAAAGAGCATCATATGAGGTATGAATATAATTTATATTGTTGATCGAAGTAATTTCTAAAGCTACAATTTTTCATTCCTTTTTCCGTCACAGCTTCAAGAAAATGTAACCTTTGCCGCATGATTAGAATAGTCTGAATTAGGTGGAGAGTAGCTATCTATTTGCATAAAGCATAATGCAAAAACATCGTGAGCGTGTGTTTTTTCTGAAAATCCTAAATTTTCCTTTAATTTTGATATAATTTTGTAGCAGTTGCTTTGAAAACAAAAGTGAGACGATTATCAAAATTTCAAAATTAATTAATAGAAAAAGACAATTAAATACATTTTAAATGAACATTAAATATGTGATATTTTATACTATATAATTAGAAAATACTTTCTAATAAAATTGATTTTTTATACCATCATCAAATTTAAAAATTGAGTGTTGCATCTACCCCAATTTTATTTCCGGACAATTTCTTCTATTATTTTAATAAATTCGAAATTAATTAGAAACACAATTTATTATATATGCTTTTATTGGCGACATTAATTTGAAACAATTTATTCACTTCATCAAAACATTCAATTTTCTATTTTAGCCAATTTTAATGAAAAAAAGGGATTTTTTTTTTTACTTGGAGCCCATGTAGGTTTTCACCTGCTCCTTTTTTAGTTTGCTTGGTTTTTAACGTGCAATGCGGAATTTTACTTTCTAAACACTTTCAAATAATTTCCATTCGTGTATTCATTAAACTGTTTAATTTTCCTTTAAGCCCATGACTCTTGTTTTTTTTTACAAGCCTCGTTAGTAATTTTTTTTTAAAAAAAATTGTTTTCTTCTCGTGCTCATTGAATAAAATTATATTTTATTTGCTGTATTTTTTTTATAGTGTTTTGTGCAATAAAGTCTACCGATTATTTCAGAGAATGTGTTTTATACCAGGTATTTCCGTTTAAATTTCCTTTCTATCTATATCAATTCAAGCTGTTTTTATTTTATAAATATATAAAATTCAGAAATATTTTATTTTTCAGAATCACAACCAGGTAGTTATCTTCTACTGTTATTAAAAACTGCACATTAAAATAGGGCAAATTTTTTAAACTATGAATTAATTGCCATTATAATTTAATCTCAGAAGTACGGAATTATAAAATTAAATTTCATAATTTTCTTTAGTCTAAATATCGTTCAAGTTCGGGGATATTCTGTGGCGAAAGAAAAAAAAAAGAAGTCTAAATATCGGTATTTTTTTTTCTACTTTACAACTCAAAGTTTATCAACTTTTCCTTGCTCACTCAATTAACTTTTACTTTCTAACTGTAATTACTTTCGTTTACTACATGGAGTGCAATTATTTCATTAATGGTTTTAATTTTTTCCATAGCGAATACCAATGTATTGTTTTAATAACCATATCAAACATACTATTTTTTCGACTTTTGCATTAAAATTCACTTTTTTGGAACAATGATATGTACCTATATGAGATATGTTTATATGAATGTATATGAGATATGTGTATGAATGTGTATGGCATATGTATGAGATATGCATATGGAAGTGAGTACGAATTACAAAGGTCTAAAAGTCATCTATTTTTTTCGTCTCTAATACAACGGCGGACATTATAGATGAAGAATATAGGAATATTCATTAATGTGAAACTGTGAAGACTCCTCGATATGGCACTAAAACAAGGGAAATTATATTACGAATCTGTAATGTTGCTTTCTTAAGCAGTCAGTCTCACAGAAAGGAAGAAAGTTTTACAGAAATTTTAATGACGACTTTATAAATGCTATGCATGTGAATGAATTAAATACTTCTAATATTAGCGACAAGCTTGAAATCCATTTGGTGACTTCTCGAGGAATTCGGCGACTTTGAAGGAAGAAGTGAAAATTTTTACAAACGATTCCTTTAAACACCTCTATTTGGAGTCGCGTCTCAAATGTTTTCCTTCTTTTTCTTCAAACCATGTCTGTTGTGAATTATGGCACTTTACAAGCCCTCTAACAGTTATCTGTCAGCGATTTAAGCTGAGGGAGCGTATATTGTTTTTTCAGTAGGGCCAAGAGTGCACTACTTCATGTTTCACATTCGCTTGCACAACCCCTTTTTACAGGGGAGGGTACATTCACAAACCTCACAGATAGAACGAAGATGAAGAATAACAGTGCCCGAACCGGGACGCCCATATCACGGGGAAGACGCGCTACCCTTATGCCAGGACGCCAGTTGAAGCCATGTCTATATTATGTAAGAGATTAAAGCAAGTCTAATGCCTTCTGACTATTTAAATGTGGTCTCGAAACGATTTCTCTAACTGCAATCTGAGTACTTTTGTGCTGTGTTGTTATTCAATTAACAATATGTTGTTTGCATATACATTATTAATTTCTGGAAGTGTTTTCTCTGTAAACGGTTTTTGCAATGTATCTACTAGTATTTTTGTTTCTGTGTAAAAAAAGGAGGCTTCTATATCCATTATCTAAGTTGATGGACTTCCCACAATATGAAACTTAAGTCTCTAGTTCGGGTGAAATATTCTCAACAAAATGTTATCCAGATCATCATTCTCAGTGAAGGGTTCTCCACCATCAGAGGTACTCTGATTGTTATTTCATATCTCTATTGCTATATATATAAAATGAAATTCAGCTTACTGAATAATTTATCATAAAATTCCCCCTTATAAGGATCGGGAACTTTTAACTGGTATGCACTTATTTTATAGAAAAATTTACCTTGAATACTTTTTGCAACTTTTCTTGTTTCTTGATTTTTTTTTTGTTCTCTAATTGAGCTTTCTGTAGATGCTAATTTTGATTTAACAATAAAATAACATATTTCGAATTTCCTTCTAATTACCCTTTTACGTCATACAAAATAATAGACATTAAATCTTAATAATAGTCAACTAAAAGTAATTGACTTAATAAAAATGGACGAAGTTCATGTTTCCACTTCTGTTATTTCAGGAGAGGTTTACGTATCGATTTAAGTAATGCCTATAATTTAGCTAAGAAATAGCATTTCCTTTTTTTTTTACTTTTCAAAGTTGTTTAATTTACTAAGTGTTTGTTAAAACATTATATGAAATATTTTGCTGTTTGTGAATAAAACCAGAAATACACCTTCACCATGTTGGCATGCTTATTTTCTGGCGCTGAATTTTTTTATAGACTTCTCTTTTTGTATGCAATATCATTATGTCATTTTTTCGTGCATCTGTATTTCAACAAATTTTGCTTAATTTGTAAGCTTCTTCCTGCATTAAAAGATTATCTTAGAGTATGGGAATGTATTGTTATATTAATAATATTAAGTACTTCCCAAAGTATGGCACATTATATCATTCTTGAAAGTCCATTAATCCTTGAAATCCATTCCTTCATCATAATCTGCTGTAATGTATGAAGCGATAATTCCCTTTCAAAGAATCGTTGCATTCATTGTGATCTCATTTAATCTGCAAGCTTTAATTAAAGTCATAATTCTGGAAACACTTTGTTCTTGTTAACGGGTTCCTTAGTTTACCCAAATATATAATCATTAAGCTACTGCATTGTTCGTACCAACTCATAGTTTAGGAATTAACCTTGAAACTAGATTATGGAAGCATTAAGTTGCTCACTATATTGCTTTTAGAGATTCTTTTGAATCAAGGAAGTGGTATCCTCTTTAATCTTAGGAAAATTCTGCATTGTATTTATTTTTCAATGTAACACCTCTTATCTATACGAGATAAAATTAATTTGACAACATATGTAGCAAAATGTGTTTAAGTTTATAGAGATTTTCTGTAATTTGAAAAAATATTTATATATGAAAGTTTAATTTTTCATTTTAAATAAAATAATAATTGACAAAATAGTTTGAACTGATTCGTTCATTTGACCATTATTACATTACGATATTTTTGGTAATTTTTTATAAGTAAAAAACAATCATTTTTGAAAATTTCCAGAGATATATGTTACTCTTATTTAAAATAGAGGGAATATTATTAAAATTAAAGATATAAACAATATCACATTAAAAAAACTGAATTAATTAATTTTTCCCGATTAGCCACAAATGTTTTATATATCTTCTTTTCGTAACTTGGTATATATAGAAGAAAAATTATCTCCAAAGATATTACATCAAATTCTTGTCAGTGTTTGTAGAAATGCCCATATCACGGTTGTAGAAACCATTCTTTGTGGATGTGAGAAACCCAAAATTCTTTAATATTATTGAGGAATTCTTTAATGTTAAGCAGAGTTATCTTAAAAATACTGTTTTGTCAATATCTTATTGAGCAACAGATAGTAAATCAAGGTTTGGTTTTATTTTACTGATTAATATGAATTTGCAACTGGTATCTCATGCTCAAAATTTAATTATGGAAATAAAAATTGACTACCTGCTTTTTTCCTCTTCATAATTATACGTTTAAGAAATGTGATTTGTATTTTAATAATCGCATAATTTTGAAACCCAGTGATTAGTTTTGTTTTTACTTTATATATCTTTTTTATTTCAGTAATTCTATTAATTTAACTTCTCAAATATGAATTTAATTTATTGAAAAATAAGATCTTCAACTAAAACATTGGCTTTCCATGAATTTATATGTGTCAGTTAATAAATAAATGCATCACTAATTATAAATTTCTGAAGATACTGCAAGTAAAACAAATCTTAATCAATCTAATGCTAATAATAAATCGATCAATCAATTTAATGTTAATAATAATTTTCGATATAACCATAATGATAATCAGCCAGTTAAAAAATGACCGAATGCACAAAATTTATAAATGGTATTGATAAATATTAACATTTTCATACATAGTAACTAGATAATTAATTGAATCATATAACAATATTGTGATTAGATTTTATGGTTAAAACTCATTGAAAAAAAATTATAGCCAAGAAATAAACAAATGAAATTTCCATTCAATAATAAGCACTTTTATTAAAACAGCTGCACAAATTAATAATAAGTTGAAATCGTTTCGTAAAACATATCTTTTTGTTTCTTTTTACGTCTGTGTATCAGAGGATATTTTAAGATTTGATGTTCTTTTACTGTTTTCGTAGCGTAAAATGATCTGAAAGAAGCCTCAAAAATATTTGCGAAAGTTTCAACATTAGTTGTTTGTCATGTTTTTTAAAGTCTAGAATGCTTTGAATTCAAGAACTATCTTTAATAATAAATTAAGCAATGCACATTCTGATCCTCTAAGATATCAATGTTACAAATTTGGTAGTTCTAAATCAAACGGTGTGGTCTGTAGAGCACCAAAACACACACACACACTCATCCATCTCCATTTTTAATAGAAAGAGAGATAATATATTTTAAAAGAATTATTTCTAAAGATCTATTAACTATAGAGAAGAAAACCTCGACTAATACAAAAGTAAGTACCTGCAAAATTTCAGATGAAATTCTGTGCAGTTATTGCTGATCTCTATAACGGAAGTAAGTAGCAATGAAATCAGCTTACATGTTAATCAAAAATTTAAAATGTCAATTACTGGTTGATGAAACACTCGCAAGGCAAACTTAATTTTCTCCATTTTTAACTTCAAGATAATGCTGAAATTCAAGACTAGCATGATTAATGCGTTGTACTTAAACACTACACCAGATACATCATAGTTCTCTGGAAATATCATGGTTTCAATAGAAATAATAGTCACTTTAGCACTTATTCTCATATCCTTTGATTATGAAAAGTCAGCTTAAATAAGTAATATATGAAAAATAGCAATAAGAAAAATGGATGATTAAAATTTCATATAATTTTGTATATGTTTGCCTTCATAAATAACTAATTACTTACTATCTACCAGATAGAACGTGGGTCTTAACATTGTCCAACCAATGCATTTCCCCTTCCGGCCACATTGGAATGTCTTTGGAAAGGTAGATAATATCATGATGGCTCCAATTTTCCATTTTAAAAACTTAGTTTTTAACTAATTTTAACAACGTAAATTAACTATTTAACAACGTAAAATAACTATTTAAACAATTTAAATTAACTATTACAGTTGTAGATATGTTTAGAGTATCTACAGATCATGTTTTACTAGCAAACATAAAACATTCAACTACCGTTATATTTAGAAAAATAAAATCTCCAAATATCGTTTTACTCTTATGTAGAATACTATAAAATAGATTTTCTTTATTATTGTTTTGAATCTCGCTTACTTGCTGTAAAATCAATTTGTGAGGACATAAATAACAAAAATGTATTTCTTTTTCTTTTTTTTATATCTCATTCTTATTTATTTAACTTTGTTTCGTATATACTGAGAAAACGTAATAATTACTCATACTGATTATGTTGGTTAAAATTGCACTAAGTAACTTATAATATTATTTAAAATATAAATCTGCGATGCTAAATTACGTCTTTAAAAGAAAATATTATAATTTTAATGAAACTTTAAGATTGCAAAAACTAAATTAATTATCGTTCAGATGTAATATTTGTATAAGCCATGATAGTTTATAACCTAAGCACTTTGAATTGCTATTGAAACTCTTAAAATTCATTAATTTAAAAACGAAGTTCTTAAGTATTTTTATGATATTTTATAATTTTATCTTACCACTTTCAATTTACTTCATTATTTTTCTAACTAATTTATTGCTTTAAATACCTTTATCTTAACTAAAAATATCGAAGAACGTTCAGAATTATGGTGCTTTATAATTCATTATATTAAACTTTTTCATTTTAGACATAATATTTACTGTAGAAAACTCATACCCATTAATCATGATTAAGCTGAAAAATTAATTCTGATGTGGTTATGGATATTATTATTTTTTTACTAGGATTAGTGAACGAGTATTTTCTTCAATATTTTTTTCTGAGGCTTTAGTACTTCCATCAGAAGTAGTTAAAGGAAATAGTAACGTCTTTCCTTCTTTTCCTTCATATCATATTTACGGCCCTATTTGAACACCAAATAGTTTTAAGATTCTTTATCGAAGAAGAAGTTTTAAACATATTATGTGTGTGAATAGAAAATATTTTATAAAATCCATTAATTTAATGTGTATTATGTACCAAGATAATTATGTTATAAAGTACATAACATCTTATTTTTAGCACTTTCATAATCATAATATTGTAACATTGAAAATATCTTACATTTTGTTCATCATGGCATACATGGTACGATTTAAACAATATTTTTTTTCTTTTAAAATATTGATTTAAAAATGTTTTGAATTTTTTCAGCTTTCCTTCAGTGAATTAAGTAATGCAAAGGAGATCTTATAAACCAGAATGATCTTTATTTTAAGCTTGAAATTAATATACAAAATGAAACATCTTTAATTCGTCATTCAAGTGTCATTTTCAATAACAAGCAATTTCTCTTTAACACCATCCCAAATTCTAGTATAGATCAATTATAATGCCTTTATAATGTCTTCGATATTCGATAATGTGTCACTTTAAATCACAGAAGGAAAAAAAAAAACTGGGCGGACTATCAGCAAACTGGTCAGACGGTCTGAGGTCACTATGATGTTTAAGATTCTAGACTATTTGTCTCTTATTAAGAATACCAATAATTATTTTCTCACTTTGAATAAATTTCCTAAAATACCCAATTTATAAATTTTAAGATAACAATTCGTAAACTTATAAAATTAAGTTTTATGGGATAAATGTTTCCCAAATATTTTTACACATAGATTATAAGCAGCTTGTATATTATTCGCAATTCTGTTTTCACTTTACAATAGATATTATTAAGTTAGTGCTTTGTCCCATTCCAAAATAAAATGGCTTAGACGGATGGGGAAGTTATGTCTTTATTTTACTTGCATTCCGATAGAAACCTTTTCAATTAAAATAAGTAAAGTCGTTTTGTAAAATTAATAAGATCTAGTCATCTTTAACTAAAGATGTGGATATATAAATCAAAATTTATTCGTCTTATTTATTCGTAAAATTTATTCGTCTTTATCCGTCTTATTCCTTGGAAATAAAAGAAAATTGATTTCCAAGTTTCAACAAAGAATTTAGTAAATTTATAATTAACTAAGAAATTTGTCAAAAACGGAATTGATTTTAATATGCATGAGGAATTTCCATGATATCTTCAGAAAAGAATTTTGCGAAAGCATGTAAAAAATTAACTAATATGTAAACAATATATTTTATGTAGTGTGATACATTTAGAAATGTATTCGAATATCATTCAAGATATATAATTATAAAGAATTCGGATCAGATAAATAACAA
Source organism: Argiope bruennichi (assembly GCF_947563725.1). Lineage (NCBI taxonomy): Eukaryota > Metazoa > Arthropoda > Arachnida > Araneae > Araneidae > Argiope > Argiope bruennichi. Next base: position 81,285,987 of record NC_079159.1, on the reverse strand, counting down.
AAAGCGAGAATATAGTTATGAAATAAATTTGATTGATTTAATGAATAAAATCTTTTTATTTAGGTAGAATAAAATACAAATTTGTAAATTGATTTTTATTCAGGTAGAATAAAATACAAATTTGTAGATTGATTTTTATTTAGGTAGAATAAAATACAAATTTAGGTAGGATGCATTATTTTTTAAATTAATCTTTAAGTTTCAACAAAGAATTTAGTAACTTTATAATTAACCATGAAAACTGATTAAAACGAAATTGATTTTAATTGGCATGAGGAAATTAATGATAACTTTAGAAAAGAATTTTGAGGAAAACAAGTAACAAATAAACTATTATGTATCTAATATATATTAATTACACATATAAAAAAAATGTTTTCCAACGTTATTTAAAATATCTAATTTGAAATAAATGAAATCAAAATGAGTACAAAAAAGGGAAGAACATAGTTTTGCAATAAAAAATAATTCATTTAATGTATAAAATCTTTTTATTTAGGTATAATCAAATTTAATTTGTCAATTTTTCTTCAATCATTATTATTCCTTATTCAGCTTAAATATTTATTTTTGAAAGAAATGATATAATGTAGCTGTTTCATAACTCTACTACCTTTTTTGTTGATACAACAAATGGCGTCAACTTATTAACATCAATGGAACCAATGGATTTCTTTTTACTAATAGAACGTTGGATGGCTTATTTTAATATACGATTTGAAATGTAACATTGACAATTTACTGATTTATTTGTAAATGTAACATTGACAATTTACTGATTTATTACTAAATTTTTCTTCATTTCCAAATTCGGTTTTTTAAAAAATTGTGAGTTTTGAGAGGATTGACGGAAATTTAAGTGCCAATGAATATACGCACATTATCTATCATTTCTAGGTTACAGTTACGTTTCTAAATGCAAATTGAATCTTTATTAAGCTCACTTTTGTAGATTTATAATATCTGTTTCTAGAAAGCAAAAAACGTTTTAATCAAAAATCAGATTTGGTTAAATTAAATCAGTTTTGATCAAATTAGAAAGCATTCTCCAAAACTGAAAAACTACGCCAAAATTTGAAAAATTAAATTATATAGATAAATAAATAAAAAGGAAAGAGATGCCATTATTAACGAAATTTTGTATCCCATCAAAAATACAACTAGCTTCCATTTCCTCATTCTATTCAATGCAGAATATTGTTTTACAACAAACAGTTTATTTTTTTAGAAAATAAGTAGCTTTTCACTTTTTATCGTGCACCACTAGGGTACCTAGCTTTCATTTCTTTTGATGCTACAATAATATTCCCTTGTAAATAAAGAATAAAAATAGAAAATTTTTGCATAATTTAAATTCAAAAGTTCCGCGGAAGGAGAAAATATATATATATATATATATATATATATATATATATATATATATAAAGTTGAAAGAAGTTTGTTATTTCTTCCTTCTACCTGGCTTCCTATTCTTTCGCTGGTTGCAGTTACAATGTATATGCAACTTATTTTTTTCCTTAAAACAGTTAAAATAACTTGAAATGTTACTTGAGACCCACTGCCAGGAAAGAAGTAAAATTTAAGAAACTTTTGCGATCCCTTGTACAAAGGGAATACCAGCTGTTTTGAATACCGATCTGGTATATTGGAAAAGAGTGTTTACTTTTCTTCGGAAAGAAGTTCTTTCTTTCATATTTTACTTGTTTTTATTTTGCCGTAGTGGAAGCGACGTCTGATGCATTCTGGGTAAGTTACACAAAATTTAATTTAAAAAACAACATTCATCTGAACAGATGAAAGTTTGTTTTATATCTAGGCATTATTTGTCATTTCTTAAAATATTCATTAATTTAAGAAAGATTCAAAGATTTTAAAAAAGATTCATTTTTATTTAAATTTTTAGAATATTATAATAATAGAATTATTTAAATTTATAAGTTTTAACTTGTTTCAGTTATCAATGCAGATAAGTTTTTGAAAGAAACCTTATATGCGTTTTATCGCATGTTTAATTATGGAAATATAGAATTTTATTGTGGATATAGCGATTAACAATTGTTTTTTCTTTTGTTATTTAATTTTCCTTCTTAACATTAATAAGATACGATTAATTTATATTTCTGTAAAATTATATTCTGAATAAATGCTTTAAAGAGATTGCTTTTACTAAACACAGTATTTTAAGCAAATTGTACCAAGTAAAATTATAAAAAAAATATTTTTTTTTAATTAAAAGAATGAACAGAAAACAATTACAATTATAAAGATAAATTCTTCTAAAATATATTTGAAAAAGAAACAGTTTTATATATATATATATATATATATATATATATATATATATATATATATATATATATATATATATATATATATATATATATATATATATATATATATATATATATATATATATATATATATATATATATATATATATACAGTGGTGGCCAAAATTGTGGACACTTTTGAAAATTTGTATGCTTTCTAACTTTGTTTGCTTATATAAAATGTAACGTTTTTTAAAATGCAAACACTTATATATCATTTTAAAAAGAATTTAATGCTGACTTCAATACAAAAAGCAGAATTCAAATATTTACGGTACAAAAAAAGTTGAGCAAAATAATTATCGAGATACATGGATACATGGATACGAGATAGATAGATGTTGATGACTGCAGTGAGTTATCAGTACTTAGTAGGATAGCCTTTATTTTTTATTACAGCTTCACACTGATGTTTCTTTGAGCTGACGGCAGTTTTAAGCTCTTTCTTCGTTGTTGTGGGATGCCAGGAAACAATTATAGACTCAATTAGTTCTCTTTTATTTGATGAACGCTTCATATGTACAAGAATTTTCAAACAGTGCATAAGTTCTCTGTAATTTTGATTTCAAGACGGTTTCCTGGCCATGATAATAATTTAATGCGCTTTGTACTAAATCACGCTTTCAATATTTTTGCTGTGTGGCAAAGAATTGAATCCTGCTGAAAAATAAATGATGTGTTGTTGAGAAAGAGATCACTGACGGAAGGTATAAGTTTTGTCTCTAGAATAGTGTCAATGTATTTTCTTGTATTTAATGCCCCATAGATAACACGAAGGAGACCAATACCGTCTGCTGACATGCATGACCAAGTCATAACACTAATTGAGTTCTTCATAGTTGCCTGAATGCAGTCAGGATATAGCTCTTCGCCTATTCTATGTCCTACATGTTTTCGCCGTCGCTACCGAATAACAAAATCTTTGTGTCATCACTCCATATAACTTGAAATCACTGATCATCGGTCCAATTAATGCGCTCATTTGCCCACTGTGATCTTTTTATACACTGCTGTAAATTGAGATAAGGTTTTTTTCGTTGATTTCTACCTCTTAGTCCAACATCTAATAATCTTCTCTTGATTGTTTTTGAACTGACATAAATACCATCATCATTTAATTGGCCGCTGATGGCATTCTTTTATCTTGGAGACATAGTCATTTTATTCTTCTATCATCAGAAGACGCGGTGCACCTTTTTCAGCCGTTTCCTGCTTTGTTTTTAATTGAATTTGTCTCCTGATATCGTAAACAAAACTTTCGGACTCCAGATGCAGTCATTGGTCCACCCATCTGTTTTGCAATTTCAGCATAGGAAAGACCACTTTCTTCTAACACATTAATCTTAGTCCTCTTTCTATGTGTCCAATATATTCTTTTATTTAATGCCATTGCTTAATATTAGAAATATTTACAGAAATTCAAATTATATATTAAAATGATTAACAAAATTTCTAACTTACAATTTTATTACATAAAAAACAGTCTTCCTTCTACAGAAAAAAGCACAATAATGACTTGTTCCAACTTTAAACATGATGTCAGCTTCTGGTAGCAGTTATTAATATTTGATTAGTTCCCGGAATAAGAGCAGTGATTTGTCAGGAAAGTTAGAAATTACAATACATTTCATCAATATGTTTGTTATTCAGATTAAAGTAAGAATAACTTTTTTTGCAATGCAAATATTTAAATTCTGCGCTTTGTATTGAAATCAGCAGTAAATTCATTTTTATATCTCTAATATGTCTGTCATAGTTCCTCAAAACGCCGCTAACATATTATCAACAATTTAATGCATACAACTGATTCAAACTCTACTGATGATTATGGTTCAAATAAAGACTCTTTTATTTTTATTATGATATAAAATAATAATGATACACAGGGATATTTAAATTAAAAACGTCTTTGGAGCAATAAATATTTCCTGCTAAACTCGATCCGAGTTATAAGTCAATCGAAGAGAAAGAAATTTCTAAACATGCAAAAAATTATCGATTTTCTTATGGTTTATTTATTATTTTTATAATGGACGATTTTCTTATGATTAAGAAATTTAAAGATGGAAATGTCTTTTGGATTCTTACTAAAAGATGCTTTCAATATTATCTAGAATTATGATAACAATGGTGAAATATGCATCATAATCAAGATAATACTTATTATAGATATATAGATTTATAAATTATTTTTTAAAGTTTTATAAAAATGATATTTGTTTGTAATTTTCAGATGTTCACAATTCACTCTTGAATAGAGAGTAAAGCAAAGGGATATGTACTGAATAGCTACAAGATTCTTATCTGCAATGTGTCATTTTATGGGTCGTTTGCCCCATGATGATTAAACTCAGCGGTTATCTTGAAGATGATAGTCTTTTATGGAAGTGTAGGACGAACCAGTTAATGTCCAGTTGCCAGTAACCCATAAAGCCTCTAAGCCAATCATCTTCGAGTTGGCCCTTTCTCGTACGAGATTCGATTTTTAACGATCTACTCGTGGTAACGACTTAACGACCTTTCGCTTAAACAATGGTAAAATCTAGAAATGGAGCCAAGAATCAAGAACTTTCCTGCCGAAACGACAAGCAGCTATTATTACTGATGTTACGATAGCATTTTATATTCCTTTTCAGTGTGTATTCCTTTTCTGATACTAAATTGGCATATATAGTAAATTGATTTCAGTATATCATTCAAAATCAACCAAATTTCATTTTTCTGCACTCTTTCTAACATTGCACAAAACAATTTAATAATCAAAATTACATTGGGTTTACATTTTAAGATAATGTTACTGGAAAATATTTTATCAAAATTATTTGTGATTTAGTGAGTATTTACTTTACTGACCATTCAGAAATGTCATATTATAATATTGAGTGAGACTTCATTAAAATCTATTATAAAAATATATATTCTAGATCTTTATACATATGTAAAGTTCTATCAAATGTTAATTAAATAACGAATTTAGCTATAATTAAGGTCACTTCAGAAATAATTTAGATTCAATTCATTTATAATTATAGTATTTTTGTCGAGTATTCTTTGAATGAAATCTTTTCTTGATCAACAAAAATTAAAATTTTAACTGTAGTTTTCTAAAATAAATGTTTCAATAATCTGAAACGAAAAGATAAATCTAGGTTTAATTAACTAATGAATAAATAAATAAATTACTATTAATCTATACTGATTACCATAATTAATATTTATTAGTTCCGCTATTTGAATTAATTATTTATTATCTTTCTATGTAAATTTTAAACAATTGTGGGTTGAGATAAAATTATAAAAGAGTAAAAACAATTAATTACTGAACACTAAATTGCATACAGAATTGAAACCCCTTTTCCTGTTTATCGTTTTCTTTGTCAAATTATGAAATGAAAGTGTTTTGTTCCGCTTTTAAAGTTCCCGTCACTTAAAATACTTTTAATTAACTCTCTAAAATTAAATTTAAATGGTAATTAATATAAATGATCCCCTGCCATGTACACTTTCTTTAGATTTCCATTATAATTTTTCTTAGCTTATGAAAATTATTAATGGGAAATGATATCATATATAAATTTTAAAATAATAATTAAAATGGTTATTATAATGTTTATCGAAAAAAAACTTTAAAAAATCTTTAATTTCGTGGGAAATTGTTTTACGTTTTTTTGATTGAGGGAATGATGTTAGAATAGTATTAAAGAAATAGTTAAATAATGGTAGAATAATAAAAGTAATAATATGCATTAATGAGCCGGCGTCCTGGCATAGGGGTAGCGAGTCTTCCCCGTGATCTGGGCGTCCTGGGTTCGAGTCCCGGTTTGGGCATGGTTGTTCTTCTGCTGTTCTATCTGTGAGATGTGTGAATGTGCCCTCCTGTAAAAAGGGGTTGTGCAAGCGAATGAATGATGCGTGAGTGGCAAAGTCGTACTCTTGGCTCTAGTTGGCGCTGCTATAAAACATAAGAGACGTTCCCCCTCAGGCTTAAATCGCTGTCTTCGTAACAGCGGGCTTGTCAGTGGCAAGTGCCATAAGAAACAAACAAACAAACAACATGCATTAATGATAAAGTATGCATAAGCTTTTTTTAGAAAGTTTGAGAAAATCTGGAAATGATCAGTCTAAACCTTTTCCGAATGTATACCTGATGTTTTAAATGAAGACCTGGAAAAAAATACTAAACCCAGTTTTCAAAATAGTCGAAAAAGAAGATCACTAATCTGCATCAATAACGAATATTCCTGATTCATTTCTATATCAAGAAAAAACACGCATTCACATACTCATACCAGATGTAGACAAATCAGAAATGTACACTATCGATTAAAAATTATAATTATTCAGTTTTCTCACCATGTTGCAAAATTGATGAGATGGGCATTATATAGTAAGTTCAGAAAATTGATAATGCAATTTAAGTCAGTTTATATATAATAAAAAAGTCCGTTAATATACATTGAGTTTTCCTTCTTTGTATAAGATGAATTCTTCTTTGTTATTAGATCAGAATGTTGGATGTCACAAAGTTTTTTTTTCTCTCTTTTTTGCTTTTCTAGAAAGTAACGAAATAATTATTTAGTGTAATTTTCCTTCATTTTAATTCAATTTGAAATTTTAAATCGTAAAATACATTTACCTTGTTCTCTCTCTTTTAATTAGAATAAAAAAACTCAGCAAAAATTTAATTATTCCTTTACGTAATATGAAATCACATTTTAGTAGCAGAAGAAAATTAATTGAAATTTAAATAATAAAATATTTTTCATACTGTTATTGCAAGTTATATTTTCTCAAATAAAGCTGAAAGAATATTTTACTTTTTTCTCTTTGTCAGAAATATATAATCATCTACATTTAATATAAATTACTTTACAAACTTTGAAACCAAAGCAAAAATTCGGGTTATTATAAAAAAGTTTTTTTCAATTCTTTCGAATAGTAAGATACGCTTCATGTACTAATTAAAAAGAAATAAGATTTGCGTTCCTAATTATTACATCCTGATAACTAATGAATCTTTAAACATTTATGTTTCAAAACTATTATCCAGTATTTAGCTTGAAAGACTAATCTGTCTGTTAAATATTATGCTATATATATATCTAAACTTCGTAGTTCTAAAGGAATATGCTCTTTATGTCATAGCATAACAAATTTAATGACGTCTTCAACAAACATTCCAATTTAATGATTTATATGAAGTACATATATATTAATAATTATATTATCCAAATATTTAAATATTACATTTATATAAATTTGCAAGTAATTAATTCAAACTTATATATTCTTTTAAGTACTTTCTATGCATACATAGCCTGTACAAACAGACATTTTCTAATTTAATTATTTTTCAAATTCAATCATCTTTCAATTATCTTAATGAATTATTCAAAATATGTACTTTTCTAAGGAAATAAAAACTATCTATATAAAAATAGTGCTATAATATAAAGAGTATCAAATGTACACTAGTATATGTCACTATATATACCATAGTAAATATATATTAAAATTAAATTAGATATTTGTTGGTTGCTAAATTAATCGTTTGGACAATTTTTGTATTAATTAACAGCAGTTATTTAATGTTTACAGTGAAAAATGCTGTCACCTTCTTGCATTTGAAACTAATTCCTAAAGCTGAAAAAATATTAACCATCAAATATCAACGACTCAAATTTGAAAGTCATTCCTTCCATTTTTCTTTTCTTTTTTTCACTTCAATCATAGTAAAATTAGGGTATCCTATTCTGCACAGTACCTACAAATTACGAACATTGTAGTATAAATTTTATCCCGATATTAAATATAACTATACGCATTTTATACTTTTAATGCTTCGTTAAAGGAGAAAAGTTTGTGTAAGTTTATTTATAAAAAGAAATAGTAATTACAATTAATCATCTCTTTTCTTGAAGCAAAATCAATATTGAATATGTTTGTTTTTTGAAATAACAAAAGTTAGAATTTTTAAACGTTAATTCGGAAAATTATGTAAAGAAAATCGTAATAATGTTATGTAAAAAAAAAAATAATAACTAAGCAAAAAAAATCATTAAGAAGTGATTCCTGTTTCAATGGGCTTTTAAAGTCTTAAAATTGACATAAAAATATAAATTAATTTAATCTAACATATATTTAAATATGTTTCATAATTTTGAATGAATTAATTGATATTTTGTAAAAAAAATTAAAAAGCTCAAAATTCTGCAGATAAATATATATTCCACTTCTCTCATGAATTAATAATTGCATTTGTTAACGTAAATCTACTTCATACATTAAAAAACGTCCCACAGTTACTTCAGGTTTCTGAAGCTATGGCATTATTACCATTTCCACGTAGTTCATTGTAGATTTAAAAGATATAAATAACAAAAAATGATAAAGCGTTTGTTGAAATTTTGTAATGTGTGTTTCGTCTGATTTGAGACAAATTGATAGAAAAAATCTGCAAATATTTACTCTTACCTAGGGATTGCAATACCGGACCAAAATTTCAATACCGGTATTCGGTATTTTTTAGATCTTAATACCGGTAATAGAAATTTAAAAAAAACAAAAAAAAACAAGACACAGGTGTTTTTTTGTTTTATTTGCCAGTTTTATAAGAGAGTGTAAATATCACAAAAAATAATATGTCACTTACAAATTATAACAGTATATAAAGAATCATAAAAAAGTAAAGGAACAACTTATTTATTTAAATCACAAAAAAATTGTAAATATCACTATTCAGTCTGTGATACTGATACAAATTTTTGAAATGTGATCTTAAAAAACATAATGCATACGTTGTACTGTCATTAAGCCCGAAAAGTAATTTTGTGCAAAAATTACTAGCTGTCGAAAATGCTCTTTTGGCATCTATGATAGTTGGTGGTACTGTTAGCAATGCACGATATACTTTTTCCAAGTATTTACTCCTAACCTTCAAATAAATCGATTTCTTATCGGATGGTTTTGGATATAGCTGATTTCTGTATTGTATTTTGGTTCGTTAAAATTTTCTTATTTATCGCTAATTCTAATTTTTGTTCAAGAGACAATTCCTTTTCACTATCGACATTAGTGTCATCATAATCTTCGATAACTGAACCGAATTCTTCTGAATGTGGATAGGTTTGTCGGTAAAAAAATTTTTTAGAAAATTTACTATAAACTTGATCAGATTTGAATTGGTTAGTCTCTTTTCTTCTTTTTCATTTTTAAAATCATTATAATTATGTAAATACCGTAAGACATTTTCTATTTCGGTATGCCTTTCTTCTGTGCGATTTTTCAATGTAATATATAATTCTTCAGATAGTAATGTGTGCTTTTCTTTCATGACTGCAACATGAAATTTATTGTTGCATTAGCTGTTAATAAATTAAAATCTCTCCGACATAATGCCTCTATAGTCAGTTTTATTGGAAGTAGATCTGATATAGTTCTGGATATTAAGTCGAATTCACTATCTGAAAAATTAATTTACAGGTTTAAGTCGTTTATTACTTTTTGGATTGGATTTCTAAATTTCAAAAATCGTTCCATCATTAGGAGTAAACTGTTCCAATGTGTCCAAGAATCTATTATCAACATATATTCTGTTTTATTTTCAGTTAGTATATATTTTTGTAAAATGGCATTTTTTGTAGGGGAGCGTTTAAATATCTTAACAATTTTTCGAACTTTATAAATTATAGGAAACAATTCTTGATGGGTTAATATTTAATCCACATTAGCAATATCTTCTTCAACAATTACATTGTCATTATCTTCATTGTCAATATCACTCTCACTCTTACTCTCTTCAAAATTCGAATCCGAAGTTTCTATATCCACAGTATTTGTATTCTTCTGTTCTTTATTTTTTTTTGGTATAATACATCTATTACTCCTAATTGAATTCCATGAGCATAGCACAATTGCTGATTTGCACCAATACGCTTTCCAACTTTTTTCATAACTGCTGCGCCATTAGTCGTTATGGATACAATATCTTCTTTCAGGGATATTCCATGTTTCGCTAATTTAGATTAAAGCATTTAATTAAGCCGTTGATTAGCTAATTAAATTCACCCGTTAGGGAGACATAAAAACAAAAACGTATACTATTTTGCTATTTTAGCGACCCTGAACATATAATGGAGACAATTTTAAAAATTTCTAGTAAATACCGAAAGACCGGTATTTAAACTTGAGAATACCGGTATTACAAAATTGTACAAATGCCTCAAAATACCGGTATTCGGTATCCCGGTATACCGGTATTGAAATCCGTACTCTTACCTACTGTGAAACAAATTTCCATTTATTTTGTTGCTTTACAAAAAATCTGCAAGAATAACTTAATGAAGTTAGAGCAGTGACGAAAAATGATTGACAAAAATTTGAACTCATTTTTTTTTTCGATTTTTACAGAGCGCATCACTTGTTCTACATATTACAGAAATTTTGCTTCGTATGGAGCCGTAAAAGGAGTGTGTATATGTTTGTCTGTGTGTGGGGGGTCACTTAACTGATGAAAGTCTTTGTAATTAATCATTTCGCACTTATGTTGTTTTATTATCATAAGTATCTCTGGCAAGAAAATTCAAAGCAGCATTATAAATATTTTAGAAAATAGAATTCCAATATACTTAAAAACATAAAATGATGTTACTTTAGTAACATAAAATCCAAATTCTGTAATAGGTGGCTATTAATAAAAACACTAAACAGATAAAAATGCGCTATTTATGCAAAATAACTAAGATGAATATATCAAATGCTTTTATTCATTAATATTACTTATTTTATCTTGAGATCATGATTTCAACAATTATATTGCTTATGAATAATTAACTTCGCCTCCTCCATAATGATTGATTGCGTTTAGCATTTTTGAAGTTTATTGAAAGCTGTCCCATTAATTAATGTCATACTCTCTTTCCCATCGTGCCTCTTAGGGCACACGTGACCTCTGACAACAAATTTTCAAAATTTCCCAGTGATGGCAGGCTTGTATGAATAATTTCACTTATGGAATGGGTTTTAACGAATAAACTTAACGAGTCTTTGTTAAAAAAAACCACTTAAACGAATGGTTTTTTTTAAACAAAAGGCTGAAGTTTTGAATTCAAATTCATTCGAAGTATTGCTTAAAAATCTAATTATTTTGTCCTATGACATGATTTTTTTTTCTTTGAAATATAATTTATGACATGTTTCCTGATATTTTCGATAAGACTAAATAAGATAAATTCCATTGAAAAGGAATGCTATGACAATTCTGTGAGCAAAATTAAGTTACTGTGGCATTGAGAGATGGAAATAGACAACAGAAAGCATAAATCGTATGAGTAGGCAATCTAAAAGAGAAATCATAATTAACCCTTAACTGGGGACATGCGGTCTGTGAGACCGCTAGTGATAGATTGTCGGTCATCCCTATTCTATTTTTAGCTCAATTGAATGGATTGAGCCTGTAGGTTCCTGTTCTGTGATTTTCAATAAACGTGCACTTTTTCAACTGATTTCAACAGATGCTTTTTAAAATAAATCGGTTATTTCTTTGGCTCCTCCCTGTTAGTGTCCCAGTGATAAACAAAGCTTAGAAGAGGGAGCTATCGCTTGGGCCCCGAAATATAATCCAATTTACTGATCCTATTATGAAGCAGTGCTCCAGACACTTTTAAATGAAGCAGAAAGTGATTGCAGTGATAAGGATAATTGTACAGAAGGGTTTTTCGATGAAAATTCACATTCAACTGATTCTGATATGTATGTTCAAACATAATTACTTTTCTAGTGATAATGTATTTTGAAAAAATTTTTAAAATATATTAATATACCAAGAGATATATATACAGCATTTATAGGTTGATTTTTATACTAGTTCTTAACCTATATGCTTAAAATGCCCTAGAAAATGGTGCTATGAAAGTCACACAAGCCGATAAAAAAGGGGCCAATTTTACTCATTGTCAATTTTTTTATTTTACATATAATTGTTGAATTTTACCTTATATGGTCTTCTATATACCTTCATATACTGTAAAAATAAATATGGTTTAAAAACTAAAAAGTAATGTGTTTTTTTTCAAAAATATTATTTATTGTAACATGTATTTGAGAAGAAAATGTATGTTCCAATGCATTTACTTTTTCAATGATAATATATTTTGAAAAATTTCTAAAACATATCTATATATCAAGAAAAATATCTGTAAAATGTATTGGCAGTTTTTCATACTAATACATTCATTAGAAAATTTAATTTGAATATAAATGAAATGCGGTCTCGTAGACCGCACCTCCCTAGTTAAGTGCTAAACTTTCACCTCTCCAGTTAAGGGTTAAATACCTCAAGACTGAGACACATGTAAACAACAAGAGAAAATGAGCCTCTGAAGTGGGCATGCCATGTATTTAATGCAATGTGTGACACCATTCATTTTTTTACATATAGAGAAATCGTTTGATTTTCTTTTCTTTCCTTTCCAGCGAATGTAGAATATGGCGGAGATTATTTTGGAAGTTCTCCATGAAACCAACTTATCCCCATATATGAGAACAACTAACAAGTTGTCTAACTTTAACTAACAGCTACTGCTTAGGCATGTCAAGATTTCTTTGAAAATCAAAAGAACCAACATTTTCCATAATTGTGAATTCCTGATTTTCTTGTTATACTACATCAATTAAGATTAGAACAACCATCAGACATGCTAAATTTTCTGGGGATATAACCGTAATTACAATAACTAATTCGAATAACTAAACATGAATTATAGAATAAATTCTCTCATAATAACTAACATTTTGCCATCTGTTGTCATTCGATTGAAGTTTTAATCTATGAGCGTATCAAAGATTGTAATTAATATGTCTATTTATGTATGTGTGTAACTAAATAATTTCTTGTATATATATATATATATATATATATATATATATATATATATATATATATATATATATATATATATATATATATATATATATATATATATATATATACTATAGTATACTTTAAATGATATCCTTTAGATTCGTTTGAAATATCTGGTCTGACTACATAAAATTAGATTTTTCTTTATTAATTGATACCTTATAAGGAGAACATTCTAAATAAAAAACCGAATTCAAAACATTCATGGCTTTATTGTGAATTAGATATAAGTAATTTCCGCAGATTTATATATATATATATATATATATAAATCTGCTAAAATTACTTATATCTAATTCCCAATAAAACCATGAATGTTTTGAATTCGGTTTTTTATTTAGAATGTTCTCCTTATAAGGTATCAATTAATAAAGAAAAATCTAATTTTATGTAGTCAGACCAGATATTTCAAACGAATCTAAAGGATATCATTTAAAGTATACTATAGTGAATGTTTAAAAAAATCAAACCTCATTAAGTTCAATTAGTACTATAGTACCAGCGTAATGGTCCTTGTCTGGAATTCTTTATATATAATAGCATAAAAACTTGGCCGTTTAAAATACAAAAGTTTCTCCTAACGGAACAACTGATTACTTTAAACTATAATTCTCAATCTAGTTAAGGATCTAAAAGAAATTGGAGCAATTTTCTTTTGCAATGTCTTAAATAGATAAAATTAGATCGTTATCTAGCGACAGCTTAAATAGAATTCCGCTGAGGTTTCATTTGTTGATCACTCTTTAAATTCTCTGAGGTTCATTAAATTAACCGAAATATCATTAAGGATAAGCATTGCTAAAACTTAGTTGATCGCTGAAAATAGAAACATTCATTCATTTATTTAAAATTTGGTGTGTCCAGAATATTTCTCAGAATATGATACCTTACTGCATTAAATTTAGACTTCATAATTTTTGAAATATATTTATAGGCCGGAACAAAATATTATTATGGATTTCATTTAAATCCTTTTGAAAGCAAAACTAAAAACTGAATTTTATGCTGAATCTGCGAAATTTTTGTAGAATTATTCTTTGAGATATTACATAAATTATGAAAAATATTTTGTAATTCACATAAGATTTAAATACCTAGCGATTCTGTTTGCAATACTCATATTCAATAATAATAATAATAAATAAATAACAATAAAAATGATAAATAAAATAAAACGCTTGATTTCATTAAAAAATATCTTTATATTTATTGCAATCTCAGCATTTCCACTTTAAATTAAAGTTGAAGTTTTACCGGAAATGACAACAAATTAGGAAAATATATATAGTAAACGATCTAAACAACAGTATACGTTTGGTATGACTATCAAAATTTGAAGATTAAAAATGTTTTTTTTTTAGAAGCTATTAAGAGACAAGTTACTGAAAATATTCAATTGAAAATTGTAGCGAGCGGTAATACTGGTGAACCGGCTGGTCACCAAAGGCAGATAGTTCATAATAAAAAGCGTTAAACATCATGCAGTTCCGACGACTAATTAATGTTGAAAAATTCTCAAATGTATTCCATAGAAGTTTAATTTGATTGCAATAAAAGTATAAAAGAAAAAAACCTTTTTTAAACTCTAATCTGGTCTTTTCTAATCCAATTTTTTTTAAATGTCACTTTAAGGAGATGTGATTTTTATAGAATTTGCAAAGAGTTTATACATTAATTAATGCATTTGTATCAATTTTTTTCGATTTATATCAAAAATTTATAAATTCTTATCAATGGGTATATATATTGCTTAAAATTATAGTCAAAATTGTTTTTCCATGTATTAATGACATTCATAATATATATTATTTATTACTATATACATTTCATTCGGTATTATTCCCAAAAGCATAATTAGAAAATCAGGCTTAGTTGCTGGCCGGTTTCGGGTTTAAACACAAATTCCAGGCTCAAAGAACCTTCCATTGGAGTGGAAGATTGGAAAAGAGAATATTTCGATAAACAGAAACTTAGAGGAAATTCCAAATGCAATTGCCACATTGCTTTGAAAAACATGAGATGTTAATGCAACTAAAAACTTCATTCGCAGATATTTAAATAGGATTGGTCATTATTTACAGAAAGTTAGAATTCTTACTTATCTCAGCAGAATTTCTTTCATGAATACATTTTTCAGAATTTGTTTCGTTTTATATACATTGACCGAAAACATGTTTGATGGAAAATCCAAATAAAAACATATCACAGCAGGAATTTTATTTTATTCTGTATTTTTAAAAACTTTTTTGAATGAAATATTGGAAGATCATTATCACTCAAAATAAATTTACTTTCAGTGATGAAGGTTCGTAATAAGAACTAATCTATGAATTCATTTGAATGTGTCGAAATAAAATTGTTTACAAATTTAAAAGAGGTCCTAGCTCCTTGGTAAAAATTTTATGAATATATTCACAGAAATTACTTTCAGCTTACAGGGAAAAAATCTGAAAATCTTAATATGATCCAATTTCCATGTGAATTTAATAATTTTTAGAAGGCGTGTAGAAATTAGTTTAAGATAAAAAGTAAAAAAATAACTAAGCATAATTTTAAATATTTTTTTACTTTTACTAAACTATCGTAATACTTTGAAATTCCTTCATTTGATTGAATTCAACTCCCTAAACTTCTTCGTAAATATTTAATGAATTAAGTAACATATTAGTAAGCAATATCAAACACAGATTAATTAGATTTAAAGAAATTAAAAAGAGATGTCATTATTCACAGATATAAAGAAAATTAAGAAATATATCCGGATTTTTGCAAAAGTAAGAATTATAATTAATATTTGAATTTCCGGGCAAAGATTTATTAATTATTTAAGTCATGTTTAACTTCTGAAAACTGTCGCTTATTCAGAAAAGCAAAAAAATAACCAAATGGTAATATATTTTTATTAAGCAGATATTGGTGACAGAAATATTTTATGACATTTACTGTATTATTTATTTTGAAGTAATCGTTGAAACTTAAAAGCTTAACTTAATTTCCAGTTTTATTTAATTATTTTTCACTCATCTATATAAAGATTTAATTAAAGTTCTAATACTATCATTTTATTTGCTCATTAAATTTAGAATATTTAAAGATAATTAGAAGTTTTCTCAATAATTGTAATATATTATTTTCCAAACGGCCAATTTGATAATTTATTATCTTCGATTATCTTTTAAATATAAAATTAAGTAGCAAATATATTAATTTCGAATCTTCTGAAATATTTGAAAAGTATACAAATTTAAAGATTAAGGAGTTATACATTTCTTTTATTGTTACACATATTTGTATTTTTAAATTTTATATCTTTGCTTACAAAATTATTGTTTGAAATTGCTGTAGAGAAACTGGTTCCTTCTAATAATCAGTAAGAGTATATTTTTGAAATAATGTATTCATTTTATGTACATTATGTTTATATGTATGTTTAGCGACTTTGGCGCCAAAATAGATTATACCCGAAACATCAAGAATTTTCCCAATCCGTCCAGTAGGAACCGAGTTACGCCTCGAACGTTCCTGATTGGTTGAGAGGCTTCTAGCCCCACCTCCTCAGACCTATAAAAGGAGCAGCCTGCAGCTTCCGAGTAGTCGTGGACCAGTTGAGTCGAAGGGTAGTCAGAAGCGACAGCGCGAGAGTAGTCGGAATCGACGGTAAAGAACTGGCCTTCCAGAGTTAAGCGGAGCAGCGACGGAGTGAAGCTAGTGATGAACTAAGCTGTGTGCTACTTTCTGAAGTTGTTGTGTGCTGCACATTTCGGCTGAAGATATAGTTCTGTGCTGTATATAGTTGTCGTCTTTGTGCTGTCCTGTGTGTCTTCGTGTAAATAAACGTCGTTGTTTTATTTTCTACTGCCGCCTGCTGATTGAGCGTTCTCCACACCATATAACTTCCACTATCCAAACGAACCCCGGAAATTTCGTAGCAATATATATATATATACAAAAGTATTAGAATCAAGTTAATAGGAAAAACAAAAATCAAATAAAAATTAAACCAAAAAAATTATTAAAAAAATATAAAAAAAGAATCCGGCCTGAAGACTTTTTCAAGGGTCACCCTCAGGCAGGGATTCAAATAAAGGGATTTTTTCTGTGAGGACATACAAACATTGTCTAATAATGATTCCTCGTGACCCGAAAATCCCCTGAAATTATGCTCAAGAGATATACCATTTTAACAGAAAGGAAATACAAAATAACAAATTAGAAAAAAAATAACCACAACAAAGTAAAAATACAATAACAAAAATAACAATAAAAACAAAAACTAGCATTAAAATTAAAATTAAAAACGAAAAGGCCAGAACATACCATCTAACAGTCAAGGAAACTTTAAACTATCGATTGTGATTCCCTGTTTTTAAAAAAATTAACGGTAAATTATGTAAACAGAGGTAGGCTCCCAGCGCCATCTATTGAGTGATCCAATATGCAAGGAAAGTTCTATTTTTATTTAAGCCAAAGGATTAATCCCAAACCATACCTTGTTTAATTAAAAAATTGGCATTACAGTAATTTCTAGGAAATTCATTTTTAATTAAATTTTTAAGGAGGATGTTTGATGCTTCAATTAATTATTAATTAATTTTTATAAACAAGGGAAGGGCATTCCAATGGGAACAGCTTTCTCAAGTGCTTTAGCTAATATTTTCCTGCATTACTATGAGAAAAAAATAATTAAATATAATTTAATAAACGGGTGGAGATATATTGATGACCTACTTTTGATTAACTTCGACAATACTAATATTATTACTAATTGCTATCCAAAAGATTTAATTCTAAAAGATACAAATAAAAATCAACTTGAGGCTACCTTTCTGGATTTAAAAATCGTAATTGCTAATGATAAAACAATAGTTGGTATATACGATAAAAGGGTTGATTTCAACTTTAAAATAACAAAACTATGTAACTACCATTCCAATCTAAACTCTAAAATTTTCAAAAATCTAATTTTCTCACAGGTTAACAGGATCAAAAGGGTTTGCAATAATAAAAATTCTTATATTGAAGCATCAAACATCCTCCTTAAAAATTTAATTAAATATGAATTTCCTAGAAATTACTGTAATGTCAATATATAATCATTATAATTCTTAATCTCGATTGGTTAACCTACATTGCAATGAAAGTAAACATGAAAAGTACAGTTATAACGAAATGTAAAGACGGATTGTAACACTGCATCCAGTTATATATTTATTTAATTTTAGAGATCAATTGAATGAAAAACATCAGAACCTAAAATTTGAAAAGATTTTACCTTCCTGTACCATTTTCTATAAATATATTCATTGAATAAAATGCCAAGATCCTTTTATACAGAGTTGCAGAAAGACACCTTATCCTACTTCCCTGTCTATTTTCATGAATGAGGATGTATTGCAGAGTCCAAGAGGGATTGAATAACAAAGCTGGAGAGATGAAGACAGCAATGTCAGAATTTGTTACCATTGTAGTCTTATCAGATTTTATTTTTGAAGGATTTTAGATGCCGTTTCCGTCAAAGCCCATTTTTATGCTGAGAGAAAAGCAAATGTTCTGGATATCCAGTCTCTAGCGACAATTCTGTGAAAACTAGATAAGATACCTTTATAAAAATGCAATTCCTCTAAAAGGAAGCATTCGCTCTAGCATATAAGTTCGATTTTTAAAATGGTCTCAGGAGGTATTAAGAAAACTAAAATATAACTTTTGGTTGAAAAATGGAAACTTTATACCTAGATCAAAATGTATCAAATTATTACTTGTATTTATGACAACAAAGTATTTTGAATAAATCTCTTGGAGCTGTTACAGAATTCTTTAATACTTTATCTAAATAAAATCTACCTAAATAGAAAATGAAATGAAATTTTTATTTTACTTCATATTTTATTTAGGTAGATCTATCCATTTGCATATAATAAAGTGCTTAATGTTCTTTGAAAGCCAGAAATTTTAATGCTTAATTTGCAGTTGAAGATACATAATAATTCCTTTAAAGCACAAAAAAGTGCTTGGCTATCAAGTACCTCAGATGAACTTTATGTTTCTGTATGGACAAAAATATTAAACATTTATATAAGTATTTTTATACGACGTCACATCAATTTTGGAACTACAATTTAATTCGTCTAAACATACATTACATATAAATCAAAAACTTTTCTGAACATTTCAAATACTTATGAGCTTTTAATTTAATCAATACTGATTAAAAATAAAAGCATCATTATTAGTGTTAACTTACCCTTTGAGGCAAAAGTGGGCCTCATCACTCCACAGAATGTTCCATGGCCATGTTGTTCGAGTTTCCAATCAAGTTGCTGACCACCATTCGAGCAAGGAATTGAAGTGCAAAAGTTTTACGGACCTCTAAATCTCTGTGTCCTGCAACAGGTGCACAAACTTGATTTTGTATGATAAAAATGCAAAATCTGCCGTACGATTTTTCGTACAGCTGAATA
Organism: Argiope bruennichi; assembly: GCF_947563725.1. Classification (NCBI taxonomy): domain Eukaryota; kingdom Metazoa; phylum Arthropoda; class Arachnida; order Araneae; family Araneidae; genus Argiope; species Argiope bruennichi. The sequence continues at coordinate 81,266,278 of NC_079159.1, read as the reverse complement.
CGGCGCATCCAGAACACGGGAAATAACTGGCAAACTCACACTATTATGCAGCTACTGACTGCTGCCTTTAACGAGAGCGATCCAATAAGCTAATTATTTTTTTAATAAATAATGAAGAAAATAATATTTTTTTCTTATTTCGTACCAAGTATTACGATGATCAACTGAATATATTCTTGCTTTTGATATCAGAATATCATGGTTTTGATACTATGTCTTCGATATCTCTACAACCATGCGTTCTATGGTTCGTAAGGTGTGGAAGATTGGAAAATGGAGGGCTTTTTTTGTGTCTCTGACTCAGATTTCAGATAATCTTTTCATAGCTCTAAATTACTTTGTTCCGAATCGGTACTGATTCACCTACTTAATGCTATAATATTTGCAATTATTTATTCATTACACTATTGTTTTTTTAAGGAATCGTATCATTCTTGAAGTAAGTTTTGCTCACAAGAGCTTTCTAATTGCTTGAAATATTTAAATACTGAATCATTCTAAGAGTAGGAATGCAATGTTTAAATAATAATTAGTAAATAAATATAAGGTAATCAGAAATAAAATAATTTATTTTATGTCCAGAAAAAAATCTATTGAACATGTTGAAAGGAATGCATTTTACTAGTTTTTTATCTATATCTATACATGTAAATAAAGATCAATGTGTGTGTGTGTGTGTGTGTGTGTTGGCGCTCTACAAGTCAAGTTATTTGACCTACAGCTACCAAATTTGGTACATGTATACCTTAGAGGTCGGGAATGTGCACCTGGGGTCCCTTTTTTTAAAAATATTAATTAAAATTTTAATTATTAATTAAAAACTAACTTCCCCGCCAAAAAAATCTTCCATTTTCCCCACCTCCAACTTTCCCGCCAAAAAATTCTTCCATTTTCCCCACCGCCAAATGAGTAAGGCTTCAATTTTTTTTTCTCCCAACAGTAATAAGGCTAGGGTTAACATTTTTCGGCCGATTATTTCAAACGATTCGGTTTATTTTCTTAATGATTTATGCATTTAAAATTAAACATTGTTAATTAATCCATGTTTCAGATTCATTCTGATGTACTTTTGAATTAAAATAACACAGAATAAAGGAAATTAAAAATGTATAATCTGCATAGCGTTACCCCAACTGGCGTAGAAAAATTCACGCATTTGCGTTACCGTAACTGGCGAAGAAAATTCACGCATGCGCATTGTGTTCTGATTGTTGACATGACAACCAATTCAACGGATGATTTAAATTATTTTTAGGTTAGTTGCATGCTTTTGTAAGTAAAATGTATTTATGTTAGTTATATTTTTTTTTGTATATGCTTATAGTTTTAAGTACACCGTTTTTTAAGTAGTTTTTTTAAACCTGTTTTCGACCGATTATTTTAAATGATTCATTTTATATTCTTAGTGTTTGATGCATTTAAAATTAAACATTGTTAATTAATCGATCTGCTCATGATGAATCTGAGAAAATTTTGTTCATAAATTCTTGAGATATTACATAAATTAAGAAAGATATTCTTTAGTGCCCATAAAGTTTAAACGCTCAGTGACTCTGTTATCAGTAATCATATCATAAAAAAATGCTTTGTTTCAGTAAAAAATATTATTATATTAATTGCAGATTAATCATTTACACTTTAATTTAAAGCATAAATTCTACGAGAGGTAACAGAAAATTAGAGAGATACATATTACGTTATGACTGAAGGCCTTTATAATATTATGAGTGAATTATATGACTCTCAAAATTTGAAGTTTTAAAATATTTTGATGAAGAATCTATTAAAGTTGGAATTGCTTAAAATATTTAATGGTACGACCGGAGTTTAATCCCCTGCTTGGCGCAAATTTTAAAAATCGCCAACAACGGTCTTGCGGAATGTTCAAAAGCAAAGGAGCAGATGTTCAATTAGAGTGTATAATAAAGATTGCCAGCTTTGGCGCGTTATCGCAACTTGGCGAAGAAGGGGATTAAACTCCGGTTCAACCTATTTAATTATTAAAATTTAAACGAACATTAAGATTGGCGAACCGGCTGGTCGCCAAAGGCGGCTAGTATTATATAAATGTGAGTTGTATAAAATGTTTTCTTTCTTTCATTTCAAATGGAAGACTGCTTTTTGAAAATGAATGATATATGCGTTGTCCTTATATTAACAAAATAAAGAGAGGAACTTCTTGTGTAAACAACATACGTGCATGTATCTATTCTATATTTTAGTGTTCTGCTGTTAATGAACACAAAGAGTCACTTTGTTCCCCTTTTGTGCTCCAAAAATATAAAAATATACCTTGTTAGATAAAGGCACCTAAACAAAATTCCCAGCCGCTTCCATTTATACAAATATTGAAAATGTTTGATGCAGCCAAATGACTTCTGAGTAAATAACCTGAAGTGAATAGAAGATAGTTCAAATGTTTATCCACATTTTTCGCAAAGGAATCCTTAATATGTTGCTGAAGGCTATGAACGGTACGATACAAATATTTATCCTTAGTCTCTTCCGATATGTTTAGTATTGTGTGCAATGAGAAATGTTTTCAATTGTAAAACATCTTTTTAAAACTATTGGTACAAACTTTTTCTAAAAACTGTAAGAGAAATCCATTTCGTTTTTGGATCTATCATTTCACATTTTTGCTGCATTAAATTCAAAGAATCAATATAAAATGACTAAGCTCACAATGAAGATTAAATACTTCGTTTCAGTTTAATTTTCTAAAATATTTCTGAAAGTTTGCAACAACTGTAACTTATCTTTACTTCTTCTGCAGTTTACAATAATTTTAGGTAAAAGATTGTGAAGTTACTTTTAAAATTAAATTTCCTTTTAAAAAATATTTGCTTTCAATCCTAAGCACATATAATAAAAAAAAATTATTAAAAAAAAAAAAAAAAAAACGTTATAGTTTTTTTCAAACATTTTTTTTAAATGCATTATTATTTCTCGGTGTCATAATTGAAAGGAAAGTTTTATTAATATATCATTAAATTCAAAGAATCAATATAAAATGACTAAGCTCACAATGAAGATTAAATACTTCGTTTCAGTTTAATTTCTAAAATATTTCTGAAAGTTTGCAACAACTGTAACTTATCTTTACTTCTTCTGCAGTTTACAATAATTTTAGGTAAAAGATTGTGAAGTTACTTTTAAAATTAAATTTCCTTTTAAAAAATATTTGCTTTCAATCCTAAGCACATATAATAAAAAAAATTATTAAAAAAAAAAAAAAAAAAAAAAAAACGTTATAGTTTTTTGCAAACATTTTTTTAAATGCATTATTATTTCTCGGTGCCATAATTGAAAGGAAAGTTTTATTAATATATCATACAATGTCATAGAATTCTAGTTGCATATTTTTTTAAATTGTAGTAAATTCCCAACCGTTATAGAAAAATGAAAAATATATATATTATTTGAATATAAATAAGAGTCAAAAGAAGAATTTTCATAGCCATTTGCTTTTAAAATATGTTTTCTTGAAAAATGTTATATTTAAAATAATTTATATGGATAGAAGGAACCTTAAAGGCTGATATTTGATGCATCAGCTCAGTTTTTAATTCTATATTTATTGACTTAAGACATGCTGGCGTCCTGGCATAGGACTGGCGCATCTTCCCCTTGATCTGAATGTCCCGGGTTCGAGTCCCGGTTTGGGCATGGTTGTTCTTCCTGTTCTATCTGTGAGATGAGTGAATGTACCCTTCTGTAAAAAGGGGTTGTGAAAGCGAATGATTGATGCGTGAGTAGTCAAGCCGTACTCTTAACCCAATATGACTCTACGATAAAAACAAGAGTCAAACAAATGCGAAAAACAACTCCCCCTTAGTCTTAAATCGGCTGTCTTTAACAGCGGGCTTGTCCGTGGCAAGTGCCATAAGAAACAACAACAGTCACTTAACACATTGAAAACTTCAGGATAAATCATTTCTAGTTTAATTGAATATATTGAGGTATTTCCTTTAAAGCGTAGAATTGTCAATATTAAATCCATTACGAGCTAACTATAATTTCTGAATTACATCTTCTTTAATTAAAATTGCACCTAAATCTATATAAATTGCCAATAATGAATCATCTATAATCTCATTCACCACAGAGTATTTAAGTTATTGCAATTGTTTTCATGAAAATTATTATTTCATTTACTAATAGTTATTTAATTTATAAATTTATTATAATTTTTATATCCATTGTAAAGTTAACTATATCTCAACACGGTGTTTTGAAATAGGTTTGAATAAGCATAGCAATGTTTAGAATCAATTTCCAAGTAGCCATACCATTTTTTTCTATAAGAACGTAATGAAAATTAGTTCATAAAAGTTTTGGGAAATTAAATAGCACAATTCTCATCTTATAAAATGAAATATTTCTTTTGTTTTGAAAGGAAACATGTAAGATAAAAAAAATAATTATATCGTTCTGTAAGACTTTTATTTCTTAACTGAAGAATGTATTTACGTAACAATAGATTTGGTTGGAACATGTAATCTCATGTATCATTTCATCATATTTTTTTTCATATATGATTGCATATCTTTATTTATTTATTTCGCAATTTCTGTCTTTTATTGTTGTATATACTGTTCTGAAATGTCATATTTATGAAGACAATACAAGATGGTCATAAAAAAGAGGAAGGATAGAGTATATAACTTAGATTCGATGAACATATTGAAAAAAATAGAAGCAAGAAGTAAATGTAATGAAACGACAAAAAAAAAAACAGAGAACACATTTAGTTAGTTTTACATGTATCCACATAGCTTAATACATAGAAATTTACAGCGTGTGAGAGTTCGAGGAACAGAACCGAAGGACATGTTAATATATTGGCACTGAATTCTGAAATTGTATCTAACTGGAAGGACATCAAATGTGATTACTGAGTGTTTTCATTATCGTGCTCCAACTCCCATATGTAATGTGTTCATATTAAAACAGTAAACATGAGAGTAATTTACAGAGAAATAAAATAATTTTATTTATCTCATTTAATTGCACCTTATTTTTGTTCGGCGACGTGAATCCGCTCATTTTGTAAATAATAATTCTTAGAATATTAAATTAATTTCATGCAATCCATTTTTACAGAAACATGATTAACAGTATGTTTTGAATAAAACGTTTTATTATGACACAGAATCCATTGCCGTTCATTAGTTGTAAAGTCAATTTATGAAGCACTTTATTCAGAAAGAAAAAACGTTAGCTTTAAATATAAGAAAATCTTTTTTTTCACTCCTAAGTTACGACGATATAGTAAATAATCTTACTTACTTCAATACACACAGGACAAGTTCACTTGTATTTGTATTTCCTTCTCACATTATTTGCAATGTTTTTTGAATTTCTTTGTAGTGTGTAGATAAATGGTAATAGAGTCATTCTCTATTTATCTTCACTCAAAACTTTGGTTATTTTTGGTTGAGTATCGTTGTCTGTCAGGATTTCTGTAAGCTAAATGGATTTTTTTTTCAGTCCCTTCGTCTTTCTTTTCTGGTTCTGTTAAGCTGCATTCTGTTTTTTAAATCACAACATTTTATAAATTGTTTCAATATTACCTCGAATTTTTTATATTCCAGGGGAATACAACGAAGCTAGTAATTATTAAAGAAAAATTTTGCTAACTTAATGAAAATGTTTCAGGTTTTTTTACATATTTTTTTTACTTTGTTATTGTCAGATAAGTAATAAGGCTTAGCAATAAATGATAATTAAATAAGGGCAAGTGCTTCAAAAATATTTTTATATATATTTCCATTCAATAACAAATGAAAAAAAATATGAAGTATATGGAAAAATCTATCATTTAAAAAAAAAAAGACAAACTACGAAGTGGTTAAAAAATAAAGATCTAATTGGCCTCTCGATCTACATTTTTTTACCTTGCCACCACAATTCCACTTTTACTAAATAAAATGTATTGATAAATGTAAATACAAAGTTTCTTGAAAGTACATTAAATAGCTGTTGCTTAAGTAATTAATAAAACATCTCTAATTTTATTATTCCTGATTTTAAATCGACATTCTGAATATAGCATTCCTTGGTATTACATTATTTTCAATATAATATCTCTAAAATATTATGAAAGAATTATCAATTCGATAATGAATGGTGTCTCCATTTCATGTTCTATCGTTTTTGCCTTGCCTGCAAAATGCCACTTTATTTAAAAATTAATTTATCGATAGATAAAAGTACTTTAGATTACTTCTGCACAAGTCTATGTCTATATTAATCATGATATCATATAGATATATTAAAATCTTTATCAAGAATAATAAAAGTTCATTTATTCTAATTTATAAATATGATATTTTTCATCTTTATGAAATTGCGATCTTAAATTAAAATTATACTTTTTCTATAATTATTGTATTAATGGGATTTTTCAAAAAAAATACTTTATGTAAAAATATTGCAAAATAAATAAACTATACTTTATTCGTCAATTCGATTATTCAATTGGACCAGTTTCAATTACTAAAAAACTGCATAATGGTATCAATTTCTATTAAATTAAATTATATCTTTAATACCACTGTAAATATCGAACATAATTTTTTTGCCACAATCATTAAATTATACTGCTTCTTTCAAAAATGATTTTTAAGTAATTCTACTTTTCTTAATAAAGGATTTCTAATTCTATTACGAAGAGTTATTGCATCAAGTAAAATTTAATTAATTAAACTCGTTACCTGTCATGATCGAATGCGGAATTCACAACAAGAATGAATAGATTACCCTTCTTAAGAATAAACCGCTTCCCGTTACTGCAAATTTTCTCAAGGAAAATCCATTTTACCAATTCTGGAAATTGATCAAATATCTCTACTTGATATAATCGTAATGAATCACTGACACTACACCTTTCTAAGTTCTCAATATGAAAAAAATCGAACATATGTTTATTCTTAGAACATTATTTGTTTTATTAATCAGTTCTGTGGGTTATTTTGGGAAATGTTTAATTTATAAAGATTAATGGTATATTAAATGTTGGAAATTATAATAATAGAAACTATATCCTTATATGCCGGCGTCCTGGCATAGGGGTAGCGCGTCTTCCCCGTGATCTGGGCGTCCCGGGTTCGAGTCCCGGTTTGGGCATGGTTGTTCTTCTGTTGTTCTATCTGTGAGATGTGTGAATGTTCCCTCCTGTAAAAAGGGGATGTGCAAGCGAATGAGTGATGCGTGAGTAGCAAAGTAGTACTCTTATCTCTAGTTGGCGCTGCTATAAAAAATAAGAGACGTCCCCCTCAGGCTTAAATCGCTGTCTTCGTAACAGCGGGCTTGTCAGTGGCAAGTGCCATAAGAAACAAACAAACAAACAATATCCTTATATATTTGTTTTTTTCTACCCTTGAATGAAAATAGCCAGAAATATTTAATTAAACAAACTGTATTTGCATAAGCTACATACTTAAAATAGAGTTGATTTTTCATAATTTTATTGCGGTGATCTCTTCTATTTATGCTTATTTATATAGATTATCATGTATCTTAATTACTAATATCTATTTTTGGAAGGTATTTGGAAAATGTTAGTTTAATTTGAATTATTATACGATTGTCAGTATACTTAAAATGAAGAATGTTTACCAGGATGTAATGAGAAATCTTAGAATGTGATTGTGTTTATGATAATTTTATTGTTATCGTGTATCTTAAATTCAAACAAAATTTACACAAAATGAAGATTTAAACTGTCCCTTCACCATTTTAGTAATTACGCTGCTTATATACTTGTGTTTTATACTTGTTTTATATTGCTTATACTTGTGTTTTAATTTACAACAAAATACCTATTAATCCTTTTAATCAAACAATCCTCATTTTTTATAACATTTTTCGAGTCTTTGGAAATTAAGATTGCGTGTTAGGCATATTAGTATTACTAATCTCAGATTTCCCGTATTTATCTAAGTCTTCATTTATAATAAACTAATCAATTGCACATATTATTGCAGGAAAAATATATATTTATGTAACAAATGATGCATTAGAAATCTAGCATATCAGTATTAAAGAGAAGTAAAATGTTAATATAATACTAAAATAGCATTTCTAACATCAAGTTTGTTCGGTAAAATATTTATATTATTTACAATAAAAGGAATGGTGTTTCGAAAATAATATATATAAATATGTATTTTATTAATTTTAAAAGTTCACATTATCTGTCATGTTATATCTGTAAAAGTTAATAATATCTGTAGACTAATAACATTTTTCATATAACGACTTTATTTTCCGAATAAAGTAACTAATTATAATTATTATTAATTTTAGTAAATAATTATAATTGATCGAATACAAAGTCCCAAGAATTCTACGTACTGTATAAGATAATGAAATCGTTGAGAAAAATATTTCTATGGAAATCAAGCATTTTTAGGAAATGTTCAGCTATTGAGCAATAATCAATTAATACGGTATCTACGGCGAGCTATGGAGACAGACATATTGTGAAAAATGGAGAGCAAAATATGTGTGTGTGTTTTAAAATTAATGCGTTCTATTCTAAATTTCTTCCGAAAACAAAATTTTATGACTTTTCTTATATTTTGTTCCTGTAGCTTTCTGAGAATCTAAACAAGTGCCTTATTTATTCAATAAAATTTCTACTTTATCAGAAAATACTTACATATGCATTTTTTTCACCTTTAAGCAATCTAATATTTCTGCTAAGTATCATATATTCAAATGTAAACAACTAAAATATTTTTTGGTTTCAATAATTTTTGTTTTATGGTTTTCGAAATATTATTTTGGTTTATTCTGCTTGAGTTATTCAAGATTTTTTAATTTGTTTCCATACCTCAAACATTTTTTTTTCTTCTGATTTTTTTTATTCTTCCTGCAATGGCTTTTGGAAATAAAATTCAAAATTTTTAGCAAGATAATTTCAAGTCCAAGTTCAATTATTTTGATGTAATAAAGGGAACACGATAACTGTTCTTTTTTCGTTGCACACTAAAAGAAAGTGTTTCTAATAGTAATTAGTATAGAATCTATCTATTTAAAATTAGATGCTAAATGATGAAGAAAAAAATTTCCTTCAAATTGTAGGTTTCATAGCATACAATTATTTTTTTCTTTTCATCTTACAGCAATTACATATCCATAAAGCACTTAAATTATAAAAGCAATATCGCATATTTTCTTCTGTCTGTTTGAGACTGAAATTCAGATATGTTCCTAAATAATATTAAAAAAATTCTAAAAAAATGTAAATTTTTCATTGTTTTTCTAATTACGAATACGATGATTGTTTGAGCGCTAAAAAAACATATTTATCCTTAGAATCAATCAAAAAAATTCTGGTCCATCTTAGATAATAGTATATTCAATTTCATCCAAATCGTTCTTTAACAATATTATTTTCGTATTTAAGAGCTATTTCCCAAATTACAGAGCTTTGATGTGAAGAATAATCTGTTTGATGAACTTTAGTTTCCTAAGTCTGTCACCAAATTTTGCCATTCTTATTATTACAATCATATCATATTTATTTCATTTATATACGTACTCCCAGTTCTATTACTTCCATGCAGATTTTTTAAAAATATTTTGCTATTTAGTAAAGAACCTAGGAAGAAGAAAAAAAAACTAAATTGTAAATATGATATTAGTAAACCACCAAAATTTCAAAACCTAAAACACAAGTCAGAAAATACTTATAGTCAGTTTTATCGTAATAAATATATATACTAAACCATAACAAACAACAAGTCTTTAATGCATTCTGCTGTGTATCTCAGTTAGGAATTGAAAAAAATAATAGATTCCTAAACATCTCAACTGTAAAATGCTTCATGAATGAATTTACAAACCTTGACAACAAAACAATCTTTTAACGCACCACCTCTGATACTACTAAAATAAACATTAGATACGTAACATTATTCGTAAGATACCTTTATCCTACAGGAATAAAGTAGAAATACTTTGTGAAAGTAAAGGCAAAGCACGAAATGTATGCCAGTTGTTCTTCAAGAATCTGAGCACCTTTCCTAAGTGATCGGATTTCTCTGTGAATTATTCAAAGTTTTATCCTAAGAACTTTCGTCTTCTGTGTTCGAATTTCATTGTTCCAATGGTATGAGTCAAGGCGAGAAGGAACTTTTTCAGCGATTTTATTGACTTTCAGTTATTCTACTTGTGTGCTTTAAGCTGGATAAAACTTTTACAAATGTCATAGGCTCTCAAATATTCGCAAAGCAATAATTTGACCTTGAATTTAGAAGCCATTTTAAAACCCAAAATGTACGAATATGAATATATTCTTTATTAGTTGTTTTTTTGTTGTAAAAACATTTTAAATATCTCTATATAAACTTAAAATTTATGAATTTTTAGGAAATACTAGAATTTAAGTTTATCATGAGTTTGTTCATGTAACTTGGTTATAAATAAGAACTAATTTGAAATAAAAAAGACCAAACCACACAAGATATATCGTGATACCAACATAACAAGTGATTTGCAAAATGCGTATAATCCCGATAACCATCCTGAAGGTATCATAAATTCTAAATTTTTCATAAGTTTTTATGCATAAAAGATACAAATGTAAGTATTACTCCTTTTTTTTAATTTGTACTCAATATTTATTTATTTTTATATTATTTACTTTTGTGTATTTATATACATAAAAATATATAAAAATTATCTTTTCTTTCAAGTTGCATTAATTATAATTAGATTGCAAAAAGGTTTTAATTATTCTTTGTGGAACAGTTCAAACTTATACTTCCATCTTAAATTTTTCCATTGATTTATATAATATGTATCTATCGCAATAGTTTTTTCTTGTTACTTACTTTCATTGAAATTCTTAAAATAATACAGGTTAATTTAGAAAAGTGATTTTATTGGGGTATTTTTTTTAAATTAACATTACTGTTAAATTTTAAGATTTAAGATAAGAAAATGATAAATTTTAAACTTTAATTATGTTAAATTTATAGATAGAAAAAGGAGCTTAAATAAATAAGTATTTCAGTTCAACCCTAAAAATGTACAATCTTAAAACAAATCACCAAAAATGTAGAAATGTGCAGAATCTGAATTCTTTTTCTTTTGTTGCAGTAGTCTGATCTTTGCTTTTAAATTTCAGTACAACATTTTTTATGCAGTATTCAATAAAAATAGGTGTTCTTTAAAATATTTTATTTTAATTAATTTACTTTTTTTAAATTCTGCATTAATAACAAATAGGATGAACACAGACTCTATGATAAGAAATAAATACTGATATCAATATTAAATATTTTTTATCAGTACTACCAAAATAACACATCGTTTTTCAAATCTGAATGAATTGACTCTTGAGATTATACGCCATGCAAGATCTGGCACTTACTTTAATTTTTATTTCTGAGTACAAAAATAAACAAATAAAAGAGTTTAACGTAAAAAAGATCGTTCGTTTATGTCTCCAAAACAGCCTAAATAGTAAAAAAGTTAACTTTTTGTTTTTAGCAAAAGAATTTTGATGAATGTCCTGATAACCCTTTTTATGAAACGACAGGACCATAAAACAAACTCTTATTCTCCAACGTCTATTTTCTTAACTAAGAATAGATATGTTTTTCTTTCTTGTCTTTCTAGGTTTAGTTTAGTTATACTAACAGCCCGTTGTAAAGGAGCACTAGGGTTATTTTTTGACTGACCTCGTAATTTTGAACCGCGGTCAGATGACGAGGACGACACCTGAGCTGGCACCACCCTCTCCACACTACACCTCACCAGTGGGAGGACGTTTGGCATGACGGATTTAACGTGCAATAGACCCCCCTTATACGACGGTTCTTCGATGGTCTCGAACCTGAAACTCTACGGCTCAAAGCCGTGACCTTACCACCACGCCCCCTTGGCCCCCTTGACTTTTTAGGACCAGTGAAAGCCAGTAGTAATCAGCTAGTCTTTTATGTGACTGCACAACGAACTTTTTATGAGTTCTAGAAATTAATTGTGGGTCTTTTCTTTCACTAGTTATACAACATAAATCTTATATATTTCCTGTCATAGATATTATGTCATTTCCTTTAAAAAAAAGAAAAATAAAGCATTCTTAATTAATATTGTATTTCGCAATGCATACATCAATATTTTAGATGCTCATGTTTTAGCTGAAAATTTTCTATAATAAAAGATATACTTTAAACAGTGTTTTCAGAAAGTGTTGGCCTTAGTCCAACTGATACATATATAAAATAGAAAGTGTATAGCTTTAAAGAATGTTTTAATTGTAGTTACGTACCGTCTGTTATTTTTTTTTTTAAATCAGCAAAAATGTATTTTGGTCAATAATATACATTACAGAATAATCAGTTTCTAAATCAATCATCTGCAAGTCAAATGACATTTGAAATCTTGACTGTTTGTTTATAAATTATCACATGCAATTGTTATTGATAATAGAAGGGACCTTCAAACTTTTACTATCACAAACACTTTGAGTCTCTTTGATAAAAAAAAGCTGGCTTATATTAAAATTTATGCCCTCATATAAATAAATAAATAATTATTAAGTATAGATTAATGTGCGTAGGCAACTCCTTTATATTTAATTGCATTAAGTGATGTCGAATGCCAAATTCATAAGCAGGCATTTTTAATATTTATTCATACATTACGTATAAATTTCCTAATCTAAAATTTAGATTCCCCCAGTGCTATATTTTACAATTCTAAATTACGGCACATCAGTTAAAAAATAAATAGTAAATGCTTCAAATAATGTTAAATTGAAATTACTTCAAGTTAAATCTTTATACTAATTTATATCTTTGCATAAAAGTATTTAGCGTTTAGTTCCAAAGATTTTGCAGTGTTCAAATACAAGGAAAGAAAATAATCTAGATCATTATAGCACTCAAATAAGTGAGAATAGAAAAAAAATACACTTGTTTGTCTATAATTTCTAGAGTCAGTGTATCAACAATTCCAAAATATGAACTGAAAAATAGAATGATGTCTTAATGCCATGGGCAATTCTTGTTTTGAAATAAAGCTGAGAATTTCTGGACTCATCTATACAAAATCTTACTATTTTATATAATTGACTACAGCCGAATAACAATGACAACATTACGTTCAACTATTATGTTGCATGAGATATTTGTAGTTATTACTTGTATAAGCGATTTGTATATTATCTTTATAAACAACTACTATATCTTCTGGATCTTAAGTTATCGAGTTTTCTTATTCAAGATTATAAGATCGAAATGGAATGGAATCCGAACATTTCCTTTAATTCATAGTTAACACGATTTAATGAAATTTGCATTGTTCTGTTTTTGATTGAACTCTTATCTTGGGTATTGGGACGTGTATTATTATTCATGCTGGATTCGATCAGTTCTCATTTTTCTGTAGCACATATTTCTTGTGGAAAATATATGTTTATTATAGATAGCAGGTCTTGTAAGCATTGTAAATTTGTTGTAGGTATAAACATATAAACTCTTGAAAATGTTTCCCAGAATGTCATCCGCAATTTTTAATTTAGGAATTCTAACAGAGATTACCATATATATGTATCCATATAAATATTGTAAATTTATTGTAAATTTTTAGGGCTTGAAAATATTTCCAGACAAATACAGAATATCTTCTACGCTCCTAAATCACCCATTTTAGAAAAGTATATTCAATATGCTATTTATTGATAAATATTTGCTTAATCTACAACTGGAATTCGATATAAATAAGGCGCAAATATAATTTTGAAATATATAAGACTAGTTTTAAAAAAATAATATTGATTACAGATATACTGTCTGTCTTCAAAAGGTTAAACTAGAACGTGTAATTTTTATAAAAAAATCGATGCTTTTTGTTCAATTTTTTATATTTTAAATATGTATATTTTTTTTCCTACTCCAAAAAATGTATAAGTACAATTCATGATATTCTTGTTTATTTAAATATGTAAAATAAGATAAATAAAATATTTAAGCAAATATTAAAAATTGATAATATTGATTATTTCTTTTCGTGAATTACTGAAAAGAAAAAAAAACTAAATCGAATCAAAAGAAATTTTATTATTATCATTTTACTAACTTTAAACGCTTGAATATAAAAAGACAATAAGATACTATATATCATAATAATTATTATTTATAATAGAAAAAAAGAAAGAGCAATTGATTTTTTTAAATAATGAATATTGCTATTGGCAGTATTCTGTTATGCTTGCAAATCGAAAGCTGAAAATAAATTAATCGAATTTTTGTTTTCTATGTATATATCTGCAATAGCTGGGCTGATTAGAAATATTCTGTCAAGCGAATATTTTTGAACTATTCATTGTATACACAGAAATACAATAATATCATTGACTGTAGAAGGTTACATTTTCTCTAATGTAATTTTAACTAGTTATGATGAACTCATGAAAGTATTAAGTTAAAAAAAAATTACGATTTTAACTATTACTGATAAATGCATGAAAGCATTAGTTAAAAAGAACTGTTTCATTACATCTCAAACTTTTATGTCTGGTATTAGCTCTTATTTTTTGGGTGAAAAGCAAAACAAAAAAGTGAATGAATAGGATGTTATCAAGGACTTTCAAAAATGAGATAACGGAAAATTGCTGTTTCAACTAGAAGATCGAAGAATTCCACTAATAGAATTAGGGAAAAAATAGAAGAAGTAAAATACTTCTTTTCTCGTTCACTTTGAAGATTCCCTAAAGGGTAGTATTACAATTTGTTTTTTAAAGTACGTAAGTCAGTATATAGGATTTTACAAGGAAACAATACATTTGAAACTTAGATGAACGGTTTCTCAAAATTTATTTAATTTAAAGAAAAAAGATTTAGCATATATCTGAGAATAAAAAAAAGTGAGTTGAGTAATTATTTTTAATTGCAATTTATGGATATTTTTATATAGCATGCATTTTTATTCTGTTCTCAACCCTAATTTCTCTCTATAAATGAACAATAAAAATTATATTCAATTTTTCAGAAATATTTTAGTTATACCTTAAATATATGATTCTTTTATTTATATATCTTTTATTTTTTACAATATTTGTTGCGCAATCTTCTGACACACTTTATTAAAAGATATATATTTTGTCTTTGGGGGAAAAGTAAGTTCTGACATAATTTGAGTTCACAAACGAATTTAAATTTATAAATCGTGTTAACATATAGATCGGAAGAAAAAGAGTTATTTGCAAACGGTGATAAAAGCATTCTTAAGTTTCCTTTAAATTAATTAATATAAAATGAAAATGGTCTGAAATCAATGCTAATTCAAATCAATTTTATAATTTAAATAAATTTTATTATTAAATAATACTGAAAATCACATCTTTGAGCTCAAAACCTTTATGTAAAATTCAAAATATATATATGTTAATTAGTCGATAAATGTTTATCAATATTTTATTAAATAGGCAGGGTTCTATTTTCTGCATTCAACTCATTGTTTTCAAACCTGACCCTATACAACAGCTATCTTATTCTTATGCGAAGTCATAAAAAAAAATATTACCCACAATTTGAGAAACAAACTATCCTGTGAAAATACTTTTCATAATAACCTTTTAAAGGGCACATTTATTTATAAAATTATCAGTCTAAAAAACTGTTGGTGTAATTGAAAACCCTAATTAATAAAATATTTTGCAACTGAAAAATATGCTCTGCCTTTAGTTAGTTAATTAAATATTTTCTGCCTTTCTCACAACAGTATGTGACAAATACGTCCCACTGCCCATCAAAGGACTTTAGTATTTTCCGTTATTTGTTTGTTACTCGTGCTGTGGTTTTTTTACGCTCTCGTTTACAATGGGAATATAAAAGTCGTTTCCTGAATCATTTTCTTCAAAATCCTGGAAACTAATTGTAACTATGATAATAAAAGAAATATCTTCCCATCAAACCTCAAATCTGAGACTATAATATTTTGATGGATGTCATCTGCTTTGAAAACTTCAGGAAAGGCTGATTCTCCTCATTGCAACTATCTGCAACTATAATAGAAAAAATGATGTTCCCATAATCGACTCTCAAGTTGAGAATACAATATTTTGATGGATGTCATCTGCTTTGAAAACTTCAGAAAAGGCTGATTCTCCTCATTGCAACTATCTGCAACTATAATAGAAAAAATGATGTTCCCATAATCGACTCTCAAGTTGAGAATACAATATTTTGATGGATGTCATCTGCTTTGAAAACTTCAGAAAAGGCTGATTCTCCTCATTCCATCAACATCATATGAATTTCC
Organism: Argiope bruennichi; assembly: GCF_947563725.1. Classification (NCBI taxonomy): domain Eukaryota; kingdom Metazoa; phylum Arthropoda; class Arachnida; order Araneae; family Araneidae; genus Argiope; species Argiope bruennichi. Next base: position 81,249,994 of record NC_079159.1, on the reverse strand, counting down.
CATGTTATTTTCTTTGTCAAATCATGTGAATGATTTTTTGAGTTCCGGAAAATAATACAAATTCAGATGTTTATTAGTGGTTAATAAATTCAGGTGAAAGCATTACTAGAAACCCCTCCTTTCCCCATCCCTTGTAAATTATTTAAAAAACAAAGTACTTATTTACAAAGACGAGCAAAGAAAGGATGGACTTTCTCTTTAATCTATTCTCCAACTCACATACGTTATGCATAATAGAATATACCATACAAATACTGGGTATATTTTCAAAAGCAGCAGGAAATGGTATTTGGTATTTGAAAAAGATATTTGGATATTTTGAGAAAACCAAGTAATTTTGTTCAAAAAAAAAAAGAATGAAAACTGAAAACATAATTTTTCATATATTAGGAAAATTAAACCAAAATGTAAAACTACAATTTAGCAATTCTGTTTAAACGAATCCAGCTTTACAACATATATTTTACAAATACATCTGCACCATCAAAAATTAATTTTTGTGAGATATATACATATATATGTAATTATTTTTAAATATTTTGTTTAATTTTAAATTTACATATTTATTTTTTTTAAAAGATATAAGAAACATTCAAATAATTGTTAAAATAATTTTTGTGGAGAAGGTTACTGAAAAAAAATCTATTGATCTAAAGATATTGGACAAAAAATATTTATTGTGTAAACTGTAGTAGTTCCATAATAGTATAGTTCCACAATAGTATAATAGTATAAAGTATTTATTTTGTGAACTGTAGTTAGAATTTAATCAGTGCATTAAGGACTAACATGTTTGCTCCACCAATGTTATTTTTAAATTATAACAAAATGTTGCAATTTTTTTTTTAAAAAATATTTGTTTCGACCTAGGAGATAGTATAGCATTCTCACGATAGGAGATATTATAATAATATACACAATGAAATAATGGAGGAACATTTCTTTCCAGAGTTATTTTGAACAGGGTGATCACAATGATGATGAATTTATTGAAGATTATTTCTAAAAACATTTAGCAATTGCAAATTGTTTAGTTTCTTTTATTAAATAAGATATTTTTATTATTATAAATGAATTACAAAAGCAAAATATTATTGTCTTCTACTATATGTTTAAATCAATACTTCGTTTAAAAATATTCAGCAAAGAGGTAATTTTACGATGAAAATTTTTGATCAAAAATAAAATGATCAATAACTAAAGCAAATTTATGTTATACAGGTGTTTACTTTAAAGTTCTTTAGAGTAAACAATTTCTAAATATTTTAAATATAAAATGCATATTTTTTTGTTTGAAACGAGATACACTGTAAAGCATAAAATATTTAATTTAAAATATAAAAATAATCCTATTAAATAATTTTTTTGTTTTAGAATATAATCAGTTTTTTTTTGTGAATAAAAAGCGTTTTATTAAAAAGTTAAATAAAAAATATGATTATTTTTACTAAAAGTATTAAAGAAACATTAAAATATAGTGACAATAAGTGAATGTTAAAAAAATTCATTGTATACGCAGTAAACTAGTATAAATATTCATTTAAATATCATAATTCTTTTAATAAAAAGAGTTATGTTAAAATGTTAAATAAGAAAAGATTATTACTTTTACTAAAAAATATTAAATAAGACAAAATATTGTGAAAATAATTTAACATTAAAAAATATTTACATTGCATATGCAGTAAACTGGTATAAATATTGATTTAAATATCACGATTCCTTTAATGTATAGCGTTGTATTAAAATATTAAATAAGGAAAGATTATTATTTTTACTAAATTTATTAAAGAAGAAATAAAGAGAAGGTGGCAATAAGGAAAGGTTAAAAGAAGTCTTATATTGCATTTGCAGTAAACTAGCAAAAATATTCATTGAGATATCATAATGTATTTTAATAGTTTCTCATCGCTATAAAATATCAACAAATTTAACTGCCATAATATTTAAATTATTTTAAGTATCTCTTCAGAATCAATAGAAAAGAGAAGTATTTTCAAATAATTTTGATTATTTAAACTTACGACCGTTAAACAATAATACATAATATAATCTCGCAAATATTATTGACATTGACAATCTATATCATTTCTGAAATGATTACTACGCTTTCACAAAATTGCACTTTTCTCAAATTATATATATATATATATATATATATATATATATATATATATATATATATATATATATATATATATATATATATATATATATATATATATATATATATATATATATATATATATATATATATATATATATATAGGACTCAGAAATCACTACTATTTTAGAACGCACATTTAATTACATTTAGGACGATTAGGACATTTAGGATATATATACATCAACATAAAAGAATTGAACATTCAGTAGATTTCGTCGAATACGTCGCGTCTCGTCTTTACTTTCGTCCAGATCCGTCTGATCTGACACGTCTTTACTCTCGTCCAGATCCGTCTGATCTGACTCGTCTTTACTCTCGTCCAGATCCGTCTGATCTGACACGTCTTTACTCTCGTCCATATCCGTCTGATCTGACTCGTCTTTGCTCTCGTCCAGATCCGTCTGATCTGACACGTCTTCACTCTCGTCCAGATCCGTCTAACAACCAGCAGATGGCGCTCGTCACTACATATATATATATATATATATATATATATATATATATATATATATATATATATATATATATATATATATATATATATATATATATATATATATATATATATATATATTAGTTTAACCACATTTTTAGACATGATAGGTAATGTTGATAATAGATGTTGTGCTTTGATATGCTATTTATACTGGTTGATTCTTATCATATTTAATAAAATTTATTTCTTTATCACATTATTTTCAAAAATGGATTTATTCAACATTGAAAACATTATTGTAAACCTTCTCCCTGCTAATTTAGCGCATTCTGGTTCCCATTTTTTGGCGTTTTGGATTACAAAACTATAATCATGATACAAATGTAAAAAAGAATATTCTGAGAAAGTACAAAAGATCTACATTAAAAATTTTATATTTGTCAGCATTATTTCTTTATCTACATATATGTGTATATTTTTCTGAATTAAAAGCGTTAATTTATGAACAAAATGAGAAATTTTTGAAAAATATAAATGTTTCAATTTTTTTACACATATACGATACTTTTATCATATTTTAAATAAATTATATTAATAAATTGTTTGCAACAACGCTATTGGCAACATGTTTTCGTGTTTGCCATAAGTGTTGAATAAGTTTTGGCTAATCTTAAAGATTCCAGAAATAAATTGTGTAAAACGCTTTCATAAATCAATAATCTTACGAAACTACTTTACTAAGAACTGAATTATATTTTTAACCTTTTAAAATCCTTTAAAATATATTGTCAAATAAGAGGATTATTTCCGAGATGCAATTATTATTATACTTTGAAGCAAATTAACAAAATGTATTAAAAATTTCTTTTGAAAAAAAATTCTTTTTTGACATTTATGTGAGAAAGTTTTCAATATAATAATAGATATTTTTTTTTAATTTCCTGAAACTATAACTACCCTCTGCTGCTTTTTTTAAATGCATGTATGCTTTTTGCCTTGTATTCAGCAATTATAAAATATTGGTAAAGACATATCAGTATTTTTTACTTGAATATGTTATACCATTTTCTGAAATATTTGTTTTTTTGGTAATAAATCAAAAAGCATAAAATATTATTTTCCAAAAGAATATGTCAATAAGCTAAGAAAATGAATTTTTCATTGAAAAACACAAATATAGAAATTTTTTCTTCACTTTTTATGATAAAATAGAGCATCAAACTCAAATAGAATTATTTTCTTTAACTAAACTCTCTGTTCGATACAACTTCCAGAGACTCAAATGTCAAAAAGTTCTTCTATCATTCTCATTAAAACCAGTAACCTAGAATGAATTGAAAATAACTATTTAAATATTTATTCCAAAAGTTTAACAAAAGAATCTTTGCAATGCTTCTGAAGAAATTAATTGATTCTTATAAGTATTTATTCGAATTTTAATAAGATTTCTTTCGTATTCAATCTAAAAAACGCTTTTGTGTGTGAAGTCTTTAATGCTGTTGGGAAAGTAACCAAGGACACTATGTAGGAAAATTTATTTATTCTGTACCCTGAATAAGGATACTTCTGAATCAAAATAAATCACTAATGTAAAAATCAAAAGCATTTACTATTTAATTTCTGTGATATTTTTTTATTATTATTTGTAGCATTTACAATTACAGTTTGTTTGCAAACATTCTAACCATAATGTTAAATTTACAAAATCAGCAGTTTTGTTTGTTCTCTATGTTTTTAGAGAGGCTTATAATTCGTAACATTATTATTTAATGAATGGCATTTTGAAGAAAAAATATATGCAACAATGAGTTTACGATGAAGAAGGAAAAGGAAGAATAAATGGCTTGTGGAAATTACTACATTTTCTAATTTATATATTGGTTGTTAGGTTATATGTTATTACTTAAAACCTTTTCATGCATGAAAAATGAATCGCTGGTTAGAAATCTGTGTAAATGTAAAGCAATGCATAAATAATTTGTGTTCTGTAAAAATTAAAGAAACTACTGGATAAAATTTCTTGAGATTTTATTCAAATACTATGAGACTTTAGGAAGATTTTAGTGAAGCTTCTTTCATTGCTAGATTCTATTAAACTAAAAGGTCCACTGTGTGAAATTACGGGGACGCTCAGGGCACCTGACTATCATTGAAGAATGATTGTTAGAAAATAAAGACGTGTGCTTTGTTCTGAGATACGCTCGCCTAAATGGGATGGGACACTGCTGACTGAGAACTCTCAAAAATATCAATCCATACATTCAGTTAAGCGCATTCATTTATGGTATGTCAATCTCTTAAGAACACAAGCTATTAATGAGGTTTTGAGGAGCATAGAGTCGGCGTCTGACCTAGGGATAGCGTGCCTTCCCCTTGATCTGGTCGTCCTGTGTTCAAGTCCTAATCCGGGCATAGTTGTTCTTTACTTTGTGTTCTATCTATGAAAGAATCTCTGTGTGAAAGAGTCCTCATGTAAAAAGGGGTTATACAAGCGAATGTGTGTGTGTCATCTTCATATGAGGTGAAGTCAGACTTCTGCCGTCTGGTGCTCAGAGGCCTTTACACTCAGAAGCTACTGCACAAACTCGGCTTGAATCACTGACTTTGTCAGCGGGCTTATATGCGCCATAAGTAGCAACAATAATAACAAGGAGCATAAAGGATTTTTGTTTTCACTGAAAAATAAACTTGAGCGTTCCATTATTCTACGGTACCTAAATTCGGATATTCGTAAAAATGAAAAAGTTGAAAACTGAATACCTAACTGCATTTAACCTTGATTTCCCCTACTTATTTTAACTGAATCCCCGCCTGCTTTTTAACTGCCGTCAGAAGGTGGCGCTTTACTTTCACTCTCTAAATTAACAAAGTAAAATCTGATATTAAAGCACAAAGAAGAGGTATGAAATAGATGCTCGATTAGGCAAGTTAATCAACTTACATAATCGAACATCAATCCCAAACATTTTCTATATGTTTCTTAAACTTTAAATAAGTATATATAACCTCCATTTATTAATTTCCTTTTTCTAGATCACGGTGTATTTTTCTTTTTGCTCAAATATGCCGAAGCACATTTCAAGAACCGATCATATCAGGTTATACATAGAAATTATAAAATGAAGAAAGAAAATTCAAAAGGCAATTTTTCAAATGGTGTTACAAGACATAAAACATCACGTTTTACATTTACTTATAAAACATCACTTATTACAGTTTACAATAGTTCGTTTTGTAAGAAGCTTCTAATTTTTTTTTTGAATGATTGAAACAAGGATTGTTGAAAACTTATTCCTTTTTATTTTTATTTATTTCCTTTAAAAAAAAAAATGCCGCTTTTGAAACGTCCTAAGGATTGGCTTTAATATAATAAGAATGAACTTGATAATTTAATAAATTAGCTTTCATCCTGTTGTAAATGGGTTTGAAGGTAAATAATCAATAAATAACAAGAGTGTATAAATTTTAAATGAACATCTTCTTCCTTTTTTTATTTATTTTGTATGCAGTGATAAAAAATTCGAATTCAAAAGATGAAAAATATTTAAAGATCACAAGTACGATAATTAATAATATAATTTTTGCAATATTTCTTTGAATATACGCAAATTTTTTTTTCCTTGAAATCCAATAATATGGACTTGAAAATGGTCGAATTTAATGATTTGATTTTTTTTTATTTAATAGCTCATTCTTTCACCCATTCACTTCTTCAAGTGTATTTCAGTATATCATTAAAATTAGCCCAAAATATAAAATCATTTACGATCTGTTTAACAACCACATTCTAATTTAATTTACATTTTTTCTTTTGGCTAAATACTTTCTGAATATTAAATTGAATAGTTTTGATGATGATGTTGTTATATCCGCCTTACCACGGAAAGGGGGTGCAGTAGCTCCTGAGGGTAAGGACCTCTGAGCACCCGAGAGCAGAAGTCTGCAGCTGATATGAAGATGACACTCACACTCTTGCTTGCACAACCCCTTTTACAGAGTGGCTCTTTTACACCATAAATAGAACACAGGGTAGAGAACAACTATGCCCGAACCAGGATTCGAATCCGAGACGTCCAGATCACTAGTAAAACGTGCTGCCACTAGGCCGGAGCTAATTCTTTAAAATAAATAACCTTTTTTTTTTTTTTTCAAAATAAAGAAAAAAATGACGAAGCATCTGAAAAATTATATATAAAAGAAAAGAAAGAAAAAAAAAACTGAACAAAATTGTCAGCACAAAGGAAGAGAATATGACGATACAAGGTGGTGGCGCCATTGTCACCTTTTTGTCGCATTCCCGTTTTCACTGTTCATTTATTTCCGATCGTTTTTCAGTTTTTTATCTCTATCCTTTCTGACACGGAATAGAACACCACAGCTGCACCAAACGGACCATGATGGCTGCCCTCATAGCATTTAAACGTTTCAGCTACATAAATAAGGGATGAGAGAATAGATTTGCCCCTGCTGTTTTGTTTTTGACGGTTTTCAGCTTGTGAAAATATGAAAGATATAAATCTCTTTTATAACTACAATTTATTTGTTTATGGAATTTTATATTTACAAGGGATTCATGTGAGCCTTTTATGTACATATTCAAGGTGCGTATAATTGAAGAAAAACTGCGGAATGTAAAAGAAAAAAGTTGTTACATTATAAAAAATCTTATGTGAAATATTTTAAATGTCATAAAAGTAATCATAAATGTATCATTGTGTTAATTCTGTAGTTCCTTTCTATAAATATTTATACGTTAAATTTACGTATTACGTAAATTACGTATGTTGAGAAAGGAGCCCCTACAGCCACTTGGCACGCTAGAGGGCGCTGTTGTTTATGGAAATATAAGTATAAAATGCAATGGTTGCGAGAGAGGTTTGTTTTCAGCTGGTCCTCCACATCTATGGTCATTTGATTGTTTGAATAGAGTTTGATGTATTTTTTTTTATCATAATCTGTGTAAGTTGTTTAGTTTAATGTTGATGTTTAATGTCGTATTTTATTAAAGGAGTTTTAGTTATATTTTGAGTGTAATGAGTTAGTTTTTTATCAACGTATGTTATATCTTTATATAAAGATATAACAATTTTGTATTTAACTCTTAACTGAGAAAGTGAAAATTTAGGACTTAAATGGGGAGGGGCGGTCTACGAGACCGCATTTTCTTTACAATCAAATTAGATTTTCTAATGAAAGTATAGTTAGGAAAATCAGCCAGTGCTTTGAAGATATTTTTCTTAATATATAAATATGTTTTAGAAATTTTTTCAAAATATATTATCATTTAAAAAAACATAATTGGGTTTGAACATAAATTTCCTTCTTAAGTTACATGTTACAACAAATAATATACTGGAAAAAACATATTATTTTTTACGTTTTAAATCCTGTTTATTTTTCCAGTATACAAATAGAAAACAATATAATGAAAAAATTCAAAAATTATATGAAAAAATGACAACGAGTAAAATTGGCCCTTTTTTTAAGTGGCATTTTTGCTATGCAGAAACTTGTGAACATTCGTAACACGGTGTGCGTGGGCGTTTTAAACATACAGTATAAAAATCAGCCTGTAATTATATAGATATTTCTTAGGTATATTAATATATTTTAGAAATTTTTCTAAAATACATTATCTCTAGAAAAATTAATTATGTTTGAACATACATATCAGAATTTGTCTAATGCAAACTTTCATCGAAAAAAATCTTCTTTTTAATTACCCTCATCAGTAAAATGATTTTCTGCTTCATTTAAAATTCTGTGGAGCTCTGCTTCATAACGAGTAGGTTGGATGATATTTCGATGACTGAACACTAAAAGGGAGGTGCAGGCTCCCAGACATCGCGCATAGAAATAACTTAAATATTTTTAAAAAGTATCCTCTGAAACCGGTTGATAAAGTGCACGCGTAGTGAAGGTCACGAAAAATGATGCTACATGGTCAATCCATTCTATTGAACTAAAAATACAATAAAGGTGACTGACCAAAAGTCCATCCTTAGCGGTCTGAGATACTGCACTCTCCAGTTAACGATTAATAATGTAAAATCACGCAGATGAGCACTTTAATTATTGTAAATATATATTTTGTATTCTGAGAGATTCAAATAAAATTGTATAAATAGAAAGAAATTATGTGTTTGGAAATTAAGAAAACGGTAAACAGAATGTGGAAGTTTTAAAACAACGTATTCATTGATCATCAGGATATGAAAGGAATGCATATCGAAGGTGGAATTGTAGCAGTTTTTGCATACAGTATCGGATAAATTAGTGAAATGATAATATCTTCAGCCTAAATACTACGCCAGACCAAAGCTACAGAGAGGGAAAAACGACTTAAAACCGAGTTGCAGAAATGGAATATGAAATAAATAATAAAATTAAAAGCCAGTGCAAATTATAACAAAGCTACACTAATAGGAGATAAAGAAAATAATAAATAATAAAGAAAAGGATTAAACAAAATTTTAGCGTCCGTGGAACTCGACTGGTGTGTTTGAACTGTATCAAGTGACGCTACATTTGCTGCGGGTTTATGAGGATTGCCAGCTGAAGCCTAAGCCACTGTTGGGGAGGGATGGTGATATCAAAGAATACGATTTAAGTGAAATGTGTTAAAACTTCTAAATTAAAAAGTGACTATAGAAAGGAAGGCTATTAAAGTGAAAAAATTGATTAAATGATCAATAATTAATGAGCATATGTTTTTGAATGAAATATGCACCATCCTAAAATGAAAAAAAAAAAAAAGACATTTCTGTCTTTTTTGAGTGTAAGATCGACAATGTGGGTCATTATGTCATGGGTATGTACATGGGTCTTATTAATGAATGCGTTAGTTGTGTATTATTTCAAAAATTGCTTATGTATGTACAAAGAAAAAAAAATATGGGAATGTCAAGTATACGACATACTCTATAGTATCCCCCCCCGAAAAAAATCCTCAGAAAATTCAATTCAGTCTGATTTACATAAGCAACTATACTACCGAGGTCTGTGTGAGAAAATGTCTTTAAAAATGTCTGTGTTAAAAATGTCTTTTTTTATGTATGAAACATGAATAAGAAAATTAATCATTTAATTTTATAATATCACAAGCGCCATTTAAAATAAAATTATAGATAATTCTTTGAATGCAACTAAAGTCACTTTAAAAAGCGTTATTTTTAATCCCCCCTCCAAAAAAAATCCTCTGCATCACTAAATTTAAGTAGATGCATAATACTAACTTATTGGATCTTGAATGATATACTTAAAATGTTGTATAAAAAATCAACCATTTAAATTGCAAATTTATTCAATTTAAAATTCTTTGATCAATTTAAATTACGTTCTTAATCAATTTAAGATTATGACTTAATTTTTATTTTTCTTAAAGGATATATTTATACATTGAATGAAATTGGAGTAATTAGAACTTTACAATGTCCTAAATAGATATGATGAAATTACTGTTCAATGTGATAGCTAATAGCTTCAATAGAACTCCGATGTGGATTCATTTGTTGTTTCTTCTTTAAATTCCTTGGTTCATTGGATTAATCGAAATAACATTAAGGATAACAGTTACTTTTAAATGTTATTTAAACTTCAAAATAATTATCATTGGTTGCTTATTACTTCCGATTTACAGATATTCACAGAAACTTAAATTTTAAAATGGAAAGAAAGTATGTCTGCATTTGAAGACGATTAAAATAAGTCGAGGGCGTTCCGATACCAAATCCTCATTTGGCTTCGAAAATGACTGAACATTAATGCAATTAAATAAAACTGAGTTCTGAGATAAGTTGGAATGTTTTGTAAGTATTTGAAAAACAATTAAACTCAAACTAATCTTTTTCAATTCATTGTATTATCTGATACATGGCATATATACTAAAACATCTTAGTACAAGAGGTAATAAAAATATATCACATTTTAAGCTGTATTTTTGAAAAAAATTATTTATACATCTCGAGAAAAAAAATTTAAAAACAGAAAATAAATCAAACTTTTAAAATCCTTGTGCATAATTTAATTTCAGATTTTAAGAGTTAGGTAATAAGTAATAAAAAAAAGTGTGTTAAAAATTCCATTATAACTTTTGAAAATTTGGGACAAAATGTTCTTAATAAAAAGTAATTATTTTTGTTATTTATTTTATAATCTGAGCACATCAAAGTTTCTTGTAATTTAATTCAAAATTACAAAAATGTCTAATGTTTCTCATAACATTTAATGAAAATAAATCCTATCAGAATTCAAAACTTAAGCAGATTTAATTAGATTTATTCTTTTTCAAAAGATGTATCCATATGCACAAAAATTGAAATGTGTAATGAATTATCTGATATTTCACTTCGCGAGATTAAAAAAATACAATTAATGCTATATTTATTATTTATTTTAAACCGTATTCATGTCTCAACAGATGTCATGCATTTAAAAGATCTACCGGTTTGATTTTATTTAGAAAGTGCAGGTGACAGAAACGTTTTATGAATTTAACTATATTAAATATGCGATGCAATTTTTACAGTTTTGAAACATAATTTTCAACTTTAATTTAACTCATATATATATATATATATATATATAGATAGATAGATAGATAGATAAAGATCTAAGAAAATCCACAGTTTCCTTCCATGACTATCAGAAAATATCTATGTTTAAAAAAATGTTTTAATTTTAATTTTGTAATTTTATATAAATCCATGAATTTTTTCTTTAATGTGAATAAGAATTAATTCCATTAATTAATGCAAATTCCATTAATTAACACAAATCAATTTTTATTGCAAGAACTTTAATTACTCGAAAGAATAGGGAAAGTCTGTATGATGAAAGAATATGCTAGTTTTATACACATGTTATGCTTTGAATAAACTTAAATTACTAGTGTAAAATGAAAAATTGATTAAAAAAATAATAATGCTTCTAATTATGCAACGGCATTTCTGAAACAAAAAACAATATTGTAAGCAATTGGACATAAATATCTAAATATCCGAAAGTAATTTTATAAACATCAGTCTCGAACGTCGTTATACATCTTAAGCTCAATTGCCCATCTTGATTTTACAAATTTAAATAAATTCAAACAAAATCTATGCAGCATTACCCCCAGTACTAGATTTATTTAATTTGAAAGATCAATTGAGCGAAAAATATCAAAAAAAAGAAACAATAAAACTTAAAAGTTCAATAATTTTTTTCTTTGTTTCCTTTTCTATAAATAATCATTGAATAAATGCTGACATCATTTTATGCAGTTGCAAAAAAAGATATTTATCCTAGTTTCCTATCTCTTCTTACGAATAAGAATGTATTGCACAGTTCAAAAGGTTGAATAACAACGCTAGCGAGTTGAAAAATCGGTGCAACAATTTGTTAGCGTTACTTTTCTTTATTTGAAGGATTTTCAAATGGTTTTTCATTCAAGTCTTATTTACATGCAGGGATTGAAACAAATGTTTTTGATGTTCAGTCTCAGGAAAGAGAGATAAGATATCTTTAGAGAACTGAATTCTGTTTAAAGGAGACATTGATTCTCTCATAAAACCTGTCTGTTGGTATTAAGGAAAATAACATTGAATTTTGTGTCGAAGAATGGGAAGTGGTTGCTCCAAGGGCAACATATTAATTTTTCATTGTATTTTTATAAGAGAAATACTAGATGCTGTTGCAGAATAGAAGTCTGGGCGTTTTAAATTTTTATGTAAATTCTAATTTAATTAGTATTGAATAAAACATAACAATATCCATGATATTACATAAAATTAAAACAGTGCCCTGCTTTATGACAATTTTCTTGAATAATAATATAAATGGCCACCCACTATGCACTCAAATAACGAACACTGTGATTATTGCAAAAAGGAGCTTTCTTACTAGTGCTGATCAATATATTTTTAAATTAATTCCTGCTTTGTAAATTAAAGTTCAACCGAATCATGATAAAATTCCATAATGCAGTGTTATGTGAATATCAGTGCAACACAATAAATTGAGTTACTGGAATGGAGTTTACAAATTGTCTTTTAAAATTTACAATTTTATAAATTTCCTTTATAAACAGTAGTAGTGTATTTTTAAATGAAGCATTTGATGCAGAATCGGCAAATCTGTTTTCAGTGTAAAAAAGTATTCACTGTTTCAGATATTATTTATCGGTATATTAATAAAGCAAAATCTAAGAATAAATAAATGATTTACTTATATCATAGGAGATTTTGTATCGAAATATTCGAAAGAAATTTTTTGCAATTACATTTATAGGAGGAAAACATAAAACCATATCTTTGATACCTTAACACTCAAGATCTTTCAGGTTGATGTCATGTGGAGATTTGGAAACTGCATAATGTTTTTTGTAATTTTTTTTTTTTTTTTTGGCTGCCAGTGGCTCAAAATTACTTCGCTTCCGATTGCATTATGAGTATTTTGAAAAGATAAAAAACTGATTCCCTTATTAAAGGCAATAATTTTAGCAGATGCACAATTATTGCATTTTTCAATTTAAATAATCTGTATTATCTTTGAGGAATATTTTCCTTATTGGAACTTCCCAATTTCACATTTAAACATTTTATTACTTATAGCACGAATACAAATATTTAATTGAGTAACTGGGAATTAAGGTAAAGAAATCTATCATCTAAAATTTTATTTTTAAAATAAATCTAAAAACCTGATGAATGTATTGATATCATTAATTTTCATGCCTTATATTAATTTAATATTATGTAAATAGCATTTTATTTTTATTTTAAATAATTTTTATTGTAAATAAATTTTTTTAAGTAACATATCGTTTCTTGAAAATTATGCTGACAAATATGTCGCTATAAAATCCAACGAATTAGATGATCATTGTGAAAACATCATGGTATACATTGAAAATACATTCTATACACAGAATTTTAATGAATACAAAGAGTAATTCATACATGGCATCTTTTGTGCACCTAAATAACAATTAGGCTCCTTAGAAACACTTTTTAAAATAGAATCCTTTCACTTATGCAAGTAGTGAAAAATCCTTGCTATTGCCATATGATCTTTAAGCAAATAATTTGAAGTGAATAGAAGATAGTTCAAATATTCCTTAGAATGTTTCCACAAAAGAAACTAATATATTGCCGGAGGTAATGCAAATGTTTTTCTTTACTTTACACTGAAGGCATCATTTGCTTAGTTATACAAAGAGAGACTTACTTTAGAAACTTCCTTTAAAGTTTTCAAAGTGAAATCCATTTCGTCTCAGTCTACCATTTTACATTTCCTCTGCATTAAGTTCTTATAATCAGTATGTTCACTGAAAACCGTTCCTCACTAAACTAACAAAGAGGAAAGGTTTCAGTTTGTATTTTTGAAGATTTCCACGAAGTATTTCTACATCTATCGCAATCTTCAGTTCCTTTGCAATTTCAAATAATATTAGGCTAGTATATTAAGCCTAAAGTTAAGATTCTCTTGAAACAATTTGCTGCTGTTCTGAATTTCTTTAATATGAAAATATACAATTTGGAATAAATATCGTTTAAGGGCAAGTGCCTTTTTTGTTCTTATAAAATAGAAAGAAATCTTCATGAAAATAGTCCACTTTGTTATAGAATTTCATTTTATTCTGTATGCATCTTATATTGATTAGTACATCGGTTGTTATCGAAAAGCGAATGCAGTTTTACCAGTATTTGAAAATAAATATCGTTTGGAGGAAAATTAGAGATAATAAATTGATCCAATTGAAAAACAATTGTTTTTCACTCAGCCATTTCTTAAATTTATTTTTCTATGCTTTTCGTAATTAAAATAATTCATTTTATTAATATGAATATGAAAGCCTGATCAATGGAATTTATCTTCTCATTCTTCTAAATTCTAGAATTTATCCATTATAGAAAAAAAAATGTTATGAATGTATACTGACAGAATTTCACATGATTTAGCTAAACTATTGAATTGTTAAGTGTTACATAGCATGGATTAAATATTATTTTCTAAATTTTAGTGTCACAATTGAACAATTGAAAACATTACCAAAATGTGTGTCAGTTGATATCCAAAATAGAATTAAATTGACTCAATTTTAAGATATATTATTTATAAAAGTAATAATTTATTTTCAAAACTGCATTATTAATTTTTTTTATATTCTTTGCAAAATCAACTCTCAAATGTTATATTAAAACCGTTTTTTTCTTTTTTTCTATAAGTAAACCTATTTACACACTGAATTATACCTCTTTTTATTTCCCTCGGAAACACCAAGGTTAGTACATAAAAACTTTAGCAAATTCAAGAAAGACGAAATTTAAAATACGAAAATGATTGCTCTTAATTTAATCAAACCGATATGTGACTAAAATGAATTGCAAGAATTTCAGACACGTCTGACTTTTCTAGATTTTCAAGTGCGTTTCTTTTTATTTATCTAGTTCCAGTTACAGAAGTAAAATACATTTCTTACCGGACAACTTTAAAATAAAATAAAAGTTCGCTTCGAACTTTGAGTAATAAACATTACAGAAAAACTTCTTTTCAAAAATAAACAAAAAAAAATGCATACTCTTTATACTGTGTCTGGAAAAGGATTTTTCCTTTCTGAATTCAATTATTTTGTCTCTCTATTTTACTGCAATGTTCAAGTTACACTCTAGCGATAATCTGAATTAAGTATGATATTTTAAAATATCATATGTGATATTTTAAAATCTAATTTAAACTTAATTAATTTCCTAATTTTTAGCTTAATTCAGCACATATTAACTTCATTCTAAAATATTCTCTTATTTCCTGATCTCATTCCACTTTTTCTATTTAATTAATGACAAAGCTCTGTAAAAATGTTTTCGTCACCGGTTCCCACGATCCGAGTGACGTTATAAATAATTCGCAAGTTAAGACATTCTTTTAAAAGATCCCTATAATTCTCTTACCTAAATTCGACACATGTAGGAAACCCCTATCAAAATCTCACAGTATATAAGCGCTGGGAAAAATATTTTCGCTCTTTTGCCCCTTTTTCTCTGCCTTCTGCTCTTGTGCCACACTTTGAGCGGACGTGTTTTGTCTGTGCTGGTTGTACATAAACTATGCCTCCCGGGATGAAATAAAACGAAGTTTAAAATTCAAATTGTCTTCCCTGTGTTCGGCCACCAAAATACTTAAAAAATCAATGAGTTTAGTTGTCAAGAATTTTTTTTTATATATATGTAAAAGAAATAAAATGTTTAACTTTAAATTTTACAAAATGTATTGCCTATGTTTATATCTACGCAATTAACCCCTTTTTTAAGTTATTTACTTTTTGATATTTATTATCTTGTTTTATACCTAATTTCAAATTTTTTACCATATGCAATGTATGGTATCTTCCCTAAAAATATCTTTATGCAAAATCTTTATCATTTTTTTTAATAATGTATTCACGTCCTTTTACCGATTAACTAGCGTAGAACTTTTAAATGAAGTATTCGCTTTTAAAGAACAAATAAAAATGCATTTAAATATTTATTGCTGATTATGGGAAAATTTCATGCATTCTAACAATTTTTCATTGAAAAAGTAATAAAAAAACCCATGCCATTTCCTTAATTAAATTTCCTTGCAGTTTATTAATAAATACATAATGTATACTCAATGCATGATCAGCAAATTCCTTGTCTTAAAGTTATGTTATAATTAAAAATGGAAATAGCTGCATTGATTATTAGAAATATTTAAAGCAAAAATTCCAATAATGTCAAGGCTATTGATTTTATGTCCTTAGATTCTGGGGGGAAAAAGAAAAAGAAAACTCATGAAAAACTATTCCGTACGTTCAATATTTCAATATGCTGTTTGAAAACCCTCTTGCTGAAAGTAAGCTTCAGGTATAAAGGCTCTTTAATGTTAAGAGAACCAAAAAAATGTTTAGTACATTTTGTAAATTTTGGACCATTTTAAGTATATTATATTCATTTTCAAGGCAAGAACAATATATATTTGTTCCCTTAAAATCTGGAAAGATGGAAACGTGCCTTTTCTAGTTGCGTATCGTTTGAAAAGCCGCATGTAAGAGAACTTCCGATTTAATAATTTTACGTTATAGGACAATGTATAATAAACGAATTGAATTTATGAGTTGAATAATGAAAAATTGAGTTGTAAAATAACTGATATGTTACTTGTTATAGATAAAAATTCAAGTTTAACGCTATTCACTTTTCTATACTATTTAACAAAAGATATATTTTTAGACACATATCAATAATCTTAATATTAATCTAATATTCATTAAGAATCTAATTAAACAGAAATCTAGCAAATATTAAAACAAACCAGAGGTTTTAATTGACAACAGTGTTAAAAAATTAAAATTAGAAAGCGTGAGCATGCACCAACTTGAAATTTTGCAGAAACTGAATATTTTATTATGATTGTATGTTATAAAATTAAAGAATAATTGTAACAACAGCTCAAATTGAATAAATATGAAGTTCGTTACATTTATTTAATGCATTATTAAACTCGGTAACTAATGTTAATAAATTATCATTCTTTTATACATTATACAAATATGATCGCTTTGTAAATACCCAATTTATAAATCTTTTAATTGAATAGTATTATCCGGTTGACTTTTGATTCTTAATTTTTCCATTTCTCAATCAGTGCCAAAAAATTTTAGTACTTATTCTTTTTCACTATGTATTTTTTTAGTCCTCTATAATCCAATGTTGCGGAAAGAATTTACAAAAATAATATATTAGTATACATGTTTTACTAGCATCACTAAATGTTATGATTGCGAACTTTTTAATATGTTTTATGTTTAATTTAGTTTAGTTATATTAACGTCCCGTTGTAAAGCAAAGCTAGGGCTATTTTGGGACGGACCACGTAATTTTGAACCGCGGTCAGATGAAGAGGACGACACCTGAGCTGGCACCCCCCTCTCCACGCCACACCACACCAGCGGGAGGACGTTTGGTCTGACGGATTTAACGTGTAACAGACCCCGTTACACGACGGTTCTTCGGTGGAAACGGGTCTCGAACCTGAAATCCTACGACTCACAAGCCGAGACCTTACCACCAGGCCACCGCGGCCTCTTTAATGCGTTATATACTAAAATATGAAAAAAACATTCAATTACACTTTCCAGTAAAGATTCATTAATCGGAAGCTAAGATGAAAAGATAATTTGAAGACATTACGCTTCTTTAAATCTCATCCTCATTTTCTTTTTTTGATAACACGAATATTTTCATAATCATTATTAGCATTAACCTATTAAATTTCCTTTCTCTGTGAATGTAAACTCACTTTCCATATCGTTATTTTACAGTATCTGTATCTATTTCATCGATACTTTAATCTCATACTTATAATATCTCCTCTTACTTTCATAATGGCATACTATATGTAATATACCGGAACTGTTAAGTAGTATTTTGATGGTTATGATATTTTTGTAACATTCACATTTAGTGGTATTAACAAAGTATCAAGCAGTTATAAAAGTTATTAAAAATCCAATACATAATTTCTCATCGCATACAAAAATCTATTTGCATAATTGAAAGGAAAAATTTGTGAAATATAAAACTAAAAATATTTTTAAAGACAATATTTCAAAAAAAAGTATTAATTGTGTTCTTAAATTCTCTATCTAATATCATTAATTCATTTTGTTAACCGCTAGTATCTAGTTGCCTTATTAACAACCTTTCTAAGGTATCTGAAAACAGCAGGAGTAGTCTTTCCTTTTCAACAATAGTTATGAACTCTAGAATTTTGACTCGAATCCAACATTTCTACTGAATCTACCATGCAAATATGTTTTCTAAAGCTTTTCTGTTGGCAATATGAAACCAAAATTTGACACGGTATTACAATTATAATCCCAAGATAACAAACCGAATTTAAGTAATTTATATCATTCCGTTTATGAAGAATTGCATTTTCAAGAAATTGAAATTACAGACACATAGACAGTCGATCCTTTGACAGAGTTCGTTTGAAATTTGATAAGAATAAAAATATTTTGGTTTCTAAATCAGCATACCAAATTTTATGTACTTAATTATTTTTGTTATCTTGTTCACTTGTAACAGAACAACCCGGCAA
This sequence comes from Argiope bruennichi, assembly GCF_947563725.1. Classification (NCBI taxonomy): domain Eukaryota; kingdom Metazoa; phylum Arthropoda; class Arachnida; order Araneae; family Araneidae; genus Argiope; species Argiope bruennichi. The sequence continues at coordinate 81,231,283 of NC_079159.1, read as the reverse complement.
ACCTGTTGCTCGTACAAACGGATTTCGTTCAAATTTGATAAAAATATACAAAATTGGTCCTAAATCGACATATTAAATTTCATTCGTTTGGTTCAAATCGTTTTTCAGGTATCTTGTTCATAGACAAATAGACTAACTGTAGAGACATACACATTGCCAAAAATATGTTTCTCGAACTCAAGGAGATCTGAAGTTTGAAGATTTTCTCTATGCTTCGTATACGAGGAAGTCTAAAAAAGTGAGTGAAACCCACATTCTCTATGGTCTTTCATCTCCTTTCAATGATAACTTCTGTTCATTTTTATTACTTTCTTGTTATTTATATTTACACCGTGATCTCCCAAGAAGCATACAATATTTACAGTATGTGATAAATCCTCAGGGAAATAATGCATGTTTGTAGAGTTGCATAGATGGATGTATTTGAGACCATAAGGAACATTCCAGTAGCGCATTAGTTGAGACATATATTCTACGGCAGTTGCCTACTAATTGAAACAGTGAAGCATTCTAGAAATGAATGTTCATTAAGTCTTTTTTTTATTGTTGCTAAGTAAATAATTAGAGAACTCACGTTTTTTAATTTTTTTTTTTTTTTTTTTGCTTCCTGTTTACTTATATATTTTTGCCTCACTTCTATATCTCTGATTTTGATGTATGTTTCGATTTATCTTTACTATTACCATGAAATCCACAAACATATATTTGATACCTTGAAGAACTACAGTATCAACTGACGGTTCAGACCACTTGAAATCCACTGTTATTTCAAGAGATGAATACAGATGTTAATTATAATTTAAAAATGTAGTTTATAGCATATATAACTTATGTAACTATTCATTAATATTTTGCAGTTGTGAATTTAAAAAGGATTGATACATTGTTTTATTTTAAGATTATATATATATATATATATATATATATATATATCGTCTTGAAAATTATAATAACAAAAATAATTTATTATTTTAACTAAATTTGATTACATTTTTTTATCTCTCATATAGAAAGAAAGCAGATTTTATCTCTCATATAGATAAAAAGCAGATTATAAGAATGAATGAATTACTCCTCTTTAAAGTAAAAGTTTTCTCATTACAGTAAATGCTCTATAAACGCAAGTCAGTTTTATAAGTTCTCTAAAGGTGATCGCATTTCTCTGTATTTCATTACTTAAATGGATTCACTCAAGTCGCTCATTTCCAAGTAACTAAAGTGAGAAAGTTGCACATAGGTTTACCCATCAAACATTACTCGTTTTATTAATGAGTCTGGTGGGTTATGTTGGCCTGTACTCAACTCATAAAGATTAATGTTATCTTAACTGCTGGTGGTTCTATTAAGTGATACTTAAAGGAAATATATTATCCTTATCTGATCGCTATTCATTGTACTTGAATGAAGAAAATTATTAAAATCTAATGAGAGAAACTATACGATTGTAAATTATGTGTTTAAATTAACGTTATTTTTTCTGGATTTTAAATACAGAAATTTCATTTTTCTTTCAAGTCTTATCTTTTATTAACAGTTACCTGCATCATTATTTAAATCACATTTCGTACATATTCATTACTCATATTTGTTTTTCTCAATGGACTTAAAGAATGAGATTAATCTTATCTTATTATGTTCTTATCATCATAATGAAGCATTAAAGAAAAAAGTGCTTACGAAAAGTAATGTAAAAATATTATGTGAATTTGTGACTATAGAGATACATTGTTAATCTCCATATATCCCATTTAAACGAAGTTCGTAATCTTCTCATAAAATGTATATTTTTGCTGATAAACAAGAATTTATTTTCTCCATATTTCTAGATATTGGAGGATAAAACTTCCTGTAAAATTATAAATTCCTTTAAAAACTTCATTTTATAATAAAGCTATCTAATAAGCGTTTTTAATTTCAGCTTTCAATAATAGTTAACATTCAATTAAACATTTTCAATATCTGAAAAATAAGATTGTATGAAAGATTATCCATTCCTGTGAGTTCTAATTTATAATAAACACATCCAATTATTCCAATATTATTATATAAATGAATGAAGTTTCGGCATTGAACCCAATGAAAGGAAACCATTTTAATATGACAGAACTATATGCATTTTTTGTAATATTTTCTAATATAATATATTCAAAGCATATTATGAATCTATATTAGAATAAACAAAAAAAATTGCTTGTTTTAAAATATTCGTCAGTTATTAATTTTTTTTCTTTATTCTCATGCTTAAAATTTGTAATTTTTCAAAAAAAAAAAAAAAAAAAAAATGCATATTTTCCTAAATATGTATTTTTTTATTTTCTCTGTAAAAACTGTTAAAAATTTTATTCAAAAGTTTTATGATATATGATTTTATATTCAATCTTTCTTTCATTTGCATGAAATTTGCTTTTTTCTTTCATTTGCATGAAATTTGCTTTTTTCTTTCATTTGCATGAAAAATAGATAATTAGATAAAATAGATAAAAAGTAAATAGATAAAATAATAAATAGATAAAATAAATAATAGATAGATAAATAGATTTCTTTAGAGATATGAATAATGATTTCTTTTTTGTCATTTAATGGCGTTACGCAAAACTTTTTAAAACTCTATTCCGCATGACAAAGAAAGAAACAGAAACAAAAAAAACTATAAATCCTTTCTAACAATTATATTTCCATAAAGCCTTAAAGCATTACTTTTCAAATCGCAAAACAAAGAAAGTTTTGAATTGCAAGTGATTCAATATATGTTTACCATTTGCGTAAGACTGAAATTCAATTGAATTCATGTATATTAATAAATGCAGTCAGAAAATTTATTTATCACCTTTCATACTGTTTATATGTTAATTGTTTGAACGCAAAGAATATAATTTCGTTCATATTCTTTGATTCTTTTTCTAATATACTTTTCTGACCCTTCCTCAACTCAATTTAATTTATAACATATTTCTTTCTTATATATATTTCCTTTGCAGTCATTAAAATTATTATTTAGGAATCGTTTCCAAAATTATTCACATTTCAAATATATCTTTTTCTCGCATCATCTGATTTTTCCGTCTTTGACTCTTGTTCTTTTCCAGTGTAAATTTGTGTTTACAATGCATACGAAATTTTACTGTCACATAAAGTCCATATTTTGACCCCATATTTATATGACTTACTTGATGTATACTGTTTGACCACAAAATTCTACTAATTGCTCATCTACAGTAGTAATGCGTTGTACATGCGTGACACCTTGAGATTTTATTTCAGCTGTAATTAAGTCAACAGGCAGATTAAATATTTCTCCAGAAGTGATAACGCCCTTCGATATATTTAATGAGTGGTGGGGGCTGACACTGAAAAGAACTGTTGGAAAGACTTTTAATTTTTGAATTTGGTGAGCTTGCTTACTAGAATTAATCTCTACCAGCGTCATCAGAACGCATCTTACGAATAGATGTTACATCACAAACTGTTGCGGTGATCGATTTTTAAACTAAAAATGGCGACACGATTTCAAATGTTTCCTTTTTTTCGGAAATACTTTTCAAAACAAAGCATGTATCAAAGTGATTATCTAAATTTGAAGACGTAGGTACAAAATGACGCCCACTGAAGGGACCCTTATAACGAGGAGCCATATGATATTGAAAAAGATTCAGGCCCGACGGCACTGCCCACCAAGGAGCCCGACAAGGGAAGGCAATTACCGGCTCTTTTCCAGCCTCGGCATCCACCTTAGTGCTAGCCGGAACCTATATGCTCAGAGTTACTCCCGGGTACAGAGACCATCTTTAATGCCAAACCCAAGGAGTAATCCCTTCGCTTGATCCCTAGCAGACTAATAACTTAGGTTGCTAGCTACCGGCCAATTGATGTACAGGGGACCACAGTGCACCGCCCGTCTAATGGGTCGCCACACATAGCGAACGCGTGGGGGTTTTGACTGTTCATTAGAAGCAAGAAGCAAACAGAGTGGAGACAGTTTCTCATGGAGAGCTCCCGTGCTTGCCGTCGAGGGAAGGAAGGACCAAGCAGACAGTAGAAGACGTAGGAGAGAGTGAAATGAAAGGGTGTAAAGATCCATGGGAACCTCGGGATTATGACATCCGTACTCACCTATAGTAGGTGAGCCCTTGAGGGGATAATCAAGAAGCATTGCATAATTTGAAAAATAAGACCTATCTATTTTCTTTTTCTAAAATTTTTTTAACAATCTCCTGAACTGAATTATGAATTCCGAAGGATCTTGATCTAACATATGCATAAACGCGGGACCATGAGATTATTTCACACTATGTACAAAAAAAAAAAAAAAAAAAAAATCTGAATGCCGATAGCATAAAATGTATATTAGAACGCGTTTGCCAATTATAACTTGATAAAAAATACAATAAATAGTAACAACAACTCTTGACTAGACATTCTAGGAACGACTATTGTCAACGTATCTGATCACAAAGAAAAAAATGTAAAAAAAAATCACATAACCTTTTCCATTGAAATTTCTTGTGTGAAACACCAAATTTTGGAAACAAAACGATGCTTTGATATACTGCTTTAAAGACCACTAAGATAAACATTAGATACACCACAAAATGTGAAGGTTTCCCTTTCTTTCAGGGACAAAGAAGAAATATCTGAAGGAAATAAAGGCAAAGCACGAAATATATTCCATTGGCTTCTTAGGAATCTGAACCCTCTTTCCTAAGTATTAAGGTTTCTCTCTGAATTATTCAAGGTCTAGTCTTAAGAATTTTCTTATTCCGTGTAAAATTCTTATTGCTGAAATGGCATAAGTCAGAGCGAAAAAAAGTTACTCTTAGAGACACTATTGCTTTTTAATTCATGTATGTGTGTGAATACATTAAGTGTGATGTAATTTCCAATACTATATTAGAATCTCGATTATTCATTCATCTACATTTGACCTCTGTACAATCCGAAAAAGTTAAGAATATAATTTTCTGTATCAGAATTTGTTACAAATCAATTTGCCAAAGCTCTTAAAGCAGGAGTCTTCTGCCTTTCTTTTCCGCGTAGTGTGAATAACAGAAGTTGAGTCATATTAACCAATGAGTTCATTACGTTTCTTCTTGATTAGTGCAATTATTTGTAGATTAACAGTAAAACAACTTAAAATGCATTTTGTATGAATTAAATTTATATGTTATGTAAATGTTTTATTTATTTTATTATATAACAATTCTGTCCAGTGTGCATTATTATATACTAAATACAATCGAAATGTGTTATTTTATTCTAAATTTCAGAAATTTTAATTTTATTTAAATTTTTACAATATTTTTATTCCTGCCCATTCAGTTCCTATCATAAATAGTTAAGTCTTATAATACCTATATAAGATAACTTTTACTTTAATATCGAAAATTTTAATATCGGGTGTTACTGAAAAAAGCGTTTTAAATTTATGTGTATGTTTAAAAAGTGAGCATTTTTTTAACCCTCCAACTATTCAGTCATTTTACATTTGGCATATCTTTCCATTTCATTACACGATACTATATTTCCTTTTTTTTATCTAAGTGTATGCCAAAATATCAATAGTAGAATTAATAAAAGGAGAATGCCCTATCTCAATAGCAGGTTAGAAAGGGCATTCTTTCACTGAATGGTCTTGTTTAAGAGAGCTAGCAGGGACATTTTATATATGTGTCAGCTACTCCTTTAAGGTGGAACTATGAATTTTCACAAGTAGCAATATGTATACCGGCTTTCATAAAATTGTGTCTTTTCAACCTTTATGCGCAACAGGTTTAGTTTAGTTTAGTTATATTAACGTCCTGTTTTGAAGCAACACTAGGGATATTTTGGGACGGACCTCGTAATTTTGAACCGCGGTCAGATGACGTATGTGCAACAGGTGAAATATCGTGTAGTTTTTCAGAATGCTAGATATTTCAGAGCATCCGTGTAATGATCTGAATGTACTCATGTAATTTGAATAAAATTGAGATTCAAAATATAAGCTAAGTTGTGGACCCTATGCAAGGGAAAGTTCACAAAGTCCGAAAAATCTCTTCGTCCATCTGGGATGCCTTATAAATTTTGAATTTTTCAGATGTTTTATCCATCAAAATATAATGATATTTTTGTATCTTTTAGAGCTTATAGACCTATTTCTAGTGAAAATGATGTATGTTAACTTATTATTAAAAATCTAGAGTTAATCAATTTTCTTATAATGTGCATTTGTTTTTATATAGAATAAAACTCAATTTTAGTCCGACAAGCATTTAAGGTTCTTTTTCTACACTGTACTTTATTTATTATCCATTCTCTGCAAAGCGAATTTCTTTAATAACATCTTTCTTTCTTCTCTAGTTATTTTTGTTGAAATTCTGAAGAAATAAAAATTAAGTTAAAGAAATAATTTCATCATGTTATGTATTTTTACTGTGATCATCGATGAAATGAAAAATTCTGTTTTTATTGGAATTGCAGTTATTAAAAGAAACTTGAGTAAATTTAGTTCCCAGTTTTAAACCTAAACGCCATAAGCGAATTTATAATTCTACACCTTGTTACAACATACTCTTTTGGTTTGTATCTCTGACAGTCATTGTTTATGTAGTATTTAATAAAAAAAAACTTGAAAATTATTTATTTATTTACTTTATATTTACTATTTTTATTTTTCATGCCTCGGGAAGATAATCAACATATAAGGTGAAGATATTATCAAAAATAAAAAATGATAAATATATAAAAAATGTGGATAGAAATTCATTCACAAAAAAATCACTTGAATAAAATTCATTTTTTTTTCTATTTTTAACTCATTTCTTAGCAAAAAGATTTGACCAAAGGGCTAAAATCTTACATGCTCTATAATATCTAAGGTTTTCTTTTACATACTTTTTCTGTGCATAGTAAAGAAATGAAATTGTTTCTATCTAAAAACATCTTTTGTTTTTGTCAGCAACGCTGTCTAAAGAGAAAAAGGATAACTTCTCAATGACAACAAACAGTGTTGATTAATGGCTTGGTAGTCCTTTTGTGAAAACATAGGGAAAAGAAACAGACTATTATCCTCCGAAGTCTAATTTTTTAGCTAAGAATAGGTATATTTTTCTTTCTAATTCTTTACAGTCTTCTCGATAACAGGCAGTAATCTCCTGACCGTTTACTATACATGTTTTTGAAAATGTCTCATAATAAAATTGCTGATCTTTTGTTTCAAAAATAAACTAAAATAAAGCCTACGTATTCCCTGATATAGAGAATGTGGTGTTTTCTTCTGGCAAAAATAAAGGGCATAGAATGCTAATAATTAAACATGCACAGGGTAATCATATGCCTTAATATCACTCACATTTTTCTGATATATTTGAAGATATACTCCATTCAAAGAAAAACACAAAATGGTGTTTGAAGAAAAATTAAATTCTCAAATAATTGCCAAGTGAGATAAAAAGAGTATAGCTCTAAAGAATATTTGACTTAGGAATATATATTTTGATATATGAAAATAAGCAAAAATTAATAAGCTAATAATTTTAAATTAGCATAAGTTTATTTTGATCAATTATATACTTTACAGATATTATATCTTCTTTTATTATTATATCTTACAGATATTATATCTTCTTTTATTATTATATCTTACAGATATTATATCTTCTTTTATTATTATATCTTACAGATATTATATCAGATATTTGATCAATTATATCTTCTTTCTGCAAATCAAGCGAAATTTGAAAACATGGATTTTTGATTTATATTATCATATAATCTTTATTGATGCTAAAAGTAAATGTGTGCATATATAGTCAGGCCACTATATCTAGATCTGTTACATTCAGTTATATCATAAAAATATCATTTACTATAACGGTTGCACTGAAAGTGTGTAGCTTATAGCGATGTTTTAAAATTTTTATTTAAAGTTAATGTAACTGAAAGGTTGCATTTAGCATACTAGAATACAAAATCAATTTTAATAATCTCTTTAATTTTAGAAAATTGAAATCATGACGCCACAGGTTTGTTTGACCTACATCAATCTCATTGGAGAGAACCCTTATATCTACAAGGAAAAGACTTTGGCCAGATAGCGTTGCTGAACGTTACTTCGAGGAGTTTGAGCAAGTGTTTGTGGAACCAAATAGACGAGATTGTGTATCTGGAACATATTATGAGATTAGACAGGGATAGTAACGATATCGATGAAATGGTAGGCGAATATAGTCAGAACTATAGAAAAACTCAGGGAGCTATATTCGAGAGGAAGCTGAGTCAAAATAAAAATTATAGATGAGGAAATAATAGACTCATCAGAGCTATAATCTTCCAGTGAAATGAGCGAGATGCTAAAATCTTGAAAAATTATTGCGTAGTTTGTTAAAAATCACCCCCCCCCAATAAGGCAATAACCGTGAGCACTATAAATTTATTTAACGATAATGCTGTGTCTCAGTTTCACCGAATTTTGAAATATACCCCAAAACAAATATCTTTAGACATTTTTTTTTTTTTTGTAAAAACATTGGGTCATACATAATAAATTACATTATTATAAATTTATTTAAATACTTTTGTGGAAGGAACTAATTCTTCTAATTACAAACATTCCTATAGAAAAAACTTGTTTCGCTTAACGTATTATTCCCTGTACTGTTATCTCTAAATTAATAAAAAAAAATCTAATAATTAGCAGCTTAGTGTAAAACCAGGGACATTTGATATCAAAAACTCAACATTATGATAAAATAAAAAGAATTATTTACCAGTTTAATTATATACAGAAAAGAACATTGTAAGGACACTATTTTTTCTGTAATTCCGAGGGTTATTCTGCCCTTACTTCCATTATCCCAAGACACACATGCACAAAAAAACCCAAGTTCTCTAACCGTTCTAACCAACTTTTGTTATTTGATATACGTGACAAAAGTACACTTATGTATAGCAAGTTACCATTAAGTAGGTGAGTGTACTTGCAAATATTACATAACTAAAAAATTAGAAAATTATACTTATTAGTTATTATATCCCAGAACTTAAAATGATTGAAGTTTTTCATTTAAGAATAGAATATCTTTATATAATTTGGTTCAATATTTTTTTTCTTTAATTAAAAAATAATCTGGTAGAATAAGAAAGCTTTTGCTATGAATATGATTGTTTTGTGAATTATTCTTATTTATTTTATCAGCCCATATTTTCTGCAGAATATATATTTTTTTCTAGACATTATATAATTTTTGTAGATCTACATTCTTGAAAATGGTTCCAGAATTCCAGCCACCCATGTTCTTAATTCAATGATTCCAGAATGATATCCATATTCTTAATTCGATGGTTCCAGAATGATATTCATATTCTTAATTCAATGGTTCCAGAATGGTATTCATGTTCTTAATTCAATGGGTTTTTTAAGAGGCCACAAAAATAATATACTTTCATTCAGATACTGTATATTTACTGTTGATCTTCCAGCTTAAAATGTTTCAAGACAATCCTATAATGTCTTCTACATTTTTAACAAATTAAAATGTTTGAGTACTGTTAGAGTATAAGTTTCTAACAAAATTTTCCAAATATGCTCTTTATTTTTAGCTATTAGTTTGGAAAACACACGACTATGAATACCATTTATTTAATGAAATAAAACTTTAATTTCTGGGATATAATATCCTGTTTTGCTGTCTTTTACATCTTGATTAATTGATTTCCTCCTTAGTGTATAAAGAAGTGCTAATATTATACATTATATTAATTTAATTATATGATTAGAATTTTTGTCTTGGTTTAATATAATAGTATTTTGTCTTTATTTAATTTATTTATTAAATATTAATTATATCATTATTTGTGAATTATATTGATAGTGACAAATATATATGCAAACATTAAAAATTAATAATTTCAAATAACTTAATATATCCCTTTGTGAATAAATAAAAAAATAACTAAATTGAGTTTTGAAAAAAAATGTTATTTTTGTTATAATCTGTTTTTAAACATTTGGATAGGAATCGAAAACATGATATATTTAAAAAAAATAAGCTCAATCAATATTTTAATATACTCAATACTGAGACTAAGAATATAACATGTCAAAAGTAAACTAATCCAATTTCTGTTTTTTCAGTACAACATAAGTAATAATTAGACAGATTGGAAAGATCTTGTCGAACTAATACTTTAACACCTTTCATTGGATAAGAGAAAATGAAGTAATATTATTTGTTAATGAAAGTTTACATGCAGTGTTGTAATATATATATATATATATATATATATATATATATATATATATATACACTAGTTTGTATATTTGTAATACTTAGGAAACTAAGTTAAATGAAAAATTTTAGATTAATTATATGATTTGTAAATGAAATTTGATATATCTGAGGATAAAAAGTAATTTTAACAAACATTTTAAATATAATGCTTAGAGTATTTTAATTATATAATAATATTTTCATTATGTTTGCAACGTTATGATATTTCCTAATCACCAAAATATTTTTAGATTCCTTTTACTTAAATTTTTTTTATAGTATCTAAAATATATGATTATTACAATTATATCTTTTATATATTTTCAGCCAAATTCTGTGTCTTCAGTAATTAATAAGCAATTCAGCATTTAATCCAAAATTATCTATCATACATTAAATGTTGTCTGTCTTATTGATATTGTACAAAGTTAATTTATTTTAATCTAATTTATCCTCGAAAGTTTTTGTCTGATTCATACATTTAAAAAAAGATGTATATGTAAAAGTAACGAAATTTTTGTTACTTTATATTGCTTACGTTACATTTCTATAAATATTTTAATTTCTTTTAGAGACAGATATTATATATATATATATATATATATATATATATATATAAACAGCAAATTCTTAGTAAGTTAATACATCCCAACTGCTGTTCACTTATCACAAAATGCTTTCTTACACTTTTTCTCTTTTTTTTCTTACCTTTCTGGAACTAATCCATTCACTAAAATGAGTCCCTTCACAAACCAACCTTAATCTATCTTTGTGTACAGAGGATTTTTAAATCTACGTTTAATCTCTTATTGGATTGCCATCTAAGTCTTCTGTAATTCCTTCTCATTTTGATGGAGGGTTTAATCCTACGCTAGAGAACTTCTTAAGCCATCTGAAGACGGCGTCTGGAAGTTTCAAACTAAAAGATGTCTCGACTAAAAAATAATTTAGCTCATTCAGTTATGTTGCAATCTTCCTTGAAAAAAGTTATTTTTAGTAAAGATATAAAAATAAAAAAAAAAGACTGACGTTATCAATATTATTTTTCTTGGTGCTGTTCATCAACTTATCTTCAAAAATGAAGCAAAATATAACATTTTCAATAAAGTTATATAAATATTTATAATGTATATAATTTATCATATATTTCCATCGTATATAACACAAAAATATTTTGACATTCAATTTCATCAATATATTCTGTAAAAGGTTATATATATTCTTGATGATGTAATAATTCAAAAAAATTAAAGACTGAGATTTAATTTCATAAGAGTATTTGCATTTTCATTAAAAAATGGAAATATATTTTTTTAAAATTTTTTTAATAGGATATCAGCATGCCTAATGAAATGCTGTTGAAATCGTAATTTTGTGAAATGGTATTTTTATTGGATGAAAAAATTGGTAAAATTGCAAAAGTGAAAAATTAAATATAAAACATATCATACCAGTTTGATGAAATCATTTGCTTTCGCCATATATGATATATGCCATTTCACTACGCTGCCGCAGCTTTTACACCGGTACTAATTTATTTCTAATCATTGCGAAACTTATTTTTCTTCAACATCCTGAAAAAAAATTATGGATTGCGCTAGCGTAATTCCCTTAGATTATTTCAGACACTGTTACATAATTTTTCTGTCAGACAGACTAATGATAATAGCATCATTCTCCATATTTACCTTCGTTGCTTATCTACAATTTTTATATAAATACTGGACCTAAGCCAAATGCGTTTATCTCCTGTCCTGGCCAGTTTTTTCGTTTATCCTTAACAAGTTTTGTTAAAATCACTCTTTCTATATCAAGTTTAGATCAATATCAAAGATATAAAGATATATTTGTATGTTTATGAAATATTAGACACTGTATATTAAAGATACTTAATTCTCATGTTTAAGTTCTCCCCCTACATTTAAAGGAAAGATACTAAAATTGTGTGATGATTAAGAGTAATCTTTAAAGAAAATGAAAATCTTGACAATACCATATAGAAGTTGTTTGAAAACTTCTATTTTTTTCACTTCTTAGGCACAAATGAATCGAAAAAAAGAAATAAAAATGGAGGTACACTCAAGCCAGCAATCCTTTTCTTGATGGTATAACATTTCCGCTGTTGACAAATCTCTAACTAAATAAGTTATTTTTATTATTGTATTTTTCCCTCATGTACAGCATTACGTAGCTTTTACCAAATCGTTTGCAAATGTTTCACTACGAAAACCATCATAAAAATATCATCTATCGCTTTGCCATCTTTATTCTTATTCTTATATAATGAAATAAATTGCTACAATCTAAGCTTTTATAGAAGAATCTATTCAAATAATAAACTTATCCTTATATAATAGGAATATAAAGTGTCTAGAAGCTGAGACGTAGCCGGAGCATTCAAGGGTTTTTGGTATTCAACTCGAAAATATTCTCAGATCTTTCCTTATAACGTTGTCAATCCATCAAATAACAGTATCTGGAACAGCTTTTCAAGATGTTTCATATTCCAATATTATTACAATATTACATTTTTTTTTCTATTTCAAGTAAAATAATCAGAAATACAACAAATTTATGTATGGCAAAAATAAGCATTTAAAGTAAACAATTTGAAATGATCAGTATAATAAATTTTAAAAAAAACGTAATAGTAAATAATAGTTAATAATTAGTAGTTAAGCATCTGCTTTAAAGCGTATAGATAAGTAAATCGATATCGATAAAGTATTTTTGATAGTATCTAAAAGATGTATTAATAGGACATTTGTTCTAAAAAGTTTTATGAAATATTCGGTGAGTCAGAACCTAGAATTTGATTTTGTTTAGCTGAAATTTCATTATATCAATAGGTTCCACAGAAGTGAATTTTCCGATGTATGCAATGTTTAATAAATGTGATTCTTTTCGTTTCACATTACATTCTACGATTCTTTAGATCTGTCTAATTTAAAAAATTTATTTTCTTCACCCAGGTTCAGAAAGTGATGTTTCTCAACATAGGGTTTATTATTATTATTATTATTGTTGCTGTTGTTAAGGTATCCTATATTTTCATATTCAAATCATTTCTAACTAGAGTTGAGGAAAGATAAATTTCAGCTTATTTATGGTTTCAATGATAAAAGTTTACAAAATTTGCAATAAAATTAGACGATAATAAATAAATAGACAGAGTATTCAACTGAATAATGAAAGTTTCTTTTTTGTGTATTTCAGATGCTAAAGTTTTCAATTAATAAAATATTTAAAAATATAAAATGCGACACATAATTATTTTTTGTTGTTATTTCGTTATATACGACGATTACATAATATTTTCTTTTCAAAAATCCTGAACAATTATCAAATTTCTCTTCAGAGAACAAAATTATAAAATAGTTTGATTTTTTAAAAATTTCAGTAGGAAAATATTGTATTTGAATTTAATTATTAAATAAAGATAAATTTTCGAAGAGCAGGACAGAAATAAAGAATATTTTAAAGCACATTTATCAAAACGTTTGGTTCCACATAACTAATTTCTTAAAAAATAACTTCAAAAATGTTATAAAGCAAAGGATTATTGAGTCTAAAATTTTCCTCGTCCACTAAATATACGCAAATATTCCCTGATATATTTTTTTAGTGTGTATCTTCAAATTTTTTAAACAACTTGAATTCTGCATCAACATATTTGTTAAATATACCAATTTGTATTGTGGTGAATAGCATATAAGCCAGTTAACAACTACGCACCAGCAGTTGCTTTTGTATAATGGTTATGTTACTGGACTGCGAACCACAATTTTCCAGGTTCTATCCTCATGCGCATCACATGTCGCTAAATTGGTGACCTCGGACAATGAACCATTAACCTTCATACAGCTATAGTGGCGCCATCTATCCGCAACCAAAGTCGTCAGACTCACTTGACGCAGCAACCAAAGTCGCCAGACTTCCTTGGCGCAACAGGATCAGCAACCACTCACCCACACATGCTCGGCATAACGCTTGGAGCTACTCAACTGGGCACAGACCCATTAGACAACAACTAAATACATCACCACTCACCAGCCATATCGTTCGTCTCACCTCCGACTCACTGGAGGGAGAGTCTGTGGTGAATAGCATATAATCCAGTTAACAACTACACTACACGAGCATATGCTTTTGTATCCTGGTTATGTTACTGGACTGCGAACTACAAGGTCCCAGGTTCTGACCTCACGCGCATCACATATCGCTAAACTATATTGTTAAATATGGTATTTCTCAAAATTATAATTATGAAACCTTTAAAATTTGCTGCAATTAAAATACGATTTCCATTGGGGTTTCATCTATAATAATTCTCTTTGTAATCTCCTTATGAGCTTCTAAGGAAAATTCACAAATTGAGGAAACTATTTATATATTTTCGTCAAGAATAACAAAAAATGTCCAAAACTTTTTGATTTCTAATAATAACGGAAGATAAAAGATGACTGATGATTATTTCGTCATTACAAGTCAGAAAGAAAAATGCTTCCGTATTTTTTTCTATGAATTTATTAGTAATTTATACCGATAAATCCGTAAATACAATGTACATTAAAAAAGCTATCAACAATGATAAAACATTGCGCTTATAATTTATTTTAAAGTTATACGAAGCTTATTGTGACATATTTGAAATGGAATTTGATTTTAATGGTATAATGATAAAATTTTCTGCATCGAAGCACATGATTCATAAAATCCATGTAAAGCTAGGCTAAAATATTAAATTGCATTTCATCTAAATTCTAAATAAGGAATATTTTAGTTTGATGAAACAATTATGAAAATAAAATGAAATAATTTTTATTAATAAATAACTAACAATAAAAAATTTTACCAGGAAGGTAAGAATTCAACTTTATGGAAGTATTTATAAAGAATTGTTGGAAACTAAAAGAACTGGCAGTTTAATTATCGTTTGATATAAGCATAAGTTGTTGTTTTAAATTCTTTCTAGATACGAAGTTTCAGGAAAAAGTTTTCTGGTATGAAAAAAGTGTTGCTTTTGGATAAAGATGAAGTTTGTTTCTCCTTAGAGTACTCAGAGTTTTTCCTTCTTCCTTTTTTTTTTTTTTTTTTTCGCTATGTGTTACTATTTCCACTTTTCTATGGTGTCGCTATCACAACTTTAGGAAAATATGCAAAAAAGAAAAGCGCAATCTGCAAAAGGAAGACTACCTTGTCAAAGGAAAGTAAACACTTTTTTCCTACATACTGAATCGGTATGCAAAAGAGTCGGTATTCCCTTTGCGCAAAAGAACACTCGAATTCTCTTATTCATTCTTCCCTTACAAGCATCGCAAGTAACTTCTCTGGTTATTCTAACTATTTTAAGGAAAAAATTCCTCGTTGTAACTGCAACTGTCTAAAGAATTGGAAGAGAGTATAAAGATTCCTAAAATGTCCTTCCTCTTTCTGGGTCTTTTTGGATTTAATTATCAGCAAAAAAAGTTCATTTTTATTTTGGTGGTTGTACTTTAAGGTTTCAGAAGAAATGAATGTTTGGATTGCGGTTCATATAAGTTAAGAAAGTTAATGCCAACTTGTTTTAAAAGAAAAAATTCATCTTATAAGCGAATATTCTTCGTTTTGTACAGTAAAGAAAATGGAAAGTTTGCTTGTTGAAACATGAAATTTTTGATTAGTTTCGCAATTATTTTCTTTTTTATTAACATTTGAAGTCAATTTCTTTTTATAACTCAGTTTTAAATTAATTTTTTGGGGGGAGGGGGGAGATTGTTTTTTTAATTCGCTTTCAAGTTTGTGAGGTTGTAAGAAATCATTCTTTGCGTTGTGAAGTCGTCCTGAGACCAAAGAAGATTTACTTTAATGATGAATTGTCACTTCTGGAGTATTTTCTCCGCAAAAGTTTGCATTATATAAGGAAGAAATTTTCAAGCAAAACTTTCTTATTATGCAAGTATATCTGAAGAATTAGAATATATATTTAAATTTACTTTTTTTTTTTGCAATTTACTCGATTGATGAGAAATTGATTAATCTGTGCATTTGCAAACGAAACTTTTTTTTAAACTATATTTATCTTTTAATAAAAATGTTTCTATTTAATGAATTCCATTTCTTTTTGGAAATATGTTATATTTCATTACTTTATTATTTTATTTTATTCAAGCTTCATAAAATAAGCTTGAATAAAGCTTTTCTATAAGCTATATAGAAAACAACATAATCTTTTCATAAAATAAGATTATGTTGTTTTCTATATAGTTATTAAAATCTTTTATAAAAAATCATCAAAAAATGTGTTTTTAACATGCATTTTATCAGTATTTTTGTAATATACGCACATTTTACAGAATAATGTACGAGGAACTGAAATCGGTTTAGAAGGGACGTGGAATATTCTTTCAGGTTGTAATAACGAACCAAACATAACAAAACAGAGATGTTGGTAATTGCCTACCCCTGTTTATATGTGAAATAACAAAAATAATCTTATCAAAAATCTATTAGTGTGGATTTTTCATTTAATCTTATTTTATTACTCTTTTTTAAATGTTTACTTGATATACATTCGAAAAGTAGCAATATAAACTACCTAATATTTAATGATATATATATGCCTTAGGGAAAAAGAAACTTTCAATCAATCCAAATTAAATCACATGATTGGCGTGTAACCGCAATTACAATTTAGTTACCATTATAGTAATCTATGAAATTTATTTACCAGATCTGTGGGATCGAAGCATCAATATAAAAATTAATTAACTATGCATTCTGCCCAAATTTTCTCCAGAAGTCTTCTAGCTCTGGATTTTAATACTTCCATAATTCTGTTAAACATCTTAGTTGCCAAAAGAAAACTGTCACAGTTATGATGAATATGGGCTAGAAGTTTTTTTAAAACCATGTAAAATTTTGCATCAATACGTTTTTTTTAATGCATTAAACTTGACATTCATTATCTAAATTCCTTATTACATTTGCGCAATATTTAAATTGACTATTATATTTAAAACTTACATTAATGTTAATATTTCATTAATTATTAAAACTGCAGTTTTAAATTAAGATATTTTATTATCATATTTGCACCAACCATTCAAAGAAAAGCAATTTCATAAAAATCGAATTAAAATTTAAAAAATGTATCTACTAAATGTATTTTATATATGCATGCATAATCGAATACAGTACATTATATGTTTAAATTTCATTTATCCCAAATAAGCAAAACAGATTCTGAATGTTAAAAGAAAATTCTGGATTTACATCTGTTGTATTTCAGTTGCTTCATTTTTAGCTTGAAAAGAATCGCTCATAAAAAAAATCCACTTTTAACATTGTTTTTACCATTTGGCTAATTATTTTCAAGCTGAATTTTGTGGAACAAATTAATCTAATTATCTTTTTGATTCTTTTATCTTCTGCTAAATAAATAATAATGGGTGATAAGAAAGATATATTTATTTCGAAAGCATAAATAAAAATTTAAACAAATGGATTTCTTTTTTCTATCTTTATTCTCCTTGAGGAGATGACTAAAATTATTTTTTTTTAAACTTGATTCGATGGATTTTAATAGTTTTTGTACTTTTCTTCTAATAATAGTAAACAGATTTTCACGTAATGAATTTTTGAGAATATAATGTATAGAAGGAAAAAATAGATTTGAAAACCTCTAGTAACAATCGAATGTGTTTGAGGTCATTTTCATATAAATGCTTTTTTCCCAACATTTATTTGAAGATAAGATTTTCGTTGAAAATCAAATCACTATAATAATGTACAAAGCTTTGTCTACAAATATGTAACAAATTTCATAACAGTCAGAATTTTATTATGGCAGGAAACAACATGATAAATGGTCCAGCAAAATTTATTTTATGATAAATAATAAAAATATTTAGAATCATTTATTAAATGTCTCAGTATTTGAATCAATGAAGTTTGCTGTAATATAAAAGAAAAAAATATAAAATAAAATCTGCTTATTTTTCTCTTTAAACATTGAATATAAATGATAAAGATTGAATTAATGAACTGAGAATTTAATCTTATGTTAGAAAACAAATTCGCAATTTACTAAATTTTTCACAAAATACTAAAGAAAATTTTAATTTTTCATCAAAAAGATCACATAAGAAATGTGCATCTGAGATATTTATTTTATTAAAGTTATTAAAATTTTATAATCAAACTGCTTTTCAATCGAATAATATCTTTTTCAAGTGTTATTTAAATTTTCGAAAATTCACCCATCTTTGAATATAATCATGCGTTTTCGAAACACACACCTTTATTCTAAATGGATAAAGAATACACATTATTTGAATTAGAAATCAAATCATTGAGGAAGAAGGTGAGCCGATTGATTTAACAAAAATATTTTAAATGACTCAACATAGCTTTTAAAATTACAACATAATTAAAATTAATATCAAATAAAAATATGTTTTGCACATTGTTTATATAATTTAACTAAACGTAGGTCAAAGATTGTCAAATACATTTATTCAATATAAGTTGCAATACAATGATTTTTCAAAATTATTGAAGTTATTTTACAGTAAATTGTTTTCTTATATCAAGGGAATAATTTTATAGAAATCTATTTAATTAAATAACAAGTTGACACGATGATATGTCGAAATAAATTCCTGTATACTTATGCAAAAGACTTTTATTTTATTTCTATAGGCATTTCTGTTTCTTTCTAATAATCTACTAATTTAGTTGAGATTCCATAACAACCGGCGATGTGAATTTTTAAAAAAAGTAATTAAAAATATTACATAAGTGATATAATTGTTATAGTATTTCAATTTTGTTCTTATGAAAATGTTTCTGCTTCATTACGATTGTTTTTAGACGCCATTAAAACCACCGTCACATTTTCTTCACCATATCTCCTCAGTTAATCGAAACATAAACATCAATTTTCTCTTATGATTCAACAGGCAATTATGTCTCTTTACATGATTTACAGAGAAATTATGTTTCAGGTGCTATAAGTGCTACATTTTTTATATTTTTCAACAGGATTACGTAATAAAACAAGAATGCAGAATTAATGTCACCCTTCTTTCTAGGAAAAACTTCGGAGTCTATAACATCTACAGTAACATTAGCCGTCCTTCATAATTCATAGCTGAGCATAAATCCCCAAGGAAATCCCCTGTAATTACTTTTCTTTATAGTTTTATCTAATGGTAGAAAGTGAAACAAATTGTTGATGAGCTCGTTTTGTACAAAATACTGAGAATTATAAAACCGACTTAAACTTTATGAATGAATAACAAAAATATGAAACACTAAGATGCTATTCATGTTAAATTTGAATATAAACTGTCAGATAATGATATAATATTAACAAATAAGAAAATTTGAAAAAACGTTTCCATATAGCTAACGACTCATATGATATAGATATTTTATTTCTTTTATAGTAATTATTTAATTTTTTTATCTTATTTCTTTTATATAAGATTATTTTTAAAGTTGTATATAAGATTATTTTATAAATATTTAAACTATAAAAGTTTCAAAATATTTTAGATTAACTATTTATTGTATTTTACCTGTGTATTTATATTTTATTGACTTTTTCCACTTACAATTTTTTTCATTATAACCCAAAACGGCAAATAAATGCTTATTATTATTTGAAGTTAGAGGTTTATATTGTCCCTGACAGTTTTCATGTTAGGAAAATTCTGCACGTAGATACAAATTTCAAATACATACTCCATGGAAGTATTAAAGTGGGGGAACCGGAGCACATTGGCAATACTAACAGCTGGCATTCTTTAATAAATAGCCAAATATTATACTATATAATATAGGAGATCTTAAACGGAGGATCTTGAAAATTGCAACAAGCCAGACAAAAACATGTACATCAGCTAACAAACAGCACACCTTGTAAATTCTTATTGATAAGCAGTGAAGAACAGGAATTGCAATAATATTGTGAAATTTAAATGACGTCAACATAAAACATTCTTTATCCTGCACCGCTCGTCAACTTGCCCATGTCTTTTCTATGCAAGGAGTAAGACAATATTAATCTAAATTTCTTGCCAGTCATGATCTAAACCAAATTGCATGTCTAGAATGAATCGATTACCACTCCTTACAGTAAATTGCTTTCCATTACAGAAGTTGGTTTATAGCCCTTTTATAGCTCCTCTTAAATGTTCGCATTTCTAGGTATGGTATTACTGTGATGGACACTCAACCCTATCCTGTTTCAAATTACTAATGTGTTGAAGTCGCATCTCACTCTCTCCATTCAACTTTCTCCATTTAATTAGTGAATGGGGATTCTAATCAATTGCAAAGTCAGTGCAATCCCAATTGACGATTGTGTATTAATAAAAAATATATTAGGGATATTTTATATTAATCTAAGCATCCTTTGGAATTACGAGCATGCAATCTAAGCAATTACGAGTATGCAATTTAAATATAGGGATTTGATGATTTTATTCCTATTAATTTCATATGAATAAAATTTAGAATCTTGCTTAAGATTATAACCTTTTATAGTAAATACAATATTTTTATCAATAAATAGTTTTTTAAGTAGGTTCATAAAAAAATAAATTTTCATTATATGTTTAAGAAATATAATAAAAACATATTTTAATGTATACGAAGAATATATAAAGAAAAACATGTAATAATTCATAAAAGGAAAGGATTTTCCCATTATGATAGTGTTCATTTTGAAATATATCTTACAAAACAGAACAATCTAAAACTTTCTGTTAATTTTAGAATTGAGGCCATTTTCAAATTTGTCGAAACACAAAAAGCTTATTTTGAGTAGAAGACAGATACATGTTTGAACTTGCCTTTAACCAATCGCTTGACAAGAAAATTTGATGTTAAGGAATTTACGAAAGTCACAAATAATAGATATAACTCTGCGGAGATACCGCATTTAACAAAGGCGCATACCATTTTCTCTTGATCTGATGATTTGAGGATGACAGGACGTTCGATTTTTGTTAATTGTAATGCGTTTTTAGGTCGGAGCCATAATGCAACATTGACTTTGGCTACACAAACAAGGCATAAATTCTTTCTAAGACTTAAATTTTCAAAGCATGCTGGATTTCTAATTTATTGAAATTAGCACAAGATGGTTTATTTTTATACACTTTTAGAGTATTAAATTTATAATCAACTAACCAATTCAGTGAAGAGGGTGAATTTCAAGCCTCATATTATAAATTAAAAGGATAAAAGTTATTTCTTAGTTATCAATGGAAAATTTTCATATTGATTAAGTAGCCTTTTTGTATTGGTGTAATTTAGAAGCTCACTTATTCAAATAATGGGTAGTATATTATTAAGAAATTTTAGAAACCTTGATTATTTGTTAACTATTTAATTGGGATTGAAAAATGGTAAAACTGATTTAAATATTAATTTTGCAAACATATTTAAAAAATTTTAGCCAGATTTGAAATTAAGTCAGTTAGTCATGGAACTATGAAGAAAAAAATTCTTACTTTCTAGTTAGAATCAATCTTATAAAATTCAAACGAAAAGCCGAACTTCATATTTCAGTATCGTGTAACATATTCACAAGAGTTATTTTCTACTTTTGACTCTCAATAAAGATTTAGCCTTCAAATGGAGAGGTGAAAATTTAAAACTTAATTGGGTAGGCGCGGACTACGAGATCACATTTTCTTTACATTCAGTATAAAAATATTCTTCAAAATTATTAATTTCTGAATCGCATTAATTTTTCCAGTATAGAAAGTTCTATAGAAAAAAAAACTATGATGGTAAATTCATCAGTTATAGGAAAAATAAAATGACAATGGGTAAAATTGGCCTTTTTTTTTTTTTAATAAGCATTATTTTTACGTAGAAACTTGAACATTCGTAGCACGATTTTCGAGGGCATTTTAAGCATATAGGTTAAGTTCTAGTATAAAAAACAGCCTATAAATTATGTAGATATTTATCCCGGTATATTTTAGAAATTTTTCCAAATACATTATCACTAAAAAAATAATTATATTTAAACATGCATATCAAAAACAGTCGAATGCGAACGTCCATAGAAAAATTTTTCTGTGCAATTATACTGATTATTAGAATCACTTTCTGCTTCATTTAAAAGTTTCTGGAGCACTGTTTCATAACGAGGATCGGTAGGTTGAATGATATTTCGAGGACCAAATTTTAAAACCATCTGCTAAACCTTGTATAAAACTGGAACATTAAAAGGGAGTGCGGTCCCGCAGACGTCGAACAAAGAAATAGCTGAAATATTTAAAAAAAGCATCCGCTGAAACCGGTGAACAAGGCAAGTGTAGTGAAGGTCACGAAACTGGAAGCTACAGGATAAATTCATTCGTATGAGAAAAAAAATAGGAGTGTCCGACAGTCTATCCTAAGAGGTCTGAGATACCAAACTTCCCCAATTAAAGGTAAAAAAAGAATTTAAAATAAACTTCCTTAATGGGAATTTGTATTTGGTCAATACGTTTTAGGCATATTCACGTTTTGGACTTCTGAAAATTGCAAAAAGTTATTTAAAATTCATTACGACATCGTATCTCATTAGGATTGAAATTATGTTTTCATCAATAACTTCCCAGGGGATACAATTTTATTATTGAAAGATTCAATAAATACACAAAAATACGGATTTTAACTAATTAAATCAAAGGAAATAGAAACCAACACTCAGAAAGCTAGGTGAATTGAAAGTCGAAGACATCTCCGATGATTGATTGCTTCTATAAAGGAGATTTTAATAGAAATGAAGCAAAGGAAGCCAGTTATCCGATAAAGATATTTATTATAAAAAATATAACCATTTACACGTGTATTTGAGATTCATTAAACAATAAAATCTTTAATTCCCATTTAAGAATTTTTATTAGTTTATTGAAGCCAGCAAAGCAACCTTTTTCTTTCCATGCAGCTCATATTCGGAATTATTCACAGGAGGATTTTTAGTTTAGTTATTAAAAAGGGGCGTTTTAAAGCAACACTAGGAATATTTTGGGACGGCCCTTGCAATTTTGAACTGTTGTCAGATGACGAGAACGATATTTTAACTGGAACCTCCGCCTCCTTCAACGACATCAACGTGTTAATGAACACAGTACACCGAAAATTATGAAAAAGAAATAACTCAGTACAAAATAAATTTAAAGAATAAATAAAACATTAATAGGATTATCTTTGTTTGCATTTGATGATAAATATTCTTAAATGTTTTGAAATTTAATCTTTTCATGTAGTACCTGATGAAAATTGAGAAATATTTGAATTTATTTTTTTAAGAATTTTATGATTAGGGATATCAATTGTTGAATATCATCTAAATAGGGAATAAAATAAGTACTTTGAAGTATTTTTTTAATCGCAAGACAATGTATATTCGTGTTTACTACTCTTTTCCTATTAATAAAATATTTCCACAAGTGAGTAGCTGAAGTTAATATTAATTAAACAACTTGTTTATCTAATTACTTTACATTTTCGCGTTTTCATACTCATGATTAAATAGCTTACAGGGATTGAGTTAATATGCTGCTAATATTCCTTATTCTCCTCGTATTTTAATTTTTTTTTATATTGAAAGAACAAATCCAGGTAAGTCTAAAGTCAAAAACACAATCTTATAATAAATTATTAAATTTGACTTGTTTTTTATCTTCTAATCACAACTGCTGAAATTATACTTCACTTATTATTAAAGGGAGATCTATGGCGCAAGAGTCAAATCGAACAACGCTGCTTAGATTAGATGTATATTAACGTCTTGCTTTAAAGAAACACTAGGGTTATTTTTGGGACGGACCTAGGAATTTGGAGCCGCTGTCATATGACAAGGAACATACCCAAGCTGGAATCTCCTCTCCAAACTTTCACACTACATCAGTGGGAAGACTTTTGACCCCTACGGAGTTGGTGTTCATCATACACATTTACACGGCGATTCGTAAGTGAAATTGTATCTCGAAACTAGAATCCTTCGATTCGACAGCCGAGATCTTACCACCAGAGCTCTCCAGCTACCCTGAATCAAATATAGTAAGTCTAGAGTATTCATTTGATATTTTGAATACATCTCAGTCGGTAAAACGATCAAATTTAGATCAATAAAGAATTTGTGTTTCTCAAATGGCATTTCTTTGCTCTATCAAGGTACACACCATATTTGGGTGAAATAAATTTCATCTTTCGATGAATGATTGCCTGTCTGAAACGATTAATCTGACAAGATACGCGTAAATAAAGGAACCAAACATGAAGGGAATAAATTCGCCACAAGTTCACACCTGTACTCTACAAAACAGTCGGAATAGCGGCCAAATAAAGGAAAGTTTAAATATGTATTATATGGATTTGTTTCAAACTATTAAACAGCAGGAAATTTAAAATTAGAAATTTTTAAAATCTTTGGTTTACTTTCCAACGCAATAGCACAGTGGCGAGGAGAACAGGGAATTGCGTCCTTGCACCAATTACTTTCGCTACGCTGTCAATACTTGAGTTCACAAGTACACAAATTGGTCCCTATGAATGTCAGTCATAATATTACGGAATAAAAAATCTGAAAATTGACATTTCTCGAAAGACTTAAAGCTATTCAAAAGTTAAACTTTAGTTTTAAGACTGGAATTAAGCTCATTTTTTCCCCCAAATCAACATCTCGATTCAAAATTTGGAAATGAAAAGTCTCAACTAACATTCTTAAAGACACATCAGCAGAAGTATTAATTAAAACTGAAACGGTGATCAGCAGAACAAAATTTTGCAACTCAAGACAAATTTGAATAAACAGCATTTATTTACAATAAGAATAGTTCTTTACAATGAAAGAAAAAAAACAAAATAACTTAACAAATAGCAAAATTAAAAAGGCATAACAAGATTTTTATCTAAATCAAATAAATAATTTCATATGATTATGCATGCACAGATTACATAAAAATATTTATATATCAGATACACAAGTATATGCGAAATTTGTTTTCCAATTGCTGAATTGATAAAATACAAAAGGAAAATGAATCTGCTTTACTTTATTGCTACTTTACTGCTTACTTTACTGCTATACTTTAGGTTTAATATATGAATAATTTTGACACCAGGTTCAGTTGCTCTGGTAGTATTCTTGGACATGTTAACATATACAATAAAAGTCTGATGAAAAAGAAACTACGAAATCAAAGATTACAAATCAAATATAAGAATATACGAAAAAATACAAATCAAATATAAGAATATACGAAAAACACAAATCAAATATAAGAATAAATTTAACATTTATTTTCAACAGGGTGAGAGCGGTTTACAATATATTATTAATATTAGAATAAAACATGTCATAAATAAGTCAAGAATTACAAAATTCGACAATATTAAAAGCAGCATTGGTTTGGTTTTGTACTGGTTTCTGGCGCAAGAACCATATTTGGCTATACTGCGTCAATCAAATGGTAAAAGTAGGAGATACTTATATTTTAATAAATGAATACTTCTTAAAAACAGAAGATAAAAATACATAAAATATGAAAATGATTTTAACATCCTAAAATTTAAAGTAATGGAGCAGGAAAATTCGAAAAAGTGATTTAATATACTTATACAAAAACATTCAACACAAACAAAAGGAAGAACTGCTATATGAATGGGAAAAGCCAATAGTTTTTAAGAAGCTAAAAATATTTTGGTGGTATTTTGCATTTACGAGGTCTTGTAAAGTTAATGTCAGTGAATTAAACAAGTGTAAACGATAGGAGTTAAAAGATGTAAAAGCAGAATTGGGTGTGCATCAAACCAATGAGAAATTCTCTAATTTTTGTCTTTACATTTGTTGTCAAGATCTGTATGCGATATTGTATTTTAACTTGAACAAGAGATTGCCGATCTGAGGGAATTGTCATGGAGTTCTTGAACTTAACCACCGGACATAACAGGCGGATAGAGTAATGACAAGGCAATGAGATTTAGTAAGTGATAGTGAAGAAAGTGAAAAACACCGTTGGCTTCACGATTCTATTTTGCTACTTGGTCTGCTAGAGAAAGGTTTGCTGGAAAAGTCCTCAGTTAGAATGATATCATTAATTCATTCGATCTGCCTACCAAGTACTTTGAAATCCGAGTTCTCGAAAAAATGACCAGAATTTACTTCTGGAGAAAAAAAAGAATTCAGAATGGAATTGTTTTGAAAGCGATTTTCATTTAATCATGGCACTATTAAAAGAGGCCACCTGGCTGTAAAATTTTACATATGCAAAGAAAATTACATGTTATTAAAATTCTTTAGTAATTTAAATTTCCAAGCATACATCTGATTAAATAGAGTTTATATGTACCTGTTTTATATGGTATATGACAGCTATATAAAGCAGGTTGATACGAGAGTAAATCCTAAAACATTTAAAACAAACAGATCGTGCAAGTTTCAATATTGCTGGGAATTATATAATGGCACAGCCACAATGTGAAAAGATCTGCTTGAGGAAATGTCAATGAAAACAAGTTACAGAAAATCGATAATCTTCATAAATTTAATTTTTTCATCAATATTCCGATCAGAATTCTCTTGGAAGTTTCTCCATAAATGTTAACAGAAAAATACGGAAGCATCGAGAATGGAATATAGGATTAATCACAATATTGACTCAAAATCAACTCAGTCTGAAAATATCGCTACTTGCCAAATTTAGTTTCAGTTACATTAACGTTCCATTTTCTTAAAGTAACGCTAGGGCTATTTTGGGACGGACCTCGTAATTTTGAGTAGCGTACAGCTGACGAGGACGATACCCGGGAAGGCACACAACTCTCCAGTTTCCACATCACACCACAGTCAGAAGACGTTTTACCTCGCATTTAACGTGCTATGGATCCACTTAGATGGTTTTTCGGTGAAACTGGGTCTCGAACCCGAAATCCTCCAGTTCCGGTGCCGAGGTCATACCACCACCACCACCACGCTACTTGCCAAAAGCATATTCGTAAATGTATCTTAGCTGACTTATCATAGAAAGGAATTGTTAAGTTGCACGAAAAGCTCAACTATTCTTTTAAAAAAATATGTTAATACTTTTGCATCTAGCCGATACATTTTTGAAACTGTATTGCTAAATAAGAAACTTATAATTGCATTACAGAATAGTTGAGAGTTTTAAACATGCTTTGAGAGCAACATAAGACATGCAAATGGGTCTATAAAATGGAACATTATCAAAGCAGCTTGTACGATGCAGTTCTACTTATTGTCCCAACGTTTTTGACAAACGACATGTAAAAAAAATCAGTCAATGAATTAATTCACTTAGAAATTCTTCAAAACAAAAAACATCTTTATGCAGTCGACAAAATTTGGAAAACTTTCTCGAAAAGAGCCCAAGATTATGAAAAGGTTTGCAGTAATATAGCGAAATGGTCAGAAATACAAATTGATGGTAAATACCAAGCAATCATCCAGATCCATCGAGAACGTTTATCTATCTTATACTCTACTGTGGATTAGTTTAGTTATATTAACTTTAGTTTTAAAGCAACAGTAGGACTATTTTGGGACAGACCTCGTAATTTTGAACCGTGGTCGGATAACGAGGACGACACTCCAGCTGGCAATCCTTTTCTAAACTTCCACATGACACCAGCTGGAGGACATTTGTTCCCAACGGATTTAACGTGCACCAAGCCCGCTTACACAACGATTCTTCGGTTCTCGAACCTAAAACCCTCCAGTTCTGAAGCCCAGATTGGACCACCAGGCCACCACGGCCCACTCTATTGTGGAAAGAGTGAATTAAAGATTGATCGCTGAAAACGAATAGAAAGGGCACTCATTTGCTATATTATTACATAGGTACAAATAGACAACAGATGAAGCTATAAAAACGCTGCATTATGCTTTCTTCCAAAACAAATCGTCATATTCGACTATGTGATCTGCTGTTTTAAAAGGATGATAACGTTTATGGGAAATTTCTTGCTTTATTTAAGTTGTTAATACAAACAAGAGTGCAAATGTTACTAAATATGTCGCTTTAATTTTATATTTGAAATGGTACCAACTGAATGATACGAAAATTTATTCTCTTTAGAACTTGCGTTATATTTGTATCGTCATTATTAAGCAGCGAATTATGGGATATCTATTTGTTAACGCTAAATAGAAGATATTTCATTGCTTTGTAACAAATAGTAAATTCCTCAAATAAAATATTTAGCCTTGAAATTTAGCAGTACGACTCGCAGTTGTTTCTGGAATCGAATCATCCTTAAATTCAAAGTGCCTCTAAAATTCCGATTCCATTGAGACTACATTCACTTTAAAAAAAATGTGGAGGAAGCATGCCGAATCTCAGAAACTTCAGGTACCGCGAAAAAAACTAGTAAAAATTCTTTGGGATGGAATTGTAATTTAAAAAAAGATGAATGTTGATACTGTGCGATAACCCAACCTCGACAAAGGCCATGTGGGAAACTTGATGGGGCCGCTGATGAGCAACCCCACCTAGCAAGATGGAAGACACTACGCTTGATGACACTGGATCCTTGCAAACAAAGAACCCTCTAGAGAAAACGCACATTGCTTCAAGAGGTAAAAACTGATAATCAACGACATCGTTCTGAATAAACGATTCCATAAACTCTAAAAAGGTGCTACTTTCCAACAATTTAGATTATGTTCTTAATACAGCAACAAATTGAATTTGAGTAAATGTCCTCTACTAGTAAATAGCTCACAATGAAAACGCAGGTAGCAATAATGGATTGGAGCCAGTAGGCAATACCAGAATGCATTACCGGCCACTATTGAACATTAATCCCTCGATTATCAGCGAAATTCAAATGCGCTTATCGAAGGAAAAACTGGAACTGAATTACTTAAACACGGTAGGAATTAAATTTCTTGGTACACTGTCCAAAAATTACAGGTTTCCGAGATGTTTGTTAGCAACTATTTCATCAATATTGCAACTAAAGCAGAAATCACGTTATAATGTCACTCAAACATTTGCCCATTATCGGTTTATAAGCTCAAGCGCTTTGAGCAAGGATACAAATTTCACAAACGAAAGTCATTCTAAAGATTTTCGCTAATTTTACCCATGTTTCGCTAAAAGTATTTTTATTCGAAAAGTGGCAATATTGAGTAAGATTGAATTCGATATTTAATCATTTTAAAGTCGCTGCATTTTGTTGGCAATTTTGAAGCCAAATTAACACTGTTAGAAAATCAATGCTTCAATTGATTCGTCAAATAGAAAAAAAAAGACGTCGACAAAGCACAAAATATTAACAAAAAATAATTCGCAACTTGAAATTAATGCCCCGTTGCAATGTTGTTTTCTAGAATATTACTAAATTAAACCAAATAAACATTAAGGTCGCTTATAAAATCATTGCAATCTGAAAAGTCAAAATACAACTAGTCTGAAATTGGAGCCATCTTTAAAGAGATCAAGGTTCTTTCGCAATAACCAAAGCACAGATAAGAGAAAATTTGACACAGAAAATAAGATTTTAGATTAAATAAGAATTTTAAAGTGAGAAGTGCCGTTCAAAATAATTTCCCCTTTTTCACCAACAATATCCACTCCTATATCAATTTTAAGCATACAAAACATTTCGAAAAAGTAATGTGGATATCAGTTTTGAATCTTAAATGGTATATATTCATTGACGCATTTATTGATGTGCATATAATTGGAAAACTTATTACAAGTATACAATTTTCTACAAGCTCTATATTCCTACATGAACATAATTGCTTATCGTTTCCTTATCACTTAAATAGTTTTTCTCCAAGATTTTATTTATTGGATTCTATTAATTGTATAGTGTGGCGATGGAGCTTCAAACAGTAAGACATTTCTGTTTCATCTTCATTACATCTTTAATTCGTTTTCCCTAAAGTTAATCCCATAAAGTTTGGCCAGAAGATGCCAACTTTATTAGTTTTATTATAAGTGAATCCATTATATTTAAGATTTATGCATGCGGCATCAATCTATGGAAGTGTAGAGAAAATCGGAAGCATTTCCCCATCCCCAAATGTATTTGTAACAATCTATTTACCGTGGTATGCAAAATATCAAGCAACTTTTACGATTTAAAATAATTCTTAGAAAATTGAAGACAAATTCAAAGATAGGAATTTAACATCAGGCGTGATACTTTGGGGAGTGGTAAAATTGACCTATGAACATCTAATATTTAATTAGAATTTAAATTAAAAGTTTGGTTGAATTTTGACTTCCCAGCCATAACGACCCGAAAATATCGTAATGCAAAAATGATTTTTTCCCTCATTAAAATTCCTAAACATTGTCTTTAATTATACTAATTTGATAATCGAGCAATTTTTCCATAACTTTTAAAGAATTGTAATGTAATCTTTGTTGAAAATTAAACAACTGTTTTATTTGTTTCATTCAATACTTAAGCTCCAAATTTTCTTCCGATGTTTAAAGCTAAAGGATGGTTTAATATCTGCAGTTTACAAGACGAATATAAAGTATCGCGAAATTTAGAAAAAATGTGTCGTACGGTTCCGTTTCTATTAGTGCTGCAACATTATAGAACTGTCAATAAAAAGGTTCATACACACGATAAACAGAATTTCAGGGCACGAAATTGAAATCGACTAGCATTAAGTAAAACGCAGTCTCTACCTCGGAACCTCTATAATGGGTACATTTCAATTTCTCTATCCTATTTTTTAACTACGATGGACTTAAAAAAGGGAAAATGAAATTAAATTAAAATTTACAAGAAATTTGAATATTCTAAAAAACTATATTGGCTATCATTGTATCATGTATTTTACTAACAGATGTTCAAATGATTCCAATAAAAAATAAGTGATCATAAATTTAAATTTTTGTTCATTCCTTTAATAGATACATTCATTTGAGAGGGGAGAATCGTATAAAATTGAATTCCAACTCATTTCCTACTATGGCATGTGCTTTTTACAATGGCTATAAACAAACCAAATCCCACTTACGTCGATTTCTGAACATAATACCACTAATAGTTCCTCGGATGATGGAATCTTCCGTCTCACTTCAAAGCACGCAACAGTGACCAGTGAAAGAGGTCACGCCAAGCTTAACAGGTTCCATCAGGGTACTCAATATTGCATTAGTATTATAAAAACCGTATCCACTAGAGATAAGACACGATTTGACACTTTCCTTCCCTGATAGTTGGTACCTTTTATTTCGTACTCTCCTCATTGTCCAGACGTTTTCTATAAAGAACCCATTAATTTTATTTCATAGTTATGGACATCCAAATTTAGAGAAGCCTGTCGATGAACTAGCTAGCAAAGTTGATCTCCAAGCTTCGGGTGAAAAGCGCTACTTATAAAAAAGGCTTGGGAGGGGGCAAGGACTCCACACTCACACCAAGGGGGCAAGGACTCCACACTCACACCAAGGGGGCAAGGACTCCACACTCACACCAAGGGGGCAAGGACTCCACACTCACACCAAGGGGGCAAGGACTCCACACTCACACCAAGGGGGCAAGGACTCCACACTCACACCAAGGGGGCAAGGACTCCACACTCACACCAAGGGGGCAAGGACTCCACACTCACACCAAGGGGGCAAGGACTTGCCTTTTTATTCCGCCAAAGTTTAGATGACTTTGTAATAAAATTAAGATTAACAATTACATAGCACTCAAAATTTTACAGACTAATTTTTTATTAACACAACTTACAGTACAGAACATAATTTGGCCGATATGGATATATAAAAAACTTGTACTATTAACTTGACACGACTCGATGTTTATCTTCAGAGGATGCAGTCCTTCGAATACTAGTAATGGAATATTAAGCACCTTCGAAAAAGCCTGTAAAGCTTGGCACGACCTTACCACTGATCATTGTTGCATGCCTTGAAGCGAGATGGGAGATTCTACCACTCCTGGAGCAGTTAGCGATATATGTTCAGAAAAGAATGCAAGTTGATGTTGGTTTGCATTTTTTTATAATGCCTACAACGAATGCCGAGCAGAAAAATCTGCCGAAATTCAATTTTATAGATTCACCAAAAAATAACGAAGAAAACAATTTATTTAAATACTAAATTCTTGTATTATTTTAGAATGCAATCATTTAAACATCAGTATTATTAATAAAAGCTAATTGGTTAAATTTACGATTGATTTAGGAAAAAATTTCTGCCAAGGAATAATCCATATGTATAGATGCTTTAATACTTAGAATCTATCGGTTGCCTCGCGTAAAGTGGGGGTTTATATAAACTATATTTTAATTACAAATCGTTTCCTAACCCTCCAAGGTTCTTTCAAGAATCCTCACCTTATCCGCGAAGTTTAGCTTATGAGATAGTGTTTATAGATTCATTCTATATACTGATCAGGGAAAGGTCGGTCGATTTTAATCGATTTGGCTTCCTGTATCTAATGAAAAAATATTAAATCGTCTAAAATTTATAATCTTGAAGCGCGTTTAGGCTTTCTAGGAATGGGTTATTTGGTTTTATCGATTGCTTTATCCTGTCAAATTCTCTTTGCTTTCTTAAGATATTTATTTATTGCTTTAATGTAAAATTATTAAATGTATTATACTATACTATTTATTAAAGCTACAGTAAGATACAACAAAGCGAAAGTCAGCGATTCTAAGGCGAGCAATTTGAGTTGTTTTGGACCTTTCAGTGTGGCGAGGTTGGTCTGGTCTGGCATTGGAACATATACTTACCAAATATTGGCGAAATCTTGAGCGCGTACCAAAACGTCCGAGTTTATATTAAAATATCAAAATGTTATCTATTTTAATAACGGTTAATTGCTTAGTTTTAGGATGTAAATAGGGAGGCGTCTTTCCGAGGGGACGGCTACACCCTGAAGCTCTGATTTCAGCAAGGGAGCAATTTATCGCGTGACAGATCATTGTCTTTCTCGAAGACACTGATCTCCAAGATTTATTCTCACTTTCTCCAAGATTTATTATTTTAAAGTTAATTTCAAAATCAAATTGGCAAGCTAATTTTAATTAAATATACCGACTTACAGAAATTTATTCCGAAAGTTAAAAATTGGAATTGTACTTTACCGATTTAATTTTAAGCACCTTTACACGTTTTTATTTTTTTAAGAATGCTTTATCACAACGAATATCCACAAGTCTGAAGAGAAATTTCTGTACTATACTCTTGTAATAGTCACCATAAATCCCCTTAATATTTCTTAAACTGCCATCCACTATTCTATTGCACAAAATCGTCTTCATTAAACACAGCTTTTACTTCCGACAGCACCATATTTTATTATTTTTTCTTTAATTTCCTTTTCTTCAATCGCATCAATTACACGTTTATCGAGCGACATGTATTTTCAGATTTAATATACCACCTAAAATACTAGAAGGCTTCCAGAAATAAAGATTTTAACTCCATGAACACAATATCCTATTTGCAGCTAATTCATACCTGTCGTTTATTTGGAACGCCCCCAGTCTGATCGAGTTTGGTTATACGATAGAAATTGAAAAAACTCATTTAATTCTATTTTAACAATAATTTATACTATAAAACGAATATTCACGAATCTCAACTGGAGCAAAAGCTAAAATGTAGTTCTACATTAACCGAAGCTTAGATGGTTCTAAATGGTGCTCAATATTTAGTTGTCGCCCATAATTTAAATTAAAAAGCGCGCTTCTAGGCGAAATTTGTTAACCCTTTTTATTTATTCAACTGTTATTAGCCTTTATTATTATTTTTAACTTGGTGCAAGGGAGATTATTATATAATATTTGTATTTGTCCATATCCGATTCAATATCAATGAGTTCAGAGAAAGAACATCCACAGTAAAAAGTATACCTAAGTTTATTAGACTTAATTGAGAACACTTTATGCTTATAAAAAATCCTTTTATACTTAAATTACACTCTTAACTGTATTTCTAATATCAAATGTACCAAATGCTACTCATTTTATTTTCCTCTTGTTTGGAAAAGTCCAACATCTGAAAATCATCTTTCGTAGTCGTTTCTCGCCTTGGTAAGTTTTGAAGCGATGTTCGTTTGAGCAAAAAAACCGAGGTCAATGAAATAATTCAAATAACCTGATTCAATTCTTGCGTTTATTCCAAACTAAAAAATAAAGTAATTAAATTTTCCCAAAAAAGGAATAATTCATATGAAACGTTCAGCAGTCTATTATAAAAGAACCATTTAGAAAGCAAAGAATTCCAAAGGAAACACAAGTAAACAGATTTGAATGATTAAGTATTGCATTTATTGAAGTAGAGATAATGATCCAGTTGATGAGGTGAGCAGCCTAAAATTTACTAAATCTTTAAGCTATGGACAATGAAACAAAATTCTGCGTGCGCAAATGCACACACAGAACCAAGAAAACGCGTAATCTACTTTCGACTGAGTTTTTAATTGGGAACTTAATCTACCCAAGACAAAATTTAAGTTGAATACTATACGTCTATGGAATCAGAATATTGATTATAAAACAATAAATGTTTGAAGGAAAGATGGTTAGTAAGTTTCCCATACAAATTCCATTCCGAAACGAGTCCAGCGTTAAGCGAGTCAATCATCTCCCTTGTTAAGTATTTTATCATTTGAATTCAGATTGCTCCTTTTGCCCTCTTTAAGTAGCACAAACTCCTGCACAAACTCCTGCACAAACTCCTGCACAAACTCCTGCACAAACTCCTGCACAAACTCCTGCACAAACTCCTGCACAAACTCCTGCACAAACTCCTGCACAAACTCCTGCACAAACTCCTGCACAAACTCCTGCACAAACTCCTGCACAAACTCCTGCACAAACTCCTGCACAAACTCCTGCACAAACTCCTGCACAAACTCCTGCACAAACTCCTGCACAAACTCCTGCACAAACTCCTGCACAAACTCCTGCACAAACTCCTGCACAAACTCCTGCACAAACTCCTGCACAAACTCCTGCACAAACTCCTGCACAAACTCCTGCACAAACTCCTGCACAAACTCCTGCACAAACTCCTGCACAAACTCCTGCACAAACTCCTGCACAAACTCCTGCACAAACTCCTGCACAAACTCCTGCACAAACTCCTGCACAAACTCCTGCACAAACTCCTGCACAAACTCCTGCACAAACTCCTGCACAAACTCCTGCACAAACTCCTGCACAAACTCCTGCACAAACTCCTGCACAAACTCCTGCACAAACTCCTGCACAAACTCCTGCACAAACTCCTGCACAAACTCCTGCACAAACTCCTGCACAAACTCCTGCACAAACTCCTGCACAAACTCCTGCACAAACTCCTGCACAAACTCCTGCACAAACTCCTGCACAAACTCCTGCACAAACTCCTGCACAAACTCCTGCACAAACTCCTGCACAAACTCCTGCACAAACTCCTGCACAAACTCCTGCACAAACTCCTGCACAAACTCCTGCACAAACTCCTGCACAAACTCCTGCACAAACTCCTGCACAAACTCCTGCACAAACTCCTGCACAAACTCCTGCACAAACTCCTGCACAAACTCCTGCACAAACTCCTGCACAAACTCCTGCACAAACTCCTGCACAAACTCCTGCACAAACTCCTGCACAAACTCCTGCACAAACTCCTGCACAAACTCCTGCACAAACTCCTGCACAAACTCCTGCACAAACTCCTGCACAAACTCCTGCACAAACTCCTGCGTCTACTTTCAGAAGATTTAGAAACCGGTATTCCTGGAGCTACAAGAACGAATCGAGAATAAATCGTGTAGCATACTCCATAACAGGCTCATATTATCAACTGCAATCTTTAGAAATAAGGTTAAATTGCAATCAAGAAAATGTGGCTCACACCTGCAGCATTAAAATCCTATGGCACTTTACGATATGGACAACAAGCAAAAGACAATTTCACAATGCTTTGTTTCGATTTGAAGTAAGGCTGCAGAATTTGTACGAATCTGTTTTGTAATGAGAATAACACCCAAGACTATTTCAAATCTATTATGCTATGTCTAATTTTTCCGATTTCTCGGTTATAAACAATTTCTAGATATATATTTGTAAAACCCGATTCAAACAGAATCTAGTCAACCACAAAGAAAAGCTTGCGTTGCATGATATAGTAGCACCGAGGACCAGAATGAAATGCGATATAAAAAAAAGACACTACTTTGTTCAGGTTGCAAAGTTTATGGTAACTTTTTGTTTGCAATTTCATGCGATACAATTGAATTTTCAACAGTATAAAAGTTAAGTACTTATGCGTAGACTCCATTGTAAATACGAAGCGATACTTTACATAAAAGGATGGGCAAAAGAGGGAAAATTCAATAATAGGATGAATGAACTAAAACGGGTAACAAATGAAAGAAATTCTGTTTAATAAGACATAACAATGAACGATATTTACAGTCAGGGGTCCCATTTGAAGCTGAAATTATAAATACTAGAACACCATCGGCCATATTAGATATCCAGTGGTGCACCCAAGTTAGAACAAAAGTATTTGAGGCCAAAAGATGTAGATAGATTAATGTTCCATATTTTTCAGTAAAAGAATTGTTGCACGAGACCAATCATAATTTATGCAATCTTATATGTAACAACTATCAAGCATGTTTTGCTTGACGTCTTTGTGACAGATTAGTGCATATTCGGTACCACCACATTCCAACTAATTCCAAGACTCAAATTAGCTTTAACAATGGGTGCATTTTCTTGAAACAGCAAATTATGCATCTCACAGCAATGAAACTGAAAATGTAATAATTAAAAGCCTTTTCAATTCAAATAGAATTTGTCTAACATTAAACTAAATTTTGCAAGAGAAAGGAATTTTAAAATTTTGGAATGTCGAGTGCAGAAATACTTGATCTAAATACTGAAATCATTTTAGATAAGACATACATTACTTAGAATACAAGAACAAAATTTTTAAAAATTGTAAAATATTGAAACTATTATTCTGTAAGTGTTTGCATCAGAAAATTAGCAGTACTTCACAAGTATAGACATGGAAATACATAATATCCTAAGTTGAAATTCACATAAATAGGCATTAAATAGGTACAAAATTTACAAATTCACCCAGTCGTATACTCCGTTTGAATATTTTACACCAGTTTAGGAATAGTTTAGCAACTCGAACAGTTTGAACAAGGTTAAACAGATTTCTGGAAATTTAAGCAAAAGTTTGCAATTTAAAGCATAATCTTAATGCTTCATTAAATATAACAATGTTCATATTACACATCTTCATGAGGTTATTCGTATAAGCATTGACAATGCACAAATATACTCGATCTAGTAACACAAATTAAAGTGCTATGAATTAGCAGCTTTATAGCAAATACAAAAACAGATTTCATTCAATACTGTACTGGAGCAGTTCAATCTTACCAAGCCTGTTGCATTTAAAATAATAACAAGCTTTTCAGGCTATCAAATTAATTTTGTGCTTCTCGAATGAGAAATATGGCTAAAAGTAATTTGTTGATATCAATTTTAAAGAATTGATTTTCAATAACAAATTTGTTTCAAACAAATTCAATAGAAATTTCAAGAAATTATTTGAAGTAATAAAGATAACCATATCAAAAAGGGGTTCAAATTGTAAAGTCGACACTTCTCCGATTTTCAAAAGTTACTGAACTTCAATTGTAGCAAAGATTATCGTCTTATAATCTTTCTTGGAGCATTCAACTTTAAAATAACCAGTGGAATTCCCGCTTCTCAGGGCTGATGAATACAACATTTTAAGAGTTTCTTTCAATCCAAAAAGTAAAGACAAAATATTTCATTACGTATTTGCAAGAACATTTGTTAGATTGTTAGCTTTCAAATATTTTACAATGAATCGTTTCAAAAAATTCAGTTTTATAATTTTATAGAGTATTTTAATGAAAGCCATTTTGGCTAATTGGAATTAATCAATGACTAATGCACTGTTAATCTTTAATATGTTTTTTCTGTTCCATTCGTTTTAAAATATTAGATTTCCCACTTCCGTTTCGTTAAAAACCATATGTAAAGAAAGTTCGCTTATAAAAATTGTAAATTGAATATCCGTCTGAAATTGGACAATATCCATTTACAATTTGTTTTTAATGGATTTATGCAATTAAGGGATTTTTAAATTATACTTATAGCTTGGTCGAACATTTCCTAACATTTCAACAAATATATTAATGTATAAAATTGTATACTTGTAAGTAAACCGGAGAACCATTTGAATAATCACCAAGATCAGTTTCAGCTCGGGACAATTATGCATTTAAATACGTCAAATTGCATACGACGAAAGTGATTTTGAACTGATGTGAATTTTTTAATACTGGTTTACTTAATCTAGATATTAGAAAATGGACATTCTCCAGAAATAATTAGCATAACTAATTTTTCAGTATATAGAACAGTGCTTTGAAAATTATGGACAGTCTTCAAAAATACAGAGAATTGAGTGAATATATTTATAATTTCATTGATTTCTATAAACTGCAATTTCATGAATTCTGAAATATAGCTCAATATGTATTTTTCTTTATACAACATCGCAAATAGTCGTGATCAATTTCTTGGAGATATTTTTGGGAGCTGTATAGTTGAGATTTTTAGCACAATTAAAAAAATGTCGCACAAAATAGCACAAAGAAATCTCGGATTAATTTTCCAGAAAAATTGGTGTAGCGATACCTGAAGAATCAAGGTGCTAAAAGGGATTCCTTATATTCCGTCAATTATGCATCTAATTAGATTAAGGGAATAAATACTGAAACATTCCATAATGTATCACTATGCAAGACAGCAGCAAACCATGTTAACAGGCATAATAATTCCTAAATTGCAATAAGGAGTATGTTTATGTTGGTTCTAGATGTATTTGGACTAATATGTTTTAGGATCAAATCCCTATCTAGTTAATGAATTTCTGTAATAAAATATTCAATTTGACTTTTTGCATTTGTAAAAAGTAAGTTTTGAATAAATAAGGTTCAGAATTTCTCAAATAACTTGAAAATTATATTTAACAAGGCATTTCGCAAAATACGTAAATTGCTATTTCAATTTGGCTTAATGAATGCAAGAATTTGGATATACAGCTACCGACTAGCCATTCTTTTTTAGAATGAATATTCAGAACGTACCGGGTAAAGCATCTACGAAACTCCTAAAAAATTGATATAATTCCGCTTTTAGCAAAAAGTTTAGCAAAAGCAAATATTTTGCTAAAATTTTAAATTTACTTTACCTCTATTGAACTGTTATTTTTTTATCAATATGTCTTGATAAAGATTAATTTTTTTTGTATGACAAACAAAAGCGTAAACTGACCTATCAGCAATAGGAAACTACAAACGATTTTTCGCTAACCCGTTTTCTAGAACCTGAATTTTTGTTTCCAAGTATGAAAGTATAAGATAGTATGAAAGATAAGCTTCTTTATAATATGAAGAGGTAAAGGGTGAACCCCAACTTGGGCAATCGCACTCCCTTCCTATTACCAGCCGGCTGGCACCTATCCCGCCCTCCACTTTTCCCTAAGTATGGAAAAATTAGACTTCTCATCTGCTTCCCCTTTCTCCTTAACATCTTATTTGAGGGCAATTTCCCCGTTGAGGACCCGTTTACAAGACAGTCAAATCCATTTTTATGCGAAAATCTCGCGACCCTATTTATTAACGCAAGATAAAGTGAAACAATAATACATAGAAATAAAATGGTTAGATGTTAGTTCTGTAAAATATTAATCAAATATTTCTACTCGAGTTGAATGTTTGAACTTTAATTTTATTTGACAATATCGGATGTTTTCGCCATTAATGATTGCGCCCCATACTCCCTGAAAAATCTCCCATTTGACATCGAAACCTACTGTTTTAAGAAACCTTTCCCTATATTCCTAGGGCTTGCGCTTCATTTTTATAAAGAAACTTAGCTTCATACTTTTAACATTGGAAAAATCCGATTTTGAAACACCTGTACTTAAACTTTCTTTATACACCTAAATTCACTTATATTAGAACTGAAGCATTAAGTTAATTTTACACTCACGCGCAAATTAATGGCAAGCAGGGTTTAAGAAGAGCTTTGAAAAGATGCCTGCAGGGAATTCGAGAATACTCCAATGTGTAGGCTTTAGTGGGTTTCCGACCTATTAACGAAAGCGCTTCGTCTTTGAAATTAATAGCTCAAAATATAATTTGTGAAACGCGCACGAGGAATACCGCTTGCGAAATTCTCTCCAAATATTCATGTTTCAAGAAGAATGACTAGTTGGTACTGCTTGACCAATATTTACTTTCCTTAAACCCATTATTATTGTATCAATAATTTTACAAGGATTTTCACCACATAATCTCAGCTTATTTAACTTGGATTACAAAACAAGATACGATTTTGTCTGCATTTTAATACTATGTGTGTACGAGATTTGTGGATAATGGAACATGAACTATGATACTCCTTGATATTTAACGGAAATTGAATGAACTTGCCAATATATCTCGGTTAAGAGTACAAAGGGGATTCCCTTAAAAGATAGCCAAGTACTATTGCATAGAAAATTGATCTTGAAAATTTTTTGCACGTTTTAAGGACTAATGCAATACTGGACGAGATTTTCAACATTCCTAGCAGTATCTACATAATTCACCATTCAAAATTAAGATTTTGTATTTAAGTTTGTACTTTTGATTGGACGTACTCTCGAATTGAACTTTGGATTTGTAAATTCGAGTTTCTGCTTCAGTTTTATAGTTCCAGTTAAATTATTTCATAGATGTTTTCATTCAAAAACAGTACATTTGCGATCAATATCCAATCCTAGATAGTAAGTTGATTTTACGTGGACATGTAATATAACAATTCTACAATCCTTAATATTTTGAATGATCAGTGAGATAGAATTGTGAACTTGCTCCAAAAATGTTCAAAATACTTTCAAAACTTGAAGCAAATTTAAATGAAAAATATATCACCCATGACAAGCCAGTATTCCATTTAGACTTCTTTACAAAGCATTTGCTGCTCCTGCTTGTACGAGATCTGAAATAACTTGCGAGTAATAAATTCCAGATTTGGAAAGTTCGCTGGCTTCAGGAGAAAAATACAACTAGGAGTAATCAGCTTTTAATAGATGTAGTCTTTCAAGTATTCACTCTCAGCTAGGGATGAAGGTTTTCCAATGTAACCTGAAAACAATATTCCATTAAGTACTACAGCAATTCAAATTAAGTGTTTAAAACCAATAAAAATAGATTTATACTTAGTCATTTCTCACTCCAAACTTGATTTCACTAATTAAATTTCAGAACAGTTAATTTGTAACAGGTCTTTGCATATGAATTTAAAGCTAATTATATAGTCTTAAAGTTTTTGGTCCCAGAATTCATATTAATCAATGGCCCTTTATGATTATTGTACCCTAATATATCTGATGATTATTGGTTTTCCTTCGGCAAATAAATATTTGCTTCATAAATGGATTACATAAGTTTG
Source organism: Argiope bruennichi (assembly GCF_947563725.1). NCBI lineage: Eukaryota > Metazoa > Arthropoda > Arachnida > Araneae > Araneidae > Argiope > Argiope bruennichi. Next base: position 81,189,538 of record NC_079159.1, on the reverse strand, counting down.
CCTTAATACGAGTAAGGATTGGATAATCCTAAATATTCATATTAATATTTGCTCAAAAGATTCGAAACCAAGTCGATTTAAAAATATATAAATATAATATCAGACACTCAAGGAAGATTTCAGTATTTTCAAATATGAGCACCAATTTGATGGCGATACAATCTCATTTGCATAGTAGTAACTCAATAGTTGCCATTAAAATTACTTTGCAACAAACTGCATTATCAAAAGTAATTCCAACACTTGCAAAAATAATTGAATCTAATATCGATGAAACAGATTGATCCGATTCTGAAGGACTGGGAATTCGATGCCTTATGAATAAGCATTCGAGAGGGTACCTAAAGATTTCGAAAATGAAACCAGAACGGAATTTATACTCGTTTAGAACATTTTGCCACCACAATTTTTTTGCACATTCAGAACTAATTCTATTTGTCTTACAGATTTCTTCTTTAGATTTTAAAGCTAAATTCTTTATACAGTTTTTGACCCAATTAAATTCCCTCGAAACTTTTAAATTTAACATTTACTCAAGGTATAGAATTTTAAAATTCGTATGAATATTTTTTGACAATGCCTCCTAGATTGTTGCTTATGTTCGATTCCGTGAAGCAAATTAATCCTTCAGCTTTTCTATATTCTCTAGTATATCCAAACGTATCCGTTCCCACATAGCTATTTATTAATTCATTTTAAGCAGAATGAAAATTTAATCGTGTTATGTATATTTTATATATTTTAAAGACAAGCAGTGGAAATTTAGATACTTTTACTTACGTCTGTCGGTGGAATTAATGCAGCCTTTAAAGCAATTTCGAACACAGGTTTTGATCCTTCGGATTATCAGTCGATGACTCCAGGCTTCACTTTCCCGCAATTAAAGGCAAGTATTGCATTCTGTATTGAATTTTATGTCCTTGGTAAGAAGCATATTTTACTATCTTTTCCAGTACAACAAGGATGGTGGATGGACTACTAAATGATCTGTAGAGAAAAAAATTGCAATTGAATTTCAATTTAAAAAAAGATATAGAAAAACAATTTTTTCTTAAAACTATCAGTATGGCAATACTGTTTTCATATATATCAGGGCAAAACTAGTTGACCTCAAAATGAAATTTATCAGCCTCTAAACACAGGTTAGATATAACATGAAATGAAGTGAGCGAACTGTATGCCAGACAGGGATTGGTTTTATATATTCGATTTATTGTTCGCTTAAAAAACTATCAAAATATAGAAACCAAATATTCCTGCCACTTTGATACGAATTTTTCATTGTCTTTTAAAACAATATTATAATCTTCTCCAGACGTTTAGAGAACTTAAAGTATCCGACTTGGTTGAAAGCATTAATTGGAATAAAAATTTGCACTATTTGATACATTACATATCAATAGTTTAAGCATTTAAAAGCTTTAGATATATTTCATGAACTAGTGTTTCGTAATTCTACTGTACGAGTAAGGTCATCTCAGAAATGAAGATATCTTGATGAAGCTTATTATAAGTTCTTGCTATGTTATGCAGAATGTAATGAGCTATGGATTTGTTTAATACTGTAGAAGTGTATTTACGATTGTTTCATTTAAATATTGATGAAATAATTCCAAAGTTTCATAGATAATTTTATATATTATACGCAAAAAATAATACTTTTGAACATAATTCTTAGATAACAGTTGCACTGTAAGATATGTTAAACTTGTAATGTTACAAAGAAAAAGATTTTCTGTAGAAAAATTCCAATTTTCATAGATAAGTGCTAAAATTTACATCAAAATATTTTTCTTTAAACGCTACTTATATATTTAAATGAATTCTCTTATTCCTTCTATCTTTATATTAATAAAAATCGTAAACAAAAATATATATTTTTAATCCCTGTTTAATAAATGGTTCTGAAATTATGCGAAATTACTGAACACTTATATGGACAATTGAAAAAATTGAGTGTTTATTTAGGTTATAAAAATATGGATACTTTATTAAAATTCGATTAAAATTCAAAATAAAATATCTTAATCAGTCTAGAATTGTTGGCTGTTAGGCTAATTTGGAAATGGGGAAGTTGTTGGAATTCATGGGAAATCTATAGATTACTTGGCGAATCCGTTGTTCAAACATAATTGCTAAAATTGGAACAGAAACTATATTAAATTACGAACAATTTATTGTATTTATTTACAGGAATCCCGCATATAACCAGGAACTTTCATTACATGTTCCGGGAATTTAAGTAGATCGGTAGAGAACATCATGGAGCTCTTAAACAAGATTTCAAAAGTACGACATTAGAATTCGGCAATGCCGAACATGAAAAGCCAGAATTTTCAAAAGTAAAACCATAGTTGACAAGTGTTCTCCGAATGACATGTAAATAAAGCCTTGCAAAAGTGAACTCTTTCCAAATTGGTAAATCAACAGAGAAGATTAGCAGCGTTATTGCCGAGATTTAGTTATGTTTAAAGCCACACTAGGGCAATTTTGGGACGGACCTTGCAATTTTGAATCCCGGTCAGATGATGAGGACTACACCTCAGCTGGCAGGCAGCCCCTCTCCAAACTTGGACATCACACCAGAGGGAGGACGTTTGGCCCTGACGGATTTAACGTGCACTAGTCCAGCTTACATGACGATTCTTCGGTGGAACCGAGTCTCGAACCTGAAACCCACCGGTTCCGAATTCTTACAACCAAGCCCTGCATAGTTGAAGAATCAAAAATGGAAAACTCGATACAAATATGTTTATAGTGAAACTTGGACGCTCCCGTTTAAACAACTATAACAGATGAAAATGTAATTTATCCCTTAGGAAAATGTAAAGGAAGATCGAAACTATGTTCTTCTAAGAACAAAAAATAATGAATTTCCTAGAAGAAAGCAGTAAGTTGGGAACTTCTCAGAAAAAAAGTTGAAGTTTAATATCATTTACCGAAATTAATCGGAATCTAGAAGCAAGTAATTCAAGATATTTACACAAAAATTAGAAGCCAAGATGGCCATTTTCTCAACTTCCTTCAGAGTGATTTTGTCTAATAAAACTTGCCAATGTTACTTGGTGACGAATAAAATTAATAAATGATACTTTACGTAATGCTGGGTTTACATTCGGTCAGTTATAAGACTGACCAGTAAGCAGCGCATGCGCAGAAAGACTGATTTATGCTTTCCACAATTTCTTTCACTACATATCGTATTAAAATGGATATTTACAGAAAGATGCATGGTAAAATTTAAAAAGGTCAAGATATCTAAATTTGGAAAACTATAAAAAAATGGCAAATAAAATGAACAGAGCCTCGCATCAGAAAGAACAAAGAGCGAAAAATGTCAGATTTAATCTGTGATAAATTATCAATAATTTTCACACCTGAGCGTAAGAAAAAATAACAATACAGCGGCATGTTGTCCCGTTGAACATGTTTGTTCAGTCCAGTACTTGCCACGGACCGAACAACATTTTTCGGCCTTTCTACGTATACGCTGCCCACTGGCCGAGTATAAACCCGGAATAAAAGTCGGTTACGGAAATATTTCTTATTATATAGAAATATGTTAATTTTTGTAATGACACAACTTTTTTTTATTTCATCTGCAAATTATTTTTCTGCACGTAACTTTAAGATATACATAGGGTCTTTTCGTTTTTAACTGAAATACCTTCTTAAACGTTATTTACTTGCATCAGAGGCCACAATCAATTTTGATAGCATTTTAGGACCCATTTAATACTTAGGATTCCCACATTTAACCTGCTCGAAATTGTTGCTTCATTTCTTTTTATCCCTTAAGCCGAGGCAAACAAAGGGGGGGGGGGTCATTGTAACCTCAATAAGTTATGACAAATGATAAAAAGATGTTTCTTCCAATGCATTTGAAATTTTATATTTTTAAGTAGTTATTCTAGTGCGCATGCACTTCCATATATACATATTTTGTAAAGTCAGAACCTGTGGAAAACTTCAATCTTATTTACGGAGTATATGTAGCTAGATTTTAAAAACTCCTTAGTTAAGGGTTTAAGAGCGAGTTCAAATGTTAATTGGATGCAGAAGACTAAATAAATTCAGCCCAGTTTCGGCTCGTTTTGGTTTAGTTATATTAATGCCCCGCTTTTAATGCAACACTAAGGGTATTTTGAGAAGGACCTCAAATTTTTGAACAGGGGTCAGATGATGAGGAGACGCCTGAGCTAAGGCCTCCTCTCTTCAAACTTCCACACCTCACCAGTTGGAGGACGTTTGAATCGAAAGGATTTAATGTACCCCAAAGCCGCTTACACGACGGTTCTTTGGTAAAATAGGGTCTAACCCGAAACCCTCCAACGCTTGAGACCTTACTATCACCCCAGTATCAAATTAAGGCGTTTTAATAAGAAACCATTGAGTGATTGTATTTATATTTATTGTACGAGAAAGAGGGTCGTAGCTGATTCTATTGAGATATCTCGACTTGGTTGAAATTTTAAACATTTTCTGGATTCATTTTTCTATATTCTCTTATTCTTTAGTTCATATCAATATCATTGATAAAGGTAGCTTAAGCCATTTACATTTTCTAGATATACCAACCATTTTATTACAGATTTTCATGATAAATACATTCATACATTCTTACACAAAACCGATAAAAAATTTGAAAATAAATCTCTTCACTATTAAACAGTATTCAATCATGAAAAGGAACAAATTCACAAATATCGATTTAGAATTTAAAAATGCAGCTTTATATTTAAAAAATATTGTATGAAATAAGACTTGATTTTGGCAACGAAAGTAATGCCTTATCTTTTAAATTGGTGTTGATTGCTCGATTTAAACTTCAAAGTTAACCGGTTATGTTTATACAAAAAATAAACGAGTATGCAAGTAAGTGGAAGTTCACTTGCATCAAGCAATGGGCATTTTAAAATAGGAACTATAGTTTTTATTATTCAGTTCATACAATAATCGAGATATATCAAAATAATAGTTTCAACTCTACACAGAAATTCGCATTTTGTTGAATCCGAGCACTATGAAATATTTCAATTAACCCTTAACTGGGTAGGGGAAAATTTAAGATATAACTGGGGAGGTGCTGTAACTAAACTAAATTTTCAAGCTAAACTAACTAAATTTTTGAATGAAAATATTCGAATGAAAATTAGTCAATATATTCTTCAGATGTTTTTCTTGATATATAAATAGATTTAAAAAAATTTCAAAATATATTCTAGAAAAAGGTAATTGCGTTTGAACATGCATTTTCTTCTCAAATGACATGTTACAAAAAATATTCTTGAAAAACATTACTTGTTAATTACATTAATTTTTCTAGTATACAAAGGTATATAGAATAGAAGGAAAAATTCAACAATTCTAGGATGGAGATTATCCGTCTCATAAAGACTTGCAACACATTTTTCCCACATAAATTAACCCGTAGAGCCGCTAATATAGAACGAAATTGCAATTAAAATGAAATAACTTGATAATTAATAATTGGTTAATTATAATTAAGAGATTCAACATTGTAATAATTGCTTTATATGAGGAAAAGCATAGTTTATATAAAGTCACGACTAGGGATTGCAATACCGGTATACCGGGATACCGAATACCGGTATTTTGAGCCATTTTACAATTTTGTAATACCGGTATTCACAAGTTTAAATACCGGTTTTTCGGTATTTACTAGAAATTTTTTAAATTATCTCCACTATATGTTCAGGGATCGCCAGCGAAGCAAAATAAATACGTTTTTGTTTTTATGTGTCCCTAATGGGCGAAATTAATTAGCAAATTGATAGCTTAATTAATTGCTTAAATCTAAATTAGCGAAACATGGATTATCCCTGAAAGAAGATATTGTATCCATAACGACTAATAGAGCAACAGTTATGAAAAAAGTTGGAAAGTTGATTGCTGCAAATCAGCAATTGTGCTATGCTCATGGAATTCAATTAGGAGTAATTGATGTATTATACCAAAAAATAAATAAAGAAAGAACAGAAGAATCCAAATGCTGTGGATATAGAAACTTTGGATTCGACATTGAAGAGAGTAAGAGTGAGAGTGATATTGACAATGTAATTGTTGAAGAAGATATTGCTAATGTGGCTGAAATATTAACCCATGAAGAATAGCTTCCTATAATTTATAAATTTCGAAAAATTGTTAAGATTTTTACACGTTCAACTACAAAAAATGCCATATTACAAAAATATATACTAACTGAAAATAAAACAGAATATAAGATTATAATAGATTCTAAGACACGTTGGAACAGTTTACTCCTAATGATGGAACGATTTTTGAAATTTAGAAATCCAATCCAAAAAGCAATAATCGACTTAAACCTGTAAATTGATTTTTCAGATAGTGAATTCGACTTAATATCCAGAACTATATCAGCTTTACTTCCAATAAGACTGACTATAGAGGCATTATGTCGGAGAGATTTTAATTTATTAACAGCTAATGCAACAATAAATTTCATGTTGCAGTCATGAAAGAACGGCACACATCACTATCTGAAGAATTACATATTACATTGAAAAATCGCACAGAAGAAAGGCATACCGAAATAGAAAATGTCTTACGGTATTTACATAATTATAAGGATTTTAAAAATGAAAATGAAACAGAAGAAAAGAAAATAGCCAATTAAAATCTGATTAAGTTTATAGTAAATTTTTTACCCACAAACCTATCCACATTCAGAAGAATTCGGTTCAGTTATCGAAGATCAGTTATGACATTAATGTCGATAGTGAAAAGGAATTGTCTCTTGAGCAAAAATTAGAATTAGCGATAAATAAAAAAAATTCAACGAACCAAAATACAATACAGAAATCAGCTATATCCAAAGCCATCTGACGAGAAATTGATTTATTTGAAGATGAGGGATTTAGAGGTAAATACTTGGAAAAAGTATATCGGGCATTGCTAACAGTGCCACCAACTAGCGTAGATGCCGAAAGAGCGTTTTCGACAGCTGGTAATTTTTGCACAAAATTACGTTCCAGGCTTAATGACATTACAATTGATGCATTATGTTTTTTAAGATCATATTTCAAAAATTTGTAATAGTACCACAGACTGAATAGCGATATTTACACTCTGTGATTTAAATAAATAAGTTGTTCTTTACTTTTTTGCGATTCTTTATATACTGTTATAATGTATAAGTTACATATTTTTTGTGATATTTACACTTTCTTATAAAACTGGCAAATTAAACAAAGAAACACCTGTGTTTTCTTTCTTTTTCTAAAATTTCTAATACCGGTATTAAAACCGGTATCCCGGTATTAAGATCTAAAAAATACCGAATACCGGTATTGAAATTTTTGTCCGGTATTGCAATCCCTAGTCACGACACTATAGTGCAACAAGAATAACGTAAAACGCAGACTACGAAATTTCATTTTGATAAGCAAGAAATAAACTAGAAGCCTTTAAACAACTGTAATACGCTATATATTTACTGAAAAACAATACGTTGACCAAAGAAACAGAAAATTGAAAAACTTACCACGTTCAGATATGAACAACGTATGCCGAGTTGACAATTGAAATTAGTGAAATCCTTCCAAGACATGCTGCAGAACTATTTCCTATCCATATCCAACAGAATAAAATATTGAACCAAGACGTGCCATTTCATTTTTTAAGAAATAGCGTTGCCTTGGCAATTCCACTGTACTTCAGACATTCAGTTACCTCTTCACAGCTTATAGTTTCACCGATCAAACGTATTCGTGTCAACAAGAAATGAAAGGGAAAAAAGTCCAAAGATCTCCATTTTATAGCAGAAAAATTGTCATTCCAATTGTTTCCTTCTTTTATTTTTAACTTCTCCCAAGCGGCACTTTTCAATGAACCCGATGATAACTTTTCAAACTATGAGTTCCTATTCCAAGTGGAATTGTTTATAAGATTTTAAGCATCACAGAAATATTTTGATTTATGAGATTTGATTAATATTTTAAATAGAATTATTAATTACTTTTTTGTTTATAATTAAGTACTTAAGACAGATTGTATTGGTAATAGAATTTAGGCTTAAGATCAGAAGATTATTGGTTCTAAATCCGATTCATTTGAAGATTTCCGCAAATGTGGGCCTGGAGCACTTTTTAAATGCATTGTCCTCAAGTAGAAATGGTAGATGGAGCAGAAATGTGCTGGGTGTGGTAGTGTCTCTAGTGTTTATCTTGCCATATGACCAGACCCAAAAATACGAGTTCCATCTAAAGAAAATACCAATGCGATTTTAAAAGATCCATTAATATTATATAAATTAAATTTGGGCTCTTCTGTTATGTTTAATAATATGGGCATGATCTTGAAAATTGTATACCTTTTCTGATAAGTTCTTCAACATACTTTTGAACTGTTCAATTTTTATACATTTATAAAATCTCTTTCAAATTTACTTGAATCAAATGATACGAAAAAAGTTTAAGTTGTAAAACAATAATATTATTTAAATTATTTATAGTTGTTGAAGAATCATCTTTTATTTGCATTTGAATTTAATGGTTTAAACAATATTGTAGGTTTTATCTGATTTATCAGATCCGCACCCTGTCTCAAAATTTCGTAAGGACGGAAGTTGCAGTTTTTTTCTCCATTAGAAGAGACTAAGCTGGCACACAATACTGGACCAACAAATGGACGGTTAACATACAGTGACTAATTTGAAATGAGTCAACTCTTTATATTTAACAGGGCCTTACTGGAACTGGATCGAGAACCTGCTATTGTTCGGCATTGATGTGAAGATTGTATCACTATGACACCATAATCTTTTAACTAGTACTGTAATAAATAATAAATGACTAAGGCAAAATGAATAAAAAGGAATATTTGTTTTCCTATCAACAAATATATATATATATATATATATATATATATATAGTCCGAAAAGCACATATCTGGAATTTATGATCATCTTTCTTTCCGTCTTTTCCGTCTGCCCTTGGATGTATGAAAAAGATAAATTAAAAGTGGAACAAGCTTCATAGGCGAAATTTGTCTTCAGTCACTTTAAAGAAATTGTAGATCGATACTCTTCTTCGGATCAAACCATTCAAACGTCGATTATCTGCTGATATATCAATTCGTATGCATGTGAACATGTGTTTAAAAGTTCGAGATACTAAATTGACAAAATTTAGGAATTGTTCCTGACTTTCACAGGAACACTGTATCATGTGTATGAGAACTAAATCCGTGAGATTGAAGACACATATTTATATGAAAAAAATTCTATTAGTTTTTTTACTTGAATATGAAATTTCAGGAGCAAGTGAAATATAATACGAGAAAAAAATTGCAGAATACTACAAAATTTTCTGATAAAGTATACAAGAATTTATTTTCTTTATTTTTATGCATTCTTTCTAAAGAAGTTGTAATGCTCCACATTAGTGAACATTCATTCATGAGATGTGTGTTTTATGTGTTAAATATATAATACAGCTGCATCAAATTTAGAGAGTATTTTTTATGTCGCGTTGGTCGATAAAGGCATATAATCATCTTCCTCTGGGGAAATATCAAATACCACCTATTTTTATATATTTAATACATTTGTGTCTACGCTAAAATATTAGGTTCAGTATTCAAATAAATTTATATTTTGAGATGAGAATCGCATCTTTTTAAAGATGTCTTCTTAATGAATGCAGCTATTTTTGTATCTTCCCAGAATATTTGATTATTATTTCCATGCATTTTAAAGAGGATAAAACTGTATCTTATCTCTTATTTTTCATAGTGCATTATCTTCAAGAAGTGAATAAACTAAAAATATATTGCCTCAATTGTAAATATGAAATAATTTTACAATCCTTTTTGATCCGAAGCATTTTACTTGTTCTCTTGATATTGTCTACTAAGAGTTTATTCTTTTATTACTATATCTGCTAAGATTCTTATTATTAATAAATTTATTTTACTTTAGGATGTCTTTTATAGTTATATTACTAGAAAAGAAGAAGAAATCAATAATGGCCATGCCATCTATATGTAGTGAATTTAATGGGTCTTACTGAAATTATTGGCAAAATGATCAACTAATGATTATAATGCATTTTTTATTCATATATATATATATATATATATATATATATATATATATATATATATATATATATATATATATATATATATATATATATATATATATATACGAAATGTTTAAAACGTTTCTTTACAGTCTTTTATATTAGGTATGTTAAGAATATTTGGAAACAAAAAAATACCAACAAATATAGTTTGTGATCAATATTTCTTTCTATTTCAATAATTTAAGTAGTGTTTTTTTTAAATACATGAATTTTTTTGGCTAAGATAATCTTATCAAAGATAAATTAATGTTTGGTAAAGTAGATTTTAAATTATTATATGGTACATATGGTAAAGCACAATTTAAATTAAGAGTTATTTTAACTTACTTTAACATTTCTTTAAAATAACATGCAATTAAGAGAAAATTCTTTACAAATTCAAAAAAAGATTAGATTCTTAGATTTCCAACACAGGAAAAATCATGCTTTTGTTTGCAGCATTCATTGTTAGAATGTACAACGTAAAGCAATATACATTACATTTACTAAACGAATCGTATGTCGTTTTGTAAATCATAACAAGATTATAATAATTTTTTTTTTTAATTTAACCAACTTTTAAAAAAATTAACTAAGTTGTAATAATGCTTTTAAAAATTCAGAAGTGAAAGTCTCCATTTCATAGCTTTTAAGAGAAAAGAAAGAATGTTGAAATCCTTTCATAGAAACTGTTTAAAAAAACAAAATATAATGCTTCATTATCGAAAAATAATTATGTCTATATCTTCTTTAAACTATAAATAAAATTTCAGAAACATATATTCTCTAATTTTCATGAATTGGATTATTCAATTTATTTAAAATTTTCTGAGAAAATCATTGATGTCCCTTTAATATAAATCTAAAATAAAAACAAGAAATAGCTTATTACCATGAAATGAAAACTGTATAATCTGTATTTATTATACACCAAAGTTTATTTGATATTGAAATATATTCTAAAAAATAAAAGAATACGGAATATTTCATATTTAAAAAAATATATAATTATTTTGTTCAAAGAAATGCAATTTTACTTATACATAAAAAAATTCGAAATATGGCTTAAAATACAATTTGTATTAAAAACTTTCAATACCGTTGATTATTCTTCAAAAAAATATATATAAAAAAATGGTGATATTTTTTTTTCTATATATACAAAAAAAATATTTCATAAACGACAGAATTAAAAAAAAATTACATTTATAAAAAAAAACCCTTTCATACACATCTGTGAAATCTAAAGCCTTTATGTGCTTGGAACAAAAAGTGGAGAATAAAAAAGAAAAGTAGATAATTTGACAACTCTGGAATTAAAGAATGCACGGGATTATGAATATTTCTTTCATAAATCCTTTTTTTTTCCTTAATTTTTTTTTGTATTCCTGACACCCAATTAGTATTTTTTTATACATTTAAAATCTTTTATCAGTGGCTGTTGTTCCAATGCCTATGCTTATTATGTTTTCGAAGTAGTTGTTCGAAAGAGGGTATAATTAATTAATTTTTTTAAGTCCGGAAAATTGATTGACACAATTCCTATACTCTAGTTATCTATGTCTATAAAGTCTTCTCTTGTAAATAAAAAGAACATTCATTCTTTATATTTCCAACTATTATTATTCGTTTTTAAGAATTTAATGAAATTTTCGATATAGAAATTGTTTAATGTAACTGAAAAATTCCGTATTAAGTATAGAAAGCAAAATAGTATAAGAAATAAGTCTATTCCCGAAATATTTTTATCGTTCCTTTGATATCATTTTTTCAGCCTTAAAACATGAATATAACATTTTTATGAAACATTTAAAAACATTTTTATGAATAAATATTAATAACATTAATAAAACATTTTTATGAATAAATATTAATAACATTAATAAAACATTTTTATGAATAAATATTAATGGAAATTAATATTCCTTAGTAGTATTGTTGTAATTAAAACAGCATTTTGAAGCAATTAAGTAATAATTCTTCCAAAATCATCTGTTTTTGCTGAATAGAATATATTTTTTCTTTGTTTATTTGCCAAATGAATGCAACATAGGGGTTTTCGGTTCCCTATATGCGCCAGTTCTGTTTATGGACGAAGCCGTCCAGGTAAAAATAAGCTTCGTCATTAAACCAAATGCTGTCCGCATGGTTATCGCCGTCATCAATCCTTTGCATCATATCGTTAGCGAATGTCTTTCGTGCATTCACGAAAGCAATTCTGAGGGGTTGCAGAGTTTGAATTTTGTATGGATACAGGTGTAAATTCTGGCGCATGAGACGATACGTGGACGTTGGCTTTATTTGGACCGCAGCTGCAACACGGTGAATGGAAACTCGAGGCCGCTGTTGGATCACCTGTTACACAAGCTGAGCATTGCCCTCTGTGATTGTCGTACGTGGTCGCCCTATCTTTCCAGCACGTTCACCCTTCACGTTCCCAGTCCGTTGAAATTTTTAAAACAGATCCTTTATTGTATCGCTTTTCGGTCCTTTGGTTACATTAAACTTTCGTTGAAAACTTCGTCTTGTTGCAACAACACTGTGTTCTAGGCGGTGGAATTCCAACACTAGAAAAATCCCAATAAACCATTTTTTCACAACAAACTTTCAATCTGTGAACAGCCCAAGCTTAAAGCAGAAAGACGACTATTGAGAAAGTCGAACGATCTCGATCTCGATGATAGCTTATCGGGGCACCCGTCCTTGGAATAGGACTATCCCCTTAAATGACAAAAACTGTTGGAAAACTTGACTTTTAATATATTGCCATGATTACTGTGATGGGTCTTGACTCTGCGGTGGAAGGAGAGTAACTGCCTTGGATCTTCGAACGAATTTTGGTCTTTGAAGGTGAGGGAGAGTGGGTGAGCTGTCTGGGCCAATAGGAAAGCAGGTTATCAGGGGAGTAGGAGAGGGTGATGCAGTGGGTTTTCGGAGCTCGGTGCGGGATAAACTATTGTAGATAGGTGACCAATCAGAAAGCTGGGTTATTGCAGAGGATTAACTTAACTTTTGTTGGGACTTAGCCGATCAGAGCATTAAGGATAATTAGATTTTTCTCTTCTTTATTACTTGTTTTCCTTGCAAGTTTCACCGCTTCTATTAACTTGGGGAATTCCTGAAATATTTCTCTAAGTTCTTTTAATAATTGCATGGTTTCTTGAAGAGGAGATTTCTTCGTTAGCCGTCAAAGTGGGCTCCATGTTCTTTTTGCTGGGTGGGGAGATAGTTTTTGAGTCTTGTTTTCTCTGATTTTTCTTAGTTATTTCAGCGTAGGAGAATCTTCCGTTGGTAGTTGTCAGCTTGGGATATTTGGGACATCCTTTCCAGGCAGCTGTGTGACCAGTTTCATTGCAATTAACGCACACTGGGTCTTTGATTGTTTCGGTGATATTGCAGCTTCTAGTTGTGTGTTTTTCACCACATTTAATGCACTGAGAAAGGCGAACTCAGACTGCGTTTTCTTTTATATCTTTCACATCGCCTGCAGCGCCATCTGTTGTTGTTGTAACTAATTTCGCAAGTTTGTCTGATTGAAAATTTACCGTTGCCCCAAGCATATTGCAACAAACGGTGTATTTCTATAGCTTCCCGTTTAGTTTTTATTGATTTTTGAAATATACCGGTCATTTTTGAAACACCCGGTATCATACTATCACTATTATCATATTCACATATATCATACAATAAATAGCAAATTTTATGTTTGTTGTCTTCATGATAATACATTATTTGAAAACATTTCCATCTATTGAGGATTAAGTGCCTTAATCAAAATGAAATTAAAAGGTATATTTTTATTATTTTTTTAACTTACTTACATTTTATTTCTGTAATTCTTAAAATTTAATTTCAACCAACTACGCAAACAACATTTTCCTAAGATAAGTTTCAAGAAAATAAGTTCCTGAAACATTTACCACTTCATTCCCTTTCCTTATCCATATCTTCATCACAAAATTAAACAATGTGAATTAAAATTTGCGAACAATTTTTTTCCTTGAAATCTATAATATTAACTGGAGTTTTTTGTCATCATTCATTAAAAAAAATTAAAGAATCAATTAAATCATAAGAAAGATATATGGAATTATATACCAAAGGACTTTACCCAATAAAAGACAATATAAAAGTACTATTTAATTGTGGCATATATTTCAAAAAGCAATAGTAATCTTAATATTATAAGATATCAAAGAAAAAAATCCAATTTAAAAGCAATTACTAAAAGAATACTTGAATAATAGATTGGCCGAAATAGATAAAATCTTAAAGTATCTTGTAATCCGTAATTTGTAGATATATGTAATGGCTTGCTATAAAAAGGGAACCTTTTCATACGTCTCGCGGTGTATGAAAATAAACAAGAATATTTAAATCAACTAATATTATACCAGCAATGTTATAAAAATTTTACATTGCAAAATTCCAGAAAGGTTTAGCATTTTCCATATATTCATACAGTTTAAAATGATTTTTGTTGCGTTAAAAATTCTCATGCAGCAGCTTGTAAAAAATAATAAAATAATGTAATTCATAGCGAAGAATAATTTTATCGTAGACTCTTGCAGATCTAAAGGTTCAATAATTCGATTTATGTATTATGGTGAAAACTTAAAAAATACTTAAATCAAAGAGCTATAATTTCTTTACCTCTATATAAGCGACTGATTTATGCCTGCTTTTAACCATTTCTAAAAAGCTACACTAAAACAAATGAAAATCTGGTAGAAAGATATGAATTAAAATGAAACAGAAAATTAGAAAAATAATAGTAGAGAAATTCAATGTTAACTTTATTTTTTTAAAGAAAAGTAATAACATTTAGGCTTGAATGAATTATTTAAACAACAAAATTGTAAATATTTAAAATGGTCTAAAATATTATAAATTTTCTAATTAATTTAATATTTAATCATTTTTTTTTATTTCTGAAAAGTGAAATTATTCAGGTTTTTGTCTTACAGAATAATTTTGAAAAATTTGGTTTCCTCATAAATTATCTGTTTGCCATTTAAATTTTGTTATGCACGATATTTAATAACATTTAGTTTGCATTAAAATTCTGCATTTTCAAAGCAGCTTTATAGTAGGGAAATTTTTAGGGATAGATTTCAATTTCCATTAAATTATTATGTTTTTAATCTATTACTAAATAAAAATCGATTTAATTTTAAATTGCAATGAAATAAGGTTAATAAATAGATAAAGAAGAAACCCATTATTACGATAATTAACTTAAACAACACTGACTCTAAACTTTGGTGATTTTCTATTTTTATCCAAGAATGCATTATTTGCTTTAATATTTGTGCAGTTTCAATTTATTTTAAAATAATAATATAAAATACAAAAGTAAATAGCGATAAAAAAATGTTTTACAAACTATAATTTCTTTAGTTTATAGAAAGAATCATTTCAATGTTTCTTCCTCAATGTATATCATTTTTAACGATTTAATCTTCAGATCTATTGTTTTCTGAATTCACTACTAGATGGTGCCACTAGCAAGTTATCAAAATTCATTTTTATTCATACTGACTGATGATGAAAAGAATTATATAGAATACTGTCATTCGAGGGTACAAAATTTAAAAATGCACCAAGTCGATATCTTTCATTTTATGAATATTAAACATATTGAATACTTTTTTAACATGTTTCGCTGCATTTTAGGAACACAATGCACAGAATTATCATTTTTTTTCTTGCTATAATAGGGATCAAACTGTCCTCATTTAAGTTTTAAACAACTTCCATGCAATTGAAATATTTTCTCGAATTAAATTTAAGAAAATACTACTTAACAAAATAAATATGCTTATTTTTAAAGGTAAAAGAAAAGACGAACAAAAAGAAACGCTAATAATGTCACTTTTCATCAAGATTTTAAAAAAGTAAAAGAAGAAAAACATGTGAAACCTCTAGAATTTTCCCATGTATCCATATATGATGCTGCCAACAAATGTTAGTGTTCCTTTATTTCCATTCATCCGATTATCTCTCTTAAAGCTATTAAATCCCAGTGCACGTACGAGTATTCAATTTTGGGAAGTAAGAATTTATATTATTTTTTCATAGAAGTTTCGTCATTATTACTTTTTCAGCTTAACTGTTTTAATAAACCTTTGAAAATCATTTTGGAAAAGAAAAAAAAAGCACAGTTATTAACAGCACAATAATATTAAGCATTATTAAATTATTCATTAAGCCCTTTTTGTGATACCAATTGATGTTCAACGCAGGGCTTAATGTTAAAGAAATAGCAAAATGTATTTTTGTTTGTCACTATTCCTTAAGATTGATGCTCACATCTATTGGAAATGTTTTTTTTTTCGCATTAAGGGTTTGTACTTTTGTATTGTAATGGCAACTATCTACAATCTTCATTATACAAATGTCATTAGCTTTAACACAAAAATTGTGACCCATTCTCCGAAATATTCATTTTATAACAAAAGATTACAAAAGAACTTCTGTAAATAACAGAAAAGTTTTGTAAAATTTCGTATTTTTTTTAACTTAAAAAAAACTGAAAAAATGCAATAAATTAAAAGAAATTTCCAGAGGCTATTATCTTCTTGTTTTACGCAGATCTTTGCGAAAAATGGCTCTTCCAATGGAAGATTGGAATTTCCAGAAATAATAGAATAAAACGATGAAAGATTCGATAGTTAATTCTTCACAGTCTGATGTGGATCGATACCTGGAAACCAGGGACTGAAGATTTTCCTTTATTCCTTTCACATTAGAAGTATCTAAATTATATGAAAGTAACTTCATTTTTGAATGGAGGGAACTTTGTTACTTGTATCAAAACATAGACCTCATTATATTGTATTCATGATCCATTATGATGAACATTTCGTATATATTTTTGCAATAAATTTCATTTTGATTGATCGTGTTTGGTTGAATGATCTTATCAGTTCTTATTATTTTAAGTGCTGTTTTTTTCCCTACTCCCAATTGGGGGGGGGGGCACCACAAAAATGAGGATGAGAAGCTGTCCATATAAAAAAAAGTCGGTTTCGCCAACCTGGTGGGTACAAAAAGAAGGGGGGGGCTACCTCCCATTAACGACGGGACCCACTTCCCAAGTGAAGGATGTACCGCAGCAAGGTTATTGCCCTTAAGACTCAACCACAGTTCCCTTTCATAATGGTCCGGTGATTCAATTTTTTTTTTTTCTTTTTGTGGGATTTCAGGCGGGTCGGAATAGTCAGTTTATGATTACTCAGATATTAAAAATTTGTTGGAGTAAGAGCTTTGAAGAATATCAGAATTTTTTTTTAATGTGAACATGGATGATTATAAGTCAAATAAGTGAGAACAAGAAGATAAATATATCCCAGCCATATATTCTCTGATATACGTACTAACAAGGAATGATATATGCACTCAATCAAAATTTGGACAAGGATCTACAATTCAAACAAAAAAAAATTACTTGTCGATTATCACCTATCTGAATAATTACAGTTTTAAATGGGCAGGGATAGCCTGGTTGGTAGGGCGTTGGATTCTTGCCCCTTGGGTTGCTTGGGACCCCGCTGACCGAAGGCTGTTCGTGTGTGTATGGTGGCTGGCGCACGTATAAATCTGACATAGTCACAAAGTCTACCATGTTGAGATTAATACCAGTGGGGGTACTGGATTAGGAGTTATTGTTCTCTGATTCAAGTCCAAGTTGCGAGCTTTGAATGAAATGAATGAATGAAGTCCGCCCTGTTAAAAGGGTTGTGACGTGTGTAGCTAAATCGCATTCCTGGCCTTAGATGGAGTATTGAAAAAACAAGAGACACACCCTTGGCTTAAAATCACTGACTTTTAAAGTCAGCGGGCGTGTCTATGACAAATGCCATTAGAAAAGGCAACAACATTTTTAAATTATTAGACTTCCATGCTCATTAATAAATATACTATCAACACTTGCCAGATACCAACCACACCAACACTTACTGCACCTCGCTTAATTAAAGACCTTCGGATTAAATCTGATTGACCGGTCCGTCGCAACAGTAATACTGATGGGAATAGTGGTTAAGTCCTAAGGATCATCACTGGCCACGGTCAGTTTGTTTTTTATGAATGATTTTATATGTTTTTATTATTTTAAGTTAATGGTGCATTCAGTTTACTTATGAAGATCTTACAAATTTAATGAAGTAAAAGTTTAAATAATATCCGATTTTTTTATGGGGGGGGATACAAGTCAATGTACTAGTGCACAGCTAGATACACTTTTTTTTGCCATATAACCGGAAGGTTATAGTTTCGAAATATGATCCATCATAATTATGGGTGTGGCACATGATAAATCTGATATTTAGATAGAATCATCATCATTGTGGTGTGATGAAGAAGGCTGCAATGGAATGAAGAGTGAACTGAGTTACCGTCTTTAAATTTCGAAGTTCTGACTCATAATATCTGACATTACTTCAAAATTTAACAATAATTTAGTCAAAACGTTTTATGCGTAGATGCCATAAAATTGTGGAGGAAGATGTGAATGAACGCTTCACTTTTTGCTAATAAATTATATAAAATAAATTGCTAATAAATTATTTGTCCTCCCAAATATTATCTTCATGAAAGTTTCTGCTATCTTTTTGTTCTTATGTTTAGAATGAGCAAGTGGAAAAATGCTTTACTATCCATTATCAAAGTTTCTGAAACCATGGATCCTACAGACGATTGTAATAATATAAATATTCAAAGATCATCACCAAGTAAATTTTAATTGCAAACTGGTATTTTTTATCCATGAGACAAATGCGTTTAATATACCCTAATAATAATTTGTGATAAATTTTTTGATTGGAGAAACATAAAATATAATTTTGTACGTCATTTTAAGTATTTAGACAATTGACACTATATTTCTATCTCTAACGAATTAATAATTTATTCATGAATAAAATGGATACATAGTACATCTATAAATTTTCACTATTTCAGTTTCTCCACATTCATATTTAAATCATATCTTATACAAATAAATAATGAAACACATTCTTCTGCAGAACTTGCAGAACTTTAAAATGATTAATGCATCTCACTTCTTGTCATAACTTTTCCTATAGAGTTTATTCTTTATCTTCATATAAAGATAAAATATGACATCTTTGATGGATTATTTAAAATATTCTTAATCAGTAAGGAATCATTAATAATAAATTGTCTGCGGTTGCAAGTTGATCATATCACACATTTATTAAGTAACTTTTAAAAATAGGAATTTGGGTTAGAGATGAATTTAAATTTTTAAAGATTTGCATTCCACGAGGTTCAGGAATCTGACCGTAAATAAAAGTGAATAGAAAAAAAAGTGATGTTTAATTAAATATTTGAAGGAAAAAAAACAGCAGCAGCTTTAAATTTACATTTTGCAATATCTAATAAAAAAAATCTTAGCAAAAAAAAAAAAAAAAACTAATGATTCTTAAAAATAAACTCATTTCCTTTCAAATCGTATATTATGCCATTTTTATCATTAGAATGTATAGTTCAGTATTGTCTATATAAATAAACCAATACTTAATTTCATTAACGAATCTAATCGAATGTAGCAGGTGAATTAACATAAAATAAAAATAGTAATATTTTAATTTTAAATACCTGGAACAAAAAAAAAAAACATCTCTAATAAAAGTTAGCATACGCATCTAGATTATTCGATGTTGAATGTCTGCTAAAAAAAGGGAATGTTCTTCGAGCCTATGTCATGTTGAAGTATAAAATAAAGAATGACAGAAAACACTATCGATTATGGTTACATTTTACATCAGAAATGAAACTATTACGTTTTAATATGTTATCAATTATAAAGAATGAATGATAAAATAAGATATATTAAATAAGAAGATATCTATATCTATACTTATAATAAAGCTTAATGTGTGTGTGTGTGTGTGTGTGTGTGTGTGTTGGCGCTCTACAGGCCAGACCATTTGACATACAGCTACCAAATTTGGTACATGTATACCTTGGAGGTTGGGAATGTGCACCTGGGGTTTCTTTTTTCGAATTTTTAATTAGAATTTTAATTATTAATTAAAAACTAACTTTCCCGCCAAAAAATCTTCCATTATCCCCAGCGCCAAACGAGAAAGGCTTCAGTTTTTTTTTCTCCCAACAGTAATGAGGCTAGGGTTAAAATTTTTCGGCGGATTATTTCAATCGGTTCTGTTTATTTTCTTAATGTTTGATGCATTTAAAATTAAACATTGTTAATGAATCAATCTTTCAGATTCATTCTGATGTACTTTTGAATTAAAATAAAACAGAATAAAGGAAATTAAAAATTTCTAATCCGCATAGCGTTACCCCAACTGGCGTAGAAAAAATCACGTATTTGCGTTACGTAACCGGCGAAGAAAATTCACGCATGCGCATTCTGTTCTGATTGTTGCCATGACAACGTTATCAATGGATGATTTAAATTATTTTTGGGTTAGTTGCATGCTTTTGTAAGTAAATTGTATTTATGTTAGTTATATATTTTTTGTATATGCTTATAGTTTTAAGTACATCGTTTTTTAAGTAGTTTTTTTAAAACCTGTTTTCAACAGTTTATTTTAAACGATTCGTTTTATTTGCTTAGTGTTTGATGCATTTAAATTTAAACATTGTTAATGAATCGATCTGCTCATAATGAATCTAAGAAAATTTTGTTGACAAATTCTTGAGATATTACATAAATTAAAAAAGATATTCTTTAGTGCCCATAAAGTTTAAACGCTGAGTGACTCTATTTTCAGTAATCAGATTATAAAAAAATGCTTTGTTTCAGTAAAAAATATTATTATATTAATTGAAGATAAATTCTTTCCACTTTAATTTAAAGCATAAATTCTACGGGTGCTAACAGAAAATGAGAGAGATACATATTACGTTATGACTGAAGGCCTTTATAATATTATGAACGAATTATATGATACTCAAAATTTGAAGTTTTAAAATATTTTGATGAAGAAGCTATTAAAGTAGAAATTGCATAAAATATTTAATTATTAAAATTTTAACGAACATTAAGATTGGCGAACCGGCTGGTCGCCAAAGGCGGCTAGTATATAATAAAAGGAATTTCCTTCGAATGATATTAAATTTGTATAATATTTTGAAAGCTCAAATTTTTTTGAAGTATTAACATACATTCTCAAACTTAGATAACTCGAAAAAATTCTGTCTTTTTTATTATAATGCGTTTTTAATTTTTCACAGCAGATGATTTAATACATTTAATAAGTTCTGTTTTAAGGAATTCAGAGAAGTTTCTACATAAGGGATCATTTATATATCTTAAAAGAAGCAAATATAAAATTTATTTTGTATTTTTAAAAATGGTGCAGTGTTGCTGCTCTGCATTCTAAGTTGCAAAAGGAAGGGAAAAGAATCCCTATGCTTAGAATTAAAAATCTAAACTATAACCCATGAAAGAATGTAGTTCTGCGCTCTTATTAGCAAAATATTTAGGTTTTGCCTCAAAAGATGATATGTTTACGTTGATTAAATTAAGTTGAAACGCTATTACATAATAAATTTTGAATCTCATGCGCTTTGTGTTTAATTTTCCTTTAGGAAAAGAAAAACTGTCGCAACACTAACTGAAATAAAGTGAATATATTAAAAATCAAATTTAAATGAAGGCTTTGTTGCTGAAGAATAATTGAAAACGTAATTTTTACGTTTTATTATTAAATCAAAGAGTTGATAATTGCAACTAAAAAATACGATTCGTTAAGGACTTATTTGTATTTAAATTGCATCCCGATTCATTTATTTGGTATAATTGTCTGTCATAAAAGTGTAATTTCACTTTATATTTACGTCATTTGTTTTGAATCATTTTCGCTTTAGGCATGAGATGTAATGGAAATTGAATAAAACCATTTTAATCAGTGTTTATTGTGTTTTTGGCGGCAAATATTATTAGAAATATCTTTTGCTATTTTAGTAGAATAAAATGAACGAATGTGCATCACCTTAGGTAATCATGAATTACCAAAGATTATAATTGTTTCTCAAATAGGAAACAAATTGCAAACTGAAAATAATATCGTAATAAAACAATCAGAATATAGTTGACAAATTATGAATATACATTTAATTTTGGAGTTCTCTTCTGTGTATCTAAACTATTACATATATAAAGAAAACCTGTTAAAACGAAAGTCATTAATTATAATGCATGAAACTTTCGGTTAATTTAAACTGTCGTTCAATTTGCAATAGTAAGGAAATTATAGGAAGATAAAATTTCTCCTTCCTGTAATTTTCTTTCTTTTCCTCTCAAGTTGGACTGTCCATATATGAACAGAGATAACAGTTTTAATTTTCTTACAATCCTGAAGAAACGATAATATCTACATGAGTTGTCTTACAAATATTGTGTGGATTTCGAAATTTTTAATTCCGGATATTGTGAATACTGGAGAAGAATTGATATTACAAATGTAATTACCTGATGAATCGAGTTATGTTAATCATTTTGTTAACATAACTCGATTCATACATAACTAACATATGTTAATGTTATCTATCTATATCCATATCTATATAAGTAGATATTTAACATAAGTATTAATAATAAAGATATATTAATTGATTTAGAAATCGAAAATAATACAGAACTGAAATTAAACATATTTGACAAAAGAAATCAATTGAAGTTTAAATTTAATAGATTTCCTTTTCCAACTTTAAATATTTTGAAAAGTATTTATAAGAACACAATATTAAATAAATTTATTTGCAATTAAAACTTCTGAAATAATTTAGAAAAAATAAAAAATAAAAAAATATTTAGATCGAACAAACTTACTCCTCTATTTATTCTTCAATTATACAACAATGAAAAAGTAAGATATAAGATATAATGTTATATAATGTTCGTGTAGAAATAAATATAATGGTAGGATCAAACACTACAAGATAAATTAAATAAAATTATATTTTTTAGAAATACAAACTTTTAATATCTAAAAAAAATCTGCAGAGCGTGGCAACAAGCATTGGAATTTACCAATGAGAGTCTGATAAGTGATCTATTTTCTTTCAGCATTTTCCCAGTTTTAACTGAAGACATCAATATAGGAGGTATCAATATACGAGATATAGTTAAGGTATCCACTTCTATAGTTCCGACCTATATTTTATTTATCAAATTTATCGGTTATATTGTGGAATGAGTTTTCCGATTCTTGACACCATAAACGAGAGGAATATCATAAATTTTCCTGGAATCGTATCTTGAGACTCATTGCAAAAAATCTTGTAAATAATCAGCTGAAACATTTGACACCATAATATAATGGCTTTCGAAAACTTTATTAAAAAATGTTTTTTCGTTCACTCTCCCAATACTAAAGAGTGTGATTTTTTTAATCCTTCATTCAATAATTTAATAGAAATCGCTTTCCATTTTATTTAAGACTCATCTCTCGTCATCTTCTTCTTAACTAATACTTTAAACCTTATTATGTCTTCGAAGACTTACGTTTTATAGAATCCAACAAACATTTATGCAATTTAAAATGTTGCTCTGCTGTGCATTCATATTGTTTTGGTATTTTATCAGAGAGATGCTTAGAGCTGCACAGCTAAGCTGTCCCACTAATGATAAATTTGTGTATAAAAATAATAATATTAGGATAGGTACAATGGATATAATTGAGTGAAATTCTGCTTCATTTTACTTTTTTTCCAACTAAAATCATTTAGGATTCCATACTTTACTAGAAAATTTTAAACTCAATATTATAATTAAGTTACTTAATAACTGAACTGAAGCGTCTTTAGAAATCCCGAAAATGTTCGACAAAAAAAATCAACTTCAGAGGAACTTCTGCCAACTAATAAAAAGAAATGTCACCAACATTGTGATATAAACGATGGAAAATCGAATATGACGTTGATAAATGAGAAATTATTCAATAAATGTCAGGATTGTTGATGGTTTTTTACCAACACTAAAGCATTGACTATTAACTCTGAGAGATAAGTATGTATGAAGAATTATGCAATTATGCAATGCAATGAAAACGGGGTCTCTCCCGATGAACTTCTTGCATTCATTAAATGGTGTGATATATTGCATAGAAACAAAAGAGAAGAAGATTATTTTAATATTTAAGTAGGATTATTTTGGTAAGTAGGTAACTTTGGTAGGATCCTTATTTATACGCTTATTTACAGTTCAACATTAACTTTAAATCACTCCATCCAATTATTCAAGCCAAACAAAAGAATGAGATATCTTAAGAAAAAATGAGAAATTATCTTTATTCAATTTAAATATAAATTTAGAAATAGTTTTTAGAATTATTTAATGTTGTTATAAAAATATAATAACGAAATTTGGTGTTGTTATTAAACTATAATAACAAATTATGGATTTTTCTTATTTATATTTAGGTAGAAAATAAATTAAAGAAAATAAAACAAGAAAATGAAAATTATTGCCTATTTATAATTAATAAAGGCTATCATACTTTGAAGCATATCAACGTTACCCATTTCATTTCAAAACATAAATACCTTGATTAGAATGAATATCCTGTATACGAAACTATGTTTACCTTGTATAAAACTGATTTATTCAGTTAATAATGTAGGTATTTTAAAAAATCGTAGAAAAAATTTCTTGCAATTATTTATTAGAAAATGTAATGTTTTCTATATATTTCCTTCCATATATACGTGATGAAAATTACACTTTTTAGATTTAATTAGGAGCAATTAACTTATTATTTTTAATTTGAGATTTTGTCAATGTTGAGGACAAAACTTTTATAAAAGCTAATTTCTTCTCATGCACGCGTAATGTACTCGTGCAGACTAAATTTTATTTTTATTTTCTGCAAATTTAATTGTTGGAAATAAAGGTCAAAATATTTTTTTAATTCATTAAATATAAACATAGTTTGTAAGTTAAACTAATGATTTCATTGAAAAGATAATTTTTACTCGTATATATATATATATATATATATGAATATTTTGATATAAATATATTACGGAATACCGAATTTATATTACATCATTATAAAATGAATCAACAAATGATATAAATTTATTGACAGAAATCAGTTTAACTTTTTTTTATATACATGATATATATTTGTAGATCAAAAAACAAACACCATATATTTCTAAAAAAAAATTCTAAATAATATCATCTTCTCTGGTAAAAGATCTTACATTTTTTTGAAGAAAATAAAGAATCGAAAAAAGTTAAATGTGCTTTGATAAACATGATAGATTTTTGAATAAATTATTTGAAACTTTTTATATATAATTCACTATTTAGATAATTTATTATTAATGCTTATGATCTTTTCGAATATAATATATAAATATTCTTAGATTTGGTCGGAGGAATACTGTTGAAAATAAATGAGAAGAATGGTTATCACAAGAATATGAATCTGAGATACGCTTCCATATTTTCTGAGAATTTTCAAAAGGCGGAAAGTTATAGAATTTGACATTTCAATATATTTAATGGAAAGTTCAGAACTCTTCGTACTTTCTTTGCGTTACTTTAGCTTTCCATTATTCTGAGTTTGGATTTTTGCATCAAAGATTTCTCGAGTATTTATTTTGAGAAAAATCAGTTTGAAAGCTGTTTGAACTGAAACATTTCACTGAATTTCTATAACAAAATACGTTTTAGTCGTAATATTTGTTGGAAAAATTCTCTAATATTTACTAACGAAATAAGTTTGATGTTATTTCCACAGATCAGAATTTGTCTTAGATATAAAATGAAATACAAATACCTCTATTTGACTATACGTTATATGTGGAATATATAGAATATTTGAAATATCCAATTATATGAATTGCAAGAATATTTTCAAATACATGGAAACAAACTGAAATTGAGAAAATATTGCTTTTGTGTAAATTTCTATATAATTCTATTCTTGAAGTCTTTATGGATTTTGTTTGTTTTTGTTAATTACTTCAGAATTTAATGCCTGTACATTTATGGATTCTATATATAAATTTGTATGATATAGGATAATGCAAAATTTGAAACGACCCTTATTAAAAGAAAAATTATCACTGCAGTTCATATTTTTCAAATTTATTAAAGAAGTGGAGAATGAAATTAAGGAATGATATTTAAGATGATATTGAATATTAAAGTAGTTACAATGATGTACATTTCTAAAGTAAAAATATAAAAATATAACATTATTATTAAAAGTTCCAACGGTTACTCTAAAGACTGTGGCTGAACAAATGAACAAGAAAGTCGAAGTAGAAGGTTATAGGTTCTATAAATAACGGCGTGTAGTTTAATACATAATGTAATAGGTAAAATGTGAACTTTGGCAATTAAATGCACGATGCTTAAGACATGGTTTCAGGATGTTTTCTTGTTCTTACTTTATGAAAAATATAAACATATATTAGTTTTATCCAAAAGTCGTTCAGGCCAACAATATAATGTCAAATAGTAGCCACCTTTAGGAGCAAGTTTGTTCAACAGAGGTATTGACTTTTTTGACTGTTACATCAGGAAAATGGAATAAAAAATAGTTAAATTTGGAATTTAAAAAACATGTCTATTAATTACTCGATACAGCAGAAAAATACCTGTTCAATCGAACCGGCATTCAACAAATTAAAAAGTCTTTATATTACGAAATAAAAGTTGAAGTGAAATACCTACTACGGAGTTAATGAGAAGTAGAAACACAGAATTCAATCTTTTGATGCACAAGATGAAATTTTATCATAACATTTAAAAGCATTGTTATGTATAGTGAATCAAATTTAATTAAAAGCATTATTAAAATTAAGGAATAATTCTACAGATACGAAACTAATATCATTAATAAGGCAATTCTCATGAGTCTTAAATTCTTCTTCAATGAATCTTAAGGTAATAGAAGTAAAATTATTGTAAATCTTTGCCAGGTTTACTAACTGAGTAAATGCACTTTTTAATAACACTGCGAATAATCTCAAAAACATTTCTAATAATATTTTATTGCTGTACTAATTAACACTATAAAAATGACACCATTATAAGACTTTATAAAAACGTTCAATGAAACAATCAAAATTGCATATGGTTTTTTTACATTTGATTGTTCCGTTTCCCAATAAGTAATAAGAGCGATGTTTTTACCATGTAAGTTAGCGTCTGATATATAGTATATAAATCGGACGAATAGATTTGATGAATTCAACTACACAAATTACTATACAAATTAGATGAATTCAAGTATGCAAATTACTATAAGCTTAGATGAATTCAAGTATGCAAATTACTATAAGCTTAGATGAATTCAAGTATGCAAATTACCATAAGCTTAGATGAATTCAAGTTTCAATCTGAGATGTGTATGGGTTCTCGAAAATGAATTTGACCAATAAAGGACACCACAATTCATCTTTGTCATGTAATCTTAACGTGTAAACCTCGATTGGTGTAAGATACCAAGTCGGAACAGAATCATGAAGGTATCATGTTTTTACAAGTAGATAAATTTTATCCTTCACATTAATTCTCATTTATCCTCTTTAACAAAAAGCCTATCCACCATACATATCATATGCATTTCTGTAATGTTTTTTCAAGATTACTTTCGATGCAACAATTTAGCATAGCATGTGCTGAGCTAAACTTAGGGTCAGCGTCGAAAAAAATTTAGAACAAATGAGAAAAAAAGAAAAATTATTTTGATAACAGCAATTCATTTTTTAAAATTTAACTTATTTAAAAAAATAATGGGATGCTCAAATTTCAGTAACTTAAATTGTTTCCTCAAATTTATATTTTTTATTCAAATCTTTGTCAATTTAATAATGAATTCCGTTACATTTATACATTGACTACAACATTTCAAAATATCCACCTTCCTTGATTCGCATTTCAAAAAAAATTTATTTATTTTCTTGCCCAAGATTTAATGTTAAATTGAAGATAAAGAAAACTGATTTTTATTAAATCACAAATGCTTGTATCTTTAAGTTTTATCTCTGAACTGTGAGTTTCATATGAAAATAGATGTCAAATTCTATTATTTCATATATTAGATTTTTTCTCTCTATCTACATATATCTGTCTATATTCTAATCTGTCTAATATTTAAATGTATCTACTAGAGGTATAATAATGTATATATATATATATATACTAACTTGGCACAAGTTTAGTTCTTTAAATACGCTTATTCTGATGAGTATAGCAGACAGGAAGATTTATAAGAACTGTCAAAAAATATCCCAATATACATTTTCTTAGTAGCCACTGCAAATTTTGAGGAAGTGAGGGGTAGAAATTTTTCGATTTTCAAAACAGGAACTAGGGCGCTCCAGTATTTTGAGATACTTCTATGAATAATCGGGGAATGAGTGTTTTATATATATGGATTATTTTTATTATGGAAATTTGAAATTTTGTTTACTCACTTTCTTGGAATGTAGATAAAAAAATGTACCCCGATGTTAATTCTTTAGTCTCATTTTTAAAACGTAAAACACAGTTCATCGATTAATATTTTTTTTTTGTCTAAGAGATGACGTAAAACAAGACCTTGGAAAAAATATATATATGTTGAATAAAAGCAATTATCTCTATTAATAGTTTTGAATAAAATTTTATATTAAATGCTAAAAAAAGGAAAATAATATAGATGTAAATAGCTTCTGTAATAATGATTTTATTATTGCACTTAAAAGTAGCATTTCTATCCTTCAAAAATATGTTGTTAAAACCAAAATTGTGATACGGTATACTATATCAGTAATTATGTCAGATAGAATATAAAAAAAAGAAATTCCAGAATATACACTAAAAATTATTTTCAGACTACTAATTTAAAATTAATATAAGAAAAATTAAATCAAGTATATTATTGAATTCACAATTTGCTTATTGTTTTCTTAGAAGAGTTATGTAATTTTACTCTTATGTCTTCTCGATTCTCTTATGTGTTAGAGAATTGTGACTCTTATGTGTAATTTTACTCTTATGTGTCATTTTACTGTTATGCGTTCCACATTCTAGATGAAAAGAAATTAAATTTTCACTAAACTGATGAAAACATGCTTTTAACACTTTCTATTTATTTTACAAAATGATGAGTTTATTTAAAAGCAATCTTACCTTCATAAATATTTACATTAGTAAATTGAGCTTTAAGAACATCAAACGCAAGAAGTGAAATATTTATTCAATTATTGTAAATAACAACTAAGAATTCTAAATACATCTTTCTGAATTTTTACTGTACCGCTAACCAACGAACCCAGATCCCGGAACTGCGCAACTTATCTCGTGACTTGTTGTATAGCAATCATACTTCAGACATTTCTGGACGTGATCACCATAAAATATGAGCATTGACGCCACACTTTCGTATCGATCAAATAATGTATCAGGTCTCAATGGCAAAGAATCGATCTTATTTCCTGTGTGATTAACTTTCTCGGCACGTTTCCTTCAAGAGGATACGAAATGCAACCGCAGCTTTTAGATTGACAATTCTGCTCAGAAAAACGGACTGATTGTCTTTCAGATTCGAAAACGTGTTTCTGCATCCTTCTCAAGTTCCGGTGCATAGATGTAGTTTTGTTGAAATTTTTTTTTTTTTTTTTTTTTTTTTTTGGTTTCAAACATTTCTTAAAATGGACATGTTGCATAAATTATTTCTTTTCCTTTTGAGAAGGAATATGAATTAATATTTATTTCTTTATATTTTAGTGTATGCTTATATAGAAGGTATGGAATAATTTTAGTCATTTATATAAAAATGTTAAAAAAAATATTAATATTACAAAATTTAACATGGAACAAGAAATAAGAGAATATTTGCATTCCAATTGAATTTGCTGCATGCCTTGATGCCTATGCTGATAAATTGTCTAATTGTCTTTATAAAATATTTAAACTATTTTTCATCGCATTGTCACCGAAGTGAGCGCATTAAGTGATGGCTACTGTAAAGACCTAGAATTAGCAAAAAATGCCCAGTCTTTATCTAGGAATTGAATTTCGGGTTTTGGTTCTGGTAAACCCATTACAATTTATAAGAACACGTGCCATAACAGAATATATTACTAAAATTCAGCTTGCAATTATATGCTATTTAAAATTAAGCTTGCAATTATATGCTATTTGGAATACTTACTCATCTGAATCTCTTGGGAAGTTAACATTATTTCTATGTTTTTGATGTATAATTAATATTACCAATTATGCAAATGTAATAAAAACCCACTTATTAAATTGATGCCACCCATGCTGTAATGGCATAAAGAAGTTTCCGAATGTTATATAGTTAGAGCCATACTTTAAATGACTGTTCCATCGCT
The DNA here is from genome assembly GCF_947563725.1 of Argiope bruennichi. NCBI lineage: Eukaryota > Metazoa > Arthropoda > Arachnida > Araneae > Araneidae > Argiope > Argiope bruennichi. Next base: position 81,159,089 of record NC_079159.1, on the reverse strand, counting down.
ATGGTTACGCAGCACATCAATGTTTAATTTCAAACATTACTTTTAAATATAAGTTTTTATTGTTGATGCTACAAATAAACGAAACAACGAGCTGATTAAGCATATTGGATTGGTGATATATTACATACGATCATATTTCAGCTACTCGAAGGTCTCCCCATTTGCAATGATGGAAATTTCAAAATCCTCGTAGGAATTTAAGAATAAGGCATGTTTCAATGTATATAATACCATCTCTTCTAACTATGGAATTATGCTGTTGTTACTTATTTGTAGAAATCACAAGGCAAATTTCAAAATTTTTGGTAAGATGTCACTTTCAATGATGTACTGATTGTTTTTCGATTTTTGGAGTTATTATTTTAATTGAAAGTTTTCCATCTGCATGAGTTCTGTCCATCATCGTACTAATATTGTGCATAAATACACTCGGATCACTAAAAGACAAATATGATAATTTTACAATAACACTGAATCACAGCATAAGCAGATAATTCTAGTAATTTATCCACTTCTCTTTTTCAACTATACAAAAATAATTGATGAAGTAATTTGCTAAAAGTAATATATTTTAATGATTCACTGAAGTAATTAATTTTGATTTGTTTCCTGCTTATTTCGCTAAATTTTGAATCACTCTGTAATTTTATTTATTTAATAATTGAATGGACCGATGCAATACTTATAATACTTTTAACCTACATTTTTTGAAGCTCTATTATGCCTACTCAAGTTTTATCCATCTCTCTGTCATATGCAAGTAAAATATTTTTATCTGAATTTTTAGAATAAGTTCGTATTGTTATGGAATTTCCTCCACTAAGTCCGTAAAGTTAACGGGTTCGCTTGTAGTGGGCGTATTGAGGGGAACAGTCAACAAGCCTCGGTAGCAAACGGCGACTTTATTAACACAAAGTCAGGGATACACAGACAATTAATTCACAGCTGAGACGTATACGAGCAATACACAGCAGCAGTTCTCACAAATAGAACAAACACAGCAATGATAGGTTGTTCGAAGAGCCCAGGGAATTTATTCTGAACTCCTCTTCTCATCCTGAACTATTAGACAGATTTGAACTCAAAACACTGCCTCCAGTTCGGTTGCGCGGCCTTTTATAGTTTCCGAGACACGGCAGAGAATGTCATCGTGCAATCAAGCATATCTCAGTAAATACTGGCTCTATCGCCAAAATTCTGGAAGATTGCAGTATGATCTGTTTTGTCGAAAGTCGCCAAAATTCGTTGCCAAGTCAATAAATGGCCGCCACGCCTTGGGATTACTGATTCGGCGTCCGATCAGCATCCAACAGAGCTGATCATAATACGGTCTTTCCAGTGATTGAACCAATCTTGCTGGAAAGCAGCACTGCAAATTTGTAACATTGCTGCCTTCTTCAAGGACTAACGCCTCAGGTGTCTCACAAGATAGTACCATGATCAATAATAACTCGATATGGAGCTAGTCGATTGATGTGAATAACTTTTGGCTTGGCACTGGTCGACTTCTAAACTCTGTAGACTATGTCGTTCAGTTTCTTGGTGATAGTGTAAAGTTCATCCCAATTCTGTTGTAACTTTGGGCTCAGACCTCTTCGTCTCTTCGGTATATACACCCAGAATTAATTTTTATGATTCTTTTTCTTCAAATGCATGTTAATAGTTTCTTACATGAAATGGAAAGGAGCAGTTGTATTGAACATTTTGAAGTACAAGCAAATTTCCATTAAATGAGAAGCAGAACTCTGCAGTTTAGTTATATTAAAGCCTTTTTCTGAAGCTACTCGAATTTATTTTCGGGCGAACCTCGTAATTTTGAAACATATGTAGCTAGGAATATTGGCTGCAGCAAGGATGGGTAGCCCAACTTAATTTCCACTCCATCTTCACGCCAGAACATTCGAATTTCTGTTGAGTTAACTTCCACCAGACATATATATATATATATATATATATATATATATATATATATATATATATATATATATATATATATATATATATATATATATATATATATATATATATATATATATATATATATATATATATATATATATATATATATATATATATATAAGTAACCAATCTTAAGTAAGAAAAAGTTTTAAAACGAAACTAAAATGAAAACGAAACAAAGACAGTTTCGAAATCGCAACTAAAATTTATAACCTATTTAAACTAAAACCAAAAAAAGAACTTCATAGTATTTGCAGAGCGCAATTGCAGCTACTTCTAAAACACAGATGAATTGATACAAAAGTATTAGAATCAAGTTAATAGGAAAAACAAAAAATCAAAAAAAATTAAACCAAAAAAATTATAAAAAATATAAAAAAAGAATCCGGCCTGAAGACTTTTTCAAGGGTCACCCTCAGGCAGGGATTCAAAGAAAGGGATTTTTTTCTGTGAGGAAAAACAGACATTGTCTAAAAATGTAGACATATACGCAATTTTGTAGACATATACGCAATATATACGCAATTTTGAAATAATGAGTTCGGTTTTTCCTATTAAAGTAATAAATAATTAATATATTATTAATTTTAATTCCTCATTTTCTTAATTCTTATATAGTGATTAAAAATCATTTTTTTCTTACTACTTTTCCCTAAAAATCTGTAAGCAGATTCTTAAACAATAAGACAAATTTAGATTTGATATTCTTGGTAAAAACAATGATTTTTTTGAAATATCATTTATCTTTCTGACAAAGTAAAACTAATTTGGATACAATATGAAATGCAACATCCAAAATTCTTTACCCAATGCTTAATGCAGTGAGACTTAATCTACCAACTAAAAATGTCTAACGTCTGCCAAGAATTAGACATCAAAATAGCTTTCTTCTCTCTGTGGCTGTTGATGTAATATATTTTAGTATTCGGAGTCGTATTTATTCTAATTGAAAAGCCATCTCATACCTTCTAACCTTTTCGTGTCATTTACGCTTGACTTTGGAATATTTAACGGAAACTCAAGTTATTAAGCGTGTTCTACGCACGTGATGAATCTAATAAAGTTTATGATTAACACTGCTCCAAACTGGCGTACTATAGCAAAATAGCTCATTTTCTGTTAGAGCTTTGAAGATTCAATTTGAGTAAACTGTTAAATACGGAAGCATTCTGTTCGCATCTGAGCAATGAACGCATCAAAAGGAATTAACAGAAACCCGTAAATGGAGTACTGTACTAGAGTAGTTAGTTATTACTTGTTGGGATAGCACTTATAATTCTGAATGAGGAAAAGAGAGATGAATATTAATAACTTACCTCCTTTAATCTCCGTCATCCTTTTCTGTAAATGATACCTATCGCATTGAATTCCTTAGGTAAATTTCTTTACTTAATTTACCAAACTTTTGATGATGGTTGCAATTTTATTTTTATAACTTTGGTAAATTGCGATTAGTTGGGAGTTAATAAAAATTTGGACATGAAATGAAATTAACCATTAAGCATCCAGATAAACTTTAAAATATTTAAATGCCGTCTTCATAAGATATTTTATTTTCTTACATTCGTCCTTTAATTGACGAGAATCGTTCTCTATTCCCTATTACGCTCCTAACTATAAATATTTCAGTCAATTGAATTAATATCGTATTTGGTGTTTGAAATTATAAAATTTCAGAAAATTAAAGAGACCCAAAAGACGAATTTGTGGGCTATGTGCTCACCATATATTAATAATAACATAAATTTCTAATTCATAAAATAAGTCATTAATTTGTATAACTTTTTTTGAATCAGACAGAGTTATTTCCCAAACTTTTCTAGCAAATTTTCTTTATATTTTTTTTATTTTCTTTAACCCACTACTTGATTATGAAAAAGTTTTGGACATTAAACAAAGTAGTGAGCGTAAAAAGTATTCGAAATTTCACTATCAGAGTCCTGTACGTTATTTTTTTGCATTACGTGATATAATGAAGAAAATCAAATTTTCTTCTTAGGCACGATTTATTTACAATCTTTTAAAATTAAAATTTGGCACGTAACTAGAATTTTAGAAAAAAAACGACAAACACTAAATTTTATGTATCTTAATCACGGCATTTCTGGGCTATTTTGAGTTGAACATTAGAATAACTTATGTTAAGTGTATTAAACATAATCCTAAATTTATGATTTTAATGAAATAATACTTAAAAAAATGTCCGTTTTCTTTGTTTTAAAAGGTTATGTTTTTTATTGGGTTATATGTTTCAAAAGAAATTACGTTAAAATTAGTAAAATTTAAACCCACTTTCAGTTTTGGAATAGTGAAGCAAAATTAAGACTTTAAAGTAATTTTTGAGCAATTGTTTAAATATGCTTATGCAATGTTAACTTTGAAATGAACCAAAATGTTCATCATTAAACTAGTGCCAATAAATTAATTCTATTTTTTAATATGAAAATTATGAACACAGTTTCATGGTGATTAAATGCATTAATTATAAATCCAAATTAAACCTTAATCATTATTGGTCCATGAATGGGATGATCCGCAAATGATTTAATACTTGGAACAGCTTGCGCCTTAATATTTACATTTGCCGATTTTGACATTTAAATTCGATGGCAGGATGGAATACGGTGCTTCTCTGTTGTATTTGGTGAAACATTTTAAGAGTATATTTCCTAAACGACATCAGAAAAATAAATTGTAAAAGTATTTGCAAATTGACTTGAAAATTGTGTAAAATATTCAAAAAACACTTTAATCTTTAATAATTTAATTCAAATGGTTCCTTTCGATTTAAAAAAAAAAGTGCAAAACGGTTTTGTTTACCTTTTGGGGAAGAAATCTGATTGTTTATATTTAATTATATAAGTTAATTGTATATTTAATTATATAATTAGAATATTTAGGAAGGTTCTCTATAAAATAAAATCAATAAATAAAAAAGATATTATCAATAAGTCACTAAATAAAAAAGATAGTAATGAATATAGACATGATAGCAAAATCGTTTTAGCTGTGCATAAATCTATACAAAGTAATTTTTTTCGCATCTATTTATATTGTTATTACAATTATTCACATTTATTTTTACATTTATGCAGCTTTACAGAGTATTGTCTTTAAGTATAAATTTATAATGAACCATTAAATCAGTAACATCTTTAAAATATTGATTTAACATGGTTAGTATGAAAAAATATTTCTATAGCTTTTTTTCGAGAATATCATTTGACTTCAATTAAAACGTCAGTTTCGCAATTTCTTTTCAGCTCATCACTGAGTAATATGTGAGTTTGTATTTTAAATTGCAAAATTTTCAAAAGTGACTGACTTCTTAATTGGAGAAGAAATACTGTCGAATAAAATTATCCAAGAAGAATACTAAAATGTATTTCTTAATATTTGGATTAATTAAAGAAATTTATTTTTAGAAGACGGATTTAGCTACAACTTTTTTAATATTATTAAAGCCGTCTAATTAAACAAAGCACCCTAATGAAAATTATCTATAAAAATAAAAAAATATAAAAAAAATGTGACAGTTTAAAATAATCAGACATTCCATATTTTCTGCAAATTATGAAATGGTATAACGTTTTTTTTTTTTTTTTTTATCAAAACATTATTTATTTCTAGCTTATTGTAAAATGTCGTCTTTAGTAAGTAAATTATATTATATTAAAAAAAAATATTGATATAATTTAAAACGAACATTTACACTTAAAGCGATTTCTTCCATGATTTATTTAAATTATGATTGCATTAATTAAATTATTTTATACTAATTTCCTGATAACATTTCACAAAATATCTGCCCATTTTATTACTTCAGGTGGTATTAAAACTTCAAGTAAGCTGTTTTAAATGTTTTGAAATATTTTACGTTAACAACATATTAAAATCCAAGCATAATGTATAAATTTATTCTTTGTATTTATTATTATAATTGAAGCATATTCTTACATTTAAAATTTAAAAGTCACAAGTAAATATATTATTATTATTATTATTTTTACAAATAATTTGCTTGAATATTTATAGATTAGTCCTATTCTATGCCAAAGGTTTAAAAAAATTGCATATTCAAAGAGGAAATAGAAAAACATAGAAATCTTGAAATAATATGTATATCCTATATAATATAACAATTTAATTCATTAACTTCTCAGACAGGATTTAAACCAAAGTATCCATTTACAAATTGCTTGCATGAAACAAAAACCAAAAAGTAATTTCTGTAATAATTAAATAATCCAGATCTCGAATTTATGAAATTGTATAACGTTTCTAGAAAACATGTTTGCTTTAAGCTTATTAAAAAAGTTTCTAGTATATATAAACATATTCTAGTTCATTGAATAAATTAAAATTGATATATTTTGATATAATTGGTAAAGTTAATTCCACTTCTGTACAACAATATGCGTTTCCTTCATTTTCTTTGAAATTCTCTTAACAGTCTCAAATATTAGATTAGAAGTTCAGATAAAAGGAGTATATAAACACAGCTTATTGAATATTGAAATTAATGCCTCTGAAAAAATAGCTATTCAAAATTTATTTAATCATTATTTTCGTAAGTCTTTCATCGTGTTTCTGAGATAAAATTGTTTTCTAGATTTCAATACAGGTACTACAAAAAGATAAAATAGATTCAAAGAGATAAAAAAAATGACAAAAAAATCTAGCTAACAGATATGAAACGATTGCTTATGTGAGATGAAATGTTTTCCCCTTGGCATTCTTGTAGGCGTACTGAAACGTCGCACGTTTTGATAAACCTTCTTAATATAGTGAAGAGAACCGTGCAATTTTCCCATCTTCTTTAAAGATAAACACATCACAAGATAGTAATATTAAACAGAAATGCCTTGCAAACAGTATATTACCAAATCAATAATTAAATTCCATATCTTAAGGGCAAAATGTATGTTAATTATAAAGGTGTCCCGAAATTAGCTCAAGATTTTGAATTTGCCAAAATTCGTGCAATAAAGTATTGCCAACTCTATTAAAAAACTCTTTGACAGCTGATAGTTTAAGGTTAGTAAAAATGGAGAGCTATATGATAGAACAACAAGTTAACGCAAAATTTGAATTAAGTAAAAAGCATTTTTTTTTTCTTTAAGTTGTTATATTTTCACTAAAACGTAAACTACACAACATAGGGTTATGTTTGAAATAACACATAGGACAAATGACTTTCACAGCTTTGCTTGCACATGCGCACTCTTTTGTCGAAATGTTTCAAGACAATTTTGCTTAAAGTAGCTGAATTTCGCTGACGCAGCGTTGAATTTCCTCCTTCAAATTTCCTCCTTGCGAATTTATTGGAATACACCTTTAATTTCAAATACCCCCCTAAAAAGAAATTCAATGGTGTTAAATCACACGATCTAGGAGGTCAAATCTCAAATTTTTGAACTGCAGCCTCTAGACTTTCCTTATTTTTGAAATATTGTTTAACAATGAAAACACGTTGTTCTATCTTCTAACACTCCACTTTCACTAAAAATGTGCTGTCAAATCCTTTTTTAATAGGTTTGCCAACACTTAATTGTACAAATGTTGGCAAATTCAAATCTTGCTTTAATTTTGGAACACCTTTCATTTTTCATTAAACTATAGTGATATTTTTTTTTTAATTTTTTGAGTATAACTTTAACAGTTTCCATTGAAACTCTGTAAACAAATTATCTTGTTGTTATTTTGCTGTTGTTGAAGTGTTCAAATAAGCAATAATATTCGATATTGAGATCAATTAATATATTTATATAACATTCCCTAAGAGAAATCATTGCCGTTTAAATAAACGACCTCTACAAATAAGTTAAGAATTTCAAACTAGGTTTGACTGTTTTTTTTTTCCCTCAAAATGATTCTACTATTGCATCAAATTAATTGAGAGAATTTTATTTTTAACAGAGCTAAAAATAAAAGACAAACGAAAGATAATTACTCTTATAGGTGCTGGTTGGTGAAATATTACATCGCGCTTGCCATAAGATTTATTTATACTTCTTCCTTTAATTAGAAGATTCTGGGGAGATATAATTTCGACGGAATTCTTTGAAATAATTGGTTTCATCGCTTTAGTAAAATTCCTGCAAGGTAATTCTAACTGTTTCTTTGCATTTCAGCAAAAGAATAGCAATTACAAGACATTGGCATATGAATGTATACTTATAAATAAATATAACATGAATTCCTCTTCTTTTTTTTAATTTTTAAATCAAATGCTTCTAATTATTATGTTGTGACTACCATACAAAAGAAAATTCAAAATAAATGAAACCATTAGAATATACATTAACTTACCCATGTTCGATTACATTGTATTTGGTTCATGTTTATTTATTCTTTGTCTTAAGAATTTTATTTGTAACGTGTTGCTCAAAAACGATATAACCCGTCAAATCACTTTTAATTGAAAACTGAATGTCGTCTAAAAGGAAGATATGGTTTATCCCACTGTTTCACATTTTACTATAACTTAACAATAAATGACAGTTTTCATTCAATTGATCATATGTTTATCATTTAATAGTGAGAAAGTCAATATTTATTGAAATGTAAAATCAAGTTGGATACTTACAGATAAAAGTAACAGTGTCTGTTATGTTATGAAAGTAGCAGAAATATTTTGCTCTTTCTAAAATTTTATCCAGATACATTATATAAGCTCTCTTTCTTTTACGTCCTTTTTCATATGTATCCAGGAAAATTCATCGCTATATACTGTATAAACAAATAAAACCTATAGAAAAACGATTAATCGGACATTTTTTTTTTCACTGAATAAAAATTTCTTCTCAAAGAAAATCATTTTTTTTTCTGTAATGAGCTATCGAATTTAGCAAGATTGTTATAATCACTAGATTACCATTACTTGGAGGCCATACTTTTGTGATTGAAGCTCAAATCTGAAATTTGTGTCGAGGACTTTTAATATTGGTAATATGTCATGCTAATAATCGATATTTAATGAAACACCAAATATTCAATTTAATTGCAATTATTCATTAAAGTAATATTTTTATACTTCAAGTGCAATAGAAATTGAAAAGAAATTATTAGACTTATCTCCATTAATTAAATGCAAATATTTTTTTTTCCGCATTTTTACAAAAAAATATATATTTTTTTTACTTACTTTATATATTTGTAATTAATTTATAATAATAAAATAATTAATAAAAAATTTATTTAGGGTTCTCTATTTCTTTTTATGAACTTTTTGTTTGTAAGCAATAAGACAATATATGTCTAAAAATAAAGAAATAGAAAAGTTTCACTCTTTTTAAATCTTTTATATCGATTCTCTATTTCATTCGATTCATTTACGATTCTCTATTCATTTTTATGAACAAAAAGTAATAGCGTATTATTTCATAATCTTTTACAGAAATATAATTTTTCTGAATTTTTATAATGATTAAAAACTATATGATTCTGTTTTTCAAATCTGCAAAAGTACAGAATGTCTTTAGGGCAAAAATAACCTTTTTATTCGAAAATATATCTTATTTTTTTTATTAAGAGTTAGGGAAATTCTTTATGATTTCTTAAAAGAAAATTCCAAAACTCATTTAAATTGAACTTATAAAATGATATTTTATTACTATTTGAATTCAAAACTTGCTATCAAAGGATTTAAACCAATAAAGTCTTCCAATCATAATATCTGATACTTGGTAAAAAAATCATCTTGAGAATATACTTTGACACACTGTAATTTGTATGAGGTCTGAAAGGAAGAGCCTTTCGCGAAAATATGAGGTTGAAAAATGTTTTCATGTCCTTTGATAAATTTCTAAAGATGAATAAATGTGTTATTCCACATTTCAATATATTTTTCGAAGAACCGAAGAAACCCTACATTATTTGATTTGCTTTTTATTCAGGTTTCCATTGCTTTTGAAATATGGTGTGAAAAAGGTTCTTGAATAATCATTTCAAGAAATCTCATTTTCAGAACTGTTTGACAGAAAACTATTTGCGGTATTGCCAACAAGAAATAGGTTTCTGTCGTACTTATAGGATTTTGAAATCTCTTGATTTCCCCTGTGTATGCTATATATTTCAAAATTATAAATTTAGTTTTATATCATGCGCTACATGCAGGCAATTTGGAATATCCATTTATATATATTTTTTGAAGGATTGGAAAGATATAAAATTTTGAGGATAGTCTTAAAATATTATTTTCATTTAGATTCCCAAATATTAGATGTTTTAAAATATTTTGAATTAAATTTTAAGCTATATATGCTTAAATTACTTATGAAAGTGAAGTATATTTAATAAGCAATTTATTATGAAGTAAATTTATATATTATATATAAGATATTTTAGAAATAACCTAAAGAATTAAATATATTTTCGAACTATTTATCATTATTTTATTTTATTCAATTAAATTTTAAAGTATAAATTGTCATGAATTGAAATTATATCATGATTTATAATGTTTAAATTTTGCAACAGTCTTGCAAAATTATAACAGAAATTTTGCAACAGTCTTGCAAAATTATAACAGTCTTGCAATATTCAATTCTATACATTTTAAAATTATAATAATTCGTAAAGAAAATGAAAATGTTGTTTTTAATCAACATACTAAGCATCAATAATTTTAATCTGCTGTAAATTAATTTATTGGAAACTTAATTTTTTTATAGATTTAGTCACCTCTGTTTCTATTCCATGATAGTAAAATTTTAATAATGCTATTAAAAATCACTATGAATAGGAATAGTAATCTGAGTGTATATTTCGCTATAAAAATGTAAGCAAACTTTCATCCAAGGGATGTGGCGTCCTCATTCTGGGGCACCGCCAATTTAGAGCAATCGATTCGGTAGAAAAGTTTCTAAGATTTTGAACGTACAATAATGTATGAATGAACGTAATAATAATTATGAATATCACATATTCTTAAGCCTTTTGCATGATAGTAACAATAATTATGAAAATCTTGAGATTCATAAGCCTTTTTATTCCTACTCTAAAAAATTTAAATCCAATTTTAGATTCTGAAACATTTTTATTCATATAAATTAAATATAGAAAATAATCAATTTTATTAGAATTTTTGTAGAAAGTGTATATTATTACCTAATATATGTAATAAATATAAAACATCAGTCCAAATCAATAGAAGTATTAACTATGTATTAAAATTAAAAAAATACTAATATGCAAAAATTAAAATTTCACATATTTATTAAATTTCGACTATAAAATAATAAATATAAGAATTTAAAATATATTTATATTCCCACTTAAATTACACAAGGTAAGTAACACTACCTATCTTTCTTTTATGTTTCATGTTTTATTCATTGAGTATACCATTTATTTTAATTGTTTTTTAATTCAAAGTAAACATTTCCAAGTTCAGTACATTTGTAAATAATCTCAAAATTACTTTAGTCTATAGTACTGTTTATCGATTTCATTTCGTTTTTGGAAGTATAAACTTTCCTTGTTAGATTCTATTATGCAATTAAAACATATATGTTAGCACTTTCATTTCATTAATAGATAATGTACATTGAATTACATGAGGCAATTTAAGCTTCTTCTCATGTTTTCATAACTCAGCACATCCAAATCATTTAGATTTGGCTTATTTCTTCTCTGATCCAAATTAAAATTGTAATTTACCTACAAGTGTAATTAACGCAATTATTTAGTAATATTTGTAATTAAAGATATTATATCGTGATGAAGAAATTGTTCCCACATAGCATTCGAAAAGATCAATAGGTTCTCTGTTTCCGAAAGTTTGCAGAAGTTCTCAAATATCCTCCAAGTTATTTTTATCACAATCATACTTGAGATCTTCCCGAACGTGACCATAATAAAATATCGGTATTGACGCCACACTTTGGAATCGATCAAATAATGTATCAGGTCACTATGGTAAAGAATCGATCTTATTTCCTCTAAGATTAAATTTCTGGACACGTTTCTCTAAAGAGGATGCGAAATGCTGCCGAAGCTTTCAGAAAGAGAATCCTCAGCAGGGAATCTGAGTGATGGTATTATTTTGCTTTTTACTGGAAACGTGTGTTTACATAATCTTCAAATCACTTGTGTACGAATGCATTACGTTGTTGTGAATTCTACTTCTAAAACTGAAATATATTTATTGTATTCATAATTTCTTAAATGAGGAAACTGTATAAATATTTTCTGACTTCCTCATCAGTAGAATTTATTGATAATTATTTTAAATTTGATAAATTGGTATGATAAGACAAGAATTAGTTCTTATCCTTTGAATTAAGTAAAGAAAGTAAAGAATTATTAATAAAATAAACACATATATGCCATAATTTATAAAAGTGCGCAGTAACCAAAGAGGATGTTGCTTCCATTTTTAAAATGCCAATTTTCTCTTGTTTTAAGATTTTTGACTTAAGAGTTAGCCTGTTTTTCCGCCTGAAATCTTATCTTCTCTCAGATCGGCCGTTATACTAAAACAATCTAAGAGCATTTAATTAATAATTTTACACCCTATAAGGTATTTAAATTTGTTAATTATTGTCAGTCTCAATAACGTGATGATTTTCTTTTCATATTAATTTAATAAACATTTTAACATGAAGATTCCTTTTATTGTAATAACTATCATAAACCGCTACACAAATCAATTTGCTAAGATCTTTGCCAATTAAACTTTTGCCAATCACGCAATGTGTGATATATGTGCTTATTTGAACGCAATTTCCATGACATGAAATAGAAATACCAGCTGTGATTACTGGATGATGTGATGAATGCATTAAATATGCTTTTAGCGTTTTGTTACAAGTTAAGACAAACATAACATTATATAATATTATTGATACTCATTGCTGATACTGTTATTTCTTTAAAGCATCCCTAATTATTGAAATCAAAGTCTCTTTGAATTTTTTTAAAGATAATATATAATTGCTTATCCATGTATCTTTTAATTTAAATAATGTATAATTGAGGTTTTAAAGTAATATTCAATAGGCATTTCCATTAACAAATTGCAGTAAATGAAAATGATGTTGAAAACATATAAAAGAGATAGGGAATTCCTTTCTTAAAAAATTAATTAAGTTAAGAATAGAAATAAAGACAAATTTATAAAAAAAATTAAAAATCCAACATTTTTTTTAACTTTATAAAGTTGTATCTATCTATTGTGTTTTCAGTTTATTTGCCATCAACTTTCTCCTAGTTTTTACATCCTCGAACTTTAAAGCTTTTTACCTTATGCATGAAGCCTTTTTTTCATCGGTTTCTAGCTTTGAGTTTCTTTTACCACCATTATTTTTTACTCTCTTTGATCATCTTTCTTGAACGTTTCTTTTCCAGATTTTCCTTTTTCGTCATGTGAGTGGGGGCTTAGGGTAGAGTGGGTTTCGGTTAGGGGTGTTTGAATTTCGAAATCGTGTAGGCAATGAATATTGAAGCTCTAAATCACGTAGGCAATGAATAAAGCATAAATGTCAGTTTTCATCATCATCTTTTAATCGCATATATTTTTTTACCTGCTTTTATCAACATTGCATTATTATATATATAGAGAGAGATAGATAGATATAGATATATGGATAGAGATCAAAAGAGAAGTCTCTTGATTGTTTCAAACCGGTTTAAATTGGTTAATGACTTAAATTAATTAAGACAAATAATGACTTAAAAATTATAATGTTCTCACATGATAACCTGAAATTTGCAATCATAGATTTCATTTTCATTTTTTTTTCTTTAATTTTTTATTCCTACGTTAATAACAGTGTGTAAGAATATTCAACTAAAACGTTTAAAGAAATTTCAATGTTTCAGTTTTTTCACTTTAGCTATTATTTTCCCAATTGTTTTCGTCAGTTGTTTGTCTTTAGATGTTCATTGCCCTCAGCCATTTTTTGCTACACTTTTAAGAAATACATTTTCTATATCTCTCAAACAAAATTTTATTAAATTTTTATTTTTTTACAAAATTTTTTTAAATTTTTATTAATTTAAATTTTTGTAATGGAAATTGCTAATGATCAGAAAGGGAAAATAACTTTATTTCAATTAATTGCATGCCCCTTCCTCATCCATATTCCTTTTTTAATAATCAGGATTCACAAAAATACTATTTTTGAATTAAATAAATTTTACTTTTTATATGAACTTTCCAATGCTATATTTATCAATTTTGTGGCATACAATTTAATAAATTACTTTGTTTTTATTTTCAAAATTTGTTCATTAAACATTATTGAAAATCTCTGAAAACTGTAACATTTAGAGTACTTAAACGATTTTATACTCAATACATTTTTCACAAACAACCATTAGTGCAATTTTAACTTAATGAATTTTTTTAATATATTGGTTTCAAAATGCCATAAAATAATTTGACTTATTTTCGAACTTCAGAAAACTGCTTTAAGCAAAACTGAAAAAGAACGGAATAATATTTGCATTAATCTTTTTATTTTCAGTCGTAATCTGGACAGTCCTTATAAACGCTGCGAGAGCAGTTTTATGATGGATGTGACTTCTATAGCGTCATTTCTTATTTCCTCCTTCTTTTATATTCATGCAATTTTTTTCTTATAGAAACTCCACCATTGAGATTATATATATATATATTTTTTTTTTCTTTCACCAGTTCGTTTCTCTCAATATGTCCAAAAATTATTCACTTTATTATTCCAATGTGTCACACTTGGAAAATAAACGACTGTCTCGTCTGAAAATGTGTGAAGAAAAAAATGTGCATAGACAGCAACAAATCGAAGTTTTCCTGGGCTTTATGAATTTGATTAATGTTTATGTGGCACTCAAGATTTCGCTTTAGGACTGGCAGAAAAAAATAATATGAGTTTTTGTTAAAAACTGCAAATCACAAACTGCTAATTTGTGATGACGGTTCGTTGTCTTAAATATCAGCAATGATCCAAGAAATATTTTTATTGATTTGGGGAGAGATAGAGAGAAAAAAAAAAGGCTTAAACAATCTCAAATGTTTCGTATGAAAATTACGCAAGTTATTTTAATATTCGATTCATAAATTCAGAAGGTTGTTAATTCAATTAGATTAGATATCATCTAAGGCAGCCATGATAATTTCTATAATAATTTATTTTTAAATCAATATCTCAACGAGTTTCATAAAAAAGGTTCCCTCATCAAGATCAATACTTTTTAGGTCATTAATTCGGTGAAACATCCTATTTATCAGAAAATTTATAATATAAAGTAGGGAAGTATATAGACTCTTCCAACATTTCTATACCAAATCAAGGTTACTTTTGAATTGGTAATGTTTATATTCAGTGCTTAAAATCCAGTTATTTTAAAATGGCAACGTCTATATTCAGTGCTGTTTAATATTTTTTTCAAAATTATATCCTCGAAAAATGCATATGATGATAATTGATAGTTTAACGATAACGAATCATAATTCTGGTGGAGAGCTTCATTTTTGTTGTATGAAACATATATAAAATTTTAATATTGTTACGAATCTGTGATGCGTACAGTTGCACAGTTGGTTCCATAGGAGGTCCCAGAGCTTGGCTACCATTTGGCGACTTGGCGACGAATTTGGCGCCAAAATAGATTATACCCGAAACATCGAGAATTTTACCGATCCGTCCAGTAGGAACCGAGATAGGCCTCGAACGTTCCTGATTGGTTGAGAGGCTTCTAGCCACGCCTCCTGAGACCTATAAAAGAAAGCAGCCGCAGCTGCCTTGGCAGTCGCGAACCAGTGGAGTCGAAGAGTAGTCGGAAGCGAAAGAGTAGTCGTCGTCGTGAACCAGATCGGAGAGTCGGAATCGACGTTAAAGAACTGGCCATCCAGAGATAAGCGGAGCAGCGACGGAGTGAAGCTAGTGCTGAACTAAGATGTGAGCTACTGTCTGCAGTAGAGTCTTGTTATATGCTGCTGTGTATGCTGTTGTTGCTGCACGTCTCGGCTGAAGATAATCGTCTTCTGTGATGTATATAGTTGTCGTCTTTGAGCTGTCCTGTGTGTCTTCGTGTAAATAAACGTCGTTGTTTTATTTTCTACTAACGCCTGGTGATTGAGCGTTCTTCACACCATATAACTTCCACTATCCAAACGAACCCCGGAAATTTCGTAACAATATAATATAGTAGCGCGTTCATATTCATGGAAAAACACAAAATATTACTCCAAATATGAGTTTACGGACGCAGGCAGATATTGGATTCCATCTGTATTATTAATCTCCATATATTAATCAATAATCTAAATTAAATTTAAATAATATATAAAGATGAAAATTAATAAAAAAAGCAAATTTTGAATCAAGCATGTAAATTCCATGAATGAAATTAGAGAGATCAGATCATGCATTGATTTAAAACATTAAAAAAAACTATATCTTCTTTTAAATTACAATTGATATTGAAACTTATTAAGTTCTAATTAAGTTTAGAAAATGAAATTCTAAAGTAATGTAAAATCTAAAATAAAAGAACATTAATTATGATTTCAGTCCACCAAATAGTAACAAAATTCGTACAATTTTCGAGAAAATTACCATGAGATAAATTTCCACTTTCTTTCTATTCTGACAAAACAATTTCAAGGAATCTATGTTCTGAAAAAAATACTAATTTCTTTGAAAATTTAACGCTTTATTGAAGCATGAAATTAAAAGTTTCGAATGTAATAAGAGGATTTCTTTTCTTGTCCATTTAACTTTCTTTAATGAGTGTTTGATTTCGATTTAAATATTAAGATATTTTAACTTATAGTATGAAAAATTTTTCATCTGATTTTAATTGCAAATATGTAATTTATTCTTCTTTTTCAAACATCTTAAAATATATTTATTAAGAAAATAATTAAGTTTTGCTTTTGGAATTTTTTATATTCTCGCTTACAAAGTATAGAGAAAATATTTAAATCTTCAAAAAATGTGAACAAGATATTTTAACCAATGTCCCCATTTCAGATTTCCTTAAATTCAAAAAAAAAAAAAAAAATCTAGTATTGTGCATGTCTGTATATGAACGCGATAACTAAAAACCGATTTTATGTAGATAGATGAAATTTGGTATAGTGATTGAAAACACAATCTCTAGATTTCTATCAATTTTAAACGAAATTTATTTGCAGAGAAATTTGGTTTGGCTGTTCTAGTAAAATTGAAATCTTAACTACAAGATGCAAAACGCAAGGTTGATAAAATTTGGCACAAGGGTTAAAAATCTAAAATTTAGATTTTTTTTCAAATTTTAAAATAAATTTGTCAGACGGTTGACTGCCTGTATTTTCGCAAGCATGTAAAAATTATAATTCATAACTCTAACAACTTTAACTACTGCTTTACCATCTGTTTTGAATTTGTGTGAAGGCTATCTTTGTATAAGCTTCAACTGTACTCTGATATCTGTGTTTGGTATTTTCTTTAGAATAAATATCCAATAAATTTATATATGAAAAAAATTCATTTCGGAATTTGTTGGATATTATCCGTATCCAAAATAGCGAAACCCGACCAATCCAAAGAGAATATGCGGATATGCGGATAATAATAAGTTAAAAATTTAAAATATATATATAAATTTGCTGGGATTTTTTAGTGGACTCGGTGGAAGATTTTCCTCTTCAATATTCGATGGCAATGAACTTTTTCATGAGCATATTGGTTCTAGATTTAATACTTCAGAAAATTCCCAACCACAGGCTACTTTTGATTCGCTTTATTTATAAATTGTTTTGAGTGTATCTGCTTCATTCATGTTTCTACTCGGTGTTAGTATTGTACTACATGAATAAGAAATATAATTACAGTTTGAAACTCAGTTAATTTAATTAAAGGTCTTCCATAATTAAATTGCCCTTAACACGATATTGTCTGAGCAAATTTATACCGCAGGTGTTCATATGAGTATATGATCTTGTAAAACTTGAGAGATTAATTAAGTACATAATCTTTTAATCTTATAAGTGTTATAATTTTAATAAAAATAGATAGTTTCTGATAAACTGATTATAATTTCCTTAATACAGTTTTAGTGATTTTAACATGTTTTAATTTGTTTTTTATGCACACTAAAATTGCATTACACTTGGAAAGTGAAGAGAAAATAAGTGCTTTTCCATCTTAAATTTTCCAAATTAATGCATAAAATCATTTGAAAAATATTGACCTTAAGTTAAATACTTGATTTTTTTCTCTTACTGAGAATTAAATTACATACTTGAACCCAACAAACTCAAAATGATTTCAATAAACTGATAAAAACAACCATGGAGGATTTGCTGACTTTATTTCTTAAATAATCTTTGCACATTGTTACAAACACCTAAATAACAATTACAAGCTGCGTCCTGAACTTTAACAAGGAAGTAGTCTGAAACTAATAATAAAAGTTACAAATAATTTTGGAAAGTATAAATCAAGGACATCCTTGCAATTTAGATAAAACTGAAAAAGCAATTGTACAAATTCTGAGAAGTATTGGGGGAAAAAGGAGGAACAATTCAGTGGCTTGGTATCTTGGAAAAGTATAAATAATGTCACAGTAATTTATGCTTACAATATAGTAAGAGACAAAATTTTGAAATTTACTACGGTGGTAATATGTTTAGCTGTTCAATTTAATCTGGTAGGATTTATAAAAATTGCTGCGATTGTGAATGTTACATAAATTTTAAATTTGTTTCTGAAATTATTTTATTAATAATCGTTATTTTAATCTTGCAATATTCAGTAACATGAGAATTTAGATCAATTAAAAAATTTCAGCTTAAAATTTGCCTTAAAAGTTAACTCCGCTCAAATGAATTTTCTGAGGAAATTGATTCTTATAATCCAAATTAATATCCAAAAATAGAATACTCCTAATTTTTAACATCCTTGATTAAAAATAAAGCTGCAAATGCATTATTAAATGGAAGAATAATGGAAAGCTATTCCTTTTTCAGCCATTTAAAAACGATTTTTTTGAAAAAAAATTTGTATTTAATCGAAATTTGTTTATTTTGCTTTTAACTATGGATTTTTTAAACTTTTCTACTATTTCGGAACTAACAAATATGATAATCACTCTATAAAACTGAAATTGTTTTTTTTAATTATTCGATTGAGAAATTTTTTTATATATATTTTGGTGTTTCATTCCTTTTAAAATGCTTCAAAGTATAGCACTAACGCATTTAGGAGTATTTATGCCATAAAATCGTAAGGCTTTCATTCTGGAGAAAATTTTATAAAGTTCATATGAAAGGAAATTCAAATCCATTAGCTCGTTTTTTTTTATTAAGAACATCAATTCAAATGAAATTCAAATCCTTAACCATCACTCTAAACTATGAATAAGAAACAACATAGTAATGATAGTTAAGTTCCCTTGAATGACTTTGGACTGTGTAAACGAGCCCCAGAGCCATTAGAGAAAACTTTCGTACTTTTAATCTGAGCTTGCAAATATTTTTTTCGATCTATATCCATTTCCAAACTTTATTCATCCTTTTTATTCCCATTAGCAAATCTGTTCTATGCTTAATGCTCTAGTTCATAAGATAAATGATTCCATTTCAAGATTTACTAATGTGGCGTTTTTCTCGCCTGAGAAAAGCAGAAATTATTTGTGTGTAAGCAAATTTGCAAACGTCTATTTTCCACTTCAAGTTGTTATCTTTCATCAAAAAGATGAATTCATTGAATTAATTGAATTTAGTTTTCAGTTTTTATTCAGTTATTTGTATATATTTGAGATAAATTATTATTCAGAACATATATGTATGCATAATGCCTGTTTATTTCACATATTATCATGATGACATTAATAACTTGCAAAATTATCAAAGGTATAGAAATAATTTTTGATTGTCTTTTAGCAATCTTATTTGATTTGACGTTTAGAATTTTTTTTCCGAAAAATTCTTAATCCTTAAATTTTTTTTAAAAAAAATCAGATGAAATGACTCCTTTCTCTTCATTATTTTAAGCTATTAAGTAACATCAAAATATGAAAGAAAACTGGCTAAAAACTATTGCTTTTATGTACTGTTTAAATAAACGTTCTTAAAATATAGAATACACATATTTAAAAAAATATAGAAGAAGAACATAGAAGTATAGAATACTTCTACATATATTTAAAATAAATTTCCTCATCAAACACCCTTTAGAATACTTTTTGGATACGGTAGGATTAAAGATTCTTGTGCGTTTCTTTTAATACTTAATCCGAAATAATTTTTTTCCCCCAACTCATTTTTAATTCGAACATACTTCAATTCTACGACAAAATTTTTATTATACTTTGATTACTTATTCTGATTTTCAGTGGAAACTAATTATATTTTTTTATATGTAATAACACATTTTATCATTTAATAAATACTTTATTATAAACAATTATTTTACTTTTCTAGAATTTTATAACAAATAGAATTTACTTGTGCAAAGATGTTGTATAAGATGCCGTACATGAAATTTTCTTCTTTTATTTTTAGATAACAATTGAATAAAAACAGACTTTAAAAGCGATTTATGCAGAAAAATAGTAAAAAAAAACTATTAATTTTAATAAATAATACTGAATAACTCTAAATAATTTTTTACCAAATTAATAATAACTTTTTTATATTATTATTTATATTAGTTTATATTATTAACTTTTTTATATTATTATTTTATATTTATATTATTTTATATTTGTCATTAAATAAAAAGATACGCTTATCTTTCTCTTCTGGAATACTGCCAAGGAACATGGAAATAAAATTAACAAAATAATAATTAAAGATGACGAATGAATTCGAGGAAAATGATTTGTTAAATGGTTCATATTCTTACAGAGTGAAATTATATATATATATATATATATATATATATATATATATATATATATATATATATATATATATATATATATATATATATATATATATATATATATATATATATATATATATATATATATATATATATAATTTGAATATCAATTAATTTGGGACAAAAATACTGGCAGCGCTTTGAACATTATCAGCCATTGAATTGTTTATAACATTTATATTATGTAATATTTAAACATATAACACATAAACACATAATATGTGGTTGGAATATTATATTGTGTTGAATTTGTAATTTGGTTTCATTGCGCAGTAAATGTCCTGTTACGGAAGATATTTTAACAAATCTATCTGATGAATGCTGAACAGATGTTAGAACAAAGATCTCCAACTTTGGATACAAACTAGAATTATAGAATCTATAGAAATTATAGAATCTATAGGAATTTTGAGTACTATTGGTCTAGTAGAAAGCGAGTTATGTCTATGATTCTGGTGTCTTGATAACCCTCTCACCTACTCTAGTATTGTGGCAGCCCTGAGTCGTGTGGAGCATTGACCACCGGAGAATTCTGGAAAATTTACCGAAATTTGCATTTTTCTAAAAGGAAAACCAACGAATCCTGTGACCTAGGGCAACTACATATATCACAGCAGCAATGCTTTATGAAAGCGCTCTTAAGATTCCGTACTTTTGAATAATGCCAGTTAAAAGTATCCAGAGGATAATGCGGTTCTGAATTAATTTCTTTAAATCAGTTTAATCGATTAACGTTGTATAATTAAATAAATTTGGTTTCATTTTCTTCGCAGATTTTTTTTAATCCTTTATTGTTTCAATATTTTTATTCCCACGTTCTTTCTCATTATCGAAATGGGACCGATAGATTTATTGTAAAAATAACGTGTAAGCATAAAATAAAATTGGCATTTCTGTAGATAGAAACAGAAAAAAATACATTTCATTCTAAACTGCATAAACCTCAGTTTTAAAGGTATATTTTCATTCAAATAAGTGTTAAATGATAAAAGATGCAAAATTAAATTTTACTTTTTTTCTATACATTGTCTGCATGAAAAAATAGTAATACCCTGCAGAAGTAACTTCTTTTTTGAACTAATTATCAATCATATAAGAAAATCTTCATAAATATTATTTTTTTCTTTGAAAATAATAATTTATAGAAGTATGATATTCATAATCATCAAGGAATTAAGATGTGTTTCATAATTGGGTATTAAGAAACAAGTAAAACATTTCTTTCGGATTATATGAAAAAACTAGCATAGAAATCTATGAATTCCAAACACAACAGTGACGATATGTCCATGAGAAAATTATTTCTGAATATTAATTGAGAATTTTAATTGGTACAATTTAAAAACTATTAGCTTCATAGTACTTAAATGCAAGCATTTTTATCCTCGTACCCTGACTGTTCCCTTGATAGTACATAAAATATAAAAATCGAAATCACTTCATAATATTTCTTTAAATAAAAAATAGACTTTTAAAATAAAATTTAAATGAAATAAATAATTTTAATTAAAGTATACAAAACACTTTTATTATGTACTAGATTCTTGAATTATTTACTTTAAATATCTCACTAGTGGCTAAAGGACATACATGTTATTGATCTATTTCATCCTCACCAATAGTAACCGAATAAAAACATTATAAAAAATTTAATTTTTTTTCAATTACTTTATTTGTTGGGGAAAAGCAGCAACAATTTTCAATGAAAGAAATTATTTAAACATCATTACGCGCAAACTAATTTATGTTTTTCTCATACGAGAAATACGCTAAATTGGTGAGAATAATTAATGGCTCGAGAAAGGGCGTCAGATGGCTCATGAAACCGATTTCTTAATGGGAAATTAAGTAGATGAGTTTAGTTTGCAATTGTAAACTGGCAGGAAAAAATTAAAAAGAACTCGAGATGAAAGTTAGAGACAGATTTAAGCAATGGTTCGTAGCTTTTTTATGCCGTTCTGCAACATTACAGATGACTTATGATTTCAGAAAGATGCTATTAAAAATCTGAATGTCATTTGAATCTGTACGTTTCTTACATTATTAAGAGCTTATGATAAGAATTTCTTTCCGTCCGAAAAGCTTTTCAAGATAGTCATTCTTTATGAAATACTGCGGAGAAGGATGAGATAGTTCTGTGAAGAATTTTAAAACGGATCAAATTCAAGCAAGATGAGAATAAATGCATTTAAATTATTTTTGTATTAAGATTACTGAGTCTTCCTAAATTCGACATTAAAAAAATTATAAAATTTGTAATATAAACGTCAGAAAAATGTAATAAAAAGTAAATGTAAGCAAGTAATGTAAGTAAGTAATGTAAATGTAAGCAAGTAATGTAAGTAAGTAATGTAAATGTAAGCAAGTAATGTAAATGTAAGCAAGTAATGTAAATGTAAGCAAGTAATGTAAGTAAGTAATGTAAATGTAAGCAAGTAATGTAAGTAAGTAATGTAAATGTAAGCAAGTAATGTAAGTAAGTAATGTAAATGTAAGCAAGTAATGTAAGTAAATAATGTAAATGTAAGGAAGTAATGTAAGTAATTAATGTAAATGTAAGCAAACGTAACTATTATTTTGAATGGCATTAACATTAGAAGTATCCCAAACGCCCGTTCAACGAAATTACAGCAAGCACAAGACGCCTAGATATCATTGCGAAATATTTCTTCATTTCGTTAAATGTGATTGATTGAATACCTGAGGCGCATACTTTGTTCATTAGATACGGCTGTCAGATGGGTTTGAGGGGCAAGCTAGTCTAAAAATTCTCAAAAGATGTTCAAGCATGCATTTGTTTAATATTAGTTGGCTAAACAGGGGACATCTAATATATAATAACCTCATAAGAACATAGGCAGTCATTGCGTTTTTTTAAAGGGATAGAACCTTTTTCTTATCTTTGAAAGAAATCTCATGTATTCCAATATTCTGAGACAACTGAACTTGAATGATCTTTGAAATGAAAGGGCTGTAGATATATAGATATTTTCAAGGAATTGTCTGTAAATGAATTGCAATATTTTTATTCACTTAATCATTCTTTTGAAAATTTACTATTTTTGACAGGCATTTTCAGTCCTTATCTTGAAATAAAAAAGGAACTAAATAAAAAATAATTAAAGTAACTAAAAAATAGATAATATAATCTCGAAACCAATTAATTCTCCAAGTATCAACAAATATATTGTTAAACTTGTATTATATTTTTAAGTTCTTTTTAACGATACATAAATATATAATAATACTTTAAAGATGAATGTGATAAAAATACATATGAAAAATGTTTATACCTAATGAAGATAATGATTTAAAGGCATTAATCTAACTTAAATTAAAAGTAGGGTAATTATGCTAGCATTAAAGCACATATTTAATGCGTGTTATAAATCATATATTTGATTAGCACTGATTATGATCAATAATACATAAATTTTAATTATTTTCTAAATAAATTATGAAAAATAATAAATATTTCTAGGAAATATATACACTATGCGATATTCTAATTTTCAACCACATTTAAAATAAGGATTTTTTCTGTAATATGTAATGGAAATCCCCAAACAATACGTGAATTAAAAATAAAAACTTACATTTCTTGCCTATTATTTTTTAACACATTTTATTATATCCTTCACTTTAATAAAAATAAATTGGTTTTGACTTAAAAAATTATTAAAATAATCATAATTTTTTTTTTACTTCAAAATAACATTCTTTATCTTATCATTGGTGCATGATAAAGATAAATATTCTTTAACTTTTCTATATTATATTTTACAATATTTTCAAAACTAATTTTAACTAAAATTGTCCTCGATAGTTTAAATAAAAAATATTTCTAAAGGATTATTATGTCTTAATTATTTTCTAGTAACAACCTTCTTTACAAGTTAAGAAACAAGAGATTGAGTTTCATTTTTACAATTAAAATAAGAGAGAAAAGTGTATATATTAATGGTAGAAATATTTCATTACTTAAATCCTAATCAAATAATAGTTTAAAAAAAGTCAAATAAAGAAGAGAAATTTCTAATTAGATTGGAACACTTTAATTTCATGCTTCAATAAAGCGTTAAATTTTAAAAGAAATGAATATTTTCAGATGCTGAATCCACTGAATTCAATCTTTATTTGGAAAAGAAAGAAAACGATTATCCCTATCTTTTTTTCTTGAAATTTGCCCATGATTGTTTTTTACTACATAGCTCATCAAATTCACAATTAATGGTCTGCTAGATTCTTAATTAATCCTAATTTTATTTTGGTAAATTCATATGAGTTTAACATATTTTGTTACTCTAACGAATAATATAAAAGTGGTCACTACTCAAAAGCTGAGTTTTATCTTCGAAATAACTACTTCATACTATTGATGATTATGATGTATCCGCGTTACCACGGAAAAGGGGGGGGGGTGCAGTAGCTTTTGAAGGTAAAGACGCCTGAACACCCTCTCCTTCACACACCTCACAGATGGAACACAGGGAAGAACAATCATGCCCGAAACAGGACTCGAATGCAGGGAGCCCATATAACGGGGAAAACGCGTTAATTAGTGCAAAAACATAAACAGAATAAATATTCTTAATGAAGCTTTTAAAGCGTATAGTCTAATGTCGGAAATAATCTGAAAATTTACTTTTTCTTAGAAAAATTAAAAGCGTTTGAACAGTATTCCCATTTATTCCACCATACATAAAATCCTAATGTCTGCAGTGACATATTATGCACATCTCAATGAACCATGACAGAAAACAGTAAATCAAAATGTTTGTTTGAAGAATTATTCAAGCAAAAAACTGAA
The DNA here is from genome assembly GCF_947563725.1 of Argiope bruennichi. NCBI lineage: Eukaryota > Metazoa > Arthropoda > Arachnida > Araneae > Araneidae > Argiope > Argiope bruennichi. The sequence continues at coordinate 81,133,460 of NC_079159.1, read as the reverse complement.
TCAAAAAGCCTTCGCCTTTGATGTACTTGAAGGTAAAGATAACAAGATGAAATATCGATCTATTCTTGACTCCATGGCGAGGAAATCAACATATCGGAAATAAATAAAAATAAATGAGAATTCAGAAGAAAAGATAAATCGAAAAGATTCAAAAGTGAAATCTGAAATATCTGTTAGAAAGAGTTTTGATGACAAAAGAAAAAAGTGATAAACTAAGAATAATACTTAGGATATTACTATATTGCATTTATGTTCTTATTTCATTTAAGAATAATGAAAGAAGGGTTACTTTTAAAGTTATAACTTAAAAAAATTATCATTATTTTTATTCATTCGCTTATCATTGTGCATTATCATTATCATTAATCATTCGCTTTTCATAAAAAATTATCTACTTGTCATCTATAATTCAACTGTTATAATAATAATTAATAACTATTTATTTATTAGGAAACAGTTTTGATAGCCGCATTGAAATATAGAATGCCAACACACTTAAGGATTAAAATGGATAAAACAAAGACAAAATTTTAATCTGCATCACAGAAAAAAAAAAAAATTCTGACGAAAATTTTAATTTCATTGGCTATTTGAAATCGGTATTTTCTTATAATATTTCATTTAGGAAAAAAAATGAGTTAATTATTTCTATTTCTATTCCTTTAAATAAACCGAAATGTGTGTATGTCAAAGGTTTATTACAAAATAGCAAGAAAGGGCTCCACCATGCAAATCCTAATGTCTGCAGTGCCATATTTTTGAATTTTAAGTATCGCAAAAAGTCTTAACACTGAGCAGCAGTCACAGTATTATTCAAGAACTTAGTCTTAGTCTTAGTCTTAGAACTTAGTTACTCTTTATTGAAATCAATGGTTCAAATTGGACAAAGCTGTTTTAACTCACCAGACAATAACTTTCGAAAAACACATTGGAAATTAGTGAAAAATGTAAAAGATATATTTGGTTTCATTTTACTTATGGACGTTGATATCTCCATTTAAGTAAATATGGACCTCATCTGCTCACGAAGTGTGCTATGACTATATTCGTCCCCCTCCATCCCTGCAAGTAATACCAACATGACACATTCTCTTTCAACAGGATCGTTAGGCTCAAGTTGTTGCATAAGTTTAATTTAGTGTAGGTATTATTGTATTACAGCTATGGAGTGAATTTTTCATTGCTGTCTCCTCTACTGTTAACATAATATCCTGAAACAGCAAAACACAGAAACTGGTTTCCTTCTCTAGCCAGGGGCACCAGATAACAAATATATGTCTTCAAACTTTGCCATCATGATCCACATTGCGACGCTATTGATCCTCAGCGCATGCGTCTCAAGATATGGTGCTTTTGCAAAGCATACTGATCATCATATCGCATTCTTAATAATAATTAACGAAAACAGCATGGTGATGAATGACTCTACGCGTCATCGACTTAATGAGAGCTCTGACGAGGGGATTCAATTTCATAGCTAAAAAAGTCAAATGACATATAAAACGTCTTTTTATAATTCTAACTTACATTCCTCTTGACTTAAATCATTAACAAATATTTACACATTTTCATTATTCCCGATTGAATTTCCTTTTAAACACGATTAAGAATTTTAAATTGATATCTTTTTCAATTTAACATTATTGTCTAAGGTGACATTGGCTACAAGTGGCGAATTTTTAAAACTTTTTTGCAGAAACATAAAATCCCCTGTAATTCTGTAAACTATTATTAGGTTTAATAACAGTCCATCAGAAGTTTATTAAACTTGGTTACATTCGTCTTATTTCCAAATGTCAAACATGTATAACAAATTAGAACGTATAAAAAAATTTATTTCTGAATATTTGCTTATTACAGATCAAAATTTCCTTCTTCTTAGAAATCAAATTATTTTAATTTATGCTTTCTTCTTTGAAATTCAGCTCCAAATTCGCGATAGTTATTTTTCTAATGATCAAACGACTTCTCCATTTTTCTTAAAGGATTTATTCAGTGTACCGGGAAACAAGCTATTTTTCAAACTATAAAACACGCTTAGAGTGAAAAAAGCACATCAATATATTTCTTCGTTCGAAAGAGAAATTGCGCGATACTAATTACGAATCTTAACATCTCCGCATAAACTTTGGACTAATTATCTTAATTGGAAACATAACTTTTCGGTATATAATTCAACACCATCATTATATAATGAGCTGACGATTAAAATCCAAGATAAAGATTCCATTCAATGCAGAACGTTTAACGTCTATATAATTTTTAAAGTTCGGCATTGCACTTTTAATGACACCATTAGTATTTAGTTCAACATATTAATCAATTTTAAATTTCGAATTGCAAAAAAAATAAGATTTGTTAAATGGAAATAAAAAATTCTCAAGTATAAATATTCTTAATCAAATTAAGGCCGTCATTTTATTTATGGCAATTATTAACTTAATGGACACGATTTGTCTTAGCTTTTCTTTTTCTTCTAATTAATTGAAATTTAATCTTAATAGTTTGATTATTTTAAATGTTTAGATTACAGCTAGTTACATAAAAGTTTATACATGCATATACAATACATATTTTTTCTTATTATAGAATCAAAACATTAAACTTAGACATATATTTCCTATTAGAAAAATATTTTAAATGGAGTGACATAATATTTTATGTTTCTTCGGTCTATAAATATATTTCAAAAATAATAACGAAATATTTATTTTAGATTATTCTTATAGAATATTGATTTTAGTAATTCACACTTATTTTCTATATTTTCTCCTTTTATAAAATACTTTTAGCATTTAATGTTTAACCTAGTATTTTAACGTTTTAAATAAAACATTTCATTCTTTAGCGGCCAAAATTGACCGAGTTATTAGGCTTTAGATACTACAGAAAAAGATAATTTAGATAGTTGTCTCAAAGAAATTTATCTATCTGTCAGATTTTTTCATCGAGTTTGCTTTTCATCATTCTGAATTAATCAAATCTAAATCCAAAACATCTTCGAAGATCTATTTTATTCTAAAAAGAATAAAACATTTGTTTAAAATTTTAGAGTGCTTCGATTAATCTGCTAAATAATACTAATAGGACAGAACTACTGATTAAAAATGTATGTATCATAATTTTTCTATAATATTTTGTTGCGTATTCTTCTCAATGTCTTTAGCATCATTGTGAGAAAGAGAGACTCACGGATAATTTTAATGGATGATGTTACAAGATCAATCATTTCCGACCTTTATGAAAATATAGCAACTACTTTGGAGGGAAATTAAAATTTTGCAAAAAATTTGTGCAAATCTTCATGTATAATATAAAGATTTTGCCGAAATTTTGTCTCTGTCAGGAACTAATTTCTGGAAATTCTACTGGAAAAATCCATGCACACTCGGAAAACATGTACACATAACATGAGCGGTCTGCCAATTGTCTTTTCGGATTGTTGATTGCAAATTGGTTTCTGTTTTTCTTAACGCTAATACTGCTACTTATTTAGACATTTGCTGTCTATTTGTGTGTTGTAATTTCTACGACTAATGCTTTTCGTGTGATTTGTCGTCCGTAATTTATGGAATAATACAGTGTTTTCTAACAATAAACTTGATCCCACTGGGGGGGGGGGCATCTAGAAATGAGGATGAGAAACCTCAGGCATGGTGGTTAGTTCTTGCCACCCTGGAGTGTACACGAAAAAGTGGGGGTCTGGCTACTCCCATCGAGGACGGGACGTCCTTCCTTAGGGAAGGGTTGTACCGCGGCCTGTGATGGTTCTTAGGACTCAACCACAGTTCTCGCCAGTGTTGCTGTAGTGGCGGTCCGGTCATTCAGTTATTTTATCCGTGTGCCTTCAGGCTGGTCAGAGAGTTAGTGATATGATATGATATATCAATAAGCTTGTAGATTTTACACAATGGATTTCAGCAACAGTACTTTTTGGTTCTAACAACAGAAATTGCAATTAATTAAATAAACTATTTTTTACAAGACTAATATAATTAATTTTTATCACACACGCTTAGAGATTAAGTATTGGTTAATCATTAGAGCGTACATTTTTTTATAAACTTGTTATTATTTAGATAATGAAAGAAACCTTTAAAATATCTCAACTGCTTGATTAAAAAACGAATTATTGTTTCATTTTTCATTTAACATTAATTTATATATGTCAAATAAAATAATTTCCAAAAGCCATTGTATTTAAAATTCGAATTTAAATTCCATCTAGTTCAAATTATAAAAATCAGTTATTCTAATACAAGCAAAGGTGAATTGAAGGTGAATTCTTCAAAAAATAAAAAAAAAAAGTGTTTGAGTAAAATAAGAGTATCAATTTATTCGGTTTCATTATGCTCGTAGTTACTGAAAGTCAATCTTGTGAACTTACGATATCGTTGATTATATATGTATAATTGACTTCTATTATATGTAAAATTTAATAATGTACGTTCTGCGACATAAACTGAAAATGTTGAGAAATGGTCATATTTAGAAAAAAAAAGGCAAGAGTAGATTTGGGGGAAAAGGAACGAACTTGTGAAATCAAAACTGAATCATGCTGTAATGCAAGATTTATAGCGAAATAGAACATAAAATATGCTCTGAAGTAGATTGACTCAGAAACATTTTCATATTGACTTAGAAAAATGGCATTTAATGAATGCAGATTAGTCACGACTGTTATACTTGAGAAATGTATACAATTTTTTGATATTCATTATATATTTTGAATAATAGAATTATGGGAGGTTTGAAATAAACTTTACTTTCTTCTCTTTTAGTTCCTGGAAGAATTAAATGCTATTACTTAGAAGATATGCACTACTAACAAGATGTTAATACTCAAAACCATTTAAAATTTCTATAGCGACCAGATTGGACGAATAACTAGCTGAAAAATAAGAAAAAACATAGACGTTATTCAAACAATCCTTCATTCCATCTTCTCATTTCTTTTAAAAGGTGGCGTTATCACTGGGAAATCTCGATTGTTTTGCAATGAAAGTCTCCCTAAAAAATATATAACTTTCAAATATATATAGAATTACGAGGTCGTAAGGTCCCTACTATTATATTACCTATACTTTGTGGACCTATAACTTGCATATTTTCTAAAAGATAACCACTACTACCTGTCGTCTGCAATTATACAACTAAAGTCATCAACCCTATAAACATGGAAATGAAGTCATAATATTTACTCATCATTTCACCAGCTATTCCGCTCCTGTATTCTTTCTTTCTTTCTTTTTCTTTTGGTGATAATACTAGTAGATTGATCATTTTGAGAATTATATTAGGAAGCTGATCATCATCATGATTGTGCCTATTCAATTGCAAACACGTTATAAATGCTATGGAAACTTCAAATGCAAAAGTGAGGTCGATGTCTTCTTATTGGCAATATATCATCCATTGCGCATCCATAAATGCTCTATTCCCAGAAATTTGTAGTTCTCTGCTTAAATCGAACATAGTTTTATTCCAATCAAACTTCAGAGGTTCCCAAACGCGATCTTAACAAAATAACAATACAGACGCCATATTTTGGAATCCACGAAATAATGTATCCAGTCTGGATGTTAAAGAATCGATTTGATTACCACCGTAATTAGTTTTCTAGACACGTTTCTCTGAAGAGAATGCAAAAAACAATCACTGTTTCCAGAATGGCAGTTCTATGCAAGAATTGGGATAGAATGTATTTCTTTTACGAGAGCTATTGTTGACTCATTTGTAAAATTTAGTGGTGTGATTGTTCCCTTGCACGTTAGTAAAAAAGGACCAAATTCTTTTTTTTTATTCGCATATTCAATAAAGAAATGTGAAGAGGCCGTTTCAAAATATTGTTAGAAGCATTAAAAAATGAACATTTGTGCATCATTTAAAAATAAAAACAATTAGGATAAATAATGAAGTACATATCAATAGGTGACAGAGAAAAAAAATATAAATATACAGAATTCAGTAACTTAATCGAACTTAAATCTGGATTCCATTGCACGGCAAAACCTTGCATATGCCATTTTATTTGTTCTGGTGAAGTCTTAAAAATTTTATTAATACACAGTTTATCGTACATTTGTACATTTTTGTACACTTTACATAATTGTACATTTTTTTCGGGAAATTCATTCTCTTATTTATTGCCTGGTTTTGATGAATAATTTTATGGTGTTATTTATACATATACACAATCGAAGAAGCATATAATTTCAATGATGTGAGTCATACTTCAAAAGTTTGCAATTTCCGTAGTTTAAAAAGAAGCATCAATAGAGTATTTGAATCGACTCAATTTCCGTTACCAGTGTAGTTTTTCAGTATGTTACAAAACAATTCTAACAATTTCATATATATTTTAATAATATACAGGGCGTTTCAAATTTTTTCACATAAGCTTTCAGAAACAGAATTTCATTTTAAAATTTATTCTTTAATCATGAACACATATATAAATTTTCTCCTCAATTATTGAAATTTTTTGCTATCTTCTGGTTCGCAGGTTACGTATGAGTAAAATGCAGTTTGCGAACAAATTTGAAAATCATAGACACGAACTTTTGCAATTGCAATGAAAATTCTTGCATGAAGGTTGGCCTGCCAACTTACTTCGAATTCGTAAACTATTGTATTTTCATAACTGAGTCAGAGCATTAAATAACTAGCATTGTAATAAACCTATACAACTTAATTTCCTTCCCTTGGAATCTCTTGCCATCCCTTCCATCGAGGATGGCAAAAGATTCACAGAGTTTCCGAGAGTTTCACTGAATTTAGCATTTTTATCTGCCTTAATATTCTCTAGTACTAAATAAATCTTAAAACATTGAAGCTAAGCTACACATTTTTTCTTCGAACTGCCATGAAACAATTATGTATAGATTCGACAGCGTGCAATCACATATATGCGTAAATATATAAACTAAGCTGAAGTTTAGATAGATGCTACCTAATGTCATCATTTCCATATCACTAAGAATAAAAAGATACTAATCTTATTTAAAACAAATCTTATTAAAAAATCGACATTAGGTTAGCTAAATAAAAGCTATTTATTTCATTTTCTCTATTCTCCAATATTTCCTCCATTCATTCCTAAACAGATTATACTTATATCGTTTGGCCTATCTAAATTTTTATAATTTTAAAATGGGGTGTTAACGCAACTGAAACTAAAAGCAAAGAAATAACAAAGAATATTAATTATTTTCCATTACACATCAAAGATTCTACAGTTATTTTTATTCCTTTCTCCACTTCTCTTCTACACGTATGTTAACAATTTTCTAGGACATAATTGTAACGACATTTCTGAATTTGTGAGATAATATCGATTAGAACACTTGGGATGAACTTCGTATATTGAGGTCTTTTTACATTCCTTCTAATAATATCATAAACTGTCTCATTTTATCTAGTCTTGGTTTAATACATGTTTTATCTATAGTCTCAAGATGGCCTGAAAGCTTATTCTGAAGTAATAAGAGAAGTATAATTTTCGTGAATTGGTCTGAATTCCTAATTCATTGCAAAGATAAAACATATCCGCCTATCAATTTTATGCTTTAGCTTCATCCTAATATGTAACACATTTAATCCAAAATGACCAGTATATTTTTCTTTCGCCGTAATAGACAATTATAAAGAAATGTGCCTTTGTTGCACCAAAAACCATGAAATATTTCTTGTATTTAATTCATTGCTCAAAAAAATCAGCAATTTTCAGGAAAATTTCCTTAAAATTCTTTTGGTTTCCTTTCTATTCCAGTTTTCGTCAAATTTAGGAACTCTTTTATCATTAAATTCAAAACTTTAAATAAAATGTATAAATGCATTTTATATTATTTATTTCTGCCCATTTATATAGAACTTATATAAAATTTATTAACAGTTTTTTTGTCTCCTATTTTGTTCCATTCTCTAATTTAACAGTAACGTCATCTGAATTTTTTTTTCGTTAAAATGTTTTAGCTAAAAGTGAAGAAAAACATAGTTCATAAATATATGCAGTCTTTTATTTAATTCAGTAATAATCTACAATATAATCCTATATTGCTAGCGATTTTAACGTCGTTGACCATATTATCAAAACTAACTTATTATATGTCATTGTTCTCTGAAATTCGGTTAACCCTTTCTAGGACGGCGGGAAGTATGCTTCCCACCAAATTTATCAATCTTTGTTTGAAATTATGTAGGTTGGCATAAGTTCTGACAATTTTTTTTAGTAAAACAGAAACTAAGATACTTAAGTTCTTTTTTTCACACAAAATGATGTGTTTTGATTTGTACTTAATTATTAATTAACCAAATTAATTAATTAATCAAATTAAATTTATTTAATAAGCTAAATGAATCCCTTTTCTTATTCTAATTTCAAGCCTCAAAATATTTTAACATAATATGACTAGAAAAAAAAAATGGCCCTTTAAAGGGTTAAAAAATAATAAAATCTAAATATAATATTTAAATCGTATCATTGATCATTTTATGTTTGTAGCAATTATTTTCTTAAAATTTTACTAAGGTATTTAAAATTGTATGCTTACTTTTTACTTTAATGGGCATAAAATTATTTCTACTTCTATCTTGCTTGATTGTTTATGCAATAATCCTTTTTTTTTATTTATTTTATGTTTATACGATTGCATAATCAAAGTTAGATAACAATAAGAAAAAATTCCCGCCAACAAAATACTGTTTTACTGCATATATGTGACATTTTTGAATATTTGAACAAGCAACATCTATTCAAACAAAAGTTAAACCTAAATATTATTCTGAAAATCTCGTAAAAAAATTTCGAAATTTCTATAATATCTAAGAATTCCATATAATCTCTAATTTATAAAATTATCCTAAACCACAAAACCGTTCCTAAAAATTAGCATTACTTTCTCATTGTAAAATGTTATATATTAGTTAGTAATTAATTATTCATTAAATAAATGGAAAATACTTATAATTGAATATGAAATTTTTCCTTTAAAGTTAATAATTTCACTTCTGAAGCAAATATTTATTTTAATGGTTGTATCTCTTTAAAATTCGTCTCGTATAAGTATTAGGAAATGTATAGTTAAATAGATACTGCATTAAATTATAAAACTGATACCAAAGAAAGAAATTCAATGTTTGAACTCAATTTTATTATGGAATCTTAATTTCATTTTTCAAATTAATTTTAATACTAAATAGTTCACAGCGTTTATGTTCGTAATATTTTCTCAGAGGGTTTAAAAAATTTCATTTAAAACAGCATTTCAAATCAAATATTGTATTTGTCATAGCGTCATGGACTTACTTGAAGACATGAAAGTATTCAAAATTTTAAATTAATTATATTAAATTTTAAATAATAATCTAGCTAGAACGTACACAAAGGCTGTTTCTAGTAAAATAAATGTTAACTTTAGATATTTAACTATATATGAAACAATATGATGTGTGTTGTGCTTAGCTTTCAAGTACAATGACTAGAATAGATCTCGGATTTTATGTATCTTTACTTATGGATAATATGGATATAAAATTACGTTCGGTGTATGGCAGCGAAAGGAGCATAACAAGCTAAATAATGAAAAAAAAAATAATTCCTTATCCACCCAGGAAAAATAAAACACGTATAACAAAATCATAGTGATGGCGTAAAAGAATTTCAGGAACTCACAATACATTTTCATATATGTCATTAATTAAATGACACACTATCAGCAGTATTCAGCGTCCTTAATTCGCAACTCACAAGCACTCTAATAAAAAGTATTTTTCGTATTAGCGTACCCACTTATACACTCTCCATATAGGTTGTGACAGCACATGAAATTCTATAGAAGCATCTTCTTATCTCGGTTAATAATAAAAATAGGGCCATAATTCCTATATTTTTCAGAGCCTTCGCCAACGTTAGAAGTATTGACTGATTTTCATTCAGTATCCATTAAAGACCCTTAAATATTCCTTTCCAATGATGATAACCACATTGCCCTAGAACGGTATCAGATATTTGTTGCATCACACTCCCAAATCAAATGATACATTCTTCTTGAAATTAATCTCTGTTTTAGTTTTTACTAGTAAACTAAAGAGGCTTAAAATTATTAAATTAACTGAACCGGAAAGTCAAATTTTACTTGTCATTGCTTTTTGCTATCGATTTTAACTTTCACAATAATTTATATTAAGAAAAGTATGCACATTTTATTTCTTTAAGATTTTGAGAAATTAGTCATATTTATCTAAATACGGATGAAATTATTTTTGCAATATTTAAAAAAAATTAATAACCTTTTTGTAGATAATTGGCCTATGAAACAAAAAGGTATATAGAAGCTTTTATACTAGATAGTAAAGAAATTTTTGAAAAAGTTTTTAGAATAAATAAATTATCAAAATTTATACAAAACTCTAGAAAATCATTTATTTTATATTACTTTAATAGAAATTAATAAAAGTTATTTTTGATAAAATGCAAACATTTGTGTCAATTTATGTCTCCAGTAATGTCATTGTGTTGAAAATCTTATAAGCCAGTTAACAGCTACGAACGCAGGCAATTGCTTTTGTATTGTGGTCTTGTAACTCGGCTGCAAGCCACAAGGTGCCAGGTTCTATCCCCGCTAATTCCAACTCTCCACATCATTATGAATAAAAGTTTCGAACTAAATGCATTATAATTGTTTTAACTGAAGTTTTGATTGTTTTATTTGATATGACCTTGTTTAATTATGCAATCCTTTAACAATTGGGGGTTGGAAAATTTTTTAATCAAATTGAGTAATTCCTGCTTTTTTGAAAAATGGTTTTGTAACATTTTTAGTATTAAGGATATAATGACTCTTTAAAGTTGATAATGCTTTGTTTTATTTACTAAGCTTCGAGGCAATATAAAAACAACTGACTCATTTTTTCTGAAATACATGCTTACCATAGAAATGAATACTTCATTTCAATATAAATCTCAAGAATCTTTAATAAACCATCCATAAAATCGTTCCTCCTTTTTAATACTGCTATCGCAAATACAAATTAATAGAAAATTAAATACGCCACTGCAATTCTCTTCCAAATGGAAAATCTAAGAATAGTTTGAATCCATAGGGGAATTAATACCAGCCACAACAAATGCACGGATGCACTTCGGCATTAAAATCCAGTTAAAGCTAAATTAGGGAAGCACGTTTCCTGGCGAATGCATTGGCTGAAAGTACTTACGGAAACGGGGTGGAATGCAAACTCGAAATTCGAAGGTATTTACAATTACGAAGCGCAAAGTGTTCTACATCATCAATTCGCACATTATGGAATATCGTGCGGGAAGGGGTTCGAAATGATTCTCATTTACAGATTTTAATAGCTTCAGGGGGTGGCAGGAAGTCGTTTAATTCAGATGAGTAGAAGTGTTTCTTTTGAAGCGTCTTAAAAGTTTGAGAACTTTTAGGCGCCATTTTTAAAATAAAAACCGAAAAATTATAATTTTTTAGGTTTTATCTGTGTTCTTCGATTAGTCATTTGCATATCTCTCAGTAATGTTAAGCCAAAGCATTTAGAACGCATGTGAAGAAAACTGTTTGCCTTTGTGAAAAGTTTCAAGTAGTGTCTCTATGGCTACTTTTACAAGATCTTGTTATCATTTTTCTATTTTTATGAAGATCGATTTATGCTGTTGTTATTAATGGCACTTGTCGTAGACAAGCCCGCTGACAAAGTCGACAATTTTAAGCCGGGTTTGTACAATAGCTTCTCAAGGTAAAGCACCCAAAGGCAGGGGTCTAACTTCTAGCACCTGTGAAGATGACACTCACACTCGCTTGCACAACACTTTATTCAAAGGGGCTCCCCACAGATAGAACATGGGGTAAAGAGAAACCTTACCCGAACCAGGACTCGAATATGGGACGCCCAGATCGGGGAAGACGCGCTACTCTTAGGCCAGAAGGCTGGCGTTAAGGTTATAAAACAATGATACATAAAAAGATAAATTAAGATTTTTTATTCTCTATGTATAAACTCCTTGTATGCCAGCAAGTGTACCACAAGGCTTACAAACGTGACAGCAGACTACTAATAGTGTAAAAAATTTCAAATATAAATGAAGCTGAAATTCAAAGAAAAATGGGGGAAACAAGAAAATACACAAATACAAACAAAAAGGACAACAAAATTGATCAAATACTAACGGAAACATACATTAAATAAACGGAGAAGCATGGTCAAATAAAAATAAAATATTCAGAATGCAAATACAAAAAGCATAAAAGTATATATACAAAAAATGTAGGCAAATACACTGAAATAAATAATACAGGGAAAAATACTATTAATACTAACGTACAAACAGAAATGAAAGATGGTTGCTCTGTACAAAGGCAGATACATGAGGAGTCCAAGCTATATTGTTCTTTAGAATGCAATTTTAATGTTTACACCTTTCAGGAATAAATTTGGTGCATTTAAATATCAAATAAATGACAACCTAGGATGCACCAAACGTTATTGTAAGCACGTGTTTAGGACTTTCCGATAAGAGCAAGAAATCATTATAACATTATTTAAAGATGCGTAAATTAACCGAAATCTCCATATATCTGCATATTAATGTCTGGTAATTTAATGTTTCCCAGAAAAAGTACAAAGGAACAATTTATGAATGTCACTTATATCAGAATACTGCCCATTTTGGAGGGTTTCATCGTGTCACATTACTAAGAGCATAAATCAATTTATTCCACTCCTTTGTCTTATATAATCTTATAGTTCTTACCACAGAAGAACACAAGATATACCAATATAACATTGATGTGATATCACTTTTCTAGCATGTCTCTTTAACAAGATGCTAACATTCGGAGAAATTTCTAACTATGCTTTTTTTTCTGGGCAGCAGCGATATGTTAAAGAGTAAAATTGATGCAAAACGCATCAATTCTACTCTTAATACTACGACTAATAATAACTGCAACTGAATTCTCTGTTCAAGATTTAACATCGACTGAAATTTAATCCTAAAATGTTTGCAGATATTCAATTTTTACAATATTAAAATCTGTATTCAAAATTAGCAGCATTAAAAAATGTTTGAAGATCCGAAGTTAATATTACAACAATCTCACAATCTAGCATATGTAATTTACCGAAAAAATATTATTTACATACCGACGTACCCTCCTGATCAAATTTTTGGTGAGTATTTGTTATTTTTATCAGTTTTACTTGTTCGAAAACACTATAATACAGTCCGTGAAAAAGACAAAAAAGCGAAGAAGAAAAGCTTTAGTAAATGAAAAACATATGATTTCTGTAAAAAATTTAGACAAACTGATAAAAAAGCCAATACCAAACTAACTGAAATCATATTTTCCGAAACCCCGAAGCAAGCATCTAGCTTTCAGATTAATCACCATAAATGGCAACTGACAATAATGATAGTATCTATTTTATAACCAAGAACAATAAATGAATGTTGATAAAGGATTCCATTAAAATGATTAACGCTGAGAAACCTGTTTAAAATGTACAATATATAAGGAAGAGTTTCAAAGAAAATTAAATAAGATGAAATCACGTCATGATCACCACTTGTGGGGATATGGATTGATTCTTCCAATTAAATGCTTAAGATACTTTAATTATTAAGATACTTATATTTTATGGGCATTTGTCGAAAATGGGCAAATGGGCATGAGAGCATTTAAAACTATATACATAAAAGTTATTTTATTTATAAAAATGCTATATATATATATATATATATATATATATATATATATATAGAGAGAGAGAGAGAGAGAGAGAGAGAGATAATGAATATTTTAATTCTAATTTCAATTTAATTAATTTCCAAAATTTTATCTTAATTTAGCCCATAGTAACTTCATTCTAAAAATATTCTCTTATTTCTTCATCCAATACCACTTTCAGTTTAATTAATTCTTCTGTAAAACTAATGGGCCATCAGAACTACGTATCAGATGAAAGTGATTTCTTTTTTCTAAGTCTTCTTTGCTTATATATTCGGAAAGTTGAGAATAACTAAAATTCGCCTCGAAAAGCTTTCAAATAATCATAGTGAAAACATTTTCATAGTGGGAAGAATAGTTTGGTGGAAGGAAGTATCCAATATCATATTTATACAAAACATTAATTTTATTTTCGTTTTAGATAGTTTTAATACCATAAGTAACATTAAAATTCCGCTTATTTGGTTTTATTTTCCTTTAATTTTGAAATAGTATGCGGATATTTATTGAACGTGCTTATCAGCATATCAGAAATGGCATGTTAAAATATTGCTATTATTCCCTAAGATCTTACAACTAAACTCTAGACATTAGGCAAATTTTTCTTTAACTTTTTGATTATTAAAAATATTACATTTAAAAACTAAAAATATGCATCGATTTCTGAAATTAAAATATATTTCTTCTTATATTTCGAGTTTTTTTGTTGACGTTAACTATCTTTCTTTAAATTTTATTCTCTTATTCTAAACTTTATATTACAGTGAATCTATTAGTGGACTAAAAACTGATGTGAAGAACGTAAGATTTTAGCAATTCTGTCAATTTTTATATGTATTTATTTATTTTTGTTGGTACTTCTTCTCTGTTAATAAAAAAAAATCAAGGAAGACAACATTTTTCTTTACTAGAGATAACATTGATTCTCTAGCGATAAGATCACACACTCCCTTTCTTCAGATAAAATTATAAATCCTTTCGTAAGCATCCCATAGATAGTTTAATTTCTTCCATATCATTTTGCGAACCTTTGAGTAATGATAATATCTACAAACATTGGAAAAGAAAGATAAGATTGTTGAATATACAGATCAATAACAGATGTTTGTGGCCAAATGAAAGATTATATAGGTCTTATTTATCACTTTCCACCTTTTGTAACCAACTGGCTGGTTGGAGGTATTGGTTAAATTTGATACTAATTAAATAATTTAAATACATTTTAATCCAAGAATCGATAAAATTATCAGACATTAAAGCTGTGGCACTTCGCCTTAAATATATTATGTTTATTGAGTACATGGACTTTCCTCATAGAGACAAATCTCATGACAACATATCGCTATTAAAAAGGCTATTGGCAGACTTATCTCGTTGTAATTTCAGCGAAATGATAAAGTCACTTTTTATTCACCTCTCAAACCGCACTAATGTTAAATAGAATCCTTTGACTATAGCTTTCTATAACGGATGAAAATCATGCAATTCAATGTTTGATGAAACATGAAAGCGGATTATATTCCAAGGTAATAATGTAATCTCTTATTATTGGAAATTAGCCGAAAAATCAGTTTTAAAAATTGCTAAAATTCAGGAGAAATTTTCACGACCGTTGATTGGAAATTATTCAAACGATAATTTTTTTTTAAACTTTGAAACAATGACATCAACATTTTCAGAAGTAAACGCGATGAAATGCCAAAATTCCAATTAATATTTAATTAATTTAAAAAATCAATTTGAAGGATCATATTTCTGCCCTCCACGATATATATTCGCAAAATTTGGTACTTGCCTTGGTTTCGAAAAATTTGGTACTTGTCTTGGTTTTTGGTTTCAAGAGATATGGTCTTTAGAGCAAGAAATCTTACACATGCATAGAAAGAGATAGAGAGAGAGAGAAACACAGATGTGTACATACATACAGAAAAATGAACTAATATACACACATGTATATTTATACACAGAGAGAGAGACACACACAGATGTGCACATACATACAGAACAATGAACTAATATACACACATGTATATTTATACACAGAGAGAGAGACACACACAGATGTGCACATACATACAGAAAAATGAACTAATATACACACATGTATATTTATACAGAGAGAGAGAGACACACACACAAATAATTACACATACATATCTAGACACACAGATATATATATATATATACACACATAGACACACAAATATTTAAACACACATATGCAGACACACAGATATATATATACACACAGAGATATGTATACACACAGATATATATATATATATATATATACACATAGACACACAAATATTTAAACACACATATGCAGACACACAGATATATATATACACTCAGAGATATGTATACACACAGATATATATATATATACACACATAGACACACAAATATTTAAACACACATATGCAGACACACAGATATATATATATATACACACAGAGATATGTATACACACAGACACATAAATATACACACATAGAGATACACGCACACACACACACATAGAAAGAAATACACACAGAGAGAGAGAGAGAGAGGGAGGGACAGTTATTCATTATTATTATCAGTTGATATTAATAGACAAAAGCTGGGAATATTTTCAATTTAACCATTTTTTTATTTACGAGATATTTTCAATTAATATTAAATACCAAAAATTGATAAGTGCGCTACAATACCTAGGATTTAAATTTTCCCTTTGTAATAAAGAATACAACCTAATAACACTATCTTTCAACGAAAAGCATAGTTATTGCAGAAATTATTATTCCATTTTGTTATAAATACTAGCATTCTGTAATAAATTACCGATAAAACCTTTCAACATTTCAAAGACCAACCGGAAGCACACATTACTAGAAGTTTAAATGAAATGCTCCAAATCGCTACCAAACAGTATAACTGAACAATAATTTATTTCCAAATGGAGGAACTTATAAATGCTCCAACAATTACAGTTAGCGTACTTAGGCATTAAAATCCAGTTACAGTTAAATTAGGGAAGCACGTTTCCTGGTTTGTATATTGGTGAAAAGTACTTTCGGAAATAGAGCAGAAGGCAAACTCGAAATTCGAAAGTACATGCAACTGCGACGTACAAAGTGCTTTACATCATCTATTCGCACATTCTGGAATATTGTACGGAAGGATTCTGATATAATTCACCTCTTTGAATTACAGATTTTAATATTTCCATGAAACGTTTGGAAATCGTTAAATTTAAATGATTAAAAGTGTTTTCTGGGGTTTTCTGGAAAATATATTTATGGAACTGTTTGAAAAGAAAAAGAAAATTCGATTAATTTGATAATGTTGTTCTGAATATTTAATAGGATAAATATTAGAAGTTTTCGGCAGATATATTTATAATACAAGCGAAGAGAGGTAGCTCTTTTGTAAAAAAAAATATGATGAATTCAATTTTAATTTGAATGCATCGTGAGAAGAAAAAATTTAATAAAATACACCTCAGAATAAAATCATCTTTAATAAGTGCATTGTTATTTCAAATGTATTTGCTGTTTTAGCAATTATAAGTTTATTTAAAGTTGCAGTCAATTAATAAAAAAAATACATAAAATTACACATTTATATAAATAAGTGTTTTTAAAAATGTACAGATAAATTATTATACGGCATTTCCTTCTATGAAATAAATACATTATAAATGCTTAATTTTTCATTCTAAATTACATACACTGTGCAAGTTAGACACATGTATTTATACATATATCCAGATTTTATTTATACTTTACATTATTTATACATATCCAGATTTTATACATTCAAAAATTTGATAATAAAACGATTTTTTATTTTATTTATTTTTTAAGTTTTAATTAATTTAATGATTAATTCTATTTTAATACTTTAAAATTAGGTGTTATATTATCGCTTCCCATACGTCTCTATATGCTGTATCAATATATCAAAAATATGACATTAAAAATTGAGAAATCTTCAATATTTTATTGAATATGATATATTCAAGAAAGAAAAATTCAACCCATATTTTCATCCTTTTTACGCCTAATCTTAAGATGTGCTACATTACAAAAATGAAAAATATTATTTCTACTAATTTTTGTGCAAGTAATTTACTCTTTTTTTTTTTTGAAACTACAATTCAAGTAATAAAAAAATAAAAAGTATTAAAATATCTTTTTCATATTTGGTGTAGTATTTTATTTTATACATGTCCCAAAACTTTATAGACAAACTCTACAAATAACAAAAAATAATTGTAACAAAGTTTAAGCAAAAATTCGATGATCCCAATATATTCTTGCAGAAAACTATGAAATGTTTCATAATTTACTTAGAATATCTAACTTTATTCTGTCTAAAAGATATTTTCTAGATTCTTCTTTAGTATAAATTATTTTTTTATAAATAGCATGTATGTCACAAATCACTTGACTGGCAGAGTACACATTTCAATGGAGGAAAACTCAAATGAATATTTAATGCCTAAAGCGACGGATTAATTTAATTTTAGACATTCCGAATTCAGAAAATTATTTTTTAAATTTGCCATTTTTTTTCTTTTGATTATTTCTTATCTTTACAATCTCTATAAATGCTGCGAATACTATTTTATGATGGATGTGCCTTTTATAGCATCATTTCTTATTTTTCAAATTTTCATATTTATTGCAATTTTTTTTATTTTTTATTTTTATTTTTTTCCACTTTCCCAATGGGATTATCTTTTTTCATCATACATTTTCCTCATACATGTCTAAAAATAATTCAAATGATTATTCCGATATGTCAAACTTGGAAAATAAATGACCGTGTATTCTGATGATGAATGAGAAAAACGTGCATCGGCGTTTACAAATTGATGTTTTCCTTTTATCTGTGAAATTGATTGATGTTTGCTTATATGTCATTCATGAGTTGTACTAAGAGAAATAACGACATGAACTTTTTGTTAAAAACTACACACCACAAATTGCTAATTTTTGAATGATATGAGTTCGAATGTCAATATTTTATTAGCTATTTTTTTTTCGTTTTCATTTTAAAAATAGGATTCGTTTCGCGTATTAATGTAATCACACATTTGAAAAATCACTCTATATCTATTATAAATTTATCTTAATATTAATAATTTAAACAATCGATAAAATTTATGTTTTTTATTAATTTTTAAATTTATACTCTAAATAGCTTTTTTAATAAAAACTCAAAAACATTTGAAGCCAATCAATCGAAAGAGCGAGACTGAATTCTTGACAGTTCGTAATTTTTATTTATTGCCATCAAATAATTTATAAGTTATGTAGAAATTGTCAAGAGATTTCGGAAAAGCATGAATTTTACTTTTTATTGGAAGGGTGACATGTAAACTTAATAAAAGAATTCGTTTGCTGGAATTTTAAAAAGGAAAATACAAATCAATACATTTTTTGCAACGTTATGAATTATGACTTTTTTACATTGTTAAAATATATGTAAAATTTAGAAACACTATTCAGGACAGTTTCTACTTCACTTACATGTCATGTGAAGTTCCGTTTGAGGCAAATGGAAGTACGTTAAATTTTTAAAATTATTTATGAATTGTTTTTTTTAATTAATGAGATAAACCAAACCAAAAAATAAAATGACCCCAAATTGGTATAATATATGAGTTTATGTAGGATCTGCATGAATGAATCAAAAATTATTGAATAAAATATGAAATATATATAATTTTCTTTGTTAAATTCAGTGACACAGCATATGAGCAAAAACAAAGATAATAAATAAACAAAACAAAACAAAAAAATATTTCGGTAAATATATTATTCACATTTAATGCAGCTCTCTGATTAAAAGAGATTAAACCCAATAAAAGAATCTTCAAACTCATTTAAAGTGACTTTTAGTAAAAGCTGAAACATGCAAATCAACGACATCTTGCTTTTTTATTGTTTGTTTGTTTCTTATGGCACTTGCCACTGACACGCCCGCTGTTACGAAGACAGCGATTTAAGCCTGAGGGGGAACGTCTCTTATTTTTTATAGCAGCGCTAACTAGGGCCAAGAGTACGACTTTGCCACTCACGCATCATTCATTCGCTTGCACAACCCCTTTTTACAGGAGGGCACATTCACACATCTCACAGATAGAACAACAGAAGAGCAACCATGCCCAAACTGGGACTCGAACACGGGACGCCCAGATCACGGGGAAGACGCGCTATCCCTATGCCAGGACGCCGGCTGCTTTTTTATGTTTCAATTATAAAGGAATGTCTCGCAACATAAGAATTTGACACCTGATGCAATTTTTCAAAAGTAAAAAAAAAGTAGCGAAAAAAGTAGCTTCAATTCAAGATTGTTCATAATACTAAATGCTAAATCTATTCAAAATTCTTAGTTAAATTTAACCATATGATCCACTCATATTTTTTAAAATTATTTATTTTCTGTATTAAAACCTACATTTAAAAGCATTCTTTTCATATTTTTTTATTTCAGAATATTTCATTGTGCGAAATAAAACAGTGAATTAAAAAAAGAGTATTAATCATTCTTTCAAAGGTTTTCTTAATAGCAACTAAATTAAAAACCTAAATAATGAAATGTGTTTTAGACTGACTTATTTCTTTGTATATATTGAACCCGCTAAATTTATTTCTAATAGGTTAGAGGTTATGTAGAACCAATCTGTCTAAAATTTTGTTACAAGCTTTTTCTTATTTATAAATCAATTTAAAGACAAAAAAAATTGGGAATCTCATCTGGATAATTTGAAAATTATGTAAATATAAATATATAGATGGACGATCATGGGAATGCATTTTACATACTTTGAAAGAGAAAATACTTAAAATTTGAATGACCTATTTTCCATGAATATAACTTTTATAGATTACAAACTAAATAAGTTCCCAAATAATTTTGAAAAATTCTTACACAAAATACACTTATTTTTGAGTATCTAAACTAAGTTATTTAATACATTTGAAAAAAATATTGGAGTATAAAATGAATTACGAAACACTCACCTTTAGCACCAATCCTACTACGAAAAGCTTATTTTTTTCATTAAAACATGTATTAAATTTTAAATAAATGTTAAGTAAAATAACTTAATTAATATCTGTTTGTAATATTTTTTCAAAAACTTTTTATATATTTTCACCAGCAAGGAATTAAACTATAAAATATTAATTTTAAGTTCTTAGAATATTTCAAAATGAAAGAAAAGCTGGATTAGATCTATATTTAAATCCTAGGAAACATTTTTTTTAAATTTATTCTAATCCTTTCTAAAGTAATTCAAGTCACAATTCTTCAACTTCAAATAACATCTAGCAATAACTCAGGATATTTTTAAAGTCTCGATACATTTATTTTGTGCCTTCTGTTGTTTGCTTTGAATTTCAATACCCAATAATTGCAGATGTGGGAAAAAAATAGTTTGGCAATCATCAACTATAATTTAGAGAATTTCATTTTCTGTACAAGGGACACTTAACAAATTTTAATATTATTAAGAGTTTTTTTTTTCTTTTCTTTTTTTTACCGTACAATTATTCATGGTTGGATTCATAAGACTAATTCCAAAGGAAAAAAAGATTATTTTGATTTAGAAAGACATAAAGCGTATCGCTAATTATTAAATCAAAATTTTTGGTGTTCACATAACCCTTCCTATGTATAAACTACATGCTTTGCTGCAGATTAAAAAAAATCACTGAGGTAAAAGTGAGCTTTAAACCATAACTTAAATCCAATAGCGATAATGTATAAAAATAATACATAAATTGTTTACTACAGCTGTTACAAACGTTAATGAAATCCTTTCCTCGCATATGAATTAAAGGGAATAAAGTTTGAAGGTTATTAAGAAACTAACAACCCATTAATTATGCTTTTGACTATCGAGGTAGCAAAATAATTAAAATGTGCGAATTTCAAGGATTTTTTTTTCTTCGAAGGAAGAATGAATGCATGAAGAAAACTTTTTGCTCTTTTTATTTTTAAAATAAATATTCAATAGATTCATCTTCTGAAAAGACTTATTTCTTATAATATTTAATGCTTTATTGAAGCATGAAATTAAAATCTTTCAATCTAATTAGAAAATTGCTCATCCATATTCATTTCACTTTCTTTAAAGAAGTGTTGGATTTGCATTTTGGTGGTAAAATATCTCTAATATCCTCTACCTTTAGCAAAAACATTTTCCTTCTTATTTCATTTTTAAAGACAAAATTCAATCTTTTTTTTCGAATAGCATTTAGAAAGTACTTTATTAGGAAAACTGATTAAGGCTTTATTTCTTTTCGGAAGTGTTTTCATTTTTTGCCAAAATATTTTCGTCTAATTGATTGCCAAAGAAAATTTATATTTAAATAGTTTGAAAATGCTGCATTAATATGTTAAATGTTTAAAGAATATTAAAAATTGCAACATTATATGACGTATCAATGACAAGATCGTATATTTTATCTAGAAATAATACGAATGGTTTTAGTAAATTCTCTTTATGAAAATTTACTTTTCATTCAAGTAAGGGGATATAAAAATGCATCTAATATGTAGGCAAGTTCAGAATAGTTTTGAATTTAATTGCTGGATGAGGAAATGAAATTTGTATCATAAAGTAAATCTCTAATTTTTAAGATATTTTGTATATATATACAAAGTAAATTATTTGGGAAATGTTGACTGTTTTACTATATATGTTTTTCACTAGCTAGTTCAACCAAATAATGTAAGTTAATCTTACCAAATCTCAACTTCTGTAATAGATGATAAAAATGAAAGAAATTTACTGCCGGCGTTCTGGCATAGGGTAGCGCATTTTCCCCGTGATGTGGGCGTCCTGGGTTTGAGTCCCGGTTTGGGTATGGTTGTTCTACCTCTGTTATATCTGTGCGATGTGTGAGTGTGTCCTCCTGTAAAAAGGGGTTGTGCAAGCTACTGAGTGATGTATGAGTAGCAAAGTCATACTCTTGGTTCTAATTGGCGCTACTAAAAAAGCAAGAGAGCTCCCCCACCGGCTAAAAATCGCTGTCTTCGTAACAGCGGGCTTGTCCTTGGCAAGCACCATAAGAAGCAACAACAAATTTGCTTTTGATTTATTTCAAATCACCTATGAACCAGTTAGTTATATGTAAAGAAAGACGGCCTTAACTCTGAGTCTATGTATTTCCGGAATTTCAGAAGTCCTTTGATATTATCTTTATTATATTATAATATGATTAATGGATAAAAGCAACAATTTGAAAGACTTCTGAAGTTTAAAAATATCTTTGTTTATTAAAAGTATGCCTGGACAAAAAAATATCGAAAATACAATCAAGAGCATGCATTTTCTTCTTGAATCAGTGAAAATATATGTTTGAAAACGTAAATTCAATAGAAATGCCTTTGCTTTTAGCTATAGATTAAGTAAAGTATTCCAACATGCGGAACTTAACGAATTCCATTAGTCTTACCCAAAATTAAAATCGAGTTATATAATGTAACATTTTTCAACTTGACATTTTATTCTCTTTAAAAGTATTCATATATAACATAAATGAATTATTGAGTGCATATATCATAATTCCTTAAAAGATTCTTATTGGCGAGCATTTTACTACCAACTCTTGTAAGTAGTGCATCGATCCTAATAAAATTCAGACCTTAATAGCATCTCGTTTCAAACGATGAATCAGAACCAAAATATAAATGGTAGATAAGTCATGTAATGACTTAGAACTGCGTAAAAGACATGACGGACCATTACCGAAAAGCTTCCTAACTTTCATTTTGTTTTGCTGTTAATTTTCTTTTCACTCTGCTTTCAATTCGAATCTTCTCTTTATTTCACATTAGCATATCAGTTTCATGCGTCATCTAGCCCTCTTCCTTGTATCATTAATTATTAAGATTCACAAACCACTAATGTGTTTGTTTCGAAGATCAGAGGAGCAAGAATTCGTTTAAATGTAAACATATTATTTTTTTTCTCTTTTAAATAGTTGCTGCTTCTCGTCAATCATTGAACTAATTGAAAGCCTATTTTATGGTTCCATTTAGTTTGTTGATAATATTAGTTATGACTTATAATAGTCGATAAAATTTTTAAAAAAGGTATTAAAATATTCAAAGATAAAACAGAATATTTTCGTATTATCAAAATGTTATTTTGTTTTGAAATAAATATTTTTATGACTTTCTTCTCTCTTCTCTAAAAAAAATATGAAATGACTTTTTTCCGTCTATGTTAGGATGTGACTGAGACACATTCACAAATGGAAAGGTGTTTGTTTTAATGACTACTCAGTACTGTGGAGAAAATAAACCCTTCCGAAATTATATGAGATAAAACCCGCTTAAAATAATGAAATTTAGTTTTAGGATTTTCAAATTGCCTCTATTCTGTTTGCATGACGTACGTTTTAAGTTTACAATGTGTATATTTTTGCAATTAATCCGAGAAATAATGTTTACACACTAATTTTTAATTACAATATGTTTTAATTTTATAATATTTAATTAAAATTGTGATATTGTACTTTTATCTATATCTGCCTTTAATTTTTTACTCACATTTTCAAAATGAACATATACTTTTGTATATAACTAGATTTATAGGCGTGTGGCTTTCTCTTTTATTTATAATTTGTTACAATGCGAAGTTACTTCTGTAGAATTTTTCCTATTCTTCCCGAAGACAGTATATAAAAGGGTCTAAAATGCATTTTTGCATCATTAATATTTTGGATATTGATTAAATGAAAACATTCTTTGAAAGTAGAAATTTATACAAATAAAAAGGAAACGGTTTCGTTTATTTTTAGAACCATAGAAAGATATAAATTATACCTCCTGTTAAAATAAAGATAAATTTATTTATCGCATTTAAGATTATACAAAAGAAGGTATACAATTATCAGAAGTTTAATTTAGTGTAGTTATATTTACGTCCCGTTGTAAAGCAACACTAGGGCTATTTTGTGACGGTCCTCATAATTTTGAACCCAGGTCGGATGATGAGGATGACACCTGAGTTGAGCAATTATCAGAAGAATAATTAAAAGAGATATATGGATTTAACTGAGCCAAATTTTTCAAGAGGTTTACCATTTGTTGCAATGATTTAAATCGGAAAAGCTTTGATATGCAACTTTGTGATTACAGATGAAGTTTCGTGCCAAATTTTGGTATGACTCTGTCGGCAAAAAGGCGTCCAAAATACATATTCTCACGATAGTTTCAGTAAAATGATAGATTCAAGTCACAAAACTATATTTCGCAACTATACCGATGTCATGTCCGATATTCACAGCCTTAAGCAAGGTTCACGATTTCATGCGAGGGGATGGGGTTAAACAATTTATGGTGGGCGTATGCGAGAATATTTCGCGGAGACCACTCCCTCTGGTTTCTCATAAAAGTGATGTGGCCTTGTGAAATAAGACAACCAAAAGCGAAATGAATAATTTTAAATGAAAACCTGCTAGAAGAGAGAAGGAAAGAAATTATAAGTTTTTGATAAATCATGCTATTAGAATTTAAATTATATAAAAATATTTTTTCAGTATTTTTATTTCATAATTTACTTTCCTGTCAGATCAGTGAGGAGTTAAAATATCCCCCAGTGACTGCACGTTTTATGCAGAATATTTACTAAAAAAATTTGAGCTCTTCAACAAGCAAATTGATTAAAAGTTGCTTTGCAATTGGTCTGCAGAAACATTTTTTAAAAAATTGAGAAAATAATTTAATTTTAATATTAAAAAGAAGCAGTAGTATTTAATATTAAAGTAAAACAGATCAAGAGCAATATGTGAAGGTCAATGTTAGGGTACATATTCAAATTTTTAAAACTTACATTTTGAAAATTTGAAATTTTGAAAAAGATAATTTGTGTTAGAAATTATTTTT
Organism: Argiope bruennichi; assembly: GCF_947563725.1. NCBI lineage: Eukaryota > Metazoa > Arthropoda > Arachnida > Araneae > Araneidae > Argiope > Argiope bruennichi. Next base: position 81,107,820 of record NC_079159.1, on the reverse strand, counting down.
AAATGCTGTACTGCAAAAATGAAATGAAAATTATATTTGTTTCCCTTTGATGGTGTGCTGATTTTTTCTATAATCATTAATAAATAAATTACTTTGGGAAAAATCTGTGAATAAAAACAACCGAACCAGAGTAAAGTTTCAAATAAACATTTTTTACATCTAATTTCTACATTTTAATTTATTCTGCTATTTGCATTCAGTCAACATTGTGGCTACTTGTATGACAAATTTCATTCTTCTTAATTCGTCAAACTTCGCAGGCACAAGCAGTTATGCGGACGCATTGACATTCACATATATACACTTAAACAAAAACATTCTTTAATGGACACATATTGCTTTTTGCAATTTGGCTGATTTTAAGAGTTTCCCCATCTCTTCCTTCAAATTAAACAATTCTGACAAATTAACTTGAAAATGTGTTGAAATTTAGAATAACCCAATATATAAAAGCTCAAACCAGACTATTACCCGTAAAATGTATCTTATGTTCACTTCCTCTTTATTTTGAACGTGTCGTCACTGTCATCCAGCTTTCAAATCAGAAATGATGTCTTTTATTCTGTATTGCAACTCTTTTTCAGCTCGGTTATTTTAACTCCCTTTTTCTGTTCGCACTCTTTGAATTTCTTCAACAAAATCTTTAAATTATGATTGGAATACGAACAATAATTTTAAGGGTCTTATGCTTATTCTTATTTTTTATGCTGTCTTCCAATGTAAAGTTCATTAAATCCTAATAACAGCAATAAATAAAGTTTCTGAGTTCAATGAAATAGCAGAAATGGTGAAACGAATGCAGCATTTTAGTACTGAATTAAAACAAAAGAAGAACACTTGTAATATTCTGTTTCCAAACACTGCTTCAATTTTAATCAATTTATAACCATTACAAAACAAAACATTTAATTATAACTAAAACTCCAAACGTCAGATTGAAAAAACAATGAAAAAAGTAAAAATATCAAAATATATAATTGGAAAGAGCAGAGTTACTCCGAAACAAATACTCTGAAACTTTTTCAAATTATTTGTTACTTTTGTAATAAATTTACACTTTGACTAACAGTTTGACACTTTTACTAAACGCTATACAAACCTTCACTAAAAAAAAACTGCTTTCAAACGGGTAAAAGGCAACTTCTGTATCAGCTCAAATCAAGTGGAGAATATTCAGTTAGCACACCATCTATACGAATATATATGTATAATTCGAACATAGTAAAATATCACAGCTATATACTATATACTGTATGTTTATATTATTACCAGTATTAACATTGCAAAATATTGTACGAATATTTAACAAAATTGTACGAAACATTTAACAATATTGTACGAATATTTAACAAAATTGTACGAAACATTTAACAATATTGTACGAATATTTAACAAAATTGTACGAAACATTTAACAATATTGTACGAAATATTTAACAAAAATATTGTAAATATTACAAATATTTTTAAATAAAATTTTAAGTTCTGCGCATATGCTTCAAAACTCCATACGAGTCACAATATTGACGTTTCCAGATATCAGTATAAATGTTAATGAATACATGACATCAAAGATGATGATGATGAGTCACATAATGCTACTCATGTATGTTTAATGATTGTTAACTTACGGCGATTGACATTAATGAGGTAATGCCATGTGTATATCTCAATGAATCATTTCCGAAAACAATAAAAGAAGATGGTCTAAAGTTATTCGTATATTTATGGAATCACTCAAGCAGGAAATTGAATCAACTGAGTTTCTGTCTGATGCATTCGAAGATAAAATTTCTAGGATGAGACCTCATCATTTCCTGGACCTCACTATTCGGAAACGAGCTTATCGGAAAGAAATAAAACTGAATGATAATTCAGGTGATCAGATAAATATTCGCCACTGAAATCGGAATTGTCTCTGAGGGACTTGACTCCGATGATAAAATACGAAAGTGATATAAGAAATATATATATATATTTTTGTTTAATTTTGTTCAAAACTAATGCAAATTAAACCCTCTTTTTGCAATAATGAAATAAAATATGCTTTCTTTTATTTTTGTATTGCACAGAAATGAAATTAATATCATTAAAAAGATAATTTTTAGAGCTTTAAGAAAATCTAAATGTAACTTTTGCGAGATGATAGTTTAAGGAGATATGAACATTTCAATTTCACATGCAAGTCATGACAACCATCTTTGAGGCGGCAGTTAAAACTATTTACACACTCTATTTAACTTTCTGTCTGACGCCTCCTTCTATTGTCCAGATATCTTTTACATCGGCTTTCTTTAGATTGTCTGCTCCTAATATTCGCAATAATAATTTGTTATCCATTTATTAGCTAAGCGAAGGACTAAAATATGAGCAATTGCAAAAGCTTTAATGAGGTAGTCAGTAACCTTAAAGCAATTATTTGTTCACATTTGATTGATGTCATTCGACAGCAAGTAATAAGAATACTGTATACATTAGCATTTTATATACCAAGAGATTGTCACATTTGGTGTGAAAAGGCGTGGTTTGTTAAAATTAATTGGCATTAACAAATCTATTAATATAATGGGAAATCAGTTGTTGACCTAAGACAGCTAGTCATATTTTAATGTGATATATAAAACTACTGCTAATTTAATTGCCACATCTTATCGATGGAGTCACACAGCCATCAATTCAACCAACAATTGCACCATTTTAAATTGAACTGCAAGCAAATCCCTCATCTATATTAATGACATTATTTATTAAAAGTGGAATGAGAGAATAAAAATAGATATCAAGGAATATTTCTTTATTTTTCCTACTCATTAGTGTTGCAGTTTGTATTAGTATAAGTTTAGTAGTGTAGCCTTTATTTCTTTTCTATTGATTTTAGAAACCGAAATCAGTAAGATTAAATATTTACTTTGTATCCATCCTGGAAAAGTTGGGAATAAAATTAAGCAATAGTCTTTCATTTAGTTGCATTTGATGAATAAAAAGATCCACAAATACTAAAACAAGACCTAAAAATAAAAAAAGCAAAATATCCTCCAGGCATATCTGTTAATTAATTACTAAGTTAAATAATTGGCATGTATGCTGTTGAATATTTGATTAAGAGAAGAAGAATTCCTAAAGCAAGAATATTTTTTTCAAAAAATATAGAATGTTAAAAAAATATAAAGGAGAGAATAATTACTAAAATTCAGAATGAAACTAGTCATTTGAAATAGAACGCTTCGTAACGACATTATATATATTAAAAGGAACATTTTTGTTTTAAGTGTAAGATACATATACATATAAAATAGAATATTTTTCGCCGCCCATGCTTTGGTAAATATTCGATTACAATCAGAAGGATACAATAATGAATTCTTGAAGCATAGACATTTTTTTTTATCAATAGAAGTACTTGCTAACTATTTCACCTTTAAATAATATATTTGTATATAATAAAATTGTTTTTTGCAGTAATTTATATAATTTTTGAATTATAAACATGTAAAAATGTGCAGTAAATATGGCTGAAAATTAACTTTCAGGTCTTCCTAGTTGTATTTCATACACTCTGATCTTACATTTTTCACATGTAATAAATATTTCTTCAGTTGTTAACATCTCGTATAGAAAGACAAAGTATTGCAATCGTCAAAAATTTTGAATCATAGCTATCTTTGAAAACAATAACTCAAGAATATTTCCAGGTAAATGACTGAAATGTGGTATACATGCTTACATACTATGCATCACATTTGTAGGTTTCTATTTTTAAATGACATTTACTCAGTTGAAAACTGTCTAGTCAGCTACCGGAATATGAACAACACGGTAGCTTCAAAATTTGGTATAAATGTGTAGTATCTAAAATGTAGATATCAAATTTTGTCCCAAACTAATCAAAAGGTTGACCATACGTTTATCTGAAGTTTCAGATGCATATAAATGCATAATAAATTATAAATAAAGGAAATTTCTTATGTTATTATAGAAATTTCAACTTCTCTCTGACTTTTATAGCATGTTTTCATACTGTCCACTGAAATAGAAAGGGTCTCTAATCAGATTTCACTTCAATTGCTACAATCTACTTTATAATGTTATTCAATGCATTGTGGAATAATTTATTGTCAGAGATGTTGCAATCAAACACTTTTTTCTTTAATTTGACGAACGTTGTTTTGTTTTGAAGTAGTTTGGGGTTCATGTTTCCAAATTTAAAGTTTACAAATCTTAAAATTTTCCTTAAAAATTAAACTTTTTAAAATTAATTTTTGCATTTATTTTTCAATTTAAATACCAAAAAATTCATTCATTGCACTGGATTTTTTCATGAATTCCTCAATAGAAATTATTGGAATTAGGAATCTAATTTTAGATGATAATATTTGATTTTGAGGAACAAAATATTTTCTAAAATAGATATGCGATTTTTAAAATTATTTTTTTTACAATTTTTTATTATATACTTTCAAAAAACGATCCCTAATCGTATTAAATTGATTTTTTTGAGTTTCCAGAAAATATTAAAGTAATTTGAATAAAAGATGTTACATTTCAGAAATTTGCCAAACTGAGAAAAACATATCTAAAGATTAAAACACCGAAATTATACGATTAAACTAATTTATATGAAACGAATTATTTTCTTGAACAGCAGATAAATATTTGTAAGGAATAAAAAAAATAAATTCATAAATTTTGTTTTTTTAGTCATTAATAATATATATATATCAATTGATGGTTTTATGGTCAGCATACTTAAAAAATGTCATTTTTAAACTGTTCCTGGAAATGTTTACTAAAATCTAGAAATGCATATAAATCATTAAATTGAAATATAAATAAACATCTTGAAAATTAACGAAGTTTTTAGAAAAATTTTTGATTAAAAATGAGTTTTAAAAAATCTATACAAAATTTTGATTGCAACATTTTATACGAAACAAAACTATATCACCAATTCAGTTGTAAACTTTGTCTTTTTGAAATTTAATGTTCTACTCAGCAATCAACGTGCAATTAATTTTAGCTGTATTAGCGCATTTGATATAAATGCCTCAGTATATTTGAGAAATTAAATTTACTCTTTACTTTTCATTGTAAGACCACTGGCATCGTTTCCAAATCTCTCAGAATTAAATTAAGGAATAAATTGCCCTGGATTCTTGAAAAACCTCATTTTCTTTTCAAAAATGATCCAATCCAGATGGACTGAAAATGAAACAAAAAGACAACTGAAGTTTTAAAAATTGCAAACAAAAAATAAGTAAATAATGATTTAAGAAAAATGTTTTGCTTCACTCCCATTCAAAAAACTGGTAGTATTTTAGTAAGAAATACAAAGCAAAAAAAAAATCGAAGGCAGCGTGACCCTTGATAATATGTCAATCAAAATGAATTCACATTTCTCAAAATTATCATCCCGTGTTTTTCAAATTTTCTGAGAATTCAATGTATGATCAAGAGATAATTTTAAACACAAAGTACCAAATTGCTTTAATAAAAAAGGAGAAAAATTAATCTCTCGTTAATCATAATTTTAATAAAAAGGCATAGCTTTGAATAAAATGAAAATGAAGGAGAGTTAAATGTTCTTTTATTTCGTCAAGTCTGGATTTTAAAGTGAAAATTTTGTGAATTCATCTACTTATTATGTAAAATTTAATGAACTTAGGCTTTTTTCATCTTGTATTCCATGCACTATAATAAAATGATAGCTTTGTATTTTATACGAATCTCTTGTTTTCTAAATGAGTCGTATTTCATTGCATAAGAATATAGTGACAGTAGATTTTATTCTTGGAGAATTTTTGTACAATTAACTAAGAATCAAGAAAATGTGCAAACATAAATCCAAAATTAATCTCTCTATCAAACTATATATATGTAATAATATCTTTTAATCTAATTTAAATTCTAATTAAATAACTAATTTTTATCTTAAATTTGCCCATGTCTTTATTCTAAAATATTCTTTTATTTCTTGATCCAATTCCCACTTCTTTTTATTTAATCGATTCTAACAGACACATAATAGAACTGGTGATTCCTTTGTTCCAATATTAGGAATTGAGGGATAAAACTCCCTAGAATCCACACATATTTTTCAAAGATCCCTAACACTCCCTTGCCTAAATCGACACATGGCAAAGGAATCCCTTTCAGAATCTTATAGTAAAATCATTGAAGGGAAAATTTTCGATGTCTTTTTCTCTTGTATCGAGTTGTAAACAGATGGCAATTTATCGTCACTTCTTTTTAACTATGCCTCTCTGCGTTAAATAAAAAAAAAAAAATCTAAGAGTTCTTTTTCTAGTCCACGCTTCTGCCAAAATTATATTTTGAGTCAATATATATATATATATATATATATATATATATTTCATTTTTTTTCTTATTTTATGATGTTTTTGCAGTAGGTAGCATAATTTCCCAGCACATGATTTATAGTAAACTCAGAAACTTATTTTTCAAGAAATACATGATTCGTAGACGTATTTGATATAAATATGACTCAAAAACAGACAGTATGAATGAAAGTTGCTTCATCATATTCTGTCATTATTTTCTTCTTTTCCTTTCTTGTTATTTCCCTCCTTATAATTCTTTCTATTGTATTTCAGTAGATGAAAAAACCGCTAGAGGGAGTCTTGAGGCAGACAAACAGATTCAAGCTCAGTGTTTCAACTTTGCTATTTAGCATTCCTCAAGTGAACTTCGTTTCAAGAAATTTTCTAACCTTATTTATCAGAAGCTCGGACTAGAGTTCAGTATATTAATTGTTGTCTGAATTTTGAATGTGACTGTAAAAATAAATGGCTGTGACAGGAAAACGGAGAAAAAAAAATTATTTATTATTGTTGAAGAATTATAATTTGTTTTAACATTGTAACACAATCCCATATATTCAGATTTGTGTAGATTATATTAACGAATGGATATAATATACTTTTATTTACCATAAATAAATTCAATCTTTTTAATAAAGTTTTTTTTTATTTAAGTATAATGAATTTTTATTTTACATAATCATTGTAGTATTTTTAATCATACATATTGTTTATACATACTTTAAAAATGTTTTTTCATATAAGGCTCCTTCATAATAAAAAGAAATGACAATTTTTGTAGACTTTTTATTTCTATAATAATGACACGAAGAATTCTAATCATTTTTTTTCCAAAACAATATATAAATCAACACCAAATTTTGTATGGAAAATTAAAAATATTCAAATTTATGTATTGTTTCAAAATATGTTTAATAACTTCATTGGGAAAAATGTATACAATTTTAAAGAGTAATATTTTATAGAAAGGATGTTATTTTAGGATACTCCAAACTACTGACTAAAAACCTATACTATCCAGAATAAACAAAACAATCGCGTTTTAAATATTCTCACCGGTCATGGAAAATGTTCCGGATTATTGCAATATTTTAATAAAATACTTTTGACACACGAAAGTTTAAAACTCGGATTATTATATGGACTCGGATTATTTTTAAAATATGAAGAATTATCCTTCCAAAATTTTAGTATATATTGGATATAATAAATGAATTATATGATTTTATACTAAGTTTATAAATATCCTTGGTATAATTAATTTAAATAATATAATTTTTAGAAGTTTCCAACAAAATTCTTTTCTTAAAAGATTTTCTTGATTGAAAAATACACAGTTTGTCAAAACATTGTAAAAGGATGCAAAATTCAAATATATAAATAATATCATGCATTATTTGCATTTAAATTATTTTGTTTATTTGTTTTTTAATCTGGTGTTTGTTTATTTGCTACTTAATTCGCTTGGTCATATCTTCAGTTTTACATTTTCTTTTTCAAATAATTTGTCATTAATTGCATTTAATTTTTTTCCTAATTGTTCTTAAAATTGAAAAAAAAATGAGATGTATTTTGCATTTTTTTCCATTTTTAGAAAATAATTGGAATGTTATTATAAATATAGCATTTCAACTACCAGCAAAACACCAAAAATTACTTACAGATTCATATGCTAATTTGCTACTTAAACATTTCTTCAGTTTTAACATTTTTATTTTTTGAATAGTTTGTCATCAATTGCTTATGAAAATCCCTCCCCAATTGTTCTCAAAATTGGAAAACGAAGGAAATGTATTAAAGAAAAGTTATTTTTCATTTTTTTTTCAATTTTAGGAAATAATTGGGATCTTTAAATTGGAATCTGTTAATCATTATAAATATAGAGTTTCAACTACCAGCAAAACCCTAAAAATTTTTACAGATTCAAATGGTTTTCTTTAATAGCATCATCACAAAGACACAATATTTATATACGCTACTGTCAAAATTTAAATTCCAGAACACAATGAAATGCCTAGCAAAGTATTAAGTTAAAGTTCCATGCATTTTCTAAGCATTGTCAAATGAAAAGTCAGAAATGCATAAAATATATTGCATATTGCTCTTTATTGGAATAAAATGGATTTCATCTCAAAATAAAATTATTTCTTGCCTTGATACATAAGGTAGACATTTTTTCAATAATCGAAAAGCATCAAATCATAAACTTCATTTTATGTTCACTTTTATATTCATTTATGTATTTTATCACAGGAATTTATAACACAAGAATAACAAGAAATTATAACATAAGAATTTATTCCAAAATTCTATAGAATGCCGGAATTTTAAATATTGCTAGTTACATGCAAACTACTTATTTTTTGATTATCGCTTTTATTTATGAAATATTAAAAAAATATTTTTTTCTCTGGCAATGTAGATTGTTAATTAACACAGAAGAAATATCATACCTGTATTCAATGGCGTGGGCATAATATGGCCCCCAAATGGTCGCCAAATTCGCCACCAAACTGCAAGTATTGCCTCGGTATCCATTAATGTTACCTAGAAACCTTTTTTTCAATGATGAGATTAGCATCGCAGGAAAGCATTATTGCAGATTCTTAGTAGAGTATTGTGCAATTTAATTTTTTTTATTACACATGAAGTTTATTTTATATCATCGAGGATACTTTTGTAAATGTTTTATAATTTCGTTGTGATTTTATCTAAACTCTCTAATTAACTGTAGTATTCAGTAAATAATTGTAAGTCACATATCAAGAATCTATAATATTTGTTAATTCTATTGAATCTTGCTTTCAAGAAGAGCAAGAATAACAGTCAAATTCTCGATATTCTCTGAATATCATCTTAGTTTATGTAGTATCGGATAAAGTACTTCTAGAAATCAATTCATTTTGTTTCCTATTTCTTCAATAGTTTTCCAGAAATCTCTGTTGACAGTTCTAAACTATATCAAAGTTTTCAATTTATGGATGTAATTTTGAAGTTCAATAGAGTGTAATCGAATTATCATCAATAATCAGGATTTTCTAGTACTCACATTCAGAGAGAAAATATAAAGATGCTACATATTTTCATCGGACATACATTTATTCATAAATCTGTCACCTTATTAAAAGTTATGTCAGATAGATTTATTTGAATTTCTAATGAGATCTTCTAATGAGGTTTCCTTCTTCAAAAGTCCCATTAGGAGAATATAATAGATGTTTATAACTAAAATTGTAACTCAAATTCTTCATTTGACAGTAGACTTATTACTAAATGCTTACCAATTATTGATCTTAACAATGTGTATGATTTACTTGACATATTTGAGAATATTTCTAAATCACTTTTACAGGCACTTAAATTGTACTTAAGGTGTTCAATTATGTTAAGAGATCGTATTTTTTTTTTTTTTAAATAATGACATTTGTAGCAATACTTTTCTATTTTCGAATCATACTTATGTAAAAATTTGATCTGTCTTCCATATATATTTTATTTTTTCAAATATTTGAAAAGATTGTCCATGTTTACTCTTTTGCGAATGCTTTCTATAAAAACAAATAAACAAAAATGTATATACTTCGGTGTTTGTAGCCATTGGGGTATTGGCTAGAGATTGAAGCACAAGTTTAGAAATAACTTAAAATTCTTGCAAATTAAAAAAGTTTAAATGTAAAATGAAGGATACAGTTTTGATCTTATGAAGAAGTAACATATGCGTAAATTTGAACATTGTGAGAAAAATGCAATAAATGTTAATTTGAAACAAAATTGAAAGTACTATCAATTTATTACTACTGAACATAACTACTATTAACGCTGAGGCATTTGACTCCATTCTAAGTCAGTCCCAAATATCACATCACGTCAACCCTGGTTTCTGAGAATATCATAAGTTTTGAACAGAGCTACTATTACTCGATTTTTCTGAATTCACCGCTAGGTTTCTTACCTGCTAGGAGCCTGTTCATGGAACCAATGAAATGTAAATAAGAGGATACTATGTCTGTTCTGTGCAATGAATGTTCCAGCCCCGTTCAGAACGAATCTGAAGTTTTGCACAATTGATGCACATGTGGATGAACTTTGTTGTGCAACAATCGAATTATTTCATACTTTGCACTTTACTAATCTTGTCATTATATTTAACCCTTAACTAGGGTAGTCTACGATACCGCATTTCCTTTACAATCAAATTAAATTTTCTAAAGAAAGTATTAGCAAGAAAATTAACTAATACATTAAGCAGATATTTTTCTTGACATATAAATATGTTTTAGAAATTTTTTCAAAATATATTATCATTGAAAAAAGTAATTGCGTTGGAACATGTATTTTCTTCTCAAATTACATGTTACAACAAATAATATTCTTTAAAAAACATATTACTTTTTATTTTTTTAAATCATATTTATTTTTCCAGTATACAAAAATATATAGAAAATAATATAATGGAAAATTCAGCAATCATATGAAAAATAAAAATAAAAATTGACCGGGGTTAAAATTGACCATTTTTTTATCAGCATCATTTCTACGTGGAAATTTGTGAGCATTCGTAGAATGGTTTTCGAGGGCATTTTAAAATTACAGGTTAAGGACTAGTATAAAAATCAGCCTGTAAATTCTGCAGATATTTATTTCTCTTAGTATATTAACATATTTTAGAAATTTTTCAAAATGCATTACCATTAGAAAATTTAATTATATTTGAACATACATATCAGAATCAATCGAATGCGAAATTTCAACGAAAAAAATCATTTGTTCTATTATTATCATCGCTAAGATTACTTCTCTGCTGCATTTAAAAGTCTCCGGAGCTCTGCTTCATAAGGGGATCAGTAGGTTGGAGGATATTTCGAGGACCAAGTTGTAGAGCCATCTACTAACCCTTGCATAATACTGGAACAGTAAAAGGGGGTTGGGGTCTCACAGACGTCGTGCCAAGAAATAGATGCAATATTTTTAAAGCATCCTCTGGAAACCGATTGAAAAAGTGAATGTGTAGTGAAGATCACGAAACAAGAAGCTATAGGGTCGATCTATTCGATTGAGCTAAAAACAGAATAGGGGTGACCGAAATTCCATCCCAGTTAAAGTTTAACAATACCCCAGTTAAAGTTTAACATTGTGCAATACGTTAAAGCACTGACTACATAACCAGATTAAAGGAGCTCCACAAGTAGTGTGCCTTCATTTTCCAAAAGACATGCAGCATGAATTTCTCAACAAAGCTTAAGCTTCTTTCAGGCAGTTGAAAATCGATGTCCCTTATCATGTTCGAATCTTTTAACTCCTGTGTAAAGCGCAATATCCAAATCTCATCTCCCGAGAAATCTAAGTAATGCACTTTGCAAAAAAACAATTACATTCACTATTGCCAACCACAAATGTGTCAGATAACAAACCATTTACATCCAAACTGGTATTACGACAATTGTCTTTGGGTCCATCGTGAACAAACTTACCTGTACTCTAGCTTTTCATGAAAAATATCAAAGATAGTTCCATGAGAAATATTGAACTCAGCTTTAAAATGGTATCTTTTATTTCATTTAACGTCATCTGATAATTTTCTAGTATAATATTGATGATTGAATCATCATTTTAACAAGGTCAAGGCGACACTGGTTTATCATATATGGCTTCATTGGGAATAGATGATCGTCAAGATTTAACCCTTTCACTACTAATTCAGCCATGCAAATTTCATCCTCATGGACCGATTTCTGTTTCAAACGAAAGGTGCAACCATGAAGGTGAGAACAACCTTGGTAGTAACACGTTTTACATCTTGCACTCTTCATTTGAAAAAGAAACTGGCCTAATAAAGCATTGTACATTTTATATAGTGAGGAATAGTACAAAATATATTATTACTAATTAATTTTATATATTCTGCCATCATAATCAAGAAGCGCAGGGCATAAATAGCTTTAAATACTTTAAATTTTTCTTTTATCTTCTTCTGAGAATATACGTACCGAAATATTCATAATGGAATTCAGTACCAATATTTCAGTACATTCGTTCTCAAATATTGGTATCAGTACTATTGGGCATATACCCACTTATCTATCTCTAAGTATATAAACAAATGTATGAAAAGAATTTTATTAGTCATGTTCTGGCAAACAGTCAAGCATCCAGAAATTATATATATAAAGTTCAAAACATGTTATGTTGTATGTAGCCACTAGGATTTATTTAGTAATGCCCAGAATAAAAAAAATCGTAATCGGAACGATTGAATAAAAGACAGCTAGACGGACTAAACATGACAGAAAAGAGTCATTAACATCCATTGTTGAGTGAATGAAAATTTTGACCTATTTTTTGTAAGAGATGTAATATAATAGAAAATTGTTATTAGGTTATTTGTAAGTCAAAAGAACATTCTTTAAAAAAATTATATTACTCTGATGAATAATATTTGAAATTTCGTATTTATTCACAATAGATGCAATTTCTTTTGTATCTAAAAGTTCGTAAATTCCTAAAAATGAAAATTCAGTTTTTTTTTAAAAAAATGGGAGACAGACAATGAAAAGGCGCCTCTTTTCCTTTTTGACTGTCTGCCACTTAACTAAAATTGTTATGTTAAAAATAAATCAGTTTAAGTGTTTGATGTCTGAAAAACAAAATTTTCTATAAAACTTTGTAGCTAAATAACATAATAAAGTGAGAATGAATATTATTGATGACAACAACATTTAGTATATATCTAAATTAAGAAACAGCTTTGTGTATGTTTATGTCCTACTGAGCCAATCCGTCGAATGGAGTACATTTTGATGAACTCCATTGAATGAAAATTGGTATGTATATTTGGTATACAAATAAAAATACTGTGGAAATAAAACCCTCAGGCTGAGGATTCTATTTTCATAATATTTTTCAAAAATATTTTTTTTTTATTTTCCATCCAATCAACTCCTTACTATTACGTCGATTTGATTTTTTGAAATATATAAGATAAATAAGCAGTTTTGTATAAAACTTGTTTCTAGTGTTCCAGTCCATCAAACTAATAATGTATAGAGATACATTTTACTGATCAATAATTTTGGATGAAAACTATTCCAAAACACGATGATATGCTTGTTCAAAATGGCTGGTACTATATTAATGAAATTTAGGGAACGTCTTTCTCATTTTTCAATTACGATAATTTTAAGTATAAATTAACCGAAACTCATCCCCGTCTGTTAAGTGTAGGTAAGGAACCCTAAAGCATTTAAGTAATTAACTAATTAGTGAGATATTTTATGTCCGAATTTCCTGTAAAGAAATTTCCCCAAACTGGGTCTGCAATATGAAAGAAGATACAAAATACAAAATAGTAGAAACAACCAAAAGAAATAAAATAATAGAAAACTGCGATACTTTTATCTCCTGTATTACTGTTGTATAATTCAAGAAAAATTTCATCAGATACACTTTATTTTTGTTTCGTTTGAATATTTCAGATAGTTATATTAAGTGAAAATTCCTACAAGGCTTAGTTTTATATTAATTACTAATAATAATCAATAATAATTAATAAACAATAATTTATAATTTACATCATCAGAATTATGAAGAGTAGTGTTAATATTAATGCAAAAATTTCTGAAAAAAAAAATAAAAAAACGTAACATTAAATTTTATAACTGAACTTAGTATTAAATGACATAATAAAAGAACTTATAAATCGGGCATTAATTTAATAGTAAATTATATTTCAAAAAACTCATATATATGAAACTTGCATTTATATTATTTCAAAATAAAAGACCCAAAAATTTGAGCTTAGAATAAAATATAAGGATAACATAATTTTTAATATGGTTTTTTATTTGCTAACTTTTTATTAAATAAGAATTTTAATTTCCTTAATAGCAAAATCAAATTTTTAATTAAAATATAATTAATATTTAAAAGTTTTAATCCATAACTTCAAAGCTTATTATTGCAAAAATTTAATTTTGCATCACTTTAAGCTTCAACAGTAGATTGCTCTGGGACATCCATTTAATTTCCACGATTTTGTTCATCTATACTTATAATAAAGCTCAATGTGTGTGTGTTGGCGCTCTACAGGCCAGACCGTATGACCTAGGGCCACAAATTTTGGCATATGTATACTTTGGAGGTCAAAAATGGGTACCTTGGAGCGATTTTTTAATTTTTTTTTTTAATTTGAATTTTAATTAATTAAAAATTAAGTGAGATTTTGACGTTTTGCCGATATAGCTTCCGAAAATATAATCTGATTAAAATGAATTTTACCTCAAGTTAAAGTTCAGAAATTCATCTTTTCAATGGTACTAATGTTTTAACCTATAAATTAAATTTCTATTTAATTAATTAATTTTATAAAAGATAATTTAATCATATTTTTCAAAAATTAATTCTGTACAATATAAAAATAAAATTTAACTTGAAACGAACAAGTTACGCGTAAGTGGAAAAAAGTTAGTTCTTATCAACGAATTGACATTACATTGACAAAAGCTCAAATTAAAAAAAATAATAATAAGTCAACTGTAAGTGGAAATTGAATCAAGAAAAGTCTAATATTCAACACGTGTCTGTATGAAATGAAAAATAATAAGAAATATAATATTTTAAAGAAAATAAATGAAAGGAAAAGTTTTATATGATCTTTTTTTTAATATCTACATAATTAATTCAATAAATCAGCTTCATTTAAGGCAAACATGGTTTAATATATATATATCCTTTCAAATCAAGGTCCAAAGGCTAATTTGTAAGTATTTAATAACAGAAATATATGTGTTGAAATGGTCCAAATGAAGTAAATAATATAAGTAACTTGAGTCTATAAATGCTCTAATAAATGACGAATTTTTAAATTTTATTTAGTTGATCTGTTCTGTGAATTCAACTTAATACAATATTCTTGAGACTCTAATATTTTAAATAAAAAGAGTTGCACTCCAATCAAATAAATCAGTCACTAAAACTGACCGATTTATAAATATTTGACTATCACTATTCAATAAAATCGAGTAATTTTAGACCACATCATCGCCGTCTCAAAGATTATACCACAATCAGCGCCCAATATTTCTCAAGATTGATTGTCCTAAAATTATGAAATTGTTGATTGTTCTAAACTATTCTATTCAAAACTTCGTAAATCGATCAGATTTGATCACAGAAGATAGATATGTTCATGTGTTTATTTAAAAGTTTAAGTATCAAAAACATTTCTCAGAATATGATTCCTTAGGACCAACGACTGTGTAAAATTTAGACTTTATAATTTTTTGAACCGACTTATAGATTGCAGAAAAATAAAATCATTTTTAGTCATTTTAAATTAGATTGAAACAAAATAAAATCATTTAAATCATTTTGAAGGTAAAACTAAAAAATGAATTTATGATGAATCTGAGAAATTTTTGTTGAATAATTCTTGAGATATTACATAAATTACGAAATATATTCTGTAGTGCACATAAGATTAAAATGCTAAATTACTCCTTTTTCAGCACTTAATATTTTTTTAAAAATGCTTGGTTTCTGAAAAAAAATTTTTTTTTCTTTATAATAATTGCAGTTTAATAATTTCCACTTTAATTTAAAGCAGAAATTATACGGGAGCCGAAGTTACATAAGCTATCTAATTGAAAATTTTAGCGAGCATTAAAATTGTCTGACCGGCTGCTCACCAAAGGCGGTTAGGAATTCTAATCAATTAAAAAAACATGTAAGCGTATCAAAAACATTGTATTGTATTGCTACTAGATTTATACTCACGTGCTATCAATGTCATATTTATGCGCAAGTTATTGCTACCATATAATTGAAACTAAATGTTAAACACAAAAATAAAGAAAAATGAGCAAAGAATAAAATATTACCATGCTTGAAATTAGAATATCTTTAAATATTCACATGATATCCCTCCGCACCCCTAAAAAACGGCTATTCATTGTTATTCATATTAATACGTAAATATCAAGAGAGCGTAGGTAATTTTTGCTATAAAAATACGAAACAAATCCAATATCTTCCAACATACCCATTCATTAATAATGGTATTCCCTGCTCTCATTTCCACAGTATATCAAATACTGAAATTTCCTATTCCACATCTTGGCGATCATTGAACTTTTGGCGGTAGAAAATGCCGCCTCCATTTCCTACCAACCCTTCTGAATAATCTTTCCGGAGCGAGTGAAGCTGAAGATCAGTAGAAAAGCATCTCGGATGCTGAGAGGGTGTGATAGAAGTTTCCATTTGGAGAAAGAGATGGATATGCACAGAGAGCGACCTACGGGAGCAGAGACATGTGCTTCGCTTCGAAACATGCTTTCTTGCTTAGTGGATGGATTACTGTAACTCATCTGATTCGAAGATGAACTTGACTCTTTGGCTGCTCGTTTGTGGGGTAAGTTTGAATCTTTGCAAACATTGTAATCGAGACGGTATCGGTCAATAAGTTTGATCTGAAGAGAAGTTGGATTCTTCATAATATAACATTTTAGATTATGAAATTTAGGAAATGGTTGGCGGAGTATGGTAGTAAATGAAAAATAAAATGCTATCAAAGATATTCATAGAAATGGTCTTAGATATTTCACGCAGAGTAGATAATTGTCGAAACTTAAAAGAACGGTTTTGAGTTAATCCAGTATGGAATAATTCCTAAATAATCCGATGTGATTCGTCCGATACGAAGATGAACTTCGGCTGCACGTTTGTGGGATAGCTTTGACTTTTGGCAAACGTTGTAATTAAACGTTGATTGTTTTATACCTATCTTTTTTTATCTTTAATTCATAGCTCGCAATCTTAAGTTTTGATAGAGTTCTTTTGAATATGTTGATACGCTAATAGCACAAAAAAGGACAACAATATTTTCACTACTTATTCATAATATTTTATGGCATTTAGAATATTAAATAACAGTCTTGGAGGATATATGTAGTATTTTGTACTAATAAGAATTTTCGTATGCATTTTAAAATAGAATACAGTACAAAGGCGAATCGATTGTTTGAAACACGGGAAAAATCATAGAAGTATCCACGATTTATATGCTGCATCATCTTTTAATGTTTTTGATATGGTAATTTTGTTTCATCGCCGAAAGTTGGGTTAAAAGAAGTTTTAAAGTAATAGGTTTTGTAAAGCAACGGCATTGGTTATTAATAATGACACTGTGAATTAACAATCAGATTAAATTCAGAAATATTAAAATGTTAAAAGTAAATATCATGTGTTTTGCCAGTGATTTTGATTTAGATAGATTTTATTTCTGATAGTTTCTATTTATTTTTTTAAAATTGCTAAAGTGTGTATGATAAACTTTAAGGAAAAAAAAACTGATATTTATTTTTCATTAAGGAGAAACAACAGGAATGTTTAGACAGTGTTAATGACAACCCTGATAAATAAAGAGAAAGTGTTTATTACGCAGTTCTCTGTAGAAACATCTTTAATTAAGAATTAAGAAAGATCCTAATGGTACTCTAGAAGCACAATAACTTAGAATTTCATGTTAGATTCAACATTCTATTCTCAGACTGGTGTGTGTTAAATACGACTAAATGTTTTTTAGTTGCTACGGCAAAAGGTAGAATTCTCTTAAGAGAGATTAGAGTGTAATGTTAAATTTCGTCACCTACAAAAGTGAAGTGTTGTTGAAAATGCCTATTAACTCAAAATATTGCGGAGTATATGTACAAAGTAGGCCGACAATCTGAATAGCATACAATATTATGAAGATATTGGTTTAATAATGTTGAGAATTGTATGCCTCCGTCGCATTCAACGATGTACCTGACCTAATGTTTCGAATGACAGAATTATTGATATTTCATATGATAATTTGGAGAAAATGACAATTAATTAAAACAAACACCATCACTTGGCATATTTGAGAATCTCACGTGTTGTTTAGATTTCTTGTAAGTAATTATTTCTTTTAGTAATTGTTCTAAATACATGATATGTGTCTTTAGAACATTTCATAAATTCTAAAGTAATGTGATTAGAATGTAAAAATACTTTTATCTTTATAATGGAACAAATTCATTATACCTTAAGAATATAATTGGTATGTTATTCAATTAATTGCTTTTGCGAATACAATAAGTTTCCAAATTAATTGATTTCTGTTTCACTTAAGCAAAAACTTCTATGTATTATTTATTCCTGGTAGTCTTGCAAAATCAAAAACGATTTGTCACCTTACCACTATATTTAACAATTTAAAGAAAAGCTCTAAAATTTGCTAATTTATGAAGATTTTTGTTATTTATATGCATGCAGATAAAAATGTTGATATAAATATTGTATTAACTATTGTTTCATTTCATTTCTTTTCCAGTGTAATCAATTTGTATTTACCTGATACTTATCAAATATTTTGCACCGATATATATATTTATAGTATATATTGGGCTTCCTGTAACGAAGAAAGTTGATGTCATCATGATGCAATCCAAAGCAGCTTTAGTCCAGATGTTCGATTACGTACACGGTTGCATTTGTCATGTGGCACTGATGCCACTTTCATAATCTCAATTTGATATTAATCATCATCATCAATTTTGCTTATAGGCAGAACAAATATAAAAACATCGGATCCTTAATTTAAAATGAAAGACATTAAATATGAAGTCTGAATTCGCTCGTCGAAAATTCTTCGACAACTATAGCTTTGAGATACAATTTTATTGTATGGGAGAAAGGAATGTCTGTTACTTCATTCTCACTTAATTATTCATATGCAATCTTTTTAAATAAAAATTAATTATTTAATTGAAATATTTGAAAAAAAATAAATTTATAAAATTTGAAAATTTAATATACATATATTAAAAATGAGTAATAGAGTAATGAGTAAAAATGAGTAATAACTTGTAATGAGTAATTATTATTCATTTATAGAATTGGTAATTTCTGTTTTATTTGTTGGCCTTGTTTACTGCTGTTTCATTTAGCAAATGGCGTTTAAGATTGTTCAAAAATCACCAACGTATTGATTTATTTTTCAGTTTATATAAAACATCAGAAATGAATGCATCCGTATATTGCCAAATAAAGCACTTGACATTATCATTAAACAATATCCCAAAGTGACATTTTGCATAAAATGAATAATTTGGCAGCATCATATTAATTTGCAAATAAGTATTTTTACTATGCAAGCTTTTTAATAAAATTTTAAATGTCCGAGTTGTATACGGTAAATAATAAATACGGTTGTATTAGTGGAAATATTAAATCTAGATTCAAAGTATATACATAAGCTCTAAACCTTTGAAAAATTAGTTTTTATAATATTATTTCACATTTCCTTGTTAAATTCATAATTATTACTTAATTATATTAAAATAGTAACCCCATGCAGTTGTGTACAATGCATTATTTGCTAAAGGTTGATAACTTCTCACCCCATTTTGGAATGCCACAAATTGCATGTTCAATTATTTTTTCAATCCTGGGATATTCGTTAAATGAACAAGTATTTGCAATTTTTAAAGAATGTGCTTATTGGGATGAAAATTTTTTACTTTCAAATTGAATCCATTTTGAAAGTAATAACTGCCATAATCTCAAGTAGAAAGAGCTAATATGTGATGCCAAATTTCACATGTATATAAGAAATTAATTCTTGTTCTTGTATTCTAATACAGTTAGATATTTTTTATTTGCTGTGAAGAGTGGTTTTCATTTGAGTTTGTTTATTTTTTTAGAATTAATATAAAAATATGAAAAATAAGTCATATCCAATTCGTTTTTTTTTTATTTCACTTCGGAAGCTAACTTCCATAACTTCATCTTTTTAAAAGATTCTTATTGGACAGACACATGCAAAAAATATAATTTTTAGCCTTCTATTAAAAGGGAAAGAACATATTCTTCCGATCAAAACGAACTTTCAAACGAAGTAAGATAAATAAAGACAGCATGTGCTACGAATAATCAGAAGCGTTTTTGATAAATCAAACTTTGCCTTACATTATTTTTCCGAACGCTCTTTTTCTTTCTTACTTACTTTTTTACTTATTTTTTCATTAAAAAAAGAACGCAGTCAGATGTGTTATGCTAAAGTTATTGAGTTGAAAGGGAAAAACTTTCGATTTTTTTTTCTTCTTTTTGGATATGAAATCCATTTGCTTGGTTCGTTTTTCTTTCTCCATAGTTCTTCCAATTGAATTCTGTTTTCCCTGCTCCCCGCTCGAATTTTTTCCGCTGTATTTGCGGGACCCTGAAAGCGTGAAAAGTTTTCTTTTCAACCATGCACCGAGTTTTAATGTACCGCATGCAGAATGCAGATAATATTTGCTTCAAGTCGTTTTAGTTAGGCTTAGAATGGAACGTCGAATTTAGCTCAATATTTCTTTTATTTGGAGATACATGTTTAGAAGTTTATAAATATGGTATTCCATTAAAAATGATTTCGATACTAATAATAAGAATACTTCAAAGTGTCTCAGATTTTAAATGAAGCTATTAATACTTTAAACATATTTGACAATTGAAAATGATATATTAATTAAATAAGCAATATATATGCATATTTTAATTAACTTGTACTTATGTTTTAATAAAATATATGATTTAATTTTCAGCATATAATTCTCTTAATTCCAACAATACACCAATTATATCAACTATACCTGCTTTTATATGCTGTATATGTAAGAAAAAGGGGAAATATACAATTTTACGTCGTACATGGTATGGTAATTAACTAATATTAATTAATATTATTTAGCTAGAATTAATTAAAAATTTCGGATAAACAGCACTTTTATCTCACCGTTGGGCACAAATTCCAATGGAAAAATTGGGAAAGTTAAAATGATATCCCAATTGATACTTCGTTAATAAACCGATTTTTTTTAATATACTATATACTTTTTAATGTATTGATTTTTCAATATACTTTTTATATAAATATTCTTTTTAATTTATTTTTATATATCAGAATTTTCTTTTTGATATCCTTCTTATATATTTAACATTCTTTTTTTAATATACTGAATATTCTTTTTAATAAACTTATTTATACACTTTTTTAATATGCTGAATATTTTTTAATATACTAATTCCACGGTATGAACGGTTCATATTGGGAGATATGGCGGAAGTAGTAAGGCAAAAGAATTGCGTTTCGATTTTAATTTCGTATTTGTTTTCATTTTATTTTATAAGTCACATTTTTACCAATACTTCATACATTAATAAAATTAAATGCAATGATCTTACATTTGGACCACAAGATATCAATATCCAATTATAAAATAAATATTTTCTTGTTCGTGTTCAGATTAATCATGAATGAATTCTCAAAATACTATTTTGAAAGGAAGCATAAATGAGAAAAGAATAATAATGTTTTTCTATTTTCATGTCACTAAAAGATATAATGTGCAGTCTCTGTTGATTTATTCTTTCCTTCAATGGGATTACTTGTTCTTTTCTTCTTTAGATATAGAAAATTCCAATTGCCATGCTTTGAGATTAATCACTGGATAGTTTTCTTTTGAGAAATAGTATACTAATTACTTAGTATCACAATAACAATGATAAAGTTTCTGGGGATAAATAAAATTCTAATCTGTATTGTGTCTATAGGAGACACACAATGCCTTATTCCATATACAGGTAATCCCTTTCGAGGAAAACGGGGCGCATTTTCTAATCTCCTCAGCTAAACCTTTCAAATATATATTATACATTAAGTTTCTACGAATTTATTTCGTTCTAATTAGAATGAGATGAAATGAAGTCACACCTCGCTTTTCTACTAAGAATATTCTTACAAAATAAGCCATTAGAGGTGTTATTTAAACTAAGCGAAGCAAGCGTAAATCTCAAACTTCTCTTTTCAAATCCGCTTAGAACATAACCCCCTTTCCTCTATTATTCTAGAGATTTATCGATTAGTAATTTGCTTTCAGACAATCTAAGGAGAATTTCATGGTTGATGATGTTCTATTATTTGTACAGAATATTCACATCACTTCTATTTAATATAATATAAATAATTTCTTGTCAGAATTTTTATAAACTCTCCAATTCATCATCAGTTAACTGGTCAACATTGATAAACGCTAATATGAACAGTCTTAAACTAATTAGCTTTGTTCTAAAGATATTCTCAAAGCTGCTATTCAATTGTTTTAGATCTTCCAAACATAAAGTCTCAGCGGGCAAGATTACCTCTAACTTCATAAGTGAAATCATCATTATCAAAGAAGCTTTGACCATGTACCTTGCGCAGACAACGCAGATTCTTTCAGATGGGATCGTGATTTTCTCAGATGGCAAATCCGCTTTAGAGACTATTCAGTGTGGATAGACATGGCTTTCTCAGAATATTAATGCTCTTCTGTTCTCTATCGTGAAGAAGTCATGCCCCTTGCAATGGATCGCAGCCCACGTGGGCATTGAGGGAAAAGAGCTCTTGCCAAGGAGGCCACATCAGTGGATCGAACCCCTCTATGTACTACTGCTCTATATGCTAATGCCGTGGCGAGACAGAGGCTTTGTACCAATCGAAAGAAATTCTCCCTGATAAATCTAAATTATAAAATAGACTTCGCAACCACAATTGCAAGACTCAGAACAGGACACCTGAGGGGCATGAGGATCATCCCGACGGCTCCAGACTCTAAGGAGAATGCAGACACTGTCCAGACGTGCAGCTGTATTCGGGGATATTTTTAGCTGCCATTCTATTACTTCAACCCTCTTCAAAATAGACATTGACAGCACCAGGGATTTTCTTTATTCCGATAAAGCTGAAGATGTGACCAGGGCTGTTCTGTATGCTTTCGACTCAATCTAATTGTCCCCCTGTCTCCCCCCCTTTTTTTTATTGCACTTGTCACACGACAGCAGCAACAAAAATTGATTTAGATAGAGACAGTTATCGAAAAATTGCCAATCTCAAACTGATGCTTGATGCATTTGGTATAAATTTTCATTGTTACTGTTTTGGCTGGAAAATCTTAAGATAAATGCATACAAGACTAAAAGGAGAAGACTCAAAGTGTAAATACACAGATGCTTCGTCATTTCTTCTCTGAAATAGTTTATAATGGATAGGAATTAAATCTCAAGTTCAATATTCAGCATTGAGAACCATAGAATCAATCATTGGAAAATGCATACTAAAGTAAAGCAACCTTTTCGGGATGTAAGCTTCTATTCTAGACGCACGCACGGGATGGAGCGTACGCGAAAGGAATCATCCCACAGGAAGGGTGTTTTTTGTCGCTAAGCCTCATTTTGGAAAAAAGAATCCAAAAAATAAAGTTTAAGTTCTAAAGTCGTCATTTTTGCTTGCATTTTAGATAATTAGTTTACTCATAATATGTGCAATTCTTCCTCTGTCAAACCACATTTTCTCATAATAAACCGAAACCAAGGCTTTCCATAATAGCAAGAGAAGTGCTCAAAATGTATCCAGAAAGTACGCAAAATACAACGGAACTGACGATAAAACCAAAAAACACTAGTGGCAGTTACACATCAAAAGAAGAAAAGAATTCAGAGGGAGACCCGAAAAGCAAATGATTCTATCAAGTGGAAAGTTACACAAACTACCTTAATTTATTCGCATTACTCTCCCCACCTTCCCCGCAACAACTAATGAGTAAAATACCAGTCAGACTGGATATGAGCAAACTGAAGGTCAGGATGCTAAAACTATATTTATTTTTAAAGTAATGGACACAGAGAGCCATTTAGTACGTTTAAAAATCGCACCAGTTTAAAATGCACATATGCATCACACGTCCCATGAGTTCTATTTCCAAAAATGCACAGGTGGTACGCCCAGTTGTGAGAGACGTTCGTAGGTGATGCATACATGACACGCCCGTCGCGAAAGGAGTAAATAAAGTTAAATAGAATAAAGCAAAGTAGTAAAATAGAATAAAGTAGTAGAATTATTAGGTAATGATAAAAAACAATACATTGATTATTTTTATGCGTGTGATTGAAGAAAGACTCATTATCTCAGAAGCAAACCATTGTTTCATATGCCTTCTTTTAAAAAGTACAGAAAATATATTCAATAATGTTTGCGTTTCATTAAAATTGGATGTCAATCCAGAAAGTTAAACGTGATAAAGAAAAAAAAGAACATTTTGCATATTACTTTCGATGGCTTTATTTCTGATGGAAAACAATACACAAACAATAGTTATTGATTTTCCTATATAGTGAAAAATTCTGTTTTAAAGAAATATTTCTGTAATTTGGCTTGTGATGAAGTTCGAATGTCAACTTTAATTTACATTCGGAATTAATTTCTGTTAAATATGTGAAAACACTTTTACATATTTAACGAGCTTTCTTTTGCATGTGATGAACAGAAGTCACAAGAATAAAATTTGAGTAGAAAAGTCAAAGCCATAATTCAACATTGTATTACATTTATCCCCAAAAAAAACTTTTTTGAGCAGAGCTTAAAAATTCTATCACAGTTAAAATCAAACCGTCCATCTTCGATTCGTCTAACTTTACCCGTTTTGTTTCTTTGTGGGAAAATATAATAATACAAGCTAAAAAAAAATGAAATAGATGCAAGTATTTGCTTCCCTAATAGAATACATTAACTATGTCAGTCAATTTATATATATAAACGCTAATATACGTGTCCCATAAACAGCTCTTATTATCAAATAGCACAATCAAATGAAAGCAAACCATCGTGCGACTTTCAAAATATCTTGTTGAAGGATTTTACAGTTACATTGTATTGAAGACTGCAAATGAGGTTAAACAATATTAAGAATGTTCTGGTGATGATTCATAGTGTCACAAAAAAAATCCATTCAATAATAGGAAAGAAGAAATAAATTAAAATAAGAAACAGCCTTTAAACAGAAAATTTAATCCAGCTCAAAGTCCATCGTTGCCAGACGGAAACTGATCTAAAACAATTATCTTACATTTTTTTTTTATCTTAAGATTAAAAAATTGCATTGCTAATGATATCAATTCTATTTCCACACAATTATTTTCCTTAACTTTAATAATAGTTTTTTATTTAACTTAACGCACTATCAGTAACAATGTAAAAAATAATTTCATTTTTTTTTAGTTTTTTATAAATTAGGAAAAAACTGAATATACTGAAAGTAAAAGGACCCAAGGGCACTTTTTCCCAATCATCATTAATTAAATAAGTTGAAAAGGAAATTTCATTTTACTACAGAGAGATTGCTAAAAACTTCACCATATATAGTTGAAATTTCGTAGAAGAAATAGACCGAAGAAAAAATAAATTTCTTTCCAAAAAACTTTCCAACAGAAATTTGATTTATTAAAAATATATGAAATTCATATAAATTCAGGAAATGTTTAAACGTAAAGAAAAATGTCTTCTCAATTAGTGCAAAAATAAAAGGTTTGATTAATCGTTTATTAAATTATTGAATAATCATTATGTGTTCAATGCAATAATTTAAACTTAAATCTTCCCATAATCTAAAAGAAATCGACTTTCGTATATGAATCTGAAAATCAAGATAGTTTGTTCTACTATCGTAATTCACAATTCACGTATCAATTACGTGAGGTACAATATATTTCTAATAGATGGCGCCACATTCCGAATTTCTGGCAATTATGTAGAAAAGGAATACCAAACAAATAGCTATACCTTTAAAAATACATCTATTGGCGGTAAAATGTCAAATAAATCTCCAGTACTGTTATAAATTTACTAAAAAACTATTTAAATGAAATCGAATGCTAAATAATAGAAATATAAAAGACTTCAAAAGAATAAAAGAGTACTTAGAGGATTGATTTCCTACCTAAAATAATATATGGGATAACTATTTTATTTTCCATCAACCTTCTTTTTATTATGATATCTAAAAATTATCTACAAAATTTGTTGAAATACGTTTTTTTTAATAATGTTTAGAGAGTGTAATGTGTATTGTATGGATTTTCTAACACAAATGGTAGCACTGATTAAAAAGAATAGATAGTCGCATTTAAAAAAAATTTTGCGCATGTCTAATAATATACCCCCGTAAGCTTCAGGGTATTACATTCTACAAAATATTATCGATATACAAAATATTATAAATATTATCGATACAGATATCGATCAATATCATATATTAAAACCAAACTGAAGTGATTAAAATTTTGAAAAAAATCTTTAATCACAAAAATTTAAAATGTTAAATTTCTGTAAAGCTGAAATAACAGCAAAAAAGTACTATCTTATTATTGAATTTTCCTCCTTAAATGCCACAGAAAATCTGAGAACTTCATTAAGGACTTTTTTACTACAATATTAAAACTATGCTTTTAATAATAACATATTTACATTTAAAGTGACAAATGAGAAGAATTATTTATCTGACTGCAGAAACTAATCGACTGCAAATCGAATCTACCTGCTATAATTATTGTATGGTATTCATTTGATTTTTTATCGTTTATCAGTGATTTGATTTAACCTTTCCCTTTCTTTTTCTGAACATTTGAACATAGAAGAATTTCTGAACATGGTGTTATTATTTTGATCAGATTAGTTTCAATAAACGATCCCTTCTAAATCTCACAAATCTCATAATTTTGACTTTATGTATTAGCACAAAATCCCCAACGAAATTGTTACATCCTTGCAATACCTTGAACTAATAAGGTATTTAGATATCGAAATCAGTAAGTGAGTCGATACTCCCTCTCCAAACTTCCGCACCACACCAGTTTGTAACCACTTGATTCTTCAGTTCCAAGACAAGGATTCTTTCCTGAAATAACAGTGACGCTCTACAAGAGTGGACCAGCAGAAATGAAATATCAAGGTGCGAAAAAAATCGTCCATCTTCACACAAGACATTAATTCCCATTAATAATGCCCAAAGAAATTGTTACATCCTTGCAATACCTTGCACTAATAAGGTATTTAGATATCGAAAGCAATAAGTGAGTCGATACTCCCTCTCCGAACTTCCGCACCACACCAGTTTGTAGCCACTTGATTCTTCAGTTCCAAGACAAAGATTCTTTCCTGAAATAACAGTGACGCTCTACAAGAGTGGACCAGCAGAAAGGAAATATCAAGGTGCGAAAAAAATCGTCCATCTTCACACAAGACATTAATTCCCATTAATAATGCCCAAAGAAATTGTTACATCCTTGCAATACCTTGCACTAATAAGGTATTTAGATATCGAAAGCAATAAGTGAGTCGATACTCCCTCTCCGAACTTCCGCACCACACCAGTTTGTAGCCACTTGATTCTTCAGTTCCAAGACAAAGATTCTTTCCTGAAATAACAGTGACGCTCTACAAGAGTGGACCAGCAGAAATGAAATATCAAGGTGCGAAAAAAATCGTCCTTCTTCACACAAGACATTAATTCCCATTAAAAATAGTGCATTATCCTTAAGCAGATAACATTAAAATCTTGTCTAGTATATTTTTTTAGCACATGTCTGTGTAAAAATTTCGAACAATACAATAATCTGAGTATTACGAATCAACTAAATGTACTCAAAAGGAATGGTTCAAAATCGCCAAGCACTTCAATGGGGAATTTATATCAAATAATTACTACTCAGTTTGATTAATTTACTATCTATCACTTCATACTTTTTTTAAAATTATAATTTCTTTTAATTCTTAAATAATAATGTCTCAAATAATCATCTATTTAAGCATTTGTATGGAATGGGAAGAAAGAATGCGAATTTAGAATTATTTTTATTGGGATTTAAATTTATATAATATTAATCTAGCTTATATTATATGCCGAAATATGGTATATATTATGGTAAAATTTGGAATCCTTGAGGAATGTGCAGTATCAGTTATTAATTTTTAATATGCTCTTATACTGATTTTTATATTATGTGTTTTCATAACTTTCTAATAATTAATTAATATTTATCATTTTATAACGCGATGGTTTTTCAAATAGTTTCGAGGCATTCTTTTATTTATCTTTTGGCTTTACACAAAATCTGCTAGGCTAGCAAAATATCCCTTCGCACTGATTCCTTCTAATTATTATGCATATACCTGATACGATGCATAAGTTGATAAAACACATCGTTATGGAAACATTGCAATGATATAAAAATAAAAAATAAAATTTTTTGATTTAGACATGTTTCATAAAGAGTTTCGTAAGAAATCTTTAGAAATTTAAAAATTCTTTTCATAATAAATTCAATTGAATTTTTTTATCCCTTTTGACATAAACTTATATTTCTCTTTGGAATTTCAAACGAAAATGAAAGATGGGAAGAGGGGCACTATTATATATAAATGTTTTCCCCTGAAGAATTTCTCAATATTATCCGAGAAATTCCTCATAACTTCATATTCTTCAACGCTCAGAGAAATGTCAAGATTAAGAAATTTCAAGACTAAATTTCTTCTAGAAAAAAATTTTCTTTCATTTCCTTCTCTTCTATTTTAATAAAAATTCCACACATAGCGCTTGGAAAAAATCCATGTATATTCATTGGTAAGTTGAATTATTTACTATACATGAGATTTTATAAATATGAAAAGTTTGGATTGTAATTATCTAGTTTAACAAGTAATATCCTATCTTGAATTTCCAACTTTTGCCATAGAATGAAAGAATGTTTTTTAATGTAATAAATAATAGTTTTGACTTCTTTTACAACTGATATGAACATGAAATTATATGTTCTTCAGTAATGTGAAAGAAAAAACAAAAACATTTGTTATTGATTGAGAAAAAGTTAGTTTCTTCTGCATCTCCTGGCTTTTTGAAAAATGTGTTAGAAGCTGTTGCTTGTTGAGCAACGAGTTAAGAACTTGGAAATAAATGGCGGAATCTAAATCAAGATGAATGGTGAAATGTGAGGCAATAACACAAGATAATTAATTTAAAAATTTCAAAATTATTGTATTTGGTTTGCTTGCACGAATATTCATTCTATTCTTATGTTGTGTGTTCTTAATATTCTTAAAATAACTATTTTTTTATTTTTTCACAAAGATGCGATACAAGTCTAATTATTCAAGGAAAAGTATTATTTGTTACGTATTACCATTATGGTATGCATTATTAAGTGACAGGCATTATATGCAGTGTACTTCCTTCATTTGACAATGCATATTTGCATTATGCTATGAAGAGACCATCTGGTAATTGTTTATATAGGACAAAGTAACAAAAAATATATTAAAATTGTATCTAAAGCCAAAATCGAATTCGACCTCTGTATTTAGAGCCAAGGGAGTCCTAAAATAATAATAATGCAACAATTTGGTTCCCGTTAAAAATCGATGCATTTGTGACATGTTATAATTCTGTGAAACAAAGAAAACCTGATTTGCTCCATTGTAATAACGCACCTATGTAATACCGTGACACAGTGTTGAATCCTAGCATTCTCTATAATACACTTTTAAGAAGAAACCCGTTTTATACTTTCTAAGAAAAAATTACCTGGGCATTTGATACTTGAGAATAGGAGAGAATCAAATGGTACAATTTTATCATGACTATGGATATATTGCAGCATGTCATTAATTCTAATTATGTTACACGATAATGAATTTTTCGAATATATTTTTCATATCCTGAAACATTATCGTAATTTAACCGAGCACCGAGTCTCGTAGACCCAAAGATATTAAAAATATATCTCAGAAAAGCAGTCTCCAATTAAAAAACAAACAAACTAATTTTACAATGGATGCATCCAAGGTCATTTAGCATTTGTCTAGAATCATTTCAGTTTAGCCTATTTCCTTAGCCCCAAAAAAACAGATGGCCGAGCCTCTGAAGTTCGATGCGAGTACTCGCATTTCAGTATTGTATTGTTTAGATGGTAGTAAATACATTTTATCACGAATTCAGCTATGCAAATTTTTTTGTGATGAATAAATTTAAATTTAAATTTTTAAAATCATGCGCATGTTTTGTATTACTCAATTTCTAAAAAGCAGTAATACTAAAATATTCTTAAAATCATCATGTTTCAAATATTTTGAAATTTTAAATATGATATTTATGTGGAAAATATTTTTTTCGTGTTTTAGATATTCCATTTTGTGCATTTAACATTTTCCGTTTCACCCACCTAATTAAAGGTTTTCGGATTAAAACTGAAAACCCAGATCATTACGACAGCATTGGAGGGAACTAAGATTGAGTCATATGGGCTATCACAGGCTACGCCACAACCTTTCCAGTGGAATCAAGTCCCCTCATCATTAGGGGGGTATCTAACCTCCACCATTTCTCTATCCACTGGGGTACGAGAACAAATCTCTATATCGGAATCTTCTCATTCTCATTTCTGAGTTGCTCCCCAGTGGAAGAAAAAACGTGAATAATATGATCAATAACTATAGTAAAGCAGTAAATACTTCCAAAATTTACATTGAATAGGCTGGAAGTAGCCAATGCATTCATATTATGCAAGCTCATTTCCAGAAAAAAATGAAATGGAAAAGATAGAAAGAGCTTTCGTTTCCTTTTTTCGAGGCCGTGTATTTTGCAGTGACATATAAAAGAAATAACGCTATGTGGAAAATGTGAATTTTAAGAAGAAAATGAACAGAGATGAACATGAAAATGTCTATTTAAAAAATCGGAATATAGTTAGAAACTAGCTATGCATCACATTCTCCTAAACTAAAAGCGAGAAATATAAGATACATATATTGAGATTTTTAATAAACCAAGAAAATTTTCAGAACAAAGACAATTTTCTATTTCATCAAAGTCCTAGTGCCTTTCAAAAGTTATCCATACACAGCAAAACTTATTCATTCTATCTCTATATGAAAAGGAGTGGAATTTATGTGGAAAAGAAAGCTTGCTGTGTCGGCTTCTTTCACTCCAAAATCAAATATTAGAAAGATTTGTTTCCATTTCAATCAATCCTATATAGAAAGAATGTACTGTTCTGGTAAGTTTGACTACCTTAAAATAAGATTTCTCTATTATTTGCAAAAGTGAATTTCTGTATTTGAATAATATTCACTCTAAATTCCTCCTTCCGTCCGATAGTAAAAAAAAAAAAAAATGAAATGTGCGATATTCCAGAACTAAATCAATATTCCTCCCATCACTGGGTTCCATTTAAATTTTCACGGATCTTTCTACAATAAACCGTAATACATTCCAGCATCGACGTTAAGAGAGAAGAGGAGAAGTCACCAGGGAAAACGATCGAACATGTGGAATTTCGAAAATCCATTCTTCGCTCTCGTACGATTCGGTATTATAATTTTGTTCCTGCTCCCGTGATGATGAAAAAGATTGTTTGGGAAAAATAGCACTCTTCAAGCTTTTGAATTTTTCTTGATTTGTTTGATATGGAATTTTACATGACAATGCTTGGCGCATAGATGCTTGCTTGTATTTCAATATTTCTCATATATTTTCGTGTTTCAGCGAGATAATATTTTTCGAAAACTAAAGACAGACAATAGGAAGGGTTTGTTCCAAATGTATGAGTCAGGAATTTCCTTCTACGGTTAAACACGTATGCGTTTCGTTGAATGACTATAATTTGGGATTACACTTCACCCCGGTGTTGGGAATACTTCGTCCTCCAGAAGGTTTGATTTACCATGGCCGGAAATCCACCTTGTTTAAAGGACGAAAAGTAATGATCGAAAATAGAAAGGGTTCAGTCATGGGTAATGCAAAAGAGAGGGAGAGAAAGGTCGCATTAGAAAGATCAACGGCATTGTGCAGCGGACGGATCCTGATGTTGGAGAGACTGGTAGTTTGAGCGGACAGCAGAGAGTTCCTTTGCAGAAGCGATACTTACGAGGGAAGATCAGTACAGACAAGCGTATGGTTTTCCTTAGTTGGATGCAGCATAAGAAAGGACAGCGAGGAATTGCCCGGCAGTTTCCTTCGTTTTTACTACTGTCATATTATAACTCTCTTTTATTTTTAACGTGGGTTTTCAATGCTACAATTAGATTTAATTATTTTTTGATACTGAGGGATAAATTCTACTTCTCATCACCCTGACCTCTACTTTACTTCTGTAATTATTGCAGTGATAATTGTTCAAGTATGATTAATGCTATAAATGAAATGGTTACTTATTCGGAATTGATTTACTTGGGATAATATTTACGATCTCAGTCTCACTTAATTGGAGATTCCGGTTCAGGAACAAAATAGTAAAAATATGCATGCAATCGCGATGTATGAGAAAAACATAGAGATATGCACATAGAGATTTGTTGTTGATATAATAAACACTCCTGGCACATTCATTTTCATAGAATCATGTTGGTTAGTATGATTTTATTTCGGCAGGAAATAATCCTCAGAGTCCTAATCTTCCGATTTTAGAATGTCTTGAATTATAGTCTCTTAATAACATTATTTTTAATTTTTACTTTCTCGTATACGTAGTATAGAGAAACTACTGTAATCGTCAAAAAATCGAAAGATTTAATTAAGATTAATAAAGATTGTTCAATAAAGATTAATTTGATGAATATCCAAGATTTGGAACTCCCTGATTTTGACAAAGAAAATTTTGGTAAATATCCGTATATCTTTCTTTCCGTGACAAAGATTACTCAGAAACACTTTGAACTAAGTGGATGAAATTTGATATACAGTCTTCACAATAAATTTGAAGATTTCTTTCCGTTTAGAGTCTTTTATAGATTCGTAGATTTTGGGCAAAATCCGCTTAGAGTAAATATGTCTGTCCAGCTGTTCGAATGTAAGTAAACACCATAACTAAATACGAAGAGAGCAAGATGAATAAAATTCGGTATACAAGTTTAACATCTACAGTGTAGACGCCTGTCCAACTAGAGGCTGACCATCTGTCTGCCTGTCTGTACTTTCAGAAACATCTAAATGCAATAACTGAAAGAACCAATGACTTAAATACTTCAAATTTGGTACGGAAATTTGTTATTATAAGTATAGTTTTGTGTTAAATTTTTGTACCTATCTGTAGTAAAAAACACATATAAAACACAAATTCGATTTGGGGGTACTATTAATCAAGTGCCAGATATTAATTGCCTAAAAATTCGTATAAAGTATCACTCTATAATAACTCTATAAAACACGTATAAAGCATCACTCTATAGATTCAATAAAAAATTCTAAATTCACACAGAAACTTAATATTTCTTAAGTACTTAGGCCAAAGCCATTTAAAGCATTCTCTGGAATAGTGTTTTCATTAAAGAGTATGCAGAGATAGATTTGGGGAGGTACTCCCATTGGTTATTTTTATTTTACTCAAAGAGACTTGTTGAAAGTTTCTTTGTGGAAGTCGTTTCTGATTTCACTTATTTTTTCGAATATAGATATTTCATATAAACCACAGCGCAATATTTATATGCCTTGTACTTTTATTTTAAGGAGTTTATAATCCTTCGATATGAGTTTTTGCAACAGTTGTCAAATTGGAGTATGCTCATGTGATTGGAGGGCTTTGTATAGCTTTTCAGAAAAGAGTTTTGTGCTTTCTTGATTAATTGAAATTTTAATTCATTTTTGATAGAACTTTATTTTGCGCCTTTAAAATTAGAAAAATGAAAACACAAATTTCATTGCATCTTCAAAGTTTTAAATAGATTCTTAAAAATTAACGTCGCTGCATTTTATGCTAGAAATGTGAAGTTTTCCATTCAGACTGACAGAAAGTCAATCAGGTTCCCAGAAAGTTTACATATGAAACTGAAATTGGTCCCATTAACAGCCTGATATTTGTGTGACTTTCTGTCATTAATTTATTAGACTTTTACTTATGGATAAAATGCCATGTCTTAAAATTTGCCAAATTCGGAAACAAGTCATTAAATGTTCATAAAAGTCGCGGACCAAGATTGGGCAAACATTCAGCATCGATTAGAATTATTTTCTAATCTCTCCTCCTCAACAACACAGCAAATACGCAGGGAAGCAGCTTCACAAATTTTAACAATATCTACCACATTAATATTTTTATTATGAAAATATACAGATATTTAAAAGCATAGACTATTAATTGTTCTTCTTTTTGTATAATGGAAGTTGGCAGTATTTGATTTATTAAATACTTTTGAGTTCAGCTTTCACCAGATGACAGATTCTCTCCTTCTAAGATTATTGGGGAAAAAATTATCTACCTAATAATTATCATAAACAAAGATAGAAACTGGTACTAAGCATATCATTAACATAAATCTATTATAAAATTCAGTGGATTTTAAGAACTTCTAATAGACTTTCAATTATATTTTACCTCCCACATTAGAGACTGCTTAAATCTCAAAATATTCTTTTTAAAGCAGATCTTTTCGATAAATAACAAGAAATTATCTCCCATCATTTCAAGTTACTGAAAAACCAAATAGTGTAACCATTCTCCCAAGAATCCATTCCCATGGATTTAATTGCTTCTCACTTTTTTCATTGGTTTTAAATCTAGTCATTATATATAAGATGACACGATAGAACGCGTGAATTTACAGAATGATTTTCACCAACCAGTAAAAAAGGCTAAAACTCGGATTGTTGATGTGTTGTGTTGTGATTTATGGCACTTTACAAGTCCACTGACAGTTATCTATCAGCGATTTAAGCTGAGTGAGCGTCTTTTGTTTTTTTCAATAGCGCCAACTAAGGCCAAGAGTACGACTTGGCCACATTCGCTTGCACAATCCCTTTTTACAGGGGGGCACATCAAACACCTCCCAGATAGAACACATAAGCAGAACAACAACCATGCCCGAACTCTGGACGCTATTCTGATTGTAGAATATATTTACCATTTTAAAGTGAAATGATTAACTACTTATTTGTGGGAGAGGATAAAAATTGTTATAATTCTTTCTCAAAAATCAATATTTTTAGCAATTTAGAAAAGAATTATTCACAAATATTATTCATATATTCTTTTTTTCTTTAAATTAATAAAAAATGTAAGTACTCAGTTGATTTTCAAGTATATGACGTCAAAGGATTTGTATTAGTTTCGAAAATAAATACATTATAGATTCTAATAGTAATAGTTATAGTTTGGATAGTTTATTTTTAGCTGGAGGAATTCCTTAAAGTTAGTAGAAGTATTTTATTGATTTCAAAAACAAAAAGAAAAATCAGTAAAAGACCGTACCTGTTAGTAGATTCATTACCTTTCGTTCATTAAGAAATAATTACATGCTCTGAACTAGTTAGGTTAATGTTAACTATTCACTATATAATAATTAAATTTCTCCTTATTTCTTCCGTATTTTTCCTTTTTCCTTTCTCAGCTTTCTCTTAAATATGCTATATAACAGCAAAAAAGGTTTTTTTTTTTTTAAAAATTTGAACTTTTTTGGCAGGCAAAATATCTTAAATAACCATTAACACTCTTAATTTTTAACGTTAAAATTTATTCATTACCAAAAAACATTAAAATGAAATTAACAGTCTTTAATTATTCGTTAAAAAGTAAAGAATAATTTTTTCTAGCAAAGTTGAAAATATAATGTTTTTCATTAAAATATATGAGAAAGAAAAAAATCACACAATTTATTGCATTACCCTATCGTTTTTTATCGCCTTACAGGACCAAAACTTATTCTATTAAGAAAGGAAACTACTTAAGCCTATTTTATTTGAATAATTTATTGACTTAACTATCATTATACCTCCGATGAATATCCAAACTGATTAAAAATTATGGTGTTCGATATCGTATCCGGAGAGGCCATTTTTTATTTTGTATAAAATTTTTGTTGAATAAATTCATAAATTAAAGATATAATTAAGTTGATAAAAACAGCTTTTTTACAACAAAAGAAGGCCGTATATTGATATTTTTTCTTTTCAACATAGCCATTGACCGTTCTCTCAATAAATTTTCCAAAGTAATTTAGGTTTTTTTTTTTTTCGTCGAAGATCTTTTTCCATATAGGTTAAAGAAACATTAAGTGTCTTTGTTTTTCGTCCATTAAAGCCTTATGTTTATAAATCATTATATGCTTTTCTTTCGCACTATTTATTGACCCTTTTCTCAATACTTTTTCTTAAGTGTTTGGTTTTTCTTTTTCTTCAGAAATTTTTCCCAAATTAGATGAAAGAAAGGATACACGTTTTTGTTTTTTCGCTATCTTACTTATTTTCGTCATGATGTACTAATAAATCTTTTAATTTTGAGAAAAATCTGTTTTTAAGTATCTTCCTTAATTAGAATTTTTTTCTTTATAATTTTTTGCTGTTTCGTAAAAGAACAGATTTCAATCAAAAAGTTATCCAATTATGCTATATTATGACTTAATTATGTTGGGAACTGTTTTTAGTTGCTAAATTGCTGATCCATTTTTCGCTTTATTTTAAATTATATTATACTACATTGTTACATTCTTTTTCGTTACTTAAGAAATGGATTACAATTCTTTTTTAAACAATTTTTTTTAAAAAAAACATTGTTAACTAAATGCTATTAAATATTAAATATTATGAGGGAAATGTTATGAATTATGATTATAATTGGGGAGGGATTTTCTCGGATAATTAGAAACTTCGGACGATCTCTAAACTTTGTTTGAGAGGCCGTTTAGTGAGTTTCATTACCTTAATTTTTAATTTTTTCAAAATTAAATATGGCGTTTACAGTTTTGGAGTTATTTTTTATTGCAGATTCCCCGAGTGCAAACCATGAATACTCATTTTAAGAATTTTAGTGTCCATATGACTACTAGTTGGATAAGCAGTACAAAAACATCAAATTTATTTTACTGTCACCCTATATATCTCTGAGAAATCTATTGTAAATAATATAAACATGTATTTCTTTTTTCATCGTACATGCTGCTATTTTTTTCTTTTACGTTATATATATATATATATATATATATATATATATATATATATATATATATATATATATATATATATATATATATATATATATATATATATATATATATATATATATATATATATCCTATTGGATAGAAAACTCGTGTTCTGAAATTGTAAATCTAGCGGAATATGTTAAATTTGGATTATTGTACCATAAAATCTTGAACAAATGACATTACAAAGCGTCATTTTACAATCCATGACATTGTTTCGGGAAATATTTTTTTTTTCGGTTTTTCGTGGAATTGTCATGTATTTTTGTTCTATTTCTTCTTTATTTTTTATGGAAAAAAAAGGAATTTATACATAAAATAAAAGAGTGGACTCATTGAATTTTAAATGTAAATAATTTGTTACAAAAGCAATATTCTGAGTTTGCTGTATTCATGCATTTTCATATAATGATTTTTTTAATTACATTTGAACATATAATTAAATTCTAAAGTGTCAAAATTAAAATTATATTTTCAACTATCGATACCAAGACTTTCTTCGCTTCATTCATTGTCAGCCATATATAACAACAACACCGAAACTTATACCATATATCGTTTTATTTCTTTTAGGCAGGCATAGCTTTAAAATATACTTTGAACCGTATTACATTTTGCAAAACAAAACGAGTTTTGAATTCGAATTATGCAAGATTATTATTATATCATATGAGATTCAAATTAGAATGAGGTAGCGTGCATCTTACAAAACAAAAGTAAACTTCAAAATGCCAATGATAAAAAAAAAAAAAACCTTTCTACTTTTTTAAATGCGCTATGTTAATTTTAAATCTGTACCTGCATTTTATTAATTTTATATAAGATTACGACTTACAGTAATTTTATATTGAGCAATATATGAATTCTGAAATTGATAACAGAAGAAGATTTTGTCCAGAAAAAGAAATTCAGGAGAGCAGGCAAAAGAAATTTTGTGGAAAGCTACTTTCATGCTTTTGTTATATTCCTGGATTTTTGTCAAACTTACATAAGTGACACTGAACATACTCAAAGCGAATATCGAATAATTCTAAATATTTAGATTTTTTTATGCAAGACATCTCTATATTAAGGCCAATTGCAATCGTAATTGGAAGAACATATAAAAAGACACAAAATATGAGCTTAAAATTGAGCATAATTATAGCAAGTATGGCAAATTTAGGAATTGAAATGAATAAATAAACTTGAAAAGCCTTTATTAGAACTAAAAAGAAATACATGAAAGGAAAATTTTGAATCATTACCCGGACTTCCAATATTTTGTATCCTCAACAATAGTTTGATGGCTGAAAGATATTCCGTGACAAATGATGTCACCATTCAAAAATAAATAAGGACTTGATAAGGAAATAAATAAGGCTCTATCATCAGTGTTCTTATGACAAGAGATACTTCTTCCAAAGCATTTTGCCCCCCCCCTCCCCCAAATATTAGAAGGCCTTTCAAAACGAAGAATGTTTATGAACAATTCAAATTAAAATTATATAAGGAAATAGTTATTGAGCATTTATACAATATCATTAAGTTATCATTGCTGTGATAGATATTAATGACAAATTGTTCAGCAGAAAGAATTGTCATGCAAAATTATTGAAAAAAAAAAGATGCTTCAATTTGTAAATATTTAGTAAAGAACTTATGTATTTATTTTTATCTTTTATGACATATCTACTCGGTATTCATCGATGGATCCAAAATTCGGAGAGTAATCTTTGAAATTCAGTTAAATATAACCAGCAAAGTTTTATTAGGATGCAATTATAGAGATGTCCAATGTGGCTGAAGCAATGCGCCAAGTGACATCAATATGTTAACATCATCATAAAAGTGATTGTAGCGAATCTGAGCATTAATCTGTGATTGCTTCAAGTATTATCTAGACTAACTGATGATAAATTGAAAAACTTCAAAGTTACTTGTCATTTTATGTGAAATTGTGGGTAGATCATTATCGGCCCATAAATTGTCATGAATAAAGATCTCATTTATTGAAGGGCTGCAGAGTAATACTGTGGCTTTTTTATATAATTCTGCCTCGATAATTTGGAAAATATTTAACAAATAGCAACTTTTCTAATTTAAAAATACTTTTCCTTCAGAGATTCACACATGTTCAATATTGGTTTCACTTTAGAAAATATCACTTGTCAGTCACTAGAAATTAGTTTTACAAGGTATTTATGTATAAAGAAATGAGATGAATTTTCCTGAAGATTTACAAGCAATGCAAGTTTAGACAACATAAAATTGAAATTAAATCATTATGCTTAGGTATATTACAGTAGTATTTTATTCTAAATTTTTTCCACTTTCAAATTTAACAAAAGATGTTCTCCAGAGCTTAAAGGTGCAATTCTGTTTCAAATAACAATATTTCAGCTTTCTTTTCTTGTTTCGTGGCTTTAAGTTGTTTTATAAAGGTGCTAAATAGCTGCTTTCTAAACAGTAGAGATATGAATTTAATTCTAGAGAGATACTTTAAACAGTGTAAAAAATGCATAAATTTTTATTGTTTCTATTCGTATGCGCTGTTAAGAAATGCATATTGAAATCATATCAATCACATTAAGTAAATTATTCTTGACAATCTTTCACCTTAACATACTTTTAATGACTCGCTTTCTTGTGTGTCTCTTTATTTCTTTTCATGTTTGTGCGGTGCAAATATTGCAATCAGTTTTAAACAAATCAACACTTTGGTTACCAACAGCATCATGGCAAGTCATAATAGTGTTTTATTTTTAAATTTTTAATACAATTAATTATTAATTTTTTACTGTATGTTTGTCATGTTCAATACAAATTTTGAAATAGATTTTGTACTAACTTCCTAAAGAGCTAGAGACTTGAAGCTTTCAAATACAGCTGAGAACTGGATGACATTGTAATACTAACTCGCTTCTTAGTCTGTATCTGTGAAAATTTTGACATCGGGTGTCATGGGGAAGTTAATTTAAAATAGATAGTAAAATTTCACTCCCATAGGATTAAAAACAGCAAAAAATTATATATATGATTTTAAAAAGGATTTAAGGCATAAAATAAATTCACCGAATTTTATTATATTTTCTTGATAATTTGTGATTGTGAATTTTCAAAATTCATAAATTCAAATTTTCAGGACCGTTTGCACAGAGTTAAGAATCTTTATGGGACTAGGAGACATTATTTTATACATTTTAGACCGTCTGAAAAATATAATATATTATTTTTTAAATTTAAATAATTATTTAGAATAAAAGAAATTTCTTTGTTCTGCATCTAACACTGGTCAAATTACGAAATTTTGAGTAAATATTATTTTGAAAGATTCATGAAGTTCCGAATAGCTGTTCCAAGTTCAGTCAATAAATTCCATTTCCTCAAAGGGATTATTTACCGTCTAAAATGTCTACTAAAAAACACATTGCTTCATTATTTAGTCAGATTTGGTCCCAAAGAAAAGGATTATTTTTAAATTTTAATGAGCTAAGACTATTTAATCAAATATGACTTGTATGACCATAAGACTGTTGAAAAATTTTCGTTTTTCTTCGCAAATTAATTTATCTACAGAGACATCATAAATTATAGCCTTTTATGCCCTTTAAACAATTGAAGTATAGTTCAAAAGAAACCTAATGCCCTACTTTTAAGGATATAGGAATTGACTGATGATGATACATTTTAAAACAAAATAACATTATCTACTTTATCTTTTAATTTATATTGTATCTGAATGCATGTCGACACAGTTTGTATTCTAGCACCAAAACTGAATGAAATTCTTTGTACAAAAGAAAATAATGTCTAAAGGATTGAATTGTGTTTAATTTTCTAATAATGATGTATGTTGTTCCAGATTAGCACAGGGAATCTGGGTCAACATTCAGAAAATAAATGTTAAAAAAAATGGTGACGAAATGATAAAAATAGAGTGAAGAAACTAGATATTGAATTACGACAATCTCGGAATACGAAAATTACTTCATGCACATGATTAAAAAAAAGATACATTTCACTAGGAATGATTCTGGGTATCATCATTTTCAATTAAGAGTCAAAATGGAAATGAAGTTCCCTTGAAAGTGGTTCTCTGAATCTTAATTCGAGTCTAAAAGCTTTGATTTGTCTTGGTTTCAGAATATGTGAAAGTATGAATTTCATTTGAATTATGGGTTGTCATCTTTGCATCAAGTTTTGAATCAACTTTTACGTTACAAGAGTCTATAAAATAATTTTTATGTAAAAAGTGCAACAATTTATCATCAGTCAGCAAAATAATTACTTCAATACAATAAATAAATAAACTGAATATGTAAAAATGTTAATGCACAATATACTACACAAATTTAAATATACAAAATAATTATGTAAATAATAAATATATAAATAATAAAATGTGGTTAAAATGTTTAATATTTAGTCACATTTTCAAGTTTTGAATCATCTTTTATGTTGCAAGCGGCAATAAAAAAATTTTTAAGTCAAAAATAAAAATAACAATTTACTTTGTATCTGCAAAATAATAACTTAAATATAATAAATAAATATGTTAAATATATAAAAATAAAATGCACAATATATAAATTAAATTTAAGTGTACAAAATAATTATGCAAATAATAATTTTCTAAATGTTTAATAATTATTTTAGTTTTCCAAGTTTTAAATTAGCTTTTACGTTATAAGAGTCAATGAAATATTTTTTAAGGTAGAAAAGTAATTATTTACTATCAGTTTGCAAAAAAAAAAAAAAAAAAAAAAATACTTAAATACTATAAATAAATAAATTGAATATGTGAAAAATAAAATACATAATGCCTTAAATAAATTTAAATTTAAAAAAATAATTATATAAATAATTATTTAAATGTATCTGTTTCTGATGTTTTGCCAATTGTAGTCCCAGTTTACTAAACAGGTCTTAAATTAAATTGGATCTAAATTCATTATCAATATTCAAAAACGTCGTTCTTATGCTTCAAAGTAAATGTTTCTGAGAAAAATATGAATTTTTCTATTGATTAGTTGAATTTTTATAAAGAAAAAAAAACTTATGCATTTCAGTTTTATTTATATAGAACTTATACAATTTCCTCAAAAAAATTGTGGCGCGTGAAGGATTTCCTTTACATATCTAAAAAAATATTTTGATGAGAACAATTTATTAAAAATATACTTGATCCTCTAAATAAAATATAATTCTTTAATTCAAAAATACATGTTTTAAATATATTTTTTGGTTATAAAATATTTAGAAAAGAATGTTTATAGCTTTCGGATACCAACAAACTCTGAAAACGATAGTTCAAGATTTTTGCCCTTCTATAATCTGATGTTAAAAACAAGTTTTTTTTTTTTTTTTTTTTTTTTTTTTTTTTTTTTTTTTTATACTCTTTTACGACTACTTAGAAAAATTTTGAAATAACTTTATGAATGCTTTATAATATGTAGGAAAATATTGTATGGAAAGAAACTCATGTACAGTTTTTATGAGAAGTTATAGAATCCTATCATCTTCAGCATTTTTATCATTCTCCTCAGGGCACTAAACTTCCAAAAGAATGAAAGCACCTTAAAGACAGAGAACGAGATTGCATCCTTTGTCAAAAAGAAAAAGAGCTTTGTTTATGGTTGGAACACGTCGTCCAATTTGCAGTTTTACATGAAAGTGCATCGAAAATTCTAGAGCAGCAAACAAGAAAAGAATGTAATTTGTTTTATAAAAGAGGGGAAGATTTTAGTGTTCTTGACCAGAAGTAAAATCTAGTTTACGAACTTAAAAGTTTATTCTTCTTTTTAAAATATCTTCTTTTACATGAAAGTTGTTAAAATAAAGAAGAAATTTTTGTCATAAATGTTGTAAGAAGAAAATTGGACCAATTTTCAGAAGAAATAAAAAACATAAAATTATTGATTACACTTAATATTACAATTCTGCGAATTTCAGATTGACTTTTGAAAAGAAATTATAGCTTCTTTAATTATATCTTAATTGAAAATTAAGTTTTCGAATTAAAAATTATTTATTTTATTTACAATTTCAGTATGAAAAATTCTCAGACTATTTATTCACTCTATTATTTTATATTTATTATATTTTAATTCTATTAAAATAATAGGAAAAAATAAATAAAAATACTTTTTTTTCGTAATAGTCATTTTTCAATGTTGATTTTCATTCTGAATTATTAAATTATTAAAAAAAGTCATTAAGAATTTCAAACTAAAAAAATATATTTAAAATATTAATTTAAATCAGCGAAAGTTAATTTTTACACAAGCAACTTTATATCATATTTCAAAGAAATACTAAGCATTTTCATTGA
This sequence comes from Argiope bruennichi, assembly GCF_947563725.1. Taxonomy (NCBI): domain Eukaryota; kingdom Metazoa; phylum Arthropoda; class Arachnida; order Araneae; family Araneidae; genus Argiope; species Argiope bruennichi. The sequence continues at coordinate 81,064,338 of NC_079159.1, read as the reverse complement.
TACATTGTTGAAATTTCATAATTATTTCTTTCATCACTAGAATCTTTTAAAATGAAAAATGGTCTATCAAATATTCTAAATTTTGTTCGATTATTATTTGATTTATATAATAAATTCCATTTATTTCCTTTAAATTATTGCTAATTTTTATAGTTAATTCAAATCAACCAATTTCTGTTTTCAGTTATTAATGTTAAACTTCACTTCTTATTTCTTATAGCACCTACTTTTTCTAAGAGAAATGTCAAACGAAACATAGAAAAATGTATTTAATTACTGTTGTCATTTCATAAGTCATTTTAAAGACTGTCCTACAGTCTGTCAATGAAGCTAAAAATAAATTAAAGAGCTGAAGAATTAATAATAGATAGAATTAAGAAACATAGTACCCTATATGAACGAATAAAATACATTATGAATAAAAATGTTACCTTCCTAGAATCACTGAAATAATCCTAAACAAGGCATAAAAGAACACATCATCAACCACCATTCTTAACTGTATTATGGGAAATCCTAGGAATTTGACTTTCATAGGGTCATGTCTATGTAATAATTCAATAGATCTTCTGAACTGCATTTGGTTGTCTCGTAGTATGGCAGTTGTAAGCAGTATAATAGGGTCTTTACAAATAAACGAATTCTTAATTCAATGCCACATCATTTTTACTTTATACTGTAGAATGTAGATAGAAACAACAAGACTGAAAGGAAAAATAGGAAGCCATTAGAATCTTTTCCACAAACTTATATAGAAGTAGATGGCCTTAAAAAGATTAGGGAAAAATTTAAAAGTTTAAACTGTGAAAGTACAAGAAATTAATGATTGCAAAATGCTTTATAAGGTTTACAAGATAAAGATACTAGTGCAATAGTGAATATAAATCCTGTTATTGTGTAACTGACGTATTAAGACATGAGCGCCATGAACCAGAAGGACAAGATAATGAATGGTATTATCAACTTGACATGTTCTTAACTAGATTTACTCAGAGGAAAGTAGATTGATCAGAGCTTTAGCAACGAATTACCTATACGTATGCGGACTGTTAGAGAGTATTTTCTGAGACCCAGATGGGATTAGGTATTTTTAAAAGCCATTGACAGAACTAATTTTCCCTATATATGATAACTGACATCTATCCCAGATGAACCTACTTAACCAAATACAATTTCAATTCTAGTAAATATTCCATTTCCCCTTTATCATGAACTGTTGATTCAAGAAACTAGACTTAGAAAAAACACTATAAAGCAATACTATTTTGAGAATCTATATTCTTCTATAAATCTTACATATTTTTACAAAATCTGGAAAGTAAAGTAACAATGTTGAACACGTTATGTAGGTTTACACAAAAGCTACTTTCTAGAATAATTCAATATTTATTTGTACTACCATTGCCATTCCATTCCCTGCAAATCCTCCCCTAGATTCTATGAATTCATGATATACAGACATGACAGACATTCTTTAAAATACTTATCCCATTTCTTTTTGAGAAGAAAAGCAAAAAAAATGGCCATCCTCTTCAAAATCCGCCAAAAACCAATTTCATTCCGTTTTCCTACGAACCTTCCTCCTGTTTTCTTTCTGGCTGTCTGGGTCCGCTCTTTTATTTCAGACCTGTCCACCATATCTATCAGATTTCTTTTCCTTTATGCCTTTTCATTTTAATCTTTTTTTTCATTCTTCACAGCCTCACGTGTCCCATCTTCCGATTTCCTCTGCGAAAAGTGGTCAAAAAATCTTTTTACACTTCTCACGGATGTTTTTTTATTGGCTGGCGACCTAGTTATGGGCTGCATCACGCAGTTTTGGCTTATGTCTCTGTTTATATACAGACACATAGGATATCAACTTTCTTTTTTCTTTTAGTGGAGAATTTTGAAGATGGAAGAAATAAAAAAGCGTAAGAAATTCAATGCATTTTCTTAGCTCTAAAGGATATTTCGTTCCTTATGCATTACAATGAAGTTTGTCAATGTACCGTAATGCTATTTTTCAATGCTTGGGGAGGATGTTCCTTTGAATAAGGTATCTGGAGCACACTCTTGTTTTTTAAACCGTGATTTTTCATTTATGAGTAGTGTTTCGCTTTGATAAGGCTTGGAAAGTATTATTAGGGGAATAAAGAATTGTTATATACCTACGAAACGTAGGAGGAGACTAAAATGTTATACATCACTTTTATTCTGCTCCCTGAAATTATTTGTCTTCTTTTCTTATGAATTTGAATGGAGCTTTTCAGCGCAGAATAAAAAATTTTTAGAATAGAATTTCCAAGAATATGATATATAAATGTTGATGATAAAGGAATAAATCGAAATTGAGTTTTGTTTTCTTAACTATGAATTTTAATTTCTGTAGGATTTTTCAGTGATTAAATCTAGCAGGTATAATTAATTGAATGATGGATGGTCAATTGTCATGTGAATAAATTAGTACACATATATATTTTATAGAGATTTTATGTAGTAATTCCATAATATAGCGAAACATGAAGATCTTGCAATGAATATTTGGCTATTCTACTACAATGAAAACCTTGTGGAAAATCTCGAATTTTTAGCTGTTTAGAATAGAATTTCCAAGAATATGATGAATAAATGTTGATGATAAATGAATAGATGTTTCTATGAATAAATTGAAATTGAGTTTTGTTTTCTTAACTATGAATTTTCATTTCGGCAGGAGTTTTCAGTGATTAGATCTAGCAGGTATGATTAATTGAATGAAGGATGGTCAATTGTCATGTGAATAAATCAGTACACATATATATTTTATAGATATTTTATGTAGTAATTCCAATATAGCGAATCATGAAGACCTTGCAGGGAATTTTTGGCTATTCTACTACAATAAAAACCTTGTGGTAAATTCCCGAATTTTTAGCTATTCTACATCAATGAAGACCTGTTGGTAAATTCTCGAATTCTAAGCAATTCTACTTCAATGAAGACCTGTTGGTAAATTCTCGAATTCTAAGCAATTCTACTTCAATGAAGACCTAGTAGTAAATTCTCGAATTCTAAGCAATTCTACTACAATGAAGAACTTGTGGTAAATTCTCGAATTCTAAGAAATTCTTCTACAAATTCGCATGCATGTAATTGTATTGATATAAAATTTGATATTAGAAGTCAAACTCCGTTTCGCCAGTGCTTGAGCAAGCAAATGCCGTTTTCTGTAGTTTTTGTTTTATAACGTAAACCAACATTATGAGTAATACTGTTCAAACAATAGCCATCGTATAGTTTCAAAATTAGTTGTTAATATTAAAAAAGTAAAGGATGAATTATGTTCATATTGTGCTTTAAGATCTATTTTTTTTTTCAATTTGTCTTTCCATGACAATTAAAAAAGGAAAGAGTAAATTCCAATTGATGTCACAATAGCAATATAAGATTTAATGGCAAGCTATCTATATCTAAAAACAGTTTGTTAACATGATAATTTTAATAGATTGGGCAAACGTGATATGACTGACATGGAGCATGAGTAACACAATAATCATTCAAAATATCCTATAATATAATATGCCCTTCTAGTCTCTAAAGAAGTGAGTTTAAAAAATCTATTTCAAGGTTCAATTATTAAAGACATAAAGCAACCGAAATTGTATAAAAGTTTTTGAAAAGAATTGCATTCAAATTTACTTAATTGATCTGGTAAATTGAATGTTTATGTAAGTTCCGTTTGAAATCAGATGCGTTTCAAACAGAATTTCTATAAAGATTATCGTACGGCAATTTAACGAATAAACGTTCTCGGAAGCCAGAATGTTCGTAAGCTTTCACAAAACTAAGTGTTATATCAATCTCTTGCAATTAAGATGAAAGAGGGGTAGTTCAGAGTGCTTAAGAAGTGCTTTAGAATGTCTGTTACAAAATAAGAATGGATGTTCTAAGTGTTAAGCGATGACCCTCAGATGTCTTACATATTGATTTGAAGTGTAGATTCAAATATAAATTGCAGGCCTAAGCTCCAAACAGATCGTCACCAAAAAAGAAGTTTCCTAGAAGATGCATTGTCGGTCACAAAAAAAGGAAGGAAATAAATGAATAACAAAAAAGGGAAGAATTAAATCGGTGCGTGATATTTGCGGGGATATAATTCGTTAAATTTTGATACGAAATGGTTTCATTAATCTATATTTTGATTATTAATATTTTAAATATATTTGCAGTGTAAGATTGCATAATAGGTGTAGCAGCCTAAAATATACAAGATTTCTCAAAATAACTAATATTATGTTTAAAACAACTGTAATAAACACATTTTTACTCAGCAGAATATATTTAAAATGAACGGAAACTGAAATAGTTTTATTTTATTGTATTATAAATGTGCCATGTTATTTTCTCTAATGACAATTATAGTGCAAGACACAAGTGTAGTTCTTGTCACTCTCTTTTCAATATGTCTACCGTTACTAATTTCAGAGATTTCCAAACATCTATTTTAGATTGTCCAAGTTCCCAGACTAAGGTGGCTCATATGCATTGTTTATTACAAAGCCCATTTGTAAAGGAAAAACTATGTCACTCGGTGTGAATTCCGGTTGCCTTGGAGATATTGGACATCGAAATTCTATCCAGAATGGCCATAAAAGGGAATTACAACAATCGCAAATTAGATAGCACAGGAATTAACAAACTTTCAGATTCTAAAGACGAGAAGAATCAATCCTATTGAAAGACGAAATAAGTTATGTGCTTCTCCATTGCATTCTGCAGAGCTGATATGAACGTAATAACAGGTTTAAAACAGCTGGGGAAACATTAAGGTATTGGCTAGGGCATAGCATTATTCGAGTGTTTTACATAACAAGCCTAATAAAATGAAAATGTTTGAATTTTATTTTAAATGCTTACAATATTGAATCCATTTTGGTAAGTCTTTGTTCAAGAAAAATGTTATCATACTTCTTAAATAACTATGTGCGCCCTTTGAATTGTAAAAACGATAAATAATGCATCAGTATCACTACTTCAGGTGTGGTACAGCTATAGAATGTCAGTGCTAACAAACTGTCTGGATCTATGATCTTAGGGCCCCTATTAGAATTTAGTAGGCATATAGACATGTCACTGCTGTAATTCCATTTTATGGGAATTACAACAATGTCATGTCTATATGTTTTCATGACATCTGTTCCAAGAATAAAAAACACATCTCATTTAATTTTTTTTCCAGTGGCCGCAAGAAATTAATTATACCGGAGAGTTTAAATGATGTTTATCGAATACCATCGATGCTTAGAGAATAGTGTATTTTTTTACAAACTTTCATTTTCTTAACTGTATTCATCATTATTGTGACATTTCTGTCATAGTAACAAATAAATAAACAAACAAAACCATATTACAATTTAGTGTTCAAAATAAAAAGACCAAATGATCAAATACGGTATAAAATATATAATTAATGCGATATTGATAATGTAACATGAGGTTAACTTCCTGTTTTCATAATCAGATGATTGTGCCTTCGATTTACTGCATGTTAAATATGTCGCATAACCTGCTCTAGTTGCTTAGGAATCTTGGAAAAATGTAAGCAGATTCATACATAATGAATATAAACAAAATTATCCTTTGAAAAAAAATGAAAATATTCTCAGAGATGAAAATGTTTCGAATTCATTTAAACTTTTAGACATTAATAACAGATGTAGACGATTGAGGTCTTAACCATACCATGAATGATTGAACTCACGCAGCATGTTGCATGCTATTAAATCATGGTTTATTTGCGATCTTTTGGATTCAGATGACATAAATAGAGACATTAAGCCGTGACAGATTTGACCAATATGAGACCACAGGAACAAAATTGTTTCGGAGCCCCAACTTAAGATAGCAACTTTTTGGCCACGTTTTCTCTGCGATGCCGGTTGAATAGATTTTTGTGGTCTTTCAAGGTTTTAGCACGAAACGAGATCCCTGACTCCTACTCTTAAAACCGGCATTGTTAACATGTCATTATGATGTCACAATAAATTTATGACATTAGATGTGCCTCTTCTAGCATAAATTACATGCATCTAAATCTCATCGAGTCATGCTCTACGTTGAAGCTCTCATATTTAAGCTATGTTTAAATTTTGCGAAACCATCTTAGTTTTAAGGAGTATATTTTATTAAAAATCAGTGCATTTTGTTGAAAATTTTAACATTGTTTGTTTCAATTTTATCATTGAACTTAGTTATCCACATAAATCAACAGATTCAAAGCCTCTATTTCTACTATCCATATTCGCTTCGAAATTGACTCTGTATCACTTTATGTGAAATTAGATTGATTGTTACCAAGAATGGCGTATTTAATGCATGAATGACATGAATTGAATGAATTACATGTCTGATATATTCTTATGCGAAATGAAACGATTTCCACCAAGAGTGTCAAATTACATTCTGTTAATTACAATCATTAATTAGTCTTCTATTGAATTACTTTATACATATCGTATTGCCTCTTCGTGAAACTTAACCGACCTCAAAATTCTAGCTAAATGGGAAGTATCTTGAAATGCGACATAAAACGCAGCTTCCGATTGAGAAGCGCTCGATTTTCGTTTCGTAGAGTTGTGGAAGTTTTCTGGGTTGCCATATTTGGCAAGATATCGCTTAAAAATTTAAACGTTAAATCAGTGGGTTTTAGTTAGATCTTGTGAGAAAATGGAGGTTAAACTTGCTCTTTCTTTTGAGTGATGCATATAAACAGCCTAAAAATAATTATTAAGTTTTCCAATGTTTTGTATTAGAAGTTAATCTCTGGTTTATTTTAGAAATAATTATTGAAAAATTATAATCTTATTTGAAAATAAAGGAGTTTCCTATGCAAGGCTAACAAAATTTTATAACTTTTTTATATAAAGTTTTGTTAATTAAATTATTTAAATAAAAAAAATCTATTCATAAATGAAATAAAGTAATATGTTAAGCAATGGCTGAAAAAATTTGTACAGTTTGTAGACATAGTTTTATTGGCGTAGTATTGAAATATAGACACATTCTAAACTTAAGCGAAAAGAAATTATCAATTGTACAATATTAATGCAATTTTTAAATTTTTATTGACAATTTCTATAAATTACAAATGTGAATTTTTTAGTAATACAGATTCTTTTTCTCGTACGTGAAGCATTAAAGACTCAAGTATAATAAGCATGCTTATTCAAGGTCCCCCATGTTCAAAATCATAAGGGACAACTTCGTTTAAAAAATAAAACAAATATTTTAACACAATGTAAATGATTAATTTTTTGTGAGAAAAAGTAAATTATCAAATTTGTAGGAATATAAATCTATTTTATTTAAATCTTCATTAAAAATGACATCATGTAAAATATTTGGTTTGATATCTTAAACAATATTAAAGATGGTATCACATTTTGAACAAAATCCGAAAATGCGAAATCAGTGGAATTGTCATGTGAATGTTAACCTCATGATAAAATGCCTCAACAAGTTCAATATTTAAATTAAATTTATACAAATGTATCAAATTATGCTCACAACCAGCTATATATTTGTTTATTTGTTCATTTAAATATTCGAATGAGTGATTAAAGTTAAAAATAAAATGTGTAATAACTTATCAAATAAATAAGGTTTGGTTTGTAAGAATGACGTCAAAATTGGAAAATATGTGTTGATATACAATGCATATTCCCCGTTTTCGGATATACACCCATTAACACTTTTGCACGTTATCCAATATGCTTTGATTTCACAAAGATAAAAAGGGAAGGTGAATAGAAACTAAGATAATACTTATTTTTTTAATAAACCGATATTATGCAGCAAATCTTCGCACTTAAACAAAATGGTGCAATTCAGAAAATAAATCAACACCTGCAAAACTTAGCAAAAAAGGAAAACGAGTAACAAAGAACTCCTAAGAAAATATTCTTTTAGCACACTACACATCATCCCTTTGAGAAGTAAAATAATCCGAATGAGCAATTATGGAATTCTGAAAGTAAAGTATATGGTTCTCAGGACTACATGATAAAACTAAACATATAGGGTTGAAGTGTACAAGAAGGAGTAAGCCCACAGTCTTAAAATAATTAACTTTTACAGAAAGTTCGTATATTGCGTATATGTTTAAACGCCCAACAATATCGCATAGCATAACTTTATTTCACACGAATGTACGGAAACAAAAAAAAATTGCAAATGTAATAGAAATATGCAGAAAGACAGTAGTTGCGGATGTTAACAAAACATGCAAAAGCAGGTCGAAAATTCGATTCAGAATTAAATTATTAATTTAAAATAGAATTTCAATCCATTCAATGCCTTTAATTTTCACCCGTCACCTCCTCATCTTTTTGATAATTGTTCAAGAAGGAACTATAGATATTAAATCCTAATAAATATATCGCCGAAATTTCTGTACTTTCAATTTTGTGGCCAAGCGTTAGGCAAAATGAGAGCTTGATGACATGACATCCATTAATTCATCCATCTAGGATGAAAACCAATGTTTGACCAAAATCTCAGTTTTTTTAATGTTTAATCTGAAAGCCAAATCTTTAATTTTATGCCTATGATAATTAGAAAGAAAATTAATGACAGTTTAAAAGAACATAACAACTGAAAATGAATTATCAGTGGCATCGAATAAATTTCAAACTATGAGTGCATTTAATAGTTAATACAGATTATCGCCAGGTTATAACTTCTTCTTTGTTCGACAAAAATTCTATCAAATCTATGTCAATACTTTTTTTCTCTTGTCCTACACCTTCTTCTGGGAAACCTTGAGGCGAAGTTGTTACCGATGGCCAAAGGGTTGTCATTCTAACAGAGAAGAAAGCGTGACATTCTCTGGATAGCACAAGACATGAGGTCAGTTTGAACCACCCATCCCGTGTCTTCCAGTAGATGTCGCCTTCTTATTGATTGAAGGCCCTCACACTTCCAACAGTAGCAACAAAAGAAGACGAGAGAGGTTCTTTCGAGCCAGAATTAATGTCCCCCTAGCAAAGGAAATATAATGAAAAAGAGGGAAAAGGAAGGGAAAAATATATTATTCTATGTCTCTTTCTTCCAAAGCAGTTTGATTTTTTTTTCTTTTTTGGAAATCCTTTGCTTGTGACATTTACAAATTGATTTACTTAGGAAAGAAAAGGCGAGTTATGGAAATATGAGTGACTGTCACTTATCATTTGGATTAATTGATTGGGTCGATACTTCATACCGCTTATATTCTTCAGGCATATTTGTTTGAGAGGGCTCATTGTTTAGATAGATATTCTCAAGGAACTATCAAAAGAATTTATGTTTTGGATATTTTACAAAGACATATAAATACAAATAAAGAATGGACCGGCAGATATTTTGATGGAGCTGCATATATTTTTCTAAAGATGTTTTAACACCGATAATCTTTCCTTATGGACTTAAAATGAATAAATAAGACTTTCTTGTTACATTATTACATCATTTCGAGTATGGGAATATGTTTCCAGACGCTTTTGTAATAAAGTATTATTTTTAAAACAATTAAAAACCTTTATACGATAAAATATCTGCTTGTTTAGTAAATTTGTTCTACTATCAAATATTTATAAATATTTCCTAGTTTTTAGTTTTAATTAAGTAGTAGTTTCGAAAATATCACTTAGTATATTTTCGAAAATATAATGCGTCATTTCTCCATAACATGCGAAAGGTATCATATGGTTGACTAGTTAGAACCTATTCCATTTAGTTCAAATGCGCTTGCATGTAATTTGGTATTATAAGCATTCAGAATTTATCTTCTCTAGGAAAAGATATCAGAATTATCAAGTGACATAGATGATAAAAGACATTTTCCAAATCTCAATTATGATAACAGGTCATGGAAGTCATTATTTTCCAGAATATCGAAATAAATGCCCTTATTATAGAAGTAGTGAAACATAGTTATGGCAAATTGTTGCTGAGATTTCAGAGATTTTTACATTAAATGACAGTATTACTTGTTGAAATACAAGTGACTCAATGTCTTGAAAACCAAATTGTTGATTGCTCCGTTTGCTGACTGCACTCTTCCGTCGTCAAATGACCTTTAAAATCATAACATTCAGACTATTCCTAATCTCATTCTATTTGTATTTTTTAGTGTATTAATAATTGGCGTAGAAACAGTTGTCATATTTTGAAGAAGTGTAACGGCAAAGAAGGATTGCAATTCACATTTTTATGTATATTTTTAAAATTAAGAATGATATGAACCGGTAGTTGTACGATATAGTTACTTGGAAGTTAACTCAAATGAATTAGTCCTATCTGTAGTCGTTTATCAGTAGTAAAATAAGTTCAGATATTTTTCCAAAGTTGTAAGGTACTAAAATAAGGAGTTTATTTTACAGATAAGGAAATAATTATTTTACTATCAGTAATGTATCTATTTATAAATAAATTATATATACATTTTTCGTTTATTATCAAGTAAAATAAGTAATTTTATTATGTATATTACACAACTGCATAAATACTAAAGTCTCAGAATTCTATGAAACATACCATTACGTAGAATTATTTTATCCCAAATCTGATCTGTATATAGATCATGTTATGTTGAATTTAGATCATGTCTAGATCTCCACTTAAGAAAACTCGTAATTACAGTCCAAGAGTTTCTTCTCCAAAATCAAAATCTTTTTTAACTATAAAAATATTTTAATTTTTTCTGCATTCATTCCTTTTCACGGTACGCTCAGACAAAGGAGCTATTTTCTTTGATGTATATCAAAGCTAACAATATAAGAAACTTCTAATAATAAAATAATTCTTTTTCTATGAGAAAAATACTAAGATAAATGAAGAAAAGTTATTGCTTTAGACAAGACAACTAATTTAGTATTACTCTAAAAAAATACTGAGATTTTTCAAAGTATTTTTCTAAAAGAAAAAAAAAAAAACATTTCTTTTATTCATTTTTTTTGGGTGGGAACGATATAGTAGTGCCTGATTTTTTTTCATTCTTAATTCAAATTTAAACTTTTGGAATTCTTCAATGAACTCGAAAGTGTTTTCTTTCCTGATAGTTTGTAATGGTTAATATGTTAGAAAAACATTTCTCAAAGTTTCGTTTTGCCCAGCCCCAAATCTACTTTAAACACTTCAAATTCAACCGGAAGTAAGTTCTTTGCCCTCCAAAAAGTGTCGGAATAATTGAAAACTTAACTATGAAATTTCTTTCTCCTAAAAAATGGAAAAATAAGGAAAAAAAGAAGGGAGAAATTGTCGAGTTACATTTTCTGAAGAGACGCATTGTCAACAATTATGAGATCTGAATAGAACTACTAGTAAAAAAGAATCCATTTCCCCATTAAAAAGTTTTTTTTATACATATTTCTTTACATTGAACTTATTTATAATATGAGAGAACAATAAAATATTTTCTTTCACAAACTAAGAAGATGAAAATTTGTTTCTAGAGCGTTAATGAAAATGTGCATCTGTTTGTCTTAAGAAATTTCTCATGATTGTTTTCTCATTATTTAAGAACATTAGTATAGTATTGGTATTTTATTAAATGTGATTTTCTATAATATAAGAACTATTTGTAGTAAATTTGTAGAACATTTGTAGCAACAAAGATCATTATCTTTGTTGCTACAAATATTTCATGCAGGATATTTCTTTTGTTCTTGCAGATAAAATTATGAAGACATGGCTCATTTCTTCATTAGGTTTATGTTTAAGGTGTACTTTTAATATATATTTTTTTAAATTTTGTTGAACTTAGAACTGAGGTTTAACTTCATAAGTAAGCACATTTTTTAAAGTGCTTTCATTTTCATAGATCGTTTCTTTGTATAATATAATTGGTCGTATAAAAAAACATTTTCTTCTTATCATTTGCTCTGCTTTTCCTCTCAAGTTTCTGATCACTCACACTCCACATGAACGTCTACTTTTCAATGGAAATATGCTGCCATCTGGGGTTAGGAAGGGGAACTAATCCTAACAACGATGAGAAAAAATATATTAACAGATATGAATTCAAGTTAATATTGCACTGCAATCCAATTCTGAACTATATTTAAAATTTCAAGCCTCTAGCTCATCAGGAAAATAGATTAAAATTAATTGCGAAATTTGCACCTAGCAGACAAACAAGGAATTACATAGAAAAAGAAAGCTTTTAAATTTGTGATAAAATAACCATCATGTATAAATCGTTTAAACTAATAAGACTTTTTACAACCAAACAAATGTACAAACTGAGAGAATGCAATGAGTTAAAAATTTTGAAAATTTCATATGAACAATGAATGCATAAAAAATAGTTCAAAATGAGAAACGAAATGAACAGGAAGAACAGAAAGAAAATACTAATGGGACAAAGGGCAATGCTTAAAATAGAAATCAGGAAATGCCCTCATCTTGCTCATAATGTATCACTCTTTTGCTAAGTAAAATCATCAATTCTTGAAATGAACAGTGCATTAATTGTTACACCATAATGAATGGTAAACTGACTGTCATTCGTGTTAAAAACATATTAATGTAGTTTATAAGTTCATTTGTTGATACCAATAAATGCAATATTATTTATTTTTAACAGCTCATCAGCTTCAAAAATTTCGGATTATAAATCAAGTAACAGTTTAGAGAATTTCCATTTGATATAATCGTGTAGTTTATTATAGTAAAATTTTGCAAAGTGCACAAATTTGAAAAATTTTACTACAATAAATTAAATTATTATCTGCAATCATTATAATGAAAAAAACTTGTTTTAGATATATAACGCAATTTATTATAGTAAAATGTTGCAAAGTGCCTAAATCTGAAAGCATTTTTTACATATAAATAGCATTCGAGTTTTTATTTCTTTGAAAATTTTATGTAATTTATTACATTATTTAATATTTAGATTTCCTTTTATTGAAGCTAATTGGGTAAAAATCGACAAAAAATTCTTTTGTTTTACGGGTTTAATTTTTTGGAGGACAGAATTAATGTGCAATTGTAAATGGAAATGTAATTGCGCCAATCATTTAGTATTTCAATATGAGTTATATCACTGTGTGCTATGACATGAAATCGCTTATCGATTTTCAAAGCACAAATGGATTCTAAAATTAAGCCAGAGTGCTATGTTATCTGTTCATGAATTCAGTTTAACAGATTAAGTGAGAAATTGTCTCGAGCTCTAAAGTTGCATCAGAAAAATAGATGCTTCATATGTGCAAACTAAACATGTTTGAATGGATTTTAGGATGAATTGAAAATAAATTTATAAGCTTTATTTCTTCGAGGACGAATTATTTTTAATTTTACAATTTTATTTATTTTCATTTTACATTTCCTCTTCTTTGATAGACAAACAAGAATTTAAAAAAATATATCGCCAAGAGTTCGACACAAATTACCAGAAACATTGAGTTATTTTCTTTTTAGTTCTTAGAGTTCCTATTAACTTTTATAATAGAAATATGTTGTTGGGAACAGCGGGAGTTACTTCAACAACCGAAATTAATTAAATTAAATTATATTTTTTTACTGTACTTCATAAATTTCCTCAACTTTTGTTCTTATTTAATTAGTGGAATATAAGTTTAAAGCTCCTTTATTTTGATGCTCAAAGACTATTAAATTGGGAAATACGAATGGTAAAAAATAAACATATGATTATTTTTTTTAAGTTTGTGGAATTCTTCTTATATACAAGAAATTGCTTCAAAAAGGAATGATTTTTCTTCATTAATTTTCCTTGAATGTTAAGTTTTTATTTGATTTTTCTAGTAATTAAATTTGAGATGGCGGCATTACGATAAAAAATATTCCATTTTGATTTATAACACATTTGCATTTTTGTTAATGACAATAATAGAAGAAAAATAATTTAATCGTAAAGCAAAATTCATTTTTTTTCGATATTTTTTTTTCTAATTTCAAAATATATCATAATGAATTCAAATTACTTCAGGCTACACTGAATTAATTTAGATTATATTTTTGAATTCTTCAAATTAGAATAAATAAAAGAGAATTTAAATTAACGATTTCTTGGAGCTATAAAATAAGTAAATTTAATTACCGTTTTTATTTGGAAAATAACTTTTTATACTTTTGGTAGTAGAATAACTATCTTCTTTTCTTTTCAATGACTTCTGTTATTTCAAAAAACAAGAAATCGGATATAGCCTAAGGGCATATTGCAAATGATTATCATCAATGGTATGGTAATTTTCTTGGAAAAACAGAGTTAATTTAGTGTTGAATGCAAAACACTTTTTTTATCGAAAACTAGAAAAAAGTCAGCATGTCTCAGTTTTTTTAAAGAAAGCCTAGGAAAAGAAGAGAAATAGAACTATATAATATATACTACAAACGATTATTTCATTGCTAGAATATTATCGAATTATTGCTAGAATATTATCGAATTATTGCTAGAATATATTTAAAATAATTACAAACTCAAAACTCAAAAAATTTCTTCCATTTCAGTTTATTAAAAACTGCATTTTGCTCACTTATTAGACTTAAAAATCATTTCAACATTTTGGTAAAATTGAAAAGTAAAATTGAATTGAATTGGTAAAATTAAATCAATTTTTTTTAAAAAAATTGAAAGATTTCTAAAACGTTTTTTCTAGAGCGTGATTTTCAAATCCTAATTTTGACTAATCTCAACAATTTATGTTGCCAGTTAGTAACTTAAATATAAAGGAATCCACCTTTGTTTTCCACTTGCCAAGAGAAATTTTATCATAACGCAGGGGTTCCTTTACAGGGAATGTTTAAAAATAAATTGATAGCCTTTCACTTTTTAAACATTTAATATTTAAAATTTCAATATTAATGATAAGTTCCTTATTTCATGAGATTAAAATGAAAAATTTCATATTTTAAAAGGCATTCATTGTTTTGAAGCGTTTTATTTCCCCCTTGAAATCGAATTAAAAAATTATAATACAATTTATTTTTATTCTTCTGCAATGATATTTCAACTCTTTAAAAATCAAATAACGTTTTGAATTAATTATTAATTCAAATCTTATCTTATCTTACTAGTTCATATCTCTAAATAATATTTAAAAGAACATTGAAATTTCTGCTTTTCAATTGTGAAATAATAATTATTTTCTTCATTTTACCCTACTGTGTGCGAAAAATAAAGTCTATCTAATCGAGAGTGTAATATAGCTGAATCAACACTTGAAAGTATCGAAAGTACTCTTTCAGAGATCAATGGCTGAACAAACGTTTCCCTCTTCCAAGACAGAGAGTTGTTCGATCTTATATAAAAGAATAACAGACCAGACGGAGCATTTTCCTTGATGAATTCTTTGGGAATATTATTTGTAGCAATGAAGATGTTGGTTAGAATTTCCCGCTGTTATTTTTAGTTCTTGACCTGTAAGATTTACCAAAATATACGACAACTTAAAAGACAGATAAGTCATGAGTCACATGAAAGCTAAAATTTTAGTAGCAATCATATATAAAAAAGATGAGAAAATTTATGCAACAATGATAAAACAAATGCAATGTTTTTAGTAAATAGCATTAAATAAAGCTATTTTTTTCTTGAAGTTCGTTTATTTAAAAATATATTGATAAAATTATTAAAATTATATGGAGCAAAAACAGGAAAAATAGAGACCTTTCATTTGATACAAAATAACTAGAGACACTAAATATAACTAACTGGATGGTCTCCCCCAAACTTTCTTGTATGGTCTCTAATAAAAAATGCTATGCCAGAGAGCATCTTGAATGGCATTGGCTTACAATAATTATAAAATATTTCCCTTTGGCATGAATTTAACGTTTTTATTGAATCTATCGTACCACACTTGGCGACTTATTTGGCGTTTAATGTCCGGCACGCAGTAAATAAAAAGCAAGAATCGAATTTGTATTTTAAAATCATTTTTTCCAATCGACAGAAGCAGAAATTTGTTAAAAATCTACACTTGTAGTCACAAAATAACATACCCAATTTAATATATTTAAAATATTGCGTTTTTGGGTTATCGCGTTTATATGTTTCTGCACGTACAAACTGACAGATGGTCACCCTGTCACAGGATTTGGCTCAAAACTTGACATATGTCTATACTATAGAGTATAAGTGTGTGTGTGTGTGCCGCATTTCAACCATCCAGCTATTTTCGTTTTTAGTTATTACGTTAACTTATATTCGAACAGCCGGACACACAGACTTCTTTTCTGAAAGAAATTTGCTCAAAATTTGATAGAACTCTACAAATTTCATTGTAAAGACCGTATCCCAAATTTCTTGTATTTAGCTCAAAGCTTTTTTGAGTTATCTTTGCCACAGATAGACAGAACGTAAATTTTCCAAAAATGTGTTTTTCGAACTCAAAGAGATCTGAAACGGGGAGATTCGTCAAAATTTCGAGTTCGAATTTTTATTTATTTATTTATTATTATTATTTGACGATTAGAATGCGTTCCCTATACTGCGTATATGAAAAAGCAAAAAAAGATACATTTATTGAATCACATAGAAAATAAAAACAAAAACTGGTAACAAACTTTAAATTACTGGAGATAATCTTTTAACCTCTATGTTGAAATATGCTTTTCCAATATTTGAGCCTTAAATGATTTATTGTAAGCACTGATTACAGACAACAAAATTGGCAGCATACATTCCCGCCAATGGCGAATACCAAAGTTCTGTTTCGATTTCATTATGTTTCGATACAATATGTCCAACGAACCATACTGAAGTCACACCACCGCACCAATAAGCTTTTGTCACTAATTTTAAGATAAATTGAATCAATTTTCTATCCAGAGGGGTGCACCGAAGTCGATAAATCCCATCTAAACCATCTGGCAACACCGCAAAGAGTTGCGAGTTTTAGTAAAGGGTAATTCCGAAAAGCAATTTTTCTCTGCCAACTGTTGGCGGAATGTTAATTGAATTTTTGTCACCGCTTCCTGTGGCGAGCCATTTAAAACTCTCCAGTTTGCGCCAAACATGTGGGACTTTTGGATTGCTGTTTTTATTTTCAGAGGAGGCTAAGGAGTCTGTGAGATTTGCATAATACAGCATGCAAAATTAATTTACTTTCACCGTGAAGCTGGCTAATGTGATTAATGGATGGAAATAATTTAAGTGGTTACTGTTATTTTGGAGGGGTAGGATTAATTTTAAATATATAGAATATCTTGAGAAATTATTAAGGATAATTTAATTGCAAAACACTTCAGGAATATTGAAGTGGTTTTATATAATCAGGTATAAATTTGTGAATTAAATTAAAAGAAGATTATACATGGAAGACAAAGTAATGTTTATTTTTCAAGATTGCAGTAATATCCCTTACAGAGTTGCAGACGAAAGAAATCTAAACCACAAACCAATTAAATAAAAACATGCTTAAACACCTCGCACAAAAAAATTAGAAAATTTCCTTTAAATGGTAAAAATAGAAAATAAATTACATAAAAATAATTCTTCTTTATCATCATTCCTAAAACCTTTATCACCATTTAGCTCCATACCATGACAGAGTAGAAGATAAAATTTTTCTTTAGATCTGAAAAGAAAATACAAAAAATCGTCTTCAAAATAATCAATTTAAAATAAATGAAGAAAGTTAATTCGATCTTTCTTGTTTTAAATTAGAGAAAAAAATGCAGTTATTTTGGCAAAAGTCTGAAAAAAAATTATAATAATAATATCGAATGTAGCATTTTATTTTTAATTCTTACAATTTTTTTCAATAAAATGTGTTTAAAAATGTTCTTAAAATTCAGAAAATTATTTTATATACACACTTTAGAACAAACATCGTCGGCGTCCTGGTATAGGAGTAGCACGTCTTTTCCGTTATTAGGGCGTCCTGGGTTCGAGTCCCGGTTCGGGCATAGTTGTTCTTCATCTGTTCTATCTGTGAGATGTGTGAATGTGCCCCCCACCTCTGTCAAAAGGGGTTGTGCAATCGATTGTGATGCATGAGTAGCTAAGACGTGCTTTTGGCCCTAGTTGGCGCTTTGAAAAATAAGAGACGCTGGCTTCGTTTGCTAGCTTGACCATGGAACGTGTCATTAGAAACAGCAACAAACTTCATCAAAACAATCATCATTCATTAAAAATGATGATCGCCATCATGACAAACTTTATCAGACGAATAGTAATCACCATCGAAACAAATAATCACTTTCATCATGACAAACTTCATAAGACAAATAGTGATCATCATCGTGGTCGTTTTTTCTCATGTCCAATTATATATTTATTATCTATCTTATGATGACCATCAGAAATGGATTTATTATTATATGCGAACATTAAATAGCAGAAATATTCCACACAAAATTAACAATTCAAAAGTTGAGATGCATTGAATCACTATTACTATTAAATGTAAGTCAAATTTCGCCGTTGTAAATGCGATAGATAATTTGATAATTCTTTTCATGAATATAGATTCTGTTGTATTCATTTTTTAACCTTCCATGTATTTCCATTCAGATAAAGAAAGAAAAAAAGAGAGAAAAAAAAACACATATTATTTTATGAATAACGGGGGTACTATGACCCCTCCACTTTTAAAATTAAAACAGATAATAATAAAAAAAATCAACCATCGAATTATTTCTAAGCCAGAAACTTTTAAAGCTATAAAAGGAACTTCTAGAGGAGATGCTAGTTTCCGTCCACATTCTGAGTGAGACATCAACTCATTAAATGCACCAAAACTGTGTTTTTTCCCTAACTAAAGATATATAGCACCTCTGGCTACCGTATCTCGCTTTTGCTCAACAAACAGTGACAGAGCTTAACCATATTTATGTTACTTCCGCGTATTGCCTGCAGGAATGCTTTACCCAGACCGTGCTTCTCAGAGTTATACCAATAATGGCACTGTCTGTTTACCTTTTTTTGCCCGGCCAACTTCTTCAGTAGAGCTTGGTTATCAATCTTGGGCGCTATATACCAAATGCGTTTCTCTCTCTCTCTCCCGCTACTGTTGGGTTTTTTTATGTTTTTTTTCCCCTTTCACCTTACTTCTGGTGCTCCTTTTTTATGTTTTTTTCCCTTTAGTCCTCAGCATTTTTTTTTCTTATCTGTTTTCGATCTTTTGATCGATCATGAGAATAATGTGATGCTTCCAAATGTTTATAAAGGCGAAAAAAAGATGCATTTTCGTGAGTTTTTTTCCCCTCTTCTAGAATGCTTTTTTTTTTTTTAAGTTTATTTCGTAAAACGGTTCATATCATTCTTTTTGATTTTTTTGATTTTTGGTCAGACTGAAATTAGATTTAACAGAGAATAGACAGAAAGTTGAGCAAGGAAACAAATGTCGGATTGTTCCGTATTTTGCATGAAGTTTTTTTTTCCTTTGCAACCGTAACATTCAAACTTATTTATTGCTCACATATACTTTCTCAACTTCAATTTACGTGCTCACCATTTTAATGCAGATATATTTAGGCTGTCAGATTATATTCATATTAAGAGTTGCGAATATAATAGGACATTTAAGCAAACAAAAATTACGGATAGAACCGAGTAAAAAAATAATTGACGTCAACAGACATAACAATGATCTGACAAATGAACGGATGAAAGCCAGGCAGACTAATAGAAGAAAGACAAATATATATTTTTTCTGTATATTTGCTATTTAAAATTTGTTACTGGCAGAATGCGACGGCTGATGCAATCAAGATATAAAATGGTCTTCCCACTTTAACGTGTTTAATTTTAAGGGTTTTTATTTATTTATTTATCTTTTGTTTTAAGTAAGGCCGGGATAACCTGGTTGGTAGAGAGTCGGATTCGCGTCCCTTATGTTGCGAGTTCGAACCCCGCGGGCCAAAGATTCCCCGCGTGCTTGGTGGCTGACGCGCGTTAAATCTGTCGTGGTCCCAAAGTCCTCCATGTCGAGAGTAATACCCTTTGGGGGTACTGGATCAGGGGTGATCATTTTCTAATCCAGGTCTAAATTACGATCTGTGGTTGAATAAATGAAGTCGGCGCCGTAAAAAGGGTTGTGACGTGTGTGTAGCTAAGTCGTTCTCTTGGCCCTAGATGGCGCTACTATAGAAACAAGAGGCGCTCCTCTTCAGGCTTAAATCGGATGTCTCCGGACAGCGGGCCTGCTCATGGAAAATTCCATAAGAAACAACAAAAATTTTTAAGTTGGGAAACTGTGCTGAGAAATTCATTCACTGAAATGTAAAGAAAATAGGCCAAGTCAATGAAAAGTTGCCATCAGACAAAAGCCAGATAAGTATTATTTCTTTAAGTTGCCTGAAGTAAAATCATATGGGCCTATTATAGTCACAATGTTTAATACAAATGTCACATTTAAATGTCACATGTAATAAAAGGTTTAGATTTGACAATACTTGTAAACTAATCGTCTGAAAATTCGTCTGCTGAAATATATAGGGATGGAGGCAATGCAAACAAGATTTGGAAGAAAAAAATAGACCCCTAGAGTTGGATTGAGTAATCAGATTCATTGCCAAAGAAGGATAGATAGACATTCTTTCCGCAAATTACATATTGTAAATTTCGCTACATGCAGGATACAAAGGCTATTCTTTCCAATTGGCATGCTAATATTTTTAGACAGGAATATTTAACGTAAATTCTCCATTGCTAATTCATTCACTGTTATATAATGGGAAGACTCTGTTCCTATAGAGAGTTGCCAGCAGACAGACAAATGTTCAGTTGAATAATAAAAGAAATAGAATTTCTTTCGGTAAAATATGCAATATAAAATTCCTTATGCGCATAATGCGACACAAAATTGCAATAGCATTCAAATCAGACGAATTAAGCATAAAATATTATTATAGTGGTGCAGCTTTTTGGTAGAAGTTCAAAAGTATAACTTTCGCATTTTTGTATGCGACGTTTAAATAAATAATTGCAATCATTAAAAAATGATCTCGATCTTTTGACGAATACCTGCAATTAATAATTTCCTGGGAAAGAAAAACATATTTTTAGTATGCCTGTCTATCTATAAACACTATAACTCAAAAACACTTTGGTTATTTCATCAACTACGAACTCGATATCCCCCAAACGCAAAGAGTTGATTAAATACATATTGGCACACATATTTTCCATCTAATATGTGAATTCTTATCACATTTTGAACCAAATCTATAAAAGATAGATCTCTGTTGGAAACAGAGTGGTTTGAATCAATTGAATTCGTTGTTTTACATTGTGACTACAACTGTTATTCCCCATCAAATATTGGTTTCATTCCATGGACAAAAAGGCGTTCCAAACGTACATTCGCATGATAAATTCAGTAAAGTTGTCAGATTCACGCCAAATATCTATATTTCGTTACTATAGATTGTTAATTCCGTGCTGGGCATATACTACCTAATCCAGGGTTCAAAAGTTTATACAGGGATAGGAGGATATGAGCTTCATTGGAAAGTATGCAAGAAAGTTTTGAGAAAATAATATACTATTCTTCTAAGTATACTAAGTATACTATAAAAATATACTAAGTAGATTTTTATTTCCAACGAATGAGAAAGACAAAATAATATACTATTCTTCACAAGATTAAGAAAAGTTCAACGATTTATTCTATGTATTTGGATAATCTCGATAAAAAGACACTATCGTTTGTTTGGAAGGACATGGTGATGCCACAGAAAAAGTCATTTTGTGTGCTGCAGTTTGGAAAGAATGGTTCAATTGTTGCCTTGTGGTATGAATTTATTTTCAGTTTAACAACCTCGTCATAATCAGATTTATAGTTGGTACAAAATAATTTTAGAACACAGATGCATATGCAAAGGAAAAAGCACTGGTCATTCTCATACGACACATTAAAATGTTAAGTGTATCGAATGTAAATATTTAGTATATCAGAGGAAATCTAGAAGGAGAAAACGCAGAAAGCTTGCAATTTCACAACCAAATATTTTACATGTGCTTAAAACATATGACTGCGAATCCTCAATCACAGAGAAAGAATTGTTGCAGCAATAAGTTCAGGAGCCAGGGACTTCAAATGTAGCTTCCGATTCGACTTTCCGATTGCTTTATAAATGGAACTCACTCATATTGCATGCATTGAAAAGAAACTTAACGTTTATTTATCTGTTGCCATTCATTAGGAATGAACATTTTAAATCTACCGCTTTTTTTAATAACAATGTATTTCGAATGTGAATTAAATTCTGGATTAAAATAGAGCATTTAAACAAAAATATGAAGCGGTTTCTAAAGTGTAATAACATTAGTAAATTACTTACCAATGCAGTTGTAAAATTTTAATTAAAATACTATCATCTATTAACATTTAGGATACCATATTTTCTTACTTTCGATACTACTTCAGGAACTGCAAATTGTGAAAAATACAAAGTTAAATTAAATTTAGGGATAAGGATAAAATAAAGTAATGTAGGTGGTTATTCAAAGAAGGCAAAGTCTTCTTTGCATACAGAGTTATTTTCATGTCCAGTTACTTTTTATTTAAAAAAAAAAATGTTCATGAATTATATGAGCTGTAGCTTTCGTAAACTTATTTCTTTCACACAGAAATAAAATAATCTAAAAATATTGCATTTTAACTCTATAAATTTCATTCGGCAATGCCTTTTCAAAACTTACTTTCTTTTCTGTTATTTATTTATTTATATTGATAATAGGCTTGATTTGATAGAAGAATATTATGATAAATAAACCTGCATTCTGAACATTCTTACGTATCTTCATATTACTATGCCTCAAATATTGAAAAAAATATGCTGAAAATAGTATTTCAAAATGTTTGATTGCAGAATATTAAAAAACATTATTATTATACATGCTAGAGATATAATTCACATAATTTTGAAAATGATACAAAACATATGTGCGAAATTTTTCCCTTCCTCAGCAAGTTCTCAACGTATTTATTGATATAAATGATCAGAAATGCTTATTTTGCGAATCATGAAGCGAAAATAATTTAAAATCGCTGAGTCGACGATTTGGCAGTATGGATCATGAGAATAAAACCGTATCTGATTAAAACGGATACAACTGAGAGTTCCTTCTTTGTTGATTTATTTTTATATACATTGCCAGTTTAAAAACGGAAACATATATTTTTTTAGAGAAATGGTTCCGAGTAAAAAAGTACTTTTATGATGTCGGCATGTGAAAGTTTTTGAACAGTTTGCAGAAAAGTTTTTTTCGTAGAAAAGATTCAGATTTGTCTTCATAAAGATATTATAATTAGATTTGTCTTCATAAAATGCTTTTTACCTTCCTACTGCTTAAAAATACTAAATGATAAATGAAATTTTGTTCAAGGATGTCAATTATTTCTTGATTGGATGATTGAATAAAGAATTTCTTTTATGATGCAATTTAAATTTCGTTTACTTTTAAATTAAATGATTTCTAAATTTATTTCTGAGGAAATGAAAATAAACAACTCCCAACCAATGCAAAATTTCAGACAAATTTCAATGTTAATTAATAAACATAAATTTTTGGATATTAAAATGTCTTTTTATCGCATCCATTCAAATAAAGTTAATAACATGTGAATTTTACCTTAGTTGAGCTGGCGTCCTGGCATAGGGGTAGCTCGTCTTCCCCGTGATCTGGGCGTCCCGGTTTGGGCATGGTTGTTCTTCTGTTGTTCTATCTGTGAGATGTGTGAATGTGCCCTCCTGTAAAAGGGGGTTGTGCAAGCGAATGAATGATGCATGAGTGGAAAAGTCGTACTCTTGGCCCTAGTTGGCGCTGCTATAAAAAATAAGAGACGTCCCCCTCAGGCTTAAATCGCTGTCTTCGTAACAGCGGGCTTGTCAGTGGCAAGTGCCATAAGAAACAAACAAACAAACTTTAGTTGAAACACCATGGTACCTGTTTTAAAATGTTCGATAAAATGTTTGTTTGAATTTAAATGAATATAGCGAGTTATAATAATGACGTTTGAAGCAAAAAAAAAATTTATATATATTTTTATAATATCGAATACAATATTTAATGGTTGAATCACATAAGTTTCAAAAATTTTGTAGGCGTAATGACTGTGAAATGAAGTTTAAATTCATTGATATATTAAATTTATTAAAAACTTAATGGTTTTTCTAAGTGCTTGTATTCATTTTTGAAAGAACCATACGTCTGATTCACCAAGAATAACTGCTTACAAAACATATCACAATTTCTTTTTGGATATCTATTACATTAAACCTAAGAAATTGAATTCCCTGCTGCAAACCCAACCTATTTGCAGTCAAGATATTTTTTTAGTGTTCATCACTTTCTAAAACCTCCCAAGAGCTCTGTCCTCAGCCAACCCACAATAAAATAAGGAACACAGTCTCTGGGGCCTTACCTTCTACCATTACATTTATATTTGTGCTTTTATCTGCTGAAGTGATAGCCCCTATTTCTTCCAACAACTGCTAGCCGTGATCGATTTGTAAGAAAGTAATATAGGAAAGTTTTTTCTCTAAAGGGAGCAATGAATGGTGGTGTGTGAAAAAATGAGTGTCCTGTGTCCTGCAATGGGCAGGACATAAGATTGCTCTTGAGATGCTTCCTTTTCATCGCATGGAAAGGGAGCAAACTAAATCGATATTCTATCCCACATATTTCATTTTCCCATTTCGTGAGCTATAGGAATATATTTTTTCCAGTTATCGGCATTTCTGTGGAATATATTCTTAAAGTATATATTCCACAGAAGTAGTGAATCTGAATTTCGGTGCGAGTAGTGAATTTGAAAACACCGACAATGCAGCAAGCTTTTCTTAAAACATACGATTTGTTGTTTGTATGAAAAACTCAGAAACAGCGTTTTCGTATAAAAAACAAAAAATTCAAACGCTTTCAAAATATATCTACTAAACAAGGCGACTTTATTCCTTGGTTGAGTATATTAATGTGTTTTTACTACAAGGCTGTAGAAGAGAAGAATTAAATTTAATCATTTAAAAAATAATTTAATTCTTTATTTTTTTCAATTTGTAGCGTTTTATTAAAACACAGAATTTTGTGTAAAGAAAATATTTAAAATTGCTTTATTGGTAGAAGTCAAAAGAGTTAATTATGAATAACTTTTAGATGGGGGGATTTTTTTTTCAATGAATTATGTGTTCCAGCTTTTGATTGGACATTTACTTGTGGGACAACTTATCGATTAAGAGATACTAATAATTGCAAAGATCAAATTACGAACTGACATTCAAGCTCAACTCATATAGAAGAATGCAATAAATACATTTATGAAAAGATTTGAGAAAAATACAGTTTATACAAATAAAACTGATTTAGAATTGAATGCGAGTTGTAAAACTATGAAAGTTATGAATGAAATATATATAGTAAAAGAAAAGTTCAACATGTGGCTGCCGCACTAATAATAAAAAAAGTTAATAAATGCAAGAAGTTTCAGAGCCAGCATGATAATAAAAACATTAGCAAAATAACATTTTTCGAAGAAAGCTTACTTTTTACTGAAGGGCATTACTGCGCAAAATTGATATCATATATTTAGCAAGCTTCAAACATGTGCCTGAACTGTTAAAAATCTTTCAAAAACCTATATTAGTGTAAAGGCCCTAATTGAGTTTACTTGCTTGAAAAGCCCTCTACAAAGGATTAAAAATTTAGAATAATAGTGATAATAAACAATTTAATAATACCTTCTTAAGCTTAGTAAAGTAATAGAAACCTGTAAAAACTACCAAAAGGACAAGAGACCAAAAAATACAAATATTTTATATAAAATACATGTATATAAATAAAATTACATAATCAGAAGTGTTTGTAAGTATCCTTATAAAAATGAATTCACAATAAATATAAGAAAGACAACTACTAAATATTAATTAAAAATTAAATATAAATAAGAATAAAATTCCTCTGCAATTAGTATAAAATTCCCAACAACTGTGTTATCTTCACGATAATGGTCGGCAATCAGAATATCGAACAACATCGTATTGATATCATATAATTTTGTCCATCAATCGAGAAAATCCTGTAATGTTTTGGTGGATGAATGAATAAATTTAAATATGAATTTAAAATATGAATAAAATGCCTTTGAAATTCATAGATAAAGAGTAAAAAAAAAAAAAAAAAAATTCTGGAATTACATCCAGACGAGGTTACATCCAAAAAAGAATTCGGTATTTCAGTAAAATGCAGACAATTATTCCAAACTGTTGTTGTTGTTTCTGATGGCACTTGCCATGGACAAATCCGGTGATTTCGAATTCAGCGATTTTAAGCCGGAAGAGAGCGGCTCTTGTTTTTAGTAGCACCAACTAGGGCCAAGAGTACGATTTTGCTACAAACGCATCACATTCGCTTGCACAGCTCCTTTTTACAGGGGGGAACATTCACACATCTCACAGATTGAACAGATAAAAAACAACCATGCCCGAACCGGGACTCGAAGCCAGGACGCCCCGATCACGGGGAAGACGCGCTACCCCCACGCCAGGACGCCGGCATTCAAAACTGTACCAAGCAAAATTGTTTCTATTTCATTGGTAGAGTTATATCAAGAAAGAAAATTGGTCGTTTACTTTCACAGATCTAATCCTATTGAATATACCATCTTGGATATTTTAGAAGTTTATGAAAATAGCAAACATTACAAAAGATTAGATTCGCTTAAAACTTCTATACTGCATAAATATGAAAAAAAAAAAAAACTCTTAAAAATATTAATGGCCCAGTTGGACAATGGCTTAAGAAATTATTCTTGGCCATTGATAAGGATTCGAATAAAATTCTTGGCTATTGATAAAGATTAATAAAATTATAAGGATTAGAAAAGATTTTTATTTGTGATGCTCATCATAATGGTGCACTTCTCATTTGCTGTTTTATAACTGCAAAATGAGATGTCTCAATATTTGTAACAATATTTAGTTTTATTCACGTTGTTAATAAAACTATCATCTTCCAGCAAGCAGAATGAATGATGTTGATGAAGCTATGTACTGATTCTAGAAAAATATTGCATCTTAAAATATTATTGATATTATTAGCACAAGATTCTGTACGATACCTATACGATGTGTAGATAATCTATACTAGATGATACCATGACTATAATACTAGATAATATCATGAAAATACTATAACAATTTTATATGGAATTTTCGGATAATCGGCAACTATTCAGTGCCAGTGCTTTATTATGTAAATACGCATGCTTTCCAATAAGCAAATGAGCAAAACAAAACCAAAAATTCTTCTTTTTTATGTGACTGGATATTTAATTTGTGGCAGATTTGCGATAAGCGAGGATAGAACCTGAGACCTTGGGGTTCGCTGCCGAGTAACAAGACCACAATACAAAAGCTGTTGCTCGCGTTTTGTAGCTGTCAACTGGCTTATAAGCTTTCACCACAAATTGTATGACGCTCACATTCTATGTAACGTAAAATATTGTTACGAACCTGTGATGCGGCTTCCCAGCATAGATGGTTCCATAGGAGGTCCCAGATCTTGGCGACCATTTGGCGACGAATTTGGTGACTTTGGCGCAAAAATAGATTATACCCGAAACATCTAGAATGTTCCCGATCCGTCCAGTAGGAACCGAGTTACGCCTCGAACGTTCCTGATTGGTTGAGAGGCTTCTAGCCCCGCCTCCTGAGACCTATAAAAGTAAGCAGCCGCAGCTGCCGAGCAGTCGTGAACCAGATCGGAGAGTCGTAGTCGAAAACGACAGAGTGAAGAACAGGTCTTCCAGGGACTAACGGAGCAGCGACGGAGTCGAGCTGCTGTTGTGTGCTGCCGTGTATGCTGCTGTGTATGCTGCACGTCTCGGCTGAAGATAATCGTCTTCTGTGCTGTATATAGTTGTCGTCTTTGTGCTGTCCTGTGTGTCTTCGTTTAAATAAACGTCGTTGTTTTATTTTCTACTGCCGCCTGATGATTGAGCGTTCTTCACACGATATAACTTAAACTTTCCAAACGAACCTCGGAAATTTCGTAACAATATTATATACACATTTTCAAAAGAATAGTATTGAGCAATCCTTTCTGTAAAAACTAGTTTATTGTGTTAATAGTCAATGAATGATATTGTTTTGTTGTGGTAGTTAACTGTTGTGGTAGTCTCATTTTTTCTTTGGAAACGAATATTGTGTTTAAGCTGTTTTCTTATAATTAACAAAAACTGCTAAATATATTAGAATGCATTATAATGATACTTCCTATTTATTTCATTTGCAATCAAATATATTTCATGAAATATTGAAAACAATCGTTAATTTATGACAGAAACTGAAATCAATCCTTTGAAAATCATCAAATTAATAAAATCCTAACAATCGAGAGGTCCGTCACAAAAATAACATATTTAAAAAAAAAAAAAATTGGAATTTAAATGGTTCTCCTACAATATTTCATCACTGATCGAATCTAAATTGTTTAAAAAATCGTAGATGAAAACTTTAATTAAACAATTTTTTTTCATGGAAATTACCCGACCCTCTTCTCCATTAAGTTAATAAAGCTTCAAGAATATACAAACAAGATAATATCACTTACTGAAAACTAGATTTGAACCTATTAATATAAAAACATTTCTTGAAAATGATTTTCTCCCTTTTTTCTAAGCAACTCTTTTTCAAGAACTCATTGCTTTTAAAAGTTTCAGTTTCATTTACTTAATTATAAGACTTAAATAAATAATGTTTTCCTACGCTCGATTCTAGCTAGATGTTTTTGACGAGCTTTCGTAATTAGTTTTTAACCGATTCATTGAATCGGTTCATTTTTCGAGTTCTTGACTTTCTTCTTAAGTAAAGTTTTTCTTTTTAATCAGTCGAAAAGTGCAAACATGGTGTAATTTTTTTAAGTTCTTTCATTTATCTTTTGATTAATCGTTTCTTGCATCCTTTTTTTTTTTTTTTTTTTTGAAAAATGACCGATTTTTAACCTTCTTTACAGTTTATTGGTCACAAGAAGTGAAGCATGGTAGTGAAAAAAATATGTTAGATAAAAAAAAATCATGAAGTTTACATCAGAATGTAAAAAAGGACACAAATTAATAGCTTCTTCCCAACTTTTTTTCTTCATTTCTGTTTAGGACTTTAGAAACAAGTGGAAAATTATAAAGATATTTTTTGATCACTTTTTTACGCTTCCTTAAATATGTATGATATATTTATTTGGAAGAAACCCGACTTACCTGCTTTAATAAAGCATAAAGAAAATTGATTTTTTATAATTTGTATCATCTTTTTTTTGTGTTGCCATTTCTCTTTCATGTTATTATGAAATAACACAGACGTAAAATAAAAATTACAAAAAAAAAAAAAAGATATTTACTATCAAGAAATATGCTTGAAAGTACTTATGTCCAAATGACTCATTTTGTGGTTTCATGAAAAAAAAAATTCTTTTGAAAGAAAAAAGATATAAATATTCGATCGATGCGTAAAATGAGTTCATAAAATTCTTTTGTCACCATTTTTTTTATCGTCTGCAGTAAAATTTAATTAATTCATTAAAGACCACTTAAAGAACTTATTTAGAAATATTTGCTGAGGTTTATTTTTTTCTTTATTAATTTTTAATATTTTATATGTTACCTTTAATAAAATATTTCTAATTGACTGGCCTTTCCGACTAAAACATTTCATATATATTTTCCTTCTTTCTTTCAATTCCCCAAACAAGATCGTCAAAGGAACCACATAAAGTAATTGACTTAGGGCTCTTTTGAGCCTAAGGATTCTAATATTGAAAGTACTTTTAATTGCATTAAGAAGAAGTTATCTGAAGTTTTATTTAAGCCCAAAAGGAATATAAACAAGAAAAATGAACTCATATAATGAAACCACTGGAATATTTCTATTGAAACTCATATAGAGTAACAAATAAAGAAAGGAATAAAAACAAAAACGCATTAAAATATTTTCAAATTTTATAAAAAAAGGAAACGCATATGAAGAATTTTAAGTTGGAAACTGATTCTTTTAAATTTTTTTTACTCAAATTTCTTTATGTGAACGTACAAATGTATTCACAGATGAAAAATATTTTAAATACAAATTTATAATTAGAATCTACATTGTATGTTAATTTTTTAAAAGTACAAGTCATATAACAAATTAACTAGTACAAAATATAAAATAAAACATAAAAATTCACAAAACATATTTTTTTTTCAAAAGAAATATTTTATTAGAAATGATACAGAAGATGACATTTTTTAGGCGACCGTTATTCAGATTTCATATGAAATGGAAAACAAATGAATATCAATGGGAAACAAAGAGAAGGTAATCTTAAACATTTAGGATAAATCTTTGTTTCTGGTTATGTTTTTTTTTCAGTACTTTACGTCTGATTTTCATCAATTTAGTATTAGTTTCAACTCTGCCTAAAACGTTTCATATAATATAATTCTTTTTCTTCCCATAATGTTTCCCAAACATTATCTGAAAATAATTCATATAAATAAAAATTCTTTTGTCATTTCAAACGAAATTTTTTTTTAAACAGGAATAAATTTTTGTCGACGTGGTTAAAAGATTATCCGAAAACAAATACAGTGAAAATATAGTAATGGAATCGGGGAAATATTTGCTGAGATATTTATTTTGAAATGCATGTATATTGAAATGACGAACAAACAAAACAGAAATTGTCAAAAACATTAAAAAGAAAACATATATGTGAGGAATTAACTTTCTGAAAAAAGAGATTGTTTAAAAATCTATTTCACTAAAATTCTTTTTTGTAACATGCATATGAAAAATATTTTAACTATATTTTCGAAGTTTCCATCGGCATTGAAATATTATTTAAAAAATAAATATCATAAAGCAAATGCACTATTATGAAATACAGAATTAAGAAATAAAATTTATTTTGTATGTTTATATGGAAAAAAAATTGACGAATAATATTTAAAAGATTATATTTTATTAGGCAACAGTTGTAAAGACGTTGTGCATGAAATTTAAATGTAAGTTTGTAAAAGATACGGGATCATAGATATTAAATTAAACATTTTTTTGGAATATTTCTTCCAAAAAAAATTAACTTTTACTTATATTAGCTCTAAATCTCTCTTAAAATTGCCGAGCCAGTAGATGCAACACCTGTTTTGGTCATAAAATATGGTGTCATAAAATATGCAAAAAATATAATATTATTTAAAAACATTTATTAAAAAATATTTAATAACATATCCCGATGACTTAGGGCATTTAATTTTCGAATTCATTGTACATCTAAGCAACCAAATGATATTATGTTAGAGCAAAGCCTTCAACAATAAACAATTAGAAGTTATTTTGTTAGTACAAGCTATTATCCTATATTTACAAAATATTATCCAATAACCAGAATATTTCACAATATTGCGCAGATTTCATAGCATTACTGCAGGCCATCAGTGTAATAGACATACTTAAGGTGTTAATTTGCTGTTTAACTATGATGTTACGTATTAAAGTATAAACTCTAATATGCAGAAATTATGTTATTAATATTAGATTTTTTTTAATATTTAAATACTAAGATAAGTGTCTGGTCGCTGTGGTAGTTAAATCATATTTAAGTAGTTGGAAATTCCATATTCGATTGTTAGACCACAAAGGAAGCTCTATATATATAGGGTGTTCATTAATTATTGTCGGCGTTTCCGTACCTCATAACTTTCGAATAAAAAATATTAAGCAAAAACCGATTACGTATTCGTAAATTAGAACTCAAATAATTTTATTAATGATATTAAAGTGTAAAGATTGCATAATTTGTACTTTGTAGGCATTCAGCTGAAGGCGATTATGTATTCGTAAATTCGCTGAACAAATTTTGACTCGAATTGAGGATGATGAAAATTACCTTCGGAAATGGTTTTTCATAGACGAATCCACTTTTCATGTGTCAGAAAAAGTGAATAAACATAATTGTAGAATATGGGGCTCGGAGAACCCGCACGATTATCAAAAGTCAAAATTTGTTCAGCGAATTTACGAATACATAATCACCTTCTGCTGAATGCCTACAAAGTGCAAATTGTGCAAGCTTTACACTTTAATATCATTAATAAAATTCTTCGAGTTGTAATTTACGAATACGTAATCGGTTTTAGCGTAATATTTTTTATTCGAAAGTTATGAGGTACGGAAAGCCTGACAATAATTAATGAACACCCTATATATGTATGTCTGATGCATGTCAAATCTGATTTTCGAATGTAAATAACCTTCCGCTGGTGTTAGATGGAATTATCAGGAATCATCTTCGTCGTCTAATCATTGTTTAAATTTAAGAGTTCCTGTCCAGCGTAGTTGAAACTTGTAGTTCTCAATTACTTCAATAATATTCTTGAATATAACTAAACTAACTAAACCGGTAACAATATTAAGTTACCGTATAGAAATATTTAAAATTTTAGTTTATAATTTATATAACCGAGTATTCATCTCATAATTCACTTATATTCAGAATAGTCCTCCCGTTTATTATGGCAAACACATTAATCCCCTCGAGCAAGTTCCATTGTATATAAAGGAGAGATCTTGAGCTATTTCTTTCACTTCATCGTCATAATTTATTGCTCCTTGTGAGGGAAAGTAATCCCAACTCTGTTTTTTATATGATTTATGATTACCTCCCGTGAAATATGATGTCCGCTGGCATTGCTCCAATTTTGTTAACTCGGCAACATTCCAGCCAAGATGGAATTCAGCATTATTTTAACCTATAAATTTTATTCATGTGCCCTTGGGTAGAAAAACTTTTAGACATACTTAAAGCACTTTTAATGTAATTTCACTGTTGAAAAAAATGGCATACCTGCCTGTTGAATCTTAAAAAAAGGTAACAAATTTGTGTTTCTTTCCAAAAAATTGGAAAAAAATATGTTAGATTAATAGTTCAAACGTTTTTTTTTAAATGACACATTTAAATATGGATATATTTTGAATTTAAGTAAATTAACCTAAAAAACGAATGCGCTGTTTATTTAGTCTGTGGCGATCGCATTCAGAAAGATGTTATTTAAAAGGAAATATTGTTCGAAAAACAGGAGGAAAAATTTTTATTTAAAAGTTGCGGAGAAAAATATAAGCTTATTCATCCCTGTATGCATACATTTTGTAAGGTTTGAATGCTTAAACGAGATTTAGGGCTTGTATCTGAGCATCACTGCATCTAATTATTCGAACTTAAACTATCTTTAATGTAAGTTTGAATTCATTTAAATGCAAGCATTCTTTATGACTGAGATTATACCAAGATACTTCGTGCCTCATGTAATATCAACACTTTTTTCTGATCTACTCTCATAATGTCGTGAGACTAACCAGAAGAAAGATCTAACCTTATTTGACAACATAATAAACCCCATAAATTTCGATGAAAAAATAATTAGTTATTGCTGTTTGGCTATTATTAACATGCTTGCTAAGAGATATTACATTACCTAATATAGTTTAGATGTATTAATATTTCATTTGAAGTCAAAAGCAGGACTATTCGAACGTAAATTCGAACCGCATCAAGTCGAAACTTTATGAGAAGACGAAAATATCCAAAGCTGTCACGTCATGTTTCTCCCTTTTTAGAACACAGAATAAATGGATTTGAGAAATCCAGGGTCATTTCTTTCACACATTTTGTTTCAGTACAACTGCGTCATTCAGAAAATATTATATGGGTGGAATTATAATAAATGCTAAAGTATTCTTCAGCATTGGTAATTTTCATGCGGAAAAAAATTTGAAATATAATTTATCTTCTTTGAATAATTAGTGGGCATGGTACCTCAAAACATACTCGCAGAATCCCTAAGGAAAATTATGAATCTAGATGGGATGAGGAATAAATATCGCGAGGGGCCGGCGTCCTTGCATAGGGGTAGCGCATCTTCCCCGTGTTCTGGGCGTCCCGGGTTCAAGTCCCGGTTTGGGCATGGTTGTTCTTCCTGTTCTATGTGTGAATGTGCCCTATTGTAAAAAGGGGTTGTGCAAGCGAATGAGTAATGCGTGAGTAGTCAAGTCGCACTCTTGTCCCAAGTTGGCTCTACGATAAAAGCAAAAGGCGCTCACCCTTAGGCTTAAATCGGCTGTCTTTGAACAGCGAGCTTGTCCGGGGCAAGTGCCATAAGAAACACAAACATATCACGAGGGTGTTCACCGCCTCTGTCAAATTCCAAATCATCCACAAGATTCACATTGCCTCTATCGAGGCGTTTTTATTATCAAGGAATTGGAAATAGAGGTGACGCAGTATGAGAAATACAAGAGGTAAGTGTCACCAATCCTCCTTTCAACAAACGCATAGAATGTCAAAGCCGTACGCAAGAGTATTTTCGGCATCTTAATATATGGAGAAGAAAAGATAGCATATGGATATTGGAAACTTTTTTTTCGACAGAGTAAAATCAAAATTTTATATAAGATAATAATTTTAAAAGATTTCAATGCTTTCTTATAAATTTCTATGACCTGGTTCAGATTTGAAAATATTTCAAAGGAAAAAATCATTGTAAAGCGATGTGGAGGAAGTATAATAGACGTAAATAATATATTTTGGGCATTTGATTTCAAAAATTAAACATTAATATATTACAGTAGTACAAAACATTATGTGGGTTAACTCCATTCATACTATATTTAAAAAAATCCAAAGAAATTATGAAATAGAGCAAAGAATACATCCGTTTTATTTAACTTGACCAGTTTTATGCTTGTACAGTACAAATTTTGCAAACAATTTTACTCAATTCATATACGATAGTTTTGAAATGTGCACTTGTGTATTCTGTATAATATTATAATCCGACAACATTTCAATACTCTCAGTTGCCGATTATTTGGTTGATTTAATTCAATTTTAGCAACTGTGACTCAGAGAAAAATTTCATTTGAATGTTTCGCAATTTTTACCATAATGAAATATAAATTAAAGACAAAACGTTGAAAATTATTAAAATGAAAAAAAATCTTTCTGATATATTAAAAATGTTTAAAAACTGTTTTCATTGAATATATGAACTATTTCTCCCAATAGCAGAAAGATCAGAACGGCATCAGATTTCAATAATAAAAAAAAATTCAATGCCAATAAAATTTTGAAGGCTAAAAATATTTTGTCGAGTAAATTAAAGTTATATTATATATTTATTTGAAGTTTTTATCAATCATTGATTTCCCGAATCAGCCGGTTGCCAAGGCGACTAGTTTATCATTTGCATTAATAAAACATAACTGTATTTTCAGTTATCAGAATCAGGATTCTTGGATATTAACTCTATTTGCATAAATTTTTCACAGATGCATAACCAGAATAAGTAAATAATAAAACCATCAAATAGTTCTCAATTGAATGGAAAGTGAAGCCATAGAGATTTTTCCTTTCCTAACTTCAGTCTTCTGACCTCGAATAAATAAATATGCGACGTAGCACCAATCCAACCTCCAGAGCAGAGTCTCAGATTCCTCTCATGTTTATATGCATGCAGCGATCGGAACTTTTTCTAAACATCTGCTGCGTAAGCTTTCCGATACTGTATATTTATGTAAATCTAAAGATTTCAGTTTGCATCAGTAGAACTCAGAATGGAATTTCCAATGCATAGGTAAATTAGAAAAAATCTTAGGAAATGTAAAAATATGCTGGTTAAGAATCGGCAGAATGTGCACTCTTACCAATGCTACAGTTTTCTATTGGAATTTTGAATTCGCTTTTGATGAAAAGAAACATTATTTTAGATTTATATATGATACAAAATATGTTGCATAAAAAGAAAAAGTGATTATATGATAAAAATAGACCGAAAAATATGATACAAATAGTAAGGTTATTGGACTTAAAGTATAGTTGCTAAAATATGTTACGAATTTGAGATGTTATTTCTCAGCCTCCTGGTAAAGTAGATAGTTTTACATATAGCTCTAAGAAATCCCGGCTTTGGCAATAAATTTCACTATTTTAACGAAACATATTGATAAATCCGCAGTTGCTGGAATTTTTGCGATATATCGTTTAGGAGAATTACACGATAATCTTCTAAATATCCGTTTCTATATCACGAATATTATAAAAAAGCCGAGAGGCAAAGCTTGTGGTTAGATAGAATTGAGTCGAATATTGAGCAGGTAATGAGTTAGAAATCAAATTCAGCTCAAGCTAGTAGGCAATCGAGAGTAGCAAACGATTTGAGACAGCAGAATTGCTGAGAGAAGTTTCTCTCCTGCGAGATCTCTTTGAGGGTCCTGTACTATTACGGTATCTTAGAATTCGCTAGCTGATTGTGTACTTGAAAGACCCTTGAAAAAGTCTTTAGTCGGATTCATCATTTTTTTCTAATTTGGTTAAATTCATTTGTGTTTTATATGTAGCAGCATTAGCGCTTTCTAAATAAAATTTATCTTTTATTAGTTTTGGTTCAGGAAATATTTACTTCTAATTTATTTTCAAAATATTTGTTTTTTTTTATTGTTTCTTTTATTTCTTATTCTAGCACTTTGCTGGAATTAAGCATCTGTGTTTTTGCACTGATTGCAAAATTTAAAAATAATTTTCGAATTTCTCTTTTGGATTATAAACGAGGATTCTGGATTGCTGAGGTAAAGAAGATTTTATCTTTCAGATAACCACCATGGGAGGCACCTCGAAAAGAGGATGAGATGCTTCTGGTATGGTGGTTGGATCTCGCCACTCTGGTGGGTACACAAATAGGTTGTGGATCTGACTCCTCCCATCGATGCAACCCTTCCTTCGGGAAGGGTTGCATCGTGACCAGTAATGGCCCTTAGGACTCAACCAAGTTCCTGCCAATATTGCTGTTGCGGCAGTCCGGTCATTCAGTTTTCTTTATCCGTGTGTCTTTGGGTAGTGGGAGAGTCAGTGATATGACTTATTTTTCAGGTACTTATCAAGTAAAACTATGCAAAAACCTATAAAAGAATTTCTCTTAGCACATGACCTATTGCTTGCTTTACCAAGGGACACAGTGGATAGCTTTGTGCTTGGGGCATTCACGGATAAAAAGTTACTTGCTCAAATGTTTGTTCTAAAAATTATAAGAATACAAAAAATACCTAATCTGCGGTTACAAAAAAAAAAATGTAAAACTTGTCCACTAGCTGGCAAAGAACAAATCAAGAATGAAAAATCAAATTTGGGAATGTTTTGTAAAAGCAAAGGTCTTATTTATTTGATGCAATAAGATGTAAAGAATGTGATTATAATTATATAGGACAAACGAGCACTGAACTTAATAAAAGAGTAAATAGCCATAAATTTGCTTTAAAAACTTTATAAAAATAAGTCTTTTGACTATGAACTACTACACTTCCAATGTCATAATTTTGATAATATCAGCATATTTTAGAATATTGTGGACTTAAAGAAAAGATTAGATTTAGAAAATATTTAAATTTGTAATTTAATACCTTTGTTTCCATATGTACTCAATAATAAGTTAAGTGGTGAATGTTACGACGATTTAGATAACATCTGCATTTATAGCAAATTTAATGTTTTTAAAAGCCTTTATGGATAAAGAAAACTATAATAAAAAATTTAAGAGAGGCAATGATAGAAGAGCTAATTGAGATATTATATTTAGAATTATTGTAACCTGGATCATAATAGTGAGAACATTCTTAATAATAATAAAAATATATCTTTTTGGCCTTAGAAAAAAATAAAATTAAATGGTTATTTTTAATTTTTAAAAAAATGAAGATTTAAAATTTGAAAACTCTTTCACTAAATTTATAATTCTAGATCTACTTGAATTCAAGCTTAATATTAAAAAAAAAAGAATTATTATTTAAAAATGAAAACAATTTAAATAGAGGGTTCCATGTAGTAAGATTTTTGGATATTAGTTTCAAAAACCTGAAATTGCCTAAAATTGTGCACATTAGTAAAGAATTTATTCGATTAAAGTAAAATGCAATTTACTCAGCAACTTTAAGGTAACGAATTTGTAGTTATAATTACTATAGCAAAAATTTATGTAGGATAAACAAAACAGATTGTAATTACATCAAAGAGATACATAGAGATTATACAGATGCTGATAAAGGATAACTGGGAATTTGAAAATCATTGATTCAAGTCATTTAAGAGAATTAATGGAAAAGGAAACAAAATTTAGATTGAGAGAAAAACTAAATATTAAAAAATCTTAATTTATATTGGACACGATTTGGATATTTTCATTTCTAATTTATCTAGAAAACGCGATTTGCATTCGTAGGGGTTCGGTGAATGGAAAATGGGGATTTTTGTGAAAATTAAGACTAATAGTGGCAGATACAAAGAACGGGGAATTTTTTTTAACAAAGCGTTGAAAAAAGAAATAAAAAAAAAATAAGTGAGTTTTATTATTGCTGTAGTAAATAAATTAGGAAATATTTACTGTTTAATTTGTAAAGAAGAACAAAGAACTTTCAGAAGAATAAAGAACTTTAGAAGTATAAAGAACTTTCAATTAATGAATATAACTCTAATTCGGCATACATTTTAAATAGTACCAGGGAAAAAGGAATTGGACAAAAGAATGCTAACTTTCGCTAAAAAGACTAAGATTAAGACTTGTTCTTTAAAGTAATTAAACTTAGTAATTACCATTCTAATTTATAACTTTAAAGTTTTGAAAAATTTGTTTTTTCACAGTTTAATAGAATTAAAAAAAATTGTAATAACACAATTTCTTATATTGAAGCAACAAACAATCTCATTAAAACTTCTAATGATTTTCACAAAACTTTTTTGCGATATACAAGTTTTAATAAAAGAAGGTTTATCAATTTTCTCACATATTCTATTCTTTCACAACTAAAAGCATGCTTTCTAATTTATTTTCTTTGGATTTTTACTCAAGAGATGGCGCTGAGTTCATTCAACTTATTTCTTATGATGACGTGGTATTCTGACTAAGCGTTATAGGCGTATTCAGCTTTAAACGCGGGAAAGTTAAATTTACTTTAAGGTTGTGGTTCTGCATCGATAGGTTTGCTTTCTACATAGAAGTTTTCGGAGTTTTTACTTTTAACTGGTATGTTATTAATGTTATTTTATTAATGTTTTTTTGGTTTTATGATTCAATGGTCTTATTGTAGTTCAGTTTGATTCAATTTTGCTGTGGTTTTGTTTAAATTTGAATTTTGATATACTATTTTGCTTATAATAGTGTTATTTATTGGTTTTGATTTATGATACTCATTCTTATCTTCAAAACCTTCAATTTCTTGAGATTTTCGGGTCATGAGGGGCCAATACTTGGACGAAAGTCAGACCCCTCACAGAAATAATCTCTCCTTTGAAACCCTCCTTGAAGGGGACACTTGATAAAGTATTCAGGCCGGATGCATCATTTCTTTCTTTTTTGCGCAATTTTTACATTTGAACTTAAATATTTATTTCTAAATTGGTTATTTTAAGTAAGTTATTTTTTTTCTTCCTGTAACTTAGTAAAGTTTTATACGCTTGTTTTAATTTATTTTATTATGATTCAAGAGTGGTATATATGTTTGAAAAAAATATTATTCAACCAAGTACTTAGTGTTTACAAAAACTCAGATAACTAAATGAAAGTTATGAAACAGACAGAAACCTGCTCAATTGTCGTCGGATACTATTCTGATACTTTATTATACAGAGAGTTTGCAATTTTTACAAATTTGACAATTGAGCCAATAACATTTCTCTTGAATTGGTTTATTTGCTGTACCTCCTTAGCCAAACGGCTCTAGAAGGTGCTTAATCTGACTAGTCGAATCATTTAATGGGCTCCTAAAATGATATGATATTTATGTTATTAAATTAATAGAATGATATGCTTTCAATCCAAGTGAATTTACCATAGTGAATTAATAAATATGGACTTATCAATAAGTATATATGAATATATACAGGACATGTTAAGTTTTGATTACACAGTCTCAAATCAAATATTTAATCTAAAGCTTTCTGTGCTATTTTATTATTGCCCATGTTTGGAGATATAACAAAGTACTTAAGACGTAGCAGAATATCTGGCTTAATCCATAATTTCTTTACTCGTAACTATTTGTCACAAGCTGAAAAAATATAACAAAATGCTGTATAAAATATTCCAATAAAATCCTCAAATTAGGAAGTATGTTCCTCGTATAAAAATTATTTGTGTAGAATGAATACAGCAATTTTTAAAAAAAAATAAATCAGGGAAGCTGCATTATATTTTCGCAATAAAAATTGCTGGTAATGCCGGTATTGAAAATAAATAACATTTCCTGTATTTGTAGAAATCAAAAGTTCATTAAATCTGCCGATAGTTAAAGGCATCTGGTATAAATACTGAAGCACATTATTTATTCTAGGAATCGAGGTAAAATAACAAACATATATATAATTGGAATTTTATTTAAGAAGCTTGATTATTGCACATTAAATTCTGTTCATAAAATTACATTTAAAAGTAATTTCAGTTTTTAAAGTTCTTGAATATTTTGCGTAGTATTTTAAACAATAATTGTTTTTATTTAAATATATGTTTAAAATTGAGAACACTCACACTTTTATTGCATATCTTGTAATTGTTCCTTTCTTACTTATTCGATTTTTATGCAAGCAAGTAACGTTTATTAAAATAAATCTTTGATTCTTAGAAGATTGCAAATGTGCATTAAATACAGCATTATGAATCTATTGATGTTCATTGACTATTTTTAATTATTAATTATTTTGGCAATCAAAATATGGTCAGTGGAATTTATTGAAATTTTTGTTTTTTATTGAATTATAAATACATCCTTCATATTCTTTTTCACTAATTGTTTAAATAATCATGATCAATTTGTTTTCTATTAATTCGTCGATCTGAATAAATCAAAAAGTCAAGAAAGCTAATAAAGTAGAAATATGAACTGAAACAGAAAATGTGTGAATTTTAGAAAGGGCTAAAAATGTGTATAACGGAAGCATGCAAGTGAAATATTTTATTGCACGAATGAGTAGGATGTGTAATGACGCGATAGATAAAGCCAATCGGTGTATAAAATAGAAACATATAAACGATTCTTTACTGTCATTTAATAAAGAATGAGCGCATTTAAAAAAATCTTCATTTCATTTTCTTAAGCATCTTTTTTTATTTGATTGTTTAAATGCCTGAAATATTTTTTTAAAGAAAACTATAAAACCACGACAATTTTTTCTAGTATATGTATATATATATATATATATATATATATATATATATATATATATATATATATATATATATATATATATATATATATATATATATATTCAACTCAGAAACTAATTTATATACTAGAAAAATTTGGAAATATCTTCTAATTATTAAATAACAAATACGCAAATCATTACTACATACTTTTGTAATAAGCAACGATTTTTAAATGAGCACAAAAAGGATTAAGTAGTTTTCAGAAATATTACATAACATTAGTTTGTGGGAAATGCAGATTTGATTTTTAAATAAACGACTACCAATTCTG
Organism: Argiope bruennichi; assembly: GCF_947563725.1. NCBI lineage: Eukaryota > Metazoa > Arthropoda > Arachnida > Araneae > Araneidae > Argiope > Argiope bruennichi. The sequence continues at coordinate 81,022,875 of NC_079159.1, read as the reverse complement.
CTTTTTTATTTGTGTAATAACGTTTAATCTTACTTCTGAGGCAAAAATGAAGTTTAGCTACTCAAACTTTGGGGAAAATTGCTATCCTGTAAACCACATGCTTCCTTCCCTTTGAATAATTTATTTGAATTGCAGTTAAAAATGTCTCTCAAAAAGGATTATAACAAATCAGAAGTAAATCAAGGAAATGAAATTTTGAATAAATAAGAAAGCCCAAAGCAGGGATGATTTTAATGGAAAAAATGAGCCTCTTTCTTTTAAATATGATAGGAATTTATTTCTAATGAAAACAATAAAATATGTAAGCTTACGATGAAATAAAATCTGCATTTTTTGTGGAAATGCAAATATTTTAATAATTGAGATTTAATATTTTATGCTTTATAAACGTAATTACAAGAAAATGATCTCGTTTCTAAAAGAAACATTTTTTTCTAAGCTAAAAGAAAAAAAAGTGCTGCCTTTTCATGAGCATGATTTTGAAAATCATTTACAAACTACCTTCTCAAATAAAAATAAAGAGTGAAGGGTTATCTAATTCCCATCTTAAAGAAGATCAAATTCTTTTGTTCTTGATGTTATCATTTGTAAGAAAAGCCAATGGTTTTCAATAACGATTAAGAAGCATATCGATAAAAAAAGGCTTAATTAAATATGCAGTTCTTTATTGAATTAATTACTTTAGGAAATATTTAATTAAGGGTGCGAAAACCTTCGTTTGTTTCGTTTGTTGCTTCGTCTTCATTCGTTTGTGTTAGTTAGAATAAATAATCAGTTAGAATTTAGCATTTTAAAAAAATAAGAATCCTTATAGTTTTTTGTGTAGCTTAAAAATAACAAGCAAAGGAATGAAAAAAGTAGTATGCCAATAAAACAATTCGAAGAAATTAAAAGTGTTAAATCTAGAATTTAATGAGAATTCTATTATTCTTCTACGGGACTGGCTTGAAGATCGAACGCCTCTTTTTCTCTCGTCACTAATAATACAGATTTGTGTTGAATCTGTGTTTGCTGACACAGACTAACTTCAAAATTTTATAGCTTCGCATAGCTATTGCAAAGCTTCAAAATTTTAAAAACAGTGGTGCTAAATTAATATCATGAATCAATCAGAATTTTCCTGAGATTTGGCGATTTTGGAAATATATGTTACTGCAAGATAAATAAAACAATGAAATTAAAATACCACAGAATCTAGAAGAAAGATGAAATGTACATCTACGTTTTTAAAGCGTTATGACGTCACAAGAGTAGTCCCCATTAGAAGGGTTCATAAGAAATGAAGAGAATTTATGTAAGGCAATTAAAATGAGACGGGTCAAAGACTAGTACTAATTTTTCTTTCTGCATTATGCTTCGTTGATGATAAGTTGATCGCTATTTAACATTTTGAATTTAAGCTAAATCTGAATTTCAAGTAATAAAAATAAATATATATTTTTTAATGTTAAAGCATTATCCAACTATAAATTAGACAAGAAAATATTTCCACTCTTGATCACTCTACTTGATCAATAAATCTTTGATTATACTAAAAATAAGGGCATGCGTCTGTATGTTGGAGCTCTACATGCCCGACCCAGCATTGATCTAAAGCGGAAAGGAAAACACCACCCATTTTCTCTTTAGAATTAGAAATCTTTTATTAATTAAATTTTTGCTTGATTCTGCAATAACAGCAGAAAATGTTACAGCATAAGATTGGCTTTTACAGCATCTTAAAGAGATAGAGATGACAAGATTGGAACCTTGTTAGCACCGACCGAATATGGTTAAAACACCTGAAGTTGGTTGCAGGCATCACACACCTGCATATTCAAAGTATGAATGTGTTTATCCCTTTTAAAAGTTTTTTAAAAAGAAAAAAAGGCATTCTCAAATATAAAATTTGGGAAGTTTAGAGTGAAATTGAATGAAGATTTTGTATTATGTTCATGTTGGATCTTGTCTGGAATGTTGTTGCATTATTTGGGATTCGAATTACCGTAACAAAATTCGAATTATTGAGCGCATTCAAATAAAATTTTTGCGGTATTTATTTTACAAGAAAAATGGATTTTACTCTCAAGGTATATATTTTTTGGTGACGTGATATGTTTAATTTGCCTATTTTGTCTTGTAGACGAGACATTTCTTGTGTTTTTATCAGGTTATCATTGGTTCAATCAATTGCTTTGATATTCTGAGTTCTATAAACTTCGCAGTGCTTGTTAATATCTTTAATGAACCAGAATGCTTTTCCAAATATTCATTCCAAATTTAACTATATTAAAAGGTTCACTTTGTATAAACATTATTAGATATAGATATAGCATATTAGATATAGCACATTGTCTGAGGAACTTGACATTTATTATGCGACTCCTGACATTTTTAAAGAAACTTGTTCTCAACTTTTATCTACTAGATCTTGCATCTTTTTTACTTTATTTTTTTTAATACTCGCATTATTTTTAATAATATATGCTCTGTGTTGGTATTGTGCTTATGTATGTTTTATTTTTTGATCTTTGCCATCTGTTTACTTTTTTTATATGTGGTTTAGAATTTTATAATTCTTTGTTCATTTTTATGTGTTTTCATTTACTATATGGCTTGTTTCTTGCATGTTTTTGATTAATGCATACATATATCAAAAACATAAGCAAGAAAAAATATATATTATATTATATAACGGATTGTAATAGTTTATATTACTGTTGTAAAAGAATTAAGATCGCCATCACTGTTTTTACTATTGCGTTATTTAGGATTTCAACCCATTGTTGATGTTAACGTTATGAAGACATGACGTATTTTTCCTAATCTATGAGCTTTTTTTGCACTTATGAGATTTAACTTTAGGAATAAGTATTGAAGATTTTTTTAAACCGTTCATTTTTGAAGATTGCTGCTCTTTCTAGTAATATAATTGATGTATAAAAATGTAAAGCTTCAAAACTGATTTATTTCTATAGTGTACTGAATGTTTTGTTCTATTAGAAACATTTTTATTAAAAAAATCCTCCTATATTATCAAATTATCAAAAATATTATTTATAGTATCAATTCTGAACCGTCCTTCCCCCCTATATTTTAAATAAAAACCTTTAGTTTCAGCAAGAATGATCTGGATTATTTGAAATTTGATCACCATTTTCCAAATAAATGTCCTAATTTCAGTTGAAAAGACTATATATATAATATGCATTATACAATGAACTGAATGGTGTAACGCCTCTGAAATATTGAAAGAAAAAGCTACATAAATTTAAAATTTTAGTAACCCTTAAACCTTGCGTACCAGCTTGATGTGGCTAGTAACTAGTAAAAATTATTACTAGTAAAATTTATTTTTAAATATAGTTTTTTTCAAAATAGAATTTGTTCAAGGATGCAGTCTGAGCATTTTGGTAGAATTTTTGCATTATTTGTAATAACTTCAAATTTTCGATCTGATTGCAATTATAAACTTCATGTGAAACTTTGTTTTAAAGATTCACGTCCTCAAGTGGTATCGGAACAAAAGTTTGAGTAATGAGTATTGAATTTCGATTTCGGTTTGAATTTTTTACAGTGCAAGAACAAGCTCCAAGAAATCCCCCTAGAAAATGAATAACTATATAGAATTACCGATATCATCATTTGACGTTTGTTTTAAATTACGTCATTTGTCCATACATATCCCTTGTGCAAATTTAAAAGAAGTTGTTTATATTCTTTAAGCAAATTAAACTGATATGCAGAAAATTTTTGTGTGATATGGCTGTAATAAATTTCATTATAGTCTGCCTGACTGTTTATCTTTTTTTTATTATTATTATTAAAAAGGACATTTATCTAAGATGATCCAAAGTCCATACATGCACTGACAACCAAACTAAATTTAATCGTTTATTCCAATAAAGGATGTCACATAGGTTTTATTCTTCTGTTAATTAAAATGGATGGTTAATTAAAATTATATAAGATGACTCAAACTCCACGTTTGCCATGAGCAACAAATGCAAAGCGATTAACATGCAGTCATCTTTCAGTCACTTTCTTACTTGAAATTGAGCTAATTTTTAAAAAATATATATATTGTAAGAGAAAGGAGATAGAAAACTATGTACGGAATATACCAAGACAGAATTTCAAAAAGGTCTGTCAGATCACCAATGTTTCAGCAAGTTATTTCTTTACTTGTAGTTTCAAATATAGACAGGTGCTATAAATACCTGGCAAAAAAAATGAGATAATAGAAAAACATACCGAAGCGTATACGGAATATATTTATGCAAACAGGCCAATAGGGGGGATATAGAAGAGATTACTATCTTTTAGGAACCAACTCTTCTTTTACATGGATCCTTATCTTCAAACTATAAGTGGATGATATCTGCAATTAAATTCCAATAAACTACGCTACAAAAAATCCATTAATATTCTCTTGGCATTTCTAATCTTCTACTTCTTAAAATAAGATAAAACAGCTAAAAGAACAATTCCACGAATAATTTCTCAAGAAGCAGATTTCAATTTTAAATGTACTTTATCGATAACAATCATCTTGTAAAGAAACAAAAATGAATACGAATCATTTTCAATACATATGTCCAGCAAAATAAAAATTCCTCTTATTTATTGTTTGCTAATCGCCTTTGGGACCAGCTGGTTTGCAAGAAGTAATATTCTCTAAAAATTTCAATTATTTAGCTTTATCAATAGCTTTTTGAACAATATATTTTTGAGGTTTCATATTTATATAGTCATATAATTCATTTTATTGTAGAAGTTATTTGTTCCTTGTACTATACATCGCTCTAATTTGCTTGCATCTGACGTAAGATTTAAATCTGGATTTGAAATGGAAGAGATCAATAAATACGAAAAACCAAGAACCTCAAATATAAAAAAAAAAACAAGCGTATATTTATATAAAGCGTAGCGTTTATAAAAAAAAAACCAAGCGTATTTTATAAAAATGACTACAGAAAAATAGAATCCATTAGCATTGTAATCTTACGTGTAATATAGAATATTTTTTTTTATTGTAAAAAAGCCTAAAGGCTTATGAAGCCTTGAATGTCACAATCATAGGACAATCAAAAAGTTCATTATTTTATATATTCAGTCTTCTATAATATTTTGGAAATTAACAGGGAGATGGGCCAACATTTCCCCAAATGCTTAGATTTTAATTAAAATTCTTTAAAAAATCATTCCGAGGTACCTCATACAGATCTCCAGGTTATATATGTGCCAAATTTTGTAGCTGTACTGTACGTTCAATCGGTCTGGCCTGTAGAGCGCCAACACACACACACTCGTCTTTATTATTAATATTTATATAGATTAATTTTCTTTATATTTAATATTTTTCATAAATGATTTTAGTTCTACCCGTTAGCATGTTGGTTCTTCTTTTTCTTTTTAAATTTCATATTTGGGGTTCGTACATATTACATGTCACTTCTTTAAAGAAACGATAAATTCATCTTCATTCATCCAAATTTTAAATGAACCACGTTGCTCTAAAAACTAATGTGTAGTTTCATCAATGCAATTTCTAAACATGTTATCATATATTTGACAACTTTTTAAAGTTCATTTCTTCTCTCTGAACAACTATCTATCTCGACTATTTCTTCAATCTAAAAGCTTTAAAGAAAGAAGCTCACGAGCTATCTTGCCGTAAGCGCTATCAAACCTTTCCTTTAAACTGAAAGAACAGAGTTCATTTCGAGCCTCCGCAATAATTTAGCCGAAACATCTGCGCTGAAAAGAATTCCACTGATGTCTTAATGCAACAACGACATGTTTTTCACCAAAAGCCTTCGCGTGCGCAAAATAAATGTTCACAAACAAGAAGCGTACAATAAAAGGGTAGGAAAATAACTCGCGTCACGAAAGGGAAATGGGGAAAGAAAAGATTTATGAAACGCTGTTCAACAACCGATTTTGGAAATTCAGAAATTCAGGGAAATGGCGCACTACTTGATGCGCGTTTTTCAAACATTTCTTTTTACCATTTTAAAGCATCTATTCGAAGAAAAATGTTTCTAGAAACTATTTTTGAGTTGCTAGCTTAAAGAAATGTTTTCCTATTTCAGTTTAAAATCAAACATTAGATTTCATTTATAAAATATGTTAACAATAATATAATTATATTTCACTAGTCGCCTTTAGCGACCAGCCTGTTTGCCTAAATTATTGATTTTTCAGATTGTTAAATGATTAATATGGATTTAATTTTAAAAATTACATCTTGTGATTGAAACGAGTAAACCCCAAATTAATTGAATCAACGTTCTACGAATTACCATGAATCCAAATAAAAAAGAGTTTAATATTTTTACTTCCGAAATAAAAGCGGAAATATAAATCCTATTTTGAACTAATGCCCAAAGAAAGTAATTTTTAATTTTAACATTGAAAAAAAGTACGAGGTTGAATGTTTTAATGAATGAGTTTAAATTGATTCGGGACTTTAGAAACGCTGTTACAGATTATATATTGTATATGAAGGAAATAGGAAAAGAAAGTGATTTTTAAATGATATAAATAAAAATAATGACGAAAAAAAGCTTAATTACAGAATTTTTATTTCATTTTCAGCAGTAAATATCTATCAAAATATGTTTACGTTCATATCTAGTTATCGTAAATGTAAAATAAAAATGGTTTCAGAAGGTGAAAAAGCATAAGTTTTAGATTTAATATTTGAAAAGCTTTCGTTTGAAAATGAGTTTCAAAATAAGAGCAAAGAAGCATCAAATATGCATCGATATTATTCTGCAACTAGTTTGAATCCTACATTTCTGACAGACTGCTTCTACTCTGCTAACCAAAACCCATTAATATGTCCATCTAGATGAATTTTACATGCTAGAGACTTATTAATTGCCCTTTTAAGCTTTCGGCGAATGTACGTATATGCATATAGAATGGATGTTTAATACCCACATCATATGGAAATGCTTTTGAGAAATAGATGAGCTGCCGGGATTTTACGATTTCAAATCAGCAACTGCCGAGTGTTCATTCAGATGCTTTCATCCTCATTACTTTGTGCCAGAAATGTCCCGTCGTATGGGTAGCACTTCAGTTAAAATTGCAATGTCTGATATGTGTTTAACAAGGATAACAGTTCACAGAGCTTGTTTCAAATGTTTAAATATAAAATGAAATATCGTCTCTATGCAAGCTTAGCAGTCTAACCTTCAGTGAAAAGGTGTCTGCCTCATAGACAACTAACTTATACAGAAATGGAAATAGTGAGTGATTTTATACAATTTTAAATAGAGCTTAGAAGGAATGGAGAATTGATGAATACACATATATGCATGAAGTTTTAATTAGAAATTAGTTGAATCGTTGTGACTTGCCATTTTGAATAATTTTTAGGATGCTTTTAATAGCAAGCTTTCTGGAATAAAGTGCGATTTTATTATTTTGTTGTTGAATGTTATCTTTCAATTTAAAAAGGCTATGATAATTTAGTATTGTAAGTTTTATAAAACGATGTAATTTATACCTTGGATTTTATATATAATACATCTCTAGTGGTAATTTCTAAACCTTTGAATTCTAATATCTATACACTTTTTTTTTAATTCCATTACAATTATTGTTATTACAAATCATATTTCGAGTGTCAGAAATTAGTAATATTAAATTTGAAGTAATAATTGCCTGTCTAAAAAATTTCCCTTATCAAGTGAAAAGAGAAGAGATTAACATTTTAAATTCCTAAGTTATATACACCATTTAATATCTAGGAAAGGAAGATCCATATGTGAAGGCAGAATAATCTTTATTATTTTTAATAATATATAATATGTGTGTGTATGAATTAAAAAAATAAATGTATATGAAAGATTAGCCACATTTTTCTATAAATGATTTGACATTAATCAAAATTAATCATCAGTTAAAGAAAAAAACTTATTAATTTGAAAATCTGGAACCTCACTTTCACTACTGTAATTTAGTACAGAATTAAGTTATTAGATCAAGAAGTTTTTCATTCAATTTCGAGGTAAGAAGTTATATGCCATAGATCTTATAAGCATCATTCAATAACTTCTAAAGCAAAATGCGCTTTTCCAACAAATTATCCCTTTATTGCTGGATTTTTTCCCCTTTTCCTTATAATAAAATGCCAACATGCAATTTTCTTCTGAAATTTCTCTAGGAGGCATCCTGTCCGAAAATTCAAAGCAAAACTGAATACCCTTTCGATCAACGATGTTTCCGAGATGTTCCAAAATGTACAAAAATGCCCCTAGTATTCTTTATCTTGATAACCTGGCTCTTAAACTTTTATGTTTAAGCGAGCTTAATCAAGAGTAAAACCACAACCATTATTTTTTTATCATGAGCCATTATAATGTCGTTTTTTATATCAGAATGTTTGTGTGCCATTATAATGTTTATTATAATTTCAGTATCACAAGAGCGTACTAGCCGCAAAGAAAATTATAAAACGTTTTAAAGCTATTTGTGTATCGAAGTGTCTTGCAAGAGAAAGCTCTTGTGGGGAAATTCCTTTTTATTTCTAATTCGTTGAATTCGACACGAGTTTCAGAACTAGCTTTTACAGTATAAAATTAGAGAATTATTTTCTAAGCTGCTATTATTTTGCCTTAATAACTAACTCTATTTTTATTTGATTTAGTTGATAGTGTTATCCATAACAATGTTATAAAAAGTACAACAAAATTGTTGCTTCTTCTATAAGATTGAAATGTAGATAATTGGGTTTTGCAGGAGATGCATCTTATAAATAAGAAGCTGAATATAGATATATTTATCAACGTTATAATAATTTCTTTGCTATGATAAATAAATTATTTGCTGTCTTAAATATGCGAAGTAACAAAACGCATGTTCATCTAATATATATTTACGTAATCTGCTAATAGCAGTTTTAATTTCATAATGGAATTCATGCAAATATTTGAGAAATGTATTGCAAAATTTACCCATTTTACATATTATATTTGACATATATTCTTTTATTTTCAGGTTTGCTTTGTGACTCATTATCCTTTGGTGGTGGCCTACAAGAAACCACCGTTTTGCGATCAAGTAAGTATTGGCCCTATTTATTTAATGAATTGCTTTTTAAATCGAATAAGCGATGTAATAAACAATTTAACCAGAGAAATTATAATCCCGAAAAACTTTTATTAACCACTTTTAACTCTATCAATACTGAAACGTCCTAAACGTCCATTTTTCATAAAACTTCTTGGTAAGTGGGTACCCTAGTTACATGGATGGTTTTTACTGTTCAATTTTTTCCTCCATTCTGGTAAGTGTAATTGAGCGAATACCCGAAGCACGTGCTTTGCTCGGTAGACACATTCGCTCAAATGAGTTTAGGTGGCAGGGGAGTTTCCTGAGACTTCTCAAAAGATGTCGAAGCATACATTTGCTTAGTAGTCGTCGGATTACCTGGGACTTCATTTGCGTATAAACCACTTAACCTTCACTCTACTCACCAGGTTCGTGCATGTTTTATACTAATCGGTGGATTTGCGGTTTGTTTAGTGTGGGGGGAGGGGTTGTAGAAGAGATTATTTTCCTATTTTTGATAGAGAATCTGGAATGTTCCAATATTCTGAGGCACTTGAACTCAAATGATCTGTTATGAACGAGAGGATTGAAGATACACGAAATTTCTTCTCAAATTTAATTCAGTTATTCTGAATCAATAAGAAATATTTCGTCCAAAATAATATATTCTAGGTATATAAACTGAAATATCATGCATCAATTATTAGATTCAGCTCTTATCACATGAATTCAGTCAGTTGCTGTAATCAGTAATAATATTTCGTAGATCAATATTTCGATAATGTTATTTCTTTTTCGAATTATTTAAATTAAGAAAGTATTTAGTGCAATGAAATAGGCATTGTGCGGCTCCATGCACACAACACCACTCACATTTTATAAACTGGCAAATTTAGTTTCCCATTTCAACACGCTTTTGACATAACTTTATGTTAATAACTTATTTTAGGTTAATTTTTCATTTTAATAATTTATTGAAAATGCATGTTTTTACTGATTGAGACATCTACGTTTGTTCACAGTATTCTTTAAACAGTAACCTGGTATTTATATATGTTATAATATCTAAGTTAATTGAATAAAACATATGGGAGCTTGACTATTTATAAAAGAAAAAATATATAATTTTTGGTTAATGTTTTATTGATTTTAGAAATTGTATTTTTTTTTTTTTTTTTTTGACAATCATTGAATTTATTTTTGAGAGTAATGATTTTTTTAATAAACCTGCATGTGCCTAATTTAAAGGATATAGAGGCTGCTTAGTTGGAAATTCACCACTGAATTAAGATAAGCTTTCTCTTACATGTATCACAAATTCTTATGAACTAGATTCAGTTACTTTTGTCTTTAAATCTACACTCAATTTTGAAAGTATTTTTCCTCTTTGCTGTAAGAAAAAAAATAAGATGGCTTGCGACGATTATAATTTAATTTCTAACAGCAGTATATATTAAAGATCAGAAGTTACAAGGCATTACGCTTTTTTTTTTCTTTTAGATAAGAAATTGATAAGAATTGAATTGATTTTTTTTCTTTTAGATAAGAATTTACCTCATCTTTCTTTCAGATAAGATGAGGTAAAGAACACTATCTTGTAAGAATACTTTAAATTCAAAACTTCTTTGGTTTCAGTAGTTAACAATGTTGAGTTCCAAATGAATTGTACCCTAAGCCAAAGGACACAGGTGATTCTCCTGTTTCACCCCAGGAAAAATCACAACCAATGAATGCGACTCTGGAGTTAGTTAAATTTGATAAGGTTTGACATCCTCCAGCATGTTTGGAATTTTAGAGATAATTTGTGAAGCCAATTATCATGCTGTTCTATAATATAAATAATAATATCCCTTATAAGAATTAATTTAAAATTGATCTTTATCGAACTATATAAATAATACGTCATTTACTATTCTTGTGTATTATTAAAAATATAAAATGTACTTTAACAGTTACATAATAAATATCATGTAAATAATAATATAAAAATATAAATCAATTCAATAATATTTTAATTTAAAATATAGCAAAATAAACGGAAAGATAACACATATTTTAAAATGCATGTCTAATCAAAGAATATTTCAATCCAAATGTTCAGTATTTTTTAATTCCTATGTATTCTTTTAATGTATATTTTAAAGGTATTTAAAAAACATACAAATATATTTGAAAAATATGAAGGGTGGGGAGAATATTGTTAAATTATTTCTGTGACAAACGTTTATAGACAAGTTAAAAATGGAATTAATCATGAACTTAAATGTGTTATAATCATTTAAAAAAGAATAAACTAACAAATGAATTTTATTCTTTAAGCAGTCGGTTCATATGCAATCGTATTTGTAATGCTCTAAAATGCAGAATTATAATAGGAGTGTTGTATTATAGGACAAATACACAAAAACAGTAAAAACATTCTTTATTAAAGAAAAAGATGTAAATATTTTTAAATGGATTAACTAGAGCTGCAAATTAAATATTGAAAAACACTTACGGGCATTTTAAATAATTTAATTCTATTTTAGAGAATAACATCTCATAAAATACCAATGAAGTATGCCGGAAAGAATCGTACAAAACATATTTGCCTTTAAAATGCAAGTTTCTGAAGCAACTCATTTCAGTTTACTAAGTAATAAAATAAATTTCTTCATTAAGGTTTTCAGCTGATCACATATTAAATTATAAGGCCTTGCGACTGCCATATTGTATTATCCATAGCTTCCGAACGATGAAATTACCTGTAGTTAACTCGGCGCCTGTTGCTTGAATATTTAAAGTAAATATGAATTTAATGTTCCCTTCGACGAATGTATATGTCTAAACAGAAACCCTTCAAGGAATGTATGTTTCCAACATCTGTACTTACTCTTCATTAAAGCTTGAATGTTTTGAATTGTTGATAGAAAGGATTACCTCTACATTACAAGATTCACTTGGAATTAAAGCTCTTACAGGGCAGCCTATATATAAGGAATACACTTCAGGATTTGAATGGTGCTTTTGTCCTAGAATGCCCTGCTTTCATCAATTCAGTTATGCAAGATACATAAATTTCATCTATAAAATATATAGTTTGAAAGTCTTGGCAAACAATCTTTTATATAATTATTAAAATGGACAGAAATCGTGACTACATTTGGAAATTTATACGAACATACATTTTTAACTGTAATTTGTCTGAATTCTAGATTAAGATGTCTCAAAACTTGACATATTGCATTGTTATTGGTAGTACAAATGTTATAAAAAAGATTTAATTTAGTATGGTACCTCTCTTTAACGTTTTATTTTAATCCTTATTAATAATTACTATAAATTAAAACATTTATTATCCAATTTAAAATTCAATATAATTGAATTAATCAAGTTGCAAAATAAACTAATTTGTAAATTTTATCTCCAGTAAAATTAATCATTAGTAATATATTTTAATAACTCCTGTTATATATTATTAATTTCTATATAAACAAAATAATTTAATGTCAATTTGCATGTTGTAATTTGTCGTGATGTACAAATTTAGCTTAAAAACATGATTAAATAAAATAAATATACCTTTGAATACAAACACTACATTTAGAATGTATTGATTTTTAATTAGGCTTAAATGCTTTGATGAAAGTACTAGTTTGTTTTTTATTTATGATGTGAAACATTTTTAAAATTTGAAAACATTTAGCATAATCAATCAGCTAAAAATTAAAAAAAAAAAAAAAAAAAAAAAAAAACTTGAGCTAACTATATTAAAATAAGACGAATAAATGTATATATTTATCTTTGGTAATAATCACGGTGTGTGTGTATTTTGTGAGCCAGATCGTTTGTGATATAGAATTAGCAGATTTGGTACATGTGTAATTAGAAGAGTAGGAATAAGTTATAATAAGTAGTTTCGTAAAGAGTCTCAGAAATAAAAAATTAAAGGAGACAATGGAGTATTTCAAATGGGGAAAAAACGAAAAACATGGTTGCATAGAATATTGCATGTACATGTACATGTCCACGTACACGTACACGTTGCATATATTATCATGATTTTATATTATATTTTTTAAAAAGTCCTTTTTATATATCAGTGTAAATACCGTTCAATTTTGCAAATGATATTAATATTTTAGAGAATTTTGAAAAAATAAAATTCCTACTTGGAGTTTAAACCGATAATATTGCGTATTTTTTGTTTTTTCATTATTGAAAATTAACTTAAAACTCATTATTAAAACTTCTTGTTAATTACTTTAGTTCAGACACACACGTAGCATAAAAAGATCTCACGAGGATATTCTCGTGATAAATATAATAAAATCGCAAAAAAAAAAAAAAAAAAAAAAAAAAAAAAAAAAAAAAATCCACAAAATTTTAGATTACCAGACACCGAGATCTTTAATGTCATTATGATGTTATTTGACTGTATTTCATTCAAAAATTTCATATAACTTTTAACCAAACGAACTTAAAGCTGTTAAAATAGCACTGGTTTAATATTTACCGAATTTTAATTCTTAAATTATATTATTGAGAACATTTTGCACATCAGGTAGTGGCCACTAAATATAATTGAAATTAATCATATCCAATATTCTAAGCTAGCTAGTTGGTCGTCAAAAGCGGCTGGTATTTTATAAACTTCGATCAAAAGCAAAATTACTTGTGTGTGGTATTAAGACTTTTAAGTACGTGTTAGGTCTGTGATATTTTTAAATAACACCTGTGTAATCTAACACAGAAAAATATATAAGGAACAGAAGAGAATAATGTATAATGCAGGAACAGAATAATGTATAATGCAGGAACAGAATAATGTATAATAAACAGAAAGGTTTTCTAGAATATAGTTGTATGTCTATTGGAATCAGGTTTTCGAATTTCAGTATAAATCTTAAATATATTTTAAAGTAAATAAATTTTTAAATGTATTGTGACTATTACATCTGTTGGAAGCATTGCCCTTCTCTGAATAACACTAATATTCAAAAGAATTATGATAATGTTAATCTAGACATTAAATTTAATATTAACCATTTTCATAAAAAAACAGAACAATATAAAACATTTTAATCAAAAACCAGACCAAAGGGTGTGAACATGGGACTACCCCGAATAATCCGGGACTCCCTTAATGAAGTGAATAATAATTTTAGCAAATGATTTTTTAATGGTGCAAAACCTACCTAATTTATCATTAATACATAATCTTATACATTTTCAATTTTGGTATTAAAAACTTAGTTAAATTAAGCAATAAAAAATTAGAATGTCGGCAGTAAGTCTAAAATAACATGGTACTAACCAAGAAAGCTGAGTACCATGTTATTTTGGAAAATTTTAAGTATAGAAATTAACGATAATTGATTCTTTCTTCAGATTTAAGCAACGCTTAATACTACGACCACCCATAAGTCACTCTTAAACAAGGCAACTTTAATTTTCGGTCAAGCACAGTGAAATGTACTTGGTACTTACAAGCCCTTAATCTAAAGTGCGTAGTTTTGCAGTGCTGTGTAAGTGCCCCCATAAAGATTACGAACAACGCTTGCTTCTACAGCGAACCTTAATACCAAAGTAAAAGACAAGTCCAATTTATGTCGAAGGAGCAGTAGACCATAATGCTTCTCGGGTAATCATTTTCGTGTTGATACACAGGCCCGAATGAGTCCGACTTTTAACGACCTACTCCGAATAACGAGTTCCTGTAACAATTCTCGCCAAATTCCTTTCCGGCAATGATCGAAGCTAGATTTCGAGTCAAGAATTAATAGCTTGCTTTACCCAGTACTAAATTGCTTCCTATTACTGCTTATGGAGTAAAGAAAAGTCAATTTTTATAACCATTCCTCTTCTGCAAGAACATTTTCTTGGCTTGTTGTTAATATGGTGGACACACTAAATCTTTTTTTTTTTCCCAAGAAGTAATATGAAATGGAACTACTCAGTACATCATTATTTTTATAAAGTATTTTTTTTTGTTGCTAAATTAGCTATTTTCTATGGAGGAATAGATTAGTTACCAGTCGTGTTTTTAAGTATTCGACATTGATTATTGTTTAATTATTTAGAAAAAATTTGGTATGAAGACATGTTAACATTAAAATAGTTAAAAGTAAAATAGTACTTTCTTCAAATACATTTTAGATAAAATGGCCGATCTAATACTTTAATCATATACATCAACATTCAAAATTTTAATATTGTTAATGATAAAATGTGTAATTCCAATTTCGTTATACTCCAAATTTGCAATTATTTTTATATTAAACTAGCCATCTTCAGTAAAAAGGATTTCACCAATCCTATCACAGTAATAATCAAGACAACTTACTATGACAAATTGGATTCTTACCATTGATCCTATATTACACTTGAACAATAAAGCATCTAATTACTTAGAAATATCAGCAAATTTTCGAATAAAATTGGCGAAATTGGTTGAGTTATTAAGGCTGTATTCTCATCCAAAATTTTAAGTTTATAGTATTTTTTAAAACTTTAGAATTTTCTAGAGGCCAGGCAATCAATTGCAACGTATTTTGAGATTAAACGTTTTGATATAAAATTTTTTTGAAATCAGTATAGCGGTTGTGGCTAGAGAACTGTCTCGGCCTTCCCCAATAGGTAATGTACAGTAAAGTTGTACTAAAAAATTCAAAATATTCTAAAAAATTCTAAATTAAATACAGAAGTGTTTGAGAAGCATCCTGTGATGACACATCTATAAGGAAGGAGCAGGCAAATAAAAGAATAAATGGCGACATTGAACAGATGCTAACGCTGGATATCCGCATTATCTATTTGCCCATTACGTTCTTTAGAAATTACGTTGATGCACCCTTTATAAACTTTCTATTTTATTATTATGTGCATTAAGAATTTATTTCAGTGTGCTTCTAAACGTTGCAATATGAATATTCAATTTATTCACATTCAATAATTTTCAATAAAAAAATATAACGTCTCGTAGTAATTTTTTAGTAAAATTCTGCTATTGCATTCAATTGGATCACCAAAAATAACATTAAATTAAAAACTAATGTAATTTTAATGAAAATGAAGTTAACCATAGAAATGCGAAACGGACCTTCAAAGAAGCAGTTCCTTTTTTAACTAATATTATAACAAAAATGTATAATTATAGTTATGAAGATTACTTCTATTTTCTTAAGACATTAGTGTAATTTTCTGGCAACTCACAGATAAATATCAGTTTTACAAATAAACAATGAAATTAATTGATTATAAAAATTTTTAACAAATATGTTGAGGGCATCTTTGCACCAGTGCAGCTTTACTGTTCATAACTATAAACATAATATTTTCTAAAATATTTCTCCATTCTGTAGGAGTTTGGTGAATAAGGAAATTCCAACGAGGTTGTTGGGACAAATGGCAAATCTTCATCTTCCTACTTTACTATTGATAGTGGGAATATAAACACAAAATTTTTATTATAAATGTTTTAATGCTATATACATGAAAAGCTTAAAAATTGCCTCATTGAAATTTTAGATTTTATTTTCAATAATATTTAAATTGTATCCAAGATATTTGTTGGTTTTATATTATGTATTGATATCATCCAGCAAAAAGAATATTGTCTTAAATATGAAAAATTTTGATTAACATTATAAATTAAAACAATGCTGCTAGTTCTATGATCTTAAATAAATAAAAAATTCCTATTGACAGCATTCGTAAATGGATAGTCGATTCAGTGCCATTATTGATAGGTCTTAAACGGTAATTGCAGTATTGCGTATCTCAGGTGACTTTAGACATATCATTTGACAGTAGTTATCACTGTCGCCAGATCACCAAACCCGAGGAGAATAAGAGAAGTATATTATTACCATTACTTATTCCATTCATTTAAGATATAGAGAGAGAATATTGTAATCGTCAAAAAATTCAACATCGATGAATCTTCATATTTCAGAACTCCTCGACTCCGAAAAAAATGTATTGTCGACTTTATATCTATCTGTCCGTTCATCTGCTTGCCAGTGAATCATGTGACTCAAAACGTGTTTTCGTCTAACGGATGAAATTTGGTATACGTATTGAAGACATTTGTAAATTTCAATCAAATTTTAAACGAACCCATCCACAGGAAGTATATTTATCTGTCTGTTAGTGTAAAAGTGTTAAAGTAGGTAAATACAAAATGAAATTATTTGGTTAGATAAAATTTGGTAAATAGGTTTAACATCTAAGATACGGATATCACATATTTAACCGAATCCAATAAATGGCTAACCGACTTCTGCCTATATTTTTGCATGCATGTAAACGCAACACATAAACGCAATGATTTCAATCAATAAAATTGGAATCTTCAGTATGATCTTGTGACTACAACTGTAGTCTTGTCTCAAATTTTGGCGGTAATTGGCATAAAGAATACGTCAGAATAAATTCTTTTATTAGATTGGGTAAAAACGCTAGTTCCAAGCAAAAAACCTATAACTCGTAAATAACCTTCTCTAATCCATGCATGGCATTAGCGGTCTTTCCTGAGTTCCACAATTTTATGTGGAGGAAGGGTAAAAAATCATTTATAGGGGACTATACGAGGAAATTTCAGGGACAGTACTATAGCTAATTGACTTTTATCACGATATATTTGCCTAATTTTCAGTTTGTGATTCATTAAACTAGTCTTCTATTTTTAACTACATTTTTGTTACAGACAAAAATTCTAATAAAGATTGTAACCTGTATAGGTAATATACCATAATAAACATGATTGTAAATTTTATATACACATAAAAATAAAGTACCGATATCTTATTATAGAATCTATATTTATTTAAATTCAATTTTTTTTCTTTATACAAATAAAGGCATTAAATTGCAAAAAAAAAAGTAGTAATGGAAATTTGTTTCCCTTTTTAGGATTACTATATTTATTTATTTATTAGTTTAATATATATATTTTTTTATTTCTTAAAAAGAAATTATCCCTAGTTGGTTTAGTTATATACTTGCATACCGAAAAAGTGTTAAATCTGTTTTAAATTGGAAACCGCTTCCACTATCTAAGACTGGAACTTATTTGTCGCCAAAGAGCTAATTTCCTTAAAAGGATTTACTTCGAACAGAAGCATTCCGAATCATGAAAGAAACATGAGGTAGAAATTCATGAATGGTAAATTTTTCCAAACGATTTTAAAGGCGTGAAATCGAGCATCTGCTTTAATACAGAAAAAAAAATAATCTCGTTTTCGAAGTCGGTGTTTCTCATTTAGTTTTCGTTTTCTCATTTATTTTGCATACAAACTAAATGTATTTTAGATTAGCTTGAATAAATAACCGTTTCTTCGAAAATTACCGAAGCAGTGGATTGATATGCATGAAATTGCAACTATGTTAAAATGAACATCGTTTTGGATTTGTTAAATGTTATGTTTCGGAGAATGGCAACCATAATGTCGTAAAGGAGAAGGAATTGCGGGGAAAGAATTTAATTAGATGAAAGTAGATATTATTTCGGGTATCGTATTGTATATCTAGAGAATTAGAGCAGCAAAATAATGATTGTAAACCTTTTCAGATTTCAAAAGGTATTTTGAGTTTCATTATGTGCGGGGAAGGATGTTAATTTATCTAATTAATGAAAACAGAATTAATTATGGAATAATAAATAAAAGTAAAATGAAATTATTTGGAATTTGATATAAATTTTTCATGTAATGTTAAAATAAAATTATTAAAAGAATATTAGTTTGCTAATAATTAGTTATCAAAGGAGCTTTTCGATGTATCTTTTATTTAATTGACAGGACTCATAGAAGATATTTAATAAAAATTATTAAGCTTCTGATTGCATGTGTTCTCGGCAACTCTTTTAAAAGATCCCTAAAAATCTTCTTTATAAAGATCTTTAAAACTATTTTTAGAACTATAAAAGCTCTTTTTAAAAGATCTTTAAAACTATATTTTTTATAGGATCTTTAAAACTATATTTTTAAAAACTTTTTAAGAAAGATCTTTTTAAAAGATCTCATTATCACTTTTATGATTTCCAAATGAATTGTTTATTTTCTAAAAAGTTAATGATTGAATCCATTCCATGACATAAAGAAAATGAATGAGAAATATTATTCTGTAATCTCCTTTCAGACATATTGGCATTCTGACTTTCATCTTCGAATTTAAAATGACTTTGAAACAAACTTAATGAATCGAGTCCTAACACCAATATTCAATCATATGCGTTTGAAATCATTACTTAATCATTAATTGAAGATTTTCATACTTCCTTATTCTGCCTTTGAATCAAAACCGAATGCTTTGTATCGATGTGAAGTAATTAAACATCAGATACTCAAAGAATATCAATTACTTTGAAGATGAAAATTTCTAATCTCTAAGATAGTGTTCATTGTGAATTAAGTATGTTTACAAATGTAATATTGATTCTTAAGATCAGTGATATACTTAGTTCATAGTTTGCTTCAAGTGTTTTAAGAGGTTTATAATGATTGCTTCAAACATGAAAACATTAATATGATTTAAAAGAAAGTAATGAATCAAAATATTAATTTTGAAGGAAGAATGTTGCTTTTATAAATTTCAACGTTAATAACTATGTAAACGTGATTTCATTTATCATAGTTATTGACATTTTATCTCAGTTGATAAGATTTATTATTTTTAAAATTAATAAAATTTATATGTGTGTGTGATGAAATAAAATGAATATCTAATTTAAATTAGGCATTTGTAAATATTTCTTTCAGTATATTATACATTATTCTGTGATCTATTTATAATAAAATTTCAGAAATTCTGAAATGGAATATTTAAAAAAAAGAAAAATGTATTTTCAAGCATTTGAATTAATGCTAAATTTGTAAGTTAAATGATAAATAACATTTACCTTTATAACTTTAAAAATAAATAGAAAACAGAATTACATCTTAATTTATGTAAAATAACATAATTGTATCATTGACATTTGTTAATCATTGACATAATGATTTCATATTTAGCTTAATGTTTACTAAATTTGGAACAAATAAAAGGAAAATATTATTTTGTGATATTACTTTATTTTATAATGTATTGACAAACAAGGGTAGTTTAAAGAACTCTTTGTAATGCTATTTCACAAGAACATTCGAATTCAAAATTCATTGATTCCTACTTGCTTTAGTTATTTGCGAAATATACAAAAGATCCATTTGTTTAAAAAAATAGATGAAAAAAAGTAGCAGCTTTAAATAATATTAAATTGATTTTTAAGATAATTAGTTTCATTATTTTGATATTTTCTAAAATATTAACTTACCCTTAGACTTAACATGAGTGCAAATATTGAAAAACGTTCTCAACTTTTTTTTTTTTAATATTACATAAATTTTTTCCATTAGACAGAAATTATTATAAGAAATTATTTCTGTCTTCAGAAATATTGGATAGATTTAAGATGAGATGCTCCCATGTCTAATTATTTGATTAAATTATATTGAGTATATGCGGTAATCTCCTCGATAAAAACCATTAATATGAGCGTTATGATTTTTTTTATTATTGGAATACTGCTCTAGTAGCAGTTAATACTAAGACTTCTATGTGTCTTATTACATAAGCATTAAATAGAGACAGCATTCAGTACTTGAGATTAAAGAATCTTGTAGTTTATCTTCTCCTAAAATTGCTATTGTCTAAGACGTTTCTTAAAACTGCTAGTATCAATTTAGAAACTTTGTATTTTTTTCGACTATCATATATTTGTTGCCGAAATATGAAACTTTATATATATGCCAGAATCCTAATATATATATGCCCCAAAAGGGAGACTAAGAATGTCGATTAACCGAAATAGGATAATTATTACTAATTAGGTTTCCACTTAATTTATCCAATTTTATAAATTATTATTTACATAAAATTATTTTATTTAACTAATTAAATTAATATAAGAATTTAATAAATGTACAACATAAAAAAATATAGTAATTTTGCACGTAGAATAAATAAACGCAGGTAGGAACTGTAGGTGAAGCCGCTAGTCACCGATAAAATTAAAGCCCATTCGATTGATTTCAATATTGAGTTCACATACATGCAACAGCATTAAGGGTTTGATGATCATACATTGACAACTCCGACCCACCCTGAGGCACAAGAATACATGTGAATGCCCTTACCGCAACAACAGCATTGGTGGGAACTGAGGGCGAGCCCTAAGGTCTATCACCGATCACGGTACAACCCTTCCATCAAAAGCATTTCCCTTCATCAGTAGGGATAGTCGCCCCCACACCATTTCCGTACTCACGTAGGTGACGAGAACCAACCATCATGCAGGAAGCTTGGCATTCTCATATCTGAGAAGCCTCCTGGTAGGGATTTGATAAATGGTGTTTATGAAATTCTTGAAATTCATATAAAATCATTTTCAAAACAATATTTTCTTTACATTGATTCAAAAGAAATTTACTGAAACAATTCGAGTAGAATATTATATCTTCTTGCAACGAATTTCTACAGAAAATGCTGATTTTTTTTATTATTTATTTTTAATTCTAAAAGTGTTATATTTGCCATAATACAGAACAAAAACAATTGTCAACTTCATTAATGTCATTCCAAATGTCCTATAATAATGTCATTCCAAATGTCCTATAATAATGTCATTCCAAATGTCCTATAATAATGTCATTCCAAAAAGGCATTAATAAAGATATACAAAATACCATTCATAATGGATATAAAAGATTGATACAGCCAGACTTCATCGAATAATTACATTGCAATCTTATTTCCAAGAAGATTAAATTTCCTTCACAATTCCAGTGGAAATATAAAGAAAATTCTAATATTTTTCAACTAGTCCTAAAACAAGATTTAATTATCTCAAATATTTAAATAGTGACACCATATTTTTTCACAGCAATACCAATTGCTACACAATCATATCAACCCATATAATCTTCCATAGTGGCCAAAGATGTTTGACAAGACCAGACTGCATCTACGACCTTTATATTTCCCTGAATGGCGTCAACTATTTCAAGAAGATTCAGTTTTATTCCAGACGAGTACTAGACTACAGAATAAGAGACCCTTACGACAGATGGTTGTCCTAAAGATATTACTTCAAGATATCGATCGATTCCAAAAGGACGGTAAGAGTGCATTAGCTTCCCGGTGAAGAATGTGATATCCATATCAAAATGGTACAGAGGGATTTCTTCCTCAGTCTTGAAAAATGGCTTTTTAGGCCAACTTGTGCTGTGCTTTTGCCAACTGCCTTTGCTTGGCGTTATCTTGTACATAATCTTGAAAATCCTGTAACGAAGGATAGAGTGAGCTTCACAATATGTTCGTAAGCTTGAACACGGTATGCCGTGTTTGTTACTTATTATGTTCTTCGGTTTTATGTTGTCGTTGTCCTAGTTATTGGAGGATTACAGGAATGACAGCTTATGCGAAGTCTAGAGATGCTTGTACATTGTTTGAAGCTTAAGACATTTCAAATAAGTAATGCCTCTCCATGTAGTTTTTTGGAGTTTTTTTTAATTATTGCTTTTTATGATGAACATAAAGGATAAAAACTAAACGGAAGTAGATGTTACATTAAATATGGTCAATTTCGTAGTAAAAGATGACTGATAAATAAGAACTTAATTTGTTAAGCTTTTGCTTAACATGTTGGGAAAATATAAATAATAGTTACATAAAATGCAAAGTTAACTTTTATAATTTTTTTTGCATTAGAGTACAAGGAAATCAACTAAATTAATATGTTAAGAGGTCATTGGACTCTATTAGACGCTTTTGGGAATTATTCATTCAGCGTTATGAAAATTTTTAAGCATAAGCATTAAAATATAAATACGTCAAATTTCTTTAAAAAAATATTTTAAAACGAAATATATTATTTTTTTAAAAAAATTAAGAGATATATAATTTTTTAAAATTTCAAAATATTCCAGTCTTTTTAATTTTTTTATTACCCAATGTAAATTTATTTGGAACTAGATTACTATAATCTTGTAATTCCAATTAAATGCTAATTTTCTAAATATTTTTATGCACACTTTCTGAATTTTCATAGGAATTTTATGTTTCTCTGAACTAAAATTCACTTTTAACGAGCAAAAAAAACTCGAAACATAAAATGCATATCCCGTTTTTTTTAAACGTTTGACTGAAATCTTTATTATCATTTTCATTTAATTTCTTCAAAAAGTAAGATACCTGGGACATTTTGAAGATATTTAAATTTAATTATAACATTTTGAGAAAAGTAATTAAGATGTACTTGTTTTCCTCTTAACCCTTCAAATATATATTTCATTGAACAATACATTTTATAATGCTATTTTAATTGAATATAAACATATATTTTGATAAAGAACCGATAAAAATAAAATTGCACGTTTTCGTCCATTTTTGCTTATTTCAAAGTCCACTGCCCCCTTAAGAATACATTTCTAAAAAGTTAGCATAATGTAAGTAAACACTATATAAAAAGAATAATTTTATAATTTGTTTACTATTGGGATAAATTGGTTTCCATTAGAGGACAGAGATGAACGTAATTTATTAAGAAGACTTGTTTCAAATGATGACAAAATATATTGTTACGAATCTGTGATGCGGCTTCCCAGCATAGTTGGTTCCATAGGAGGTCCCAGAGCTTGGCGACCATTTGGCGACTTGGCGATGCTTTCCAATAAGCAAATGAGCAAAACAAAACCAAAAAATTCTTCTTTTTTATGTGACTGGATATTTAATTTGTGGCAGATTTGCGATAAGCGAGGATAGAACCTGAGACCTTGGGGTTCACTGCCGAGTAACAAGACCACAATACAAAAGCAGTTGCTAGCGTTTCGTAGCTGTCAACTGGCTTATAAGCTTTCACCACAAATTGTATGACGCTCACATTCTATGTAACGTAAAATATTGTTACGGACCTGTGATGCGGCTTCCCAGCATAGATGGTTCCATAGGATGTCCCAGGTCTTGGCGACCATTTGGCGACTTGGCGATGAATTTGGCGACTTTGGTGCCAAAATAGATTATACCCGAAACATCGAGAATTTTCCCGTACCGTCCAGTAGGAACCGAGATACGCCTCGAACGTTCCTGATTGGTTAAGAGGTTTCTAGCCCCGCCTCCTGAGACCTATAAAAGGAGCTGCAGCTGCCGGGGAGTAGTCGTGAATTGAATAGTCGGAAGCGACAGAGAAGAGTAGTCGGAATCGACGGTAAAGAACTGGCCTTCCAGAGATAAGCGGAGCAGCGACGGAATGACGCTTGTTCTGCACTAAGCTGTGCGCTACTGTCTGCATTAGAGTCTGGTTGCATGCTGCACGTCTCGGCTGAAGATAATCGTCTTTTGTACTGTATATAGTTGTCGTCTTTGTGCTGCCCTGTGTGTCTTCGTGTAAATAAACGTCGTTGTTTTATTTTCTACTGCCGCCTGCTGATTGAGCGTTCTCCACACCATATAACTCCCACTATCGAAACGAACTCGGAAATTTCGTAACAATATTAACGTAGCTTAAATTGAATAGTGAATTTTTTACAACAATAAAAATTCGCCTGCATTAGAGAACAAAGTACATACCAGTACTTAAGTGCTTAGTTCTTAATCTGCCTCGAATACTTAATAATATTACTTACTTAATATTTACCACAAAACCGGGATGTAGATAAAATGAGGTTTCTTTACACATCTTATTCTTTTAAAAATTAAAAATTTGTAGTTTTCTCCAGTAATGCATTTATGGACAGTCAGATAATTTAATCTTAACATTACGCAATCAATTAAATGGTTAATATAACCAAAACATGTTTAACATGGAGCACCAGAGGACAGTAAAATATTAATCAGATGTATAAACTTTTTAAAATCTGCAATATTTAGATAATTAAACTTATCTATGTGAATTTTGTGCGTTTTTTTTTTTCGAATTAATCTATTGCAATACAATATGCATATCCAAATTACTGATTTCGGCTTACAGCAATAAACTTTATTGTTCAATTTTCAATTAATGTTGACTATTAGCAGTGCCAAAAGACCTTTTTATGTTGTTGCGTATTACATATCATTATAGAGAATCAAACACGAGACCACGTTACAGAAGAACTGCATTTTCTGTAGTTGGTATTTTCGGAATAAACGAGTTATCAATATTTCATTTCTATTTTCATGACAACGAAGTAACCACATAATAATTTAGAATAAAAAAAATTAGAATAAAAATTTTTGTAAATTTAGTTTTAGGTGTTAAAAAGTGACTTTGATTCATTTGAGTTTCATTTGCATCCTCTGTGTTTTGACGGACTGAGTCAGTCATCTGGTTATGGTGATGAAACAATGGATTCAGTTACGAGTTACGCAACACCTTGTCTCTAGGAATTTAATATTACTTCATAAAGTGGAAAATTTTTAAATGTTGTGTAGCACATTAAATTGACACACAGAAAAAACCGCATAAAAATTTTTGTTGGGTTTTATTACAAACAATATGAGAAACAATATCCTTTGAGAAATTTTATAACTTGAGAATTGAACAACCTTGCAATTTTATTTTAAGCACAGCAAAAATTGCTATTATCTCAGAAAATATATTTTGAGATTCTTTTTTATTTGTAATATATTTTCAATGACACAAACGCTTTCACATGTCAAAAACGTTTTTTTCTGGTCACAGATAAGTGTATTGACTTTGATTTTCTTTTTTAGAAAATAGATATCTTGTGATATAACTTAAACAAAAATTTAAAAAAAAAAATTGGAAAGAAAAATGGTCATCTAATGCTCAACATTACTTGATTTGAAATTCGAAGGAAAAGAAACACCAATATATGGCAATTCGCTTTTGTATTTTTTTCAACAGATTTTCCTTTATTTTTAAATGCTTTCACATATTTATGACTTTAATTAGTGATATTAATATGTATTATTAATCTAGTAAACACATTTTGCTGTCACTGTATCTAAAAAGTGTAAATACTACGGATGCTTTTTAAAATTATATTTTTAAATCGTATTTTTTTTCATATGAATTCAAATGAGTATTGATTTTGAATTTAAAGTAATATTTTAAGGTTTTTTCATTTAGTTTGACATATTTTATATAACATCCATGACTAATGGTTTTAAAATTTTAAACATAAGAAAATAGCGAATAAATCTTTCTAACGAAAACGAAACCATTTCTGTACAATTTCAAGGTTATTAGAATTTTAGATTTACCATTTCAATCATCTTGATTTTGCTGTTAATAAGTGTGTGATGAATACCTGTTTTATTATACTAAAAAAGAAATCCAATTGAACTAGAAAAATTTCTAACTTTGTGGAAAATTGATTTTTCTAATTACCCTCTCATAAAAAAAAATACGACATCCCATTAATTATACATGTGTATATATATGTTTAAAAAGCTGGAAACTCACAAATTATTATTTTTTTTTAGTAACTGAGCTAAAAAATGAGCTTTTTTAAAAAATGAATTCCTGAGAAATCCAGATACATTTTTTTTTCAAATCTCTTTTATAAAAATTTCAACGCTCATTCAAAAGTCATTTCAATCGAAATCTTTTATTAAAATATTTATAAAAATAATTCATTTTTTAAAACTTATATTTATTTACAGGCTATATTACGATTTAAGAAATTTATAGTGAAAAATATCTCGTATTTTTAGATTTTAATGTTAGATGACATTCAGCACTTTCTTAACTTTTTATAATAAATATATTAAAACAAATTAACTTTGATCATAATTACTGAAACCATACTCGTAAATTAAGCTAAATTTGGAGTAATTTCTTTGAGTTTATTCATTTGACATTATGAAGTTGAAGCTTAACGCAACAAACATATAATTGATTTATTATTAGGAAACGGATCTTAGGGTGTCCCAAAAGTTTTTTTCATCGCGTTTTTAAAGAGTCACTGAGGACGAAACTTGTATTTTATATGAAAATGTGCATAGAAAACGCACTTGGTGTAAGGTCAATAGGCCTTCAACTGCCGAAAAGCTGGGACTACACCCCAAAAAAGTTCTTTTGTCCATTTGGTGGGATTGTAAAGGCGTAATTTTCTACGAGCTCCTTCATTAAGGTGAAAAAATAAATTCTACGAAATACTGTCACCATACCATCACCACACCATTACCGGGTTTTTTTGCCATAGCAAAAAAACTCGGCTCGAATTAATGAATCGACGAACGTTGTTTTTCATTATGACGACGCGTGACCACATATTACATTAGTCGTAAGATAAAAAACCTTCGAGTTTGATTGGGATGTTTTACCGCGTCCTGCATATTTTCCAGATCTCGCTCCATTTTGATTACTTCTCTCTATCCTTAAACTCTCTTCGCGATAAGCGAATTCATCAGCGAAATAAAAGCGCACCTCGAGAATTATTTCTTGTCCAAAAACAGCAACTTTAAAAACAAGGCCTAATCTGGCTTCCTGAGAAATGGAATAAGGTAATAGAACGAAAGGGTTCTTATATAACAAAATAAATATCTTAAACAGTAAATATTGTGTATTCATTTCATATTTGAAATGGGAATGAAATTTTTCAGAAATTCTAACATTTAAAGAAACAAGTTTTTTTATTGTTTTCTAATGAAATGTTATTTTATAATAAAATTTTTCTTTTTTTCTACAAACGCTAAATTTTACAACGAATGTAAAATGTATTTGAAAAATATCCTCTTCACTTATGACTAAAATTCAACAATTTTTGCTGGAGGATAGACCCTGTTCTCCTAAATGAAAAACCAAATTTAAATTTTCTTGACAAAGTTCATAATATTTTATTGTGCAAATCGTATATTTACATTTCTAAGCCTTTCTTCTATTTCTATTTTACTGTGCATACAATAGCAAGAATTCACTACTCCTAAAAAGCTGCTTTGCAATCTTTCAAAATCTAAAAGCAAACCTTAAAAAAAGAACCGCTTGCCCAATACTGCCTCTTAGAATGCTGAAAAATACAGCGGCTCAACAATGGAATGCGATGTGATTCTTTTTCCGAAGAAGCAGAATCCTCTTCTTGAAAAAGTGGCGAAATCCCGAAATGCATTTCGCTAGCTCCTTCGAAAGCTGAACCCATTTTCTAAGTATTAGACCCCTCTCTATAAGTTATTCAAACTTTCTTCCGGCAAAATTTCCCTTTTCAGATCTTTTGTCTTCTTTAAGCGAACTGGTATAAGTCAGTGAAAGTCGAAGATTATTTTCAAAGGCTTAAAAGTTTAAGAAACTTTTGTTGGATTGCTTCTGTTTTGTGAACAATCTGAATATGCTGTTGATTTTAAAGGAAGTTAATTCTTTCTTCCAGATATTTTGACAAAAGGAGATTGAAATCTACGAAATGATATCATAGAAGCAAACTCTTCATTCAATATTTGTTGAGACAGTTTCAATGGGAGAATTTCACGCAACAAAATGAAGAATTAACTTATTACTGATCTAAATATTTGATTTTAAATTCGATATACTGAATATTTTAACCCTGTCATTCAAAAGATAAGTCTTATATAAGTACCCCGTAATACAAGAACACCCAATTTTAATTTCAGAAATAAGAAAAATTATCTACTTTCTAAAACCAGCAATGACAAATCACGACTAAAACGGTTGATGCAAAAAAGATGACCCTGCTATGAACAGCTATTAAGCATACGTATTGTTACAAAATTTTTCTTCTCCTGCAAATACCGTCAATTAATCGTAATGACGCAGCACAATTAATTAATCATTAGTTCAGCAGCTTTCTTGCTGTCTAATCCTCCAAGACCTCTACGTGTCGGCGGCTCCGACTCTCTCACACACAACTTCCGTCGATACACACTCTTCTGACGATATACACGACAACTCGGACGATCCGCACAACAACTTCAACGTAGCTTCTGAGTGCCCGTCTTTTATAGTTCCGGGAGGCGGGGCTAGAATCTTCTGACCAATCAGGGCGTACCTGGCTGGATCTCGGTTGTTAGTGGATGGATCTTGAAAGTTCTCGAACTTTCCGGTACTATCCATTTAGTCGCCAAACTCGACAAATTTATCGCCAAGCCGCCAAATGCTCGCGAAGTCTGTCGCCAAGCTCTAAGTTCATTGATCTCAGCACGTACAGGACCGATCGTACAACGGTCTTTCTTACGATGACTCTATTCGTGCCGGGTAGCAATATTATAGGTTCGTAACAGTATGTTCAGGCATTCTTGGTGAGTTCTCAGAAAACCTCTTTGTCACGCCAACCAATTTGGGCGAGCGTCTCCAGCGAACAAAGCAAGTGCAGTGAGTAAGAAAAGTGAAAGGATATAACCAAATGTCTTTGTAGCTCACACTCTCATTGTAGCATTGCATTGAATGAGAGCACTGAATTCAGACATTCAGAATGATATCATATCCTATTCTATTTTCTTACATAAGTAATAACTAAATAAAATATGAAACTATTTGAAATTAGGATAGCCTGTGGTTGTTATATCATTTGCTAAACTAAATAAAGAAAAATGACTGATTTACTTGAATGGTTAAATTCTTAGTTTTATTCAAATTATGAAAATTCATTCAGAAACCTCTTCCATTGTCATCTATTATGAAATGAATGGTAAAGGTTTTAATACTTTCAATTACATAAAATGTGTATAACTGCCTTTTTAATTTTTTATTTCTATCACCAATAATTAACGAAGGTTCAATGGAAATTCCTCTCTCTATTCAGGATGGCGCTCAGTATAAATGCATTCATGTAAAAGCATTTGGGTTAAGAGATCTTTTAAAGATTTATTTTCATAAGTGTTTCTCTTTTTATCTGTCTATATAATTTGTAATTTAAAAAAAAAAGTTCATATTATGGAAAATGTCAATTTACACAATTTTATAAATTTACTTGCCAATAAATGTAACAATGATAGAAAATTATATAAGTTAACAAAAAAGAATATTGAAATTATAAAAGGAAAATAACTTTTTGGTTGATTGAAAACTTCTCTAGCGATTTTCTAAAAATACATTTTAAAGTGAAGCAGGAAATCGTTCTTTTATTAGAAGATTACAAGAATTAAAGATGGCATATTACAAAAGCTAATATAATTTATATTATTTATATAGAGAGCTAACATAATAATATTTAGAATAGGTGTATATTTAATTTGAAAAAGTTCTTTAAAAGCATAAGTCTTCTCACGTTTACCAAGCTGTGAATAAGAATATTAGTCCTTAAAACGATTTCCTTGGTTGAAATAACTATACATTTAGTATTAATATAATTTTCGAAGACATTACTTGAAAGAAGTAAGAGGGTTGTTATCCTTTTCTTTTGATATTTATGGATTGTACAGAATAACTGCAAATGTTATTAATTCCAAAAGATATATTTTGCAATATTACATTGGCTTTAAATATAACCATTTTATCAGCAGGCACGTTTCTTATGATTAAGAGGAGCATGGTAGCAGTAAATTATCTTTTTGGAATTAGTTATTCGGACAAAGCATTTTGTGCTCTTGCCAGCCGATTTAAATAAGCATTTCAAAGTAACAGATTTTATGCTAAACATGTTTATTTAATTTACTGAAACATGATAGATTTATCATAGAATTTTAAATATAATCTTGTGTTTGTTTAAAAATTTATGCAAATGCAAATTTTAAACCTCTTAAGATTTGTTCAAGGAATTAAATAATAGGTTCAATACTTCAGTTGTATTATTGATATCATGTTTTAATTCAAATTCGATTTCTCAAGATATGTCAGATTTATAAAATAATTTAAATATAAGTATTTTATTTCATATTTATTCTCTTACTTTTGTCTGCTAGAATATAAAATTGCATGCACTTTATTTCCGCAGGCATGAATATATCGGATAATCTGAAAAATTAGTTGTAAAACAAGTTGTTTTGTCAGCCTCTACATTTTAATTCTTAAATTAGGTAGCATCCTTCATAAGCTAGGAGAAAGATGCATGTACATAAATAATTTGAACTGTAGCGGTTACATAACTCTACTAATTTCTCTTTTGATACAACAGATGGCGTTACCTGTTGTATCAAAAGGGAATGTATATTTCTCATGGTCCTTCTTGGGAGTCATTATGACTGTATTCTAAGTGAGTGTCGTGTATTTTAGTGTTCGTGTTTGTTTTGTCTTGTGAAATGTGGAACATAGAAAATATTAAATAACTGTTCCTGAAACTGGTCTATTATTTTCATTTACCTCATAATGAAGTTATAAAGAGTCTGGAGTCAAGATGGGATTATTTTAATACACATTTATTAATTTCAATTACTTTATTTTAGAATAAATAAGAAAATATGTGCAACTGAAACAAGATTAAGAGTGTATTTCCTTCTGTAAAGGGGAGCGCGAGGAAAATTAATTTGATTAATTGCTTTTGTTTTTGGCTTAATACGTTCAAAAGTCTATTGGAAGATTTTTTCCAAATCAGCTTCTGAAATTTGCTAAAAAAAAAGTTGAAGTTTTCACTTTTTCATTGACTCTTCCATTTCACAAACATGTTTTTGACATGTTTAACAATGAAAAAAGTAATTTTTCTTGTGAACTATTCTTATAACCATAGTTTTTCAATTGCAAGTGACAGAAAGTATATCTGGAAAAGAATACTCTTAAAAGAAGATATTCTTCCAGACAAACCATTTACCGATACCGAAAAGATTATCATAAAAGGAACGACAAGACCAAATGACAAAACTGTTTCCAGCCACACACAGTTATTTTTTTGCTACTGTTCTTTTAGGAATAAAAACGCTAGTAAGCATTCTTACAGGCAACGAACCAACCTCTCCTTTTACAACCAAAGAATGCCTAAACAAAGAGGAGGACACTTATCGGTGGCGGGAAAATAGTGTTGATTAACGATCTGGGAATGCTTCTGGAAGCGCACAGGGTCTCGTGTCAAGTTGAAGTTCTCTAAGATCTAATTACTTTCCTTGTAATAGATATATTTCTTCTTTTCCAGTCTCTTTTATCGCCGTGAACCAGCCAGCAGGCGAGCGACATCTTTTGTGGGCACACAATAGATGTTTTGGAACAGATCTGGGGATAAACTATATTTCTTTTTGTCGCCAGTAATCTGGGGTTAGACCTGCAATTTCTGTTACCGGAAAACAATTCTTCAGCTGTTACATAAAGAAAAGTGTTTCGTTTGATATAAATTGAGTTTTGTATTTATTTTTAATTGAAATTGGGTTTTCTTATTAGTTTTTCTGCTTTGTGTTTATTCTTTGGGCACAAGAATTATTAATGGCACATTGCAGTTATTAATTTTTCAATGGAAATGATGAAGGCTACCATCACTACAAAATTATTGAAAATGAGATAAGTTAATACAAATATTCTGATTTGTAATTTGAAGATCACAATTTGAAATTTTTTATAATATGAAAGAAATTAAGATTTTTTTTATAAAGTAGATTATTTTTTTGCATTTAATTAGCAACTTTGCACTGAAACGTCATCAGATATTTGAAAATAATTAATAAATTCATTATTGGAGATTATTAACATCAGAATAAAAAAATTCAAATTTACCATAATTTTAATATGCATATAGTGATTATATTTTAATCAAATCAATGACTTAAATAATAATTGACTTTTTAATTTATAGATTAGAATTTATAAATGTTTTCAAAATAGAATTAAAGATTGTCATTAGTTCTGTCACACCTTTTATCTTAAAATAAATAACATATATTGTACATATATATAGGTTCCTTCAAAATCTTCTTCACAACTTAGTCGAACTCAACTAAGATTTGCATACTTTTCATATTTAAGACAATAGAAAGAATATTGTCAACATTTCAGAATGCAAAATTTTGCTACATTTTTTGTCAAAGATTCGAACAGAAATGCTCATTTTTTCCACTCAGCTTCAAATTGAGAAATTTCACATTAAATAATACCATTTTATACAATTTTGGAATCTTAAATTTTACACATCAATCTCATCATTTTCCTTCAAGTGAAATTTTATCTTCAATAATCATTCATTTTTCAAATTTTAATAAATAGTTGTATAAATGTAAATGAATTTGAAATATGAAAATGTTTGAAAATTCTATTGCGAAGAAACTGTCCAATTAACACTAGTATCTACTGATATTTCTGTTTTAAAAAAATGTTTTGGAAACAGTTATTGGTTTTAAAGTAAGATTTGTATAGAATCTGTAACAAAATTTTTTTAGATTGGTTGAAGAATGGGAACATAAACGAAGATTTGTCGCCGAAACGAGTTAGCAAAGTTTTGGAAGAACACACAAACGGATTATTAAGAATTTATTTCGGAAATATTTATTGATTTGAGCGAATGACACGAAGGAAATTTGTTATTTGGGATTTTTAAACATCGTTCGTTTCAATTGAAATAATTCAGAATCAAAAACAATTTAGATAATAAAAAGATTTTGAACATCGTATTTTGAGCAAAAGTATTTTCTGCATAACCATTTTAGGCTTGAAGGTATTTAAATTCTGAGCAGTGGGGTGTATATCAGCTAGTATCATAAATAAAAACAGATAATTAAATAAAAAATAATGTATATTTCTATTTATATTCTAATATTATACTTCAACTAAGTTTAAATACTCTTGCGTGGTTTTAAAAAAATACTGTTATGCCAAAAGAAGTGAAATTCTAATACTGACGGTGCCGATCAAGATATAAAGCTTATATTAATTCATGAGATAGCAGCATTTATGCACTTTTTGCACTTTACGATCAACACGTTGCCATGATATCTAAGATATTTTACATTCTGTATTTGAAATTTTTCAAAAATCTCAGAAATATATCATTTGTTGTATTCAATGGGTAAAATTTTCTTGATTAAATACTGCTGGATCCCCATTAGCACATACATATTGTACAATATTATACGATATTAAACAATATTCACAATACTGTATAATATTGTTGAATATTTAAAAATATAATATCCAACAATATTGTACAATAGTGCCCAAATTGTACAATATTGTGTGAGATATTTTAATTCTTGTTCAAATACGCATGCAATTTGTGCGAATAGGGTTCTTTTTTCTACACAAACATGATAGTTTATAAAATTCAATAATTATATTGCAATGAACAAAGCATCGCTGTTGCAAAAAAGAGAAATTTATTTAATTACATGTTAGCGTATTGAATTTTAAAATTACAAAATTCTCACAAATTATATAAATTTACAAAGTTTTTACATTATTTTAAGTCATATTCAGCCAGTTCAATGTATAGCTTACTATTCCTCAAAAGAATTTCGGTTTCGTAAATTTTCATTGAGAAAGAATTTTATTAACTTCCATGTGCACATAAAAATTCATATGAAAAGAAATTTTTTGAAGCAGTGCTAGTTAGGAAGAAATACAATTAGACAAAGGATTACGTAGGCGTACAAAAGCATATATTTGATACGATTTTAAAGTTTGTACTGCTGTTACAGTTGTTTGAAGTCAAATATTGACAATTGGAAATTTCTGCATTAATGTTCTTCCCATTATTTATATTTGCATTTTTACTATTCATTTAAAAATTTCATAAAAGAGAATAAATCTATTAAACTATAGTGAAATCTATCGAAAAAATGTTAAGAAATGTAAATAATTAATTGTTAGAATACTAAAGAATAATTGTATGAAATGTATTAAAATGAATCATCACAGTGAACAACTTCTAAATTTCAATTTTAATAGTAAAGTCAATTAGAATCATTCTAGCATTTACATTTTCAGGAATATTTGTAAATCATAGCATGAAAGAATAAATCACTTAGTTTTGAAGCTATACATGGGGCGCCATCTGTTAGTCAATTAGAGAGAAACTGGTTACAATCATAATACATATTATAATATTAATAAATTACAGAATATATTAAGCATTAAAAAAATAGAAAAATAATTAAAAAGCAATAAAAAATGATTTAACTAACGGAAACAATTCAAATGTTCATATAAAGTCTTTTTTTTATTTTTTATTAGATACCAAAAAATAGAATAAAATTCATAATATTATAGGGCTTTGAATATAATGAATAAAATAAGCTACGATAAATATAGAGTTTTTAAATTTTCATTAAAGACTTTTCACTTTTAGATTATTCCTATTAAATATATGTTAAATATTCTGCTTAATAAATATTAAAAAATTCTTTCTTTAGCTTCTAATTTTGTAGCAAAACATATATATATATATATATATATATATATATATATATATATATATATATTACATTTTACTTCATTAATAAAAGTTTATTTTTAGAAATGTATCCATTTTCTGAACTCCAAATTATTTTTTCTACATTTTAAATTTTAATGCAATAAAACTACGTGAAAAATTCCATATGCAAATTGTAAAGAGCCATAATTATTATACAAAAAAAAAAAAAAAAGAAGATAGCTTTGTGAACTCTGAAATTTTCTCGCATCTATAAATTGAATTTCCTAAAAGAAATAACGAATACCTGATTGTCTAACAAATTCTTTTCAGGCCCTATAAATATGTAAGATTTGGAAGGTTTACAAAATTTCATTAATTTAAGTTTAGACGCTCGTGTTTTGTGATTTATTGCGCTGTATTTACTTATTTCACAGGGAATAAAATGTGAATTACGTAATAGAGAATCGTAGTAGAAGGAAATATAACCTTAAAAAGTCACAATTTAAAACAAATAAAGATACCAATATTGAATATACAAATATTAAGTACTGAGGAAATTTTATTTCTGTATGCTAGAAACGGACTTTCATTTTATATAATATAAAATCATCCACCAAATGCTTTTTTAGAAATTTGATATTTTTCAGCAAATGAAATTAAGAATATTTTAGTTTAAAATGGAAGAATAACAAGAATTCTCATTGTAAAACAGTAATGAAACTGTTTTATGAGATTTTTTATACAATGCATTACAAATATGTATAATACATACGCTAGTTTTGAAAAATAAGAGTTTTAGAGACTTTATAAAAGTTTTTGGTGCTATCAAGAAATGATAAATGATAGAGAGAAGGTATGAAAACGATGAATTACTCATAAATGTGTCTCGAAATTTAATACAGAAGAAATATTGTGCTCCGAAGAAGACATTATTTCTCATAAACCTTAAAAAAATAAAGAATTGAAATTGGTAAACGATACAGGTTGGAAATTTAAGAAAAGAAAGATTGGAAATATTTATAAAAGAAGAAGTAGGGGAAATATTTCTGATTAATCGAAAAAAAATAACGCGCAAAGGATAAATTATAAAAAATGTAGTTTTCAAATTGGAATTCACAGTATAAAAATGTAAAAATTAATTACATCCATTATCTGTTTGATACAATTTAGTTGTCATCTGTTTTTGTTTAATGATATTCAGCATTTTTGATAGTAAATTCGTTCATTTTTATTATTTAATATTTATTCATTTTATAAAGCGATCATTTAAATTTCCATGCTATCTATCAAAATTACATGAGCCATCATGGAGTTAAATATAATAAGTTATAAGAAATTACATTCAATAGGGACATTACAAATGCGAAATTATCAGTTTCAAAGATAAATTTTGGGTGTTAACTTAAGTTTGACAATGTTGTCGATACCCCTATAATAAAGTATTTAAAAATATTAAGAAGAGTGTGGCAACTATTTATTTGAAAAATGTCTGGGGATGTCTTTCTGTCAATTGGTAAGAAAATTGTAGATCGTTTAGAATTTTTTTTATGTTTTATATTTCTGCTGGAAAAACATATAAGATTATATTTCGGCAAAGAAATCTTTTCATAGGCAGTTTTTCTGAAGATACCTTTTTGTTTTACTATTTTCTTTCAACCTTAAGATTTTTAATACTGAAAAATCTCTACTAATAATGAAGGAAAATAGCTGTGTCTCTGTGGGTGCGTTATTATAAGTTTGTCCTTCTAGATTTATACAAGGAAAATCGATTAACTTTAAACTCCAAAACTAATACTAAAAACTCGCTACAAGAATGAAATTTGCACCTTCGAAGATTCCATTTTTTAAATTTTAACTATAACTTTTATAAATTAAAAATTATACATAATTTTAGTTGGATCTAGTTGGATACCAAATAATATTTTAGCTTTATCTATTTTTATTTAATTTAATTGATTAATATTTTATCAGAAAATTACGTTTTCGTTTTTTTTTTTCTTTAATATTCTGATTTACTACAGTTCAGAATTTCTTTACGATTTTAAGTTTCTTACGCCAATGTAATAATTCAAGTATTCTTAACTAAATTTTCAGTTATTCGATTAATTTGTATTAAAACTTTTTTTTCGTTTGAAAGGCACCCTTTGGTGATGAATTTGAGAAAAAAAAATTAAAAACAAAGTTCCATTATATGCCATAAGTTACAAAAAATGGAGTGTATCTGAAAATTTGGAGTGTATCTTTGATATTCTGATTTACAGTTCAGAATTTCTTTACGATTTTAAGTTTCTTACGCCATTGTAATAATTCAAAGTATTCTTACTAAATTTTCAGTTATTCGATTAATTTGTATTAAAACTTTTTTTTTGTTTGAAAGGCACCCTTTGGTGATGAATTTGAGAAAAAAAAATTAATAACAAAATTCCATTATATGCCATAAGCTACAAAAAATGGAGTGTATATAAAAATATCTCCCTGATTTGAAATTTTACTTTACAATTTATGGAATGCAAGAAAAATCGTGATACTGATTGTAAATATATCAAATGTTCACTATTATTATTATTTATTTATTTAATATATGTATTCTACATGAAGCAGTCAGTATTTCCCAAGCTTAACTAAATACGTTACAAACTAGTTATCATATTATTATATTGGGTGGCAACTAAGTAATTGCGGATTTTTTTTAGAAAATCAAAAACAATTTTTTCATGTAACTAAATAACTTTATTATGTAATGTATTGCCCATTTTGATCAATGACCTTTTGCCATCTTTCAGGCAGCACCATAATCCCACGTTCATAAAACTTCTGGTTTTTATTAGCAAAAAAACTGAATCAGGTACGATTTGACATCATCATCATTATTGAAATTTTTACAATCGAAAGAGTTTTGTAAAGATCGAAACAAAAAGTAATCAGATGGTGCAAAGTCAGGACTATATGGTGGATGTGGCAAAACATCCCAAACAAGCTCCAATAATTTTTGCCGAGTGACCAAAGATGTGTGCGGCCTTGCATTGTCATGATGGAATACAACACCTTTTCGATTTGTCAATTCGGGCCGCTTTTCTTCAACTGCATTGTTTAATTTCGTTAGTTGTTCAATGTAGACATCAGAATTGATCGTTCGGTTGGGTAGTAAGAGTTCAAAGTAGCCAATTCCTTTGTAATCCCACCAAACTGATAACAAAACCTTCTTTTGATGAATAACAGCTTTTGATGTTGTTTGTGTTGGTTCACCTGGCCTGCTCCACGATCTTTTCCGCTTGATACTGATGTAAACAACCCATTTTTCATCGCCAGTTATCAGTCGTTTTAAAAATGGATCATTTTCATTACGTTTCTTCAGCAAATCTCAGCTGTTAATGCGTTGCGTTAAATGCGTTTCTTTCAGTTCATGAGGAACCCATGTATCGAGTTTTTGAACATAGAAAAGTTGTTTTAAGTGATTTTCAATGCATGTATGTGATACATGAAGCTTCTCTGCAATCTCACGTGTTGTACTGTGGCGATCCGAATCGATTATTGCTTTGATTAGGTCGTCATCAACTTCAACTGGATGACCAGAGCGTTTTTCATCTTTGAGTGAAAAATCACCAGAACGAAATTTGGCAAACCAATTTTGACACTGCCGTTCTTTTAAGGCTTCGTCACCATAAACAACACATAACTTTTTATGAGCTTGCGATGCGTTTTTCCCTTTGCGGAAATTAAAAAGCAAAATATGACGAAAATGTTCCTTTTGATTTTCCATTTTTCAACGAACACCAAACGAAAACTACGCAACCGATCAAAAAACTTTTTTTACTGATTGACAGCTGAATTGCCAACTATCAAATAACAAAATGTGTTTTACATTTGTACTACGTCTGCAAACCTAAAAATTCAACTGAAATCATCTATGAGTGAAATCCGCAATTACTTAGTTGCCAACCGAATAGATGGAATTCAACAGCACCATATTGCACTCTTTCTGAAAGACGGGATAAAATATTTAGATTATTTTACATCGTTTTATTAACATTTTATATTTAACAATATTAACGTTATTATTATAAAATGTATCGAAATATCCATATAGTAATTTATCAACTTTTAACTGCTGTATAAACTGTATATGTAAATAACAAGCAAATTCGTATAAATGTATTTTAATGCAAATAATATAATTGATAAATATAATAACTACTCAAGTTCTGGCCATTCCTTCATTCAAAGTTTGAAAGCTGCACACAGAATTCACAACACTTTGATATCCTTTCTTTCACTGCATTCATATTTCTAGGAAGCGATGCACAAAGACACGAGATTTATTGTTATCCCAAAGGAAAAATTCACGTGGATCAATGTCTGGCGACTTTCAGACGATATTACATTTAGTATAGACATTATACTAGTACCTACATTAGTGCTATTTATCTGTTAATATCACTAATAAAGGATTTCGTTAATTTGAGAATGATATGCGATTTGTTTCACTTTTATTGTATTTTACAAAAAAATATTATTAAAGCTCACCAAATTGAATTATTTAATTTAAAAACAACCTCTATAAAGAGTTAAACGTATTAATAAAAGCGGTGATAAGCAATTTAAAAACACTTTTTCTATTTTATCTAAATCATAGAAATATATAAAAGCCATTAACTCTATCAGTACTAAAAGATTCCAAAGGACGTTAGATGGAACTACGTCGGGTACCCGAGACCCTGAGATGATACTGCGAAATTACTTCCCTCTTTCTTTAAGTGTGATTAATTGGGTACTCATGGCGAGTACTTTGTTCGTTAAAGACGCTCGCCCATTTGGATTTAGAAGTTAAGCAAATTTATAGAAAATTCTCAAAGGATATTTAGGCATACATTTGATTCATAATCTTAAGCTAGGCAGGTAATCTTTTTTTATATATTTATCTCTTAAAAACATGGACTATTGTTGTGATTTTTGGGGGTTGAAAATTTTTTTTAAACTTATCCTAGAAAGAAAAATTGAATATATTTTGTATTCTGAGTACCAGAACTCGAATGATCTTAGGATGGAAGAGTCAAAATTGCAAAGAATAGAAAATGTGTTTTATATGAAATAAGTGTATTTAAACAAAAAATTTCTTCACCAGGTGAATCTGAAAAATTTTTTTATAAAAAAAATTACTATACGTTTCACAGGAAAGACACTTTCTAAGCGTTTTTTTTAATTAATATAAAATGCCATAAATAAATGTTACAATATTCAACAGCATTATTATAACTGGGTTTGCTCTGAACATATCGTATCCCTAGAGTCCAGGGAGGGGTCGGGCGTCCCTTACGAGAATGCTTGTTCGTGGAATCAGACGCTGATGTCGCTGGATGGTAATTAAGACAGTAATCAGCTACAACAAATCTTCGATACTGCTTCGTTCTGTGGTGGCGGGATGGCTGTCTGTATCCTAGAAAGAAAGCGTTGTTATATATCTTAAGGATGTTCTATGCATTCGAAATACTGAGCATCATCGAGGGGGGGGGTATTGTACAATATTTTATCCAGTTAGAGATATATACTATGAATTTTTTTTTAAACTTTTTGTGATACTTTTAATGGAATGCTTTAAACAATTATTTAATTTTTATTATTATTATCCCATTTTCTAGTATATACTACCTTGGTGACCCTAAATGTATCCAATTTTTAAACTTTTCCATCTAATTTTTTTCAGGATGGCGATCCCTTTTCTTTCCTTTGGACCATTAAGCGCAACCCTCCTTCCTATTTATTTGGTACAATTCATGTACCTTATACTAAAGTATGGGATTCCATTCCTGATAACGCCAAACAAGCCTTCGCCATCGCCACTCAAGTCTACTTTGAGCTGGATCTCGTGAATCCAACCACCGTGTCTGCACTGTCTTCCTGTCAAATGCTGCCTCACGGCAAGAACCTCTCTGATGTCCTTCCTGGGGATTTGTACTCTCGTCTGAAGAGGCATCTGGAGTACGTGCGTGGCATGATGCCGCATTGGATGACCAAGGACCAACGAGGCAGAGGGTTGTATGCGGACTACTTGTTCAATGCCATTGCAGGTAATTGGGAGAGAAAGAGGCCTGTCTGGGTGATGTTGATGGTGAACTCCCTGACTGAAAGTGATGTGAGATCAAGGGGTGTTCCTGTGTTGGACTTGTACCTAGCTCAGGAAGCAGAAAGGTTAAAGAAAAAGACAGCGGCTGTTGAAAAAGTGGAAGAGCAATGTTTGCCACTCAACGGACTGAACTTTTCGCAAGTAAGTTTTACAAAAAACACTTTTATTACACTCACCTACATTTTTTACGTCATTATGATGTGGATTCTAATGTTTAAAAAAACCACAATCACATTAAGGCTTGCACTATAAGACATTTTTTGATAGTGAAAAATTCACCCAATCGTATTTTTTTAGTCATTTTTTTTTGACGTCCAGGATCATTTAAATCTACTTATTGCATCTTTCAATATAAGAGAAGTACAGTCATTACTGATTATTTTAAGCCATTTTTTTAAAGCATTGAATTGATTTTATGTTCTTACCATTCTCCCAATAACTCTGCAAATTTATACTATGCATTTTTTATTTCGTAAATATTCACTAATCAAGAGTAGCTAAAAATGGATAATCTTTAATAAAACTTGATATTTGAAATAACTGGCAAATTTGTATATAAAAGATATTTCAGGATCCAAAAGCGAATTCATACAACTCTAATTAAAGTGTGATTGTTCTATGAACTTTTGCAAGTTAGATCTCAATTTTTTTTAGTGGAAATATACTATGGACGGAAGAAAGGTTAAAATAAAACTATATGTCTTATCTATAAATACCTGCAACGCAAGCGACCTTTTATATAAATGAACGTATTTACTTAAATAACAGACAATTACTGTGACCAAAACATTGAATATTTATTGATTTTTAGAACTTTTCGCTTTTGAATGGTTTCATGACCAACTTATTCAGTATTCATGAATAGAATGGTAATGCTTATTTTTACTCTTTTTATTTTAGGCTCCTAATACCCTTTCGAAATTTCGGTCAATATCTTGAAAATGCAGAATTTAATATAATTCACTTCATTAGGAATATATATATATATATATATATATATATATATATATATATATATGCTTGCTTGATATTGTGAAACGTATATTTAACTAAACAAACTCTGTTGTCAGCCAACAAATTGGTAAATACATTTATAATTGGTTTCTTTAAAAAAATATTAACATTCTTTTTGCTCCGACATTCATTTATCATTGCGTTCTCCCGACATATAGATTTTATAGCATTGTTAATGAAGTAGACGTTTTAAGCACAAGCATTTCTGTGGTAGATCTTAAGTATCACATGCATTAAACATATTATTCTCTTAACAAAAGAACAAAGTTAGTTGGATTTTTGTACAGTCCTTGCAGACATTTCCCCTCCAGCGAACATTTCCTTCTATCCGACGGACATCAACTTTATCCTAATAAAACGGAACCGATTCTGGAGCAAATAAAAGTTAAAAACTAGCAGCGAAAAGAACATTACTCTCCAGTAATAAAATCCCCAGCTTTCGCCTCCTTTTCTGATTCTGAAAAACATTTTTTTGATGTTGTTTTCTTTTATGACGGGGGCCGGCTCAGGATATAACAAAGAATGGGAGAAAATGTTCATTTCGGAAGGGCTGTCGGCAACAATAGCCTCTCTCTTTTCCACCATCCCAATTACTTTGCCTCGAAGCACCAAGTCGCTGGCCCTTGCCACCCTCTGGAAGGGTTGCCATAACTTGGCTGTGAATTGCTCGATCAAATGAAACAACTACTGATACCAGCAATTCGGTTTCATTAAAGTTAGTCTCAATTTGTGATCATGAAATGCAAGCTGAAGATGATTGATTAAATACTGGAGAAAAAAACAAGCACAGATAATTCAAGATACATCAGAGACAATACAATATTCATTTGTTAACTTTTATAGAAGAAATTAGGAAGAAGTAAATACTCCTATTTGCAATACTTCTGAATACCCAAACTTAAAGTTATAGTGACAGATAGAGCAAAATAAGGCTACAGTTAAAATTTATTAAATAAACATATTAAAATAATTGTAATCAATAGAAGAAGCATTGCTATTCGAGTACGCGCATTATGCGGCAATTAAAAAACAAACGATTGCTTCAGATTATTCAAAGCGAAACAATGAATGAAGAGTTTAGAGAAAAAAATAATAGAAATAAAAAATAATGAATCATGCAATAAAGAAAATTCTTAACTAATTTAGAAAATTTGAATTGAACAGTAAAACTAAAATGTCCTTTTTTTTAATTCAGTTTCTTCCGATTTTTTGAGTCGCAAGGGGTTAATGGTCAGTAGTCTGACTCCTCATAAAAACAATCTTTGTTTTGAATCCTTCTGTGAAGGTGACTCTTGGCAAAATTTTCATATTCATTTTCTCTTTTTTATTCCTATTCATTTATTCACCACAATCGCTAGCCTTTTTCTACTTTGAATAGCAGTACAATATATAGCAGTACAATACATAGTACAATAAAGCTAAAATGGAATATTCTTCAAAATACCATTTTTTCATACCTTAAATCACGTATTTCAATTTCGATATGAAATATGAACTGATGAATGAAAATTTGCATAATATCAGACCTTAATTTTAAATTGTGGTATAAAGTCAGGGAAATAAAATTAGAATTGTACAGAATAATCCCTGGAGGGCTGTGAAATTCATTTCAATTAAAAACATAATGGAACTGCTTACTAGCGCAAAACGTTCTATAACATTGTTTACGGTGCCCTCTTGACATTTTCTGGTATTTTTTAATATCGAACAATATCTTGAAGGCAATGAACAATGTCTTGCCCTAATACGGTAGTGTAAAGTCTCGATCCAATAAAAGGTAGCGTTATGATCAAATTCTTTATTTACAGCTTTATTTACATAAATTTACAGTTCATCATCTAGGTTAAATGAGTTCTAGGTTAAATGATTTTTATTCGACACAACAAGGATAGTTCCTCGAATACTTCGGAGAAACCTCTCAAGGAAACAGCTAGCCGACTCGTAGCGTTCTCGCAAACAGGCGTAGCTCCAGGGATCCACCGAATCTTTTCGGGTGGAATTCTCGTCGGACACTCCGCTTTTTGCCTCTGTGTCCACGATTCTTCTCTTCCAATCTCCTCGCACTTTTATCCTGTTCCCACCCTCATTCACATCGGACCATTTTCCTGGTTATCCAATAATCGTTCAGAAACAACTTCACTGGTCTACCATCGACCGTGGGAATGCGTTGGGGAGCCACCCTCCACAATGTAAAGAATGCAGGTTTACATCTGTTTCAAATACAATGCAGCTGGGATCCCTTATCTGGACTCGCACTAATTG
The DNA here is from genome assembly GCF_947563725.1 of Argiope bruennichi. Taxonomy (NCBI): domain Eukaryota; kingdom Metazoa; phylum Arthropoda; class Arachnida; order Araneae; family Araneidae; genus Argiope; species Argiope bruennichi. The sequence goes on along the minus strand of NC_079159.1, from coordinate 80,978,259 downwards.
CCCAGATGTCCTTACTTTAAAGGAGTTGACCACCTGGCACTTCTGGAAGCACTTACACTGAGGTAGGGCGTCGCCATTGCTGATATTGCTGTCTGGATGCTAATTATGGAGCGTGGGAAAAGAAACGTCACCATGGTCAAACAGGGAAGAAGCTGAATCATTACAGTAGCCTTACCTAACCAAAACTTATTTAAACTGATTCGATATGTATATATATATATATAATATAATATATCTTAGCGTTAATGGCATTTAAATTAGTAGCGAGATAGAACTCCAGATTTTCATCATTTCAGATCCTAAAATTTTGTGAGAAGTTATGACTAATGACCTATCTCAAGTATCTAAGCTGAACAATACATCATTTACAGATTTTAAAAAAAAGTATTATAGTTTAAAGATTTTAACAATACGCTTGCAATACATCATCGTTTTAAAATAAAACTTCCTAGAAAAATAAAGAACAAACAAAGAAGGATCATGGCAATGGTGGGCATAATTTCATATCATGTACGCTTCTATTCTTAAAAGATCATAAATAACACAATTTAACTTGAAGTTTTGATGTTTTATACTAGGAAAAATGTCTGTTCATTTTAAAATCACCCATTTTTTATAAATTCCGTTTTTATTATTTTTGTGGATATGAAAGGGTTTGTTGATATATATTTCCTTTATGGATAGCTTTATAAGAATAAGAAGTGCATAATATACATAGTGTTAAGCATACTGTTACAATATGTCAAAGCAATAATCTGTTGTACTTTTATTTAAAAGTTATTCACTATTTTCAATAACATGCCTTAAGTTATCTTAAATAGACAAAGAATGGAAATTTGCCAAAATACAATGATTTTTTTTTTTTTTGCCCTGTATTTGTGTTTTGAATTTTAAATCGTATTTTACCCATTAAAACTTTTAAAAAAGAATATAAAAATGAAATATGCAATCTGATTTTCGTTTCAAATATTTGTGGAAAGGAAAATTAATCTACCTTTTTTTATCATTTACTTTTTAAAAAATAACTGTAACTAATATTTATTCGCCCAAGCAATTCAAATGTATTCTTTGTTTTAAAGCGTTACGACGATAACAACGGAAACAAATACCAAATGCAAGACTTTTCGTATAATGTTTCTGGCAATTTTTTTCAAATATCTATCGTACAGAAGCGAAATGTTTACTGTCATTATTTTTAAAAAACAATAATTGGACTAATCCCAAAATCCTAAGGAAATGAAATAAAGCGAAAATAATCACTAAGACTGAAATAGCAAACTTATAGATGCAATTATAAATTCCATTTCTCAAAAAGTCATTTCCTCTTTTCGTTTTCAAAACAATTAATCTTGTGTTTTTTCACTGGTTCTTCTTCCGTAATGGCTCTTGGTTGAAAGTAATTCCTGAAGCAGAAGAACGAATGGTATCTTTTACTGAGAAAATTAAACTAACTTAAAATAAATGATATATGCATTAATAACTTATGCTTTTCCAAAATTGAATACTGAATTCATATTTTTGGTTAAAAGTTTAGTTTATTAATAATTTTTCAAAACTCAAAATTTCAAATTGATCATGAATATACTGAAAAAATAAATATACTGTATATACCCTATAAATAATACCAGAATCAGTTTTTCCCATTTAAATTTATGGGAACAAGAAAAATATATATATATATATATATATATATATATATATATATATATATATATATATATATATATATATATATATATATATATATATATATATATGCATAAAATGTAAGAGCTCGGGGCTTGTTGTAACAATAGTTGGAGAAATGATTCTATTTTTAAAAATATTATATTTCTCCCTTATAATTGCTTTTTATAGAATATCTATTCATTAATATGTAAAGAAAAAAACATTCAGGAATTTTAATGATTTTAGTATTAAAATATATATATTCAAAACAAATCCGCTGTGATAATTTACCCCAATCCTAGCAAGACTGATTAAGACGAGAGTTAAGTTGCAACAATAGAAACAAATGTTAGCCAAAAAATATTTTTAGATACATTATTTTATCAATTGAACTAAAAAAAAGTCATCTGCTAATTATTATTAGTCGGCATAGTGACAATAAATGTTATCAAGCGGTTTAAAGCAAAAGGAAATGACAAAATTGTTCAGTCACCATAAAAGTCAATCTTTAGCACAATTGCAATTGAAGCAAATAAATGATAGATCGTCACTCCTCACAGATTGGAAAATTAATTATTGCGTTCATTCTACATCATCAGAGTTGATACAGATGTATCCACAAGCACAATACGTCCCTAATTGTTTATTCCAGAATCAGCATTTTGAAATCAGAATCCTCTTTTATATTATTTTCATTCAGATTCATTTCAGATTGTTTTCTTTAATTTTTCCTTTCCTTTTCTCTTGTTCTTATCAATTATATGTTCATGTTCTTTCTTCTAAAGTTTCTTTCTTGGGTGTGCCAGTTAGAGCGGTGTAATTTCTTTTGCGTTGACCTCTATTAGATCTTTTTCTAGGTAAATATTTAGGAAGAAGTCTAATTTTTGAAGGAGAAATGTCGAATCGAACTTCCTGTTTTGGGTGTTTGACTATTCTAGAATCGATTCGGTAAATATTTTTCCAATGATCCGATTTATATTCTCAGAAATACTTATATTCAATTCTGACATTGATTGTAGCAGTTCAGATTCTCAAGGTCCAAAGCCAATTAATTTCCAATTTGCAATAAAAGTGTTTCTTCTATTTTTTCTGCATTCGAATGCTGTAAACTTGTCTATCAATGACATCAGATGGCACAAAAAAAAAGGACCATGAAAAATTTCCATTTTTAAAGACCATATGCCATTTGCTTTGAATACATTCGTGACGCTCACAGGGGGGGATTTTTTTTGGTGGTGCCCAATCTCGCAACATTTTTTGTATGTAATAAACTATCATGCTTTTACATGGACTGTTGCTCATCCAGACTGCCTGTGCTATGGTTAAGTAGTGTCTGAATGGACCGTAATCATCCGTGTACAAAGTATGCAAGTGAAAGTAGTAGTGAGGAGGAAAGGAGACCATGATCATATGATTATCCTTAGTTTATTTATAACAGAAATATTTACATATAAGTTGTGATTATCAAGCAGCAGAAGGTCAAGAAGCAGCAAACATGATACATGGATTTTTCAGTCATCCAACATGAAGAATTGCCAGCTCTACTGAACTCATCTGGGTCAATTAAGGCAAATATATAATGTGTTGGATCCTGGGAAGCACGCATATTGGTGGGACACTAATATCCAACAGCACAAGCGAGATCACGAGCGTTTCTCTTTTGATGTATGTAATACCTCCTATCTGCTTTTGGCCAATTTCAGCCAAGATTCTTTTTCATTTTTGGACTGTAGTAATCTTTTCACATCGATGTTCCAAATTTAAGAGGCCGAAAAGTTGTTTTTGTAGAAGCTCTTAATATTTTTTTTTTTTTTTTTTAATTCTGCAGTTTGTTGAATGACGCTATTTGGCTTAGAGACGTTGCTTCTGGTGTTTTTATAGACAATATTGGATTCCTTTTCATAAACTTACTAAACCAATACGGGCCAGTCCTTTTATTTCATGTCAGGTGGAAGATATATTCTGAATATTAATGCTTTTGCTACTCTGAAAAGCAAATTTTCTTACTTCCAGTTGAAGCAACCCGAAATAAATATCTTCACATTTCAGCAAGTAAGAAGATATTTTTTCTTCTTCAGCCGATGTAAATACTAAACTTTATTTAACATATCCAACAGAAAGAAGAATGTCTTCTTTTTCTTTTTAATATATCTATGCAGAAACACGTGGAAAATATAGAATAACTCAGCTGCATTTCTTATATTTTTATAATACTTTTTATATACTATTTTATTCTAAGTATTCGATTGCAGTTTACTCGTATATATTTCGGCCTTTTGAATCTCGTCAATAAGGCAAATCAATAAGGTGAACTATCTCTAATTAAACCTCTATCAATAAGGTAAACTAACACAGTATATTAATAAAAAAATACGTCTCAACAATTTTTATCGAATATTAGAACATTTTACATATCATAGTATACGTATTTATTTTATGAAAACAATGAAATATTTTTGTAAATTTTCGCGTTAAATTTAAGGATTTTTAATGTAATAAAAGCGTTATGTCTTTAAATTACTTAAGAAAATCGCTTCGTTTTTCTGGTAACCATGAAGTAAAAAGTGCTGGTGAAATAATACATAAAAATCTCTTGATGATTTCACCTACTATATTACTGTATACGGAGAAAAAAAGATCTGAAACCATAACCCTCTTGTTCTTAAATTATTAGTAATTGTTAATTTTTATTTTTATATATTTAAATGTTATTGAATGCTATTGTTGTATTTAAATTTTAGGAGAGATGGCTATCATATTAGCCCACTAAAGAGTTAAACTGCAACGAACTGTTTAAAAAGACAAATCAAAGACAAAAATATTTCACTTAATAAGTCATTCTCATAATGATTGATGAGATTTAAGACATATTTAACAGCATAATGATTTTTAAGTTAAAATGTCATTTTAGAAATTGCATTAAAAGTTATTTTGCATGCCGTTATAAGAGAAATACCTCGTTAGAATATATTTTTTCCATAGAGAAATTTAAATTCCTTCATAAATTTCTCATATTTTCTTTCCCTTTAATTATCTTTATTCATAAGAAAGAATTGAAGATATTATATAGTTGAAGGATTTCTTCTTTAATCACCTAGTACCATATTTAACCAATATTTGTTCAATAATAATAATTTAATCTTTTCCGTCTTATTATATTTCTTCCACAGACCAGTAAACAATTTATACTGAATAGTTTCCAAAATTTAATTCAGAAATTATTGTTTACTCTCTCAGATCGGTACCGCCTCAGTGGCGGCATTTGCATCTTTTCTTAGAAGGCGTTGTTGCATAGAGGCAGCATGATCTTAGTGATAATCCTCCAGCACGTAACATCATGACCAACAACGGATTAAAGAGGCAGTCAGTAGTTTCCGATCTTTCATAGTCAATCTGTTGACTACAGAAGACTATTATTTAAATTTAAGAAATATCTTTCAAAACATTATGCAATTAATTTTTTTCGAATACAAAGACATTCATGTTATATATCGTTTGTCTTTAAATTTTTCTACAATAGCCTTATTCTATACTTCTTATGTGAATGAATAATTTAAGAATGCTTTCATTCTTAATACATATTTAATACATATTCAAATACTTATTTTTGAACACCCATACAATGGATTTTATGTGCTTTTACAAATACAATGAATTTTTATGTATTCTGAGTATTTGAAGGACAAGAAACAGAATAATGTTTATGCAATTCGGAAAATAAAGAATAAAAAAAAAACATAATGAAAAAATGAATAAAGTACAAAAATAATTCATGTTATGCTGTAAAAAAATATTCCACTTCGTTTCAACGAGTTTTGAAAGTAATGGGCTCTAATTTCTACATAATTCTTCCCTGGAAGAAAACATCCCAAAGAGGTTTCACATTTCAGAAAAGAGCACGCTCTTACAGAGGAAAGAATGATTGTGGTAGTTAAATAGGAAAACTTTGTGTTTGGAAATTTCTTTGAAACATGGGAACGTTGTAAATTTTTTTTGTGTGAGCTTTTTTATTCAATTTTATTTCTAAGGATTTTATTTTCTTTTTAACAATCTAAATCTACCTTTAATAATGGGCTCTTCAATGCCTTAAAACTGATGTAAGCTGTTTTTTTTATCTCCGAATTGTTTACTCTTTTCACAATGATTTAAATACTTCCTTTTCTAATCATTGAATCGTTTTAAGGGAAGGAGGACTATAATATACATTTTTTCGTAGCGTTTTGATATTTTTTTATGTATTTTTACTGAAAAATCAATATGTTTATCTTTAAAAACTCTTTAGAAATTTTTTTTAATTATATATATATATATATATATATAATAATAATAATTCCTCTAAATCGTACAATTGTTTATTTTATTGAAAAATGCCTTCTTTTATTGCTTTATTTATTTACCTAAAAAAATTAGTTTGAAAGTAAAAAACTAGTATGATTTTGAAATCCCAGTTAAAAGATGAATTTTTAGAAATATTTTTACGCACACATACTGAATTTTTCCTAGAAGTTTGTGTTTAGTTGAAATGAAATGGATTTTTAGCTATCAAAACATAAAATGCATATCAATCTTTCTTTTAATTTAATCAAAATATTTATCGTCAGTTTTATGTAATTTCCACAAAAAGTATACCTGGAATCATTCAAAGATATTTGAATCTAATAAAACATGATTTTGAAAGGATCAATTAAAATTGTATTTATTACTATAAGCCATTCAACTGTTTATTTTATTGAGAAATGCTTTCTATAATTATGTTTTAGTTAAATATAAGCGTATATTTCGGTGATGAAACAACAAGAATAAAATTTCCTATTTTCACAATTTTTTGCTATTTTACAAAACTACAAATTTCTACCACCCCCCTTCCCCCAGATTACAATATATGAGACAGAAAACGGAAACAAATAATCTAAAAACGAGATTTTTGACAACTGAATTGCAATTATCTATATATCCAAGGTTTTTTTCTTAATTATTTTTCTTAAATCATGGATTCATTAATCTATCAGTAGCCATGCGCATTATATGTATTTTCAAATACATTGACAAATCATCTAAAATACCTATTGTGAAAATTCAAGTATAGAAATATGTTCGTTTGTATTTGTATAGAAAGTAAATTTGTTTATTGCACCTAGCATTAAAATACACGAAAAAGGTGAAAAAAGAACACCCAAATAAATTACTTCAACTAAATTTTCGGAGCAATCATATGAAATTTATATAGAATATTAGCTGCATTTGGTGACAAGTTGCTTCGTTGAGATTAACCGTTTGGAAAGTTTTCATTGAAATATTTTATGTAATTAGGTCTTCAAATACAACAAAATATTTTTAAGTACACCGTTTAAATATTAACTTTACAGCATTCTGTTCATTTTACCAGCCATTTTTTTTTCTGTCAGCTTCCATAAAGTTTGTATAAAACACTCAGTAGTAGACTCTTTTTCTAATCTTTTAAAAAACAAACCTAATTTTCAACTTAAAACATTGAACAATTGGCATGTCCCTTCATGTTAATAGTATTTTAAATATAAATTTAAATCCTTTACAGATTCTTCTAAGAATTAAGTATTTCGTTGGCTTTACTGATATCTACTTTGTAAGTAATGATTTATGTTAAAGTCAAAAGTTTAATTTCACTATTTTGTACGTTTCAATTTTTTTATAATAATAATAACGACAGTAATTTGATTGTAAAATAAAAATGGAAAACTATATACAACTTTCATTAAGATTTTTATCCATGAATTTCGCATTCTTCCAGAATTCTAATTTTTTTGTATCATTATTCCTGATACGTTTATTATTCCTTCGGAATTCTAACACACCTTTGCATTCTTTGCTGCAAAATATGCTTAAAATATTGTTTTAAAAATTATTAAATAAAGAAATAAATTATATAACAAAAATTGAAAGGGCAATTTTCTTTATTTTAAGATGTTGTAAAAGCAATTTGCACTGAATTTTTCCGGACGATATCGCAGAGAAACCCCACAATTATTTTTGATTTAAAATTCTAGCTAAAATGTAATAAAAAATCCCTGCTAATTGCACATTTCCACCCTCCAAAGTATATCTGTGCCAGATTTGGAAGCCCTGAGTAAAACGGTTCATCTTGCTAATTATCTTATCAATCTTATCTTATCAATATAGAGACAGAACAGACGCACACAAATACATATTCATAATTATTAAAAATAAATTAACATGAAAAATACTTCTAAAATTTTAGTTTAACCTTGGTTTATTATATAAACTATATAGAAAAAATGAACAGATGATGGAAACGAATTGCCAAAAAGTGATTTATTTATTTAGGAATTGATAAAGCAGTTTACATTTTTTTTCTAAAATAGATCATTCATTTCATTAACAAACATTGTTAATGAAGGTATACATTATTGCAATGTTAATTCATTTATTAATAATCAAATTTAACAGAACTTTATTAATAAATCTCTAACGTTGAGTATTTTAAAATGTTAAATACTTTTTAACATTCTTCATATAATCCTTTCATATTTAAAAAAGTAGTTCTATTTTACAATTTGTAAAAATATTGGTGTACAGTATGCTTTGTTATTTTTGCCTTTATTTCATAATGGCTTAGTTTGAAAATAGTAACAATTTGAGTAATTTTTATTCTTTCTTTTTGTTTCTTTCTAAAACCTTCGTTAAATGAGTTTTTACGGAACAAACAAGGGGGACAAATTAGTAATAAAATAAGCTGTTTTATGCTGCTATTTTTTAGAATTGTTATACTCAATAGTTATTTAATAAATTATACAAAAGATGTATTTATTTTGCTTGAAATAGCTAAAAGTAGTTTTTTGGTTTTCTTTGAATAAAATTTATTCGTTGCTATTGTAAACACTACAAAATCTAATATTACATTATTTTTTGTTAAGAACGAAATATGTACTGAATTTATAATTGGTCCCAATTCTAAATCTCAACTTACTTACAATTTCGTTTTTATTGATCCAATCATGCTCTATTTGGTTTAAATAAATTAACAAGATCAAACATTCTTCTTTTCTTGGTTAGAAACATAAAATAATAAATAAATGATAATGCAATTATATCATTAGAAATCTTATTTTTTTATCGTCTGTAAAATACAATTACAATTTACAAAAGCAATTTCGATGTTTATTTTATTTCTGCACAAACCAGACTTTCATTATTTTTCTTTCTGTTTCCCTTGCATCAATTGTTTTCCCAGATTTTGCCAAACATAACTTTAAGGAAAAATATGGAACTGAAAAGGCAAAAGTAATATTTATTACATGTAAACTCAGAAATATTAAGGAAAATAGCAAAGCTTGCTCAGAGAAAATAATTTAAATTAATTAAAAAGAAATTTAATACATCATGTATTAAAAAAAAGAAGAAAAATCTCTGTTTTGGTTAAGAGAATATATGGAAACGAAATTAGCGTTTGTATAATTCAAAATTTTTATTAAACAATTCTTTATTTGAAAAAAAAATCGAAATTCGGACTGCGGAATTCGATTCCGCAGCTATTCTTTACATTGCTTTATTCGAAATTCATCGTTATACGAATTTCTGAATGCATTTCTTTAACATAATGAAATTACTTTTAAATTTCGAAATGTTTTTTTTTTATTTTCTTATTTGTTACCAAAAATTAGTATTTAAACGCCTATTTTAAACAATACAAAAGCCTATATTAAATTTTATAATCTATTTTTTTTAAAGTTTCAAACGCATTCGAAATTATTTGATTCTTTTGTATGAATGAAGCGTGATTAAATAGATTTTGAAGATCTAGTCAAAACTGTCTCTTTCATCGAAATCTTTAAATTTGACTCTGAAAATTTAGATTCAAGTAAATTATTTTAATGCCGTTTATTGTTCATCTTTTAAAATCTTGTACGATACATTGCAGCAATATTTTGTTGCCATCGCAACATTTGTAAAGTGATAGTAATCCTAATACACAAAGGTTCATTAAAAGCAAATACAAATAATCATGTTGATGAATTTTGGATTTCACGATCAAAAAGTATCGTCAAATTCAAGGTAACTCTCTTCAATTCAAGTACATTGTATAAGATGAATTGAAACATAAATTCAAACTCAATTTTTCAGTTATGGAAGCTTGCGTTATAATGCCGAGATTAGTCGCGAAAAAAGTAATACAATACATCCTACACAATTACTTCAGAGTTTTGCACAATATTAAGAATACCGAAAAATATCATATCATACCATACCGAAAATACCGGGTTGTCACCAACAAAGTAAATTTAAAATCTTTACATTAAAGAATTATATGTATGGAGGATAGTAAGCATTTTATATAAAGGGATTTACTTTTAAATTCCAGGCAGAAGGCTGACAAATTGAACCGATCGTTTGTTTCTCGTTAAAATATTTGAAATGAAACAATTTTTTCAATTGCAGCATAATCAATTTAATTAAAAGTATCAATAAAAATCCTCAATTTAATCGAAATTGTCAATTAAAATGATCAAGTCATTAATTTTAATCAAATTTAATTAATGAAATAATATTATAATATGATTACCAACTTCAGAAGATTGAAATTTCGCTTGGCGCAGAAAAATGACTTTTTGGCGCCATTTTCCTTCAGCCTGTGGGTAACCCTTTTCGATCCCCATAAAATCCCTTTGTTAAGGGAATTTTCTTTCCGATGTTAGGATTTTTTGCTTCTTTTTCTAAGATCATAACAAATAAATGTTCGAAAAATATGCCCTATATTTTTTCACCGGATTTAGTTTGTTTCAGGAAATGTTCAACTGTTTAAGAAATGGAAAGAAATGCCTCGAGCTGTTCTGATTTGCTCTTTCTTACTTTCTGAAAAGCCCTAGTTTATATATATATTTTTTTTCTTGAAATGTTGAACAAATCAAATGTTTAAACATAGAGTATTCTCTTTTGAAAATATAATGGAATGCTTTTATATAAAAGCTAAGTCAATAGGTGAGATTGCAATATCATCTTTTTTTTTTCTGATTTCCCAACTATGTATTTGAAGATAGCCTCAAAATGTCACTTTCCTGCAAGAAGTTGATGCATTTATGCAATTATTTTATTTATTTTTTTAATTCTATATGGACTTTGAAGAACGAATGTTGCTACCTCTTATCAACAAATATCTACCTACGTGAAAATATTATATCATACATTTTGGTTAATAGTCGAAAATATATCTGAAGAAAATAAAGTGTATAAACAGCCAGTCGCACATTAAATATCGTTCGGACCGCTTCAGTCATCGTTGGCTGGCAATACCTTTATTTCTATCTTGTCTTCAAAAAATGATTTTTTATTTAGGCCACATCAGTCACTGTTTACTATTAATATAATATGCATTCAGGCTACATGCATTTAACATATTAATGCGTTCACTCTTATCCCAATTTTACATAGCTCTTCGGGTTTCAGTATATCAAAGAAATTGGATATTGCGAGATAGACGAAAAGAACGCCAAAGAGACTTGGCGCTTAATGCGTTAAAGATTATTAATATTAGACACCTTGTTTTGTAGAAAACGAGAGATTGCCTAGTAATGATAAAAAGGTCAAACTTTTATAATAGGATAGATAATTCCAGTTTTTGCCTTCACAAGAATTTAGTTGTTTTCTAATTTTATTTGACAGTTCAAAATATTCAGATTGAAATTCAAAAAAAAAAAAAAAATCAAACAATTTTACCCAAGTTTATGCTTAGTTAAAATCTGTGATATGATATTTTAAATTAATTTATAAGATGTATGTCATAGCTTAAGAATGATTAATTCAAATATTTAAAGGTTTGAGTTTCCATCAATGTGTAGGATTCAGAACTTCACAAAATTATATTACTTTCAAGGAGCTTTTAACAAATAGTAAACTTAAATCAACGAGGATAAAAAAATATTGAATAGAATTAAAAATTTTAATAATACTTCTTAGAATTCAGAAGAATATTATGAAATAATACATAAGCATTTTTGTCAAATAAAGAAATAAATGTAGAGAAAATATTTTCTGATAAGAAAATTCGCTTATTTTGCATTTCATCAGATATTTCCTAGAGAGCCGTAAATAATAATTTCAATTTCAAAATACTTTGTTAATAAAAAATGTTTTACCTTTGAAATAACAATGCTCAATATGCAATGAAATATAATCCACCCTCCTTAAAATTGAAAAGGAAACGTTACAGGTTTTAATTATTATTGAAATTCTATTTTGGTTATATTATTACTCGTGAATAAAAAAAATAATGTTTAAATGCAAACCCTTACTCAAATCAGTTATTATAAACTAATATCAGTAAATACGAAGATGCAATAATTTACGATACATAAGCAATATCTGATCTTTAGTTTGGTTTTTAAGGCTTTGATATTTATTTTCGGTATCTAATATTTATGAATGATAGCACATTTTAATATGATTTCTTAAAGAGTACTTTTATCTAAAATACGCTTCTGCCTTTGTAGAATCTTTAATCCTGATGCTTATATTTCTAGTAATATCGGGCATTCAGATGATTTTCACTTAAGAAAGGATGATCTAAAATAATGATTTGATTTTAAAGGTTGGTCAGGGTTAATTGGTTTGTGGTGAAAGCTTACAAACCAGTTAACAGCTACGCTACTCAAGCAATTGCTTTCGTATCGTACTGGGCTGCGAACCATAAGGTCCCAGGTTCTATCCTCGTACATCACAAACCACCACATTGGTGACCTCGGACGATGAACCTTCAACCTTCGTACAGCTGTTGTGGTGCCATCTACCTACCAGCAGCAACCCAAAGTTGTCAGACTCACTTGACGCAGCAACAGCATCAGCAACTACTCACCCACACACGCTTGCCATAACGCTTGGTGTTACTCAAATGGTACAGGCTCATTAGAATCAACAGCTAATATATCACCACTCAACAGCCATATCGTTCGTCTCACCTCCGACTCACTGGAGGGAGAGTCTGTGGTGAAAGCTTATAAGCCAATTTAACAGCTGCACTACAAGATCAATTGCTTTTGTATCATGGTCATGTTACTGGGCTGCGAACCATAAGGTCCCAGGTTCTATCCTCGTACATCACAAACCACCACATTGGTGACCTCGGACGATGAACCTTCAACCTTCGTACAGCTGTTGTGGCGCCATCTACCTACCAGCAGCAACCCAAAGTTGTCAGACTCACTTGACGCAGCAACAGCATCAGCAACTACTCACCCACACACGCTTGCCATAACGCTTGGTGTTACTCAAATGGTACAGGCTCATTAGAATCAACAGCTAATATATCACCACTCAACAGCCATATCGTTCGTCTCACCTCCGACTCACTGGAGGGAGAGTCTGTGGTGAAAGCTTATAAGCCAATTTAACAGCTGCGCTACAAGATCAATTGCTTTTGTATCATGGTCATGTTACTGGGCTGCGAACCATAAGGTCCCAGGTTCTATCCTCGTACATCACAAACCACCACATTGGTGACCTCGGACGATGAACCTTCAACCTTCGTACAGCTGTTGTGGCGCCATCTACCGACCAGCAGCAACCCAAAGTTGTCAGACTCACTTGACGCAGCAACAGCATCAGCAACTACTCACCCACACACGCTTGCCATAAAGCTTGGTGTTACTCAAATGGTACAGGCTCATTAGAATCAACAGCTAATATATCACCACTCAACAGCCATATCGTTCGTCTCACCTCCGACTCACTGGAGGGAGAGTCTGTGGTGAAAGCTTATAAGCCAATTTAACAGCTGCGCTACAAGATCAATTGCTTTTGTATCATGGTCATGTTGCTGGGCTGCGAACCATAAGGTCCCAGGTTCTATCCTCGTACATCACAAACCACCACATTGGTGACCTCGGACGATGAACCTTCAACCTTCGTACAGCTGTTGTGGCGCCATCTACCGACCAGCAGCAACCCAAAGTTGTCAGACTCACTTGACGCAGCAACAGCATCAGCAACTACTCACCCACACACGCTTGCCATAACGCTTGGTGTTACTCAAATGGTACAGGCTCATTAGAATCAACAGCTAATATATCACCACTCAACAGCCATATCGTTCGTCTCACCTCCGACTCACTGGAGGGAGAGTCTGTGGTGAAAGCTTATAAGCCAATTTAACAGCTGCACTACAAGATCAATTGCTTTTGTATCATGGTCATGTTACTGGGCTGCGAACCATAAGGTCCCAGGTTCTATCCTCGTACATCACAAACCCCCACATTGGTGACCTCGGACGATGAACCTTCAACCTTCGTACAGCTGTTGTGGCGCCATCTACCGACCAGCAGCAACCCAAAGTTGTCAGACTCACTTGACGCAGCAACAGCATCAGCAACTACTCACCCACACACGCTTGCCATAACGCTTGGTGTTACTCAAATGGTACAGGCTCATTAGAATCAACAGCTAATATATCACCACTCAACAGCCATATCGTTCGTCTCACCTCCGACTCACTGGAGGGAGAGTCTGTGGTGAAAGCTTATAAGCCAATTTAACAGCTGCACTACAAGATCAATTGCTTTTGTATCATGGTCATGTTACTGGGCTGCGAACCATAAGGTCCCAGGTTCTATCCTCGTACATCACAAACCACCACATTGGTGACCTCGGACGATGAACCTTCAACCTTCGTACAGCTGTTGTGGCGCCATCTACCGACCAGCAGCAACCCAAAGTTGTCAGACTCACTTGACGCAGCAACAGCATCAGCAACTACTCACCCACACACGCTTGCCATAACGCTTGGTGTTACTCAAATGGTACAGGCTCATTAGAATCAACAGCTAATATATCACCACTCAACAGCCATATCGTTCGTCTCACCTCCGACTCACTGGAGGGAGAGTCTGTGGTGAAAGCTTATAAGCCAATTTAACAGCTGCACTACAAGATCAATTGCTTTTGTATCATGGTCATGTTACTGGGCTGCGAACCATAAGGTCCCAGGTTCTATCCTCGTACATCACAAACCACCACATTGGTGACCTCGGACGATGAACCTTCAACCTTCGTACAGCTGTTGTGGCGCCATCTACCGACCAGCAGCAACCCAAAGTTGTCAGACTCACTTGACGCAGCAACAGCATCAGCAACTACTCACCCACACACGCTTGCCATAACGCTTGGTGTTACTCAAATGGTACAGGCTCATTAGAATCAACAGCTAATATATCACCACTCAACAGCCATATCGTTCGTCTCACCTCCGACTCACTGGAGGGAGAGTCTGTGGTGAAAGCTTATAAGCCAATTTAACAGCTGCACTACAAGATCAATTGCTTTTGTATCATGGTCATGTTGCTGGGCTGCGAACCATAAGGTCCCAGGTTCTATCCTCGTACATCACAAACCACCACATTGGTGACCTCGGACGATGAACCTTCAACCTTCGTACAGCTGTTGTGGCGCCATCTACCGACCAGCAGCAACCCAAAGTTGTCAGACTCACTTGACGCAGCAACAGCATCAGCAACTACTCACCCACACACGCTTGCCATAACGCTTGGTGTTACTCAAATGGTACAGGCTCATTAGAATCAACAGCTAATATATCACCACTCAACAGCCATATCGTTCGTCTCACCTCCGACTCACTGGAGGGAGAGTCTGTGGTGAAAGCTTATAAGCCAATTTAACAGCTGCGCTACAAGATCAATTGCTTTTGTATCATGGTCATGTTGCTGGGCTGCGAACCATAAGGTCCCAGGTTCTATCCTCGTACATCACAAACCACCACATTGGTGACCTCGGACGATGAACCTTCAACCTTCGTACAGCTGTTGTGGCGCCATCTACCGACCAGCAGCAACCCAAAGTTGTCAGACTCACTTGACGCAGCAACAGCATCAGCAACTACTCACCCACACACGCTTGTCATAACGCTTGGTGTTACTCAAATGGTACAGGCTCATTAGAATCAACAGCTAATATATCACCACTCAACAGCCATATCGTTCGTCTCACCTCCGACTCACTGGAGGGAGAGTCTGTGGTGAAAGCTTATAAGCCAATTTAACAGCTGCACTACAAGATCAATTGCTTTTGTATCATGGTCATGTTACTGGGCTGCGAACCATAAGGTCCCAGGTTCTATCCTCGTACATCACAAACCACCACATTGGTGACCTCGGACGATGAACCTTCAACCTTCGTACAGCTGTTGTGGCGCCATCTACCGACCAGCAGCAACCCAAAGTTGTCAGACTCACTTGACGCAGCAACAGCATCAGCAACTACTCACCCACACACGCTTGCCATAACGCTTGGTGTTACTCAAATGGTACAGGCTCATTAGAATCAACAGCTAATATATCACCACTCAACAGCCATATCGTTCGTCTCACCTCCGACTCACTGGAGGGAGAGTCTGTGGTGAAAGCTTATAAGCCAATTTAACAGCTGCGCTACAAGATCAATTGCTTTTGTATCATGGTCATGTTACTGGGCTGCGAACCATAAGGTCCCAGGTTCTATCCTCGCACATACCAAAACGTCACAGGCTCAAAGTCAAAAGTTATTATGGAATCAATAAAAAGTAATTATGAAGTGAATAAGTATAGGACTCTCCAGATTAGACGAGCTCAAATAATATTTCATACTTATAAAAAAAAAACATCAAATTATTGGAGAGTTAAAATTTAGTTTTAAAAAGGCTGTAAATAATTTATCAGATCTCTTATTAGATAATGTCTTGTGATGATGATTGTTCTCTTATTTCAATACAACGATTAATGTAAAAATCTTAAAAAGGAATTTGTTCAAGATAAAACTAATTACCAAACAAATTTCTCATTAAGAGAAAAGTGTTTCTGATTTTTAAATGTTAAAGATGCATTAAATTCTCGCTATGTACGTTTAATTAGTACCCCATTTAAGAAAAAAAAAATTAATAATTTACCTTTCAAACAATTCAATTTACAAGAGAAAATGACAAAAATCTTAAATATATCACATTTCCTGATATTACAAGAGTTACTTAAGAGATTACGTCCTTTCTTCGCCAGAGGTGTTCGAAGATTATGCTAATGTTTCTTTTTAAAAATCCGATCTTTTAATTAGTTCTCCGAGATTAAATCTCTCATGTACACGTGATGAGGTATTAAATTTCCTCCAGAGACAATCATATGCTGTTCGACAATGCGTAATTTGCTGAGAAAACTGTCTTGTCGGCGAAAGATTTGATAGCTAAGTTTCAAGTAGAAAATTCTTTTAAAACGTCGCTACGTGATAAAACTAATTAATTTGCTCATTTGAAGGCAATTATCTTGCTTTTCCTTGCTACATTGTTATTAACTACTTGAAATTTAATGTTGAATATTGTGTTTATGAACAAACAAATAATAGGAGAATTGTAATTGAGATGCTAAAACTGAATCTTGCGAAGATTAATGACTTTGATTTCAAAACTCGAAAAATTCGATAAATTAAAAGAATTGTGAAAATTTAACTATGTAATTATAGATGACAATTTTGTTTAAAGCGTCGCTATCTGATAAAACTAATAAGTGTGCTTATTTAAAGGCAATTATCTTTTCTTTGTTACATACTTATTGAAATTTAATATTGAATATTGTGTTTAGAACAAATAAATAATAGGAGAATTGTAATTGAGATGGTAAAACTGAATCTTGCGAAGAATAAGGTGTTTGATTTCAAAGCTCGAAACATTAAATAAATTAAAGTACGAAAATTTAAATACATAATTATCGGTGAATCTACAATTGCATTCATTAAGAATTCTATAACACAATTAAAATATATATATGTATCTTATTTTTTTTAACACTTTCGATATTTAAGCCCTAATCATGTTATTAGAATGATCGACTGAGCATCCTTCACAATAAAATGTTTATTACATTTAAAACAAGTATTTGTTATATTTTATTATTTAAAATGTTAAAATAATAAAATGCAAAAAAAAAAAAATGGTAACAATGACATTGATTTCAAATCTCAAAAAATTAAATACATTAAAAAAATGTGAAAATTTAAATATATCTAATCATAGCTGGTAGAATGATTACATTAATTAAGCATTCTGTAACTAACTTTGAAAGCATATACCATAGATTTTAAAGGACTTTAATTATGCAAGCCCTGATCATATGATTAGAATGATCGGCTGAGGATCCTTCACAATAAAACATTTATTGCCTTTAAAATAAGTATTTGGTGATAAGTATATTTTATTGAAAATCATAATAAAATACTAACGACGAAACGATGTATATTTTCTAATTTTTATTTTGTATTTTACTTTCAAATATTGACATAATACGTACAACTGTTAAAACCTGAATATAATAAAAATGCTGAAGATAAAATTAAAAAAAAAATTATAGTCCTTACAATCTAAAACTAAATAATCCCCCATAAATAAATAACATCTGTTAAGCATAAAGAGAGAAGAGCTGACAGCTGACCTTCGACCTCAGATAGACGGATACATTGGTTGAAGGGAATACAAGTATAAAACGGAGAGCAGGTAGCTGTGAAATAACAGTGATAAATTGCAGTCGATACATTTTTACACTCTTTTTTTGCAGAACATTATTGGCGAGTTTGGCACGATAAAGAAATAAAATGAAGCCATATATATACAAATATTGATTTGCATCTGTCTTTTAGGGCCGTGGTGGCCTGGTAGTAAGGTCTCGGCTTTGGAACCGGAGGGCCTCAGGTTCGAGACCTGATTTCACAGAATAACCGTCATGTAAGTTAAATCAAGGTCTGACGCAATTTAAATCCGTCGGATTCAAACGTCCTTCCGCTGGTGAGGCGTGGAAATTTGGAGAGGTTGTGCCAGCTCAGGTGTCATCGTTGTCATCTGATCGTGAATCAGAATTACAAGGTCAGTTCCAAAATAGCCCCCGTGTTGCTTTAAAAAAACTGAACGTTAATATAACTAAACTAAAAGCATCTGTCCTCTAATCTATCAAAGTGAGTTATCTGATATCAAGAAATTGGTTTAGTACATCTATTAATCATTAAAGCCAGGGTGTGACATAGAAAATACATGACATACATACTACACAAGTTCTTGTTAATGGACGGCAAATGCTCATTATAAGTTATGCTTTTTATAACATATGCATATTATACCCCAAGAATTATTATACTATATTTAGAATATATGAGATTGAAGTTAAATAAGGAAGGAAACCGAGGCAAGTTTATAAACAAGACAAGGTAAAGAATGAATTAATTTACGTTCATATTCACACTTTGCCATATGAAGGATATTGTTTTCTTTCTACACAGCCAGAAACTAAAAATTCACAGTAAAACCAATACCACTACTTTTTGTTTGTTAGATTCTTATTATTTGTGCAATTTGTTTAGTATGAATACACAAATATTACTCTATCAATTTATGTATAAGTTTTATCATCGTTTTTTCTGCCTTAGAATACAAATTGAAAACTAAAGATGATACTTTTTACTTCAAGTTTAATGTTATAAATCTTAAATGAAGGAAAAAGAAAGTATTACCTACTGACTGTAATGAGTTTAAGGAATTCGCTTAGTATAATTCCAAGAATGCAGACAAAGTATTTTTATCCTAAGATACATCAGCATTTTTCTAACGATCTCTCCCTTAAATATTCATCTTATGTAAAGAATTTTATCTTTTTTCAGTCTGCTGAGTGAAGCGGTTTTTTATTTATTTATTTATTTTCTATTTGAAACAAATAATACGTAACTATTTACCCAATGTAAATAAATCTACTTTCTATTTAAATTCTTTCTTCCTTCTTTCAGTATTAGTTTCCAGCTTTCATTAAAAATATTTTCAGACCTCGAGCTGTAATAAAACTAATATGAAACATACTTTTTTTAGATTTTTCGATTAAAAATGAATAATTATAACTTTAAGAACTATCAGTAAATACAAGTAAATTCTGATTAAATATCATCTGAGTAAATTATTTTTTACGTTTACGGAACTTTAAAGTTTTAATTGGTATTGGTTTTGTATAGATATTTATACGTCTAGGAATTTCTATATATTTTTCTATAGGTATTTCCTATAAGACAAAGAGTGACCTTGGATTTCCCGAGATCGCTCTTTGATGTGGAAATATGGCTGATCTCCAGTACCGGGGCGAAGAAAGGGATATTTCCTTTTTTCTCCCTTTATATATACACATGAATGAATGAGCATATATGCATTTTTGTAAAATATTTTTTTTTCTTCTATCGAAAAGAACGTATAAAATTTTCTAACATTGTTTTTTTTTTCATGATTTTAAGGAAATAGTCCAATTTTTCTCTTTTATAAATGCTTCTTTTTCAAACTCATGCCCAGTACTAATAAGGAAGGAAGAAAATATGAAGAAGAGACAATACGAGAGTGCTTTAAGCCTATATATTTTTAGAATGGAATTTGCCGATACTGCATTTTGATAACTAAGAAACAAAAGCCAGGACAAAAGAAATATTATTTAAAATAAATAATATAAATAAATAAAATAAATAATGCTATTAAAACTGTAATAGAAAAATGAGATTTTTAGTATTTAGTAAACTATATATATAAATTCGAGATATATTGTCAATATATTGATTGTTTGAAAATAATATCTCCACATTTCCGAAAATTATCAGAAATCACCATGTTATATTTCCTTTTAGATTAGAGGTAAATTTTTAGCAAAAAATAAAAATAATTTTAAAAAAATTTACGGAGTATTTCATAAAGCGTGCATCAATATGACAGTTCCGAAAAAATATGTATTAGAAAATCAGTCTTGCGAATAGGAGACAAAATATTCCTCACCTATTAGTTCCTACGCTACGGTTCCGCCTATATCCACTAAATTGAAAATAATTTCAATGCAGTCTGAAAATTCTTTTCCACATTTTTATGCAATTTAAATTTAGTATTATGCAGTTAAAATCAGTTCAATACCCACATATGAAAATATATCTATTAGCAAAATCTATCGATTAATTTTTATTTTAAACATTTTGATATCAATAGGACAATAGCTCTTGATAATTTTTGTATTTTTTTATATTTGTTAAAAATCGTTTTGAAGAAATTTATATCTTTTAAAAGAATAAATTTATCTGTATTAATAAATATTTGTAAATTATTATTCATGAATATTAATGCATTATTTGTTCACGGAAACTTTGCAAAATGCCAAATTTTCTACTTTCTTCAAAAGCGGTAGCGTTGTGATCTATTACAAGAAATTACTTTATTTTATTTTCTTAAAATATAGTCCAGGCTTCTTCATAATATATTTGAAATTCCAAATCAAATCAGTTTTTCTTTTAAAATCTTTTTTCTTATTCCGACTATTCAAGAAAAGTATTTGGAATAAAAAAGGAAAAAAAAAATATTTTTAAAACTTACTCTTATTTCTATTCCAGAAAACATGTTCATTTGATTTACAAACTTAACTCTCTCTCTCTCTCTCTCTCTCTATATATATATATATATATATATATATATATATATATATACGTTTCTGTTTCCAAACTAAAGCTCTTAATCCTGACAGTTGTGAAAGAAATTGATGTAATTCTCCACTGTCGCCATTTTTTAAATGGCCTCTAGATTCTTTCACAAAAAGGATCCCGATTAAATGATAGAGTAACCTAATAAAAACTTCTCAGCAGTTTATTTCTTCCTCTTTTTATTACCTTTAGAGAAGCAGTTTATTTTGGCAAAAGGATTTCAAGCTCATATGCTATTGGGGAAGGGGAGAGCTATGATTTTAAATGATGCAGAAATGTTGATTTGACTTTAGGCCTAATGACTTCTAAATACCTGAAAGCAAATTATTGAAATTTTAAAATATATGAGATGTAATAAAATAATTATAAATAAATGATTATAATATTATTTTATTAAAAATTTAATCTAATAACAGAAATATTAATGACGGATATAATGATATAAAAATTAGATTGCTATTTCATAATATATTGAATAAAATCTGTTTGATAAATATACTAGTATGCAAAAGAGGGATTTTTTTATTAAAACTACTTTTTATGATTTTCTAAATTAATAATTCTTTTCTACTTTACCTTTTATTTCACATAATATAATTTCTTTTTAATTTGTGGTAATTGATTCCATTTAAAAACACATTTTTGGTTTTATCAAAAAACAAGGTAAAATTAAAAGTAATGCATTACTTACTGCATTACTTTAAATGGAGTAAGCATTGTACATTAACAGTTTAAAAGCCATGAAAGTTTATATTTAGGGTGAATAATTTTTTTACCAATGGCAGCTTGTAAGATTATATGTACATTTCTTTTCTTTCATAGTTTATAGTTCTGGAGAAATAAAGAATTTCATTTCTTCCATTGCTCGGAATTTACCTTAATTTCCATCTTTTAAACAATGCGCATATTCATTATTGGATAAAGAAATTCTTATCTTTTCAAACTTCAATGTTTTTATACCGTGCAGTGCTAGTACCTAATTTATTATTTAATTTTGGAAATAAAATTATCGGCGAAACGAGTTTTCTTTCTTTAGCTTACATATTTCTAAAAATACTCATTATAAAAAAAAAGAAAAAAGATTCAAACATGTATTTCGAATATAAATATTTGTTGTGATAAAGTTTTGTTTACTTCATAGATTCTATATCAATTAAAAATTAATTCATAGATATTACTTAAAATTAATTTTTATTTTCATTCAATTTCCCCTAAAATTTATTATAAATAAGTCCTTTATTTATATAGTTAGTTTAACCGGATTTTCTTTTTACAACTGATAACTTTTTTTTAAAATATGGAGTTTCAACAAAATATGAATATAAATTATGCCTTTATTAACATAAAAGTTCATTAAATTAAAAATTGTTCTATGTCTGAATATTTAAAATTTAATTTTAATTATATTTAAGTTGCCAGTTAACGATTATTGAAATATTGATTCTTTTTCGAGTTAACCATAATATTGTGAATTTGAGAAATAAATTAGTTTCAAAATTAAATAGTATTTGTAATAATGGATTGAAATTAATGTTGAAATAATAATTAAAATAAAAACCTATATTTTATCTTAATATATATAAACCTGTATATAAGAATAAACATTATATTGTAAGAATCTGTATATTTCAAGCGTTATTTCATTTATATAATTCCTTTATTTTATATATTTATTTCACACGTCATTTCTTTATTATTTTATTTATATTAATATTAATAGCCTAAGACCTAAACATGGGTTACACAATTTAATTGTTTCATATTTGTTTTGAAAAATTTCATTACTTACAATGCAGTATTATTGTTAAAAAATTTGTTTTTTAGAGAAAATGAAGAAAAATTCGTAAAAAAGCCGATATTACGATATAATGGATTCCAAATGGAAACAATAAATAAAATGCAATTAATTTCTTATGAAATAGAACTTAGCAGTTTTGACACTAAATATGTTTTTTCCATAAATAAATATTCATTCATATTTTAGCTTGGAAAATATTCGTTGAAAAAAGTTAATTTCAATGTTTTCTATCTCTTTTTCGGTGCGATAGTTTAAGAAATTTTCAGTGCTTTTAAGAAAGTATGTACTGCTCACTGTTTTATGTTATTAATTAGTATCAATTTATAAATATATATAGCAATTAATTTAATTCATAAGTTATAAATTGCTCACATTTTTTCTAAATGGGTTTGACAAGTAGAAATATAAAGTTATACGTCTCTATGAGGGTAGCTTTGAATCTCATGTATTTTTACGCAATACAATATTCATTAAAATGTTAAAGATAAAAATAAATAAAAAAGTAAATAAGATTTTAATTTGCAATTCTTATTTCATGATATGAGCGAAATATTTTTCAATCTATTATAATATATATGTATAAATTTAATTTATCCATATCTTTTTAAGTTCATTTTATTCTCCATTCTAAAATTAATCCTTAAAAAAACATTCTCGTGATTCCAGAGATTCTTATTCCTCTAGGGGGGGGTCTAATAATAGTAATTTTAACTATCTATAACTTCTACCCAAACAATTATTTTAGTTTTGTTTAAATTTCCCTTACAAAATCGCTGAGTGTCCTCTTTCTTTAATGTTAAAACCTAATTAATTTATTCTTTCATCTCCTTTTTGATTTGATATTGTTGTAGGCAAAGGTTCTTGCGTTTCTCTCAAATATTGTTGACTCTGACACGCTGATAGTAATCTATGGAATCTATATTTTAATCTATATATTAAATCTATATTGAAATTATCTGAGTTATTACTTTTTATTAAAATTCGATTTTCTTCAAAAAAATAATACCTCACGGCATTACCAATTTTTGTTACATAAACTGAAATATGTATTATATTTATCATCATCATAACATATTCTGTTTTAATAATATACTGTACAAAAGAATATAACAAAGATTTCATTACTATATATTTTAAATGGCATTTAAATCTACAAGCATTTTGTTTCTTATTCAGACATATCACTTCGTCACCTTGTAATATAGCATTGATAAGCAATCCAACATTCAACTACTATGCAACGTTATGGGACATACGATAAATAGCTCACTCCAGAAACTACCTTTTGTCCCATCCTTTATCAGCTAACCTCAACGAGCACAGTAGTGACCACTTGAACACCTAAATAGTAATCTTTGACATATATCCAAACGATGACGTTATCAAGAGATAGAGTAAACCTCACCACAACCACCTGAGTTCTAAGTGCTGTCTGGATACTACTGTTGAATTATATACATACAAAGTGCTCAATATTAATTATTGTATTATAGGATTACTGTAGATTCATGAATATAATGTTAATAGATATTGAATTATTGTTGAAAACAGTCAGCAAACGCAAACTTCAGCAATTTAATGACACATGACAGATGCTTACAATTGGATTAAGCAATATTAGGACAGATTAAAAGATTTTGTTCCCATATTTCAATGAATAGGTAAATATTTTAAAATTCCAGATTTTTATTGGTGAAGATCATCGAAAATTCGGGGTCAAGCGAAAGATGACCATATTCCCAATTATAAGTTTTTCTTCTGTTGATAGCATTATGTAAAAAGCCAAAATGAATACATTGCAAATTTTTGACTCACGAATGTAATTTTTTTGAAAAAGGATTCCATTTCGGATTTGAACTTCAATAGAAAGACTCGAAGAATATTAGATTTTCATGCAATACAATGGATTTCTACAAATCATATAAAATAATTAAATATTTCCGTGTTATAATCTTCTAGTTTTCATACAAATTATTTTTGATCTTACGTTTTTATCCCAGTATTTGAAAATTATATATAAATATTTAATATCCTTATCTTATAATATTCCTGATGTATTTCAGATTTTGAAAGTTCGTTCATTATTTTTCTTGCATTATTTCATTTCATTTCATTCATAATTCATTTTATTGGTAAATATTGCATTTAATAACTCGAAATTAAGCATACATGTATTAAAAATATTATTGTGAGTTGAAAAAAAAATTTTTTTTTTGATCTCATTGAAACGTTCTTTTTCATAATATTTTCTTCAAAATATATTTTCATTTATAAGTATATTTTTCAATAAATGCAAACCATATGGTGTTCTTAAAGCTGACAAACTACAGAAAAAAAATTCTGGATGTTTATTTATAAGAGAAAAACTAATTTACTAGTACTTTATGAATTTTTTAGAAACGACTTGCCAATTATTTTCTTTTACTAGCAGATTGAATTAATTACATGTGATTATAATGTTATCTATGTATATCAAATTATTTAGGTACTTTAATGAAATAGAATGCCAACATTTATTATAGATAATTAATTTAAATTCATAAACACGCAGAACTCAAAATTCTCAAAGGATCATTTTTATTTTCTTTTAAATATTAAAATTCATTACCAAGTACCATTCATTAAAATATGTAAGGTTTTAAGAATCTTGCTGTTTTTTTGTAGCTTATTTTGTAGATTGTTATAATTATAGATTATATTTAATTTATCATTTCTTAAATTATTTTGTGGGAGTCTTTTTAGTAGATTGTTTAGTTAATTTGAGTTTTCCGCATTATAATCTGCATTCATTCCTGATCAAACAAATTAAGATTACAAAATGTAAAAATATTTTTAAGGAAAATATGATTTCACACTTCTGATTAAAGAAAATTTGTTTCTGAAAATATCTTTAAATCAGATGTTACTTTTTAATGCTGATACCAACCAACATCTTATATAATTCACACAAATAATTTTATTGAAAATTTTGCAACTATTTTAAATGAAAGTCTTAGTCTGAATTCAGAAGTGCTCTTGTTTGTAGAGATACTTTTTTTTACTGGAAAGAGTCAAAATATATTCAATATCTTAATAAATTTTTGATTTACTTTTTTAGCAAAGATATAACAATTCTACAACTTCGTAATCAGTCTTTAAGAGTTCTTGATATTATTTTTTGAATATGATTTTCATATTTTTAAAAAAGGAGGCAGATAGTTATAGCTAAGCTTTAAGACATAAACAAATAATTTTTTTTTTCTTCTTGTTGAAATTTGTTTGTTTTTTATTACACTTCTGTATATAGACAAAATTAAAGTTTTCATATAAGTATTCGCTGCGAAAAAACTATTTTGACTTTCGTTTTAAAATATCAATTGCAGAAGAAAATGTCAAATATTTTTACAATTCTTTCGTTGCAGACTTTTACCTTCTTTCATATCAAAGACAAAAACGCATTTCGATGCAGAAAGATATGAAAACATTCCTGTGAGAGTTCGCCTAGTAAAATCAGTTCTGTACGTTATTTAATAAAGAGAATTGCAAACAGCGCTGCAATTCTTTTGCAGTAAACATTCATCGTATTTCACATATGCATCAAACAAAATAGAATTCCCTCCTGAGTGGAGAAATTTATATTTGGAAAATGATTTTTTTCTCCTTTCCTTAACATTTTAACTGAAATCCACTATTCAAGCAGAAACAACTTCAAATGGATTAGATACTGACATAGCAACTGTTATCTCTTTGCTACTTCTGACTCACTTTCTCTTCTTCAAGTCAATTTCTTATTTTAAGATTTTATTTAATTTCATTTTCAACTTGTTTCTGTAATCTTCCTCGGATTCGATGAGCAACGTACATAAATATCCGTTTCTGTGAATAAGTCTTAAGGGGTTATAAAACCTTTAAATATTTAATTTTAAGAAATTTTTTTGTTATTTGACAGCCGAAACCCTTTTGAATATTTTTTGGTATTTGCACATGTGTACACGTGAATTAATTTAAAATATATAATCAAAAATGGGAATGTCACTTTTGAATTTTCACTCGGAAACGTTTACTTGTAATTTTTCTCAATACTACATTTCAGAATTTATACACAACAAAAATGGTTCATCGTATCAATATGAAATTTTTCAAATATGATTATAAAAAATAATAAAGAAAATCTTTCAAAATCAAAACATTATTATGCATTTTTTTTCATTGGTGTAATATTTATGAATATGGGTTCCTTATTTTCGGAAAATATTTGCTTGCAAACAAACTCTGTCTTCGACACTTTATACGAAATATGTTTCTTGTATATTTTTGGACTTTTTGGGATTTGGTTTTCTCAAAGTTAGATAATGATTGTGAATTATCCTTAAGAATAGATTGCTAATTTCACTACTGTTAATCACGTAAATTCTTTTGATGCATGATGAACTGCATTTCAGTTGGTTGTTATAAAACCTGATAATTTTGATTTAAGATAACTATACCCCTTTGTCTATTTTTCAAAGCGAAATAATTTAAGTAATTCAAAGCATTATGTTAAAGTTGCGATTTTACTTTGAGTAAATTTTCGAATGTTCTGATATTGCTTGATTTATTAAGCATGATTTTATTATATATATATATATAATATAATATACAGGGGGTTGCAAAACTAATGGTCCATACTATAAGAGGTGATAGATCTCTCCAAAACAAACAACCTTCACCATATATTGTGGGATCGGAAAGCAAACGTCGGCCCGCGAAAGGATGCTTGCCTCGCAGAAATGGAGAATACAATAAAAACCAAGAACAACAATATGAAGACAAGGAACTTTTATTTATAACAAATATTATAAACAAACAACAAACTTTTCCTTTATATGAAACCCTAGCGGCCTATCCGCTCAATCAATCGAACCAAAATTTCAGACATGGTTGTTTGAAGGTATGCGCTGGAGAATATGAGGATTCTAAACGGTTACAGTGAGAGAATTTCGAAATTTTCGAATGGCAACACCCACTTTTTCATTGCCCAAATTGATCAGCGTATTGAAAAACCACAAATGGCGTTGGAACGATTAGCGTGTGACAAAAATTTCAGGCGTACAGCATTTGCAAAAAAGAGCATTATAAAGGACTAATGACAACACAGAGAGGAAAGAGAAAAAAAGCTTGTATTGGAATGGGAAATTATAATTAAAGGTTTTCAACGTGTTCACCTTCGGAGGCGACAACGCGTTGCATTCGGGATATTGTAGACAACAATCCCGAACGTAACATGAAAGGAAGAATCTGGATAACTTCACATGTTATGGCGTCTTTCAATTCTGACACATCTCGTGGACCAGGAGTGTACACCTTAGATTTCAGATAACCCCAGAACCAGAAATCCATAGGAGTGAGATCGGGGGATCACAATGATTCACAGGAAACTACAAAGTTACGAGAGATGACTCTATCACCAAAGTGTTGTTGCAGCACTGAGAGTATACATTGGGCGACGTGTGGAGGAGCCCCAACTTGCATCCATACGATGTCACTAATGATATTTTGTTCCAGCAATTGAGGAATAACGTAATTCTGCAACATTGATTTATACCGCGCACTTGTGACAGAGCACGATTTCAAATCTGCGTTAGTGACCGAGAACAAATGTGCTAGTGATACCGCACCACACAGTCACTTTGGCTTCGTGTAAAGGCACTGGTGCCACATCGTGAGGGTTTCTATCAGCCCAGTGAACACAGTTCTTCGTGTTAACGTTTCCAGTTAAAGAGAAGTGTGCCTTATCCGTCCATATTATCCGCAGCTGCCATCTGCCAGCTTCGTCATATCTGATGTGGAAAAAAATTGCGATGTCCACACGCAGTTCCTCATCTCCAGACTGCAACATCTGGACGCGCTTAAACCGATAAGGAAACATCCGCAGAACAGAACGCAGAAGCCTGAGAACTATGGTTTTCGGTAAATCCAAATTGCGAGCAACACTTCTTGAAGTATGCAATGGACCTGCAGTAATCGTGTTATGCACTTCCACAGCAACTTCAACTGGAACAGATGGTCGCCCGGACACGAGGTCGATCGCAAGTGCATCCAGTTTCTTCAAATTTTCTTACCAAATCATGTACACTTCCTACGGAACATGGGCCTCGTCTTAGCTTGTAATTTTCGCAGATAAATTCGCACTGCTTCGGTAGCATTTTCCCCGTTCAGATAAAACAGCTTTATTAATTCACCTCGTTGTTTTTTCTTTGTAAGCGTCATCGCGTTGTCACATCGAACATCTGACTGAAGAAACACTCTTCCCACACTGCTTTGCACGTGGTGTTCTGCGATTGGTACTTCTGATATCTAATCTTGTGAATTATGCAAAGTTCGTCAAAGCTCTTCCTCTCAGTCTTGTCATTAGTCCTTTATAATGCTCTTCTTTGCAAATGCTTTACGCCGGCAAATTTCCTCGTACGCTAATCGTTCCAACGCCATTTGTGGTTTTTCAATACGCCAATCAATTTGGACAAGGAAAAAGTGAGCGTTGTTCGAAAATTTCGAAATTCTCACTATAACCGTAACAGTGAGCTCTGCGTTGTTTAGAATCCTCACAATCTCCAGCGCATACCTTCAAACAACCATGTTTCAAATTTTGGTTCGATTGGTTGAGCGGATAGGCCGCTAGGGTTTCATATATAGGGAAGTTTTTTTTGACCACCCTGTATTTGCTGGCTACCATTCGAACGTGTACCATGTGGATTTACTGCAGGCCATACATGACTGTTGTGCATATTAAATATGCCATCACACGTGTATGTATCCGTGAACAATACAGACGCGTCTAACTCGGGCTGCAGTATGCTCTGTTGCAAGAACCAACGGGCAAACGTTACACATTGTGGAAAATCAGTTGTCTCTAAGGCCTGGACCCGCTAACCTTTCCTCATGTAGAATACGCCACACCATCCTATGGTGGGTGGACCCTTTGCTCCCGAGCTACTGATGGCGTGCTTCGTTCAGGCTGGTTGTCCACTGCCTCCAGGATTGCCTCTACTGGATTTATCGTTATAGTGGTTCAATCTGCATTTTGTCTATCGCCGAGAAATGAACCTGTCTTCCACATTTGCCAGTGTAAACGTTGAATTGCTCTCCGATCGGGTTGCGCCCTGTTTGGAAAACGCATCCAGTAAAGTCTTACCACTTTTCTGGTGTTGCCATTTGCACGCCCGTACATGAAGAACATATCTGTCATCTCCGAATTCGAATAGTGCGACATCTCTGGCGAGGAATAGCTTCAGAATGATGGGCTCTGCGAAATACGGATGATTTATCTACTTCAGCCGAAGCTCCCACTTGCGGCTTTCGGACCCCACATTGTATGGTGAAAGTTGTTTGTTTTGGCTAGTTTTATCACCCCTTATATTATGGACCATTAGTTATGCAACACCCTATATATATATATATATACACAAAAATATAGAACACGTAAAATAAATTTTAATATTTAAATTATGTCTTTCTTGCCAAGAACGAAGGAAAATATTTATTTTCCTTCCTTTGATGTAAAGTAGATGTAAAGTTCACTTCGTATGATGTGTGATATTTTTCTATAAAACTGAATTTTTCTATTCAAATGGTAAATTCTGTCTATTCAAACTGAAGGCATAAACTGCTAATTGTTTGAATGATCCTCAAATTTTGAATTTCAATATTTCAAATGCAAATGAAATACTTATTTTGAGTCACACACACAAAAAAAGAAAAGAACCCTCCACCTTTTTAAAACTATTTTTATCTCATCAGACTTATTTTTTCCAAAGGTTAAAAAAAAAACTGAATTAGGACAGATTAAAATCACAAACTATAAATTTTATTTTCATATATTTTGGACTACTTTTATTTAACTATCCTGATAATAGCTTTTATCGTGATTTAGATCAGAAAAAAAAATATTAATCGAAAATTGTTTAATTTCATAGTCTTCAATTCATAAAATTTCTTCCAATCTCAGATTACAGAAAATGATTTGGATATCGTTTAAAAAATACTATCAGAGTCAGTAAGATTCGCGAGATATTTTTATAGGAAAACAGCAATTTAATTGATAAAAAATTAATGAGTTAAACCGCAGTTATTGTCTCTTTTTCCTAAATTATACAACGCTGAAGATTTTAAATGGCTTCAAATTATACTTCAATCATGAATTGCATTTATTAATTTTGAAATAAGGAATATAGGTTACAAAAAATTTTTCTCATCTGATAGCAATCATATTAACGGAATTTTAGAAGCAGAACTCATTTTTTTTATCTTAAAGTATGAACTGAACATATTTTATATCTAAGAGTATGAGTAGGAAGATTTGCAGAAAAAAGTCTGCAGGTTTTTCGAAGTTTAATCACGGTTCTGATAAATTTTTGCTGCATTTTTTTTTCTTCATCTCATTTATGTTCTCATTGTGAGAAGCCTTTCTAATTTTATATTTTTTACATTTATTTCATGTGCTTCTTTTTCCATATTTAATTCTTTTATCATATTTTGTGATTTTTTATCATATATATCATATTAACAAATTAATAAAAAGATTAAGGTTAAATTTGGGGAATTTCAAATTTAGATAGCAGTCATGCTTGCCTTAATTTATGGATCTACAACTTTTTCGTTTTTTTTTTTTAATTAAATGCTTATCAAGTGTCTTATTCAGCTTGGTTTTCTGGTTACTTAAATAATGTTATTTACTAGTACGAAACCGTTTTCTTATATTTCTAGTGCAAGACAAGAAAAGTGTAGGAAAAATTGTCGCTAGGCGTAAAACAAGAGATATTTATTAAAAAAAAAGCCTTAATCTCATTTCTTCATCCGAGTAAACTCAGAACTCTGCTTGAAAAAAATTATCTTTTAAGTAGATATAAAACCAATTTATCTCCATGATTCCATCATCTCCAGCGAAGTCATTATAAGTAGCATTCATTCCTCGATTACCATGTAGAAATAACGGCATAAAAATAATGCATTTCTGCTAATAAGTAAAACCCCTGTAGATACACTCTGTTATCGAAATACGTACTGTACTCGTTCTTCTGCTCAAAGATTTGAAGAAAAGGAAACGATAACTGAAGCTTCTTAGGTAAATTATTCCTCTAATTTCTCTGCTTCTTTTTTTTTTGCTTATTTCCGGAAGATAACTGCTTTGCTCGCTTATTCTAGATGATTCTTTTTGTGTATATTTTTACTTTCTTCGGAACTGGCCTTATTGGCTCTACCATTAGAAAAGCTACTGCTTGTTACTTAGTTGTAGCTCCAACCTATCTTATTCTTAGCTGAAAGCCGACTCCCGAGGCATACTAATGAGCTGGTTTCGGTGTTTTGTTTCTACGTTTCTTTTCTCAGGCTGGAATCGGGAAAAAGTCAGTTTCGAGAAAGTAGTTTGTTTTCAGGATTATGAAGGGGATGTGTTCGATGGAAGAAATAGTTGTATCTGTTATTCCAAAATGACAAGTTTCGAATCGATTTTTTTTTTTTTAGTTTTTGCAATAAAAGATTAATAAAATAGAGGCGTTTGATAATAAATTCACTGCCCCTTACAAATAAGGATAATTTTTTTCTGGAAAATAAAACAAATATTTATAATTATATTAAAATCTGATATAAATAACAGATATAAACAGAAACAGAATATATATATATATATATATATATATATATATATATATAATATATATATATATATATATATATATATATATATATATATATATATATATATATATATATAAATTATAATATAAACAAACAGAATAGATATATAATTATCTGATATAAATAACAGAAATAGTTTATATCTAAAATATAAACTATTTCTGATTTATATTATTCAATAAATTTTAATGGATAGCAATAATATTTCTAGTTTATTTCATTGGCCATTTGAGATAATTTTCAAACAAAATCATCGTAAACATTTGTTTTCTCTTTGTTTTTCTGTATATATTATTTTTTCTTGTCGAAACAGATAATATTTAAGAAATATGATTATTAATCAATACTATGCATGAATAAACATTTTCTAATTAAAGCATAATTTTTATCAAAACCAATTTTAATACAAATTGATACAATAATATAAAAATACACGCAAAAATAGGACAATCTAATGGCACTTACACTCAATGTTTTGGCGAAAAATAAAGTCATACTTTTTAGTACAACCCACACTTCTAAAATTAAAATATAAGGTATCATTAATAATATAACGGATTTTTTAAATATACATTAAAAAAATATTTTACGCCAAATATATTTAATTCCTAATTTTGATGATTTATTAAAGATTCATTTTTAAATTATGGTATTTTCATGTTACTGAAACGTGCCCAATTTTATATTTTGAGATATAATGCAAGTTAGCAAAAAATACATAAAAAATGCCATGAAATAAATCTTTCTTGTGTTTATTTGATATCTGATATTTTACAAAGGATTTAAGGTGAGCTAGCTATTACTTTCAGAACTGTAAGATTTTAATATTTATTACAAACATCATCACAAATATTTTCACTGCTATTATATGTTGCAAATGTTGGTATTCGAGAAATAATTTATTTAAGCGCATGATAAAGAATCGTAAAAATAAAAATAAAAAAATAATCGAAACTTTGACATTTATTGCGAAACTAGAAGGAAAATTTAGATAAATGGCCAAATAAAAATGATCACATTATAAAATATTCAAAAAGATATTTTGAGACATATATATGTTCCATTTAATGATCATTCAAATATTTCATATCTTTATATTTTTCCTGCCGTCACATCACATCCCATTTCACTTTTCTTATATTCATTCTGCTTTTGTTATTAATGTCTTGAAATGATGACGTTTTTTTTAACCATTTTTCCAATGACTGAACATTAAACTGCCGTCGTTTGAATTTTCTATATGCTAACACAAATTACTCAAGATGCAGATGTGATGCATTAGCAGTGAAATATAATTCAGGCAGATATATCTGTATTTCCTTTCTCCAACTAAT
Source organism: Argiope bruennichi (assembly GCF_947563725.1). Classification (NCBI taxonomy): domain Eukaryota; kingdom Metazoa; phylum Arthropoda; class Arachnida; order Araneae; family Araneidae; genus Argiope; species Argiope bruennichi. Next base: position 80,944,314 of record NC_079159.1, on the reverse strand, counting down.
ATTGATGATCCAATTACTCAAAAAAATAGAAACGAACGGAATAACAATGAAAAAATGTATAGAAGTACAAAATTTACTTTTATAATGGCAGAAAAAAATCGTACATGCCTTAATGGCAATTTAAGTCACTCAGTTTCCCATCAGACTAACGAATTCATTTCAGATATAAAGAAAATCGCTCAACAATAGAGAAAAAGTAAATATTATGTTTGGGGAAAGGAGTTTTTAGATTTTTTTCGTACAAAAAATTGTTGTGACATCTTGGTAGTTTATGTCGGAAAAAAGTCTCATAATGTCACTTTAAAAAAATCTATTCGAACATTTTTTCAGAGTCTTGATTTTTGTGTGTTATTTAATAACTGCTCTGACGATCAATTCGGCAAAACTAGTGAGTTTTGTATTTCTAATTCAACTGGGTTTTTTTTCTAAACAGTGCAAATGTATTTGTTTTGCAGTTGACATCAGCTTAATGGAAACTTTATTTTACTAAATATAATTTTTTTTTTTTTTGTGATTTGAATTTGTAAATAGGTAAATCATTGCTATGAATGTTTTATAATATTCTATAATATTTCTCACGACTGGTTCCTTGGATAAATTTGCATTACAGAGATTTCCTTGTAATATTTCATGTTTGTTATGGTAATGCATCATTCTTATGATATTCGGAACTGTTCATTTGAAGAGAAGACGGTGATGAGGAGAAATGAAGACAAATTGACTTTAATTGCGAAGTAAAAATTATCCTGGTTAATGGATATATCGCTGATGGCGGGACGCACCCCTTCATCTTAAATTATACAAGTCTTTTAAAGGTTAAATAATTCTTAGCGTTGTGTTACTGTTGGAGAAGAATCATGGATATATAGATTTTGAATATTTATAACGTACAAACTAAATTTTGCATTTTATTTTTCATTTCATTTATATTTAACTTCTGTTTTAAATGCGAATGTTTCTTTAAACTAATTTAAATTCGTTTCTGAAGGGTCAATTCATTTACTATATTAGTAAACAGGAATTTAAATATTTTTTGTAAATATTTCGTTATAAAGTGTAAAATTTTAAATATTTTTATAAGAATTACTAAAAAAGCTAAAAATTAGCATATGCATTTTTTAAAAGTGTGTAATTATATGCCACAGGTATTAACAACGATTCAATTAAAAAAATCAAATATCCTTAGTAGTTGCTTTTTTTTCTAATAAAAATTTCCTTTGATTTACAAGTAATGCATAAAATTTAAAAAAGCAATGAACATATTCGGATAGTTCATATATACTATTTGATATATATCATTATATATTTGCCATCTTAAAGCTAGAAATACAGACTGAATAATTTCCCATCATTGTCCTGATTTTTTTGATTAATTTTATAAATATACCCTCAACATAGTTTAAAAATTCCAAAATTCTTATGAAATGGGCTAATGAACGTTATAATTAAACAGATTTTTCTAAAAATGTTTCTTTGTCATTTGGAATTGTTCTGATAATTTCCAATTCACAAAGAGAATTTGAATATTTAAAATCGTGACTAATCATCTCACATTCAAGCATTTCATTTTATAAATAAAACACTAAGCATTCGAGCTTCACTTTTAAAGTTATTCTTTGGTACATAAAATTATAAACTTTAAACTTGCTTCATCTTGTGTAATTTTTGACGACAGAGAAAAATAACTTATTCTAGTTATAAGTTTGTTTAACTTCTGTGCTAAAGGCAGTCAATTTTGATCCCGCTATTTTGACTTTATTGAATTACTTGATAGATAAACCCTTGGGGCCTGTAAATTAAATTCTTGCCATACGAAAATGCTATAACTATATTATCTCGTTACTCTGTTTACAGTAATTTTGTTACCAGTGACAGTTCCGCAAAGTTTTGAAAGAAATTTGGAAAATGTTTTTAATTGACGGGGCGCCTGCTCTTTGAAATATTTCAGTTCGCAATTTGTACTAATTCTGAAAACATTTCTAAATAAGGTTTACAACCCGCAGCCGAAATGGAGTTTTTGACATTCGCTTGACAGCCATTTATAAATAGAGCTTCATTAATTTTATTTCCCAGTGTTCTTAGAGTTAATGAACCGTATTGTTTGCTATGAAAAGAAAATTGTGGTGTAATAAGATTGATTTTTCTTTACGATGTCATTTAAATATTCAATAATAATATTGTATGTCTTCATTTTCGATTTTTATCAATATCTAGAATATATCAATGATTAAATCCTTTGTTGCATGAAAAATGATTTTTTTTTATAAGTTGGTATATAAGATCATTTACTTAAAATAAAAGAGAAGAGAAAATTATATTTTCACATATTTTCTTTTTTGTTAGTAAAATGTAAGAACAATTCCATTGAGATCTGCATTTCTGTATTAAATGCAAAGTAAAAGAAAATGAATTTCTCTTGAATAAATTGCATTAATTAAAAATAGAACTATATATAACTTAATTGAATATAATGGAATGAATGATGAAATATTTCATCGTCCTTATCAACTGTATTTGTCCAATGAACTTATTATATCGGAAACTGGTCTCAATAGATTGTGAATGTAAAATTGTCACTTCATTTCTAGTCACTTTCTTAAAATACGAGGGGTAATCCAAAGGAAAAAAAAAGTTTGCAAACAACAGTATTTGGATAATAGAAATTGTGGATGGGAATATTGTTACCCAGAGTAGAAATAGATGGCGCTAGTTGTCTTGGATCGTTCGAACAGATAGTGTTGGTGCTGAGACCTGAAACAGTGACAGTTAATGGCAAGACGTCTAGAGAAGTGGTCCCGCACAGAGGTGCGAGACATGATGCGATTTCTATGGACCAAGATTGTGTTCCCATCGGACATCCCCAGACAAATCGTTGAGGTGTATGGGGGGGGACGAAGCAATGAGTAGACACATTCATTACGGCACTCCACCCCAACACCGTGCACGAAGCACATCGTTGGCAATGAGTAGACACAGGTGGCGAAATGGTGTCGTTCTTTTGAAGCGGGCAGGGATATTACTGGAAATGTTTAGGTGGAAGGTCTGGATCTACCCCCATACAGCCCCGATTTGGCTCCCAGTGATTATTTCCCTTTCCCAGCATTGACGAAACTCTTATCCGAAACAAGGTTCATATCAGACGGCGATGTTTGTTCATGACATGTTCAGACATCAGACATGTTCAAAAAGGTACTAAGAACTAAGTAGGCAGGGACCTGATTATTACTAAGTCGGGTTAAACAAATTGGTCCAGCGGTGTGATAAATGTCTCAACAGGTTTGGTGATTATGTAGAGAAGTTAACGACACATATGTTTCTCAATTACCATTTGTATCCTGTGTCTATTGTTAATAAAACATTTTTCCTTTGCCTTTTAAACTTTTTGTTGGATCACCCCACTTATTTCATAGAATCTGATTCCTGCCCACATAGATTATTATTATATTTGTTCTTCCGAGTCATTTCCGTTAATATGCCAAAAAAAGTTAAGATCAATTAATACCCCATAATACCTTGGAGATAAACCTCATCTTGCTTAGCTAATGCGTTAGTGAATGCTCAATGCTTGTTATTGATTATGTTTTTCCAAAAATGTTTAAAATGCATTTAACACAATTATCTTTTTTTAACTCTACTATTTAATACATAACACGCCGAATATTTAATAGCTGATCATTATTAAATGAAATAATTTAATAGATATCAGATTATAGTGGTTGAAACTCCTTTAATGCGCCAATTCCTATCCAGAAGGATGTCAACAATGCAAAGTCGCCAAAGACAAATAAAAAATAATATTGTACAAGGTTTACTCTCCTTGCTTTTTTGGATCACTATATTGGCGAAAAAACCTCAAGAGGCATATTAAAGTAGATTGCAACCGAAAATATTTTTCCAAAATGAACTATTCAATGGAAGAACGTTTCACACGTTGAAGTAGTCCTGCTCACATCCACTTGTACATTAATAAAATAAATATTGCTAAAACTATCATGAGGAACACATAGTCAAAGTATTTTTTGGTGTATACAATGTCAAGACTGAAACGGAATGCTGTTTTGAAAATGTTTATCATATTTCTCCTGGTTTGGTTTGGTTATATTAACGTCCCGTTTGAAGCAACACTAGGGCTATTTTGGGACGGACCTCGTAATTTTGAACCACGGTCAGATGACGAGGACGACACCTGAGCTGGCACCCCCCTCTCCACACCACACCACACCAGCTGGAGGACGTTTGGTCATGACGGATTTAACGTGCAACAGACCCCCTTACACGACGGTTCTTCTGGGGAATCGGGTCACGAACCTGAAACCCTCCGGTTCCGAAGCCGTGACCTTACCACCAGGCTACCGCGGCCCCATATTTCTCCTGAGAAAACTCCAAAAATTCTTTATTGAGACAGACGTACATCATCGGTGTAACTTACAAAGAAGTGAGATACATCCTGAAAAACAAAGAGTCTGATAAATCTGTAAGGTTATCGAATTGTCAGTGTTATATTTTATAGCATGTTACACAGAGAGCTTTAAACGCATGATAACTGTGATATTTGTAACCAGATATCTTAATTAAGTATAACAAATAAATAAATGTCGCACACAGAGCACTTGACTTGAGATAGAGGGATTAAAACCCAACAGAACTGATCTTTTGGATGATCTTGATCATCCAATGAGATTTTTACTCTATCCAGAAACACTCATTGTTGTTCAATAGTGACATGTTAATATCATGTCTACATTAGGTGATATCCGTAATAAGAATAACCTGAATATTTTTATATAAAAAGAGGGAATAATTTATTTATTCTTGACTTACTAATTGCGCATTTTCGGTTTAAAAAAACTTTGCTTTCATTTCGTGACAATCATTAAGTAAAATAGCAACTTAACTATCAATCGAACAATTGGTAAAATATGAAACTGTTACAATAATATGATACCAACGAGAAATCGTAAGCACCCAAAATGTCTGAATTTTGTCTTGTTCAGAAGAGAGCAAAATAACAATTATAAAATATTACCCATATAGACTTGAAAGAAGTTAAATATTAATGTATCACTCATACTGGGCAATCTAATAACTTATGAGACATTTTGTATATTAGCTTAAAAATTTCTCAGGTTCTCCTTATGACACAAAACCGAACTTAATATGTTAAGTGGACGAAAATAATTTATAAAAAAAATTTCTAATAAATAAATAATAATAATGACTGGTTTAATAGATAAAGAATAACAACAAAGGTTCTAATAGATAAAGAATAATAAAAAAAATGTTCTAATAAATAATGACAATGGTAATTCTTGCAGCAATGAAAATCAAAATAAAAATTACAATTGGAATCTCAAAGTTCAGAAATATGAACTTCATCTCTACATTAAGGTCGAAAGAGAAATGAATACAAATAAATAATTATTAATCCAAATAAACAAAAGTGGAATGTTGGATTAAGTTTTGTTATCGTTTCTATTTTTCCTGTAAAAATATAGCCTGAAGATCAAAAAGAAGATTTAACAATTTTCTCTATGCGGTAAATCGTAAACGAAAGGAAAATAATTATTATTACGCATTGCATGTACTGAGTTTAAGGAATATTCTGAATATAATTCTAAGAATGCAAATAAGAAATCTTTCAGTCTAAGAAAGCATCAACATTTTTCAAACCATACTTTAAATATTCTTTTCCTAATATTCTTTTTAAGTAAAGAATTTTAATTTTTTTTTAGCATACAGAGAGAAGAGCAATTTTATTTGTAAAAAGTAAAACGGAAGTATTTTCGAAATTATAACACTAATAGCGTAGTGTTCTTTTTAAATTCTCTTTCTTTAATTTCTTGAGCATTCTTTCAATGGAAAACCTATATTAAAAAAACGAAGAAAATTTTTAGTGTTCGAAGTATAATCAAGTAAGAATACTGTTTTAGCAAACAATAAAAGCCATTCCAATGCTATTCCCTCAATGTTCTGAGTTTCTTTTTGATTTAATATGGTTCTTATTAATGGAATTTTTAATGCTTGAAGTGTATTGCAATCCATAAAACAAAGGCTCTTGTGTTATCTTCTGCTGAACAAAGTGACGATGTAAAAAGCCCTTAACACGTTGATGGACAGTACAACCTTGGTGGCAGCGCCTGCTGAAACAGTACTAAATTCCATTCATTACCTATAGGTGTAGCGTCACAACGCATAATTATAAAATTATGTGATGTGACGGAACAGATTAAGCCGTTTACGTCGTAAGGCATTCTGTCGGGTCATTTTCATTCTGTCAGGTAAAGTTTCATAAGGCATTCTGTCAGGTAAACGCCCTAGGGCATTATTGTCCATCAACATGTTAATGTGGAAATTGGATTTTTCTTCAATATTGGAGCAAGTTATTTAACAAAAAGACATTCAGAAGAAACGTCCTTTATTGTATTTTATTTGGAGAACATTTTCTAGCTTTTTTAATCCTGGTGGGAAATTCGTTGGCACACCAGGCACTTTTAAATGCTGATAGTTAAAAGCGCAATTCGCAAGTATAGTCTACCTTAAAACATGTTAATGCTTTCTGAAGATGAACTCTAAAATGTTAATTAAAAATGCAGTTCGCAAGTATAGCCTATCTTCAAACATGTTAATTCTTTTTGATGGTGAACTTTGAGTTAATATCATATATCAATTAATCTTTCATAATCAAGAAAGAGTTTGCAAAGAGAGCGGTTTGTATTTCTCAGTATTGGCCACGCCTTGATCTACTTAACACAATATGACTCTAGAGCAGATAAAAAATAATTCTCAACTTTCCTATGTAAGTTATTTTTATTATTTTAAAATTTAATATAATTTAATATGGATTTCTGAACAATTCTGATTATTAGCAAAATCCAATGAACTATCAAAATTGTTAGCACTCTTATATTAAAGGTTACAGCAAGCTCATTATAAATGTTTATACAATTTTAGGCATTTATTATTTTAACCATGAGCAACTTGAAAGAAATTAATACTTTTTAGAAAATTAGAATACTCTAAAACTACAGTTATTTGCATAATTATTTTTCTTAGATATGAAATCATTATTTGTTAAAGGAATAATTATTTAGTAACTAATATTTCGCTCATCATAAAGTGGTAATGTTGTGAATATATTTCATTTATTTTAAGGAATCCTTAATTATATTTTCATCAGTTATATTTCAAACCAGCATCTATTTTAAATTCTAATTTTTTCCTTTTTCTGACTTTCCAAATTAATATGGAATTACATTAAAAAAAAAAACTGTTGTTCTTTTTAAACTTGCCTCTTATTTTTTTTGTCTAAAATGTCCGCTCATTTGATTTACAAACTTTGTTGAGTTTATTTCTTGCCATTTTTTTTTAAATATTGAAACCTAGAGACTCTTAATCCTAAAGCTTATGAAAGACTTTGAAGTAAAGTCTTGAACGAAGAAGAAGACCCACAGTTTTAGATGGCTTGAAGTTTCCTTCGAAACTAGAATCCCGAAAAGACAATAGTGTAACTGAATAGGAACTCAATAGAGTATTTTTACTCTTTTTATTACTTTTAGAAGAGATGCTTTAATTTGTACATTTGTACAGAAGCATTTCAGATCTTTTTGACATTGAGTGGTTTGTTATTGAAGTGTATGATTTTAAAACCACTTAATACTTGGAAATATATAACTAAAATTGAAAAATAAGTATGAAATGAAATGGGAGTTTGAAATAAAAATTGAAAGTATGCATTCAAATTTTTTGTTTCGTAGCGAAGATATTTTCGAAGAATTATGATATAAAACTGGAATTAATATATAAGAATATATTAAATAAAATTACAAATAGTAATTTATACTAATTATTAATTTATTCTTTTACTAATATATAAAAGAGTATAATTTTTTATTTTAATTATGTTACATTCATTTCTTCTTATTATTAATTCTTATAATATTTATTCTTATTTATTACTGATTATTTTATGTTCTTTTAATTATTAGTTTTTTATATAATAATGCATTGACTAAAAAATATGAAATCTCAAATCTTAACTAATTTCTTTCTTTGCTAACGGGCAAAACTTGCATGAATTCAGAAAAAAAAATGAAATTTATGGATTAACTGGCAACTAAAATAAAAAAAAACAGAAATTATTATCAAAAATGCGAGTGTATATTTTCTAGTAAATGAAGAAATGAATGACAATTCTGTTACTATGTTTCATACTTACAAAAATAAAACAAGTTTATTTAAACAAATGCTTATTAAAAGAAATACTTGAAAATACTGTTTGAAAGACAAAGTGTTAATACGCTTAAAACAGAAATATAAAGTTTCCTAGTGCATTTACGACTAAAATATTGCTTAATGGTTTTTATGTATATTACTCTATGCTCAGACTTGATGAAACTAAATATCTTCGATTGACTTTCTCTTTAAGAGCTAAATCGAAATTATATGATCTTGAAATGAAGTTAGAACTCGAGTTTTCTGAATGGGAATGCTGATATTTATTTTGAGGAATTATACTGGCTTGCTTAGAATGCCAGTACGATTAGGACGCCAAGTGTCTTTAAAAACTATTCCATTAGAATCATTATCTTTCATATGCAAGCAATACCCTGACTTAACCAGAAGACATGTGGGAAACTTGATGGAGCCACTGAAGAGCAACCATACTTAGCACAAAGTAGCAAATGACACATGATGATATTGGATACTTCCAAACAACAAAGGACCTCCGAGAGCGGAAGCATATTGGTCTTTTTATATTAGGAGAGAACTAAAGTCAAGAGCTTTGGCAAAAATCCTTAATAAAAGATTTAATGATTGGATTTTTTTTTAAAGTTCTTCGACGACAAGAGACATCTCATTTCTTGGCCACCTGAATCTGTGTTCTCGCCAAAGTACACAGGCTTTGATTAAGTGATTTATAGAACCTTCTTCGGTGTCACACTGACAATCTGAACTTTTGTCAAGGAAACGACTGTGACATGTAGAAAATACACCATGTCCAGTATATACTTGGTTAACTACTTATATATATATATATATATATATATATATATATATATATATATATATTCCAAATGATATTAAAGAGTTAAATTATTTAAATTCTGGGATTTATAAATATTTAAGTATTAATTACATACCATTGAAAACAACGCATTTGAATTCTGAAAGAAATAACTCTTTTACCATCATATGAGAGTTCACTGAGTAGATTCAATTTTGAATAATATTTAATAAAATCGATAACAAAAAGTGCTAGAAATTTCGAATTCCTTTCGAAAAACTTTTAACTTCTATTAAACATGCAACAAAAAGAACAAAATCTCTACCAAAGTAGATAGAGGTAAAATCTGAACCATTTTACCTTGCTCTAGAATCTTAACGAAAAATAACAGAAAACACAGAAAATAGCTTAAATATTGGTGTAGCAGTATTTAACCAGGAGCTAGCTTTGGCTTACTTTCTTTTTCAAGCACGTCAATTTCTTATCATAAGATTAAATTTAATCTCATCTTTCAACTTATTTTGTAAGCATCTCTGGAACGGAGATTTCAAGAGAAGTATGCCCAGATTTCCATTTTTGTGAATAAGATTTAAGAGAAATTTGCATCCTACTGGAAAATGCCGACGATTTTCATTTGCATCTGGGAAAAGAATGCTTAAATAAGTGAGGATTCTGCGGCGTTGTTGATCATGGTTGGTGAATAATGATTGTGAATTTTCCTGAGTGATCTTCCTGATTTGTGAATTTTCCTGAGTGGATTGAGGATTTTGGCATTGGTAATCAAGTTGGATCTTCCAGTGCATTATTCACTGTGTTTTACTTCGTTGTTAGATTTCTTTTTTAATTTAAGATATCATAGATTCCGCTGTAGGCTTTATAGAATGATAAATAAATCATGGCATTATTTTAAAATTGTTTTGAAAATTCTTTTCAATAAATCCAGTTATTTTTAGAATTATATCTCAACACATTTTATATAGTATATGTGCTTCTTTTACTGACATTCTAGTTTCATTATTACAAATAATCAGGTCCCATTTCATTTTAATAAATTCAATATCATATGTCATCAATTCCTTGTGATAAAAGTTATTTTTATTTAAAAAATAATTTATGTGGTTGAAATAGAGCAAAGATAGAGGGACGTTTATTTCAGAATTGGTTTATGTGTACATAAATATCCATTCGAGAAACTATAAAATACATTTTAGTAGAAAACTATCCATTTTGACAAAGAAAGCAAAAACATAATAGTTCCGAATGCTTTAAATAAAGCTTTCCAATCATTCATTTTTAGATCTCAACAATGAAAAATAATCTCAAATATATTTAATATATTTATTTCAAAATTTTTTATTAAAGTGCGTGATTTATAAATTTTGAATTGATGAATTCAGCGAATTCACCAATTCAAAAGAAAATTGAATGAATTTATTGAATGAAATAAGTGAATTAAATTTACTAATTTATATAAGAATAATTTTTTCGAACGTATGAGACATAGTTTAAGCCAAAAATACTTTTTTTGAAATTTACTCTCTCGTCTTTTCTTTATTTTTCCAAAGACTAAATAATGGTCTGTCATCAAAAGAAGCAATTTTTTCCTGTGGTAGATTTCTTTTTTTTATGGATATACTTTCTTCAAGCTCCTTTTTGTAAGCAATCCTCGTAATAGTTTTTTCCTTGTGATTCAGAGCCGAAAAAAAATGCGTCTCTCTTCAAAGATTGTTTCCCTTCATCGTCTTCGATTCGTAAAATGGCTTCCAATCTAACTTCTTAAGACTTCTTTCTTTCCTTGATTAGGATTTAGCTTCGTGTTTCGAATAGAAATAACTGGCAAGGTGTTTTCAAAGAAAATATAAAATGATTTGTTATAAAAAATCTAATGATGTAAATCGCATTTACTTCATTTCTTTATTCAGCATAAATTATTGGAAACATTTTAAATATGTTCCAAGATTTAGACAAAAATGAATCATACTGATTTAGAACAAAACGAGAAAAACATATAGATATTTGATTTGGAATCAGTCACAACAGCTAAAGAATTTTATAACTTGGAGTATTAGTTGAAAATGACCGCTGAGGTTAGAACTAAGTCACTGGAAGTTTTCTTAACTTCCATATGTATATAGCCTAAATATTGATATGTATTCACATATATCAAGTACACAAGAAAACGCAAACAAGGCAAATATCAGTTTTAACCCTTTTAATAAAAGCAATTCATTTTAGCACTAATTAATAATATTAAACTGTAAAAGAAATATCTTCTGAGAGTGCTATGAGTCCAAAAAATATTTATTGTATCTGTGAAAAAAAAATACGTTTTAAACTAAGTCTTTAGTTGTTCTTCCATATAATTTGAAAATTCTGTTTGAAAAATATTACGTGTTAGCAGATATAAAATCAATTTATCTCCATTAATCCGTCATGTCTACCGAAGTTATTATAAGTAGCTTTAGTCCTTCGCTAAAAATAATGCTATTCCTGGAATAAAAGAAAATAATAAAGATGAAAATAAACCCATCACGAGCAAGTTTGCTTTGTAATCAAAATATATACTGTCTTCACTCTCTATTTCGGAGATTTGAAAAAAGATGGCGATAACTCAAGCTTTATAGCCAAATTATTCTTCTAATTCCTTGGTTGTATTCTTCTTCTAATTCCTTGGTAGTATAATCGCGTTTCTCGCTTATTCAAATTATTCTTTCTTTGCTTGTTTATCTATCTCCTTAGAGTAGGGATTATTGCATCTAGTATTAGAAAAGTTACTTAGTTGTAGTTTCAATTTGCTTTGTTTTTAGCTGAAAAGTTACTTCCGAGGCATAGTAATGAGGTAGTATTGATATTCAGTTGAGTTTATTTCCTCGAAAGTAATTTGTTTTCTGAATTATAAAAGGGATGTATACCATGAAATAAATATTCTCATCTGCTATTTCAAATCGAATTTTTAGATAAAAATCGGTTATTTCCTCCCATTCGATCAAAATTCATTATCTTAATCTTATTCTCAAAACTCTTGTTCAAAATTCTCTGTTAGAGAAATATAAAACCAATTTACTAACATAAATCAACCATCCCCAGCGAAGTCATTATATGGAGCACTCATTTTCCAATTGCTATATAGAAATAACTACATCAAAATCATGTATTTTTGTGAATTAAAAATTTTTGTCAGATATGCCTTGTTATCGAAATATGTAGGTAATAAGGAATTTACATAGTTTTAGTACCTCTATAAAAATAATAAAAATAAAAATAAACCTAAAGCGAGCAACTTTGCTTTGTTATCAAAATACATATTGTATTCTTTCTCTAATTCAAAGATTTGAAAAAAGAAAATAAGATGAAAACAGTAGCATTTTAGCCAAATTATTCATCTAATTCTTCTATTTCTTTTTTTTTATTCGGAGTATAATTGCGTTTCTCAATTATTCTAGATAGTTCTTTTTACTTTTATTTTTATCTCTTTGGAATGCTGCTTATAACGTATAGTACCACAAAAATTACTTCCTGTTATTTAATTGTACTTTCAACTTGCTTTATTTTTGGCTGAAAAGTTATTCACTAGACATATTAATGAGTTAGTTTCGGTGGTCATTTAAGTTTATTTGCGAGGAAGTAATTTGATTTTTGAATTATAAAGAGGATGTACACCATGGAAGTTATACTCTCATATGCTGCTCCAAGATTTTAGTTTACAAGTCGAATTTTTAGATAACAATACAGTACTTTGTACTATTCAATCAAAATTCATCATCTAAATTATATTCATTCTTCCTTAAAATCTCAAAATTCTTGAAGAAAATTCTCTAATAGAAATCTAAAACCAACTTATTTACATGAATCTACCGTCTCCAGCGTCATTATAAGTAGCATTCATTTTTTCAATTACCATGTAGAAATAACTACATCAAAAGAGTATCTTTCAGATCTGCCTTGTTATCGAAATGTGTAACTAATAAAGAATTTACCTTGTTTTAATGTTATCAAAATACAATACAATATACAATAAAAAATTGTTTGTTATCAAAATACATATTGTCTTCGTTTTCTTGTTCCAAGATTTGAAAAAAAAATGATAACTCATGATTTTTATCCAAATTATTCTTCGGATTATTATTTTTTTTCTTTGCTTGTATTCGAAGCATAATTGTTTTTTTTGCTAATTCTAGATAGTTCTTTTTGTTTATTTTTTATTTCCTTAGAATAGGGCTTATTGTATCTACCATCAAAAAAACTTTTTTCACATAGTTATAAATAGTTGAAACTTGTATTGTTTTTATCTGAAAAGTTACTCCCAAGTTATAGCAATAAGCTAGTTTCGGTGTTCAGTTAAGTTTAGTTCAGCGAAAGTAATTTGATTTTTAAAATCATAAAGCTATTCCCTCTGCTATTATCATTTGATATTCCAAATCGAATTTTTAAATAAAAAATCCACTTTTAAGTCCCATTCAATTAAAATTCACCATCTTAGTCTTATTCATTCTTTCTTACAATCTTAGTAGTCTTGAAGAAAATTCTCTGTTACAAATATCTAAAACCAATTTACTTGCATGAATCTACCAAGAACAGCGAAATCATTATATGTAGCAATCATTTCCCCATTACCATGTAGAAATAACTACATCAAATTCATGTATTTCCGTGAATAAAAAAAAACACGGTAGATATGCTTCATTATCGAAATTTGTAGAATCCACATTCTTCTTTTCGGAGATTTGAAGAAAAGAAAACGATAACTGAAGCTTTTTAAATAATTTATTCTCCTGTTTCTTTTGTTTTTTCTTACTTATTTTAGGAAGAAAACTTCGTTGCTCGCTTATTATTATCTGGATTCATTCGTATTGGATATTTTTTTCTTTCTAGAACAAAGCTTATTGCGTCTTACATTAGGAAAGCTACTGTTTGTTACTTAATTGTAATTCAAGCTTATTTTGGCCCTAGCTGAAGGCTTACTCCCAAAGAATACTAATGAGCTGGCTTCTTTTTTTTTTAAGCTTTCATTCCTATGTTCGATTTGGGGTAAGACAGATCCAGAACCTTAAAGAAAACGGAATAAGCGTTTTCATAAAAAAAAATATAAAATGTACAATTCATTATTTTTTACAAATATTGAAATCGAGGAAAATAATAATAAAAAAAAGGTTGATTCGTAATAAATAAAATCAGGTTGTAGCAATATTTGAATTTTATGCTGTTATACTTTTATATTATGTTATGATTTTTTATAGATAGCTTCAGTTTTTACTCTATTGTTTGCTTACGATTGTTTTTTGAAAAATATATTTTCCTTTTTCTGTCCATCTGACTTTTTATAATTGCTATTTTTTCTTTTAAAAGTTCATTGCAAATGTTACTTAATTTTATCAAGTAACATTTTTATAACAAATTGATAGTTTAATATGCCTTTAAGGACAAAAATAAGACACTAGAAGATACTAACACTACATATCTACAAATGTTCGGTTAGACAATCAGGAAACGTGGGATTAGAATTTACTTTTTTTATTTATTTCCTTATTCAAAATTTATAATCGAGTTTATTTCATACTGATTTATGAAACCTAAATAGTTCAATTTTTCTAAAGTCAGTTGAAATTTCTGAATAAATGGAACATGGCCTACAGAATATCTGAGATTGACTTAAAATCATACCAAAATATTTGTTAAAATACTTATTTTTTATTGACCATATTCGTTCAGTAAGTAGATATAAAAAAATTATCTGGGCTTTCAAAATTCAGATCACATTTTTTTTTTACTTTATTATAACAAAAAATTTGCCATCTGTTTAGTTGAATATGATTTTAAGATAAGGATTAGGGTAAGGATTTTAGAATTATTTTACAAATGCAATACACTGACGTTTACAATCAATTCTTGAAATCCATATATTTACACAATATTGTGCAATTTCCTAAAGTCAATTAAAATTAAAGTTGCAAAGCATTACTGAATGGATTTTAATAGAAAGATATCAGTTTTAAATTGAGATATTTTAAAGTTTGTTCAATGGAAAATATCTGAGTTTTTTAATATTACGATGTTCTTTTTATATTATTTATTATATGATTTATATTTTTTATTATATTTACCAAATTTTGTATAATATGTTTTTGAACTAATTCAATATGTCTGTATAATTTAATATTCGCAGCTTCTAACGAACTATTGTATATATCGTTTTAAACTTTACTTTTTGAAATTTAATATAATAGTTCTAAGCTTTATTTGTTAATTTTTCTACCGTTTCATGAATTCCAATTTTTGAAAAGTAATATAATATCAACGTGTTACTTAATACAAGTAGTTTCCATTTTGTTATTTTACCTACCGTTTTTCACATTAATTTTCCCGAAATATAAAGTAAATAATTGAGTAGCAAGATTTATTGATTTTTATACTGTGAATATTAGTTAATAATATTTAGTACTAGCCGCCTTTGGCGACCAGCCGGTTCACCAATCTTAATCTCCTTTAAATTTTAATAACTAAATATTTTACGCAATTCCTACTTTAATAGATTCTTCATCAAAATATTTTAAAACTTCAAATTTTGATAGTCATGTAATTCACTCATAATATTATAAAGGCCTTCAGTCATAATGTAATATGTATCTCTCTAATTTTCTGTTAGCTCTCGTAGAATTTATGCTTTAAATTAAAGTGGAAAGAATTAATCTGCAATTAATATAATATTTTTTACTGAAACAAATATTTTTTTTATGATATGATTACTGATAACAGAGTCGCTGAGCGTTTAAACTTTATGGGCACTAAAGAATATCTTAAATTTATGTAATATCTCAAGAATTCGTCAACAAAATTTTCTCAGTTTCTCATGAACAGATCGATTAATTAACAATGTTTAATTTTAAATGCATCAAACACTAAGAAAATAAAATGAATCGTTTAAAATAATCGGTCGAAAATAGGTTTAAAAAAACTGCTTAAAAAACGATGTACTTAAAACAATAAGCATATGCAAAAAATATATAACTAACAAGAATACAATTTAATTACAAAAGCATGCAACTAATATAAAAATAATTTAAATCAAGAATCATCCGTTGATAATATTGTCAACAATCAGAACACAATGCGCATGCGTGAATTTTCTTCGCCAGTTACGGTAACGCAAATGAGTGAATTTTTCTACGCCAGTTGGGGTAGCGCTATGCAGATTAAATTTTTTTTAATTTCCTTTATTCTGTGTTATTTTAATTCAAAAGTACTTCAGAATGAATCTGAAAGATCGATTAATTAACAATGTTTAATTTTAAGCTATAGGTCAAATGGTCTTTTCTGTAGAGCGCCAACACACACACACACACACACACACATTGAGCTTCATATAAGTATAGATTACGAATATCATCATAAAGTTAAGAATTTTTATCGGCTGTAAATATCGAAAATTCTAAATCAAAGGAATTTCATTCTAAACTTTCATGATTCATTAAAGACTGTTTTATGTTATTTTATATCATTCAAATTTGCATTATATTTTAATATATATATATATATATCCTATGCAAATATATAAAATAATCATTAATTATTTCTTCGTGCTAAAATGTTTCAAATAAAAAAAATATTTTGTTTAGATTTCAAAGCGATATGGCCAATAGTTTTTTTTTAAATAAAGGACATCAATATCTATTATCCTCATCATTATGTATAAATGCATTTCATATCATCCTGTTATAGATACCCGATGCATTTCATATCATCCTGTTATAGATACCCGCGAAATAATCCATTTGAATTCGTAATAAAGTAATGCGGAAAAAAAAAACTTTGATAAAATAGCATTTTTACTCAAGCGGAACTCAGAGTTTCATCTCCTGACTGAAAAGTAGATTTAGCTAAGTAGATGAAAATAAATGTATGTAGCAAATAAAAAAAAACAATTTTGAAAAATAAATAAATATCAGTCAATGATCATTCAAATATCACATATTTGTCCATTCTTCTGCCTTTACATCAACATTACCTTTCATTATATATTTTTTCGCTCTATCTGTGAAATTAAATGCGATAATGATGCTTTTTTCATCTATTCTTTTTTTTTTTTTTTGAAAAACCAAAAATTATGCCACCTTTGTTTAATTTGCCAACACACATTACATGCAAATTCGATGCATTTCCTTCAGATACTATGTATATCCTAGTTTTCTTTCTTTTTCCAATGATGATGAGTACAACACTTAAAAAACGAAAACAGAATTCAATAACGATGAAAAAACTATTTGGAGAAAGAAATCTTAACTTTCTGAACGACAAAAAAATTGCCAACCTTAATGGCAGTTTAAAATCACTCGATTTCGAATTTGACTGACGCATTTCAGACCAAAAGAGAGTTGCACAAAAGAAAAAGATATACAAACATAATGGTTGTGTCATCTTTCTTATTTCATGCAGATTGAATGTGGTGGCATCTTGGTAGTTTATGTCGGAGAGTAGTCTCTCAAAGTGTTCTTTTTTAAAATGTTACATTTGAATTTTTTTACCCAGAAGTAAAGTATTATTTATAAAAAGTTCATTTAGAAAAAAAAATGGCTGGATCAATATTACTAAGCAAGAATGATTTTTTTTCAATATTAAGTTGCTTTTTTTCTGAATAGAGTGAAGGTTTTTGAATCATAGTTGTCTTCAGTATAATAAAGAAATTCATCTTAGAAAATGTTCGTGTAATTAATTTTTGCATATTTGAATATATAAATTTAGTATATATTTTTAGTGCTTTATAATATCATAATATTTTATTCCTTTGGTAAGAAATGCATTATCAATTACGAAAGACGGAACAATGAAAGCTATTTGATTCTTTTGGTGAAAAATGCATTACCAATTATGAAAGATGGAACCTTGAAATCTTTTACGTTTTCACTTTTACGGTGAAACTTTTCTTATACAACGTTCACTTTTGGTATGGGGAGAGAGGGGTTGATGAGGGATGAGAACCTAGTTGCTGCAGAAGTTAGTAGGGTTTCAATTTCTTTAACTGAAAAGAATGTTCTTCGTTAATGGCTCCATCATAGTCAATTGTGAGAAGTACTTTTTCGATTTCATCCATAATATCTTTGTTATGTGTAATGTTGTCTTTTTTGTATGATAATCACTGGCGATCCTTCTGTCTGTATACTTCACGCCACGCACACATATGATTGTTTGAGGTTTATCTTGTGATTTCATAAAACAGAATTTTATGCAATTAACACCGCACCCAATGCGTTTAATTTATCTATGTTCATAAAACAAAATTTTATGCAATTATCACCGCATCCAATGCATTTAATTTATCTACGTATGTTCATAAAACAGAATTTTATGCAATTATCACCACATGCAATGCGTTTAATTTATCTACGTATGTTCATAAAATAGAATTTTATGCAATTATCACTGGCGATCCTTCTGTCTGTATACTTCACGCCACGCACACATATGATTGTTTGAGGTTTATCTTGTGATTTCATAAAACAGAATTTTATGCAATTAACACCGCATCCAATGCGTTTAATTTGTCTATGTTCATAAAACAGAATTTTATGCAATTATCACCGCATCCAATGCATTTAATTTATCTACGTATGTTCATAAAACAGAATTTTATGCAATTATCACCACATGCAATGCGTTTAATTTATCTACGTATGTTCATAAAATAGAATTTTATGCAATTATCACCGCATGCAATGCGTTTAATTTATCTATGTTCCTAAAACAGAATTGTATGCAATTAATACCGCATTCAATGCGTTTATTTTATCTATGTTTGTATTAGAATCTGATTATTTATAATGCATAATTCCATTTTTACAATTTATTTTTATTCTAATTTACAAATAACTACCGATATTTTTTTGATAAAACTCTCTGAAAATAATTTCTGCTAATTTGTAGTTATATTTGTTTCTTTTATATTGGTGAAAAAAGAAAATTATGTATTTATTAAGTAATGGATGAATATTTGTAATTATTCCGAGTTAATATTATAGTACGAGCTTTCTTAGTTTAAATTTCTGCCGATTTTTTTATATGAATCGTTAAGAAATATTATATGATATTTCTGATATCTGTTAAGAATGTAAAGCAAATGCAATTTTGCCTTTTCCCTCACAATATTTCATATGCTACAGTTTTCTAGAAAGATTAGAATGAAAAAATATTACAAAATGGTTTAACTGATAAGATGCAAATGCTAGAATAATAAAAAAATAGCTAAATATAAACAAATAAATTTCAGGAAATTATTCCATAACTTGTTATAAAAATTGTCGGTTTTTAAACCAGTTTTCTTCAACAATAGCTTCTTTGCTTAGATTTAAACTTACAAAGATTTAAATGAAACATAATTAATGTCAAGTAATTTTATTTTTTCCTTCTTTCTTTCTAAATGATAAAAATAAAGCCCAGAATATATTTTCATTGTTAAATAAAACCATTTTTTTTATAAATTTCGTTTTGATTGATTTGATAATTTCTAAGAATATGCTTCTGTATTTCTTTTTAAGATTCTTTCTTTGACTTTCGTAACTAGTAGTGTTAAACTCGACTGTTCAGGGAAAAAATACATTTGATTCGTTAAAAAAATGCCTGACCATTCACTTTTAATGATTGAACCATTTCATTTGATTAGTAAAAGAAATAAACTTTTAAACTTTGGCTCCTAAAGTTTTTCTCTAGTACATAGAATTCTGAACTTAAAACTTTTCAAGTTTGCTTTGTTACAGGCGGTGTTTGACAACAAAGATAAATAATGGATTCTGACTGCAAGTTTCTATAATGTCTGTGCAAAGAACGTTCATTTCACTACTTTACCATTATTGAATTTGAGGAAAAATAAATTCTTAGGAGGATGAAATCAATTTCTTACAATATTCAAATACTATAATTTTATTATGCGGTCCTCCGTTTTTATTAATATTGTTACTATAACATCCACACAAAATTTTCAAAAAATTGTAGGGGAGAATTAATTGACAGGTTGCCTATTTTTAAAATATTGTTGATGGAAAAATTAATCTCTATTTTTAAAAATTCTTATGGAAACAATTTTAATTGAGATACTCTCGCAAGATGATGATTTAGATTATTTTTTAAATTTACATGGTAAATTTAGAATTGAAGCATTAAATAATTTTATTATTGATTCCAAAATGTTTGAAAAAATATTATTTAATCTTATTTTTTGGCATGAAACTAACAAATTAGCATAGTAGATATAATTTTTTTATGTAATGCTATTTTTTATTAAATAATAGTTTTGGGTATTGTCATTTCTAATGCTTATCAATGTTTTTTTATTTATTTAAAAAAAAATGTTGTAATTTTAAGCTAAAATATCAAATTTTTTCTATTAAATATTCTTCTATATATTTTATTAATTAAAAAAATTCTTGAATCTTCATTTCTGTTTTTTCACATTTAAATATCATTTAAAATGTTTAAATGCTATTTTCTAAAATTGCAAATATGGTAGAATCTTATTACAGAAAATCGTATCAATTCAAATTATTGTAAATTATTTATTCAAATTTGGTATAGTAATTTCTCAATATATTTTTCGATTTCGAATCGCAAGAAAAACAATCTGATATTTTAGATTTTACAGTTGCTTTAATTATTCTTAAAGCAAAGCAAAATCATATTTCATATTATTTATTATTGGAATTACGGTGTGTAAATTTATGGTAGAAATACAGCTTATTTTTTAACTCAGAAACTAGCAAGCATATTTGTTAATTTGTCTTCAAAATTACAAACAACTCATTTCTTCAACTTCTAACTAGAAAATTTATTTATGTTTCTTTTTTAACCTAAAAGGAAAACCTATTTATTTCTATTTTCTCAACACTTCGGATTTTCACCTAATACAATCTTGTTTCATTTATGCATTTTGCAATCTATTTTATACAAAATTTGAAAAATATAGGTATTTTGTAACATTTTTCGTAAAATTCATTTCAAATGTTGTCACATATCTAAACTCGCAAGCTTCAGCATGATTTTCGAAGTAATATAGTTTATAAGATGTGTATGTATTTTTTTTTTATTAAAGGGATATTTTTTTCTACATTTCTTCGTTTTCCGCTGGAATAGGTCAGAACCTTTCCAGAATATTTATCAGCATATAAAATAGCTGTGCCATCTCATTTCTTGGAGAATGAAGTAAGATATCTAATAATACAAATTTTTCATCCTTCGGAACTGCAAAAACTAGTCCCAGTTCTCCCACCGAAACTGATTTGCAAATCTACAGATCCCCATCTATCAGAAGCCTGTTATGGAACATTTGCATGCCTCCCCTTCAGAAAGCAATTAAGATGGGAATCTTGCTCCCCTTGATACTGAATATGCTAATAGGATGATGTCACTCCCCGCCACTAGAGAGATGCCGTTCCAGGCCAGATTCCTGATACGTCACAGCTGACATTTTGGATCCTACCGTGTGACAAAGATAATATAATGGTATATGTTATTAATGGTACGCGTGCCAGATGTTTATGTAATGAAAAGGAATTGTTTTAAATAAGTTAATACAACCATTTGAAATAGATTATTATGTTAAAAATAAAATAAAAAAATGCCTTATACCCATTCATTTTACTATCCGTTTTTAGATTATGATTTATCATATTATGAGATGATATAACACTTTCTCTGATTGATAAAAATATGAAATAATTGATAATTCCTCTTCTTATACACACTGACTTTTAAAAATTTCTTAAACATGTCATGAATCATATAACTGAAAGCTTTAAGGGGACAGTGGACTTTGAAATAAATAAAAATAGACGAAAGGTGCAATTTTATTTTTATCATTTCATCACCAAAATATATATTCAAGTAAAATAGTGCTATAAAATGTATTGCTTCAATAAAATAAATATTTGAAAGGTTAAGAGGACAAAAAGTACATCTTAATGATTTTTCTCAAAATGATTCTAAAATTATATTTAAATATCTTTGAAACGTTCCAGTTGTCTTAATTTTTGAAGAAATTGATAATAAAGATTTCGGTCAAACATTAAAAGAAAATTGGGTATTTATTTTATGTTTCCAGTTTTTTAGATAGATAAAAGTCAATTTCAATTTACAAAAAAAAAAAATGTATAAAAATTGAGTAAGCGTTCATAAAAATATTTCTAAAACATAGTATTTAGTCGGGATTTCAAAATTATACATAGTTTTGTTCGAAACAAATTTAGATTGGGTAAAAAGAAAAAATATAATAGAAAAAAAATTAAAAATTAAGTCCCCTGGAATATTTTAATTTTTTTTAATTATATATTTTTAATTTTTTAAAAAATAATATATCTTGTTTTAAAAGGCTTTTTTTAAAGAAATTTGGCGTATTTATATATTAAGGCATATGCATAAAAATTTAGTAACCCTAAATGAATAATTTGCAAAAGTGACTAGTGGAATCCACCGCCCCTTTGAAAGAAAGGCAATTGTCTGTGACCCCTAAGCCAAGAAGGGAAACAGTCATAATGATAAAAAAAATGCATCTTCTCAAATAAATACATCTATGACAAATAAAATTTAGGTAAATTATAGAGCATTAGGATTAACGTATTACTTTCTCAAACATAATCGCTCAGATTCTTATCTTTCTCACTGCATTTACTTAGTTTCTTTAGTATTTTATAGCTTTAAGCGTCTGCTTTACTTAATTGTTTACGGGCTTGAATGTCGTTCAATCATGAGACATAATAATAAATAAATAAAAATTATTTTTACAAAGTTGCTAAAATAAATAATTAAAAATGAAATAAATCGTTTATACGTAGATTAAGTTCAAATTGTACTGAAACATACACTCAAGAGCCAAAACATTATGACCACCTGTCAATAACGAGTTGGCCCACCTTTGGCGCACAACACAGCTTCAACCCGCCTTGGCATGGATGCCACAAGTCCTTGGTAGATGGCCGGAGACAGATTGTACCAAATGTTTAAGCAACGGTCACGCAAATCCGAGATATTTCGAATTGGTGGTCTTTGAACTCTGAGCTGCCGTCCCATGTCATCCCAAAGGTGTTCTATCGGATTGATATCCGGTCAGTTAGGCGGCCAGGACATTAACTGGAATTCAGCATCATGTTCCTAGAACCACTCCAACACAATTTTAGCCTTGTGACACGGGGCGTTGTCCTGTTGGAACATTCCATTTCCAGCTGGAAAAACAGAGGCCATGTAAGGGTGCAACTGGTTCGCAATGATGTTCAGATACCCTGTAGCATTCAGGGTATGCTCTACCATAACTACGGGTCCCAGAGACGCCCAAGAGAACATCCTCCAAAACATAATACCGCCATCACCGGTCTGTGTATGACCTACTGTACATTGAGGGAGCAACTGTTCGCCTGGAAGACGGCGTATCTTGACACGGCCATCGGTGTGATGCATGACAAACCGTGATTCATCTGACCAGGCAACTCTCTCCCACTGATTCATGGACCAGTCACGATGTTCCCGGGCCCAGCGCAGGCGAAGTTGACGATGACGTTTGGTCAGCAAAGGCACAGGAGTGGGGCGTTTGCTGCGTAGCCCCATATCCAACAGTGTAAGCTGAACAGTGTGATCCGATACTATTCTACTTGGACCTGCATTGTATTGGGCTGTCAGCTGAGCCACTATCTGGCTTCGGTTTTGTTTCACCATGCGAGACAGTCTCCAACGACCTTTTTCTTTGATAGCGTGTGGACGTACAACACCATGTCGCCTACTGCTGCTTTCACCGTCATTCATCCACTTTGCATAAGTACTAACAACTGTATATCGCGCACAACCCACGAGTCATGCAGTTTCGGAAATATTTGTTCCGAGCCTTCGAGTCATTACAATCTGCCCTCTATCAAAGTCGCTTAGATCCGCAGCCTTTCCCATCACACACAGAAGTAAGTGAAAGAATGATTCTTCAGACTCTCCAGCAGCAGTTAAATACCACTTCCACCTGATCACGTGACTTCCACGTCATCCAGGCGAATTCATTGCAAAATATAGGGGTGGTCATAATGTTTTGGCTCTTGAGTGTAAAACTAAACAAAATTGCTAACTGAGGGGCCTTATAATGCACAATGCTTGGAAAACACCATTAACTTGAAATGTATTTAAGCAATATTAAATTATATCTCAAACAGATGAGCAAAATGAAAAAAAGGATGCAAATATGCATTTAACTTTCTTATATACGAAGCATAGATAAACTATTGTACTCCTCAACAAATACATAGCAGTAAATTTGTGGAATCTCCATGTTTCAGACTCGGCTAAGTCCTTGGCATGTTTGGCATTATGTTTGTCTGTGACAACGTTAATTCAAAAAGGCTTTGATCTAAACAGATAAAATTGGTGAATGGAATTACAACAAAATTTGTAGATTTCTGTCAAATTTTGAAAGAAATTCATTACAAGAATTCTCTCTATTTGGCTGTTCGATTTCAAGTGAGTTTGACATCTATTCAACGCAAAGAAAGCAAATAAAATTTAGTACACAATTCTAGAATCTAAAACAATAAATAGTTATCAGATTTTGAATCAAATTCGTCAAATGACAGATCATTTGTTTATCTGTACTTTTTGCAGGCCAGTGAACTCAACTCATAAACGCAGTGACTTAAATCAATGAAATTTGGTATGTTATTGTGTAACTGTAGCTTTCTGATAACTTTTGGCTTGAACAGGCCAGCAAAAGTCATCAAAAATGCATGTTATCGCTATCGATACAGTAAAACGGCTAGTTTCACGTTAAATACTTGTATTTTGTAACTAAACTGCCATTTAGTGGTAACTAAAATTTAGCAATGCTATGAAATGGTGATCGATAGATGGCTTTACTATTCTCAGCTTCACCCATGGTCCTTAAATTTATGTGGAAGAAGGGAGTTATGATCTTTTTAGAAGAGAATGCGATTAAGTTTGAGGGTCACTACTTCAGGTGATTTCTTTTACATTCGTAATAAAATTCATTGAATGTATAAGAACAATCATTAATGCAAGATAACTGAGGTTGACAAACTTTGGAAGAAAATTAATACATATTTCTTTTAATAACATAAAATTGATCTACGACTTCGTAATTGACTCCTAAATTGACAGGTTTAACACATCGGCAGTTTCTTAACGATCAATAATTTTTATAATAGCATTCTTTTCACTAGAAAAGCGGTTATTTCTTAGTTCATTTGCTGTAGTATTCAGTCAATTGCGATTTATAGATAAAAATATCACACTATGCTCTTGTTACACAAAGAGCAAAGAAACTTTAACCACAAGTGCTTACCCACCTTAAGCACATTTAATTCCATTGATTTCTAATTTATGAAATGCCTCCCTTTAGAATGAATTGCGATGTTTTAAAAAAACAAAAGAGGGAAAGGGGAGTGTATAGAATTAGTTTCCCTCAGCAGTAAGGCATTTGTTAGAGAAGATATTACGTTTCATTTATTCTGTATCAAACCTTGTAGTGAATAAAATTCTAATATCTTACTGATAGATCATAAGTATCAGATGGCATGTTGAAATAAAATAGTTGTACTGGAGCAATAATTGCATCAACCTAAAAAAAACTTTGTGGGGCAAAGCAGAAAATATAAACAAAACAAAATTAAGAATTTCTAAATGTGCATAAAATATTTTTACGCTTATATAAGAATCATAACAACATTTATCCTCATTATCATATCATTTTGCCTTATACTGAAATTCAAAATGAATGATACAAAGCAATGTCAAGTCTTGGTGAGAAATTCATTTCAGCCACAAATATATTGTACTTCTGATAACGAGGGCATATTTTTTCTTATCACTGGGATATTCATAAACAAAACTGTATAAATTACCCTATGCATATATGATCTACACTTATTCTAATGCTTACTTTTATATATTTTCACAAAATAAATTCATCTAAGAATTTCTGGAGGGCCACGGTGTCCTGGTGGCAGGGTCTTGGTTGGTGAGCCATAGGGTTTCAGGTTCGAGACCCGATTCCACCGAAGAACCGTCTTGTAAGGAGGTCTGTTGCACGTTAAATCCGTCAGAGCTAATCGTCTTCCCGCTCGTGTGGTGTGGAGAAGGGGGTGGCAGGTCAGGTGTCGTCCTCGTCATCTGACCGCGGTTCAAAATTACGATGTTTGTCCCAAAATAGCCCTATTGTTGCTTTACAATGGGATCTTAATATAAATAAACTGAATTAAACCAAGAATTTCTGTTTCATTTTAGTTCGAATAACGGAGATTTAAACTTAAACTCTTGATATAAATATAATAATGCAAGTGTTTTTTAACTCCAAACAATTTCAACAGTTTCATAGAAATGTAAATATCACAAAGTACAAACTCTGTATGCAGTTACTCATTAATACCAAAGCTTTTAACAGAACATAAACCACAGTTATGAATCTTATGAACTGAAGATGTTAAGATTATTTATGTGTCAGCAGTAAATGTTTCATAATTTATTAAACTTAAAATATAAATCTTTTGAAGAATTATCTGTTTAACATAAATAAAAAAGACTTAAAATATGTAGATTCTAAAGTTGCGAGATTCTTGAAACTACTTGAATAAATTTGCGAACCTATTCAATTCCGACAGGTGCTTAATTCATCCCTTTTAGAAGGATTACATGCAAGAAATAAATTATCATATTCAATTGAGAAGTCACTTCTAATTAATGAAATAGATTGCTATACTGTATGCAATAAACTTCATTAATCCAGTTAATCGATTATAAGAATATAAATTGATTTACATATGATTATTTTTATATATTTTTACATATACACATAAAGTTTTCAGTAAAACTAAATTTATAAGCTTCATACGAGAGGAAATTGTTTTACGTGGGCCGCAAAACACATTATTTTAATACAAAGTGATGGAGATTAAAATTTAAAGAAAGAAATTAAGCATATCTTTTTGTAATTTTTTTTTCAGAAAAAAATGATTTAGATTGAAACTTTAAAATATTAAACAATTACATATTAAAATAACATATAAATCCAAATGAAGGAGCTGATTTTTTAAATTATGCCCAATATTTCTTTAGACACGATCAAATTGTTTTTGTTTTTTGTCATTGTTATTTTTAAATCTCATCAACGCAAAATATAGAAATACAAACTTGGAATTTTATGTTCTGAACCTTGCCCATGTCTACACCTTTTGTTTTCTCACATATACTAGAAAACCTTGCATGATTAGTTTCTCTCCTTTTTCAAGTCGCGTATAATACCATAAATGTTCTTTTACTATATTACTTTGCCCTAGTTTATCCAATACCAGGTTATTGGAACTTCTAGTTATAAATATTGATTCCTGGGTCATTTACCTATTGATTAATGCAACTATTCGTGGTGCAATCTAAATAATTTTTATAATTGTACTAAAAGTAAACATAACGATTCAACCTAGTAATTGGGTCGCGGTGGCCTGGTGGTAAGGTCTCGGCTTCGGAACCGGAGGGTTTCAGGTTCGAGACCTGATTCCACCGAAGAACCGTCGTGTAAGGAGGTCTGTTGGACGTTAAATCCGTCCTGACCAAACGTTCTCCCGCTGGTGTGGTGTGGAGAGGGGGTTGCCAGCTCAGGTGTCCTCCTCGTCATCTGACCATGGTTCAAAATTACGAGGTCCGTTCCAAAATAGCCCTAGTGTTGCTTCAAACGGGGCGTTAACATAACTAAACTAAACTAAATCAACCTAGTAATTTTAGTAAATTTGTGCAATTACAACTTTCTGAATGTATAATGGCACAAATTGCCACTTACTTTAAAGTAGTTTAAAGTCGATTAGTTTTTTTATTAAAATATTTCATTGAATGTATCTAAAAATAAAAATTAAAAATATTCACTAACTGCAATATACTTCTAGAAATTTCACATAAAAAAATCATGATTGTATCGTTGCGCCAAAAGTGATACACTTTATAATTCAAATATTTAATAAAACCAAGAATCAATAGTTCTTATAAGAATAACCTTCTTCATGTCTTGTAATTGATTTATAATAAATATTATAAATGGGTGAATGGGTATTGATGATTTATTTTACACAATGAGTCTTCCCGGAAAACAACTTAGAAGTGAGGTTCAAAATCACCCAGCATTGTGGTTGGTTCTGTCTTCCCAAGAGTCTGCATTAAAGCTGTAGGATTAAGTTACTTCCACTTTCATCGAAGAATGTACCTCTCAAGGGAAGGATTTCAATATGGTCAATGATAGTTGATCCTATTAGCTATCATCTACCACATTAAACTCCTTCCTTTTGGGAGGTACATTCTTCGATGAAGGGAAAGTAAGAATCAATTTTAACATGAATGCTTCTCAGCAAGGTGGAGTTATTTCCAATGCATGGTTACTTTATATAATAAACTAGATATGAGTTCCAATTCTTACAAATTCAGATTCGCAACACTAAGCTAGTTAATAATTAAATCTAGGATTAAGGAAAAGCTCGTTCCTCCTCGGAAAATTAATATTGTTTGGAAATAGAAATTTTATGGAAAGATTCACACTGTGAAACTTTATAATCTGATTCCTGGAATTTTTAAGTTAATTATGGAGAAGATGTACTTTATGTAATTTTTTTAAAATTCTACATTAATACAAAAATAGCCCGTAGAATAAAACTATAAACAATTTTAAAAAATAGCTTTTATTGACTAGTCTGCAAATTTTTAAAATGTGACTCAAAATGGAGGACAGAGTTAGAATGGTATTTCAGGTTTTAAAAAAAAAGCATTCTCACGTTTACGGTTGGTGATTCAATTTTTCTTTTTTACCATTTATTTTCTTTTTATTTTGAATAGTGGTAGAAAAATCTTTGATGGAATATTTAGGCGAGAGATCTATATGCTGTATTTACATCAAAACTTTTCGGATCCGATGTTCTTTTGGCTTAATCTTTTCTTTGAGTCTTTCGAAAAAAGACGAGCCTGCAAATTTGACAAGAAATAATTTGGAAAAGAAAGACTGATTTAGACAGAAATTTGACCCGTAGAAATATTGATAAAGCAAATGATAGAGGAAAACGAGTAGTTAATTATAAAAACTGCTTTCATAAAAAAGACGTCAAAAAAAGTTAAATATGAACTTCTGAAAGACAACGTTAAGTTCTTTCATTTATTTTAATTATTATTTCACATAAGCGTTTTGGTTGTTATAAAATCAAAATTAATTGTGACTAGATATTGCTTATGTTTGCAAATGACATTCATAAAAATTTGTTAAAATATTCCAAAAGTACCATTTCTGACGAGAGTTTAAAAATATTGTAATATGAAGTCGTATTTTTAGAAAACTAAAGTCGCTTTAATAGGGAAACATTAACAAAAAAAGCCATTGTCCATAAGAAGACAAATTCAATACTGTATGATTGCGATTATTTCTTATTTATTTAATATGTAGAAATCACTGCTATAAATAGTGCCCACAATAAATTAAAATTAAATGCTCTTAAACTTCCGCTAGGCGAATTCAAAGACTGAAATCATTATGAAGTTGTATATTCTGGTCGACATATTTTGCACAGATATTAATAATAAATAAAAATTCAAAGAATGTTTTCATTCATTCAACATGAATGGCTACGCACATCTATGATTCGTTCCAAACATGATAATTTAATGTGAAATTTCGTTATGTATGTGTTCGTTATGTTTCATAAACTTGTATGTAAGAAAATAATATGCGAATATAGCTGAAATGCTTGTTTCAGTTGACAGGCTTTTCCCATTATAGAATAATGAACTGAAGATCATATTATGAATTTTATTTATTCCTTATTATATCATATTCATTGACAGAAATTTGTAAAAAAATTGTAAGCATTAAAATAAAAAAAGAATAATAAATATTGCTGTTGTTTCGTTTTAATGGAACAAAGTGAATTTTGTTATCTACATTAAAACTGCCCATTTTTTATTTATTAATACCGTGAAGTTAAATAAATCCTTAAAAATTTTCAAAAATGTTGCAGCACGAATTTGTTACTTTAATTACAATTACAAATGATAGTAATTAAATTGTGATGTTTAGGACTCAATTACGGAGAGGTTTGTCCGAAATTCGATTTTATTTCGTCTACATACGCTTTCATAGCTCCAGGACATGCTGAATTAATTTACAAAAACAAATGCCGATGGGTAGACATTGGGGTAGCGCATCTTCCCCGTGATCTGGGTGTTCCGGGTTCGAGTCCCGGTTCGTGATTGGTTGTTCTTCTGCGTTCTACTTGTGAGGTGTGTGAATGTATTCTCATGTAAAAAGGGGGTTGTGCAAGTAGTGAATGTCATGCATGAAGTAGCTAAGTCGTACTCTTGGCCCTAGTTGGCGCTACTGAAAAAACAAGAGATGCTTACTTGGCTTAAATCGCTGACAGATCTATCAACGGGATTATAATGTGGAACAACAAAAACAAATTATTCAAGTTGTTATTACCGTGGGCAAATTTAGCCCGGTAGATTGAATTAATTAATATGGGTTTTTAAAAAACTAAAAAACTAAAAAAAAAAAAAGATTATTTTCAGTAACTGATTAAACTTTAATGGTTTTTTAACAGTTAAAAAATTTTTGAGAAGTTACATTTTATTTTTTAACATTGAAGGGAATTTTTTATATATTTGGAGTTACTATGCTGAATAAAATTTCGAGTTTGTTTCCTACAACGTTTTATTGTCAGAATTTCATCTACGAGCTGTGTGCAGTATGTTTTCGTTTTTCATGTTATACTTTATACACTAAAGCTATTGACATAGAAATCACTGCGCCTCTATCGTTTTTTATGATGTGTATATTTTTGATTGGAACCTTGGAACCATTAAATGGCTCCATAACCAACAATTACAATGTTTAAGGTAAAAAAAATTTTAAAAAGTATACGTAATTCAAATTTACGCATTTTTTTTTTCTTTTTCTAAAAATAAATTAAATGTGTTTAAAAATTAATGCAACTATTGAAATATTTTCATGTTGAAATTACCGCAAAATACTCTCAATCATAAAAAATATTTAATTTTTAAATCAGTGTAATTCAGTTCATTTTCAGTGCGAGCTTTACTACCTAAATCCAATCTGTAACGTCACTTTTGTACTATCTGGGAAACTATATTTTTACTTGTTAAACGAGTTTCTCATATTTTTAGACTTCATACATAACATGCTTGTCCCATTACCTTTCTTTTGCAAATGGATATCTGTATTTTAACTATGATCACCATGCACATAGTATAAATAATATGATTTTGATTTTCGATTAACCATGTAGAAAATTGGTAATAAATTATATAAAAAAGCACTGTAAAAAATGCATTTCAAAATTTTCATTTAGGTTGAAATGATTAAGAGCAACTTAAATTAGAAAAACTAATATTTTTTAAACAAAACTTGCCGAAAAGCATTTTGGGCATCTATTAAATGTGCAGGATATACATTTTTTGTAAACACCTTGAAAAATGTTCCATAACCTCAACTTGAGTAGCAACTTTAAAAAAAATCAAATGAAAAATAAAACATGCGTCACTGAAAAATTCAAAAAGGCATCTCTTCCCTTTTTAAAAAACGTGGAATAACCCCACAAAAGGTGAAAACAGAACAACAAAAGGTGGTTGCAAAATCTACTCTTTTTAAAAAAAATACAATTCTTCAGGGCATTGTCAGCCATATTGTCACCATTTTCCGTTTTCAGTCCATTTATTTTGAATAGCCCAGGTCTTGTCACTCTGTTTATCATCTGAAATTGAATCATACATCTATGAAAAACAGGCCAAAATGGGGCAACCTCACAAAATCTGAGCATTTAACGTGCCATAAATCAACTGTAAGGAGTAGAAACTCGCATTTTGAATTCAGAAACATCTTCCTTTCAAAAATATGAAGCGTTGAAGCTCCACTTTATGAATTGCATTGTTTATTTTCTGTAATTTATGTTCGCGGGAAAATGTTTTGCCTTAAATCTTTTAGAAATGACATGCTTTTACATATGGCTGCCATTTTGGCTACTGCTATTTTCGACATAGGGTTTTATACCATTTATTTAAGTTAATCTATGACGAATCCTGAATTTGGCTTTTTGAAGATTAAGTTTTTGAGGTAGTTTAAGAATTATTCCAAATCTAGCAGAAATAAAATGCTATTGCTTTCTAAATTTCTGGCATAATTTCTGGCTAAATGTTGTCAGAGCATTAAAAAAATATGGATATTAAGAAATCATTTTTTAATGGTATAGATGTTATATCAGTCGATATTTTCGCCTGAGATGGAATTCTTGTATCACTGAAGTATTATATAATAATCCTTTGATAAACTGATCTGTAAAGTTTCTGCTTACTCAAAAATTACTAATCCGAAAACTATTTACTCAGCGGCAACTTACTTCAGCACTGTACTTACCAAAGTGTGAATTTTAGCTAAAATAAGAGAAATTTAATTTGGCCTTCCTGCAGTTGCATGTCACAAGTTTCATGGTTATACAAGTCTTTCCGCTGCTTATTTATTTTTATTGTTAAATTGCTTAATTTATTTTTAAGATATAAACAATTCTCAACTAATTTATAAAAATCCAATTCAGCTGTGGAAGCAAATCATCCTGTTCAGTCACATAAATACATGCAGGACATGGATTAGAACCATCAGTGCCATAAGACATTCTTGGTTATATAAGATTAAGATAAGCGATGGAAATCACGAGACATTCTAAAACGATCAGAAAAATTTGATAAATGTAAATGATTACCTTTGAAACTTTTAGTTAAAATAATTTAATGGTGGATTAGCTTGTATTCAATAAAGAATGACTACCAATATCTCTTTAATAAATAATTAATCCGTAACTTACTAAAATTAGAGAAAGGACAGATTCCTGAAGGATGCTGCAGAACTGATATCGTGAAATCTCCCAACTTTGCTTTGTTTCCAGCAGGGAAGATTCAGTAATTTTTACTGAAGAATTAGAAATTATAAGGAAAGATTTAACAAGTTGGCGGATTATAATCATATGTGAATTTGAGATAGATTTTTTAAGAGGGGATTTTGAATTGCTGAATTTGATGGAGTTAGAACGCGCAGAGTTTAAAATTTAATTCGTGATGATTTGAACTAAAAAATCTAAGGAATATTGCCAATGTGTTAAATGTCTAAAAATGTATTGCATGTGGAAAATTTAACTTTTCATATATTACAGCCTTCATTTTAAGAATTTAATTTTTAGGAAAAAGTATTAACTTCAATTTAACTTATATCAACTAAGTTGTTTTGGTCGTTTTGAAGTAGAATTTCGTTGAATTTCAATTCCAAACTGTGTCCATAATGTTGTCTTGATTGGATTATCAATTAAAGTGTCACACACACAAGGCTAATAATTTCCGCTTGTCAATCCATAAAAAGTTATTTTCAGGAATTTTTAGACCTGGAATTACAAATGAAATTATATGAAAGATCAAACCATTGCAATGGTATCAATTCATACTCCCACGATGACATCATAATGTAATGTTTGAATTTCGAATATATTTTTCAGATGAAATACACATGGCTATTATTTTATTTTCAACTTCGAAAATTGAATATATTATGTATAAGGAAACTGTTGCTTTTAATGTCAAAAACAATTCTTTTGCTGATCGATATTATTTTTATGTTTTATATTATTTTAGGAATACAATCATACTTCTATTTTGATTTGGTTTAAATTTTGGGACTATTTGTTCTCTATCTTTTTCTGTATTAGAATTATTCCCTAAATTAGCATCACCATAATTTGCCTACCAAAAATCCTTAAATTGCAGAGGGTGCCTAAAATTTAATTATTCATTTCATACTTTTCTATTGAAAAAACGATATTTCTAATCGATTACAATGTTAATGTACTACAACTTACAGCGTCACCTCTCGGCAAAATGCGTTACTAATTTTAAAACTTCTGCAACTAATTTTTCTATTTTTTAAAATAAACGTGCTTATGGTTTCATTTTTCCGTTGATCTTGCTTGCTGAGTTATTTAGTTTATAAATGGAGAAGTCTTTTGAGTGATAATGTCTGAAGTTGCTTTAAATTTGATTCCTGAAATTCATTTTTAATCCCAAATCTGACCCCCCCCCCCAAAGGCCGCAATGCAATAAACGTCTTGTGGTGGCTTCTGAGGGTATTTTATTCATTCAAAAGATTTAAGACAATACATTTTCTGTTATTTTATTCTATACAAATTAGTAATTTCCAAAGAACTCAAATAGTTCTTTGTCAAAAATGATGTTTTAATAACTATAAACTTGAGGAATTTATATTATATTTATTTTGCACTGAAAACAAAGATTGCTTTAAAAATAATTTCAAATACACCGAAGAAAAATAATATTAAATTTCAGGCAATAAAACGTTCAGAAGAATGAAACTTTCCATAGGTAATGGCATTATCATTTAATGATGGTTAGAAAATTTATGGTATTTTTAAACGAGGATATAAAACAGAAATGGGAATTTAAATGAGAAAATTTCTTTTTTTAACTGTAATATTTTCGGTTCGAACGCAATGCTATTGCTTTAAGAAAAATATAAGAGGCTCTCTATGGAATTTGATTATTGTTCATGTAATTTTCGTACGCATTAAGGTAGTCTTTTTCTCTATCTAAACTATTGGAATTTTCAAAAGGTTTAAATAAAAGAAAATGATATTATTTTGTGAAAAAAATTTATTATTAAAACTAAACATGACAATAACAGTTTTCTTATTTTCTTCTGAGGTCTTATGATTTTAATCTAGAAATTCTTCC
The DNA here is from genome assembly GCF_947563725.1 of Argiope bruennichi. Lineage (NCBI taxonomy): Eukaryota > Metazoa > Arthropoda > Arachnida > Araneae > Araneidae > Argiope > Argiope bruennichi. The sequence continues at coordinate 80,909,522 of NC_079159.1, read as the reverse complement.
GATATATTAAGAGTATAAGGAGAAAAAATTATAAAAGAGAAAAAAATAAATAAAATTTTAAAACTTAATTTAATTTAAAAAATAAACTGAGAACAACAAAATTTCTTTTACTCATCATTTATAAGAATAATACAACTTTTTGAACGTGATACTGTTTATAAGTTGGCACACTATAGCTGCAACTTACAATAGGTGTGATACATCATCCGTTAGGAAAAGACATTCAAAAGAAAGAATCCTTAAAAGAAGACTGGCAAAAGACCTAGAAATTTAGGATGTAAATACATTTTGGACTGTACATGTACATTCAGAAATGGATTGTTACATTTTAATTAAAAAATTAAACTAACGTAATAATGTTTTTTAGCTGACACATTATAGGTCATTTGCAATAGGGTTGATTCGTCAAAAATTAATTCAAAACATTTGGAAATGGATGATAATTGGAAAGGGAGCTACAAGTTTGTCTCGCAGTTACTTTTTGGATAGTATATAGGATAATTGGATAGCTCACTGGAAATGCATTTTAATTTTTTAATTAAATAAATAGGAAAACATATTATGAATTTTGAGCCAAAATTAAATAATAAAAATGTGTTCAATAATATTGGAACATATTGTTGAGCAAAGGATATTTTTAATCATTTGAAATTTCGAAATATTACATTTTCATTTACATCAATTTTATTTTTATATATTTTTTTCCTAAAATTTTATCCGATCAAAACATAGCTTACATTTTGTGTAAAAGCATCTTATTAAGCACATCCATATTTTCATATTTCTAATTACTGTATTTATGCGTATGCGATTTGCGATTTTCTGAAATGTAATTATTTATGAGTACTTTATTGTTACTGTACAGTTGAGAGTAAATTTTGAAAACAAAATAAAGATAATAGAATCAAGCTTAAAGCATTATTACAGTGTCCATATATATATATATATATATATATATATATATATTTGCAAAAGCAAATAAATAATTTTTCCTATGTTTTTATACTTATGGTGTTTATATATATTGTTGATTTAATCTCTGTTAGAATCTGTAGGTTGTTTCTCTTCGTGCTGTCTTTCAGTGTATACAAACCAAATCAGTAAAACGGAGTAATTACAGCTAACATTAAAATTAATTATTAACATTATTATCAAAATTTTTAGTTAAGCCATATACTTAATACACGATTATTGATAAATCTGAAAAATTAAAATACTTAATAAATAACGAAGTATTGAATAAAATATTATTATTAAAAGAAATTAATTTATAATTTTTATTATTAAGTTAGAATTTTAAAGAAAATTTCAACTTATTTTAATTTTTGCTCGTTCGTGAATTTAAGATCGAGTTTAGTCGTTTATTTTAATGCAAAACTTTTGATTAAATACTGTAAAATTTTTAAACATTTTATCATTTCGTTTTCCGATTTTATATTTAACCGGAATAGTCAGTAGAACATTTTTTAAGGAAATCGAATTAGGAGGGAACACAATTATTAACAAAACTACCAGTGGCAATTTGTAAATCCTCTTTGTTCAAGCACAGATGATCTCAAATTTTCGCGATATCTTTAGTTTCAATATGTGTACTGACAATACTAGTAAATTAACAGTGTCGCAAAAGAAACAATGAGATACGCACTTCTAATATCGCAGATGTTTTTTGTTTTCATTTTTTTTCTTATAAATTATTTAATTGCATAACATAAGTCTTTTATTACAAGTATTACATCACACGAGATATATTTTAATTAATTTTCAAAAGATATTAATGCCTTAATTTTGCGTAATTCTTAATAATATTAATAATTCCATCTAATATTCAAAAAGATTCCATTACCTGGATATATCCATTTGCTACACGATTTCATTGAATATGGATTTATGTAGAATAGAAATATTAGAAATATGAAGCATAAATATTGAAATATAATACTTGTAATTTGCTTCTAATAATGAGTTTACACGATATTAAATGTTGTTTTCGTTCATAAAGTATTCATTTGATTTTGATAGAAATATAGGGGATAATTTTATTTCCTTTTTTTGTTACTTAGTTTAATGTAATTCAAATTGATGCAATATTAGATAATATTCTGAATCATATTCTGAAGAAATTAATAATTGTTTGTAAATATATATTTTTTTCATTATTCATACCTTATATCGTGTAAACATCATTTGCATTATATAAAATTATTGTATATCTTAACTAAATTTCAGAATAATTTCTCTCGCCTGGAATGTTAATTATATGACTTCAAAAATGATACAGTGCTAATGAGGTGTTTCAATTTTGTTTCACTGTGATTTATTGTCAAAATTTGTTTGTCTCGAAAGGTGTGTATAAATAAGAAAGAAAAAATATTTGCAGCACTTCAATTTAATTTCATTTTTATCATGAAGCTTTGTAATGAATTTTTCTCTCACCTTCTAATATACAAAGAAATAAATCTTGAACCCAAGTGTGCGTTTTTTTATGACATTGCATACTTCAATATTTTCAAAATTCAACTATAATTAAACTAAATTTATTTTAATTTCAACGAATTTGAATTAAATTTTGATCTCTTAACAATGTCGACATCTGGAAGTGAGTTTTAGAAACAATATATACATAGATGAAAGTTTAAAAAATTAATTTGTATGAAGATATTCCAAGTTAATAGAAGGCTAAAAATTGTGAATATGTGTTTTTATTTCAGGTTTCTCTATCAAATACACATCTTTTTTGTTTAATATTTCCTGATATTGAATGAAAATTTCTTTGAAGTAATAGTTTTGTCATTTGTTAAATAGACATTAATATGAGAGATGATGTGGGTAGATTACATTGCGGGTAGACTGATTGTGCAATTGCAAACAAATCAAAGATATCAAATTGGATCTAGATTTTTTTTTCAAAAAAGAAACATTTTACATGAGTAACAAACGTATAATTTAAAAATATAAAGATATTTTGGAATTAAATAAACATATTGTACAGCATATTTAAAATAAAAAATCTTTTTAAATATAAATTATTTTAAGGTATAAATTTGAAAAAAAATCGTGGGAAGAACACTCGCGATGTTCGAAAACAACATCGGAAGTTTCAAACTCAGAATTCAAAATAAAATATGCAATTTATCAATTTCACTCCTGTAATACCATCTTGCTTGTAGTGTCATTCATCTTATATTTCAAGTATTCTAGACTGAATCCCTGAGCTCATGAATCGTTTGAAAAACGAAAAGATTTATTTTTTCGTAAAATTGATTGAAACGTAGCTAAAAGTAACGGAAGGTATTTCTTTAGAGGGAATCATCAAAGAGCAGTAGCTTGCAATCTTTATTTTTTCTTTATATAAATTACTTGTTTCGCATTTTGAAGCAAAACTGACTCTTCCTTTCTGTTATGCCATTTTTAAATACTGCCACGTTTGCTCCTCGAATATCTCAACAGACAATGTTTTTTACTTATATTTTGAAAGATTTGATCAAGTGAAAATTATTAAATAGAATTCCTCTTAAAATATGTAAGATTTCATACAATTGGTACCTAAAAATTTTATGAAGAATTAAAACAGTCCCTAAGTATAAAGATTCAAGTTTCTGTTAAAAAGGAATTAAAAGTTTACAATTTTTCGTCCATTGCTGAAACTGTAACATCACCACTTTTTAGTGAATATTTCACTCAAATGGCATTCTGAGGATTGGAATTCAAGCAAATATGGGAAATGTTAAATTCAAAGATAACATTTTTTTTTGTTATAATAAAGAGTTTTAGAAATATTTTAAATTGAGTGTTTTATTATGTTATAAAAATTATATTTAAACAAATTATTTTTAGTAGTTAGTATTGCTGATCTCCAGTTAGATTAAACATTCCAATTCGCTAATTCTCTCTGATATATGTAATAGTATTAAATAGATCGAATTCATAGCCTTTTTGTTTCAAATTTACGAATGAAAAACGTTCGCATTCACTATTAAATATTTGATTTAATTCGAATAATGAAATTTTTTCACATTCTCTTCTAATCCCAATGCATTAAAACGGTTTATATTTCTGGTTTATTGAATTTTCCTGAATAATGTGCTATTGGATATTTCTGCTTTCGTGTATTGTCGGCACATTCTGCCTATGCTTTCAATGTATTGATCTATAACAGTAGAAATAGTATTGAACAAGTAGAGATCGGCAGCCCTTTAAATGAAATATAATGGATAAAATAATGGATCAAATCGAAATTTTATCCATTATGGCTTAAAGCTGATATTTTATCCATTATGGCATTTAAATGAATAAAATGGGAATTGTCAATTTTTTTTGGAAGATTTTTCTATTTTATACATCTGTCACTAACATTATAATCGCAACCTATAAAGTGTAAAACCCTAAAAGCGTAAATTACATTTAAACGGTCTGTTTAATAACGGAAAAGATGGAGACTGTCTTGACTTAAATTTATTCGCATATCGTTTGCGCAACTTACTCATATCTCGATTCCAAACAAGAATAATTACGCATTAGTTGTCCCGAAACAACCTGTGGGATTTTAGACAAACCAATCTCTCCAAAACGTCATCCAGCGGAAACCACCGAAATCCATCTTCGTATCCCGTGAAGTATGGCATGCCGTTTGTTCGGCTGCTTTCGGAAGTTCTCGATCACTGCCGTCTGCGATACGAGTGCGCACGAAAACTTTTGCTGTTTGAATCTAATTACGAACGCCTCGCTGCAAGTTCTGGCATTCGGCTTCTCAGTTTAAATCTCCATGACACTTTGGAAAATGGTTTATTATGAAATGTAGGAGTAGAAATTGGAGATGTCAGTTATGAGGGGCTTCCGCTGAAGCACTCGGTAAATTAGATTTGTTGGGGGCAATTTTTAGCTTTTAAAATGAATTGTGGTGAAAGCTTGAGAATTTCTAAATTTAATGTGTCATGTTCTCTCTCTAAATAGGGTAGTGAAAATAATTTTTTTTTTTCATGGAAATGAATGAAAACTTCGTAAACTGCACTTTCAAATGAATCTCAATTTTGTTCAATCCTTCAAATAATGCTGAAAATCAAAACTGAAATAGAAATGAATTTTAATTCATTCATCTTAATTTCCTTAAATGTTTCGAGATGTCTTAGATATGATGAGAGTTTAATCTTTTATTTGTAATTTGCAACTTTTTAATGTTTAATTTATGTGACATTCAATATTCTTATATATTTTTTTTTTCTTTCGGACCTTGGGGTACATTCTTAGAATGAACTACAGGTTTTATGTTTCAAATTTGATTCTAACAAAATTCCGTAGTACGTTGATGTCTGGAGCGCCTTAATTAAGTTGGCCAGATTTTTCCCACTAAAATCTTAAGTGTATTGTTTTTCTAGTATTGCTATCTTCATCTAATTACTGTTTAACCCTCATTTTTATGTTTTTTCCCTTTTTTTTGTGAAGTAAATCAGGGTGATACAATTAATATTCTAGATTAAAGGACAAATGTTTAAAAAATCATAGTATAAATATATAATATAAAATAATTAAATAACAGTATAATGGAAATATTCATCATCATGCAAATTTATATGTTAAGCTCAGTACAAAATTTTCAATGTCCCTCTCTTCTAAATTTCTGCACTCATTATCACTTTTATTAGCAAATATATACAGGGTGTTTATAAAGTCCCGGACCCATTTTGATGTTTAATAACTCATAAAATAATAAAGATATAAACAAACTTATGGCATTTATTGATGGAATAACTCATATATTTTCCTTTTCAGGTTTGAATATTTTTACTTTTGTAAATATCGTCTGCGCGTGTGGTTAATTTCAGATAATTTCATTTTCCAGTCTAAATATCTGTACTTTTCTAAATATTGTCTGCTTATTAATTGCATTTTTCTCTCTTTTGTTTTTGGCAACTATTGCAATGTTATGTTTACTTTTGATGTGTTTGTTCTATGTAGTACTTTTGTATGTGATGTTTTATTCGAGCGGCTATTAAGGAGAATGCATACACCACAAGAGAAAGCACAGATTTTATGGTGGTTCATAGAAATGAAATCGATAGTGCAAGCACAGAGAAATTTCAGAAGAATTTACCAAAAAGATCCTCCATCCAAAAACAGCATCTTGCGGTGGAAAAAGAATTTTCTAGAAATTGGAAGTATCGAAGATAAGAAACGTTCCAGACGTCCTTGCACAAGTGATTTTGATGTTGAGCGTGTCAGAGAGACATTTTTACACAATCCTAGAATATCTGTGAGATCAGCGGCAACAGAATTGTATATGCCAATTTCGACGGTGTACAATGTTATTAAGAAAAAATTAAGACTGCATGCATACAAAGTTCAAATTGTTCAAGTTTTGGAACCGAACGATAGGCCTAGGAGGATGGCCTTTGCAACAGATATGCTAAGAAGGATAGAAGATGCTGCTGATTTTCTGAAGAGCATAATGTTCTCCGATGAAGCATCCTTTCATGTTTCTGGCATTGTTAATCGCCATAATGTGAGCAAATGGCTCTGTGGATGCCGACATGCTTGTCGCTACCTGGCGTGAAACTGACTATCGACTTGATATTCTCCGTGCGACGAAGTGGGCACACGTGGAAGTTCATTGACAAGGGTCATGAAACTTTTTGAGTCTATTTAACCATTTATGTTATTAATTTAAATCTATCTTTATTATTTTATGAGTTATTAAACATCAAAATGGGTCCAGGACTTTATAAACACCCTGTATATATATATATATATATATATATATATATATATATATATATATATATATATATATATATATATATATATATATATATATATATCAAAATAGTTATAAAAATATTCAAAAAGTCGCACGTTTCTTCCAACCACAACAAACAGCGGAAATATAAGTTCAAACAGCTATAATGATTGTGATATTTGTTTTTTTTTTTTACAGCTATGTTCCTTATTACGCAATAGTGTGTAAAAAGTTGTCAGCAACAACCAATTTACAGTACACCTGTTTTGAGTACAATTTTTTGTTCACTAAATGTTATGATGGAAATTTCCATCATCATGCAAAGAAGGGTTAAAGTTTTAAGATGATCGTTGAATCAAAAATAAATAATCTAAATCCATACAAGAGATTGAGGTAGTGAAAACATTTATCTTTTGTTTTCCTTTTAAAGGAATAGTGCAGATTCTGAATATGAAGCCAAGTGGTCTTAATACCCCATGAGAGTAAAATTTATGAGCACGCTAATTATCTTATTAACAATTTTGTCCTTTCTTAGGAACATGTTTGCTATGACAGTACTTACAGTTAATGAGTATTGCTCATAATACATATTTAAAGGAAAGAAGAAAGAAATAATGCATATATTTGTCTTAAAATAATTTTACCAGTTTAATGTATCAGATGCTAAAACAGCTCAACGGAATTAAATTAGATTTCATCAATGAATTATGGATAACATAAGGAGATAAAATTTCGAATTTAATTTTCAAAAAATGTATTTGCCGTTAACATATGCATAAATGACATATTTATTCAAAGGCGTATTGAAAATGCAATCATAATATTAACTGATAAAATAATAAAATAATATTTTCCCTCAAATTTCATACTACATATCATGTATTACTGTATATGCAAGTTTTATGATTTAAGTTTTAATAAAGTTTACATAATGCATTTTCTGTTCATTGGTTGTTCAAGCTGGTTCCAATTTTAACGACAGTTTTCATTACTGTGGATAACATAAGTCCTCTCTGGGACTTTCTTTCCAATTATATGTAGCACATTTTTCTTGAGATTTTTTTTTTTTTGGTTTTAGAAAAGATTTTTCAGAGTGATTTTACATACTTTTTTCAGTCTATATATAAATTTTTGTTTCATTTCTTTCATTAATTTTAGCTGCAAATAAGGAAAGATATTTTATAAAATCCTTATTTATTTTATTAAGATGAGATCAGAAAGAACAGAAAAAACGATTTCTATACCAAAATGAGCTTACTAATGAGAGCAAGAAAAATATTATTGCACAAAAAATTATTTCTATATATACAAGAATTATCCAGAAAAATATATTTTCATAAAGCCAAACATGGGAAGTAAACTTAATTACACAGAAACATTTATTGAAAGATGCACAGCATTTATATTTAAAATTAATTTACTAATGAAGCCTACTATTATCAGTACGGGATCAATTTTAGTATACACTTATTGTATAAATTTAACGCAAAAGTAAATGTTAGAATTTCTATTTGTACGAAGAAGAAATCATATCTCTATTATTAGTTATTGATTAAATAAAAAAAAAAAATAATTTCTAGTGGTTACATAATTCTACTACTTTCTCTTTTGATACAACAGATGGCGTTACCTTAGGAAAATCAAGGTATATTTCCCATGATCCTTCTGTGTGTGTGTGTGTGTGTGTGTGTGTGTGTGTGTGTGTGTGTGTGTGTGTGTGTGTGTGTGTGTGTGTGTGTGTGTGTGTGTGTGTGTGTGTGTGTGTGTGTGTGTGTGTGTGTGTGTGTGTGTGTGTGTGTGTGTGTGTGTGTGTGTGTGTGTGTGTGTGTGTGTGTGTGTGGAGGTCATTATTAAATTTTATCTTAGGTGAGTGCCGTGTATTTTCACGTACGTGTTTGTTTTGTCTTGTGAAATGTGAAACTTAGAAAATAATTAAATAACTGTTCCTGAAATTCGTATATTGTTTTCATCTATCTCATAATGAAGTTATAAAGAGTTTCGTCCCTCTATAAATTTCAATGACATCTACGAAAACATCTTATCACTTAGATTGAATAGATAGAAATAATAATTAGTTGTTTCTATCTATTTTCAAATGATTGGATGTGATAAGTTACTCTTACGTTCATTGAGTTAGATCATTACGTTTATTAATCAGCGTGTTCAACTGATTGGGGACAATGAGACAAACAAACACCCTACAAATGAATTCCATTGGATATTTCGTAAAAATTTACAAATAGTGTCTAAAGACAATATCAGATTTCGCTCATCCTATTCAAAGCATTATGAGTTATCGTGCTTAGTAATAAATAAAGATACTTTGTTTCAAATATGTATTTTTCGAGCTCAAAAATATCTGAGGAATGGAAATCAGTCAAAATATTCTCTTTCTATAAATTCTCTTCATTTCTGAGAAAGTAAAAAATCTAAATCTAATACCCTGCTAAGACAAAAAAAAATAACTCGTGCTAAATGAATAATTAGATGAATAAAATATCGTCATTATTTGGATTATTATCTCTTATTCTGAATTTATCAAATGACTTCTAAACGCAGATTGAGTGAGAAATCACCATTAATCTATTCTCATAATATAAATCATTCGCGCTCATCATAAAATATGCTTTGTTTACCTAAACGAAGCAAACGTAAACGTGCTGATATTACCATAATTTGTTAATGAGCTTTATAATACAGATTACGTCCATGACTTTATGATCATCAGACGATCTGCATGATAAATTGTTTGACAGCAAATTACCATTTGTTGCACGAACCAAATACCCTACAGTTATCACGGATAAACTGGCTGAAAGCAATTATTGACAAAAGCAAATTATACTGAGAGAGATCATTTAGACATTAAATGGAGCTTTGGATAGAAGCTAATTGAATTTATTTATCGTACTTTTATTAATTGGTGATGTGAGTAAAGTGTAAGGTTCGAATTATATTTCATATATTCTCAAGACGAATTTTACACTTTATATTTACTAAAAATAAATAAAATTTATTGCTTGTACTATAAAACTTCTTAATTATTTAGCTCATTTCAATTCGCTTTCCTCAGCTAATGTGAATTCAGAGACATAATTGTCATTAATGCCCAATATCTATAATTTAATAATATTTCATATATCCTGCTTTTATTTTTTATATTTGAATTACTTCAGTCATAAAGTAGGTTTAGTATTCTTTACAATACCGTAGATTGCATATTGTAGTAAAAATTGATATTTAATTACAAATCCTTGTTTTATTGCTTTTTCATTTTTATCATATAACACAATTTTATTGAAATCAATATTTGTAAAACTTTTCAAATTTAAGAAATGCATCTTTAAGGTGATTCTAATATAACAATGATTAAAACATTTTTAATATATTAATAATTTTTAAGATTTAGAACGAATGATTTTAATATGATGTCACAGTCTAGTAACACATTATTATCATCTTCGAGTGTATAAAGGATTATTGATAGACATTTCAAATGGACCATTGAAAGGTTACCAAAATTTAGAATCCTAAAATGTTGGATGTTCATTTGAATCTTATTTTATACAATCTAATTTATATTAATTATGAAAAGAAACCAAAATATAATCCCATGTTCACTGCCATAATGGTTAATATGGACTAATATTATATTTTATTATAATTATTATAGTTATTATGTCCTCGGCGTAGAAATGACCTTCCATAGTTGACATTGATGAATTCCATTTCCTCAAAGGATACTTTAAAAAGTTTATGGGAAAAAAGTTAGGAATTACATTTGTGTTTAGATAAACTTTCAAAACAAGATTCTGAAGTCATTCTATAATTTATATTTTTTATTTATTAAATGTGAAAAATTTAGGTAAAAGAAATATTATGATGGAAAAATATCAGACATAAATTAAAATTTTTGTGAAATTCATTTATTAAATGGAGAGTGTATCAATCAATAAGTGACTCTAATATGATTTTTCCAACTTTTATAGAGTTAGTGAGAAGTAACAGAATTAGACGATTCCATTTTAACACTCCATTTTTCTATATTCAATATTTCAATAAAAACTGCTATTATTTCAATTCTTCTATTATTTCAATAAAAACAGATAAACTGGACCAGAGGATTTTTCCAAATAGCAGTCTCCTATCTTTGAATCCTCATTTCCTATTCTTATTGCATTCAGTCGATGGTCCCAGCAGTGTAATTTCTGGAAGATAAAATATCTTACGTTGGCTCATTATTTTCTAATTAATGGTTAAAGAGTCGATAGAAGCCACTCTCAACAAAATAAGATAACATACCTGCACAGAGACGTCTGGGTTACCCTCGTTATAGAGAATCTTGTTTCAGTTTTTTTTTACATAGTAATCGATAATCTTATCATTGACTTTTCTATTTAGAATTAACATTTGGTTTTGGTGGTTTGGAATAAAACAGAATATATGTCAAATTTCCTAAAGCTTTTTTAAAAGCTATTTCAAAATTTTGATATTTTTCTGCTTCGGAATTTTTTTGCAGAACTTGATTAAAGAACAAACGAAAGTATTCGTATACTAAAAAAATAATAACTCATTTGAAATTTCATTGAAATTGTTAGAAATTTTGAAACTAATTATCCTCAACTTATTCTGAAAATACCTCGTCAAAACGTTATTATGTATCTTAAATCATTATTTTTAAATATTTTCTTTAATTCTTCCTGATTTTGGAATACAATTTCAGTCAAAGAAACCCAATATTATTTATAAGAGTAGTATATAAACCGCCAGTTAGAAATAAAAATCTTTCTTAAAATTACAATGGGAGAAATATTATGTATTTAATCTATTTTCTTCAAAGAAATATCTTCATTTCTTAGAACAAAAATGACATTCTAAATATATTTTTAGCTCCAAAATATAAAATATGAAGCAATCATCTTTCAAGCTACTGGTTTATTTTTTATTTCATTTTCTATATGGGGTTATTAAAAGAAGGTTCATGTAAATGGAAATATAGAAATGTATTCACGTCTTTTGACAACTGACACAAAAGTGGCGAGTAACTTTTGTAAACGAGTAATTTTAATCCTTTATTTCTTTTATAAAAGTATGTTGTAACTATGTACAGTGAAAGGAATTCATTCAAAATTATACATCTTAAAAGCATTATCTCTCCTTACAAAGGGAAATCTGTCTGCAGACAATAAAAGTAATAAATGTTAGTGGACTACCTGCTGTCGGTTTTTGAAATATTATTTATGTAATAATTTTTCAAGAAATGCGATTAAGATTTTATAATTGAATACCATAAATTGATTGAATTATTCCTGAAATCCATATCAATATTCCAGCTGCATGACTGAACATTATTAAAAACAGCATAAGGTATTTATTACTTAGAGTTGGGTAGAAAATTTATGCCAAAAATAGTCGATTCTCATGTTTAAGGCGCCATCTGTTGGCAAAGAGTCAAAATTACATTTTGGAGGGAATTTTACAGACCATTCCCTTCTGTATTATGCTTTTTTATGAGAAAATATAATATTCATTGAGTTCTATGTTTCTACTCAAATGCAATTTGGTAACTAATTAAAAAACAAAACATCAAATATGTCCATACCTTTCAGAACTGACATTTCGCTTCGCTGTTAAAAACTTCAAAGACAATCAAAGCCATTTTGAAATTTATGTTATGAAAACACAATTAGGCTTTTTTGTTCTGCAAACCGCCTTTCGCTATTAGTTGATTGTTCGGGTTAATGATTGATAAAAATTACAGGTAAATATGCCTTCAAGATTTTCTCAGAAAAAATATTTTTAAATTTTTATCGATGCAATTTATATATTATTTTTAAAATCGTATGTAGTTTGATTCATTGAGTTGTGAATATTCCTAATTTTCTATTTATACCTATGCGCATCACAAGAAAGAACAACGGAATTTAAAACGAGAGCACTTTAAAAATGTTTCAGCATTAATTGTTTCCATAATTGCAAGTAAGCAAAGTTTCAAAAATTTCATTAACAGCGTCATGTTCCACTGAAAGCTGCAAATATGCCTAAATAAGCTGATAATTCATATCTTTATCGTCAATAATAGAAGAAAGGCCAGACTGAAATGCTACTGATAAGAATGAAATTAGTTTGAGTTTCACTTCAACATTGAAATATATTGTTGTAAAATATGATCACATTTTTAAAAAAAAATAATTAATAATGGATATAATAATACAGCAAAGAATTGATAACATTGTAAAAATATTTTTTTTAATTTTGAAATAATGTAAATATTATTTTTTACTATAATATTCACTGTAATTATCAATGAAAAACTCCAACTTTTTCTTAATTTCTAGTTGATTAAAATGTTAATAAAAATGCTTCAAAGTGGGCATTTTTTACTCTCCAAAGTGTATATGTGCCAGCATGTGTTCTAGAGCAAAGACCCCTATGGGATATAGAGCGCCAACATATACGAACACATAAAAACATAGACTACAGTCACATGACATAACATAGACAATCTCTACTATTAATAATCTTTACAATTATTAATAGTAGAGACAACGCTCTCACGTATATCCTTTCAACTGACAGGGAATCCTAGTGATTCGAAATTCGGGGATATTCTGAGGCAAAAGAAAGTAGAGACAACGACTGAGTTCTCTACACAGGTTCAGTCTGATAAAGCCAATTCGCATTCTTAATAACTATAATCTAAACGAGGCGCCCGAAGGCACACGGAAAAATGTGAATGACTGGACTGCCATGACAGCAATATTTGTCATCACCAGCCACTGTACAACCTTTTACGTAGGAAGCACGCCCCGTCATCGATAGGAGATAGCCGACTTCCACCATTTCTATATCCACCCAGTTGTCGAGAACCAATCACCACACAGGAAACTTCTCATCCTCATTTCTGAGATGCCTCCTGATGGGAATCCGCACCCTTAATAAAGATAATTTCATTTATTTTTTAAATTTAATTACTCAATTATTACCTATTAATATTTATTTTTTGCTTCATTGCATACAACAATAACCTAAATGATAGAATAATTATGCATCCATTTCGAAAAGACAGGATGGTAAGATATTACATGGAAGAACGAATACATTTTTCAAGAGTTTTCTAATACTTTCCTGGAGGAAATATATCTGGAATATATTTGGCACCATTTAGATAAAATAGAAAAGTGTATGAATTAAATTGTTAAATGGACGGTTGATTTTGGAAACAATTACAAATATTTCTACTAAATAATCCTATCGAATCCCGAAATTAAAACCACTCGCCAAAAAATATGGGGGGAAAAAACTTCCCTTTTTTTTCCTATTGATTTCGATATGAGTTCCCATCTGATCACCTCTTTAGGACGCATCCAATAACTGATCCACTATGTCTTCCACTTTCTGGAATTCCCAAAGCTCCCATATTTACCGAGAAGTTACTTTTCTAAAAGTACATCCAAACATATTTAGTACCGGACAGTTATAAAATATCAGTATCGAGTGCAAAATTTGGAATCTATCATACCGTAATCTTATTCTCAGAAGTAAAGTATTGATTTTACTCTTTCAGTCACATAGGGCCAACTTCAAAATTCATTAAGAGCTTTTACTTAGTTAAATAAGAGGTTTACTTAGGTAAATAAGTTAAATATTCCTATTTTTATCGTCATTTATACATAGAAAAAGGCCAGACTTAAATATTACTGATACGAATAAAATTGATGCAATAATGAAATATATTGTCGTGAAATATAAAAATATTGTTTAAAATGATTAATAACAAATATAATAAAGCAGAAATGGATTATTAGCATTGAAAAGATACTTTTTTGAATTTTAAGGTAATGTAAAAATAACATTTCTACTGTATTATGTTTGGTACTTATCGATGAAAAACTCCGTTTCCCTTAATTTTACTAAAGCGCACAGTTTTACTCTACATAGAGTATAAGTGCCAGTATGGCAGCTCTACTGTTCGTCAACGGATTCTGAGACGACCACATTTCGACGACTACATCTCATTAAGGAGTGAGACGCGGAGCGATGATTGCATTTCAATATTCCCTTTGACCTGGAATTTCCCCTATTAGATACTAGTAAATATAAACATCTCCTCCTTTCATCTTTCCTTTCACCCCTATTTTGACGAATTAGGGGGGAAATGTTAACGCATGCGCAAAAATGCATGCGTTGCTTAAAATCCGTCAAATGCCTCTACGTTCTGTGTTGCCTCAATACACACAGACACATGAAACCGCAGACATACCTTCACTGTTATTGATAGTAGAGACGACATAATTTTTTATTCAGGTTTAGTTAGAGAACATCAACAGCATATTTAAGACATACGATTAAATTTTTTTAAATTTAATTAATTATAAATAATTAATTTTTTGTTGCAATGCATTCAACAGTGTCTGTATGCAATAACCTAAGCAATAGATTAATTAGGCACCCATCTTGAAAAGATAGGAAGGTAAGCTATTTATGGCATGAGTATATTTTCCAGGAGATCTATAGTGAGAAAAATATCCAATACTTTCAGGGAGTATTTAAATCTAGAATAAATTTTGTACCTTTTAAAAAGAAATCAATAAAAGTATGAATTAAATTTTAAATTAACGATGGCTGTAGAAAAACTAACTTCTTTTTCCACTAAATTATCTTACTGAATGCCGAAACTAAAAAGGCTTACCACAAAATATATATAATAAAAATCAATATCATCCTCTTTTTTCTTCTGTTGATTTCAATATGAGTTCCCATCGGATCATCATTTTAGGACGTATCCAATAACTCATCCATTATGTCTTCTACTTTCTGGAATTCCCCAAACTACCTTATTTACCGAGAAGTTACTTTTCTAAGAGTACATCCAAACATATCTGGTACGTGACAGTCATAAAATATCGGTATCGAGTCCAAAATTTGGAATCTATCATATCGTAATCTTATTCTCAGAAGTAAAGTATTGATCACATTTTACTCTTGCATTACTATTTCAGCCACGTGGCGCCTAAAATGATTTGCATATGATATCTTCGAATTCCTGCATTCAAATGAATTTGAGGAAAACTTTCTGAGGGCACCCACGTTTCTTTCATTTGCAAATTAGATGAACCAGAAGCGGTTTTGAGTTTACGTTCATTTTTGCGTAATTTACTTAAGACATCTGAAGCTTCTTTCGTAATGCGAAGGTTATTTGTATCAGAGTAGTAAGTTTTATGAGTAAAAATGATTAATTTCTCTTTTGAATTATTTCAATTTCTCTTAAACAATGAAAGCTAGATGGAAATCTGAACTTTAAGAGATGAATTCGACTACGGGAAAGAATTCAGGAAACGAACAGAATATTAAAAGTCACTCCCAATTACTTATTGAAATCTTCTAAAACCAGCTACATTTTAAAATGAATTGTACCTTTTATTGAATTGAAATTAAATGCCACTACCATCTAAAGAAGATTTTCATTTACATGAATTTTGCCAGACAATTTATTATTGTTTGTATGTACGACACTTAATTAAATTTTCATTAAATCCGTTACTAAGATTTATTTTTCTTCTTTTTAATATGTATTATATCATAAGTAACCTTAATTTTCAGAAAAAGCAATCAACTTTGTGCATAATTTGTTAAAACTTGCATTAGAAATATAAAACAAACATTTTTCTGCCGAAATTATTGGTTAAAATTTGAATTTACATTAAAAATTTACGATTATGATATTTTCAATTACGGCTCTTGTCTTTCAATTGTATTATATGTATTTTGATGCATTAAATTCTGTTGTTTTTAATATTATGTTTAATGTATATTAAGTGAATAAAATTTGTAAATTAAAACTTTATCTTTAACAAATGAGCCCACAACTTATAAATTTATACCTAACTTTAATTCAGCAAATTATTCCATACCTGATCACATGTATCTTCAATCAGGAAACATAGTTACTAAAAGGCAATGGTGAAGATAATGAAAATAAAATAAAGCTTATCTGTTGATTGTACAAATAAATCATTTAAAAATTAGTAACATAAGAATGTGAGCTGCAGATATTGAAGAGTTTGATTAATAGTGTCAAATGATATAGAAAGATGCCGGATTCAAATTTATCATATTTTAGGATTTCTCATCGAGTTTAATGCACCGACGTTCGATGGATCAGTTCATTTCTGTCAGTCAGTACAAAATGTAAATTGCTTTTTTTTTCCTAAATATACACAAAGCCCATTTAAAATAGACAAATATTAGTATTTGAATTATTATCATTGAGGCATCATATTTTAAGTAAGTAGGTTGAAATTCTGAGAGTATGTTTCATGATTCAATGAAATAAAAGAATTCATTTCTGACTCTTAAAGAACAATAATGTTTATATTCATAGTCTGACATCATGTCTCGGAAAAGTCACAAAATGCCACTTCTTTTTAGAAATCGCATTAAAAAAAGATTTGATTTCAAAACAGAATGATTTTTACTATTTATTTCAGGTTGGAAAGTATTGTAATCCAAATTCTGCATCTGCTATGATATAGCCACAGGTGTATCTTCAAAATTGATTTTCCGAAATAAACCATGAAATATGTATTGAATCAGATCTCTAACCAATTACCTGATAAAAAGTATCAAGATACTAATATAAAATAAAATTTCCAAGTTTCATTAACAGTCATTAGACATCTTTTATCTGCACTGTGCTATCTTCTATTTTTTTCTTGTTCCAAATTACCTAAACGTTATTTTTGTGAGATCCTTTCATAATGCATTTTTTATTGCATTAAAAAAAATTAAGTAAAAAAGTGCCCGTGTAGAAGCAATTTCACTCATGAAAATAAGTAAAATTCACACATTGACATATCCGATTTATACAACGATACGTAACCGCATTTATTAAAAATTTTAGTGAAGAAGGCAAATGATAATGGCACCGTGAAAAAATACTACCATTGGACAAAATTTATAATTTATTTCACGACACTTCAGTTCTTTTGAATTATCGCTTCACGCTAACATAGCAAAACATTCGGATAAAATAATTTTATCAATAATCTGGCTAGATATAACATTTCATAATCACAGCATAAAGAAATTACAAGACTGAAATATAGTAATAAACGTCAATTCAACTTTTGAGCAACACTGAAAAGCTGTTTTTCTTTCTTAATTCATCTTTTTGGCGCCATTCACTTTTCTTTATCATTTTCTGTATCAAAATATCTACTTAAATAAGATCTTTTCTGATCTTATCTACATTGAATAAAATTAATTTCTCGATAACAAAGTTTTGAGACGTTATCTTCTAAAAAAAATTCATGTCCCAAAATTCTTGAATTCGTTATTGGGTTTTGAATATATTTTAAAATTCTACGAGATCGTGATACATTTATTATAAGTATCTATACAATCTTTAAGCATTTATATCAGCGAAACAAGTTTATTTTTGTTAAACAATCATATTTAAAGATTAATATACCATTACAAATTTTTATAGCTGAAATAAGATTTGATACTTTTAATAATTATAATAATAACTTTAATGATTTTAATATAACTTTTAAAAATTGCAGTTTTTCTTCAGTTGCGTTTGGGGACTGATAAAGTTAAAATTCTTTTCTTAATAATAATAAATTTATTTTAAGAGGATAGCATAAAATCAAATTCTATGTGATTCCGGATATCAATGTAAGTCGTAAAAATCTTTCATAAAATTTTGTAAAAGAATTCTAATTATTTCTTAAATTTATCAACAGATAATGGATAATTCGTAATTATCATTACTAAACCATAATACTATGAAAAAAATAATGCACATATCCATTGATTTTCTGCTTATTTTCAATCAAAAGTATTATTTTTTTACAAAATGATTCAAAAAATAGTATTAAATCTTCTTATTTTCGATATGCACTAAACTCTTCTATTTGAGAACTGATGCATTTCCAGTACCGAATCTGATATTCCTAAGACGTGACAGTTGTAAAATATGGCCGATGCCGAATATATTGGAGTCAAAAGTATTTCTTCCGCTCCGGATAAGAATTTATGATAAGTTTCTCGCGTATTAAAATTTCCTGCACGTGGTACTCAGAGGGATCTCCTGAGCATCTGGTATGACAAAATGTGACCGGATATTTCTCTCTGCAATTACCTGCTCATGTGATGAAAGTGGAATGATTGTCCATCTTGACATGCATATCGTTTGTGAAAGTAAATTTAGTTTAGATCAAATGGTTTAATTTTAACTCAACTACACACATGAGGATTTATGCTCATTTTTACATAAAATATTCACTTATCTTTTCAAAAATTCATTAGTAATAATCCTTATCCTATGTACGCCTGTTTTCCCTTATTCGTATGTGAAATAATGAATTATATTAAAGCATTGCGTTGAGGCAATTAGATAATTTTCGATCAATCGGATGTAAATCAAAGTACGTTATTGAAGTTATACACTATTTAAAGATGAAATGAAAAAAATTAATATTGAAATCAAAATTTCGCTCAGAATTATATCAAGGAATCACCAAGAATAAATTTGTCCAACATGGAATCATAATGTAGCTTAGTTGGATTCCATATCTAGGAATCACCAATGTTAAATCTGTCAAACAATGGAATCAAAATTTCGCTAACAATTAAATCTAGGAATAGTCATTTTTTATCATTTTTTTCTTGGTTTACATTTGTTTCTTATTAAAGGCATGAGTTCAATATCTGTCCTTTGCTTTTAAAATAGCTTTGCCTTTTTTCATTTAAACTTTTTCTTGCTATTTTATTTTAATTCAACGAAAGTTTGGCGTAGTTTAGTTATGAATGGCCTCATGCCAATGAAACCCAAAAAGACTAAACCAACCTAAGAATCACCAAGGATAAATTTGTCAAACGTGGAATCAATTCAAACTCTTAACTCATGGAATTAACTCTTACTTATACTTGCCTATTTTTAACTTAGCTGTATGCAAAGATATTTTTCATTGTTTGCTGTAATAAGTAAATTTAAAATTTGGTCATTTTAATTGTTCTTTTAAATTCATATTAGTATTTTTTTTTTTACCATTGCATTTCTATCCTATATCTATTTTTTCAAAATAATGATATTAACAGATTCATCGTAAATCTCAAGAATTAAATACAGTTTACAAAATTATATATACTGATTAATGAAAAATTTATTTCCTACAGTTAATTGGGATATCTCTTTAAAAAGAATGAATTTTTCTACTTGCATAATAAATTCAGATAACGCATTTTGATTATTCTGTATATCAAACTTGGTGATATTCCAACAAAATTCAGAAATGGAATATTTATTAATTATTGACATTTTACTGTTAGACAGATGCACCAAACCCATCAAAACTGTTCTTGTTTGATGGCCGATATTGCTAATATATGTCCAGTGAATTGATAATTTCAACTCTAACTTTTCATAATATCATCCAAACATGATTGCCAAGAGAAGGAAACTATTTTCAATATTAAATTGGTTGGGTAAATGCCTAATTCTGAGATCGCCATTTTAACCAATATTCGCATCACCCATAACCGATGATTATTGATTTCTGATGTGAAATATTTCTGCTGACACAAACCAATTTAATTGGGAAAACTGTCCAATATAGATGCATCATGCTTTGAAATTTCACATCATATTTCGAAGTTGCGAAGATTAATTAGTTTTCTGTCAATCGAATCATAGAATTAATCGCTTTATTTCCAAGAATTTCAGTAACCATAATTTTATGTTCCATGTGTTATTTTAACAAATTTCAGTAAAATCCGATAGCAACCAGGGAATCAATCATATTGTCTCGTTTGTGTTCTGTTTGAACTTATTTCTAAACAGAACTTCTTTTTTAAATGAGGTATTTCTGAAAAAAAAGTTGACCGTTTTCTTAAATACGCTAAAATCGAATTCATAAGCCATGATTTATTTATGATCATAGGTTCTTTTTTTTTTTAAATTTAGTTTTAATGGCACACAAGTAAAAAAAATAGCAATTTTACGCCAAATTTATGGCCTTAAGAGTCTAACATGGAAAATACATCTTGATATATTAATAATTGTAGGTATGCATTTTAGAGGAGATATATAATTAGCACCGGCATATATATATATATATATATATATATATATATATATATATATATATATATATATATATATATATTGGAATTGAATTTGAAGACTTTCGAATGTCTTCCCTTAGAAATTAGGAGAAAATTTCCAATTTGTAATTTTAATCATACCTTAGATACCTACATTGTCTTTTCTTTAGTCATACTTAACATTCTGATCATACCTGTTCGAAATGTTGTTCGAAAATATGATTCTTTGGCTTTAAATGTTGTTAAAGTTTCAATATTCTTTATTTATGCGAATGAAGAATACCGTTTTTATTCAGAAGAAGGGTATTAATATTTTTAAGATAGAATTATTCTTATTATTTGTCTATTCTTATTATTCTATAATTTTCCATGAAATATTTTATGTTTGCATATATTTTCCTTTAACTGTTTTTATAATTGCAAATTTGGATTGAAGAAATTCCAAAGATATTTTTTTTCATTTAATTTTATAGTAAAATATGAATAGTTCATTTATATAATTATTGGTAGATGTAAAGAGATAATGTTTAAAATTTATAGCATTTGAAATTTAGTAAGCAGCTATAAAATGCTACAATTCAAAAATATAGAAAGATGTTCCTAATTAGATTGAAATTTATTAAATGTCTTTAAACTCCATCCCACGATCCATTTACTTTTCTTTAAAGTCTGAATTTGAAAGAAAGAAAAGTAAACCAGATGCCATTTTTCGAAAGCCTTGAATTAAATACGTATTAAAGGCATACCATATTTAAAATGACACTTTTATTGTTTTATTAAAAGAATTACGTCAAATATTAAATATTGAATATGAGGATAAAACATATTTTTTGTTCTGTGCAACTATTTACAAAACACACGCTATGTATCAGATTTGTTGTTAAATTCAATTATGATGCATTACCTTAATTTAACATTTTCTTAAATGCTTATAGAAATGAAAGAATGATGCTAAGTGACATTCATATGTCGAAATTTTTATTTGTTTGACTCTTATGTAGATTATAAGTATATAAATCTTCGAATCTGCCTTCGAATTGTTTCTGAAAACTGAAAATCACATGTAAAATCAAGTATTTCATATATCGTTGTATCTTAATAATGGCGATTCGTACAGTTTTGGACAATCAAATTTTTATCATTTAAATGAGAGAAATGTCAATTCGGTTTTAAAGTTTCAAAGATTAGGCAAAAGAAAGTGTCAAAGAAGAGCAATCTTCAAAACAGAACTGGAGATTTGATGAATCTTCATGTTTTGAACTTTTCAGAATCCTCCCGAAAAACACTTTTTTGGAATTATATCTATCTGCCTATCTATGAACAGGATAACTGAAAAAAGTTGAGCTAGACTGATGAAATTTGATATATGGCATTTATATCATGTCTGTAAATTTCCGTCAAATTTTGGAAAAACTTCATTCAGAGAAAAATTGTCTATCTTGTCTATCCGAATAAAAGTTAGCATGGTAACAATAAATAAAGATCAAAATGGACCAAATTTGCTAAACAGATTTTGCTTTCTTCAGTAGGGACCAATATAAAATTTTGAATTAAATTCTATACGGTGTTGACCGTCTGTCGATCTGTATTTTTGAGTGCATATGAACGCTATAACGCAAAAAAGCAATGACTGAAATTGAATGAATTTTCTTACATTTTTTTTTTTTTTTTTTACTAAGATTCTAATTTTGTATCAAAATTTCATTTTTCAATTTATAGGAAAAAAGTTATTAAAAATAAATATTCGGTTTTCTGATACTTGTGTATTCACCGAATACCAGCAATAAACTGCCAAAAAATGCATGTATGGTAATGGTATAAGGTTAATGATGCCCAAATGCCGATGTCCTGTACTATTAATTTTTATTACTATTTGTTTATTAATATTTTGATTTCTTTTATGCTAATTTTTGTTACTTGACATCCGCATATTCATGTTGAATTGTTTCCCTAGAATTCGGGTAAAAATTACCGATTTAGGAATGAAAGTTGAATTTTCTTCGTCGTCTGATTTTCTATAAAATAAAATATAAATAAGTACTTTTAGAAATCATTGAAATACTTTATATAGGGTGCATGGAATCGCATGTCATTAATACCAAAGATGAGCATTGCATTATAAATATCGTTTAATTTTTACCACATAAAGGGAAGTAGATACGAATTTAGAAAAGTAGGTTCTGAATAACGAAAATTCTAAAATAAATTTTCTAAAAAAATCGGCAAAACAATTCATTGTAACTAATAGGATTTATTTTCTTTTTTACTACTTTATTTCTCTTAATTCATTAATGCACTCATCTATATGAAAACAAATAAACAAAAACAATATTCTAATCGAAACCTAAATTTGTCTTTCTTTAAGAAAATTTTAACTTTGAAATAATAAATCGATAGTTCTTAGTAAATTTAACCTCAGAAGTTTTGAAAGACAAGTGTTCTAAACAAAACACTAATTAATAGATGCGTATTTTCTAAGGAGGAAAAACAACATTTAATTTATTTTCATTATCAAGAAAATTTCACATTGAAATATAACTTTTGTTACTTATTAATTAATAGGTTGACTGTAATTAAATGCAATGATGCAAATTTTCAAATATTGCTTTTCTTCTTTCGAAAATCTCTAGAAACTACGATTATAATAAGTCAGTTGGGTTTAAAAGTAGCTTTCAATCTAGAGAATAAAACTCTAATCAACGAAAAATATCAAAAAGTTTGAGATCTTCAAGAAAGTGATTTGTTATCTTATTGTTTATCACAAGCAACGGCAAACTATTAACGTTATTCTTTTTCGCTCAAAAACGTTTTTTGAGCATTGGAGTCTAGATTAGAAGATAGAATTAAATGATTTTTTGAAATAAGTTTCACTTTATTAGAATTAACGCGTGAAGATGAAGAGTAATGTCTTTTAGGATCTTCTTAGACATTTTGGATTCTTAGATCCAAAAGGGATTCAAGTAATATTTTGTTTCATTGAAAATATTCAGAATGAAATACGTCTATCAAAAAATTGAAATATCTGCCACATGGATTAAGTGGATATTGTAGACTGAATATAAAAATGTGATAATGTTTTTCGTTACTATTTATTTCTCTCAGAAATAGTCATAGTACAATATAAATATTTTTTAAAAAAATTTTGTTACTCACTTATTTTGTTTGTTACTTTAATAATATATTTTATAACACTGTCATTGATTAGGCTTAAGATTATGTTACAATATTTTCGTTAAGTTCGCGGAGCATTCGTCAACTGTCAAAATGTTCTCATACAGTTGAAAAACAAACGCATTGGAAAGTGGGAAAATATAACATCTCCGTTCATTAAAGAAAAATTGTGAAAACTACTGAATGAACCTGTGCGTAGAATCCTAATCAATTTAAGAAAGAAAAATAATATGAACAGGCAGAAGTGGGAAGTGCCTTTTTTAACCCTTTATTGAGGAGGTGAAAATTTAGGACTTATCTGGGGAAGCGCGGCCTACGACACCGCATTTTCTTTACGCTCAAATTAAATTTCCTAATCAAAGTATTAGTTTGAGAATCGGCCAATATATTCTGCAAATATTTTTCTTGATATATAAATATGTTTCAGAATTTTTTCAAAATATATTATTATTGAAAAATGTTAACTGCGTTGGAACATGTATTTTCTTCTCAAATTGTAGATATAATGCATAGTTTTAAAAAGTAATCTTGGTTACAGTAATTGAGTTGGAACATGTATTTTCTTCTCAAATTGTGGATATAATGCATAGTTTTAAAAAGTAATCTTGGTTACAGTAATTGAGTTGGAACGTAATTTCTTTCATGTTGCAAATTCTATGTTGTAACAAATAATATACTTGAAAAAGCATATTACTTTTTATTTTTTAATCCATATTTATTTTTCCAGTATATTAAGGTATATAGAAAACAATACAATGGAAAAATAAGCAATTATATGAAAAAAATGGCAATGTGTAAAATGAATCTTTTTTTTTATCGGAATCAAATGTAAGCGATTCTTTCAAATGCATTTTAAGCATACAGGTAAAGTACTAGTATAAAAACTCTGTAGATATTTCTCTTGTTATATTAATATATTTTAGAAGTGTTTCGAAATATATTATCACTAGAAAAATTATATTTGGACATACATATCAAAATCAGTCGAATGCGAACTTTCATCGAAAAAATCCTCTGTATAATTATCCTTATCACTAAAATCCCTTTCCCCTTCATTTAAGAGTCTCTGGAGCTATGCTTCATAACGAGAATCAGTAGGTTGGATGATGTTTCCAGAACCAAGTTTTAGAGCCATCTGCTAAGCTTTGTATAATAGTGGAACGCTAAGAGGGAGGTGCGGTCTCACAGCCATCGCGCAAAGAAATAGCAGAAATATTTAAAAAAGCATCCCCTGAAACCGTTTGAAAAAGTGCACCTGTAGTGAAGGTCACAAAACAGTAAGCTTCTGGGTCAATCCATACAATTGAACTAAAAATAGAATAAGGGTGACCGAAAGCTCATCTATAGCGGCCTGACAGACCGCACCTCACCTGTTAGGGGTTATAAAATTAACCAAAGAAATCAACAATTAAAATAAAGAAGGTTTAAAAAAATGGCATGTTTACATTTTTCCCATAATACTGTTTAAAATTGCGGATATAATGCATAGTTTGAAAAAGTAATCATGGTGACAGAAGGGACTCAAACGAAAAGAGTTACCAAAATAATATTAGGAAGCAAAGTTACAAAGTTGTTTTAGCAAACCGATACAATATGCTATATGACAGGGATAAACAGCACACAATGAAAAACAAATTAAAACATAGAATAAAAACCAACATTTTGTAACAGACTCAAAAAAATCGGGGGAAAGTTAAGACAAATAGAATCTAGTTTTGGATAAATTCCAGAAAAAAAACTAGATAAGTGTATAAGAAATCCGAAAACATGGATTAAAAATTATCTAAAATTGGAAACAAATATATATTGGATGTAAAGTGCTAATTTAAACCATTAGTCCGTTACATATGCAAGTGATTATTAAAATAATGGAAATACTACTGAAATATAAATTCAAACTGTTATTTATTTCGAATATCTACTTTCAACAATTTATGCAAAATTATTTATGCACAAGGAAAAAATATTTTTATAAAATCATAATTTTATAATTAATTATTCATGCTTTCATAATTAATAATCATAATTTCTTCATTTCATTTGTAGTATAATTACGAATAGTCCAGTTTCAACAATAAAAAAGTATTTATTCTTTTCTTTTCTTTTTTTTACAAAATACGTGACACCTTTCCTTGAAAAAAATTTCAACTTGATGCAAACGAGCAAACCGATATTCAAATGAATATATATCGAAAGGAAAACATGTCATCTGTGCTTTGTTTCAGCACGTTAGTGTTACCAATGTAAGGAAATATAAAAGCAGAATTTGTGTCTTGCAAATCTAGCACAGAAAACACAAGAAATGATTTTCTGTCAGACAGTCTCACGATTGAGAGAGAGGTATCTTGAGATGCCTTTCAAACAAATCCTTTTGGAAAATATTTGCAAAATCACACTGGTAAAAGATAGAAAAAGAAAGGCCAGAACAGAAAAAAAAAACCTTAATTTTCAAGAAGAGTCTTCGTCACTTCGATAGGTATATTGAAATTCGAAGTTCTTCTACATCTCACCTCTAAAAAGAAACATAAAAACCCCATCATGAATACATTCTCGAATTCCCATTTGCATGATATTTCTTTTCATATTCACGCCTAGGAGTATTCTCTGGAATCCTTTTCGAGTTGTTTCTTTGACATATATGAGTCTTGGTGTTTAATTTTTAAAAGCATTTTTTTTTTCAGTTAAATGGAATTTATTTGATATTATTACTTTCATTTTTGCTTTTACAAAAGACATTTAATGGTACCGAATATGAAATTTAGCAAAAACGTTATTGCCCAACTATTGCTAAGGTGCCTTTTCTATTCCGTTTCATATTTTGTTTTCGATGTTTTGCATGCTATGTCATTTATTCAAGCAGTACGTATATTTACTTTTTATAAAGTTGAATGTGTGTGTGTGTGTGTGTGTGTGTGTGTGTGTGTGTGTGTGTGTGTGTGTGTGTGTGTGTGTTGGCATTCTCAAGGCTTGACCGTTACACCTAGAGATGCCACTCATAGCATATATATATATATATATATATACTTTGAAAGGTGGCCAATCCTGAAAGATCCTTTAAAATTTTAAATTATTAAAAAATAAGTGAAAATTTGAAGTTTTCCTACAATAATATTTGAAAATATTACAATAAAAATAATTATTTAAAATTAAAAAAAAAAACTTTTTGTCCCACAAAGACATACGAATGAGCTTCTCTAAAGAATAAAACAAGTGCCACGGGTATTTCATCAATCATACTCAAAAAAGGGGAAGGGAAGAAATTTGCCAGAAATATCCAAGCAATTCGTGCGGAATGCGTAGAACCTATGAATAGATCAACGATTCTCAAACACTGAGCCGCAGCACTTTTGTGTGCCGCCAAATTTCAGAAATGTATATGGTAAAAATTATAATGATTTTTTTTATTACCAGTACAGTTTGTTTAAATAAAAGAAAAGAACACTGTAAAAGAAAACTGTTGTTTTTATAACAGTTAAAAACTGTTTTCTATAAAAACAGTTTTTAACTGTTTTTACCTTCGATAACTGTTAAATTAAAACTTCATAATTTTGGTGAAGAAATTATATTACCAGCGTGTCGCAAAATTGAAAAAATAATGATTGGTGAAGCAGCAGATATTGATATTTGTAAAATATGATTCAATCCATCGCAGAAGCAGAGATGTGTCACAAAGTATTGAACAAAATACTGCAAAAACTCTTGCAAATTCAAATTTTGCTCACAAATCGATGAAAAAACAGATATTATGGGAAAAGAATAAATTGCATTCGTTTGGTTTATTCGCAAAAATGGTATCATTAATCAATTTTTATATTGTCGTGAATTACCTTATTTTACAACTGGCAAACATATTTTTGATGTAATTAGTTCATATTTAGAAGAAATTAAATTTTCTTGGAATTCATGTACTGGCATTTGCATAGACGGTGCTCCAGCTATGACTGGACATCTAAAAGGATTTGTAGCGCATGTTAAAGAACTGAATGAGGATATATTAGTTACCCATCGTTTTTTGTATCGAAAAACACTTGTTACAAAATATTTACCATCAGAATTAAAAATAGTTCTGGAATAAAGTGTTAAAATGGTTATTTATAAAAAATCAAAACCATTAAAACGTCGCTTATTTAGTAATTTATGCCAAGCTATGGAAGCTAAGTACGAATCCTTGTTACTCCATGCGGAAGTGAAGTGGTTGTCCAGAGGAAAGGTTTTATCTCCTGTGCTGGAATTAAGACATGAAATCAAAATGTTTTTTGTACAAAATAAAAATTATGATTTTGTTCATTTGTTGGTAAATGAAATATGAGGTGCTAAATTAGTTTACTTATTAGACATTTTTTTTATTTGTAATAAAATAAATTCAAATATGCAAGGGTCGAAAGAAAATATATTAAACTCAACAGATAAACTGGTGGGATTCCAAAACCAAATAGTTTTATATAAGAATAAAGCCCAGGAAGGCAATTTGGAAAAGTTTGAGTCAGTCCCAAAAGATTTTAATAAAACTATTCATAAAATTGTCATTGACCATTTGACAACATTAGAAGAGAGGATTATTCTTTATTTCATTACCTTTATTAGAAGAGAGGATTATTCAATATTTCATTATTCTTATTAGAGGAGAGGATTATTCAAT
This sequence comes from Argiope bruennichi, assembly GCF_947563725.1. Classification (NCBI taxonomy): domain Eukaryota; kingdom Metazoa; phylum Arthropoda; class Arachnida; order Araneae; family Araneidae; genus Argiope; species Argiope bruennichi. Next base: position 80,880,870 of record NC_079159.1, on the reverse strand, counting down.
ATTTCATTATCCTTAATAGAAGGAGGTTTATTCATTATTTCATTATCCTTATTAGAAGGGAGGATTATTCATTATTTCATTATCCTTATTAGAAGAGAGGGTTATTCAATATTTCATTATCCTTATTAGAAGAGAGGATTATTATAAATTGGATTAATATTAGATGCGATTATCCCACGATAGCCAAAAAAGGTTTAAAAATATTATAATTTTTTACATCTTATTTGTGTGAATTCGGATTTACAGTATTAACCAACATGGATACGAAAACAAGACCGAGACTGTTAACTGTAGAAGACGATATGAGAGTAGCATTATCATTTTTACGACCAAATATATATGAAATTATCAAAAAACATCAAGCTCAAATTTCTCACTAAAAGTATTCTTATTATTACCTTGTAATTAATCACTTAATAAACGCACTGTTGTTTTTGTGGTACATATATTTTATTTTACGTTATTTTAAATTTTATTATTTTTCAAAATTATTATCTAAATTATTTTACACAGTGTATTATAGGAAGTAAACAACTTTTATACTTGTCTTTTTCTTTGTGTGCCACTAAATATTGAAATCGTTAAAAGTGTGCCGTAACGGATAAAAGAAAAAGGTTGGGAGTCACGGGAAGATGTTTACGGGTTTTCGATATTGATAGAATTAAAGTCAGATCGCAAGGCAAAATTAAATAGTGTGTGTAGTTAAAGTAATTTCCCAAATTTAAAATATTCACATATAACATCCGAGATATTATAATAAATAATTCTAATATCAGCTTTCTATACATGTAAATAACTATAAAGAGAGTAGATATATTAGCTTAAATAAATGAGCAAAGTTATTATTTAAGTATTTCATCTTTAACCGCAGCATTTTATTTCTTGTGTTGCCTCATTTGTAAATTACGTGATGAATTATTTAATGTTCGTAAAATAAAGAAATTCATTTGGATCAGAATTAAAATACGCTTTGAAAATGAATCGTATTCCTTCTAGCAATAATATTTCTAAACAAGGCATACGTATAAGAATCAAAAGCAATCTGTCGTTACTGTTTAGCTCTTTATACCTATTCCTTTGCTCAAAATCAGCTTCTTTTCTTTCAGGTACTGTTTGCTTTGAACCACACTCTTCTGCAACACGAATTGCGAGAAAGTGAAATGCATTCTTCTTACACCACAGATGATCTTATCCGGCATTACAACTGTGGTGATCTCAACTCAGTGGTATTTGGACAGGATACAGCACCCGTGCCCAACCTCTCCAATAACTCTTTATCAGAAGAAGACGCCGCGCTGGCCCGGAACATCGATCTCTACTTCCGGCAGGAGCTCATTTATAATCGCAATAAGAGAATGGGCAGTAGAGTGGTGCAGTTAATGCAACAGCATCCTGATCAGAGTTTGTTCTTTGCCTTTGGAGCAGGTGAGTGAGCTGTACCTTTGGGTAATCTTTAGAATAATTGAATTTTTTCACTTTTTGTTCCAAATTTTAGTTAAAACTGGAAATACACCAATACCTCCCACCAGAGGGCACTTCAGAATTGAGGATGATAAGCTTCCAGTTTGGTGGTTGGTTCTCGCCACCATTGATACATAAACGGTCGAGTCTATAAGCTTCTGTCCATGACGGGATGTGCTTCCCACACGGGGAGGGTTGAACCGTGGCCGGTAATGGCTCTTAGAGCTCAAGCATTGTTTCCACCAGTGACGCTGTCGTGGTGGTTCGGTCAATCAGATTTTTTTCCGTTTACCTTCGGGAATGTCGGAGTACCCAATGTGGTAATATTCCACTCCAGAACATGAAATGATCTAGAACCATGCATATTGATAGAAAATATATGTGCAAGTAAATTTTTAATAAAAAATTAGTGGAGATATTCTCTTCCACCTTTCAGTGTATCTTCAAAATATGGCGTATTTTATGCAGAGGGCAGGGAAGGAAATTTGTATTTTAAAGCAATGCATTTATTCTTTAACAAATCCGGTCCGAAATCTCATACCGTTATGAAAGTTTCATACCAAGACAACATTGCAAATTCATCAGCATCGTTTAATTTTTGCCATTTTTGAAATATGAATTTTAAATGCATACAAAAAGACAAAAATAGCATTCCAACAAGCGAATTTAGTTTGCTATTTGAAATGCATAAATAACTATTGAAATCAGAAACAAATTGAACTCATATATTTTCGCATGTATCCATATTATCCATCAAATCATGTATATTGTTTTTAAGTTACCGTACTACAACACACATGAACAGGAAGGAACGCAGGCATTATTCAAAAAAGGTGTTTTTTTTTATATTAAATTCTTGGAATTTTAGAGTCTCGAAGTTCAGTTGCTGTCCAGGAAAAAAAATCATAATTCTCGAAATAAAAAAAGGATAATATTCTTGACAATTACTTTGTATGATTTAACCAATTAAGTAAAGTGCGATATGCATGCTTTCCGCTCTTTCCACCTACTAGATTTGTGGTTTAAACTGGTGTGATTAAACTCATGTGGTTCGTATTTTTTGCCACCTTCGTTAGTCATTTTCAAAACATTATATTTCGCAATGGGAAATAATATCTGTTGACTGCAAATGATTTAATTAAAAGTTTTGAACAGAGGTTTTTTTACAGAAATTTCCATTTCAATTGATATCAAGATTAAATTAATTTCATTTTCTATTAAAATTGCGATCAAATTTTCCATATATATTTTTCTTAATTTGACAATTAATCAAAATTGGCTATAAGTATCTTTTACTGTAGAAAAGAAAAGCACATGGAGGAATAGTGAAAGAATATAATGTTCATTTAACTTCATTGGCTATAAAACTGAAATACAAACCAGGATTATAAGAAAAGCATTATTAGAAAGACAAAAATCCATCTCTATTATTTGATTCGACGAAAATTCCAAAAATACATCTATACAATAGAATCAATTTTCATGGCATATCGCTAAGACGAAATATTATCTCCAAACATGTACTTTCATAAGAATATGAATGAAAAACCTAAAGTCATGGAAATATTATCGATAATAAAAACAGTAAGGTTATTTTTTTTTCTTTGTGAAAAAAGCGGGATTGAAAGACAGATAAGAAGAAAAACAGAGTTCGGATGGCAGCTTGGATAAAAGAAGAAATGGAAGATTTTTTTATGATTTGGAGAAAAAAAAATAGAGAAATTGAAGAGATAGAAAGAGACGACGAAAAAAAACAGTATGTTTCGTAGTCCTGTTTTAAGTATTTTTTAATGCATTAGGATCAATAAATATGAATATAATTATAAATAAATATGGATATAAATTAAAATGCAAGTTAAACATGGAAATTATCATTCATTATGATTTGTATACTTTATGATGACTGACATATATATTACAAATAAGTCGTTATCAGAATTTAAAGATTTTGATTTAATATTTTGCTCATAGTTTTAGCTGTTAAATGTGGGAAAGTAAGTCAGTTTCAATAAATCAAATTTAGTTATTAAAAGTATCTACAGACTTTTATTAGTGTACTAAAAACCCTGTTTTTAATCCAAATTCATTTCAATATTTCAATATCAAGGTCTAGAGATCCTGTAAATCAATATCATATGGATCACTGGATCTAATGACCGAATATAAGAATTCAGTTAACTTAATTTTTTATGAAGCAGTAAATAACTTCCACAGCTTTTGAAACAGTGTATTCTTTTATAGGATGCACAATTGTATAAATTTCCATTTGCCTCTCGCATTAAGAAATGTTTATAAACTATCTTAAATTATTCAATCTTTACCAATATAACAAAAATCAAGTTGAATAAAAGTGTTCTCAATTGTTTCAAGTTCTACTGACAGTTCAAAGTATTAACTGAAAAAGTAATAAGTGAATTTTCTATGCTTACATAAAAAGTATGGAGTCTTTTTTTTTTAAAGTCTTGTCTTTAATAATGCTAGCCAATACACTTATTTACATGTTTACCAACTAATTTTTCATAAAAATCAAATTTATAAATTTAGTCAAATTAATTAAATGCGATTTAAATTCTGAGAAATTTTATTTATATTTAAACTTATTTTAATAAAAGAAAGGAATAGCTATTCTATAACAAATAGAAAGCGATTAACGATACTAAAGAGAATTTTAGAAAGTTAATAAAGAAGAAAAACAAGAACGAAAATAAAGCAACATAAATAATAAGAGATTATATTAATTAGTAAATGAATTATGTGTACTAAGAGCTTCACTATGTTTAATGTATTCCAAATCTGAAGTCTGATGAGCTTAGTTTCAGTTGTTATTAGAAAATTAAATGTTTATGCTTTATGAATATCAGCGATAAAAACAATTGATTTTTTAAAAATTTTGTCCAAGATAAAAAAAAAAATATTTACGTAAAAAAACACAAAAAAAATAATTGCTACAAATTAAATTAACATTTTTCTGGCATATTTTAAAATCAATAATAGTTCCTGAACCGAAAATTGATTAACAAGTGTTGGCAGAAAAGCAGTACTTGGAAATCAAGGAAATATAGTTAGAAGCTCTAATTCCTCTGAAGTTAGCAAATCTTGAATGTCCATCTAAATAGAAAGAATACCAAAATAGCATCAGTGCTAATTCTTGCATGCAATGCATGAATTTAATATCTGCAATAGTGCTGCACCTTTTTCTTTAAAAGATTTCTACTATACAGAGCAGAAGAATCCATTCAGAAGAAAATAATTGCCAACAATTTTGATTCAGATAAGGCAAGTTCCGTACTTGCACTGAGTGCCTCAATTACATTAGCAAGACAACAAAATTTTAATTATTTTACGGATTGGCTTTAAATAGAAAACTGGGAAAAAGAAATTATCACAGTTTGTCGGGAAAATATGCATTAAATTATTTCCATTAACACCATATTCTGATCTGAGATATAACGACCATTTCAGATGTGTGAAACGAAGTAGACAATGAAACATGAAAAGAATGTTAGTTGATACAGAAGGCTATTGGTTAATAGAAAATAAATTGATTGAACTAATCCTAGAAGAATTTTGAAAGGCATAAGTTTTTTTAAAAATATTAATGAAATAATGTTATTTTATCTCTGTTTGCCTCTGTGTCCTTTTACACCATCTTTTTATGCTACTTAATATAATTTTCAGTGTTATTCTTGCAATTAACACTGAAACAATTTTTAATATCATTCATGTCATTAGTCTAATTCATGGTTTGCAATCGAAAATCTAAAAAAAAACTAATTTCCATTCTGTGAGATGTGTTTGCTAATGTAAGTAGCTTTTCCCTGTCTTTTAAAATGTCATTTTTACTAGAATATGGGTATAGAATATTTTCAAATGAAATTGCTTTCCGGAGAATAAAAGAAATAATATGCATTTTTGATGTCGCTTTCAAAACCAAAATCCTTAATTGAGCATCAATTTTACAAAATGTAATTTAAATGGGCCGATATTACGAAAAAAAATTATAATAAACATAGATGCATAAAAACCGGTGGATAAACGAGATTAAAAATTAAAATTTTAATTATTTGAATAAAATGATTTCTCGAAGTATTTTTTGAATTGTATTTTGAAAAGGAAAACAAAAAATTAAATACCATTAATTAATTATTTTAGATTTTGTTTCGCTTCCGTGAACAATTTCTAATAAGGAAAAATTTATAATCAACAAAATGTTTCTCATAAAAACGTCAGTAAACATTTACTCACTTTTTTTGTCGTTGATATAAGAAAGAGTCTCATTTTCTAGAAACAATTTCAGCCTGCTCTACCTCCCATTTTTTTTTACAAAAGGCGTAATCCGCCTTCTTCCCATTCCCCTTACTCCTATTTGAAAAATGGGAAAGTGGGTCACTTCACGAGTTCTGGAAACTCTCAAGTTAATAATAAATTTGACAGTTGCAGTTAACGGAAAGTTCCAGTGAAAAATACTTTTCGGGCGTGTTTATCATTTTATTACGCTTTTACTATTTCCAAGACTTTTGGTTCTGTGACAAATGGCCGCATTTGTGTATCATGAGTTTAAAATGGCTTTTGTGCAAATAGGCTTAATTGTGTTATGATCACTTTGCTTGAATGGTATTATTAGATAATAAAGTCCAGAGAAAGCAATGACCAGAAACTTTTAAATAGTTCAGAGCTGTTTTTTTCAATTTCTACTATTAGTTCACACTCTCCCTATATAGGTATATTTATATATCTTGTTCAAATTTTCAATCGTAAATAGAATACTTTTTATTCATACACTCAAGTTCAAATACATTTTTTAAACTTGTAGTCGATGATGCTTAATGTTGATACAGTTTTTTCAAATATTAATTCATTAATTATTAAATTTAATTAATTTTTAATACTTTAAATAGAGTTTTAGCAGTTTGTAATGAAAACTGAAATTAACAGGCAATCGCTGAATCGGTAAAATGCAAGGATTTCAGTATTTTTCACGTAAAGGTGAAGAATGTGAGTTCAATTCTTGCGAAAGTAGAAATTGACTTAAAGTTTTTTTTAAATATATATTACTTGTTTATTTGTTTTAACCCATTCATTACCATTTACAAAATATCTCGCAGGAAATTGCTGTAAAATTAAGTGTCTGTAAATTTCTCTGTCAATGAATGGGTTAAAAATATAATATTTGAAAAAAATTCTAATATTTGGAGCAACAATTTTTATGATTATTATTAAGTTGAAAAAAAACACAGGGTTTTGAAAAGGTTTCAATAAATTCGTAAATAAAAATTGTGATATTTTCAAAGGTAACATTGTTGTTCAGATACAAAACTTCAAATCATTACTGATATATATAAATCGTAAAGAAAAGCTCATTCTGATATAGCAAAACGTATTTATAATATATTTGTGATATTGTATAATTTAATATTAATGTGTACAGTGTAAAATATAACTTTTAGAAACGCTTTATTGAATTGATGTTAATTATTCTATATTCAATTGGAATTAAATCCACATTCCATCATTCATTGAATTAAACTGATATATCACATATATGAGGCGTTATTCATTATCTGGCATTGCACGATCAAAGATGACACCCTTTGATTCAACATAATCAGCAGAATGCCCAAATCCAAATGTCATTCATTTTATTGAATGAATGAATTGGTAATTATAAATTGCATCAGTAGATGAATAGGATGCTATAATATACTTTGCAGTCAACTGGGCAAACATGAATGGTAATTGGAGTAGTGACTGAATGAGGTGACCCTTAAGCAGCTGTAATTGTCCAGCAGCGGATGTGTACCACTCACTGTCCAATGAGGAGAAAATTAATTGGAAATGATCTTAACCACCTGATGGAAAATTAGAGTTAAATTTCCTAATTGTTATGATTATCAACGCGGTCAACGAGATCACTGGATGATTGAATAATTAAATTTATCATCTGTCAATTCAGTTTCAATTTAGCAGATACTGGACAAGGCATTAGATAAATTTTAATATAGGAACTTGTCCTTTATATTATTGAGAGAGATTCTATAGCATTGCATCTATTACCGATTCAGGGGAGGAACTAAATGTTCAGCCGATAAAGCTATTGACAATCGAGAGTTTCAATTTGTTACAGATCGTTTTCATTAAATGAGCAGCACTTTAAAACGTTTATATTACGATAAACACTGTCAAATTGTTTTTTACAGAAGTGTTCTTCGTAGAAATTCAGTTTTTTTTAATTTTTAAAATTACATATTAATGTAGGAGTAAGATGTTTTTTGAAAACCAAAAATTTTGTTTTCTGTTCTGAAAGTATGCGTTACTTGGACATTTTATATAGGAGAATCAATTTCTTACATATCATACTTTAAAATTTGAGGTTTTAATATAAGAGGAAACGAATAACAAACTTCTTGCAAAAACTTATTTAATAAATATTCTATCTTTAATTCACAATTTGAATAAATATGTTTTTAAAATGTAATTTGAAAGTTTTCCTACAAAAAATATACTGCTGAATAGGTATTAGCACAAATATTCTTCTTTCGATTTTATCGTATATTTCTACAATCGTCCGCAATTAATATTCAACTTTTCAACTTCTGGGCACATGGTACGCAAATACTGATTTCTGAACAGATTTTCTTTGGGAGATTTGGACAAAACTTTGACATATATTTGAAAAGAGGCCACATACCATAGTCCATACTTCTATCTTGTATTTTTCAGTTACTGCATTCACATGACGCGAATTCAGAGCCAAAAACGTACGCATAATTCAGCTTTCATATATTGTTCCAAATCCAGAAAGAACTCTATAAGTTGGTAATAAAATAATTTGCCAGATTGTAGTTTGCGTTATCATGTTCATATATTGAAAGTAATTATCTGTAATTAATGAAGAAAAAATATAAATAATTGATGTAATTATAGAATGCTTGTTGAAGTAACTCGCATTAAATTAATCTAGTAGTACTAATTCCTTTTCTAAGTGATCTTCATCGAGGGATAGAATGTTATATAGGAAATTCCAAATCATTATAAAATCAGCTTTCTTTAGGGCTAAACATGGTGCCAAACGTGAAAATTTAATAAAAATCAAGAAACAGTTTTTTTTTTGACCATTTTAATATTTTTGCTTTGTATGATTCTAGTACGATAAATGAAAACGTACGGCAAGAACGAAACTGATGAAACATTAAAACAATTCACATCTTTATTAATAATAAAAAAAAATCATCAAGATATAATTATAATTTTATTAATAAATAATATCCAAACAATATCCTATACAAAATAATTATCTTTCAGTTACGGTGGTTAAATGAGAGGTATGAATCAGTAAGAAATAACAGTTGTTTGAGGGAACTGGGACGTTCTCGACAGCGAAAACTGGCAATATTTCAGTATTAAACAAAGATTTTTTCCATATAAAAATTTAAACTAAATTAATTTATTGTACAAACTGAAAGAGTATAATGATGTAATTATAAAATAACTCAAAAATAATTATTTCTTAAAGTATTTTTATTTTTATAACATATCGAAAATGAGTTGTGATACGGAAATGTTTACATACATATATACACATTGGTACGCTCGTTTAACACATTTCTGTCTAAAATCATTCCAAAATTGTTATAATATGTAAACAAAAGTTCTATGATTGCAGTGAACTCATTTTCATTTTAATATATTCAAAAAATTAATTTAAAAAAAATATTTACTATCACATATCAGGAAAATCTCAAAAATACATGATAATTTTTTATAGAAATATGACCTAAAATTAATATTACTGCTCAAAAATTTATAAAACAAGGTTTAACATATGCCTAATGGTTATATATATAATATTAGAAAATTTGATGTATGTGTAATGTAAGAAATTTTTTCTAAGCGTACCTCAATTTGGAAAAAAAGATGTTTTGAGAAATCAGCAAAACACCTTATATTTACATGTAAATTAAAATGTTTTCATTTTTAAAACTTTCCTGGCCCATACTCATCTTTCTGTAGCATTTCTTGAGCTTCAGATACCCTTTTTTTATGTCCTTTAAGTGTTCTAGCTTCTTTACTAACTTTTTGGTGCATAATTTTAGCTTCTTTAATGCGTGAAATGTCGATTTTTTTCAAGACCTCACATGTATTTCTTCCAGGTGCAATACCCAAGTGTTTAAGGACTTCAATTCGACTAGAAACACCATCATTAAAACACAGCGCAGCATCCATAACTCCTATCTTCAAAGTATTAATCCCTACAAATGTGTTTTTTGGAATTCTTTCCCATATACAATTGTTGAAACTCTCATTGGGATTTTGAGTTTGCCCATGGAGACATTTAGACAGAAGATTTTTGTCAGTTAACTCCCTGAAAACCTTCTTAATAGCCAGCAAAACAGATTCTGGAAGAGAATGCTTATGAACATACTTATCACCAGTTATTAAACTTCTGTTATATCCGCACCAATTGTCAGAGCCCAAAGGACACAAACCGTGTTGGGGCTTGGCATTGGTTGAAAGCTTGTGGAAATATATTGCCCAAATTGATTTGGACATTTCAGTCACTGACTTGGAAGCATTCCTTCTTATTGCTAGTCCATAATATTTCTGAATTAGCAGAATTTCTGCATCTGTAAGTCGACCACGTCCTGCAATTTTCTTTCCATCTGCTAACTTAGTTGATTTGAGCTTATTTTTTAAGGTTTTTAACCTTGCTCCCATTCTTTTCTGGACATGACCAATGCACTCCAACTTCTCGACCATTATTTCCTCCCCATTTTTTAGAATCACTAATTTTTTGGTATCCTTTAGAATCGCCATCCCCTAGATATTTCACATAGCGAACATTTCTCGTAGAAACAGAACGCTGAAATATTTTCATAGCACCTTTGCTTTCCATCCCACCACTGAAACCTTCATAATTTTTTTGGCAGTTTTCACAATTACTTGATTTGTTTTTGCATGTGAAGCAATACTTTGATAAACATTCAAAGTCAATCACTTTCCCTGTATCCAATGATGTAGCTGTGATGACACCATTCATAGATGAATGACCTCTTTTTTGCCAAGTACCATCTAATGTCACAGATATATCTCGAACATTATCATTTAATGACACAGCACCTTCAACAGCTTTCATCATTGATTTGGAACAAACCTTTTCAAGTGCAGTAGACAAGGAATTGTTGAAGCGTTCAAATTTTGCAGGTGGTGGAGGCAGATTCATTACTGCACAAAATGCACGAGCAGCAGTTTTACCCTTTCCAATACATCTAAATGCATATACTAAACGAGTATTTATATCATACCCAGTCTTAGATATATTGGAAGTCATTGCACTAGTGGAATAACCACATGATTTGCAAATATAATGCAAAGAAGTAACAAGTCCTTTGCGACTGTTTACTTCCTCAAGAACATCAAAGCAATTTGAACTATTACACTGCTTACATTTTGAAATTGCATTCAAAAGTGTTCTCAAAATATTTATGTCTACTATGACATTTGTATTTTGTCCATAGCATAAATCACCGCTATTCTCCACATCTTCTGAAAACAAATTTTCAGTGCTATTCAATTTTCTTTTCGACGCACTTGCATTCAACAACTCGCAATCAGTAGGCATCACATTCTGTTTATTTTCAGAAAACTGATTAGGGTGTAATTTCCGCTTTCCAAACTGCTTACGTCTAGGCATCCTTATTACTTATGTTATTTGAAAAACAACTAGAAATATGAATGTAATTTGATGAAAACAATAAAGGCGAAGCAGCGTAAGAATATCAAAAACAAACGAAAGCAAAACCAAAAGAACAAGCACGATGTAAACAAAATAGAAGTTCACGCAGCTTGTAAACTTCGAATTACTTTGTTGAGTAATTCGTATCCTTCATGAAAATGTTAAAATTAAAAAAAAAAAATGTTTAAAAAACCCAAAATAATGGCATTTTTTGCGTTGTTATCAAATGCAGTCCCTTTAAAAAGGGGCGTGGCACCTTTGTTTACATTTTTTAAAATTTAATTTATGAGCTTTCTATATTTCAAAACTTTACATGTTATACATTGCCGGAATCAGCACAATTTACTCTATTTTTTAGGGATAAAATTGAAAAATTTTTTGAAGGTAAAAACGTCCCAGTTCCCTTGAGAATGAGTTATTCAGTCAGTAGACGAAATGAAAGCTACAATGACTCGATGTATCTGCATTTTACCTGTTTCAAATTAGAAAAATTATTTTTTAAATTTTTGTCAAATTGAAGCAAAACAGACTAAATTACTTTCCTTATTTCCCTTCCTTCGCATGGTGACTTAGGTAAGGTCACGAACACCTAGCACGACGATGGTGAAAGAAAATTACCATGTGTGTATATTTGGAGTGAATTTAACCTTTTTTTCGGTCACAAAAATATGTATTTTGAAAGCCATTTTACCGCCAATTAATAAAAAAATTTGACTCGAAACTATAATTGTAATGACAAGATTTCGTTGATTTCAGTCATTGCGTTTGAAGTTATTAGGTTTATATGGATGCGAAAGTACAGATCGACAGACAGTCAACCATTCAATGGATTTTGTTAAACATTTGATAAAAAACAATGTTTTAGATGCTAAACTTGTGTATCAAATTTTATCTATCTAGCTGTTTGTGTTTTTTAGATATCGAGTTCACTTGTGATCAAATAGTTGAACTTCCTGAGATAGATTTCGTCCAAAATTTGATAGAAATCAGCAAATTTGGTCTTGTTTCGAAATCGAAATCTCTGTGGCCTAGCTGAAAGGGCTGTTGTGTTATTGTGTTCTCAGAGAGACATATTCACTGACTGCTTTAAGGAAATGCATAGTTCCAAAAATGTGTTTTCGGACTCAAGGCGATTAGAAATATGGAGGTTAATCAAAATCTCGATTTCGAATTTTTAACGATTACGATCTTTTAAATATTTATACGGCGAGAATATTATTTTAACTGTAAAGAACACGGCTTAGTAGTAGACAGATAAAAAATTCCTTTTGTAGAAAAAAATAGCTATTTTTAATTATTCCTTGAGTTATGATTTTGACGCTTTCAGTTTAATTCTTCTAGTTTTGATTTGCTTTGGAATAAAAAATAATTGAAAGAATATGCTATCCTATGATGTTTTTTTAAGCCATCTGCACATCATTTTAATAAAGATATACATTATTAAAAATGCTTCATAAGAATTTATGATAATTCCTTTAATAATATTCATAATTTATATAGTACTAAGAATTTAAATTGATTATATTTTATTTATCAGATTAATTTAATACGATTTCGGATAAGTAATGAAATGGTATAAATTTTAATCTTAAAATTTCAAATCTTAAGTTTATTTAAAAAAATGACCTGAAACGTTTTGAGATATTGAATTTTTTATTAAGTTATACTCATTTTTTTTTCCTTTTTTGATAGTGATTCTTACTCAATGAATTTAATACAAAAAATGATGCAATCCTATAAATAGTAAACAAATATGAACATATGTTACTATAAATTGAGAAAGTCAAAATCTCATTGGTCAAAAATTCGTAAAATGTTCAATTATTCAAATGGAAAAAAAAAAAAATTTCAAATTTTTTTTTTTTTTTTTTGCATTTATTGTTTTTCTGTGAAATGTAATGCCATTTTATCCATGTGCGACATTGTCTATTTAGATATCCTTATATACATCATCAGTTAAATAGAAACCATTAAAATCATAACTATTTAAAAGCATGGAATATGAATTGAAACCATTTTTTCTGCTCTTGCATCTCATAAATTATATATTCCCCTTTCTCTTTTCACATAAGCTTACATGATGAAAAAATGTATCTAAGTAATTCCACATTTAAATGTATTAAATAATTACAGGAAGCAAATTTATGATAGTTATTTTGGTGACTGTAGTAATATATGGATTTCCATAGATTTTTATAGTTAAGAATACAGATTTATTCTTAGCAGCTCCTAAGTTTTAAAAAGAAGTATTAATCTGAAATATCTAAGAATAAAAGGAATTTTAAAAGTCCCGGCAAAGAAGTCAACATTTTGCACTTCTTTTCATTTGTGTAATACATTTTTGTTTATTGTATAGTTTCAAGAAATATAATATTAACTCAGTAAACAATCGCATAAGTTTATGCACACAAAAAAGAGCATTTTAGCATTAAATGAATTAAATAAAAGCTTGTAATAAAGGAAGCGTGGTAGCCAAGTTTCAACATTCAGATTGGTAGATCACAGCTTCAAGATTCTATTACATCACAGATCCGTAGTGAATGACGGCGATACGAAGGAGTTTATTAACAAAAAAGTGATGTTTAACCAGTATACCTCTCTTTATTATCATTCGTTTCAAAGAATTTTGAAGGCAAATATACAATATAAAATGACTACTTGGTTTCACATTGATTCATCAATAGTAATTTGAAATGTAATGTCACATCAGCGCTTCTCACTTTTATCTTGTACAGTTACATTTCCAGTAAGTTAGAATACTTTAATGATCTGACTAGATTGTAAAGGTATATTTTTCTGGATGATTTAAAAATAAGTTTCAGACTTTGAAAACTGTAAAAGAGCTTTTATTCTTAATTTATGAAAAATAGAACTAGACAATTGACATTTTCAATAATACCAGCAAGTAAAGATGAGACTGAAAACAGTGGTGTTTTAAATTTAAAGTGGACTATTGATTATATTTGTATCATAGAATTCTTCAAAAATATTTTTTGAACTGTTAATTTTAAATGATATCCTATCCTTTTGTCTTTAGTATGTTAAAATGAAATAAAGTACATTTTTTCAATCATTTTTTGAAAAATACCTATTTACTGTAACTAATTCAAGAAAAACACATCTCAAACCGAATTCGATATAATTAGTGTGTTATTATTGTTTTGGGTTTGAGAGTCTAATAGATAATAAATCTTGTTATAGCTTCATTTAGTGATGTTTTAGAACCATTTTCAGTTCAAAACTTTCAGGAATATGAACAACAAACCATTAAACACGAAATTAAATCTTCATGAAATATTTATTTACTAAAATAATTTTTATATTGTTGTTTATCACATACTATATAGTTTAAGAAATGAAAATGTGAAATAAAAATATTTCAATTTCATTTATGTAATTTTTCTTAACACCGAAATCTGTGCTAAAATTTCTTAAACTAAGCACTTTTTCAAAAATTAAATAATAAAATAAATATTATTTTAATAATAACATTTACGCTATATAGATAAGTACTATACAGATTATCGATATACTACTATAATTATTATCTATATAGCTATAAAGATAAGTACTATATAGATTTTTTTATAGATATTTTTATTAGTGTTCGCCTTCGAACCTAATCAGACCATTACTTGGGAAATTTTAAGAACAAATAACGGAAAACTTCATAGAGAAATGACAAAATCGAATAAAATGAGTAATGCATTATTGATGGACTTTTATTATTACTATTAATAAATGCTCTGAAATTATATGTAATTACGTTTCGAAGATGCCAAAAATTACTTTTTCAATTGACTTTAATGAACAGAATTAATGACTCTTGATAATTTTTTTACTCTTATTCAATACACATAGCTCGGTTGGAAGCAAACTTGTAATTACTACAAGGCGATACTAAAAATAAGAAAAATATATCTTTAGTTATCATTAAGAGTCCAACAAAATAAAAAAAATGTCCATGTTAAATGGATTTAAAATTTCCGCTCTTTCTCTACCAATGAAATACGGAAAATAAAATTTTCTCTGATAACGACTTCAGTAATCCGATGGATTTAGGTAAAAGACATCGTTTTGAATTAACTTTCCATCCTCTTACTCCATATATTAGAGCAACAATTATTATTTACTGAAAGATTTAAGTTCCCCTTGGAGACTGAACTGATTGGCCCATTAAAAGACAAATCCATCGTGACGAAGGGAATGCAATAAATGTCTGCTCACAGGCTTTGAGATGAAGTGATTCAGGAGCCAAAGAATGCTCAAGAGTCCATAATGAATGATTGGAACGAATAAAGGAAGGTAAATGAGGACATATGCCGTTTAAGGATGATGTCCACATTTTTGTAGAATGTTAATTGAATGAGAAAAACAATTTTTTATCCATTCGTTAAACTTTTATTTTTATATTAAATATGGGAGAGATTTTATAGAATGTCCTAAAATATTCACACAATTATTGATTTCATTAAGTAGGTGGATAAATTAAAAAGAGTTGTAGCTATAAAAAAAAATGAGCTAAATCACAAATTAAGAATATAAATGATATAATAATTCCTCTCCATACAGTAATAATTGCAGATTTTCTATATTATGTTATTGAAATAAAAGCTTCAGAAAGTTGAATATTGAAATCAAAATTCAGACAGACTTAAATGACTGCTATTTTATATTTGTTTTTAGTGTATGTCTTTTATTTCAAAGGAATGTCTAATTAATATATTATCCACACTTTCTATATCTTTTTGATAATGTATTGATGGATGACAAATTGATATTTCTGAGGTATATTATAAAAATATGATAAAACTATTTTGTTAAATTAGAGCAATTTTAAAATGTAAGATTTTTTAATAGATCATTTTGAGTATTTTACAGTCTAATTCTGCTGATCTAATATGGCGATTTGAAATTTTGTACATGACCTTGTTAGAAGATGGAACACATTTTACTCATTGGGAAATTTTTTGTACATGGTCCGTATAAAAATTTAAATTTTGTATTTTTTTGAAGTTTCATCCCCAGAAAATTTTAATCGATTTCATAACATGTTACATCTTTTTTTATGCAACTTTGTAATTTATAGTATATGTCTATAACCAATATTTAAGGAAAAAAAAAAAGGTTTCAAGAGGTCAATGTTTTTGAGACACCCTTTATATATATATGCATAATATAACGATGACCAGATAGGAGAATCGGTTGCATGGCGGACATTCACACCAAGTTGTAACTTTTTGTTTGCGATAAGTCACCAGATGTGACAACCTTCTTTACCATTTTTCTAATAAACCGAAAAGCGAAAAATTGATGCCTCAAAAGCTATAAAACGAGAATTTTCTGTCCGTGCATTTTGTAGCTTCAAAAATCCGAAACCAAATCAACATCTTTTCTCATATGATAAAAAAAATGCACCATTGGTTCATGAATGAATTTGAAACTTATCAACATGATGGACCTCCTTACTCAACCTGATGCTTACTCTTATGTCTAGATATAGAGTAATTCTAAAATCATGTGAAAGAGATTAAAGTTTGGTCAGTCATACAGAAACAAATCATTTTTATATCAGAACCTGAAGTTTGCTTGCTGACGATTATCTTTAAATAACAAAAACATATTAACTAGATAAGAATGCATAACAAATCCCCGAAATTCATTTTTAAAATAGCTCAATAGCAAAACAGCTAAGATAACATTTTACTCGTATTTTGCTTGAAATTTGCAATGGCGTAATGCATAATAAATAACAAACCTATGTTCTACTGTAATTAAATTTTCAAAGGCTCTGTAAAGTAAAAGATAGATAAATTTGTATTCCATTAGTGGTATTATACTGCTTTAAATTTCTGCTCCATTAATCCTGTGTTATTTAGTTTATTTAATTCTTTTGCTTCATAGCTTCAAATCTTGTTCCCTTATAGCTTTTGAATCTTTATGTTCTGTTATAATAATGGTTTATTTTTCTGATCTGATCTATATTTTATATTAGTTCAGTGATGTTAAAGTCACTCTTACAAAAATATTCAAATTCAGTACAACAGTTATTTAAATATCAAAATTAGATATAAATTTAGTAGGTGATACAGACTATATTTTGTTATCAAACAATTGAAGATATTTACTTATTTACTTGAGTAATATAAGGACATAATTTCAATTTAAAGATTGAATAGAAGTTTCCATGTCATGTTTCAATCAGTTCTTTTTCTGAGTCATGTTCTATTCAGTTAAATGAAAAGGAAGAATTCGACCTGATTTTCTAACGATTCTGAATAGCTCTTTTCTCTCCACATTCATCAATTTCTTGATAAAATAAAAAGAAATAATCTTCTCATCAAAGTGTCACTGTAGTCATTGATGGTTTTTGTGCTTTTTTTCGTCACCAATGTCGAAATTAGCCCACACAACTTTATCTCTTCTGATCCTCCCCCCCAATCTATTGTAGTGTTACTTTAGCTAATCTGGTTTGTATGGTCGGAAAAGTGTCGGATTTTCAGTCTTTCTTCAGCTGCGTCTTTTATTTCATTTGAAACTATATACTCGTATACAAATTATTATTTCTTATATTCGATTTTAAATAATCCATTCTTTTATTATAAGAAAGCATACGAATTCTATATTTTATTCCTTATTCAGGTTCGAATATAATATTATCTTGAAGTGAAAGGCTACTTTCTAAGAATTATATGAAATATTATATTTCTTTTCGGTTTTCTGAATGCCGAGGATGGCGTGTCTTGCATTTTTAAAAGTTGACCTATAAAAATATTAAAAAGGAATAAAGTTGAACTAGAAAAATATGTTAAATAGGAACGCAGTTGAATTATTAACAGTTATTAAAATCAATTTCATTATTTATTTACTTATTATAGAAACCAATTTTAGATCATTTAACAATGGGTTTTATATATGTGTTTTAGATCTGATGCTTCGCATTTCGTGCTGGCTTTACCATTCTTAATTTTCCAGCTCTCTCTAGGAAGTATTTTTGTACGACTATCATCAATCTTTCTATAATTTATCTTTGATTTTGGCTATATGTTGAATACTCTGAAGATGTTCTAACACAAATTGCTATAAATATAATATATATTAATAAAATATATATTCTATTTTAAAAGCATAAAATTTAGCTTTAATGTATATTTACATTACCTCAAAAATGAGAATGAGAAGATTCCGGTAGGGTGGTTGGTTCTCGCCATCCTGGTGGGTACAGAAAAATGTGGGGGCTTGCTACCCTCCATAGATGATGAGACGTAATTTCCTCAGGAACGGTTATATCATTTCCGGCAATGGGATTTAGTACTTAACCACAGTTCCCGACAGTTTTACTGTTGTAGTGGTTCAGTATTTTAGCGTTTTTTCCATTGCCTTCATACGGATGGGAGTAGTAAATTTATGATTCTTATTAATATATATTTATAATTATGAAATTAAAACTATTCCGATTCAAATAACGATTATTACTTATTTTCTTATTAGTAAATATGATTTCCTCTTTTGATATTAAGTGTACAGAATAATATAAAGCATATTTTACCAGTTTTTTTATAATTAATAAAAAATAAGGATATTATTTAGAGAAGAAATCAAGAATTATCAATTAAATATGAAAATATGAACGATTTAAACTAAGCCAATGATAAAATCACGATTTAAATTAAAATTAGAAAACAATGAAAAAACTTTACTAGTCTTAAACCAGATTAACTTTAATAAGGAGTGATTAATTAAAGGATATTTTTACATTTTAAGGTTATAAAAGCGTCAATTTAGTATAGATAATTTTATGTTTTTAGAATTCAGATCAAAGAAATAAATTGTAAAATTACTATGAACATAAAATATTCCTAGTTTTTATTTCTAATGAAAGATGGGAAATCCATTTTCAGTTTAAATCACATGCAAATGATACCACATCTATGTTTCATCTGTAAAACAAGTTATGGAAAAATTTTAAACTAATAATTTACTGCGATTTAATATAATAATTCCCTCCTACTATGAATCAATCCTCTTCCAATCTTCAAAATAAATTCTTCTACTGTAACTGTTGCATAAGCTGCTAGTCGATAGTTGTCGACTAATTCCTGATAGACTGGCAGTACAAAATTCACTATTCCTTTATTGGAAATGCGGTGGTGGTAATCTGCATACCAGAATCGATAGTATCGAAATATTTTCGAATTGTTGCTCGGTTTCCGGTCGATATCGATAGAGTTATTCAAAGTATCATGTCAGTAAAACCACGAGACAAGCGATAAAAGTATATCGTAATTTTTCGCGAGCCAACGAGGAAAGATCAATCAATCTATTTACATAGGCATAAAATTGAACAAAGGTGTGAATAAGTTACGAAATAATGTGAATGTAAGGTATTAAAGGTTTTTTTAATGCAAGATTTATTTTTCTAGCAACTTACTAATAATCAATTGCACTTTAAGTCCCGCATTTGCAAACGATAATTTATTTATTAGTCATAACTTTTAAAAATAGATATTTTTAATAGTTTAGTACCATTCTTTAACTTTGTAGTTTTTGTCTTGTGTTGTACATTTTATTAAAACAATATATATTTCCATATCTTCATACTTTTATTAAAGCTTCAATATTTGTAAGAGTTAATTATGATGTATGAATCTGTTTCAGTACTTCCAAATTTTTTTTTTCCTATGTTGCAAGTTAGTATTTGGCAATACAGAATTGTCTGAGTTTCACGGCAATAAATATTAGAGTGGGCCATGAGTCTCTTTCCTATTTCTAAAATAAAATAAATACACAATATTTACCGTTTAAGATATTATTTATTTTATTATATAAGAACCATTTTGCTCTATCACCGTCCATCTCTCAGAAAGCCTCATTATGAATTCTTTTCAAAATTCTTGTGTTTTGGACAAGAAATTATCCTCGAGGTGCGCTTTTATTTCGCTGATGGATTTAAAGCGTTTATCACGAAGATAAATTTTTAAGGACAGAAATAAGTAATAATAAGATGGAGCGAGATCTGGAGAGTAAACATCGGTAAACATCCCGATCAAACTGTAAGAGCTTTTCTCTTAAGACTAATGCAATATGTGGTCACGCGTTGTCATGATGAAAAACAATGCCTCGTAGTTCATTAATTCTGTTTTTTGCTGTGGCTTTCAATTAATCCAGTTTATGACAGTACTTCGTGGAAATTGTTTCACCTTGAGGAAGGAGCTTGTAGAAAATTATGCCTTTCCAATTCCACCAAATGGTCAAAAGAACGTTTTTGGGGTATAGTCCCGGCTTTGAGACAGTTGAAGGTCTACTGTCCTTACACCAAGAGCATTTTCTGTGCACATATTCATATAAAATCCAAATTGCGTCTTCAGTCACAAGCCTATTTAAAATCGCTATGTGAAAGAAAATTTTCGGACACCCTAATATTTGCTAAACAAGTAATTATACATTCCAGTACTTGTAAAATTAAATCTTGGAAAATTTCAATTTCCCCGTTGTGATATTTATTTGGGTATTTCAAATTATTCTAATGAAATATTTCCCTATTTTATCAGCTCATAGGATGTCTCGATATCGTAGTATAAAAAAGTAAGAAGAGCAGAAGAATGGTCGTAATAGACATAAAAGGAATCCTTTCATTTCTATCTCTATCACTTCAATGTTTTTGGTTTATTTTCACTGTTTTCATTTGTACGTTAACAGAAGGGCAATATGTGAACAGATGGGGAAAGCAATACTGTACAGTTTGAATTTACTATGAGAATAGAGGGGAAGATACGGACAAATATATATTATATACCTACACTATAAAAGTAGGCTCGATCATATTTAGAATTGATAAATCATTAATCTTGAAAAGATACATGAAGCATTCAATACAAATAATGCTAATCTTTTCTTGATTATTTTGTTTTATTTAACACAAATTTCAATAAAAATGTAATAATTTACATTCCACAATTTAAATAGTGGAAACAATTCAAGACAAAAGAACTCACAATTTGAAATTGCCCAAATGAAATAAAAAGAAAAGAAATAAATTCATCTTATATATTTCTAGATAAAGAAATAGACACGATCGATTTTCTAATATTTCATCCCAAGTCAAACGTAATTCATGTCATTAAAGAAATAATGAGTTAGTTACTGAGAACAAATCGTAAGTGGAAGTCATTACCGTTCATCTTCTGTAAGAATAGAATAAGAACATTGTGTTATGATAATTCTCGACCGTCACTTCAGAAATCGACGGTCATTATTTCTTAACTTTCAAATTTCCATTTTCCTCCCTTTTTCGAGCAAAAGGAGTTTATTTTTTCTGAAAGAAAGACACTTATTTAAACAGATATCTTATTTTACTAAGAACGATTCAACAGAAATGGAATAAAAATACCGAACGCAATTTGACATTTTCTATAGAATTACTTATTCTATAGAGCAATAATTTAAGAATATATGTGGTAAAAATAGAGAAAAATGGAAAAAACTCTGACCGAGAAATAAAGAAACATTTTAGGTATTGTTCAAGTATGATTTAAAAAAAATTGATTGATCTAGGAAGTTTTAAAATTTATTTGTTCGCGGAAATAAATGATTAAGGTTATTATTTCAATATAAAATGAAAAAAAATCATTTATCATTCATTCTTAAAACAAAGAAATGTATATTTTAAAGTTTGAAATAGTAACATGCATTCCTCTGATTATTTCCAGTTTCTCTCAAACGGAAAAATGTTTTAAAATGAAAATGAAACTGTATAGACAAGAGGTTTTTGTGTAATTTATTTGGAATTATTTTTAAGGTTTGGGAAGGATGTAATTGCAGAGATTAAAAAAAAAAAAAAACGAATTAAAAAAAAACCGCTTTAAGATAGTAAGTTTTAGTAATTTGTATTTTTACAGTAAATTTATTATCCTTTTACTAATATATACATAATGAAAAAGGTTTTGAAATTGTTAAATTTATCAGTTTACAATTGTAAAAGCGAATTGATGATTTGGCCTTTCGTATATAAATATTTTGGTAATGTGAAAATATTCAAAATCCTCATTATTATATGATGGTTAAAAAATGAATATTTGGAAATACTTTAATAATGATACGTTTTATGGACATAGTTGATATTAAAATTTTTAATTCTATTCATTTATCTTGATATTTATTATCACCTCTAAAACTAAAATTCACAGTTTACTTTTAATGGATTTTGAAGAGATTCTCGTAATTAGGGTTGCGTGTATTTGTTGTGACTCCAATTATTGAGGGGTTTTAGAAAAATAATTTTATTTACATTTTAACTAAAGAAATTAAACATTTGATTTTTTACTACGTGCTTCACCGATGCAGTGTGCGAGAAAGTTCCGAAGAGAAGGAGTGAGAGAATAGCTTTTTTTAGAAGCTTCGCGCGTCAATACCCGGATGATGAGCGGCGCGGCAATTACGTCACACACAGCCTCGAAGGAGCTTGTAGTTTATAGATATCTGATATGATTTATACGATTTACGCTAGGCATTCACTACAGTATTCACTAAATTGAAATTTATATAAATTCTTTTAGCTTAATAGGAATTTAAGTCCTCATCAAAGAAGAGAGGGAAGCATAAAAGCATAGAAATTTATTGTTAATGAAAGCTATCTAAGATGTATTGTTTCAGCAAATAGCACAATGCAATATTAGAATGTTTTCATACCATTTTAAAGAGATTTCCAATTAATCTCACCATTCAGATTTCACAACAATATAAAAGAATAAAAAAGATTTGTCTGAAAAAATATTTCTCCCATTTTTTAAATACTTTTTCATATTATACAAATGACTTATGGTGCAGTATATTAATTAGGTAAATGGAACTTTTTTCATTTATTACTATCTTAATTTCACTATTTTAAGATTGCCTTATTTTTAATATTTTTCATTCAATAATCATATAATTCATAGTAATATATTCCTGCCTTAATGAAACAGAGTCAGATTTTTGTTTGTGTATTGTGTCCTCGTACAATTTTAAAATGGAAAATAGACGTAAACATCTATTTAAAAAAAATCTCGGATAATTTTGGTACTACATGAAAGTCTTAACCGTTATTTTGAATTAGTTAAAAAATAACAATAAAATTAAATAAATAACAATTTTATTGAATAATAATAAAAAAATAACATAACAAGAAAATTAATCAGAAAGTATGTTCTTATTCGTGTTTAAAATTCCTTTTGACCTGTTTTTTATGCAAAATATAATAAAAATTAAATATATTCAATCATATTCCATAAAACATAAAATGTGCCGTTTTCCGAAACATAAGAACAATCCATTCAAATTGAACTATTTCTTTCACGAAATATTCCCAATTTTCGAAATATTCCCAATTCGCATTATTCCCAATTTTTCGAATAATATTCGAGAATTGCAAAAATCTGGCTAGTTGAAGCTCCTATTCTCGTTCAATGATCCTTTTCTGGGATCGTCTTTATCCTTTGACAAATGATTGTTTGGGCAAGAGGGATTTTAAATACCCCTTTCATCAAGTGGTTCGTGACCTTCCTGATTAATGGCATATTCTCTTCCGGTTTACCGTCTCCTTCTGGAGATAGGTCTCGCGTCAATTGTTGTCTTGGAGGAAGATGGAACGATTTATACGTCGAGGGTGTCATCGTAAAGAATTTAGATTTCTATTCGTGAAATATGAGATGGTATGAAATGAATTACTTTGATACATAAAATGCTTACATAATAATGGAGAAGCATAATAATAAACATCCATTAAAATCATGGCATCCATTACTATTTACCTTCTCGTAAGAAATTATGATAAAACTTCAATACACTCAAATATATCCATGTATTTCAAATAGAATTCAATAGAAATTTCCCTATCCAAAAAAATAATAGCCAACCTTTAGGATTGATATATTTCTTTTACGCTAACATCTAATTTGTTTTCAGTTCACCACTTTATTCGAAAACTGATAATCTCCAAAATCTCTCTTCATCTTCAATATTCTATCGAATTCAGGAGTCCTCTCAAACTCTGGTAAAAGGTTCATTGGATGAGCGGTACTTTAATCATCAGTTCAGCATGGGCTTTCAGATGGAATTTTGTATTTTGTGTCTGTAATTGAAATCCTTTGCTGATTTTTCTAATTATTTCAGGTATCTCGGTTGACTTCAAACATTTTTAAATACCATCAGAAAATTCGATTTAGATGTAACGGCTTTAAATATGATTTCTTCTTTTTCTTAATTGTTTTTATTTATACTTTAAAATTGTCGTAGTTGTCAAAGATAGAATTTATTTGCTTTGGGAGAGAATTCCTTTTTGAACGTATCAGTGACTTTTATGAAAATCAAAGTATCTGCTCCAATTTTTCTTTGAAGAAATTATGGTTCGGAAGACATCTTTCAGACGATAATAGGAAGAGAAAATTGTCCGTTTTTTTTTTTTTTGGCAAAGACTCTGCCTTCCAAACAACTTTTTTTTGGTTGAAAGGGTAACCGCTAAAGGATTTTAAAATTTCATATAATCATCTAGGTTCTTTGCTCAGTAAAATAATCTAGAATAAGCAGCCAAACTGTGCACGGTTTATCCTCTCTTATCATGCTCAAAATTACTTTATAACAGCTAGATAAATTCATATAATTCCATTTGGAAAAATTCTTCGGATGACTTTCTTAAAACTTTAAGAATTCAATCATTTTATGCGACCTCTCGGCTCTATTAGTCATATCTAGTAAAATATTGTCGACCTTCTAAAAATTAAGATAAACAGTCTGAATAGGTAATTTTGGAAAGTTAACAAAACGGGGCTTAGTTTCAATTTGATTTTATATCTAACTTAGGGTCCAAAAATTAACTGTAAAATTTGTCTATAACAGTGAATATAACAGTGTAACATTATATCCAGTGTCTTAAATAGTGTAACATAAGTTACACAATTCACAAAATCACTAGACGCAGAAGAATAGCTTAAAATGTTTAAATGTTACCGTGTCATGAGCATTTTACTAAATTCTAGGAAACTGGGATTGTATAAAATGTTAGATGTTGTAACGTTTTGAGAAATATATTTATTAACTTAAATAATATAGTTTTTTCTGTTTTCTTAACGCATTTTGCAAACTGAAACTGTATGTATATCTCTAGCGATTCAGAAATTAGAGTGTATATCACTTTATATTTAGTAATTACAAAAAAAAAAATCTTTTTCTTCGAAATTGATTAATTTAGTGATGGTAAAATAATTATAAATGCTTCAGAACTAGAATTTAGTCGTATCATTTATAACCACATCAAATTATTGCATGGACATTATTTATAAATATCAAAACATTAAATGTTGAAAATTATGTTCATTGGATTGAACACGACTGTGGAGGATATTGACTTTAAAAAACTGCGACAATGTAACGCTTCTCGATTTTTTTAAGAAATATGTTTTTTGTAATAAATAGTAAATAAATCATTATATTAATAATTAGAAATAATATTTTAACATTAAGGTGTTTATCTATTATACTGAAGAAATAAATTTTTAATCGTTTTGAGCAAAAGTGTATAAAATTTATTGTTTTTTGAAATAACATATTGCACGCTTTGAGATTTATAGAAAGAAGTAGACATATTTTTAAATTATAATAACACTTTTGAGATTTGTTTCAGGAAATTAGTTTTAAGGATTTTATAAACAAATTTCAATATCATCGATATTGAATATTTTATCAATTTTCATCAATGTATAAATTCCTGAAGACACTTTCATACTTTCCTTGAAATTCAATAACATTTTCTGTGAAATATATCGACAACTTCTTTCATGGTTGAATGGAATTTTCCAAGCAAAATGTTTACATTTATCTGCATTTATATCTTCAGGAATTCCTTATCTTTCTCTGCAGATGCTTCTGGTGAAAGAAGGCACCAGAACATCCCCTACTAAAAAAATTTTTTTTTAAGAAAAGACCTTCAAAAATCTCCGAAAACAACACATTGATAAGGGTGGACACATATTCAAAACTTTGTATCGCAATCTACAAACATCAGCCATTTTTTATTCAATCCCATAATTTTCAAAACAAACCTAATATAGGTATATATATAAAATATAATTTTAGATATCGTTGATTGAGGAAATTACTGTATGGTTTTAAGCAACTGGAGAGAATTAAAGTTAAGAAATATATAAATATTGCCATATCAAAATTTTGAATAATAAAAAGAAAAGAAATCACGAAGAGTAAAGACATTTTTCATACTTTCGTAGGCTATTTTTTTTCTCCTTTACGTTTTCTTTCGAAACTTTTGATTGGGTGTAACTTAAATATGTCGTTTATTGATTCTGAATATAATTTGAAACAAGAAATCTGAAATGTGCTATGAAATGATGTCTTTTTTTTCCTGTTACTTTATATGTTGAAATAAATGAAAATTACTTAAAACAGTAGAAGGGAATTTCAAATAATATGTTTGAGACTCAAAGCATTATGAAAATATTTTATGAAATCGGTTAATGCAAAGTATTTAGTATATATATTACAAATAATCTTTTTAATCTTCAATCCTAATATAATTAGGATCATTAAGTGCTTATTTTGAAGATAAAATTGATTTCGAATCTATTGGATTCTTTTTGTTAACATTTACATTTTGTTCACGACTAGATAATAATGTTAACAAACGATGTATTTGAGTTCTTTAATTTAAAAGAAGAATATATAAGTTCCCCGAACTTTAATGTTTCCTCTACGAAAATAACATAAGTTTTAGCATTAACGCAACTTATTAAAATAAATACATTGTTTCTTTCATCCAATTAAAATAAATAATTTTGTTTAATCTGATTGTATAAAAAAATGGGTATTTTCAATGTAATTTATTAAAATTGTGTACAATTAGACATGTTAGATATGCGTTAATGAGGCATGTCCGAGTTGTTATGACGTTGAAAAACTGCTTTCGTAAGTAATGATAAACTTATAATTTAAACCGTATAACCATGCTTGAAAATAAAATCTGCAGTGACAAGATTACACTTTAAGAAAAGACTTTAAATCTTGTACCAATAAAAATTCATAATCGCATTATGCATTGTAATGTCTTGATCTAGACTGATCAAATAACGAAGCAGAATTTCCAGACAATTCTTTATTTTACAGCCCTGTATATACAAAGAACAACTTTTTCTAATCTTGGTTAAATAAATAGTTATTTAAACCTGTAGTAGGAGATACAACAGTCAAAGTCGAGGGTTTTCTTGAAACTCAGTTGGTTCTCGGACTCCGAACTTGTGGACATAGTCCAATAGTCCGCCTGCAATTCGTTTCTTCTCTCCTCCTACAAAAAACCCTCCGCACTTTATTTCGGTGACAATCTCCGCCTCTTAATTTACATTGGTCGTTTGAGCTCTCTTTCGGCCAATCGGGGTTCAGCAATATGCTCTCTCAATGGCGCCAATGGGTAGTGGGAAGGTCCTTTCACAAAGAGAAATATCTAGTATCCAGATGTTTGAACACCCCTTTCTCTTTGAAGGCACTTACCTCTTGGACGAGAAATTCCACATGTGGTCTTTCGCTGTAGTCGCTAATGAACAGATGCGAGAAGACCCAGGTGAAAAGATCCCCCATCTGGCTATCTCGAGGAGTTTAGTATTTAACAGCTGGCTGTAACAGCCGAAACAGCTGGCTGTAAATGTCTTATCAGTACTTGGAAACGGGGAATGTTACAGTATGAACTTGATACAATGGCAATCCAAATGTTTTCGCACGAGTGTGACTATGAAAGTTAAAAAGCAATGAGGAAGGTTAAAAGTGTGGTCACACATACCAATAGGCACCAATAAAAAAGTTACGAAATACAATTTACAAGATTCGTGGCAAGAACGCCCTCACATCTTCATAATGTAGCTAAAATCTAAACACAAACAAAAGTATTCCCTATTGGAAAGGAAAACGGGAGTAAATTGTATATTACCAAAACTAACAAAATTCTTTGTCCTTGTGAATTCTGAGTATAGCTTGACAATGGATTCCAAAACCCTCTGCGCTTTTGCGCATGCGTTAGGATGGGTTTAATTCGTCAAAATAAGGGTGAGAGGAAAGGTGAAAGGCAGGGGATGTTTACATTTAACAATAAAGTAAACTCGGATTACTCGCAGACTGCATTAAAATAATTCGGTCAGAAACGATACGATATTGACATACACGTGGAAAAAATTGAACAAAAAAGTTTCTAATTGGAAGAAAATCAAGGTCAAAGAATTCTGGAAATGTGCTCAGCCTCCCGTCTCTCCCTTTAATGAGATAGAATCGTCGAATATTTGTCTCTGAATCCGTTGACGAACAGTAGAGCTGCCATTCTGGCACCTATACTCTATGTAGAGTAAAACTGTGCGCTTTCGTAAAATTAAGGGAATTGGAGTTTTTCATCAATAATTACCAAAAATAATACCGTAGAAATGCTCAACTGCTCAAACTGCCTTCTAAATCTCAGCAAATAATACAAAATACGTACCAATAACACTTTTTATTCTTACAATCAAGTAATAACACAACAACTCTTTTTTAAAATGCATATATATGTTTCTTAATTTTTTATTTTTATTTATCTAGACTATTTTAATGCTCTGAAACTTTTTCTACTGTTTTGGCACTTTATTTTTAATCATAATTGCACTATTTTTATTTTCATTACAGGTCACTTCCTTGGCAACAACACAATTCTGGACTTTGTGCAGGACCATGGATTTGAAGTAGAACATTTATCGGTTCATGCTAAAATACCAAAAGGGTATGAAAATTATTAGTTTATAACAATTTTTCATCTTAGCGGAAATTAATATATTTTTATTAAATACCAGCAGCCTTTGGCGACCAGCCGCTTCGCCAATCTTAATGTTCGTTAAAATTTTAATAATTAAATATTTTATGCAATTTCTACTTTAATAGCTTCTTCATCAAAATATTTTAAAACTTCAAATTTTGATTATCATATAATTCATTCATAATATTATAAAGGCCTTCAGTCATAACGTAATATGTATCTCTCTCATTTTCTGTTAGCACCCGTAGAATTTATGCTTTAAATTAAAGTGGAAAGAATTAATCTTCGATTAATATAATAATATTTTTTACTGAAACAAAGCATTTTTTTTTATAATCTGATTACTGAAAATTGAGTCACTCAGCGTTTAAACTTTATGGGCACTAAAGAATATCTTTTTAAATGTATGTAATATCTCAAAAGTTTGTCAACAAAATTTTCTTAGATTCATTATGAGCAGATCGATTAATTAACAATGTTTAAATTTAAATGCATCAAACACTAAGAAAATAAAACGAATCGTTTAAAATAAACGGTTGAAAACAAGTTTTAAAAAAACTACTTAAAAAACGATGTACTTAAAACTATAAACATATACAAAAAATATATAACTAACATAAATACAATTTACTTACAAAAGCATGCAACTAACCCAAAAATAATTTAAACCATCCATTGATAACGGTTGTCATGGCAACAATCAGAACAGAATGCGCATGCGCGAATTTTCTTCGCCGGTTACGTAACGCAAATACGTGATTTTTTCTACGCCAGTTGGGGTAACGCTATGCGGATTAGAAATTTTTAATTTCCTTTATTCTGTTTTATTTTAATTCGAAAGTACTTCAGAATGAATCTGAAAGATCGATTCATTAACAATGTTTAATTTTAAATGCATCAACCATTAAGAAAATAAACAGAATCGATTGAAATAATCCGCCGAAAATTTTTAACCCTAGCCTCATTACTGTTGGGAGAAAAAAAAAACTGAAGCTTTTCTCGTTTGGCGGTGGGACAAATGGAAGATTTTTTTGGCTGGAAAGTTAGTTTTTAATTAATAATTAAAATTCTAATTAAAAATTCGAAAAAAGGAACCCCAGGTGCACATTCCCAACCTCCAAGGTATACATGTACCAAATTTGGTAGCTGTATGTCAAACGGTCTGGCCCGTAGAGCGCCAACACACACACACACACACACACACACATTGAGCTTTATTATAAGTATAGATTTACACTTATATTTAATTTAAGGTATCCGAACACGTTCGGAGAACTTTTTGTAGAAAATCATGGTGTAGATATACTTTAACCATATTTCTGGGTTTAGAACTATTCAAAACAGTAATAGGATGTCAATACTTGAAATAAACATTAATACTTTTTGAAAATTGGCATTTAATAGCATTAATTTAAGCAAAAACTCCAAATTGACTACTCCAAAAACTATTGCTCTCTTCGGAATAAACTTATACCAAATTAATCTACTTAGTTTTCTCTAATGAATGAACTACAAGCGTATGGTTATAATAATAAATAAAAATTTTACAACCATTCGAATATTTATCATGAAATGTTTAGCAAATTTATGATGTTATTATTCAAACAGTAGCCTGTAAATTAAAAAGTATTCACTCGATCTAAATTCTTTAAGTTCATTCTCTAAAAACTAGAATTAAGACAATGTCCACCAAATTTCATAGTAATATGATAATTATATTTTGAGTTATTTGATTTGAAGTGAGCAATAAATGAGTAAAAATCAGTTTTGAGAAAAATGCATTTAAAGTATACAGTAACATGTTTTAATAATAAATTATGGAAGGACCTACTTAAAATTAACCACATTTATAGGTTATATGTTCTTACTCCTTACCTTTTAATAATTTTCCTTTTTTAATTATTTAAATTTTTTTTCTGGCAAATTTTGCATTTTGCAGTGAATGCCACTTAGATTCATTTATTCTGTCTTTATCAAACTCAGCAAACGCTCTATCTGAATTTGCATTAGGATACATTCCAACAACCTTAAGGATATTCAGTAATAATATAAGCCCTTCATTAAAATGTATTACAGACATAAATTCCACTAATCTGAGTGTTCGGAGCTCAACAAAAACATCTTTAAGGTACAAATTGCTGCAAAACATCGTTGAAACTCTCATTGGCATTTTGCGTTTTTGTGTGCAAAAAATTTTCAGTATTTAAAACTAAATCTGTATTTATACCAATTTATAACATATTTTTGGCCCTTTAATTCAGTCCTTCCGGCTACCTAAATGTCCAATTCCGGTTTACCGATCATTACAAAAATATTAATATCTTAACTAGTAATTAACGTAGAGACAAAAGTAAACCTATTTTAGATAGCTTAAAGACTGATCTATCCAATAAAAGAATTTTTTTAAATGCCATTTTTAGCTAAAATCGACCTTTTCAACGTATTCGGGATGCCTTAATATATTGTTATCAAAATTTCTTTCCCCTCGTGAAATGTATTCGTCTTGTGATAAAACATTTAGCTTTTTTTCCTGTTTATCTTTTTAAATTTATAATAGTTCAGTAGAGTTCCACATTCTCACCCTTATGTGGAATTATAAGTTTGTTACATGCATTTAATTTTTCGGTTTTATTTTGTTAAATAAAAAAAAAATACAAATCCAATTTATTAAAGATTAATGCATTTTTTAAGGAAAAACCTACGCTATCAAGAAAATTTTTTAGCCTCTCTATAATCCACACTTGCTTGAATTTTGTAACATGACATGGTAACCAATATATTTTTGCGAATTTGTAATATTGCTTTCTTGAGCAGTAAGAGTCTGCAGATATGAAAGATAGTTTTAAAGATAGATGCCAAATAAATAATCCTCCGCCTTGGCAAAAAAAACTTTTTGACGGTTGGAAGATTTTGATGACGCAAATGAAGAATCCAGAATATTCGAGAATTTTGGCGATATCTTCATTAGGAACAGAGTACCGCATTTTGTTTTAGAAACTTTGTTGCTCTTTATTGCTCTAGAAACTATTAAACACCAAGAAACAAAGGTGAAGTAATTAGTTGGGTTCAACTCAAGCAAGCTGTCGTTAGCGGGTGAGAGGAGAAAGAAAGATTGCATCCCCTCTGAGTAAACCAATAATTTCTCTTGTGAATATTTAATAGAAATCTATTACTTGCGCTCTGTTTTATACTTTAAGTGCTATTCTTTTATACGCTTCGGCTATATTTAACTACTATTTGTTCACATTTTCATGTAGAATAAAGCATCGCCATTTGTTTTTGAACCTGTTGAATTCATTGCCGTACAACTCAGGACAGGTTTTTGGATCTTCTGTAACAACCCAATAGAAAGCTTCTTAAGTAAATTCTCTATCAAATATATTGATAACTCCTATAAAATATTTCATGAATCTAAAATTTGAATCGAATTAAAATTTTAAATACATCTAAAATATTTACACTTTAGTAAGTTATGGTGTCAAACACTATCATTTCATGTGCCATAAATTACATTTATAATGTAATCTATGTAACAATATAAGAAAAAA
This sequence comes from Argiope bruennichi, assembly GCF_947563725.1. Taxonomy (NCBI): domain Eukaryota; kingdom Metazoa; phylum Arthropoda; class Arachnida; order Araneae; family Araneidae; genus Argiope; species Argiope bruennichi. The sequence goes on along the minus strand of NC_079159.1, from coordinate 80,848,316 downwards.
GATGTAAAATATGGAATATCCAAATTGATTTTTAATTACAATTAGTTAGTTTTTATGGTATTATAATTTAAATTAGATATTTTCAAATAGATGTACAGATTGTTGCAAAAAATTTTTAATATCATGTTGGTACATTTGAAAGTCTCTAAGTAAGACAAAATTACGGGCATTTTTGAAATGTTGTTAATAAGAATATCAACTAAATAACCAAATATTAAATGAAGCGAAAGAAATATTTGATATTTTGTCTTCATTTTCTAAAATCCTCTATTTTTTTTCTGAAATATTCTAAGAAAATTTGCGTCTAGTTGCAATATGATTACACAACAAATTTAATTAAATTCTGAAATATGAAAATAAGTGAAAAAAATACTTGCAGGTATGTTATTAATTCAACATCCATTTCTTATATAGAAATACTTATACATACCTTAACTTTAATAACGAAAAATATTAAAAACAGGAACAAAGGTAAAGCATTTTTAATAATTTTGAATCATTATCTTTATGCTTGCACTGGACAAAATTACCAAGCCTTCGAAGAAAAAGGAAAAACAAGTACAAGGAACCACATCTTTGAAACATAACTTACTAATTAATTTCTCTGGAGGTAATGGAAATCTGAACCACTAACAGAAAAATGAGATATGCATCATCAAAATTAAGAAACTTTAATCCAAAAGTCATAGAAAATAGACAGAAAAATGAAAAACAAAAATAATTTTTCTTAACTGTATAGTGAATGAAGAATGCCTTTAGTAAAAAGTTCATTTCGTGATATTTGATAGAAGAAAAAATTTCAAATTAATGCAACATGAACATTATATTTTTAACCATTATTTCTTTAATGCTTCAAAATAAGGGAAATGATTTGTTGCATTTCTATAAAAAGTGAATTAAACAGCAAATTCAGTAATTTTGCTTGTGGGCAGGTAATGTTCAGCAAATTTTATCTCTTCTTATCGTGTTTTGAAATAATAATAATAATTCCTTTTCTCCATCAGATGAGTTTCATTGGATGAGATGGAAATATTGTATTTTGTTCTAGTAATTAAGAAAATGATTATCTTCTAAATTAGAAAGATATATATAATGCTTTTATATTTTAAAAGATCGTGCCGCAATACTGATATGTATAAACTGAAGATATTTACCTTTTAGACTCCATATATTTTACGCAAAATAAACTTTTATGCTCTTTGGTTTATCTTTATTTCATCGATTTATTATATTAATTAATTTAAGAAATTATATAGAATTTATACATTCAAAGACTTGTCAACCAATAACCGTTGAATGTCAATAAAAGTTCTAATACATGCTCACGATTAATTTTTTAAAAAAAATTCTGTTATTAAAATAAAATTTCTTCTACTGCATATGCCAATGAACTTGTATTTTTTGTATTTAAAAGAAGGCATCACCATAGTTGCTCAAATAAGAACGTTTCTAAAAAAAATGACTTTAAAACAATATTAAAATATTTTTTCTGAAGTATATTGAAGCACATATATGAGGAAAAGCTAATCATATATAATCTGTTTAGTCTTATCACCTTCGAAACACAATAATAATGATAATATATTCTCTTATCTAGTAACACAATTCAAGCAAATAAGCAGAGAAAATTCTTTTGCAATCCATTCTAAATTGCGAAGTCTTCGCATTATCAGATATAATTCTATTATTACATTTGTCTTTGCTGACAGACGAATTTTCCTTTCCATGGAATTAATTCATTGAAGTAGTTTTCAGTATTTAATCTGGATGCTTTGATTTTAACTGCTATCAGAGTTTTGGATGAACGTTTTAATTTGCTAACATTTGTTCGATGTTGATTATTTTGTAAAGAATGGGATTTTCAACAAATTTGCAATCGAAAACAAATATTTCCATCACTTTAACTTATAAAGGATGTGTTAATCTTATTTTTTAGAAGACTTTTCTGTCTTCGGAATATCGCTTTTTTTAAATAGATTCCGAGATAATTTTTATTTTTGACTTCGCTGCCTGCAAATTTGAGAAAAAAACTTCATTTTAATAGGAAATTTCATAGATTTTTAGGCCAACTACACTGACTGCAACTTTCAAGGACCGTAGGAAGGATCTCGTGATTTATGCAAGATAGTGCCCTGCCACATTGTAAGTCTGAAGTGTCCGATTTTCTCAATGTTCATTTCTGTGATTCTGACATCGCACTTGATTACGAAAAACAAACGCAAAATGACATTCCTATGTTCCATATTTGACAACATGCGATTTTTTTTTCTTTGGTTTACTTGAAAGAATAGGTGTATCGTCACAATCAACAAACTGTAGATGAAGAAGAACAATTGATGTCTGCTGCGTGTCAGAACATTCTGAAACGTTTCTACAGTCGTCTGCGAATTTTGTCCTCAGACTGCGCCACGTTGTTGCTGCAAACGGTAGTTATTTTGAAAACGTTGTTTTGTAATTTTCCCTAGTTAGCAGCGCTATTTTCTTACGAAATTTATAACTAATTTTGAATATTGGTAAGAATAAATTATCTGGTTACATAAGAAGAATGTAATAAACCGTACATTTCTATTGTCTTCCGTTTTTCAAATGGATGTTTCGAGTCGTCTATCATTTTTGGAACACCCAATATATTCCATTAGTAAACCTACTATTAATTTTCAAAATGAAACTTTAAGCAATATCACCATTTCTGGATCAGGTAAGATTTTCTCTCTCTTTCTGATCTAATGTAACTTTAGAATCAGCTTATAGTTCAGAATCATTCATCAGAATTCATTATATATCATCCACAGTAAAAAGATGTTGGCGTCATGGCATGCTATGAAATATTTTCACTAGATGTTCTAGATAAGTGAATTTATTGCTTCTCTCCATGAAACAAAATGTCGTATTATTATTAATAATAATAAGAGCGTCATAATTCAAAGAAAACTGCACACTCATCTGAAGTAAGAAAAATATATTGACATAAAATTCAGAGTGCTTTGAAAAAAATATCGCATTTTAAAAATTATAATATTATATTATTACTCATTCTAAACATCAAATCAGGATTCGTATTATTACAATATGATAAACAATACGGCTAAAACAAAGAGAAGAATTCACACTCATAATTTTCTATAAAATACACAAATATATATTTAAATGCATTTGCATTAAAACTAAAAAGAATAGTCATTTCAGTTTAAAATTGAAATTTCGAGCTTCAGAGTGTAACTCTTATATAAGTCGAGAATAACTCATTACAGATGAATACATTCACTTTTATGTAAATCATGACATATGAAAGTACTCCAGGAATGCTAACAGCACATTTTGCTCATAGAAATTTTACTTTAAACAGCAGAATTATAAGTCCTTTCGAAGTTATCTAATTTTGAATATCAATTCTCATTTAAAAAACTCCTATATTTGTTCTTTGCAAAGAAGAGAAAAAAGTATTCCCATTCAAGATGAGAACATCTATTCACTTTTGCTAAACCTAAAATTCTTATCAAATGTAAACGAACTATCATCTACAACCTCATAAATCATCTCGTTGCTGCGCACCAGATGCCATCCATCTCTCTTCATTAAAACTTTCGGTAAGTAATTGCTGAATAGTTAAACAAATTATGTTTATCTGTCAGCACTGATTCGCAGTATTTACTGTTTTCCAAACATTTCATAATACAATATTGTTCTTATCAATCAAAACATTTCCCTTTGTTTCTTTATTTCTCTTTCTTTATGGAAAATAAGAATATGGAACTCCATCTGTCTCTGGAATCAAGCGAATTCTTATGGACCCTGCTCCAATTATCTTAAAGTACTTACACATCAATGTCACTTCGAATCAGGCTACTATTTTTTTTTTCTTGCTTATGTTGAAGAGTGCCATGTAATATGAAAAGGCATGATTATTTAGTGGCTGCAATCATCTACGACTAGATTGGTGTCATTGATGAATGGCGTGTTATCATTCCTGAATGTTATCCTGCAGACAACCGATATGGTGCCAAAGAAGAGAAAACGGTCGCCAGTAAACAATGTAATGCAACAAATGAGCAATATTGACTTATTTAAAAGACCAGAAACTATGCTATTCATTTGAATTTTGATTAATGACAGCGTTTAGTGCACAAGCAGCTTCTTTTTTATTTCATATTCCTGTGGTTAAGGAAAGATAAAGATTCTGAAATTGCAATAGAGATACTAATTAATTCAAGCATATAACGAATATAACATAAAGCTACTAAAGGAGAGCAGTATTTGTTAATTATGATGGGAGTTTAGATAAACGCATGGTTATGGGCGCATTCAAAATATTGATTCTCAAACATGGTACTTAGGGCAGACTTATTGTCTTCCAGAAGCACTTTCCAATCATTTTTTTTATTAATTTCAAACTAATTTCAACATTGAATTAATTTTGAAAATAAGGCTTTACATTTTGTAATCTTAGGAAGTGCGTTTTTGCTAACTTATAAAACTTAGCCCAACAGCTATCTGTAAGATAAAATTTTAATATAATTTTGTTTAGAATTCTGTATGATAAAAATACAAATCACAGTAGAATTAGAAAATGAATCAATAACATATTTAAAAAAAACACCGAAAATTTCGAGAGAAATGTTAGTAATCTTTTAGATTCAGAAGAGTAGTACGTTGCTTAGGTTTTTAATATTTTTCAGCAGCAGCCATATTAGTAAATATATAAAAAATAGTTTTATTAATTAATTTATTATTATTTAAATATAATACCAAAACAGATCAATCTAATGTTAATTTTTCATAATCATACACATCAATTTTTTAACAAAAATTTAGACGTTTCATTGGAAGAATAATAATTCACATAATTCACAAACTTTCCAATATTTTGTTGAACATTTAAATATGAATTCAGATTTTCAGTTTTCATAGATTACAACAGTTTTTGATGTTTTATAAAAAAAAATGAAATGAGGAATAACATACCTGTTTATACATATATGCAGTTTGTATGTATTTTAGAATCACATTGTAAATAATTTTGAAAAGTTTATTGTCCACTTACATAATCTAAAAGAAACAATAATGCAGAATAATAAACTTATAAACAAATATAGCGTCATAATAATAAGAATAAAAATTTTATTTATCTTAAGAATTAAAGTTCATTTTTGCATCAATAATGAGTGTTGATATTTTTAAGAATTATTCAGAGAGAATTTAAAAACCAAAAATTAGAAACGTTTGAATTGTGATATCAAAATATATACTTTAACATTCAAAGCAAAGATAAACTACTTATGTTAACCTATCAAAATAACTGCACTTATATAAATATCAGAAAAATTTGATTCTATGAAGTATATATTGACAATAACGTATTTTCATTTAATAAATTGTTTTATAAATGGGTTTGATTTGCTTTTACGTGTTGGAAATATCCCAAATAGAAGATTTAAATAGATTGGAAGAAAAGAATGGTAACATTAGCAAGAGACAAAAGGCGCTAAAATGCTATCAAAATCCCATTAAGGCCCCATTATTTATCAGTACCAGCCTTAAAAAAATATCATCGATGTTAATACCTTGTGGATTGCTCGAGGTTCTACAAAGCTCAGTCCAATAAGTTGCAATCAGTCTCAGAGAAAGAAAAATCCAATTTCTATATGGAAATAATTAATAATGTTATGAAAAAATGATGCGAGAAATTATTATTATTATTTACAAATATAAACCTGTTTTCTGGTGTTTTCGTCTGCAAAAATGATACAGAATGAGAAATTTTATTTTGCATTACTATAGAAAACAAGGCTGTATTTCTTTTCACTATGTCCTAAAGATTGCAATCGGATATAAAACAATCATGGGAAACAGATATCACTATAGCAATGATAATGATTGAGGATTATAGTTTCCGCTTAAAATATACACGAAAGCATTTCTACATCTAATTAGGAAAATTGTAACATTTGCAAGACATAATTAACAAGAACATTAGCACGAATTAAATTTACAATTGTGGAGAAGAGATAATCATTTTTTTTCTTTATTTTTCATTTATTTATTGAAGAAAATGGAATTCCTGCATTCACAAATGTTATTTGTTAAGAAGGAAATATTGATATATTTCTACAATGCATTAAAAAATTATAAAGATACAGTGGAACTTCACTCAACTTGGATAATTCCTTCCAATCTTACTCATAACGCAAACATTCGTTAAGTGAAACAGTTTTTTTTTCTATAGGCATATATAAGTTAGAACAATGGGTTTCATTCCGAAAAATCGAAATCAAATAAATTTATAATAATGTAATTTATTATTTATGATGCATGTTTTTTATACAATAAAATTGTCTAAAGAGATTTGTCTTTGGCCATGCTAAAAATGTAATGAAAAGGAAACACATCATTATAATTAAATAAAATTGTAGTGCGCATAGCTATTGCCTGAGTGAGGTGATGCTTATAATACACGATTCAATAATGTCAATTGCTTTCAGCACCTTGATGCTGCAAAGGTTATTATTTTTTCGTCCCCCAATTAACTGAATATCCACAAAATGTGTTTGTAATTTACCTTTGGGAATAGATCATTTTGTTTGCAATTCATTCTGCGAATCTAACTAGAAGCATCAATCCATCCTTTTAAAAACCACAACAAATCACAACCTCTATAGAAATATATAAAATTATTTTTTATTGTGCAATTCATGAATTATACTAAAGCGTTATATTTTATTTAGGAATTATCTGATCTTTTATCTCAAATAATTTTCCTTTCATGTCGATCTTTTGTGTAGGAGATGGATTCCTTCCAGAATCTATCTCAATCTAATCCAACTATTACTCATAGTAACTGATTGCATAGACATTCGGGACCCTCACAATAGTATTCCAATATCCCTATGAATGCGAGGAATCCGTAGCAATCAAGGATCAGGGGAATCTTGCATCTACCAGATTTCCCAGGTGTTTTCTCTTTTGAGTACCTTAATTTCCATGGAAAAATTTGGAATTTTAACGCATATACTGGCATTTAAAACCTTTAAAAATTCGAAAATGTTCTTTCTTAGATTTTCTAATATATTAAGAAGTTGAAAATGCTGATGACCTACAAGTATATAAGCCTACATATATTTATTCTGGTATCCAAACAGTAAAAGAACAATTGAATGTTTTAAAAAGAAAAATCGAAACTCTTCCTACATTTTGAAGACAAACTTTTAAAAGTAAGGAGCTTCATTGTATTTTTAATTGATATTTTAATTGACGTTAATGTTAACACATATTTCCATAATTAAACTCAACAAATCATGTATTAATAAAATACTTGAACCGATATTCATTTTTGAAAATAAAACAAATTGACATCGAAAACACCTTGAGCAATTTTTTATTCCAATAATATTTACTTGATGGGAGAAAAAGACAAGATTAATTTCATCCACAAAAACGATATGATGTTACTGTATAGTGTTAGTTGGCGACCAGCCAGTTTATACTGGCTAAGGTAGATTATTTGTTTTGGAAATGCTACTAGATGGCATTATGGACTTCCGTTAGAACCCAGAAATATTTACGGGTTCTTTTTGCACTTGGCTTTCGGAGGTAAATAACGACTTGCATTAAGGAAAACAACAAAGGGAAGTCATAAATAATCAAACAATAAGAGTCTAGACAGTTTAATCCGTAAATATTCAGATCCGTAATGGAAGGCGGAATAACCAGGTCTTTCCTTAAATTATTATTATTATTTTTTTTAATTTTAAAACTGTTTATTTTTTCATTATTTATGGATGAAAGTTAAATTTTCCACTATCCAAAAAATTTAAATGATTCTGAAAATAAATTTTTAAAAAAATCCAAAGTTTCATTAAATTATATTTTAAATATTGAATATAATATTTTTAAGAAATTTTCTCTTTACTTTGATTAATATTTAAAATATCCTTCTTTCATATCCATCCTTACTAAAACACACGCACGTAAATAAGTATTTCAGGACAAATTCCGTAAAAATAATTTTAAAAACGTAATTCGATTACTGAATTGGAAAGTGCATTTTTTTATTCTTTTTTATTTAGAAAAACTATAATAGAATAGGATAAATACACAAGTATATTTATTAAATTACAATATACTAGGTGGGAAGCTAATATGCTAGCATAATTTAGTTACATTGAAAAATTAAATTAGCTTTCGTTTTTTGTGCTTCGGTTAAACTAGCAGATTTAACAATACTTGTTGATATTTATAAGCCGTAGTTATATTTAGCGATTTTTAGATTGCGTGAAGCTCCCTCTATATAAAACGCTTATGTGGAAACAAAACCAGGTCGAATTTGGCAAGAGCTTCAGCTTTTGGAGGAAATATATGAGACAAAGCTATTTTTAGGATTAATGTATAATGGAAAAATCAGTTTAATCAATCAATTTGAATAAAAATCGAGAATTAGACCAAATAAAAGTGTTGGGGTCATGCAAAAGAAAATCCACTCGGAGTGAACGAAATGAATGTGCATATGTGTCACGTGCAAATGGGAATATGTTTGAGAAAGCACTGCCAAATTTCGTCGCCAATGAATCTCGGCACTTTTAAGTATAACTAATGATTCAGAATGCCCTATAATTATTTCTCAAACATAATTTAAAATAATGCGCTAAAAATAATCTAGTTTTTTTTTTTTTTGAATGGATGCATTCATTAAAGTTGATCAGCATGGCTAAACTAAGCTTATCATTAGTCACCTCTTCTAGGAATATTTGATGTAAATAACATTGTATTAATTAATTTTAATGAAATACATCTTTACAAAACAGAATAAAAGAAATGAATTGAATTTTGATTTTTAAACAACTCAGAATTATATATTTTTGCTTTCTAACATTTACATAAATATTTTTCACCTTCAGCAGAAATTTTTAATTGTAGTAACTTATTTATTTTTAGTAATGTACATAAAATTAATTCATGCAATACGAAATAATTTATATTTACTTTTTGTTGTGAATTGATTTTTAAATTTTTATTACTAGTAAAGATATTTATCCATCGTGTGTCCCAAAAAATGACTGATAGATTTTGAAATTCAATAATAATAATAATAATAATAAAAAGAAGACGAAATGCATTATTTGCAGCCTTACACTTGGGAAAATCGGAGAATTTTATCTCATCAAATATTAATAGTCAATATTGGTCCCGAAAGGTGGCGCTGGTGGCGACTGAACTCGAAAGCCGTGAATCTCAACAAGTATCGATTTGACTATCTAGAAGGATTTTTATCCTATTAATAATTTATCGGATATGATTGTCAAAAGATTAAATAAAGTATGTTGCATTAAAAAATATCATCCACATTGGAAGAGTACTTAAGGTATAAAAAATAAAATATTATTTGTAGTACACTTTTGATAGAAATTAATTGCTATATAAACTTCATTATAACATAATATGTTTTGTTTCCTTTTCTATCCCTAATGTTCACGAAGATTTGCATTAAAACTTATCGTTAAAATCCATTTGAAACAAATAATGATACACTAATAAAACAAATGCAATGGAAAATGTAAAAAAAAAATAATAATAGTTAAAGAACTTACTAACACCAACTGAAATTAGAATATTACTAGCTTTGCTAAATATTACTAGCTTTTGCTAAAATATAGCATAAAAAATATGTAATCGCTTATCGTCGTCTAGTTCCAACGCTCTTTTGCCAAGCTATATTTGCATCTCCTTCTCCTCTGTACATAATATTTATGACCTCTAAAATTAAAATTAGTTATTTAAATTGCAATTAAATAAGTAGTGATATGCAAAAAACATTGTCAGATAAAAAATTAAAAAACACTGAGTGAAAAAAAATAAAGAAAAATCCATTTATCTCTTGAAGTGAGAATATAATGAAAATAGAAGTAAATATTTTTTTTTACAATAAACAGACAGATTTTAAAGCAGCTTTTATAGGTTGATAGTAACTTTAAAGAAAATATAAATCGTGAAATGCATTATAAATTCTTTCTGCCAATTTCATGGAAATTTTCGTAGTCCACTTAAACCTGTTTCATATATTTTAAAATACGTAGTAAAACTTTCAGATCGATATCTGCATCAGCTTTCAAACATTTCAACTTCATGGAAAGCATAAGCATGGTTGTCGGGAATTGTCTATAAATACCTTTTTATTTGACCAGTTTCATAAAGGAACCGTCAGTTAAGTAGAATAGATTGATAATGTGTAATAACTAGATCTACATATAAGCAGAGTCGGAACGTTTGGTTATAATAATTGGCATTTAGTTGACTAAATCTGGAATCCAGGTATTCGGCGTTGCTATAAATCTTGGAATATCTTGTAAAACAAAGCTTATTCGTTTTAAAACTACGAATAACTCACTCACAGACACAAAAAACTAAAACGACAAAACTCACAGACACAACGTGAATTTATAAAAAATAAATTTAAAAGGTAAAACATATTTAGAGTTTAACATAATTAAATCGAACAAAAATTGGCCCAAATTCCTTCTTAGAAAGTCAACTATTATGTCATCAAGTTAATCAGACATTTTTTTAAAAAAATGCAAGAATGAATGACAATTTCGCAGCGCCATCTGTCGAATAATGAAGAGTCTGAAGAATAATCAGTACAATAATGTGATGATATATCAGTTTCACCTGATGTTTGTAATTAGAGGCCAATGACACTAAGCAAAAAAAGGGAAAGAGGCTACTTACCCTGGAAAAAGGGTGGGGTTCGACTTCTCTAGAGACTATTGAGTCTAGAAAATTAGCCATTGTAGTTGGAGAAATTGATATAAACTGGTCGATCAGACTAATACTATTGATATTAAGCACTTTATTGGTGGTAGTTTGGTCGCTGCGTTTTTGTCCAAATTCACAAAATCTTATACAAAGGTGTTATTCTACAATCTGAAATGCCTTTATAATGAAAGATATTCAAAAAAACAAACAAACATGAGGTGAAAATTAAATTTTAAAAAGAATATTTTTTTTTTAAGTTTACGTACGCAGGTAGCACCGCATGTTGCACAATATTGTACAAATTTTATTTTTTCATTTTTTTCTTTTCAAAAAGTCCCATTATAACTGAAATGTTTCGATAACTCTATTTCTTGATGAAATTGAAAAATGTAATAAAAAATGGCAGATATCTAGCTAAATATTTTACCACACATTTCGTTCTTAGTAAACACATGCTTACGTGGAATTACAGCAATTTCTGCTCAAATACAAAAAGAAATGGAAATATTTATCCAAACAATCGAAGATTTTCATTTATTTAGAAGATTTACACTTAATTATAATGTAGGAAATTAGGATACTTCTCTCTCTCTCTCTCTCTCTCTCTCTCACGCGCACACACACACACACACACACACACACACACACACACACACACACACACACACACACACACACACACACACACACACACACACACACACAGACACACACACACACACACAAACCCAGATGTTTTTCGATATTGTAGTCGATGTTCGTCGTTCGAATTCCTCAGGCCATTTGTTCAAAGTTGGAAGCTTAATCTTTCGATGATGGCAACATACAGTTACTGATCTACCTACCCCAGATTTAAAATTCAAAATACCACTGCGAGAACATTCTTTATTCATGTCTCCAATATCTAAATATTGATTCAACTTTTAAAATTTTGTCGACAAAGTAGCAGGTACGCAATCTGCTTATCTTTTTTAAATTCGCAGAATCTCGTCCAGTCTTTCCTACAATGTTTTTCATTTAAACATGTATTGATAAGGCGTTCATTAAAACAGACTAAAACTTTCCGTTACTCGAAAGAGGCCAACCGGAAAATGTTCATTAGTGTTGCCACAAACGGTATATCTAAAATTAGAATTTTGTTTTCAACTCATTTAATGATACTTTGGTGTTAATTAAACCTTATTTTTTCTTTTTTTTGTAGCAATTTCAACGTTAAGCGTAATACAAATACTACGTAAGAATAATTTTCACAAAATATTTCAAACAATACCAACAAATCTACACATATGATGGGTTAGATGACTTGCTTTCTCCAATCACAAAACGTATAAAATGTAAAGTTTAGAATTTTAATATATAATAAATAGAAAATACTTAGATACAGAAGCCATTGAGCCATTGTTTCAGGCTTGCTTCATCGTGCTGTTGATTAATGAAGCCTGAAATATATGCAAACAAATTTTAACATTCCAAAAATGTTCGAAATATCTCTTCTCCTTAAGAAATAAAACTGTCTCTAGTCTTTTTTTAATTTATTTTCCACAAAATCTCAAAAAATACCATTTCTTTTATTACCTTTGTATTTAATTTATTACTTGCACCAAAAACTAATAATTTCTAAATGAGGGGAAATAAATTTAGCTTTCGATCAATGAACGTTTTAATTAAAATTTACTTAAATATGTTTTTTTTAATAAAAATTTAAGAAAATGATACAATGACGTTTTACATTCACTGATTAGAGATACCCATCTCATTTGTGCAACAAAGACTATTTAAATTTATGTCCAAAAGAGAAAAAGAAAACAAAATCGAAGACGTGATTATCATTATTTCAATAGTTAGACGAAGCCTCCATTTTTCTAACTCTTGATTGCATTTAGCTTACTTAGAGGCAATCGATTTTGCAGGCAATTAAATTCTTTTCCCAAAAGAAATTAGAAAACAACAGTCCACACATTTCAAGCTTTTGATCTGAAATTACCAAACTCTAATTACGATTTCGAACATCCTCTATCATAAAAATTGCTCTAGCAGCGTTAAGTTTCAGTCATAAATTTTCTTGACCTTTTGTAATTTGATGCTGTGTTTATGTACAACGCAAGCGGGTATTTTAAATTAAAATTTTACGACAGCTCACATTTCGGCCTTTTAGATAATTTTTAAAGTTCCCTGTCTTGCTTTCATGGATATCATATATTGCTATTTGGAAGGGTTTGATAAATACAAAATCATGGGTACTTTAGATAAAAGTTTGAAAATAAAAAAGTATAATGAGGTTGTTTTTAATTATGTATACTCCTGATAAAATGAGATGTTACTTTATTTTTTTCCGACGCGATTGTTATTGCCTCAATTCTTCTTTCTTCCTTTAAATTAAGTAAATATAAACTAAAACTATTTTTAAGTATATAGGTTATAGTAAATTTTATTTTGGCTTTAGAAAGAAATTAGATAAGAAAATACATTAAAACCAAATATAGGTCACACGTTTAACTGCTTTTTCCTACATAATCATGAAATATATCTGAAAAGAAGGTTTTATTTATTAAAAGGAAATTTCTAAAAAAAAATATTTTATTTTAGTTTTAATGATTTGTGTCATGGAAATGTATTTAAATATTAAAATTTTCAATCTCATATGTCTGAATTTGGTTGCCTAGCAACCATCCTAATAGAGACATACTGTATGAGATTATTTAAAACCGATATTTTGTTATACCATATAACAAAGACACTATTTAAGAAATACTTTCATTAAAATTCAAAGATTATTTTGTATACTGCTTTATAAATACCTTTGAAAAATTGCCATGCATGATTTTAATAAAAGCAATAGAAGTTTAACAATTAATAAATAAATAATTAAACAGCTTAAAATATTTCTTAATGAAATCATACATAATCTAACAAATTTATTTATTTCATGGTGTATTGCTTGTACTTTCGGCTCATATGCTTCAAATTTTATAAAAATTAAAAAGTATTCAAATCAATCTCTTTATTGAGACATCTCTTAAAATATCTTTCGGCGATAAAGCGGCATTGCATATGCAATGGCGCTTTACTTTTCAACAAATATTGAAATACAATTGATATCAATTTACTCCCTTTCTGTTTCGTAATATGTCTTTCATGAATTTTATAAACATCATTCCCATTTTGTTATTTATGAATTTTTAGCCAAACCTGAAAAAAATGGTCTAATTATTCAGACATTTTTAGCATAGCTAATTTCGGTCGGCATTAAAAGGATTAAGATATGTTTAATATTTTATTCATAATGGTGTAGAATTCATTTCATATGAAATAAGTTAAATTCATGAACCGAATAGAATTTCGGAATCCAACCCTTATTCAAAAGCAGCAAAAACTACTTGCAGACCTAAAGAAAGTTAAGATATGTGTGCGGATTGTTTTTATATATCTCGTAGAATGAATTAGTAAAATTATTATGTATATATTATGTACATATATGATATAGAATTCCATACAATAATCAATTTATTTAATAATTTTCATTAATGTTTTCCTGAATATCTGAGAAAGCAGAGATTATGCTATTCATAAATAATAATGTTTGTTTATCCTTTAATATTCTCAATGATGTTCAAACATACAGCACTTTAGAATTTCAAATCTTCCAAATGTTCTCCAGTGGAGAGAAGAAGAAACAAAGAGTTCACGAAGAATTATTTTGATTATATCCTAATTCTGTGTTGCAAAAATATTGAAATACTAGAAATCATATTATATAAATATGAATAAACATGAAACTACTTCTTTCATTATCACCAAAATGTTTTTCATTTTCCAGTAAATTCTCGAAGAGCCTTTCCAATTCCGAAGGTGTGAAGTCAAGCCAAAAACTAAATGATGCTATGGATTCAAATTCGAGGAAGGGTCAGGGTCGTCGTTCCAGTCGCCATCGAATCTCCGGCAATACCTACCAAAGACCTGGGTATCCACTGAAGCGTATTTTCGATACGAGCACCCAGCCTTCTGCGACGACGCAAAGGTCCAGACGTTTTAATGACTTGTGGGTCCGCATGGATACTTATGGAAAGTAAGTGGATTAGTCATTCGTGATTCAACGTAAAGTCGTAAATATTTTAATTATATTAATTTTTAAACAGATATATGATGATTTTTATAAAATATCTCCATTGAAATATTATTAACTCAGCAATAGATGCATGACAATGACATTTTCTTATGTATTCCATACCAAGCTAAATGGTGTGAATTGATAAAGGAAGTAGCAATTTATTCACACAGTAATTCAGTAATTTGAAATCATTTAATTAAGTAAGAAGGTTCATCTTAATGTACATTTAAACGATGTCAAAATACAAATATTTAAGGATTTAGGTATTTGGAGTGTTAATTTTGTAAACAGAAAAGGCATAGATCAGGAGAATTTCCGAGCGACCTCCGGCAGTATTAGCATTATAATCTGATAGTGTTTTAAGTTTTAGGGAAACATATATTTTCGTTTTATTGCAATATCCTGGTATCTTTTGTATCATTAACGCACAATTCAATTCAGCAATATTTCTCGTTCATGGAACAACATTTTTATCAATTTCGATTTTTTCATATGAAAAGAAATGTAAATATTGAATCGAATCAAAGGATATATTGTTAAATTACTAACTAAGGCTCGTAAAAGCATTTGCTAATCCTCTATAAATACAAAACTAATGATGAGGGCGCAAAGGATTTAAATAACTGTTATCTCCAGATAATGTTAGGAATGATGATTTTTTTTTCAAGAGTGATTCAAGGATTAGGGAAATTGATTCGGCTCAAATTTTTGCTGTTAGTTGCTAAATGAATGTGATAGTATATCACTTTATTTGAAAACTTAAAAGATATCTATATATTAAGGCTAAAGGGTTACAAAGTAAAGGGTTACTTGCAAAAGGATTCACTATAATTTGATGACGAACTGAGTATCAGGAAACTAGAAATTATGCGATATCATCTGTAAATTATTTAAATTGGGCTCAATTCTCTCTCTTTTTCAGCTACGACTGAATTTCCTGAAGGAATATATATGAAAATTAAAATAACAGCATAATGTATTTTACAGTAATTTTAATTTAATTCAAAGCTTCAAAACATAAAACTGTCTCAAATATCTGAAATTAACATCTAAATGTTTTGCAGCACACAAAGAACTTGATGATTGCGAAATTATATAATAATTTTTAACTTTATATATATTTTCTTATTAGATAGCTTCCTATTGATGAATAAAAATTTTTTGTACATGAATTCCAGATTTCAATGTATGCAAATATTATAACTAAATAATTGATTGGCTAATTTTTGTTGTAAATTAATGAATACCCAGAATTTGTATTAAAATAAAATAATCTCCCAAAATAACTCTTGATACCTTTTATGAAAAAAATAAATACTTAATGTTCCAGGATTAAGTGAGTAGTTTAAGAACCAAATAATCCTACTACTTATTAAGATCAGATCACATTCCTATATAAAGGATAAAACTTTCAATGTACTAATATCACTGTGAGGTACTAATATATCTTCGGTTATATATATGAAATAATCAAAGATTTTATGACGAACAGAAAAGGAGATAAAATATTCTAGGGAATACTTTTGGTGCATTCTGAATATAGTTTATTAAACTTAATTGTGGTCATGGAATGAGTTGAACTGAATGTTTCGAATTTCAAATAACTGCAAAAGAAGAAAAAAATGAATGTATGTATTGGCGCAGTGTAGCGCATGCATGCAAGGTACTGAATTCTTACCGAAAAGTTAGAGACTTGTTAACCTTATCACAAAATTAGGAGAATTTCGAGGCAGCAAATTATTCCAAAAGTCAATATCCGTCGAACGTATTTATTTCATTGTAAGATTGCAGATTGTCCATGAATAACTCGCATTTCATGTTTTCCTCGAGTACTTTAAATTATAATCCTTTTTGCGAGTTTTTTCATCGCCTGACTTAGTTTTCTATGGAATTCTGTCTTATCTGTTGATAAAGCATATAAACGACATATACCTTTTTCAATAAAAAATTCGCGTGAATCATAAAAGATTGTTAATTCGCGTTTATAAAATACATTCTAGTATTTGTTAGAATACTAGGAGTATTCCTTAAGATGGAAATGTCATTATTAGAGTGGAAAAGCTATAAAATGATGCAATTTTTATTAGAACACAAATCCTAATTATTAAGTACTAAAACGACTTGATTTCATTTCCAATAAAATAAAGTTTGGGGGGGGGGTAATTCAATTCCATTAACTTTCGGTTTGAAGCTGTACGATTTTTTTCTTTGTGGATAGGAAGAGGGCGGACAATTAATTAAAGCAACTATCTACTGGCGAATGAAGATAAGAGCGTTTCAAATATTAGAGTCATGAATATTTTCTTTTTTCAGGAAATTTATCCACATTGGAAGCAGTTCGAGCAAAGAAAGTCAAATTCCTCAGCAAGCATTCCAGAAATGGTTTCAGAAAAGTCATGAACAAGATCATTTGGTAGCTGGTGGTTCCAGGAATTTCCCTGCATGCAATTTACTACAAGTGTTTGTCTGCTTATTTGTATTTCATTATTACACTACATTCCAACTCATTTCGTATATTGCTGTTTTGACTGGTATAACTTGAATTAATTTGTCCAATTAAATGTAATTCTTTTTTGTACACGAGGTCGCCTGTAAAAATTTCATCATCTCACAATTACAAATGAACCAATCATTCAAGCACTTTGTAATCTGCGCTAAGATGAATTGTACTGAATATTTCTACAAGCCAAATTAGTGACCATATAATTATTGACTAATAAAACTTGCCTGTAAACCTAGTTTAGTAAAGCATACTTTACACTAACCCGAGAGCATATAATGGTAAACTGCCAATAATAATCAGCATGCTTGTATGAGAAAAAATGAACAAAACAGAAAGTTGGGTAGAATCATTGTCTGTGCTATATGATAATTTTTTTACAACATATATGATTCTCCTAATATGCTTGTTTTAATTCTTTACTGATTATTTAATGGTATAAATAGATTATTGAAAACTCTTTTTTCCCTTAATTATATTATTTTTGTGTTTTCTACCTATTAATTATCCCAATATTGTTTAATACAATAAAGCTTCTCAAGAATGGCAGTATGTAAATGGATGATTTGTGCTTACATCTTTGAAAACTTTACATTCCAGAAAATTTTGAAAGAAATCATTAAACATTGGAGATCAATTACTTTCTTTCAATACTCTTTACAATGGATGCATTAAAATTCTTTAGAGTTTATAGCACGAGTTCTTACATATCATACTTTATTTTCAATTGTTTTTATTTTTTAAATAAAACACTCATTAGTACGTTTTTTAATTAACAGAAATGAAATCAAAATAAAAAGCTAAATGGAGATAACAGAAAACGATGCAAGAGAGATATACATATATACACATAATCTGAAAATCCAAATGGACCTTCAGACTTGTGGAAAATTAGTTTATAATTATAATTTACATCCACATAAAATTTTTTTAACAATTTTTAAATTTGGTTTAAAAAGTAATTATTGTTAAAATCTTAAAAATGTAAAACTTATTGATTTTTTAAAAATTTTGTTGTAAAATATTTATTTGTATGAATATATTCTTTTGAGAAAATACTTATTTTATAGATAATAGTTAAGAATTTTCTTTTGAAGATGATGAATTATTGTTTGAATCAAATGGAAAAAGTGTTTTTATATTTATTAGCATGGGAAGATGAATGAATAAAAATAAGAAACGATACGTATTATAAGTTTTGTGTTTGCATATATAAGCTCTAGTAATTTCTTATAATTATCAAAATTATCTACCAAGCTCATATTTATGAAAATTATCCGCATGAAGTAACCGAAGAATACAAATCAAAACGAAATATTAATGATAATTAGAATACAAGCATGCTATGTTATTTAAAGCTAACTATTGGCAACAAAATGCATTTTAACCGAAATAAATCATGAATTAAACTTTCATAACTGTAAGATAAAATGGCAATCTAATAGCACTAAGTAAATATAATTTCCGGAGGTTTGAAATCTGTAAACATTATCTCAAATTGTGTTTTAAGACTTCAAATAATTTCTGTGAATAATTGATGCATGAAAATATGTTAAAATATGCATGAAAAGAAAAGAGAACTATTCGTAATCATACCATGTGATTCAGTCAATTTTTCCTAAATTGCGAAAAGTAAAAAATCCTATTTTTAAGAATTGTTTAATCTTTAATGCACTGAAGGATAATTATGGAAGAGAAAGCAATATAACGAAGTATAATGGTCGCTTTTCGGCAAAATTTAAATTTAAAATACTTATTTCTGTATTAATAGTATTGAAACTAAATGCTTGAAAATTGGTCAAAATACATTTGAAAGTAACGAATTATTATTTATGCACAATTTGTTATACATCTTTAAAACTAAAACTGTTATTTAATTAAAAAAATGTATAAAATACATTAACAAATTGTATGGAATTATATAGATAATTTTTCTTGCTTGTCGCAGTACGAATAAGTATGGACATTTTTTTAATCCTTTTTTTCAAGGGGAAAAAATAAAAATTGTAGATACATTTTTTTGTTTATTTTTTTACTCTATTTCCTATGATAATCAGAATTAACAAAGGAGATTTAGAGTTTTTCGTGTTTACGTCGAGAGTCGAAGATGAGCATAATATATTTAACTGTTTCGTTTCATTGAAATTTTTGTTTTAGAAAGTAGACATAAACAATTAAAGAAATGTTTAATGTAACTGACCAAATACATATAATTCAAACTTGTTTTAATCTGAATGCATTTATAATTTTCACTACATGGCTTATTCTGATTGTTTGCAAACTGTGAAAGTAGATGATTGAAATTGTTTACATAAGGATCAACAATATGGAAAGGCAGTCAAGTGTGTAAGTACGTACTATATATGTGTATGACGTAAATAAAATTCTATAAGTTTTGAAGTCTCTTGTATTTTAATTTATTTACTAGCTACAAAGATATTACTTCATATACAAGCAAAATTGGACTTTGATAGAGAGTGTAACAATAGCAATTATTTTAGTGAATTAAAAACAAGCTTTTTGGGGACATTTCCGCATGTTCTTCTTTTTTTTTGGGGGGGGGATGCTAACACAAAGAAAAAAAAATAAAACAAACATAATACAATGCGCACAATAAGTAAAAGCATAGGAAAATGACTAAAATATAATGCACGACAAACAAAAATCTAAACATGGCGAATTCTAATAATATGAATTTATTCACTAAAGCGCATATTCATTACAAACGTCCATCGCCGTCAGTAATGGTAGGCGAAATTAAAAAGAAACAATTTCCCTTTTATGCACATCATTATTCGGTGTCAAAATCCCCTTTTTTGTTTTGACATCAAGTAACACACATTTATTGGTGAACAAATTAGTCTAATCGTAAGTAATTTGAGATCAATGAGGTGAAATCTGCATTTTCTATTATTTTTGTGCAATTTGTTTCGGCTTATTCAATTATAATCATTTTTCTCAACATTACAAGTAATAAAGGGAATTATATGAAAATGCTGAGCAATCAGCATTGACATTTTGTAACTTAGAGTCAATCTAGACAGAAACGATGGTTGTCAAATGCGGCTAGTATACTGAAATCCATAAATATTTAAAGTGTCAGCCGTATGGGCTAATTGGTTAATTAGTACGACGAAACTTTCTCAAAACAGAAAAGATGGTTTAATTGGATACTGTTAAAAAATGATTTTATAAATACTAAAAGTGATTTTATAAATACTTTTTTCTTCGTGTTTTCCAGTCTTTTCTATATCATAAATTCTTAATTTGCAGCATTTAAGGAATTCAACCAAACATTTTCATGAGAATTTTAATTTTGCTCATTCTTTAAGAAATAAAATTTAGCATTTTATTGCAAAAAAACTTTTTTCAAAGAATCAGACCGATATTTTTTCTAAAAAAATTTCATTTATTACTTTGTGCGCTACATTTATGCATTTATTTCAAATTTGAAATTATTTGCCAACTTCATTTTGATTTCTAAATTAATTCTAACTCGTTTTTCTGACAATATTTTTTGCCACTCTATAGACCATATGTTCTTGATAAGATTCGTTCTTTTAAATATTAATGAATTATTAGAATTATTTAATTATTTCAAATATTAATGAGTTGCTATTCAATTCTCATTATTCAAGAAATCTATTTATGGATCTTAGGTAATATCAACAACGATTTTACACTACCTGACAATGTCAACATGTATATAGAAAAATCATTCATGCAAAGAAATTCAAACTTTTCACAGATTTATTTTTGCCCACGACGTAAACTATCTTCAGAATGAATGCCTGCTTTAAATTCGTTTGATTGTTTTAACAAGGAAGCTTTCGCATCTTTTTAAAAGAAAATATTTATTCAAAGGTTTCTCTGATTTTATAAAGATAAAAAAAGAATACTGATGAATTATTATATATATATATATAATGAACTTTAATTTGTCTTAATAACGTAAATTAATTGAAAAGCTTCTTTCTGCTCCAGTGGTTGGTTATTTATTTAAAATAATTCAAAAGCTTTCCACAAAATATCTTTAAGCCTATATTATAAAGCATGTCTTTTACCGAAAGAATATTTTGTATATTCCTGACTTATTTTACAAAAATGCACTTCTTACTTTTATACCACTATCTATATTTATACAGTTCCTGTGAAAGTTCTATGCATTTGAAATGAAAAGTCAAATGTACCAGAACACTATATAAGAATTGAACTTAACAAGATCAAACACTGTAGTATTACCTGCAGTTTGTTTAGGGGGATACTTATCGGCTATTTGTTCAATTGTCAGAAAATAAAAGAAGTTATAGAAAACTGTTTCGTTGCTACTCAGTGTAAATTTATTCAGTATTGCGCTTCTAAATGTTTTGATGAATTATAAAAAGGAATAACTGAAAACGTTATGGAAGGCTTTCATATTCTATAGGTTATTTTAAACAATTACCAAATGAATATATGAACTTTTCAATTTTGACATATCTTTAACCCATGTACTTAACTTGAAGTTTTGATGCGAACACATGATTTTCAATGAAATACAGATAGAAAAATAATCACACTATCATTAAACATATGAAGATGTCCATAGACCTGCTAATTTTCGTGAAGAGTTTTCAACCACAGCCCTTCAACTTCTTAATTTTTATCTTGAGGATGAAATTAATTTAATGATATATACTTCTTAAATTTAAATCCAATGAGAGGATATCTTAGTTGGAGTAGTCCCCCAAAGATTTCTGACATCTTAAATAATGGCGTAATCCCCTTCCTTTCTTCATAAAATTGTGGGCCTTCAGTAAGGTCAAAATGGTCACAAGATTAAGATTTTTATTTTTAGTCCCATACAACAAGCATGCTTCACAATATAGTACAAAAACTATTACTTGTTGTATTAATTGCATGACATTGATGGACAATATTATCATTCTACTTTTGGCCAGAATCTAGAGTTTTTCCTGAATATAGTGTCCGATCTTTAATATTTTTTTTAATTAATCGCCGACATATATTTAATATGCAAATACCAGAAAAGGGAATATATATATTTGGCGTATTTTTTCCAGGTTTCTAAAGCTAATGTTTGATATAGAATTGTAGTCATAGGATCGAGTCAATTCGAGTTTGAGTTAATATGTTTACATTCATCTGAAAATACAGAAAGATAGATAATCAACCAACTCCGTGACAAATTTGATTCCTAATTTGATGCAAATCAACATTTAATAATACTTAACCTTTGTACTAATTCTATCTGACATTTTGCAATTATAGACTTCACTTGTTTATTGAAAGCAGTCAGAATTCCTATAATTTTCAAATTTTATGTAAAGTCTACATCCCAAATTTCACCTGTCAAGATCTTATACAGACAAACATTCGACAAAATCTCAAGTTCACATTTTTTGACTGGTACAATACTTTCTCTTTATAGATTAATTATACGAGAAAATAAAATTATACAAAAACTTAAGCAATCATTCTTTTTTTTCTGTTTTAAAACAATGCATTATATTTTCATACAAAAACATTATATCATAAAGTATCAGTAAACAAATAAACGGGAAGGTGAAACTATTTATAGGATGAAACGTCTTTTAACAAATCTATCAGGGAGAAAAATTTTAATGCTTTCTCGGAGGAAATAAATTTGAAAAGATTCTGAGATGTCCTAAGAGAAAAGGGAAAAAAAAGTAAGAATTACACGTTATTTGCAAATGAACGAAACGCTGTATATACAATATCACATTTCTAATTTTTCATGAATAATGCAAATGACTTCATAACTGCAAAGTCTTTTACAAATAAATGAAACAAAAAAAAAATTTTTTTTGACATGAGTTTCCATATCATCTCTTTGAAACATATTCAATAATTTCTCCATTATATAATCTCATTTTTGGAATTCTCCAAACTCTACTATTTACCGAAAAATTACATTTCCAAGACTACTTCCTGAACATGTCTAGTACGTGATAATTATAAACTATGAACTCCGATGTTAAATTTTGGCACCTATCATATTGTATTATTATTTTTGTTCAACGAAATTGATCATATTTTTTTCTCGCATTGCTTTTACGAAAGGCCAGGTGGAGCCTGAAATGATCAGTATATGGTATTATTGAAAATTTTTGAATTTTTTTCCAGAAGAAATCGGATTTGATAATTTTGCCATGTAAGAGAATACACAATTTCATCTTTAATGAATTGGATTAATCAGATGACAGTTTGGACACATCATCATTTGTACATCACTGAAGATATCTGCAGCTTATTTGAAAATGAGAATATTGTCTGATTGAATATAATTTATACCGATGGTTTTAATAATCAATTACTTTAATATGTAATCATAAAGTAAATCTTTTTCTTTCTCGCAATAAATATAAGTAAAATGAAATATTTCTTATTTATTTAGTTATGATAATAATTAATTCATTTATATAAATAAATGTAATTAAAATAATAAATAAGTATAAGAATTAGATTTATGTTTTGCTTTAATTATTTGTTCTGATTGATCGAAGTAAATTAATCCATTGAACATAGAATTATAATAATCATTTGAAACTTTTGGGTGAATGAATTAATTTAATTCGTTGACAACAATGTTAAGAATTTATTATAATAAGTTAGAATACTCAAACATCTCTTTAAAATAATTGATTTGTAAAAGACAGAGTAGATGATTAATCGAATTGTGAGCTTATTTGCCTTTTCATGCAAATAATTTATCGATGAGATTACACATGTTTATAAAAGCAATGAGTTGTTGATTGCTGGCATTTCTCTAAACAATCAAAGCCATCATTTGACAAATAAAATTCTGATAGAATCAATATCTTGTAGATATTCAAATTTGAATTATTTTATGTCATTTCTTATTCTTCACAAGTCGTTTCAGTCTTTCATAAATTATCTTTAAATAGTTTAAGCCATTTTATTCTCTGAACATTTTGTCACTTTTTTAAGGCAGAAAATTAGTAGATATTTTTGTAGAAAATAATAACATGGATAAATTAATGAAAGTGAAAAAAACATGCACTGAAATTATGGATGAAAAATACTATTACCCAAATTATGTTAAAGAAATAAGAAAAAAAAATTATTGTTCTTTGCATTTTCATGATGCGCTTCTCACGTTGAGTTCGCACAATAAGATAAGTTTAGATATGTTTGATAATTTATTCTCTACCTTGAATTTAAGTTTACTATAAAAATCTCTTTTGTTTTTTATTCACTTGCCACTCTTTTGAACGTAAAGTTAACTAGAAGACAGCACCAATATGTATTATATTATTCAGTTTCTGAAAATGGCTGCATAGATATTGTTTATCTATATGTTCCAAAAAGATTCTAAAAGCAATAAATAAACAAATAATATACCAGATATTTTATTAAATAAATAAATGAAAGCAATAAATTGCTTCTAGTACATTCAATTCATAATTATATAAATGATGTATTCTTAACAAGACATGACAATTCATGTTTCCTCTAGAGAACAACGCAACCATTATATGATGTTTGTAGAATTTTTTGGTGGCACGTGTCCAAAATCGAAATGCAAAAGGGAAATAAGATACACTTCTTCTTTTGAAAGGTGAAACTCCCTTTAATAAACTCTAAATTTTCTTATGACTGTCACGTCCTCCAGAAGTTCGGAAGAGCTGCTGGAAATGCGACTTTTTGGTAAATAGAAAATTTTGGAATTGAAGTCCTAAGAGATGAGTATTCGGATGTTTTGACTAAAATATCGAAAAATATTTCAATGATGTAGGTGTGCAATGTCAGAATTCTGTTTTATCATGATGCATGTCAAAAAATATCCAATCAAAATGCTCTTTCATACGTTTTGGGAAAAGAAAATAGTTATACAGAAAAAAAGGCAGAATGTAAAATAAAAATAAATAAAGCAAATATAAATATTTATTCAAAATAAATAAATGTTATCCGAAAACATCAAATCATTGATTTGATGTTCTCGGATATTTTAACTTTTACGGTCAACAACACTTTTTGACACAATTGAGAGATAATCTTATACCAACCATCTTAATTAATGAATCTCTTTACTGCAGAGAGATAAAAAAATGTTGTCCATTTGATAAAAATGTTTTACCACACTATGCCCCAAGTCCTGATCAAAACTTAATTCCCATTTTCCAGCTTCCCATTTCAAAGCAAAAAATAATATCAACATTAAACATAAGTGCTATTGTATTACCTTTGTGGATATATAATATATCGATGATTCTTAATGGATTTTTTACCTTGTAGAGGAGTTTTTTAAGTGAACTTCAGTTTAACTTTACATGCACAATGCAAGAAACGTCATAGAATTATAGAAAAGTATTAAAAAAAATTCTAAGAGATCTACAATCAAATGCCTGAGAAAATTTCTCTTTCTTTTCTGAAATCATATGAGTGTCAGTCCAAATCATCTAGAGCATACTGGATTCGTCCTCCCTTTTAGCTATACTAACGGATGCTTTCCTCGCCCAAGTCTTCATCACCCTCCTTAGAGACTACAAAAATCATGTCTAAAAAGTGATAGAGGTTCACAAGACTTCACTTTGTTTTTTAATTCGTAATTCGATTTTGTTAATTCTTAGTAATAGTATTGGAGATGGGTTCCTTCAAATAGTCATTCCTTTAATATATTCATTCTTGGCGAATTTGGCAAGTTGACAGCCTTATTTTATAAATGTCAAAGCATAAATAAGGCATTTTATTTCGAATTTCAGGCCTAAATATATTGAAAGCAGCCATGACACAAGCAAGCACAAGACAAAATAATAATATAAAATAACATAGAAATTCTGGAGAGGAAAGGCAAGAATACTGATGAAACCGAAAAGCGATTAGTTTAAGGGAAAGACAATTATTTTTCAATTTTTTTTATAATCTTCTGAGAATATTTGCTTTATAAAATGCTGAAAAGAAAAGAAAAAAAAAGAAAAAAAAGGGAATTTTATTCTGCAAGTCGTGGCACAATGTGCAACATGTAGTATCAGAAAAAGCAAAGGAAAGAGCAAGAATCGCAAGCTTGCGAATGAGTTTTATTAAGCACAGGGATCGGCGAATGAGTGTTATTAAGCCCAGTTATCGGCGAGTGAGTTTTATTAAGCCCAGGGATCGGGGAGTGAGTTTTATTAAGCCCAGGGATCGGCGAATGAAATTGTTGACAAAACTAAACAGTGACATTCTGTTGACAGATTACAGGGAAGTGCAAAAGGAAAAACAAGACGTGTGAAGAAATTATATAGTAATGCCCAAACTAACGACTTATTATGAATTATTGTCAAAATAAATGATAAGGCCCTTGAAGAAAAGTGCAGACGCCGAGTATCAGACTATTCATTTGATGTTCGTTCTTGGATTCTAAAACCTGAACGCTTTTGCGCATGCGTCAAGGAGTTTATTTCGTCAAAAAAAAAGGAATGAAAAGAAAGATGAAAGTAGGAGATGTTTACATTTAGCAGAAGGGTAAACTCGGATTATTCGCAGTATTCGTAAGTGTAATAACCACTTATTTTTTTGCGTACGACCCTTTGCGAAGTGCAAGCATCAGAAAATGATAATCTATGGATCCTGAAATGAGCAGTATGAACTTTAAAGGAGAGAATTAAGAAACAAAAAGAAAAACGAGAGCTATGAACGTCTACTCCAGAGAGCAATGTTATCAAAGTTCCATGCCAATCAGAATCGAATATTGACTGAAATACTTTATTCTCAAATAAAATAAAATTCCATAATTTTTCTCTAATAAAATGAATACGATTTTTTTTAATCCGTAATGCATTGATTCCAATTTATTCTGAACAAAAGTCAGTGATAAAACTAGTAACAAATAAAACAAAACAAAAAAAGCATTTAATATGATATTTTGTTTTATTTTATTTCTCTTTTTAATTCAATAACGTACAAATAAAACTGGAAATAAGAATAAATAGCTTTACCTTAATCGAAGCTTAAAACGGTCGCCCTTCATTCGCAATTTAAAATTTAAAAGTATAAATCGATACTTCCTACGAAAAGCTAGCTCAAGATTTTCTGAAACATAATTATTTTAAACACTCTTTTAATTAATAGCCAAACAACGTTTAGGGAGAAAAAAAACATAAATTAATTAGTTTTCATTATCTAGAAAGTTTCATGCTCACTTATAATTTTTGCTGCTAAGCAATTAATTCCGTCATTGTAATTAAAAGAGAGAGGAGAAACCTGCTCGTATAACTTTTCTTTTTAAAATCTCTCAAAGTCTTATTGCAAAGAAATTATACAGTTTAAAAGAAATCTTTTAATCAAAATAGATTAAACTCCTTATCAACAGGAAGTCTTAGTACTTTACGAATTTCTAAGAAATGATTTTGTTATCTTACTTGATTTCACCATTTTTATTTCTATAAGATTTTTTTGAGTAATGAAATTTAGATTAAGATAGACACAGAAAGAGGACGCATTTCAAAGAAATTTGATTTTATTGGAATAAATCAATTAGCATGTGAGAAGGATTAATTATATTAGTCGGAGATAATAATCCAATGGATGCAATATTATTACTATATTTCTATGTAAATTAATGGGATATATTGTTTAAATAACTCGTTGTTTAAATAATTCAAATATCTACCAATTAAAGTATAGATTTTGTCCCAAAATTTTCCATGTTGTGTATACTATTTATTATTTTTTTCTGCAATAGAATTTGTGCAGGAATGCAACAAAATATTATTTAAAGGAAAAATGTGAAATTTTATTTATTATATTGATAATAAATAAAGACAAAATTCTGTAACAATATTGTACATTTTATTATAAGACATAGGTAAGTTACTTAAACATTTACAGGGATTTTTATTTCTAATCAAATCATAAAAAATAATTATTTTTGTAGATATATTAATTTTATAATTTTTATATATGATTAAGTAATATAATTTCAAAGTACTATTTCTTTCGAACAGCTATTGTATATCACCATACTATTGCACAACATCCATTGTACACATATTAACAACTAAACATTTCTTCTTATTAAAAAACGAACTCAGTACTTTTGACACTTTTCTTTAGTTTTGATATTACATTTTGAACAGGATTTCATAGAATAAATTAAGTTTTTATCGTTTTTCCAAAAAAGATTTTAATGCACATATCACTAGAAAAAATTCAAAAGAAGATTTAGACTTCAGTCTTATTTTCTTTTTTAAGTGTTTTCATTTCTCCTATTGCATCTTAATAAAAGCAACCCTTCTCCATGGGGCATCATATTATACAAATCAGAGCGATAGAGCTAATTGTTTCACTAATATTATGTCCTTAACACATGAGTAGCAAGAACAATTTCTTTATTCTTAATGAAAGCCATGTAAATAGATGCATAAAAATATATTATCCATTAATAAAATAAATAATTGGCTTTAAACTACAATCTTTTGCCTTGTATTTAGTATAGCATCGAAAAACCATCACCTGGTTAAGAAAAAAATCCTTTAAAACTTCGAGTTTCAGCAAGAAATCCAAATTTTTTTAAACTGATCTGAAAGCTTTAACCAGTTTGCAATCATTCTGAGTTTCTTATTTAAATACTTGACACAAAATAAAATCTGAATTTAGGTATTCTGAAAGCAGAGGCATACTTGTATAAAATTGCATCTAAGACAAATATTTAAAAAAAAAAAACGCCCTGCCCTAACTTTTTAAATTACAATCCTCACATCTTTCCTCAAAAAATATTATGTTGGAATGGGGAGTTCATGTTGAACATAAATAATTATGCATAAAGCATTTTTTATAGTAAATGACACAGCAGTTGAGTAATACATCTTAAAAAAAAGTAGTACATAGTTGAATAACACATCCTAAAACATAATAATTGATTTTTTTATAAAAAATAAGTAATATAGTAGATATGAAGACAACTATTATTAAAAAGAAAATTTTCAAAAGCGATTTAAACTATATTTTAAAACTTAATGACTGACAAATTGTGAAAAACACTTGTGTTTTTTATCTATTGATTATTCTATATTGACCCCCAATTGCATCGGCAACAACAGGAGCAATACAGCAATCTTATGCTAGCCCTGAGGAGTTTAACAGAAGTATATTGGTTTATATTTTTCCATTATATCAAATGTTTCAAGCAAATAACTGATTTCTTCTTTAAATCCTTTTATGTAGATAAATCTATTTCACATATCAAATTTTTCTCTAGCAAGGCTTGGTAATTTTCATTAAGAACTGAAATATTTTAAGAAATTTAATCTTTAATGTATTATTATGATATAATTTAGATGGAAGAACCCCCATTATTTAATAAATGGACCAGTCACATTAATGTGACTACTTGTCAAAAATCCAGTATAACCACATTTCGCTGATCGAACAGCTGCGAGACGTGCAGGAAGAGAGTCTATTAAGTTCCTAAAGGTGTTCACTAGGATTTTGAGCCATGCCAACTCCACTGCCATGGCCTGCTGCGCTAGGCTAATCGAAAGAGAATCCAGGGTGCGAACAACCTGATCGAGGTGGTCCCACAGATTTTCGGTTGGGTTCAAGTCCGGGGAATTGGCTGGACCAGGGAGTTATCCTGGTACTCTTCGAACCACGCACCTACACTGCGAGCTTTATGACACGTCACATTGTCCTGCTGGTAGATTCCATCATCCTGAGGAACAACAATTCATATACATCATAGGGGTGAACATTGTGCGCAAAAGATGCATACTTGTATTGATCCATGGTGCCTTCTACAATGATGAGTGTCCCCAGATAATACCACGAAAACATAATACCCCTGACCATAATGCTCCTTTCTCCAGTTTGGACCCTTCCGGCAATTGTTGCTAGGTGTCTGCTTTTAGACATTTCATGCCGTATACGCCAACGTCCATCTGTCCGATAGAACATAAAACGTGATTCATCGGAAAAAGTCACCTGTCTCCACTCAGTGGAAGTCCAGTTTCGGTATTGGCGTGCAAATTCCAGCCTTCGTCGCCGATGAAGAGGAGTCAGCATAGGTGCATTAACCAGGCGTCTGCTGCGAAGCCTCATACGCAACAATGTTCGCTGAACCGTCGTTGTGGAGACATTATTGGTAGCCCCTTGGTTCATTTGGGCGGTCAGTTGCTCAACGGTTGCAAGTCTATTCACCCGAAAGCATCTGCACAACCGTCGATTACTTCTGCCATTTATAGCCAGTGGTGCACCACATTTGCCCCGTCGCTGATTTTGGATAGCTCAATTTTGTCATGCGCGGTATACTTTTACCATGGCAGTCCTTGAACAGTTTACAAAATTAGCCGTTTCGGAAATGCTTCCACCCATGGGCCGAAAGCCAATGATCATGCCCTTTTGGGTGTAGGATAAATCACTCCGTTTCTGTATGACTTGCAAGAACTGAAATTTTTTTCGAATGCCTACAATACACTTTATGTATCCACCAAATTTGATGATAACACGTGCCTTCCGAGATTCGTTATTTAACGTTAATGTCAAGAGGCGTGGTTACATCAATATGACTGGACTGTGTATTCACCACGCAGTTATATCTATTAATAATAAAAGTGGAAAAGTATCTCTTGTATGTCTGTTAGATCATTCAAGTGAAATTTCAGTTTTCCTCTTTTTGGGAAGTTTAGGAACCACTTGAACGAGGTATATCATCAGTTACATTTCGCATTAAATTTTTTTCTCATTTTTTTCCAGTAGCGCTGCTTTTGTAAACTGCGTTCTACATCATGATAGTATTTTCCATATTTTTCCTGAGTAAGGAACCAGATTTTAAAGTTTTAATTCTCTTAAATCAGCCGTCATTAAAAAACGAGATGTAAATGAAATTTCTTCCATGAAAAAAATTCCTTGCAATCCGAAAAAACCCGTCTTTGATAGTTCTTATTAGTTGACTGAATTCTGAGAGAGTTGCTGTACTATCGTCTAGCAGAAAAAAAATTGTATTAAACAGAAGCTTCTCCCAGGGAAGCTTTATTCCTCTTATTTTTGGATAAGCCATCGTAAAGTGAGGGCGGACAGTTGGGGCGGACTAAGGGCGGACAGTTGGTAGGATTGTGGTCCGGAACGTGATACTGTAATTAGACCACAATGAATCTTTAAAACGCTAGCATTATAAATATTTTTTTATGTAATTTAAAAATTATATAAGAATATAATTATCATTAAACTATATCAAATGTACTAAACTTTTAGTGTTTAAGTAGTTTCAATTTCCTAGAATAATCAGAGTTGTATTTTGCAAATATAAGATTTATATATTACATTATTAACATCAATTGGGGAGGCAACATTCAATGTACATCCGAATACAAATTAAAATAGGGGCAAATCCCTTTAAGGTTTAAGCAAATTAAGTAACGTATCGTCTCAAATATTGAACTTATTATCTAAGATGGAGTGTAACATTGTAGGCTTGATTAGACCAAAACATTTGCTCCCGCATTTGTCGCATATATCTTAGCGAAGCAATTGTTCTGAACTGGGATGAAATTAAACATTTGGGAATAGGATAAGGAGTCTCGAAAGTGACCAAGAGAAATATTTCTTTATTAACTGGAGATTGCTGCTACTTTAAAGTCAATGTTTAATAGAATGGGGGCAATTGGTTCCGTGGAGATAGGATTGAACTTTTGTTTAGTATAAACAATTTGTATTTAAAAGAAATATACTAATATAAAACTAAATACATTTTCCTAAAATGATAAGCATAACAGTGTGTTCAGAAACATAAGAAATTGCTTTTAAATATTCACCATATTTGAATTTGGGATAATTTTAAATTAATGTAAAACCTTATATACATCTTGTGATATACATTTTTTGCTCAGAATAATCATATTCTCTGCTTGATATAAGGGTTTTCTCGTTGTGCATTTTATTTTTGTTTATTTCTGAAAAAGGGGTTTTAGTAATTTAACTGCAACTGCGTTGCCATTGGAAAATAATAAACTTTCATTGATAAATTACGCTTTCCTAATGCTTTTGTTTTAACTAAAAGTAATACTTAAGAGAATGGTAAGATCTATTCGTAATGAGCTGATGTTATATCGATATAAAGTTTGTAATCTGTGATACAATAATTGCTGAACAAGCAAAGAATGCTATTTTAGGGATCATTATATTCAATAATTTACATTCAAAGTAGACAAAAGGATTAACTAGATTTAATCGTCAAAATGAACAAATTTATATCAATGAAACGAAGTCAGATAAAAGTAAAATAAATCTATTTGAAAGTAGTTCTAATTTTGGTTTTAATGTCATGAAGTTTTACAGAATGTTTAGAGTTCTGTTTCAGCAAGGGATTTATCCAAAGTCAAAAGAAACATGTACGATAGATAGATTAACCCTTAAAATTAAACTTTTATTTCAATACAAAATTCTGAATTATATTTATGCAAATACAATACAAAGATACACATTTTGTAAAATCAATCTGCAATAATGTCGATTTAAATTTGATTTAGTGCATTAAATAGTAAAAACTCCAGCATTTCTAAAATCCGTTTTGTAATTATACTAATTCTTATCTGGATAAAATTAGATGGTTGGAATTTCTGAATAAGTTGAAAGATTTGAAGAGTTGAAGGAAATAATTTTTCAGAAATTAAACATTGCGGAATTCGAAAAAAAAAATTAAATTCGGGTACAAGTTTGCAGAGGAAAATAGAATGTCATTTGGAAGGTTCTAAAATTAGATTAAACACATAGTCCTACTTTAAAAATGCTACGCCAAATTTAAAATAACCTAAAGCAAATATTATCGAATTTCCCTGTCATACATATAAATTTAAAAGTAATTTCTTCTCATAAATATGCAAGCAGGTCTTTCAGTTTTAATTATTCCTTTTAATTTGTTACCTTGTGATGTTTCCTAATTGAAAACCAAAAGAACGTTATTGATGAATTCTAGTCAGTTCAAGTTCAAGGAAGGTTTATGCTAATTCCCTACTTAACCTCCAATTAACTCCTTTATATACAATTTTATAATGTAAATAATCTTCTCAGTCAGGGTGTTATGCCGCCAAAAATAGTATGGATTTGTCTGCAGCCACAATAGTATGAAAAAATAAAACAAGGCTATATCTAAGTTTATCAAAACGATTCCGAATGCCGTCTTCCAGGTTAATTTGAATCTTCATTTGAGTAACATGCATAAAAACTAAAGTAAGTTTCTAGATTTCAAAAAAAAAAAAAAAAACGCTTTTATTTTTGTCAAATTCTGTACTTGAATCATTTTCCCTTTTCTCTAGAGCCGCGATATTCCCCGTACATGAGAAATCTGCCGTAACTGATGATAATTATAAGGATTCAATATCTATTTTCTGAGTAATCTCAATAGTTGTCCGACTATTGCGATGCCAGTCCTTTAAAATACCGAAGGTACATATGTACGAGAGAGGGTTTAGCGAGATATTTATTTTCCTAATGCTTGATAAAAGCACACTGAGATAAATCATATAACTCTTTTCAAGAGTTGTGCAAACTGAAATATTATTTAATTTCGCAGAGCTTTTTTTATTAAATGTTAACATTTTGTATATTTTATTTATTGGAAAATGTGTACTTTTCATTATATATTTTTTTTATTTTGAATTCAGCCTATTTACTAGCTTTTTTAAAGACTCAAGTATAAAGAAAATTATTGTCTTTTCTTTAGAATAATATTTCAGCCATTTTAATATTAACAATTGATGGAGTACAGCGTTAATTCACTCGCAACTATTAATTTAGTACCAGTAATCAGCGAGTTAATTTCTAAATCGTTTCCGAAAAGTGATACTTAATCACTTAAGCTTAAAATCCAGCACCTAAATGGGTTTAAAGCCCCAATCTATTTATACTCCACTTACTAACTAATTTGCTGTCACGAACAATTTTAAAAGAATTTTTTTTTTCTTACAGTCACTAAATCACTGAAATTGGATTACCGTTCAGCATAACAAGTGACAAATAAAGTTAACATCACATTAGGTATTCAGCTTTCAGTCTCTTTACGTTATTTTACTTTTTTGTGTCTGAAGACTTCCAAATAAATAAAGAGGTCGAGACACGATTTGCATGCAAAATTAATAGAGAAAACAATAAGACATCTAAATCAATAATCTATGATTTTTTTTTCTGATATTTAAGTGAATAAGAAAGCAGATTTATGGAAAATATACAATTTAAATATTCGTTGGGAAGAACATTATTTTTAAACGCTTTTAAGACACAATGCATTTTTCTAAGTATATTTTTCTCATTTTTTAAAAAGAAAAACTCCCTTCAAGCAGAACGGTTTGGATTTCAATTTCGATGAAAAGGGTTCATTTTCGTCCATGTCAGTTATTTACTTATAATACTCTTTAATAATTCTTCTTCAAGTATATCGTGTATTTTTACTGTATGACGCGCTTCACTGCAAGCTCCATTTCAAAACGATGAAAAGTGAATATATATTTCAGAATAATATCACTTTTCTTTTTGAGATTTTTCCTTTTGAGATTTAGGAATAAAATTTCATAATACAATTTCTTTAAAATATCCTTAACTTTATATTTATTCAAAATTAACTAAGTATCTTTTATAACGTGTTTTAGAGGGTTAAATATAATTTAATAATTATTGAAGAAAAAATTGTAAGTTAGAAGAGTTGTGAAACGATTAAAAACATAATTGTGTTTTGAATACGAATTCTTATTAATATATATATATATATATATATATATATATATATATATATATATATATATATATATATATATATATATATAAGATTTAAATAAAATTGTCCGGGGTTTTTTATATATAAATTTAAATTGTGTATCGATTAGTATACAAATCCTTGATGATACCAGAACGTTTTGATTTCGAATCCAAAGATTTCTCATTTTATTTGATAAAATATATTAAGAAATTAACTTATCATTAATAATAATATCAGAAAAATAAAGGTAAATATTGGTTTAATATAATAAATATTTAATTAAATATAGTGCGGTAAAATTGCCATTATGTTCAGATTAGTTGGCAGTTATAATTATGTTAACGTTCAATATATAAATATCTACTTAAATCAATGAAAACAGTTTCCGAATATGCAATATCATGTGTTTAATCCCAAAACTTTCAGTTATAAAAATAATATGTTGTAATTCCTCTAATATATTTCCCCTTAATAACTATATTTATGTTTCCAAAAATAACAAATAAAGAATTGCGAATAAAATAGAAGTCCACCCAAAAGAGCGCGGAAATTAATCTATCTAATAATTCACGAGTTTATAGAAAAGAAATTCAATAAATAACTTTTCATTTCTTATTATAATCTTACTTTTGCTTTTCACGCACCATTTATTAGATTCGAGGTGTGTTCAATTATCTTTGCGGGTCAGGTATTGATGGAATTGAATAGTTTAAGATAGATGGAATATTTCTTTTCTTTCTTTTACTGTTTTTACTGATTGGTATTTCCTTTTAGAAATTTAGAGAGTCATCATATATTTCAAAAATATTAATAATGCAATAAAGTTACAGTATTTGGAAAAATTCGTCTGTCAAATGATAATTTGAAAATAATAAAATTTCTGCTACTTCTTATGGTGATACTGAATACATTTAAATTTCAAATTTATAAAAGATATGTTAAGGGTTTTTTTAAATTTTTATTTTTAATCTTGCAAATTAAAATAGGACAGAAAACATTAACAGGCATTCCTTATTATTTACGCTCATTTACAGCTTTGAGTGTGAGATTTCCTTTTAGAAATTCACATACAAGAATGAATTGCTATTAGTATTGGTAATAAGATAACAAGAAAGAGAGTGATCAACAATTTCATTAATGTTGTAAATCAAATAACATTGGTTTGTTACATTAGTTGTTATAGCATTTTTATGATATCAGTGTCTTTTATTTGTACGGTGGAACTTTGCGAATATACAAAACAATTTGAAATAAATAGAAGATAAATTAATCGAAGTGATATAAACACAGCGCGACATTAATATAAATATGCCATCATTGTTTGGCGATTGCAAGGTATTGATGCAGAGTTCATTATTTTGTGCTACAATTATTCTTTGGATAGTGTGAGAGCTTTTAAAAAGCATAAGTTATTGCAAACTAACAAGCACAAATGATTATAAACCTCCCAATGCAATAATTTAAGCATGTGATGTTATTCGGTATACTGATTTATCTAGATTGAAAAATTGTTACTGTTTTGAAAAAAAAAATAACTATGATATTATTTATTGGGGATTAGAAAAGATTAAATAGGAATTTTTTATTACTGCCGCATTTGATGAGTCTCGTTCGAGTCAATTGTATAGCCAAACTTAATTCATGAATGTGATGCTTTTTTTTTATCTACTCTTAAAAATGTTATATGGTGCTAAAATTAATTATAATAGATACATGTACCACTATTTACCGATTAGAGCCTGAATTCTTCCTGCTTTGCAAGAAAGAACTGCCTAAATTCAGCAATATTTACGCAAGATAGAGCCCCACCTCATATTGCGCAATCTGTTAAATAACTGCTTCACTAAACTTTTAATGAGGATCGTATAGTTAGCAGATATTTTCGAAATGCTTGGAAACCCAGTCACTTGATTTGAATAAGAAAGATTTCAGACTGCTTGAATATTTGGAAGACCGTGTCTATATGAACAAACCTAACTTTTTGATTTAAAAAGCAGCATAAAAATTCACTAGGAAACATTAGGTCCTTTTGGAATCACGCTTTATTTCGTCTTCTACATTCATTCTACTTCAAGGCTCTCATACTGAGCAAATAGTGTAATAATTCATTTCATATCTTTTAATAAATCTTATAATTTCAACGTATGTAATGTCAAATAAAAAGCATCATCTATCGAAAGAAATGGACTAGTTTTCGTATTGGGTAATTTATTTCCCCCGTGATGTTCAAATTATTTTTCTTCCAGAGTCTATCGTAGAGAAAAATGCAATATAAAAATATGTTATACAAAATATAGAATTTCGAAAAGGAATATACTATTAAATTTTACTTAACATTACATTAGTTCTAATAAATGTTGAAATGGGAGTAATACTTTAGTAAATTCAAGATAATTGGAATCATTGCAATACATTTCCGTATCAGTTTTGAAATATTAAATATTTGTTTCAACATTAGTTTGATTGCATTCATTTTAGAGATTGCCTCTTTTTTTTATTTTGTAGTAATTCCCTACCCTTTTGAAGCATGAAATCATATAAAAATAATTTTATAAAACAATGAAAAAATATTTTTTATGCAATCTTGAATGCACAATGCATAAAAAAAGCCCTCTTAAAATTAAAGATTAATTTCACATAAAAACAAAATGTTCAAACTCAAAATCGTCAGTTTCATATGCACTTGAAGTTTCACGCCCTAAATGCTACAGCATTAAAAGCTTTCAGTTTAGGAATAAATATAGCCTTTTAATAACATTATAAGACAATTTTTAGTTTCAGAGTTTTCCAAATACATAAATTTCCAATTACTTCGTAATTATTAATTACTAACCGCCTTTGGCGACCAGCCGGTTCGCCAATCTTAATGTTCGTTTAAATTTTAATAATTAAATATTTTACGCAATTCCTACTTTAATAGATTCCTCATCAAAATATTTTAAAACTTCAAATTTTGATAGTCACTCATAATATTATAAAGGTCATAACGTAATATGTAATTTATAAATAATAATATGTTATAAATTTATTCTTCGAAATATATTCTCTGAAAATATAACTAAATACTAGGAAATAATATAGATTTGTCCAGAACAAACAGTGTCTGGATTCAGAAATGAATTATGTGCCACAATGGTTGGGTCGTCAAAACATCTAATCTCTTCCATTTTTTGCTTTATATTCTTAGAACCAGATGGAGAATAATCTATATAATTATTGATGTTCTATGTTTAAGTTTGAATAATAATAATAATAATAATAATAAAACAGTTGTACCTTTAAAATATCGTTGTTCTAAACTGGAAATATAATTTTGGGCAAAGGTATTTTTATAATCGCTTAAAGAGTTACAAAATAATTATTTGTAATATATAAATTTTAAATTATTTATCAATTTAATTTATTATTATTTGGCTAAAGTTTATATATACATTATATACAGAATGGTTATAATTAAACTTCCCCTATAAACAGCATCCTACAACGAAAACGAGTGAATGGATTGCAACGAAATTTAGTATACAGATTATATCCGAGATGCGCTCACGGAATTTCGAGAAAAAAAAAGTTAAAAAATGTTTACTGGATGCCTCCTTTTCCAGAAAAAACTTTAAATTTAACACAATAAATAACCAAAACGGAATGCGAAAACAAAATTAATATTTATTGACTAGTTTCTGATCATCCTGTCATTGAACCATATTAAGAAAAGGTAAGGAAATAATAACAGTACGCTGTTTGAGAAGAAAAAAAAAAATCTCTTTGCAGAAATAATAACAGATTAGGGCGAAATTTTACAAGAGGAACAGTTATTAATCATATCCAGGAAGATATAGGAAAAGGTTCTCCATGTGTCCACCTACAAAATTTCAAGTCGATGAACAGTGTGTTTAACAGCAGATCGTAACTGATCAGTTGTAATGCTTCGCACTTGAAGCGTTATAAGGTTCTTTAAGTCATTCAACGTCTCATCACCTCCACGATACACCAGACTTTTTAAGTGCCCCCATAACCAGAACTCTCACGGACTTAAATTAGTCAAACGTGGGGGCCATGCACTACAAAAGAAGCGACTAATAACGCATTTGTCTGTGAAGTGTTGGAGCAACAGCGCCTTCACGGACTTATGGCTATGTGGGAACGCACCATCTTGCATGAAAATACACGGTTTAAGGACCTGCCTTTACTGTAGTTGCGGCACAATCGTCAGTACAATGCAGCATGTAATGGTACTAACGGCCCGTTACGGAACATACGACAAGACCAAGTGCAGATATTTCTTCAGTGAAGAATGGTTTAAGGATGAATGTCACCGTGAATCTAAGCCAGACAGTCACCTTTGGAGAATGTAGGGGGATTTTAATGTGCATCCGCGGATTTTTCTTGACCCAAATGCGGCAATTATGTGGGTTGACTGCCCCATTGAGGTAGAAATGAGACTCGTCGTTCCACAGAATATTCCAGGACCATGACAGATCAACAGTCATTCTGTTGAGAAAACTAACTGTGAATGAGAGACGTTGTGGTATGTCCTTATCAAGCAATTCTTGGATATGGCGAATCTTGTATAAGAAGTAGTGCATTACGTTTCTGAGCACTTTTTGAACGGTGCCGTAAGAATAGCTGTCTGTCCAAGTGCGCTACTGCCCGCAAACTCTGATGTATGCGTCTGTGCGGCAACAGTTGTTTTGACGGTATCAACAAGAACTGACGTGATGGGTTTACGGCCTCTTCCAGGTTGAGTTCCTAATGTCCTCATCTCTTAATCTCTTAATCATAGCCGGATACATTTAGTAAATACGGGTCCACGCTGTAGGTTCTTTACACGACGAAATTCACGAGCTGCAGCAGAAACATTCTGTTAGTTTTCTTAAAACAAATTCACCAAAAAGATGCCTCATCATTACAGCCGGAAACATCGACATAAAATATGACAAAGTATAAAAATGTTTCATACCCTAACTTCTTTTGCATAAAGCTTCCTCATCTTAACAAGCATGCAAAAATTGACATTTTTTCCTAGAATTGACAGCTTTTTCTGGTTTTACATCTTATTATTCATAATTCTTGTTCTGTACTGTTATTATCATTTCTGTATTCCGTTTTAGTCGTTTATTGTGTTAAATTTAATATTTTTCCTGGAAAGCGCCCTCTGGTGGACATTTTGGAGCTTTTTTTCCCGAAATTCCCTGAGCACATCTCGGGTAATGTCTGTATACCAAATTTCGTTGCAATCTGTTGACCCATTTGCTTTGTAAGATGCTGTTTATAGGGGATGTTTAATTATAACCACCCTGTATATTTATTATTTGCACTAAACTTTAAGTATAAATATATATTTGAATTAAACAGAGAGATAATCTCCATATATAATGATCACAAAACCGAAACACGAAAATGGGTTTGAAATAAAAGGTGATCTATTAACAGAAAAAAAAAACCGCAACACAATACAAAATAAAACCAATTTTGAAAGAAAATATTAACAATAAACTACAAATGATGCGAATGTATTATGTATCACCCTTATTAGCTTAACATTTGCTGCAATACAGCAAAATAAAATGTCAATAAGCTTTTTTGTTAGTTATCCCATAAATAAGTTTTATTCTCTTGGCACTGTTTCACATTCCATTGTACAATTTTCCCTTTAGCTAATTTTTACTGTCTTACAGTAGAATCTTCTCTATAAATAATGTTCAAGAACACTAAATGAACTAATCAATAACTAACCTCGAAACTAAAAATAGAAATCGCATTGAAGCTAATAATGATCTATTAATAGAAAAGAGGTTGTTTTGCCAAATGTAAAATAAAAAATAAAATGGCAAAAAAAATAAATATTAACTTTTAAACTGACACGCGAAATGAGAATATAATGAAGTGTGACATGCAATATATTGTAACAGCATTCTTATCGAATGGAAATTACCATATTCGTCATTATTCCAGTCCTTTACTTAGCGGTTGCAATAATCTGGTGATCTGGATTTCTGAACCGGAAGCTTTCCGATTCGAGACCCTATTCCACCGAAGAACTGATATGTAAACGAGGGATGTGTCGCGGGGCGGAATAATTTTATTTTTTAAAACTTAACCCTTTTGGGACAGGAGGTCTCTATCCTAGACGCAGGCACTGGACGGAACGTATGCGAAATGAATCATCCCACAGGACGGAGGTTTTGCGTTGCTAAGCCTTACTTTGAAAAAAAATCCTAAAAATAAAGTTTAAGTCCTAACGTCGTCGTTTTTGCTACCTTTTTAGATTATTAGTTCATTCATAATATGAGCACATTTTTTCCTCTCACAAATCATATTTTCTTACCATATTAAACCGAAACCTAGGCTTTCCGTAATAAAAAGAAAAGCGCACAAAATGTGTCTTAAAGTACGCTAAATACAACAAAACTGACGGTAAAACCCAACAGACTACAGTTAGACAGTATTAAAAAAAAAAAAAAAAAAAAAACGCGAATGATTCTGTTAAGTGGTTAGTTACACAACCAAGCTCTATTTATTTATATTACTGTTACCCCCCCCCCCTTCCCTCGAAACAGCTGATGAATAAAATACCAAAGTTAGGTTAAATATGTGTAAACTGAAGGTCAGGATAATAAGACTGTATTTATTTGAAAAGTAATGGACACAGGGAGCAATCTAGAGACAATTAAAAATTATTCCAGTTTAAAATGCGAATATATGCATCACAATCGATTAAGTTAGATTTCCAGAAATCCACGAGTGGTAAGCCTAGCTATGAGAGACGTTCGCAGGTGATGCATATATGATACACATATCGCGATTAATTGGTACTTTATAAGTAAATGCAAATTCTCGTAACTGCGTTTCGAGAAAAATAATGAAATATTATTAACTAAATAAAAATGTATATGCATTGGAAATCAATATTGATTCACACAAAGAAGATAGATTAGCCATCATTAACTCAAAATTGCTACTAGAAGGAATACGGTTAGAGGCATAAATGCTTTTTTAATTATCACAGTTTGTACAAAAGCCTGAACTGAATGAAAACAAACCTCTCACTAAAAATTCTTACATTACAAGACACAAATTCAATAAATAGAACATGCTGAAGTCATTATGTTGTTTCCTAGGGAGATTTCAATTAAACAAAACATAAGAAACGCATGCGGAGGAGGGATATCGTCTATAAATCCGATTTAGATGAGGCAAGCTCTTTACTAACATTCGATGTTTCGAATATTTATGAGCAAAGGAATAAAGTTTTAATTACTTTTGTGGGAAATAGTTTTGGAGGAAAACTAAAAAAAAACTGCAGTTTGAAGAAAAGAAATATATGAGAATATATTCACAGTCCCATTATATTCTGCTCTCTCAAATTGGAAAACACCAGCCATTAATGGTGTGTGAAACAAAATAATCAATGACACATGAAAAAGTGGTAGATGATGCGTGAAGCCGATTGGCTAATGGGAAATAAAGTGGTTGATTTAAACCTTGAATTCTTGGAAGGCATAAAAAGTTTTAAATACGAGTCAGGCAGAGAAATAACGTTGTTTTCTTTGTCGGGTTTTCAGTCTTTTCTCGATGTTTTGTGTTATCATTGTAATTTTTCAAATGTCGTTACGTTTAAGGGTTTTATCCATGGATTGAGACCGAAATTTCTAAGAAAGTTAAATTTTATTCGATGTGTTGCATTTATCTTATGTAAATTGTGTCTTTAGTAGAAAAAAGTATTTTCGAATTTCATAATCACTATGGTGCTGAAAATGGTACAATTAACACTCAAATAAAGTTCTCTTTTTTTAAAAACAAGATGATAATATATAATTAAATCAAGTAATACAAAACATAACACTTATGAACATGGACTTTTTTTTAAAAAAAAAATTCAAATGAATTGGTCAACAAAAAATACATTTAATTTCCTTAAAAGGATGAAAGAAGTCAAAGAAATGAAGTTTTGAAAAATATAATAAAATTTTATTATTGATAGGCATCGAGATATTTTTAGTTTGTATTTTCCACTTTTTTTAATTATTCAGTTTTTAAATTATTTTTATCTAATAGAATTTCGAATAACAAATATAAAGGAAATATTAAAACTGAATACGAATTATTTCCTGTCTTCATTTGCTACTATAAGCAGATTTTAGAGATGGCAAACACTGCAAAACTTTTTGTATATAGACATTTTCACGTTAAAACTATTCACTCTTAACTGTAATCGTTGATATAATAAAGAATTAGTTCTTCAGAAAATAAATTTGATTGGTTTCGAGAACAATTCTTGTTTAAACGTTTTTCCATTCTTCTCACTCCTTCGGATTCTTTTAGAAAAATAGCAAAGAGATGCACTTTTAAAGCTCCAAAGTTAATGATAAATTTGACAATTATAGTTAACAGAAATTGCAAATGGAAATTATTCGTCAGTACGAGATGTGTTTAATGGTTATAACAACATTCACCCGTACCAAATCCACTAGTAATATGACATTGTCAAATATAACACTCTTTAATCTCAACTCGAGGCTTGATTCAAGGAACTAAAACTTACATTAGTTTTTATTCACAAGACGAAAATGACTACAATCTTCCAGATTTTGAACGATAATGAAATTATAAGAACATTCTAGAACAAACGAGAAATAACAGAAAGTAAATCAAAGACAAAACAATTTTTTAGGCGACTTGCCTGCATTCATAGACGAAATTGCGAACAGTAGCTTTCATTTCATAGCGTTCTACAACTCAGCTATTCAGTCCGTGCCAACTTAGATCAAGTTTCGTTAGAATATTTTAAATAGTCTATTATACAATACTAAAAGAATTTTTTAAATTACTTAATACACACCATCGACCTTGCACATTCGCACAATCAAAGTCAAAATTGGTTGTTATACCGCAATATTTCTTCGAAAATATTTTTCATCTAATCGTCATATGTATGGATTTATGCTGTACGAAATAGTTATACATATTTATAGAATATTGTCTGTTGTCTATAAATACAAATCTGATAACTAAATATATTTCTGATGAGAGAAAATGGAAACTCTTACATAGGCAGCTGCGACATACCGTAATTATTATTTCATTATGCAACAAAAAAAAATAATTTCCTAGTTAATATTTTAAATTCTCTCTTTTATTAAAATGTACTTTAGACACACTTATTAATAATATGAGAGTTAAAGAAGGTTTTGTTTTCCTTTAAAGGGTGATAATTTTCCGTTGAAACAAACTCTTTAAGAATTTTTCTTAGCCAGGTGGCATATTTACTTACGAATGTTTTTACGTGATGTATTGAAATAAAGCTTTGTCAAAAGCATGCATTTAAAGAAATCCTTAAAATATAAAAAGCAAGCTAAAATTTTCATTCGTATCTGTAAAGGGGTGTGTATCTAATAAGAAATAATAGTGTTTAAAGTAATGCAATTGAACCTGATTTTTAA
This sequence comes from Argiope bruennichi, assembly GCF_947563725.1. Lineage (NCBI taxonomy): Eukaryota > Metazoa > Arthropoda > Arachnida > Araneae > Araneidae > Argiope > Argiope bruennichi. Next base: position 80,803,812 of record NC_079159.1, on the reverse strand, counting down.
CTTTTGGCTAAATTTTTTTATTGGATAAATTAAATCTTTGGAGAAATTTTTCTTCCAATTATATAATGTAGATTCTTAATCTTTCATCAATAAACAACAAAACTTACAAAATTCGAATACAATGAAATGCACTCATTTATTTATGACATTTCTAAATAAATTCCTATAAAACATAAATTAATATGATGCAATATATTTACTAAAAATTACATTATATTAATGTCGAATATAGACACAATATTTATGGCGGCAATGCCTAAATTTAGGGTAGCAATAAATCGGAAAGCTTCAAAAGATATTACAGAATTATATTATATTCTATTAAGACTATTGAATAATATTCAATATGTTGAATGGAAATAAATAATTGCCATAAAACAAAGCTACTATGACATCACTTAATTCAAGCATAATGCATAGAATCCATCCTATCTGATGCGTCATTCAATTTATTCAATGAGAGCATTCCTAATTATAAACCTCAGGTCAGCAGTTTAATGTGGTGCAGTAGAATCAATGATGGACAGCTGTATTTGTATGTAGTACCAGCTGTATTTGTTGAACCACAAGCAATTTCTATTGTCTGTCTATGGAAATGTATTTATGCATTGTTCAATGAGGAGAAAATTCATTGAAAATTGTCACCAAATTTTGGAAGTTACAGCTTAATTTGATAATTATTATGATCCTAAACACGAGAAGTTTATTGCAGCATTGAGATCATTGGACGAGGTTACAAAAACTTAATTCACACTGATTCAAATATCAGTTTCATTTTAACCAGGAATTTGATGAGGCAAAATATAAATCTGAATTTGAAACCCTGATGTTTAAATAATGTAGAAATATTTTATTACATTACAATTGATCAGATTAAAAGCAATAATGGAAATTTGTTTCGTAATAAACATTTACTCATTTATTTCTTTATGTGAACGCTTCTATTCCTGAATTGAACAGAAAATTACTATACAATAGCATCGATAAAATCATTTATTTATTTTGGTTCTACTATGTGGAAATTTTATTCTTTTACCCTAAAAATTGCGAAATATGAGAAGTAAAAGGAGTAAACTTAAAGATAGGAAATGACACTTGATTTAGAAATGGATTTAGATGATGGATAAAAATTACAGAAAAGATTAGATGAATAATATAACGTTTGTTGTTTCTAGTACACAGTACACAATATCTATTAATCATTTTACAAAATATTAGAAAAGAGCCCATTTCAATGTGTGGTCTTTAAAGCCGATTGATATTGTAAGATTACATTTCCTACTAATCATGCTATAAAAGTTAAAATATGTAAATGCGGTAATTTTCCGTTAGTACCAAATGTATAATATAGAATTCCGCCAAATTTCTTACGCCAAATTCGCGTTTGGTTCACAATCCGTTAGCCGGGAGCTAGCGAAAAATTGTCAAATAATATAGAATTCCGCCAGGTTTCTTACGCCAAATTCGCGTTTGGTTCACAATTCGTTAGCCGGCGTAAAAGAGAAATCGCCGAATAATGTAGAATTCTGCCAAATACGCCAAATTCACGTTTGGCGCCCGGCTAACGGAAAAGTACAGTATAAAAAAACTGTTTACAGATGTGTGTTAAAAATTTTAATTTCTTGTTTATAATTCACAGTTTCGAAAAAAAATAAAAATAAATTCATAAGTAGTTTTGGTACTATATGTAACAAGCAGAAATAATTTATTCCCTTGACTTTCGTGTTTAATTCTACTATATAGTGTGGTTTTGTATTCAGATTCTTCATATTTTGAGAACATACAGAGGCCCATTTCGGCATAGTGCTGAATCTTTTTGAAAGATTCTTTCTATGTTTTCACACGTATGTGGGGTTTCGACTCAAAGCCAATGTCGTAATTCATATTCTTACTGCATTGTTACGAAAAAATTCGATCGGTGGTATACATTAAACACAAAAAACAAGTAACAAAACATAGAGAAATCATATATAAAATATATTTTAGAGAAATTCGCAAATTATTATTGAGGTATTGCAACAACACGAAGCCAGTAAAGAAAGCTTGCTGAAGATCGATACTCAGAAGAGAGAATTCACTTATCTACTCCATATTTCAACTCGACTATTGACTCATTCTTGTATGTATGCCTCCACAATTCACTACTACTAAGACAGGATATCAAATATTCTACAACAAACTTTGGAACTCTATTTCTAATAAAGACAGCGTGAAGATTCGAAAAGTATCGGGAATCATCGTTTTCATCACATGTGTCACCAAATTCGTTGACAAATTAGTAAATGGTAGGAAAGTTTGAAGGGCATTAACTTGTAATCTATTCAGCATCCCTAACAGTTATTTGTAAGAATTTCTTCTTTATCATGATAATTATCTTTCATATAAGAATTATTTCAATTCTTAACAGTGATATACATTTGAATTCATATATTTTTATGCGTACGAATCAGATACGTACTCTATCAGATAATCAAATATTGATAAAATAATTCGAATATTTGATATCATTCTATAAATTTAGTTATCAAGTGATTAAACAAATTTCATTTCGATTTTTTATCTTATAATGTTACAAGTACACGAGTGAATAATTAAATAGATTTTCATGTGTCTAATTTGTCAAAAATGCTATAGAAGATAAAATGACATGTGCCAAATTTAGTACTTCGAACCCCTTTCTCCTATTGTGAGTGAAAATGTTTACCTTGATCGTTTGCCTGACAAACAGGTATATTTTTAGAAGTTGTCTTTTCGATCTCAGGAAGGTCTTAAAATGTTAATCTCTAAATTGTTTTTTACTCCGAATGTGAAGATATAGAAATATAGGTCATGACATGAAACAAATGTCACGACCTATAGAATATTGAATAGGATTATAGGATGTTAGAGATTATTAATTACAGAATATTAGGTGATATGCCAAATATTTTTAAAACAGAAGAAAGTAGCTTTGATGTTGAACAGTCGTAACATGATCAGCACAATATCAGGATTTTTTTTAGAAATTTTTTTTTAAGTTGATTTGAACCACTAACTCAAAAAAAAAAACAAAAAAAAACCGTAGTATGATAATATTTTTACTTGCCTTTTTTTAAAACTTTATATTATTTTGAAAATCAAATCTTCTTAACTTAGTACCAGGGACGCTCACGTGAGAAACGAATTTAGTACCATTGGACAAATGAATTAACTAAAAATTGGAAAATATTGCTACTGACAAAAAATTGCTAAGAAATAAAATAGATATAACAAAACTATCTATAATTTTGAAAATGAAAAAATCTTTCTGTTCAATAAAATATCCACAAATCATTTAAGAAAAAAACCTGAAAAGAAATTAATTTATTTTCTGCTTAAAAATTATTAAATTTTTGTAATTTTTTTTTTTTAGTGAGAATTAACTTTTAAATTCTGAGGTCTGTTTTTTTCGAGTATTTGTCACAATTATCACCCTTCAAGCCAGCGATGCATAATAAATTGCAATATATAAATAATATTTTAAAATATTATTCAAGGCAAAATATACATGAGTCAACAAAATTGTTTCTCAAATTTAGCTATTTAAAATTGTTATATGAATCAAATTTCTAGCATTAGTTAAGATTTGAAAAACGAACGGCTATTCTCGGCAAAGAAAAGAAAAGGTTTTATTGGCTCGGTCCAGCGTCAATTTTTGTCTTGAAATTTTATCTTTTCAAATAAGGATTCTAGTTTAAAACTCAATTTTAAAGCAACAAGGCGGATGTTTGCAACCACGAATTATAACTTACAAATATTTTCCAGACAACGCATTACATAATCTGTCTACGAGAATTTTCAGCTGAACGAAAACGAATTGCTGAAATTATTTTTGAATGTAATCATTCAGAGTTATATTCCCTAACTGAATTACTTTCTGGGCCGAGCTGGTATATAAATAAATCAAACAAAAATCTAAATTAAGCATTCAGAGATAGGGAAAGTATGTATTAGAAAATTAGTATTTAACTATTTTTAAATGAAGTGAAAATAATATTACAACAAATTTGAGAATATATTGCTATACAAAGAATTTAAATATATGAATCGAGAAAAATTCAAACAATTATTTTGTTTGAAATATACCTTGTTTTTGTTTTCTCAAAGCTAATTCCGAGCTTCAGTTTTTTACAAATGATTCTCTTATTTGGTCGTTTATGAATTATAAGCGAATAATTAAAGAATTATAATAATCAAGAAAATTAAAAATGGGAATTTTAATAAAAAAGTATAACTCTACATCGACATGATTTTGGAATTGTTACAAACGAGAAAATTAAACCTTAATAATTTTGATAAATAAAATTAAACTTTTCAATACTCGTAAGCATTTTCAATTTACAGTCATTAGACATTCAGAAACTGGATAAAATAAACTTGAGCCACTATTGATCCAAACAAATTTTGGAATTGTGTTACTGATGCTATGAATAATTCCATCTACATAATTATATATACGAGAAATTAAAATTTCATTGAATTAGAAAAATGAAATTCTGCCCCTAGTGGCGCAGTGGGCCCGAGTTCATCTTAATGGACTATAACGCGAGGCCACATAGAGCTCTTCTCGTCGACGAATTTCTCGAGAGTGAGGATATTCGCCGGATGGACTGGCCCGCCAGGTCTCCAGACCACAACTCTATAGATCATGTCTGGGGCGCTCTGGGGAGGGCAATGTAACTCGCAACCCCCTTCCGAGAACCATCCGGGAACTGAAAACAGCGTTGGTGAATGAGTGGGACCAATTGCCACATGCACTGATAAACTGCCTTATTTCCAGTATGACATCACGTTGCAAGGGGTGTATAGCTGTAAGAGGGGACCATACCCCCTATTAACCCATTTCTTTTGTGTATTCTGCAACCGCTGTTTCAGACCTTCAGACTTACATGAGTATTACGCACAAACACGTGTGTCTATTATAATTGTTAAATGTTTATTTTGTTTGCTTTATATCAACCTATGTTCACACCAAATTTTATTAAAATCTGTCCCGTAGTTCTGGAGATCGTAGATCGAATATAAAAATTCTCTTAATTTCTTACATCAGGTACTTGCCCCAGTTTTCATAGGCCTAATTTTATTAGAGAATTAAAATACTTCAATTGTCTGGTTTGATTTAATTGTTCTGATCATACTGATCAGCACATGTAGGAAACATTTCAGTGTGTATTATTCTGAAATATTATTCATACTTAAAGATTTTCTAAATTTAATTATATAATTTGTTCAATTCATTCTCAGTATAAAAGACTAGAAATTTACAGATATATTTGTTTTTCATTAAATATCCAGCCATTACTTTTCTTGCATTTAAATCTGAAAGAACCATTATTACAATTTACACACACTGTCCGTTGAGAAATTAACTGATAAAAATTGTTACAATTTTAGAGGAGATTTAATTTTTCCTAGAATATTTATTTGAAATGAGTATACTTGTAAAAGTAATATGAATATACTTGTAAAAGTAATGGAGTGACTTCATATAGCATCATATTAAAATTTCTTTAGTTTGACATCTATCATACCCTCAAGGACTTCTTTTTTTATCTTTGTTCTTATACTTATAATATAGAATAATAAGACAAATAATATACAGTACCAATAAAAAAAACGAAGCAGACTATTTAAATTTCGAAATAAGAAAAATAAGTGAATAAAATAAATTAAAATAACAGAATATGTAAATAAAACTAAATAAAGAATAGTAAGTTATTACAAAAATGCAATACAATAAACAAGTAAATAAAGTACAAAAAAAAGCAATAGCTGGAGAATATAAACAGACTCATTTCTTCAGTTTCATGGTTTATGAATAACTTTTAAAAATAAATAAAATTTTGAGAAGATGCGATTCTGATAAACGTACAAAGGGGAATATCAAGAAGAAATTCTAATTAAGTCCTTTTAATTTTCTAGAGTTCATATGCCAGAATGATAGGATTATCATTGTAGATTTATGCCATACTAAAAGCTATTCTGCTTATTTTTTAAAAAATATAAAGAATTAAAAAAAACTCTTCTGGTAGTTTTTAAGCAAATAAAACCTTAGAAAAATCAGATTTTAGAAATATTTTGTTCTTTCTGTATCTATTTCATCGAAACATCCAGTAATTATTCTTCTTTCAGAAGATATATTCTGCTGTTTATTTGCAAATGCAAAGTCATTTTATTAGTTTTAATCTAGACTTCGCTTCATGGAAGTAATTATGTGACTGAAGTTTCATTTAGCTTTTTTGTTTGTAGTTTGCGTCTTGATTTTGAAGGACAGATGTAAATATGGACATACTATTTCATCTCTGCATATTTTGAAATAATCATAGAATTACAAACATCAAATGAATACCTATAAAAAAGTTTTAAAATGTAATCAGTGAGGTAAATTTAATATATATCTGATAACATAAATGGATCCAATTTAGCTATTTTTTATAGTTAGATAATGACAATCTATCGAAATAAGATCCTCTTCCCTTTATAAATATCAGCTATGAAAGGATATTTTTATAATGTTTACTTTGTAGAAATTTTTCATATTGATAGCAAATAATGAGTTTGAAACTTGATAATATGAATCTTGCTAAGACTTTTCCCATTTGCGTAATCTTGCTTTCATGCTCGTCAGATTTCATATTATTACTATTCAGTATATTTCCCTGCAAAGTAAGTCTCTTAGTACGAATTATAATTTTACAGATATAGTAACATGTGCTGGATGAATACTGAATCAATGACTTGATTTAAGCTTGACTATTATTTGACGACATGATGACGAAATTGGCGACAAAAATAAAGGATCCTGAGTATTTCTATTTTGTCGATATCTCCATTAGAAATTTAATTCCAGCGTTTGTATTGAAACATTGATGTCCTATAATACTTTAGTATAAAAGAGCCATAATAATCCATCATAAAAAAGAAACATACCTAAAATTAATTAAATTCCTATTTGATCAGAGAGAACCATTCCATTTCCATTTATTAATTTCAAATTTCCTATGCAATATTCTAATACTAATCTTCATAATATATTGTTAAGCCTCCTCTAGCTCTTTTTTTACAATTGTTTTATTTTTTCACTCATATTATACATTACATCTATCGCTCAACCAGTTTTCTTGTACACCAGAAAATTTTCATTCTAGTTTTTATCATTCTTCGTTATATGCATTCGTATTTTTTTTCTTTTCAATTTATTATAGTTTTTTTTCCAATTAATTGAACCTACATCTAAATCAGACAAAACAAAGTACCACATGAGCTCTAGAAACTAGGGTGTGGTGTTGTGTAAATGTTAAGATGTCCTGTAATAGGACCTTAAAAAGAGGATGAGCATACACAAGAGTCAGTCAGTAATAAGAAAAATCACTTGAATTTAGTTCAATTTGCTACTTCTGTGTTGTTAATTTCTGCAGTTGCTGATTTTCGTACGTTTCGTCTATGTTTTGTTTTCTGTGTATCGTGGGTTTTTTTTTGTGTGTGTGTGTGTGTCTAATAAACAATTATTATCAGTTACTGGCTCGATTTGACTTTTTACCATACATTAATTGGACTAAATCTTTTGTAATCATATTACATTTTTCTAGAGAACAATGATATGAAAGATTTTTTTAATGTAAAGAAACAATAATATGATGATATAGTGATTCGGTCGTCTTTTTGTTACTTTCCTTTATTCAATGTGCCTTCAGATTCTCATAAAATGCATCTTTGATTTTAAAAATGAGTTATTTCAAACGCCTTTTCATAAAACATATCTTCTAATTTATTGTGATTGTTATTTGCTTTGTTGTTTTAAATACCAGTTGGAAGATTATCCTAATTTGTTTTGAGTAAAATTTCTGAATGTGTGTCATGACCAGAAAAGATATTATTTTCAAACTTCAAAACCTTAAGGTATTTATTTTCAGATTCGCAAATGTGATATTTTTTCAGTAGTCTTAATCCGTCATTTTCAGTCTCAATGGTAATACAGAAATATTTCTCACACAAGTAACTGAATTTTCCAAAAAGTCATCTGTAATTATATTCTAAACATGAAATGCAGTAGCAATACATTTTCCACATTTTCAATCAGTTTATTTAAGAAAAGCAATTTTTATTATGGATACGAAATTTTTGCATTAGTTATGAAAAGTAAAAACACAACAACACTATTTACGCAATTAAAATGATCAATTAATATTGTTTGGAATTTCTTGGTGATGTGCCGAAAATTTATTTTAAAAAAATCACTCTTCATATTAAAAGAATGCGCAAAAAATGGTAGATGCATTATATGTGAAAGGCACAAATCAATATAAACAAAATTGTGTCATTGAGAACTGTTGATTAAATGCAAAGAAACAAATTGGATTGGCTTCGAAACAATCCTAACCGAGAAAAACCAATTATCTTTTGCATTCTTACTTAATTAAATTGCATCAGAAGCTGATAAATAAGAAATATATTAGAAATAATTCTTGGCTCCATTACAGGAGTATAATCAGCAGTCAGAGAGTATGAAATGTTATTTTTCATGCAGATCCCTGAATCAATGTTTTTTTGCATGTTAATTAGGAAATTCGTTGTTGCACAGAATATTTTTTGCATATTTATCTTTCCGTCTGCTTTCACCAATAGTATTAAAAATTAATCTTTAATCTATAAATCCATCCGCATTCACCAATAGTAATAAAAACTAATCTTTAATCTATAAATTTGATGATAAATAAGATACAAATCTAACTTATTAGGTACAAATAAATTTTTCAGGATTTTATTATTTATATTATTGAATAATTAACACTAAACGCTAAATTAATAATTTTTAGCAATAAAAATATTTTTATTTTTATTCTTAAAATTTAACTTTATATCGATTATAAATTTTACATAGACTTTGATTTTTAATTTTTAAAACTTCCCAATTTGATGCTTTCAGCATAAAATTTCATTCGGACTCAGATGCAATTTAATCAAAATTTTCTTTGTACTTGAATAGCGGTTATGGAAAAATCTTAACTTGGAAACTTCTCCTCAAATCTTTATATGTAAATATTTTGTTATGCATATCAAATTTAGTATGTAGATAGTAATTTTACATATGCTTTTAAGTATAACACAAATTAAAAAATTAATTGGTAAAAATATTTTACCAATTATTACCATTGTCAAGAGATTATCTAAATATTAAACATCAAAATACGAAAAAAAAATTAATCAACAGAAATTATCAAATATCTCCAGTAATAATCCTTGTATATAAAAAGCATTTTGTACTCCAAGATTCATGAGATCAATAAAGTATGTTGGCAAAATATTTCAATGTTTGTACCATTTTAAATATGTAGCAATCCCTTACGAACATTTCAGACGCATCAGCTTTTAGTATACGCTTATAGCCTCAAAACGGGTAATTTTAGCCAGTTGACATCGGTATAAAACTGGATGGCTAATTTTTTTTCTCAAACTGCTGCTCTCAAATATTTCTTAAAAAAAATATGCAATTTTAAAGCGTATAATCAAGATAAAAAAGCAAATGAAATCTAATCAAATGTAAATAATATCAGTTGTTAAATAAATGTTTCCTTCAAAAAATGATATTCCCGAAATAATGCAATGGATATAGATTTGCAATAAAAGATAGTTATCCATTTTTATACTGATAACAAAATAAGAATTCTAGTTACAAAACGGTTTAAGAATTTCATATTGAAGGCCGTTATTTAAAAGAGGAAGGGATATTCAATAACAAAATTATGAATTAAATTTGGAACCAAAAAAAATTCAAACAAATCTCACTATTATTCAACAAAGCTAATTATAATAAATCATAATTAATTAGAATAAATTTCAAAGTGAAAAACAAAAATAAAACTCATTTTACTGCAGATACCTTTTATCTATTTTTGAAAAATACAAATGCGAGTAAATAAAAAAAATCAATAAACCGATTAAATAGATCAAAATGTTTAACATATGAAAATGCATTCTTCTTTTAAAACACTTCTGCTATGCTACAAATATATTCAATTCATAAAATGATACATTATAAATTCTAATATAAATAACTTTTCGAAATCGATTCATCACCCTGTTCTTGCGATCAAACGGATCATTGCTGATCTTTAAACTATCTGCTATAACGTCTCGCACTTGGTCGATTGAACTGATATGTTGACGATGCTGATATCGTCCTTATGAAAATCAATAATCTTGAAATATTTTTGAACTATGCCTGCCCATGGTTTGAAATCGATATCAACAATATCATTTTACGTATCATGGCAGAAAGACGACGAATCAAGTAGTAGTTTCCTCAATTCGCCTGGATGAATCGAGGAAAGATCAATCTTTATATATAGGTACAGGATTTAATAAATGCACAGAGTAGTTATGAAATTATGTGTAGGCCGAGTTCTGAATAAAATGTTAAGTTCAAATTTAGATGTTATAGTGTTAATTTTTTCAGCAAAGTTTTATTGATAAGGTCATAATATTAAAAAATGAGTTTGTGTGATAGTTAAATGGCGTAATTGACTTTTTCTAAATTTTTCAGTGAGTTTCTATAGAATAAATTTCACAGCAAAAAAAATTGACTTTCATAGAATTATTTCCATGAAAGCTGAATTTTTTAAAAGTCAGCCTGCTAGCATTTGTGCATATATTTACTACCTGAAGTTTCCATTATATAAATATCAGCCTAAATTTAGTCAGTCTTCTAGGCAGTAGAATAATTAAAGAAACAAAATTACATTCTAGTATAAATGATAATAATAAAAAATATGAATTTTTATGCACTACTTGCATTGAATTGTTGAATAGCTGAAACGCACTCTGGCACCTTAAATCTATGTTCACTTGCGTACGGGTATTTTTTTGCTAAAGCCGACCGAAATGCACTCAGACATCTTTTTCTCTCAATACGGTGGTAGAAAATCCGTAGGTATCACTATGACTGATTCAGTTGAGGTGGAAAATCCTCAAATGTCACTATGACTGATTCAGTTGAGGTGGAAAATCCACAAATGTCACTATGACTGATTCAGTTGAGGTGGAAAATCCTCAAATGTCACTATGACTGATTCAGTTGAGGTAGAAAATCCTCAGATGTCACTATGACTGATTCAGTTCAGGTAGAAAATTCGCAGGAGTCACTATGACTGATTCAGTTGAGGTAGAAAATCCCTGATGCTATTGTATTTTAGGCAGTAAAATTAGTTACAATATTGTAAGGATTTGTAATTTTCTTCAACTAGTTTTTCTAAATATATTAAAACAATTTATTTAACTGCAGAGTACTGCAGAACTACATTAACATGAAATGAAGTTTACCATGGATATTTATTAAGTATTTCCTAAACATTTCGGATTGTTATTACATCTTTAGCTCGATGCATTAATTTTAAAGCGAAAACAAATATATTTTTGTTATTTGTGTAAAGAAAATATGTAACCCCCAATATATATGAATATTCGATATTAATAAGATATAAAATAATTCATTATTGGATTACACCTACTCAATTTATATTATATATATATATATATGCACAAGAAAAATTAAAATAAATGTAATTTAGTTTTTATAGCACATTAATTTCAGAAAATTAGTGAAATTGCATTACAGTTTGGCTCGATATGATCATATTTTTCTAGGCATATAGTTAAAAATGTTAAGACAAAAGTCTTTAATCAAACCATTTTTAAAATATATATATATATATATTAAACTAGTAAAAATCGATAAAAATTTTTTAATTTTTTCATATTAATTTGCTTGGCCATTTTGACAAATTCTGTAAATTTTAGCTAATGTTTCTCAAATTTCATATATTTCCAATACTGAAAAACTTTAGAAAACTTTTTAGCGTAAAGGGTTTTAATGTAAAATATCTCAAAGATTACAGTAAAAATTCTAAATCATAAACATGATTTAAGAAATGAAGTTGTATCATTTTTACGTGTTTTGTTAATATGGCCTCAAATCCTTGGAGATTAAAATTATATGTATTTAACATTAATTTATGCAATCTATGTGAAATATTAATTTTAAGAGGGAAAAAAATGAAAGAAAACATTTTATTAATGTGATCAAAAGAAAATCAATTTTATTTCAATTATTTCTTTCTAATTTGTCTTTATTTGAAATTCAATTATCATAGAATTATGAAATCATTCTTTTCAAATTCGCAGCTTACCTAACCAACCTATCTTAATTGTCAAATATGAATATCCCTCATGTATAAAATTAAAACTTATTCAGTTAATTTATTAATTACTAATAAGTTTGCGAAAATATTAAATTTATATATTCAGAATATAAAGCATAAAATTTCATAAATTTTAATGAGTATTAATAAATTTAATATGGTTTATCAGGAGTTTTTTTCTCCTTCAATAAAATTCCTTCAATAAAGCTGATTCCCCCTAAATATTACATGTTTCTGCTTAATTTTAAAAAAAATTTATTTACTTTTTTTGGTATAAAAACTAATTTATCTTGAATGAAATATTGCATATATACTGACGTTATAAATAATACTTGTCTTAAATATAAAATTTTAAACAAATAAACTTTAGTAAATTAATTTCTCAAAATATAAAATTTATGTACAGTATTCTTACTCTAATATTTTTCTTATTCACATCAATAGAAAACCTAATTAATAATAATAATAAATATTTTTTTAAATAATTGGTTGCTTTACAAAACATTTCTTATTTTGGAACTTATCTTTTGACAACATTCGCAAAATTCAGAAAAATAACTCTTAATTCTGTACGTAATCTTTTGAAGTTCCCGTAAGCTCATGTAATTAATCACTGTCAAATATGAATAACTAACATCCACCCAGGAAAACTGTCATGATGATAATATATTTTCGAACCTGTACCGCAGTATTTTATAGTAGAAACTGGCTCAAATCCGGCATTCTAGTATAGAAGTTATTCGGCCGGAATTGAGCCGGATTAGTAGTAAGAGACTTATAGATTGTATGTCCTTAACACTAATATATTAGAACGTATGGTGCTTCAGTATCTTATTAAAAGACACAAAAAGAACTTTTGAAATGAATGCAAATCTTTAATTTTAATGGTTTTGAAAAAAGAATAAATCATTTTTGTTTCTCAGTTTTCCAAGTTTCAAAACATTGTCGCTTGATTATTCCTATATGTGATACAAAGGCGAAATAGTAACGGTAAAAAGTGGTATGATGTTTCAAGTGCGTTAATGCTAGAAAGAGCAAAGCTTCCCAAGTATTTGTTTTTCGTACCTTGATCATAAAGAACGCAAATCAATTTAGGATGTTTTTAGATTATAGATATAATAGATTTGTATCAATTGAAGTATGACAATAATTCAAATTTAACATTATATATTACATGTATATTTAATTCTATTTCTCTCGAATTTCAATGAAAATGTATTGAGCCATCAGTTTCTTTTTTTTAAAAGGTATATCTAAATATATCTATCTATATACATATATATATATATATATATATATATATAGGATCACTTTCCTAATATTTCATCTCTAATTTAATTCCATATCAATTTAGATGACCAACAAATTTAAATGATATATTGTATTTTATTTTTTACGAATTTCAATAAAAATGCATTGAGAACAAGCAATTAACAATACTCATTCAATTATTTTCAAAAGGAAAGTACTCACATACTGAAAATATCCAGAAAGAAATCAGCTCCTGTTATTTTGCAGATACATTTAGAAGAAGAAAAAATCAGACATGTTCACTTTTCTAATATTTCTTCTTCAAATCAAATCCATGTCATTAAAGAAATAATGAGCTTCTTGTCGAGAACGGATCAGAAGATGAAGACATTACAATTTATCTTCTGTAAGGAAAGAGCAAGAACAATGAATCACAATAATTCTCCACTTTCCACTTCAGAAATCTTTGGTTATTATTTCTTGACTTGACTGGATCTCGATTTTCTTCTTTTCTTCAAATAGCAATGCTTTCTTAAAGAAGAAAGACCCTTATTCGTATAGGTATCTTATTCCCCTAAATCAGAATAAAATTATTCGATGCCGTTTTTCAAGGTCGATGAATTAACTCGACTTAGTAATAATTTAGCGAAATAAATGGTAGAATCTGGATGAAATGGAGAACAATTGCAAATGAAAAAAAAAAAGAGATTGTTCGATTATTGCTCTGGTATGAATCTTTACATTTCAAGGAAGTTCCAAGGGGTACTCTTTCTTAAGTATAAATTGTTCTGAAGCAGTTTATTTCTTATAAAGAATAAAAATCATCCGTCTCTTTTATTGAAGCAGACGATCTTTAATCATTGTGTTCAAGTTTGAATGTTTGGTATTTACCAATTTGAAACCGAATCTCCCAAAATATCAAAGTACTTGAAGTTGATCGTGTTTGATTTTGTTTTTGTTACCATTACTGGAACATTTTGAAAGTCTGCATACATTATTAGTATATATTTATTTGATTTTCTTTGAAAAATTTTCAAAATTAATTTTATTATTCTTTCATGAATAGTTAAATATATTTCAGAAAAAAAAATAATTTTTTGAAATAAATATCAATTTTTTGCTTTGTATGAGGTATTTTACTTTTGTTTTAAATATGGAAATGAAGGCATAAGAAATTAAACACAATTTTGCTTACATTTCTAATGGAAAAACGTTAAATAAACAAATTTTTCTCAATAAGAAGGAATGAAAGCCGAATTCATGATTCAGATTATTGCTTTTCAACAATTTAAAGCTTTGTTTTAGAATTTAAAATGGCTAATAAATTTAAATTTGGAAATTATTTAGCAAAAATATACCGTTTGCATAGATTTGATTCTAATTTAAAATTATAAATTAAATTTCATTAATTTGCAATATTAATACACATGAGATTGAAGGTAAATTGTTTAAGGGGGTCCGGGACACATTTTGAAAAAAATTTTATTAATTAATTTAAAATTTTGAAATTTTTTGTACTGATCAACCATCTTATTAATAAGCAAAATCACAACACAAAAGTTTTCAAATTTTTTTTTAAACTTAAAATTTAAATTTTTTTTTAAAAAAGTGACGTTGTTTTAAATCGATATAACTTAAAATATTTTTGATCAATTTTCAAATTTTTTTCATTAAGTCAAACACAAATATATAATCTTTTATTTTGATTCAGCAATTTGAAAAATATTAATTTAAAAAAAAAATTAAAAAATTTGAATGAAAATTTTGAAAAAATCTTGGGTACTTTTTAAAAAAAATTAATATCTTGAAAAAAAATTTTTTTTTTAATTTGCTGAATCAAAATTAAGACAAACAGTTTGAAAAGTATGTGTTTCAAATTTCAGACCTCTATCTTTATATGATCTGGACTTATATCAATTTGATCACAACAAATAATGAAAAAACGCAACATGGTTAAAAATGCGTTTAAAGATTAAAAATAAAATTTATAAGAATTAAAACTATTTAAATGCATTTAAAAGCTTCCAGGTGCATAAGTGACGCCTCCCTTCCTCACAAGTGTTTATTTTAATTTAATTTTACATTTACAATTAAGAAAACAAACTTTAGAGCAGATAATTAAAAAGCACGTTGCCTCATGAAATGTAAACACAGAGGTTCTAATAAACACTGAATCTCTTCGTTTCACTTCATTATTGAAGGAGTTGAGTTGTATACAAACTAAATCTAGGATTTAAAATAAATTCTTTAAAAATTTATTTCAATAAAAAAAATCAAAAATTAAGCTAAAACAGTGCCGGGAAATGTCTGTTTACATTTAAAGAGATGAAGTTGCCATGGCAACGCCTTTCTGACAGTTGGAACTTCAAAGCAATGGTCAACAAAAATTATGATATCTCTCGTTCTAATTAAGACAGAAACATGATTTAAATGTTATTTTAAAGCAGAAAAGCATGCAGAATGATGCTTGATTTGAAGATTTTTGTGTCCCAGACCCCCTTAAAAAGTTACTGAAATGGAAAATGTATATATTCCTCAATTTAAATTGGTGCGAATTTTATTTAATTATCTTCAATATCATACCTTTAATCAATTTATCGCCAAAATTGACTGATTAATGAAAAAGCGTCAAACAATGGTGTTTAAAATTTATTTCAGAAATTTTAAACAGACCAAATTCGACATAGATATAAGTGAAATTATGTTTGTTGTATGCTTGAACCCTATATAATTCAATAACCTATCAAACAAACAAAAAATATATCGTCAGTTGGTCCAATATTCCATTCAGATCGAGAGTATGAGTAACAAAAAATGTATCAAGTTTCGTACATACAAAACCCTCATATTTTTGGATTGTAGTGCTAAAATAGATACAGAAAAATGAGAATTATTAAATAGTCGTCTTGATAGAATTCATTAAATATAGTTAATAAATAGAAATTTATCAAGATATCAATGCCATTTTATCCCCAATTTAAGGCTTTAATTCTTGTTTATTTCGCAAAAAAGAAAGTAAAAACTATTTTTTTACAGACAAATCAAATCTGGTATGGGGATAATTATTCCAAATATGTCCGTCACATGATCTGGATGATATGAAGGAAGAGAACTGTTGATCAAAAGATCTTCTTTTTAAATAATCAGCCATTTTTTTATAAATGATATATTTTGATAACTGCATGGATATTATTGGGTTTTATTTTAAAAAAAAACATTATTGAACATAAAATTACATCAGTTTTTCCAATATCCAATTTCCTTTAATTATTTTGGATGAAATATTTTATCTATTTTTGTTACAATTTTTAACATTTTATGTTCGTATAAAAATAATTTTAATTTTAAAAAAGAATTTCAGAAATTTGATGAAAATATTCCTGGAAAGAATAAAAAGCACATTTATATTTGATTCTTCGAAAAATTCAGAAATACTATGACACAATGGAATAAAATTCTCGTAGTCTACACTAAGAATGAAAATATATTTCCAGACATATGCTTACACAAAAATAACAAATAGCTGCATTATGTATTTCAGTATGAGAAAGCTGGACATAAAACTAGGCAAGAACAAAATGGTTAAAGAATAGAGGAGAAAGTAGCTTGTGTAAAGATGAAAATGGTAGAACTTTTATGATCTAGAAGGGAAAAGAATGAAGAAACGAGAAAGTGAGAAAGAAATAAATGGGGATGTTTCATGGTTTCCTATACAATTTAGTTTTCTGATACAATGGGTTCAATACATATTACATCACTCTCACGTAACAGTAGTAATAGATGAGCCATATAAATATGCATCATTCTCGGCAAACATAGCCATTCATCCATAATTCATGATTTGTTTAAGTTATAAGAAGAATATTTGAGAATAAACACATCGTTTGAACTTTTACTGTTATAAACCAAAAAAAGAACAAGAAATAACTTTCTTCATATTAATTTTCAAACAAGTTCATTAAGAATGAAAATTAATATCAATTTTATATCCGAATAAAACATTAAAAATTCAGATTTCAGCTTGTAATTAATTGATAATTAATTCCTGAAATGTTAAAATAGCATATTTTGAACAAAAATATACAAGATCTCAATTGTCTGTCACATAAAAAGATCAAGGTTAATTAGCCTGTAATATTGCTATAGCTCACAAATATAAAATAAAGCAAATTAACAAAATTCGAAGGGAGTTTTTTTAAATACAGGGTGATCAAGAAATATCAGGGGGTGTTTGGAGCATTGTAGCGTGTTATGTGCTCTACGAAATATAACAAAATTTGGCAACCATACATATTAAAATATGGGTTTCAATTTATCAAGAAAAAAAAATTACTACTAAAAAACGTCGATAGGGGAAATCATGGCACTGAAAGAGCAACATGTGTGAAAAAAGAATAGATAGCTGCCAATGAAAACAGTAAATAGCAACACACCAAATACCAATGAAAAACGTTTATTATATCAACTTACAAATTTGGCTCAAGTTGACCACCAATTTGATGTTCCTATAATTGCATGCGCTACACGAGGTTTTCAACTGTGGCTCGCAGCATTTTGGCATTTAATCTTCTGATATGTAACGTTTTTTTTTATCTTTTAAAGTATGAATGACAGGAACAGTCATTGATACACAATGTTTTTCAAGTAGCCTCACAACCAGAAATTGCCAAGATTCAGATCCGAGTTATCAGTTAATGGGTGTTATCTTATACGGATAAAATTTCAGTTTGTTATGCAATATCTTCAGAACTTTCGAGAACGGGATATATGTTTGCCGTGATATTAATGTGCAGTGCTGGTATCCTACGTATTAGCTCTCGCCTCATCCATAATAGCAGTTACAACTTCTTCAACTTGTTCCTGTTTGATAATTTTACATCCTCGGCCTGGTTGCACACCAAGAATTCCTGTTGTTTCAAATTTTTCAACCATTTTGAGTAAGTTAGTTATGGTCATCGATCCTCTACGTAATTGTTTTAACCGCAGGTATTCATGAAGAGCAGCACTGGCATTTTCACTCGCTGATAAAACAGCTTGACTAATAAGGCGCGTTCTCATAGTGACAACGCAATCGACGGATGAATTCTTGTACAATAACTTAAATTTCCGCAACCATTAATTTTATCTTCGATGGCATGTCACAAAGAACCAGTATAAGCAAATTACATAATAAAGTTTTCGATCGCAGCGCCAGAATTTCCTCTATCGGTGTTTTTAGGTACTATTTTTTATTTCTTAATAAATCGAAAAACCACAAACTTTAATGTGTATGGTGGCCAAATTTTATTATATTTCGTCCAGTATATAACACGCTACAGAATTCCGAACGCTTCCTGTTATTTCTTGATCTCCCTGTATATTTGTTATAAATCTACAATATTTTTTTTCCCCCGATTCAGTGCTCTGGTTGAAAAGGGTGATTTAGAGCTTTACTTAAGTGTGCTAGGACATTAGGATTTAATGATGCTAAGCGGTATTTATTGCACAGTTATTTAAACAACGATTTATTATTTGCTTTTATGTTAAGAATTTTCAAAATGTTAATTTTTTTATGCATTAGTTGCGGTTTTGCAACATTTCCTTAGTCTTAGTTCCATTTTTCTGTGCCATTTCTAAATTGTAGTTACTTTTATCCATCATGTTATACTTCTACCACCATGCATCCACCGTATTATATTCTTCCTAAATACAGAAGACTATCTATTTTGTTCTTTTAGATATAGATATAATGATGCTAACCAAGACGCAAGTTTAGATATCTATATTGTAATATATTATAAAATGAAAAAATAGTGTGATTAACAAATGTTGTTTAGAGATAAAATATATTTTATATTATAAAAAATATTATGCTATTTAATTCTAATACAATTCATAACAAAAAAAAGCAAAATGCAAACAAAAAAACCCGAGAAACAAAATTAAAAACATTAATAAAATTAAATAAGAACAAAATAGAATTTAATACACACAGAATTAAATAGAATTAAATATGAGTCACATATTTAAACTTACTCTTAACACACGAAAATGAATTTATACTATTATATAAATTTGAGATAAGCATATTGATTGTAATTTCTTGTTGATGTTGTTTGAGATCTAAATATTGAATCAAAAAGTAATGAATGCCTCTAAACCAAATAAAATTCTGCCGACATACATTTGAAATCAATACTGACTTACGCACAGAAAATAAATGAAACTGTTTTGACTCAAAAATGTTTCTTACAATTCAAAGAAACCTTGTGAGAAGAATTAATTCTTTCTGATAAAGCAAAAATTGAACTTCTATTTCAGTGGAAAGAAATTAATAGATCATCACTTCCAATTCTTCAGTAAAAAGCACAGATTCAGTAAATGGAAAACGATCAAATCTTTTTTTTCGTTTCCTTGAGAGAATTCAATTAAACAAAACATTGGAAAAGCATTCGTAGGAAAAACGATTATTGATAAATTCGATTCAGATAGGTAAATAATTTTACTTGAATTCGATGTTTCAAGCATAAAGAGCAAAAGAACAACATTTTAATTACTTTAGTGTATTGGATTTTGAAGTGAAAAATAGAAAAAGAATTAATAATTACATTTGAAGAAGAAATGTATGTGAGAAAATATTCCAACCATATTATTTTCCAAACAGGAAAATTCCGACCATTAAAGGTATACGAAAGGAAATTATCCATGGCATATAAAAGTGTGGTAGATGACGCAAGAAGTTGATTCGTTAAATGGAAATAAAGTGGTTGAGTTAAATCTCGAATTCTGGAAAGGTATAGAACGTTTCTGTACGAATGGTTCTCATAGAACGATAGAAAAGATTTTCAAGAAACGATTTATCTTGCGAAGTATTGTAGTTTTCTTTGTTAGGTTTTATGTCATTTAATGCTGTTCTGAACAGTATCAACATATTCTGAACGTATCGTGTGTCAGTTATGTCTCATATTTTTATTCAAAGTGTGAAACTGAAATTCATAAAAAGGTTATATTTTATTCAAGGTATTTTTAAGGGAATGGATTTGAAACGGATTCTGAAACGTCATATTCATCAGTTTGTTGTTATGAAATTCATATTGTTTTTTTTTAAAAAAATGAGAGAAATTAGATGAGATATATTTAAAAGAAAGTAATATTAAATACATAAAAAAATCTACGAATATAATTTAATTAATAAGATTATAAATGAACAAGCTTTGGAAAAAGAATATTTCGCATGTTCATTCCCACAAAATAATAATAGAAATATTTTAAATCAAATTTATAACAATTTAACTACCACATTTCATATATTATTTTGCATTGAAATGTTTTTATCATGCATTTGCAGAGCCCTCTTTTGTAATTATTCTACAGTTAAATTGACATTCTTTCCTGGAATTTTGAATATAATAATATAATTTAAATATTTATAACGGGCAAAAATTATTTAAGGCTTTAATTAAATTTAAATGATTTAAATTATTTAAAGCATTTGAGCCTGAAATGATTTAATGAAAATATATGATGGTTGAAAAATATGTCTGAAATATATATGACAGTTAATAAAATATGTCTGAAACGTATCTGGCAGTTATTAAATTATATCTGAAATTTGTTAGAAACATCTTTTTTATTAATTAGATTTTTATAACTATTTTTCATTAATAAAAATTAAACATTTTAGCCAAATAATAATTTTTAATCTCACAATGCTTCTATATCATATAAATACATACTTTCAAATATTCATTAAAATTTCTGCAAGTTTGCATACCAATAAAATTAAGCATTCTTTCATCAAAAAAAATGGAGGGAGGAGGGGGAGGGGCATTTCTAAACAGTTCAAACACCGTTGATATTTTTCAATTATCTGATGAATAATATTAATGCTTGAATATTTAAATATTTCTTAGCAAATTAAGAAGAATAGAGATTTTGTACGTACATTTGTGAAATAATTTAATCTGCTTTTATACAATTTGGATTCACATGTTTCACTAAAGATACATATTGACTATATTTCATTTCTAGTATCCAACTCTCCCACCTGGGGCACCTCAAATATGAGGATAAAATGCATCCGGTATGATGGTTGGTTCTCACTACCCAAGTGGGTGCATAAAAGGTGGGGGTCGGCTACCTTCTATAGATGATGGGACGTTCTTCCCACAGGAACGGTTTTACTATTGCCGGTGATAGCGTTCAAGACTCAAACATAATTCCGGCCAGTGCTGCTATCGCGGCGGTCTGGTCATTCATATTTATAAGATTATGTTATCTAACTATCTAGTGAAGAATATTGAATCCATATTGCAAAGTCCGTTTTTATTTTTTATTTTTTTTAGCAGTGGGCAGCAAAACTTTAATTCCAATACAGTAAATCTATTCACAATATTTTGTTAAACAGTAAAACCTTATGAATATTGAATAATGTAATTCAAACAAAATACAAGATATATATACATATAAAGTTTGGTCCAAATATTTATGTGCACTATTTATAAGTATAGGACTGTCACAAAAGCTGTATACTGTAGCATGACTTTGTATATATATTTTAACAAATATATTACAAATATATGCTACATTGAATTCAACTATATATATCAAGACTACTGAATAATACCATAGTATGTTACAAAACACTATGAGACCGCAGTATCAGTTACGCTGTCCTTTAATCTAAGCATAATACACAAAATCCATTCCAGTTCACGCGTCATTCATTTTATTGAATGAGCGCGTTCCAATTATAAACCACAGGTCAGCAGATTAACGCGTTGAAATAGACTTAATGGATGAAAGGACAAACATGCGCGGCTAATGGAGTGTCAGCTGAATTTGTTGAACCATAATCAACCGCAATTGTCTGACTACGGAAATGTCTCATTTATTGTCGAATGGAAAGAAAATTAATTGAAAATGAACTTCATCACCTGATAGGAATTATAGCTGAATTTTGTAAATGTTATGATCATAAATAAGTGAAGTTTGATGTGGTAACTTGGAATATTCGTAGGTGAAAGTCACACTATTTCAATTTCAGCTTTCTAGACATTCGATACGTTATAAAATGAAGCAGTATCTCAAGACTTATTTAAATTATAGGTAGATGTTTTTTTGTAGTGCATTTATTGCAAATGAAAGGAAAGAATAATAAACTATTACCACTTCTATTCAAATAACATCTACTAAAGAATTTCGGAATTATAAAAATAGATTTTTGTGATTTTTATATCATAAAAACATTTATTTTATTGCTTTTTCGCTCCGTTTTATTTTTCTGCGGAAGGAGTACTCTTTTACTTTAAAAGATGGGGAATTATGGAATGAAAAATCAGAAAATCACCTTTTTATTGGTGGTGTTAATTAGTTCAGCTGTCGTTCCTACTGATTAATATACAATGCGTGTTCTCTGTGAAATTTCTTTTACAAAATACGGCAAAAGAATTGATTTCAAAGTGTGCATTTTATAACCATTTTATAATGTCAGATTACATTTCCTGCATAATATTATGTTTATTCTTTCTATATGCTTTTCGTAATTCAATACTCATTTAAGTACTCATAAAATATTCTGTGAATCTATATAAAGGAAAAATCATGTAAATATTTTAATTATGCAGAGATTCTTGAATTTGTTGAATAATTAGTAGATTCAGTAAAAGGATATTCAATATGTAAAAGGATAAATTTGCACCAAAATTTGATAAGCTATGGTTTTGTCCGATTTTTTTTAATTATATTGATATTAAACTGCTTTTTGATACTAGATTCACAAATTCTACATGCTTTCTATAGATTTGATGCGTTTTCTTCAGTCTCGAAGATTATGCGGAGCTAAGTGCCACTCAATTTCTTCATTGGAAATTTTTTCCAACATTTCCTAAAGAGGTTTACATTTTTTTAGGAAGAATTTATACAAAGGAATACAATTCAATGCAATTCAAAAATACAATGCATTTGCAATTAAACTTTTTAAAACGTTTTGAAAATTTGGAAAGGTTTATAAAATGTTCGTCTTTTTCCTTTATAAAATTTTCAAAAGTTCTTATAGAACGTTTGAAAATATTATAAACAATGGAGGAAAGGAAGTATTAAGAAAGTTATGCTTTCATAAATAATTAAAGATATCACAGTGTGGTCGTCTTCATGAACTTTGGAATTTCTTTTGGAATCTCTGGTATATTCTAATGTATCAGTTGTGTTTTCATAAGAAATAATTAAAAAATCTGTTTTGCATTTATTTAGAACCAGAAACATCTTTCAAAAAACTATTATGAAGAAATGATTATGAAATTCAAAGAAATAAACAGAACTGATGCCGACGATTCAAAAACGAAAAAACAATTAGTTATACTTTCTTCTGAATCATATTTCATTAAAAATTACTGAAGAAGAAATAAAAAAAAAATAACTATATTATTTGCTTCATTACAGGGGCATAGTTGGAGCCAGGGAGAACGAAACGAATTATTTCTCTTGCACTTATCTTAGAATCACAAATGCATATTTTTGTCCACAAAAGTCGAATTTATTAATTAAATTACTTATTTATAATATACAGGATATTATGGTTACTTTGTAAAACATAAGAGCTTTAAATATAATACCTGTAACAAGTTTGTGCAGAACGAACATGAAAAATGAACAATGCATCTTCGATAGTTCATAGAAACCTATAAAAAGTGAATAGGTATCAGTGTGTAAATGCATTCTTGGGATATTCTGCAATTTTTTGAATCTTTAATAATAATGAATGATTATTATTTCAACAATATATTGTGATTAATTCATTATCCATGAAAAGAACAAGTGGAAATTCGTTTAAACAATCACTTGGAGGTATAAAAATGTCGTCGAAGTTAATGAATTTGTAAATTTTGTAGGTAGCATATTGAAACTTTATGTGCGCTTGGTTGTACATTAAAAGAAATTTTACTTAATAGCACTTTTACATCGTGGAAGCTCTAAATATTATTATTTTGTTTACTTTTACTATCATTTTCCATAAAATTGAAAGTACATTCAATCAGTTATATTACATTAGTGAATGAAATTATTTTGCAGTTAAAAGAACATATGTAGCTATGTTTTGGGATATCCTGTATATTACATGCATAAAATTGCATATGCAACAATGCAACGACCGTTTATTCTATAACGTTTTTCAAGAGAATTTGTCGACGACCTACAGTAGATATGTTAAAATTATGCTTATAACATTTGTGAAAAATAAATAAATGAACTGAATAATAAATTTTTCAAACTTATAGTAAGGAAAATGTATCAATTTTTAAGCTTTGAAAAAATAACAAATTTATTTTGCAGTTAAAAACTACATAAAAATTATTCAAGGATACTCATTCGGATTAAATTCGTTCTTTAACTTTTATTAACATTGCTGATTATGTGATGAAATTTAATTAATCGAAAAGTACTACTATTAATGCCGCACAGAATTTTTCGATGCTTAATAAAGCACCTCAAAAATCTAAATTTTCTTTGCAATAAAACCATGTTAACAATAGTAAAAAAAATATCGTGAGGAGTACGAAACAGGCCTTTTTTATTATAGCCAGTCAGCCCCCTTAAAACAGAACTAAAACGCATAACTGGGTATTAATATCAAATAGGTATGGTGGCAAAGCTCCTTCGTTGAGTCCGAAGATTCCTTTGTACGAAGCTAACGAAAAGTGGTTCCAACAACATAGTGGTAAAATTATCAACGCCCTGAATTAACTGCGTTTCTTGGATTGAGGTAAGCACTGATAAGAAGAAGGCAAAATAAATGAATTTAAATGTGACACAAGTTTTAGGCTTCTACTAATAATCAGTTTGAATACAGGTAAATAGAGAATCGATAACATGGAAAAATGAATCGCCAAGAATCATTCAGTGTTATGCTTCTTCTAATCCACTATGCCCCATAATAGCAATAAAAATTTTCAATAAAATGCCATCGTTCTTTTAAAAAAAATATCAAGCTGAGATGGAATTCGATGCCATATCATGACACTCATCTAATCTGATATTTTGCACTTCCACGTTTCGTGCTTACTTCAAATTGACGTGCAAGATTCATTTAATATGAGATCGAAAACAGAATCTTTTTGAAATGTATTCTATTTCTTTTATATACAAAATGATCTTTATAGTCCGTAGTATATGACTTTTGATGATCGAGAAAATATAAACCAAACTGATTGGTGTCAAAAGGGTTTTGTGCAAATAGAGCCATGTTTCCCTTAAGGAGGTCTATCATTTAAAAAATGACCTCTTAAGTTTCCCTTCAAAGCTTCATATCTTTTACATTATTTTATATCATGTTATTTTTTTCTTGTAAACTAAATTTCAAAAGGTTTGATAATCGTAATTCCTTTATTCTGTTTTCCATATTTTGGTAAGTAATATTCAATGACATCTTATTAATTTAACCCTTACACGATTAATTTTTCAAGCTGTACTATTGAAAGACAAGCTATTTGCCGCAAACAAAGTCATCTTGTTTCCTTTTCTTCACCAGTGTTAACATCGCGTATAAAGGAAAAAATGTATATTAATAGATTCATCAAAATAAATGTTATAACTTTTGTTTGATTATTTTAGCATAATATTACATAATAAAAATATACCAGAAATAATAAAAGTCTCAAAGCAAAAAGAAAAAATTATTTGTAAAAACTATTATTTTAAACTTAAATATGAAGAGATATTCTACATTATTTAAAAACAAAGAAAATTAAAACAGCGATTACTATGATCCATTAAGTAATCAGAGAGTCAGTGCCTCTTTCCTAAATAAAGGCATTTTAAACTTTGAGGCAAACTAGGAAGGGAAAAAATCTAGTTAGATAGTTGGGAGTTCCTCGATTCTACACAGTTTCAATGGATGAAACAAGCAAATTTGAATCATGACTTTTAACAGCTTCATAAGCAATCCGAATAAACTAAGCAGGGGGATATCAGTTCAATTTAATTTCTTATTCTGTGTTCCGGTGTAATAATACAGGAATCATTGTTTGCTGAAAGATTTTGAATTGCGTGAAGACCAGGATTAATAGCAGAAGGAGATGTTATGTCAGATAAACAAGGTGGGCGTGTTCCAAGGCTCCTTAGTCGCACATGATGAAATGGTTTAGTGCTAAATTATATTTAGGAGTGAAGGTGATGACTGGAAAGATTGAAGGGTATGGATGAAGATTATGTTATGTTCGTGTAATGTCCGCACTTTCAATGTATGTGGTTGAATGAATGAAAAAAGAATCTTTAAAAAAATCTCAGTGCTGGAATCCAAGTGGCATGACAGTCTAATCTGGCGTCTTAAAAAACAAGCAAACATGTTAATTTTTTTATTCGAGGAATTATTTTAAAAAGTTTCACAAAATGGTTTCTAAATATGGAACTTCGAAATTGTCAATTTTTTTACAGGCGCATTCTTCTAAAGATATGAAAAAATTCGATTTTGCAGACCAATTAGAGGTTACAGTTCAGCAATGTTTTTGCTTCGAATCTCTAATAATTGTATTTTATACAAAGAAATGTTTAAGTACTCATATTATCTACACTTTTGACATAATCTGAATAATTAGTTAATGGATAATACATGGCATTTTTGGAGAATATTAAAGCATTCCACATAAACAAATATTCTAATATAAATAATCTATTGCATTATCAAAATTTCAAGTTTTTTAAAAAAGTTTATTCTTTGGATATAAGTCAATATAATTCCATTGATCCTAAAGATCAATTATGAGAATTTAAAAAAGAAAAACAAGATGTTTTAATTTCTCTGAAAAATCTTTATGGTTTGCATATTTAGATAATTTCCTCATATGAATCAAAATGATTGAATCTGTCTTATAAGTTTGAGGATTTCAAAAAGAAGTTAACATTTTAAACAAATTTAATATAACATTTTGTGTATTTTCAGAATACAAATATTATTAATGGTCAAGTGGTTATTATTTTTGAGAGAACTACGATGTGTTTTCGTAATTTGTCTTCGTTTCATTTCAAATATGTTGCTTTATGTATTGTTTGATTAAATTATTTTAATATTATTAGTTTTTGGCTTATTTTTTGGCTACGAGGAGGTCGCATATTTTATTATTTAACATCTGAGAAACCCACCTTAAAAAGCATCTCCTTGCGGTCCAAAATATCAGATAACCATATGAAATACATTTTAGTGTTGTTCGGTATAATGCGACACAGTTGTGAAGAAGAAAATGCCCATCGCACTCATGTGTGCTATTTGGCCTTCTGCGGGCTGCTGGGCCTTTCATTTTGCATATATGCGAGACGTAGCAAGCACTGTGTTGAGTTTCCAGTAGTTATCCTGAACTTAAATCTGCAACTGAAAAGTTGTATACAGTCCTTAATTCGCAAAAAAATCCTATATAAAAGATAAACTTTAAATAAAATTCTTGAACCAGAATTTATAAAAAAATTAAATTACGAATGTCAATCAATTACTATTGTCAAGAATTCTGACAATATTTTCCTTCTCTACTTTCAAAAAAAAAAAAAAAAAAAAAAAAACTGAAAATGATTTCTTGTTTTTTACTAAAAACGAGCATTCCCAAATAAAGAAAGGAGTTTAAAAATAGCTGCGTATTTATAATTTATTAAAATGCATTGTAAAAACCTGCAGTTTATTTCATTTAGCTTAATTAAAAATATTTCGAATAACAACTCTTAAAATGTGTACTTTTTATGACTAAATGGTAATATATATTATGTCACTTCTACGGTGTTAAAGTCAACATTAATTATTTAAAAAAATAAAAAGATCCAAACAGAAAAATGGCTAATGGCTCAAAGGAGAGGCCAATAGCAAATAACACTGCATTATTAAAAAAGAGTGTAAATCGAAATTTCCCGTAAAATATATTTATGAGTGCTTGTTGCATGAGAGTGATTTTTTAGAAGGATATATGGGTCGAGTAAAAAGGTTCAATTTATATGAAAATGTTATTATCATTTGAATTAGAATAAAATAAACTGAGCTAAATCAAATGAACTATTCCCAGTACGCTATTCATTGAAAATACAGTCGATTTTCAAGGAAATTTACAAAATTAAAAGGCAAGCAAGAAATAATTAAATGGATATATGACTTGAAGTCTTTATTCATGAATCTCTCTAAATTATTCGTTATGAAATAATTACTATTTTTTATGCTGACATTATTTTCGATTACAGCAATAACTAATATGTATATTATTGAAACTGTTAAAGACGCAATATAGGAAAAACTTTTAGCGATCTCTTTCAATAGCATTTAAGTTTTAGTTCTTCAGTTAAACTAGATCTGATAATAAAAACGCTATATGAACTAGAAGATTTTCTAACAATTGTTTTCGATAAAAAAATTTCCATTTGTTTATTGAATAATTCATCGAGCATTCTGACATCCATAGATAACTCTTTTGGGCTAAAATTTCACAAACGGTCATCTTTGTTATGAGAATGTATATTCTCATAACAAAGTCTCTCTGTTGCAGAATGTATATTCCTCTGATTAAATATTGGTTGGTTTTTAAATCATAATGCAAACTTTTTTAAAGTTAAAAGTATGACAGTTAAGATACACAGAAGTTAGTAATTCTTATAAAAAACAAGGATTTTTTTTTTTGCTAACTCCTAAATGGACATCCGTGAGAATCACGAACAAAAACCCCTCACTTCTAAAATCCATGTTAAAATTAAACCTTTAAAACATGCTATAATATAATTCAACACAAAAATAACGAAACTGAAATACTCTTTCACCACAAATCACATCAAATATATCACTACAAACACTTAAAATATTACGTACAATTAGGAATGATCGTACAATGAAATTAATTTTAATAAATATTAATATTATTTTTTAAACCAGATACGATTAAATTAAATAAAAAAAGATTAATTAGGAGACATTGCATACTCTTTAAAGACAGAACTATACAAGTTACAAAAATATGAAAACTTCATTTTGTCCTCAAAATAAACGTACCAGATACCACAAATATGCTTCATTTATTAATCATCTTATTTCAAAATGTAAATGTGATTCAGTTAAGTTTTACAGTACTCACTCACTATCATTAAAGAGTCCCTTTAGAAATTACAAACTAAATGCTATTAGCAACAATTAACTGGTCTATTGATCGCAGATAATTTAATGTTTCTTTATTCAAACTGCGATAAGGGGAACGAACACTGCGAAATATATTCAAATTTAGATACTAAAATCATTATTATTGAATTATTTTCAAATTTCACCATGGTTTGGGATCGATATCGGTTAATTTATTCAATGTATCACGTCAGAAAGACTTCGAGAAAATCAATAAAATTGCATTATAAGGTTATAATTCCGGAGCAGTCAAGAAACATCAATAAGATTACATTTGTATATATTTTAATAAATGCGTATATAACTTACGAAATAACTGCATGTCAGATATTTAAAATTACTTTATTTTGGCATAAAATATGCTTTCATGAACAAGCTGTTTAAAGTCAACTATGTACTTCCAAGTTTCAATTTTAAATAGTACTGTGTAAGCATTTATTTATATTATTTACATAAATTATCATAGTATTTACAGAATATCTCAGTGCCAAACTTAGAATTAACTTTTTTTGTACCTCTGTCCTGTGATTTTTGTTTAAAAAATTTTCATTTAACAATAGCATGTTTCTATAAAAACTATGATTTTTAGTTAGATGATTAGTATGATTTTAAGTATTAGCGTGTATTTGTAAATGTAATATGCACATACATATTATTAGATTAATTTTCTTCTTTTTATTAATTATTTTATCCATACTTAATTCCGGCATTTATAGTAATTTAAATTTATTTAACTTTGAAGCAATTAAACAAATAAACCTACGGAGTCTTAAAAATAATGCTAAAGCGTAAACATTTCAGATTTAGCTTGGAATGAATGTATAGAAATCACAAAATATTCTATAGAAAGTATACTCTATCTAAATATATCCACACCCAAGTCTTAAAAAAAGATCTGATCGATGTTCTAATATATAAAAGTAAAAGAATAAAAAGGACTTCGGAAATGGAAAAAAATCCTATTTTTAATGACTTAAAAAACAAAAAGGAATTTTCATTTGTTCTGTCAGTATCTCAGTATTTTTCATATAAGTAGTACAGAGAGAAATAAGTGCTATTTGAACTGTTTCAAATATGCGAAGAACAAAAGAAAGGTCAAAATATTGACCTTATATCTTGAGTATATAGTCAGGGGCATGATGTTTAGAGTGTTTTTAAGTCAAAACGCTAAATTCATCTGATGAAAGAAAACCTGAAAGTCAACATATATCCGAAATTTGCATCAGTTAAAACAGTGAAAATGTTCACATGCATATATTTTTCTTTATTGCTCTCAAATTTGAATTAAAAATTTAATAATTTAAATCAACTAGCATAGTAGACTAGTTATTTTACAAACAAAAGCATCCACAGATTGAACATGTGAAAAACTAAATAAGCTCATATTATTTTGAAGATATCTTGAGAAGAACAAAAATGACAGGATTGTTTTCAACTTTCGAACATGAAGTCAGATGCAATTAATATCATTAAAGAAATAAGTATTTTTCTTACGGAATAGAATCCAAACGTTTAGGTATTACATTTATTTTCTGTAATAAAAGATTTAAAATAATATATCACCATAATTATTTGTTTTCATTCAGAGTCATTGGTTATTATTTCTTGACATCGGAATCTCATCTTCCTTCTCTTCTTTCGGCAGTAGATCTTTTAGTGAAGAAAAACCATTATTTTAATAGATATTTTATCTCCTCAGACATATTCTCTTGAATTGGTATAGAAATGTTGAATGCCATTTTTCGGGACAATGGATTAACTCTACATGATAATAATTCAGAGAAATAAATCGTTCGAAATGGACAAAAGTGTGTGTGGGGGGGGCAATTCTTACTACTAAAAAAAGATAAATCTTTGACTCTAACTCAAGTTACGATTCTTCTCCTTTCAAGATATACTGAAGGATACCTGTTCGTGAAAATTAATTGTTCTTTCAGTGTATATTCTAATAAAAAAGTAAAAATCATTTACACCATATATCAGAAAATATTTAACCACTATTAAATTTGAATTAGTAAAACGTGTTCTTCAAAATTTTTCTCAATTCAAACGAAGAAGATCGAATTTTACATATTGTGAACACATTTGAAGTGGTTCACATTTATTTTAATTTTTCTATAACCAGAATTTAATATAATAAGAATTTTACTTGTGTTTCAAATTTAGACTGGGTCCTCTCAATTTTTTTTAAAGTTAATATAATAGACAGACAAGTCATTGCAATTATTCAAGACGCGAAACGACAATTAAATAGTAAGCAAATTGGTGTTATCAGTTTTGATAATATTATTAATTAAAAATATAAATTAAATAATGATTAATAAAAGTAAAGTTGAAAATCATTTAACAAAAATATAATTGATTTGTTAAAGAATTTTTTTAAATCCCTACAATATGAAAGAAAAGTAGTTGGGCTACTTTAACTAGAGAACTGAAAAGAGAAATGTTATTCGCTAAGTATAAATATATATAAATTTCATTAGTATAATTTTAAGAGCATATCATCTTTAAGCCACTGTAAAAAAAATCTTCAAAAAAGATACATCATAATTTTTTTGTTAATATTTTCACTATAGTCCATAATAATTTGTAAAATTTATCCCGCTTTATATTTATTATGTTTTATGTTTCCTTGAGAGTTTTTTTTTTGTATAAAAATAGTTTGCTAAAAAAGAAAGATTTTTTTCCCTTTTCATGTACAATTCAAAACATTCAATATACAGTGCAAGATTCTCTCATCTTGAGGGAAATACCTAAGTTCTTCACTCCCTCGGATACTAATTATTCATTTTTAAACTGAAATAATACTTAACCTGCGATATGATCCTGAAAATGTCTCGCATATTCTAAAATAAAAGTATTATCTCGCTTCCTGCATAAAATTGCGAACCTTGGACATGGTATGAAACACAGTGAATACTCATATCTTTATTTTCACACATTAGGATAGTGTGTCTTGTTGTACAGAAAGAAAACCTATATTAGGGCTTAAATTGCATGCAATTAGCTAACAATTACGAAAGATGGATCTTTGTCTTGAATAAGCGTTTGTATTGATCTAGCCTGCCATGTTTGGCGATAAATCACTAACATGCATTTTTTATACAAGAAGTAACAGCATTTTTGAATTTAAAAAAAAGTCGACAGGAAAATATAATTGCAGTCATATTTCAATTCAGACATTGTTTGTTTGGGTTAATGCGTTTACATGCATGAACCAAAAGGAGTAATCTCCAACTAATTTTCAATCATATTCTACAATAAATGTCTCATCTACCTTCCTTTGCATAAAAGTGGGGACCTTGTGTAAGATTGCGAATTCAATGCTTGGCATTGGTGAACAATAATTAAGAAAATATAGTTCTTGTCGTGAAGCTAACCTTTTTACTGAATCTATAGAGAATATAAGAATTTTCGACATCGATTGACACAAAATCACAGTTGTAGTCATATATATATAACAACATACCAAATATCATTGATTAAGCCATTGTTATATATGCATGCATAGTTACAAACCTATAGATTTGGTTCAAAATCTGATTCGGATCTATATTTTAGATGATAAAACTGTGTATAAAATTTTATTTATTTAGTCTTCTACTTTTTGTAGCTATCGACTTCTCGTGCATTCTTACAACCAGATAATCAGGCTTTCTGAGAATGGATTTCCATCAAAATTTAATGGAAATATATATAAACTGATCACAACAGACCGAATTTCAGCTATCTAGCTCTAAGTATTTTAAGTTATCGTGTTCACAAACATTCATAGCGTTAACGTGCTTTATGCGTTTTCACGCGTTTTATGATTTTAACGCTTTATGATTATGATTTAACGATTTTTTTTGATGTGACGCAATACTTTTTGACAATTGACACTTTTTCTACACTTCGCACCCGAGAAAGTACAAACCAAAATACATATTGATAATGTTAAACATAAATGTTAATAAACGTTTAATAAAAACATATACATTAGAATGTTAAAAATACTGTGAACTGAATTGCATTAAGTTTATTCCTTATTGAATCATCATGTTTATGTGCTTGCAAAATTACAGTCCGGCAGTCAACCCCTAGAAAGATTTGGTTCCGAATTATCTACATTATAAATGTTATTTGCCTACATTATAAAAGCTATATTTTATATATATAAAAGCTATAGCCCGGTGTCGTTTCAACACCGCTTTATAAAATAATTGTAATAACTAAATAATTGCAAGACTACTGTTCAGTAGGGTTTAGTTTTAAGACTTTTTAATAGTATTTCATGTAAATATCATATATTATGACCCTTTATAAATCGTATATTATGAGCTTTGATAAATCACTTTGGTGTCGAAACGACAGCAGCGGACGTTCTAGGTATATTTAGTTGTAAAATCTTTCCTAATTAACCTAGAATCACAAAACTTTTTCTGTGTAATCATCGTGGAAAATGATTAAAAGTCACGAAAATTTTTTAGATTCTTTGCTAAAATGCAAAAAGGAGAACCATCTAAACATGTTCTGTGTCCAATTGACACCAACAGATGTTCTAGTGGAAAAGCCCATATGCCGGATTTTATCCATCAAGTTTCAAGCATTTGTCAAGACAGACAAACAAAGAGACATATCTTCTTTAAAGCAAGTTTCTTGGACCCAGGATGATCTGAAATATGGAGATTCAACCGAATTTTGAGTTTGGATGTTTTGACCCTTAAAGGCTTTATTTTTTAAAAAAAAATTCATACTTCGTACATGAGAAATCAAAATATATATATATATATATATATTCTAATGGAATGAAATATTGCATCCGGTATAAATGTAACAAAATTCCATCTGCAATTAATCATATGATCCATTTCTTGTTCTTACTTGTTTAGACATTTACGATAAAGAAATGCGGAAGAAATATACATTCCTTTAAAAAATGTTTATGTAATATACATATTTCAAAGGAAAAATAAAATAAAATATGCTTACTTTATCAAAGTAATATTGCATTATCTGTTTGTTTATAGTAATAGATAATTTAATTCATGCAAGTTTGATATTTATTTATTATAAAGTTTAATACATTTCTTTGAACCTAAAGAAATAATTATTTAATTTATTGAATTGAAAGAATTAGTTTTTTCCAAAATGTTTTTTTTTGAAAAATTATATGACAGTTATGCTACTATTTATTTATTATCTGCTATCTAAAGGCGAATTTTGAATGATATCGTTTTCAAATAACTTCTTGATCGATATATCAAATTTTTATTCATGCATCGATAATATATATTTCTATAAATCTACGGAGAAGTAATTGAATATTTATCTTTGAATAATATTTTCATTCATTCGCATTAAAGTATTGGAAATTTTTAGGAATCGAGTTAGGAAAAAAAGTAAGCCTTGGAATTTGGCAGTTCATATTTTAGATAATAGAGAAGGCTCAGACAGGGCTCTCAGACAAGGCTCTATATTTTCTGAAGTCTATTGTGCAGAATTGAATATATTAAAGAGGCATAAAACTTGCAGAAATAGAATGAAGAAAATGAAATAAATCGGAACGTCTCTGGATAAATTCAAATAATGGGATTCGGAATAGTTGAGCTATCATAACGGAAGAAAAATCTCTTATGCAAAGGTACAGTTACATAAAATTAAATCTATTAACATCACACCACGTGTACGTTTATATAGCTCATGTAGCCCTTTCTGGTTTGTTATAGATATAGGTGGGTTTTATAAAGATAAAAAATTACACAACAATCAATTTGAAAGAAACAAATGATAAAATGCGAATACATGTATTGTAACAAGAAATGATAAATATTAGAACGAAAAAATACGAACGAAATTTAATTGGAACAGTTTTCTATGATCGGTTAGAAATCTAATCATGTTTATGATTCTTTTTTTTTTTTTTTTTTTTTTGGAAGATGAATTTTTAGGGATTTTTTTTGTACCAAAGAATTTCTAGCCAAGATTAGTGTTTTCCGAGGTGCCATAGAAAGAGTAAAATGTCAAGATATCGCAAAGTGGATGGAATCGCCGACTCCACACGAGCGCATCTTCTAATAAATGGAAGGGCCGCGATGGCCTGGTGGTAAGGTCTCGGATTGTGAACCGTAGGGTTTCAGGTTCTAGACTCGATTCCACCGAAGAACCGTTGTGTAAAGGGGTCTGTTGAACGTTAAATCCGTCATGTCAAACGTACTCCCTCCCGCTGGTGTGGTGTAGGGTGGAGAGGGAGTGCCAGCTCAGGTGTCGTCCTCGTCATCTGACCACGGTTCAAAATTACGAGGTCCATCCCAAAATAGCCCTAGTGTTGCTTTACAACGGAGCGTTAATATAACTAAACTAAAACTAATCTAATAAATGGAAACCACATCCACATTTTCTAATAAATGGGAACGGTGAAGAAAAGAAGGGAATGGACCATGTCCTGTGACAAATAGGATTTCTTCAGGAGTCCAGCAGATTGGTTGAAATTTTACGGTTTTGATGACTTTATAAACAAAACGGCCACTTTTTCTTAATGAATTCCCATGTTGCTTTTAGAATTTCGGAAATAGAAATTTGATCATTCTGGAAAGTTCTATTAAATGAGTACTTGTTGCCAAAAAGAATTTTTCACCCTTATGTCATTCGGAATCACTAACATTTTACAAAATGGCCTTCATTTAAATCTACTTGAAAATGTCTTGGAGAATATTTCTTATTTCTCTAATGAAAATCAAAGATACTTAAAATTCATTTTATGAATATTTATGAAGATATTTCCTGAGATAAAACTGTTTTTAACTGTTATGTAAACGCCCTTCTGATAAAATATCTTTTAAAATAAAGTAAAATTTTTTAAAACCTTTTTTCCACCAAAATTACTCGATAACCTTATGAAAATTTATTTTTCTTGGAGAATGACATCTAGAGAAAGAAATGATATAAAATAAATAGCTGAATTTTTAGTTCAGTTTCTCCATTTTAATAGCTTAATGAATTTTATAAATTTCTCTAGTATCAAAGTGTTATAAATTTTCAGCTATCAGTTAACTAGTAAGAAAAATAAGATTATATTACCTTTTTTGAATTGACTTCGCATTTCAAAGAAGTGAATGAAAGAAATTGTTCTACAATCCAACCTTAATTACAAAGTTTTCCTGATATCGGATACAATTTTAATGTTTAATGTCTTTCCAGACAGACGTACTTTTTTTTTTAAATGAATTCTTTTCGAAAGTTTTCAGCATTTAGGCGTAATTTGAGTACTTCTACTTTTAACTGCAATCAGATCTCTGGAGGGAACTTTTAATTTGTTAGAGTTCGTATTTGTGGTCCATGTTCATTATTTTATAATGAATGAGCATTGCAGTGACAATTAAATAGTTAATTTCTGAAAAGTACAAGACAGTGTTAATTTGTGTCAGAATGTTGCATTTTTGAAATGCTCCTGCTATTTATATGACTGCCAAAGAATTTCTACTGAATATTTCATTGTCAAAATTTAATAGATTGCTGAAAGTTAATTAAACATTTTATTATATTTTAAAATTTAAACTATAATATAGCAGATTTTGAAATACTTTGATATCAATATTATTTAAATTTTTAATTTGTTTTAAAAATTATTTCAAGTAATGCAGAATTACTTATTTAAATTTTTGAAAGACTTTAAATAATTTCAAGACTTGTTATCTCTAAAAAATATCGACATAATTGTGGTAAGTTAATTCATTTTAACATTCTAAATCGGATATTTTCAGCTTCATCCCATTTATATTTTAGGATTATTTAGTGAAATACACTTCATTTCATTCGTATGCAATGTGTCAAAAGTTGCATAGAATGCTTACGTAATATTCAAATTAGAGATTATAAAACTATTGTTTTCATGAATTCTAATAGTCCGAGTTTGAACATATTTACTTGAAATGGGTATATATAAATATATTGCTTCATTGAATTTATTTTTATAAAACTAAATAAAAAATATCATCATTTTAAAATATAATACATTAAAATGTGTTTTGATTCCGAAGAAAATTAGTGTTATATATATATATAGAAGCGAAAAGTTCCGAAAATGACTCTGTTAAAAAAAATCAGTAGGTAATAACATTATTCTCCGAAAATATGATCTAGGAATTCTAAGTATTTTACTCGAAATTCTAATTAATATATTAGTAATAAAAACAAATGGATCAAAAGTTAAAATGTCTACACTTTCAATTCTATAAAATTTTGAGCAATAATGTAATAAATTCAGACTCGAAATGTAGTATTTATTTTAAAAAAATAATTCATTTTTTTTTTGAAAGAGAAGAAATGAGCCTCTCTAATCATAATCAACATACTTCTTCGATTCGGTAAAAGTATTGCTAGTTCTTGTTCGTTTTAGCCCACACAAATTCATTTTTAGAATCGAATGTGCTTCTTTCAAAGTAAAAAACAACAACTTTATACTACGATACACTGTAATAGCCACTGGAATATAAGCACAAGTGAATTTACTCAGTTTACTATTAAACATATTTTGTCCCAATATTATTTAACAAAGGAATGCTTTAAATAAGCCTACAAGACACTTATAATTCTTCAAATGTTAAAAAAAAAATATTGAATAATGGAGAGTTCAGAGTTTATATCATGATATAATACTTCATAAAAAATGTTCTATAGATATCATTCATTTCGCTATTCGTTAATTTATGCTAGAGTGCCACAGTAAAGCTGATACATATTCATGTAAATCCATTTATAAGCATTACACTCACACAGGATAAAAATGAGTATTTACTATTTCTGACAATAGTCATCTACGCTTCACATTAAAACTTAGAATTAAAGTGGGTAATTTCTTAGTAATTTTCAGGTGAATGCTTTTATTCATAAGTAAACCATGATATAAGAAATCACTTCAAGAATGTTTACAATTACTTGCAATTCAATTGGTGTTTTTTAATAAAATTAAATATATGTGATTTCAAATGTGTTAAGAAAAGGAAAGATCCTAATATTAATACTGATTTAAATTTAAAATACATGTAAAAATGTTTATTTTCATGAAATAAAAAAAAACTATATATTTATATAAGCATTATATTTCACTTTTATTAATCTGACCCATGAAAGAGGATTAAATTATCTTTTCCATTTTCGTAAATCCTCGAAATTCAACACCCATAGATTATCCTTATATTTTCACCAATAACACCAATATCGCCAATAAATAACTGCAGAAAGAACCATTAAACATGTTATGATTATCTAAAGAACATGAAGCTCCAAACAAAATCCGTAACACTTGCTTTTATCTGAAGGCTTCATAATAAATTATTACACCTATCAATCAAATGCTTTGTTTTGCTTTTTCACAAATCCCTTCTATGGCAGATGCGCGGAAGGAATTCCATC
The DNA here is from genome assembly GCF_947563725.1 of Argiope bruennichi. Taxonomy (NCBI): domain Eukaryota; kingdom Metazoa; phylum Arthropoda; class Arachnida; order Araneae; family Araneidae; genus Argiope; species Argiope bruennichi. Next base: position 80,764,842 of record NC_079159.1, on the reverse strand, counting down.
TCCCTTTACAGGATTAAGTGACTCCATACGGCCCGCGCTCCAATTATCTTAAAAGTACTTATGCATCAATGTCGCTCCGAATCAGGCCCCTCTCTCTTTATCTTCAGTTGCTTGAAGGGAGTGGGGCAATATGAAGAGGCAGGATTATTTGCTCTCCATAATAATCCATTATCAGACTGATGTCATTGATGAATGGATGGTCTTGCATTCATGGGTTATATTTCAAACAACCGATAAGGTGCTAAACAAGAGAATTGCCAGCCAGCAAAGTGATGAAACAGATGAACAATATTCACTCTTAGACCAAAGCCTTGAGCTCTGTATTATAAACTATTCATTCCCTAAGTCACTTTTATAAAGTTCATATTTTCACTAATAATAAGTAACTATAAATTACTATTAAGTCACTAATGATAAGTGACAATAAATTAATATTAACTATAAGTTTATATAAAGTCATTAATAATAAATGACAATAAGTTAATATTGTCACTAATAAGTTAATATTGTCACTAATAAGTTAATATTGTCACTAATAAGTTAATATTGTCACTAATAAGTTAATATTGTCACTAATAAGTTAATATTGTCACTAATAAGTTAATATTAAATCACTGCTAAAAATGAACTTTTTTTTTAAATCCAATATTAAAGTGAGGTAACGAAGCAGATAATTCATAAGAGAATAAAAAGTGATGCAGAGGAACATAAAACAATTATGAAATGAAAGAGTAAAATTTTCAGACTGCCGTAGAAGCTTTTGTAATCATATACAAAGATGTCTAACATTAGTTTTTCAAGGATGGCAATAATTCTTGAATGCAAACACTTATTTTATATCTCAAACTTGCTTACTCTCATTGTCCCCCGATTCTTTTAGGCTCGATCCCTCTAATTTTAAATTTTTAGTTTTCCCTTTTATTTATTGTTTAAAGAGAGTTATACAATATTTAGCTTTTACCTGTTTTTAATTCACATCTAAAAACCTTAATCTAAAAAATATCTTATGAATAGCAATCTCATCAAAAGAATTAAATATTAAAAATCATATGCATCATTTAAAATTGGAAACAGATTCAGAAATATTTATTGCTCATAAGCAAAATTTTACAAAGAAATAATAAATATCCTCCTTAAAAGCAGCATATTTTTTTAAATCATATTCATCAACAACAAAAATAATCTAATCAATCTTGATCTTGCCTTGGAAATTATACATGTAAAAGTTTCTTTTCTTGCATATTTTCACATGTAAATCTCTATTTTATATACTGCAGATAAATTTTCCATATAAACCATTACCATATATATTTATAGAAATGATTTGTTAATGGACATAAAGATTAATATCTTAGATTAACTTCACATTTGCATATTTTTAATAGTTATTTCATGGTAAAGTATCTTCTATAATAGTAAGCAATTTTCATCAGAAATGTTTGAACAATACAGGAAGCAATTCTTTTATGAAATATTAATTATTCACTATCCTTGCGGATTCATAATCGTGGTCAAAGTTTGTAAGAGCCCGAATTCAGATTGAAAATTAAATTTCATTCAAGTTCTGAGAGCATTTAGCGTCTAATTTCCTATGAAATAAATTTCTTTGAAGCTGATTCTAATTTTTTTCCATCTCAGAAACATTATTTATTTTATAGGCTTAGTATGTAAGTTCAGATTCACATCAATACCAAAGATTCATAAATGATTCTGAATGATTTTTTCTTTCGCTATGTGGGTAATTAAAATATAATTTTCTTTAACATGTTATGAAAATTAGGAAAAAGGTAAAATAACATTCCTCGGTTTGTAATCAGAAATCCTCTTCAATTTATGGAACAATGAGTAGTTTAATTTATGTTCACAAATTAGAAAAATAAACCTTAAAATGTTAACCCGGTTACCATTATTTTAATGATCAGACGAAGCTTCGATTTCTCAACTACTTACTTGAATTTAGCTTATTTCGATGCAATCAATTTTGGAAGCAATTAAACTTGTTTCCCTGAAAGAAATTACAACACGACTGTCCACACATTTCAAGCTTTTGATGTGAAACTACCCGACGCTAATTACAACTTCGAACATCTCCGTCTTAGAGTTATTCTAATAGCGTTAAATTTCAGCAATAAATTTCCCTGACTTTCCCTTTGTAATTCGAAGCTGCATTTATGTACGTCGCAAACGGGTATTATAAAGTTTTACGATTATTCACATTTGAACCATTTAGATAATTTTTATAGTTCCCAGCCTTGCTCCCGTTGATATTGTTGGCCATTACTGCCAAGGACTTGATGAATGTTAAAGTCCGGTTAATTCAGATAAAGACTTCAAAACAGCTAATGATGCGAATTTTAATTACAGATGCTTTTGATACGATGGCAACTTGTACTTTATTTATCAACGATGCGTAATTGTCAGTGTTTCGATTCTACTTGCACATTTTAAAATTAGAGGGATTTTTACAAATGCTATTTATAAGGATTTGAGTCTGGGATATTTCTGTTTATTGTTTAAGGAAAAATACGATTCTAATAATGTAAGCGTGGTGAAATCTAAAAAAGGTTTCTGGGATTCAGCAAATATTTTATTGTTTAAATAATATAGGAATCAAACATGTCTTTAGAAATGCATTTATATATGAAAATTTTAATCATTTTTTTTACCTTATTTATTTTAAAAGAGTTTTCTCTTAAATATGTTTTCATCATTAAGTTCAATGTTTCATTTATTGTTCGAAATTTTCTTGAAAACTCCAACCATCTAAAACTTACATTTTTCTATACATATTTTTAAAATGTGTTTTAAGAATATTAATTACTTTTTAATTACTGACTTTAAATTCTCGAAAATCGATTTTTTAGAGGAACAGTAATTGGACTAATCTCAAAGTCCTACAATATAAAGTAAATGGAGAAAAATGATGCAAGCAAAATGGATATAGATAACTTAGAGACGTAATTATGAATTCGATTATTTTTTTTTCTCGTTTACAAAACAATTGATCTTTTCTTATATTTTTCCAGTTTTGTTTCTGAAATGATCTACACTTGTCAGCAATAAAGTGAAAAAAAAACAAATTTTCTCATTCAGTAAGTGTACTAAATTAATTTAGAGAAATTATAAATCCATTGGGAGAAAATATATTTCTCAAACTAAATACTGAATTCTAACTTTGAATGATAAATTATGCTCACATTCACTTCAATGCCATGAAAAGATTAAAGTTTCCCCTAATAAGAAAATATTTTGTGAAAAATAATGCCAATACGTTTTCAACCAGACACAAGTGGTTACAACGTACGTGCAGAATATTTATCCTTTAAATATATTTAGTATATGCATGAACGGTACCAATAATATGTCGGTTTATTTTATATATCACAATTCTGCATAATTTTTTAACGGTTAGAAATGTTGGAAGATATTTGAAAAGTAGGTATTGGATTTTAATTATCTAATGTCTTTAAAGTTATGTAATGAGCAGCAATTAATGCCATTAGATGTCTCAACTTTACACAAAAGTGGCATCATTCTTCTAACAATGGAAGAATATTTTTACGTCTCTTATCTAATGGATATCTTCATGTGACTGATTTTATATTGAATCTAATCCGAGGAGTTTCTTTTACCATTTTCAGGTGTAAAACTTTATTTTCTTTATCGTAGAAAAGTGTTCCAAATAAATAAGCCACTAAGCAGGCCTTAGTGAAGATTATTTGCTATAAATTTACAAATAAGTAAATATCTTAGAGAGATTAGCTGAAAATTTGCATATCTTCAATAGTTATTTCATGGTAAGATGACTTCTTTAATACCAAAGCAAATTTCATCAGAAATGTTTGTACAATACAGAAGAAATTATTTCATAAAATACTAATTATTCAACACTCTTGCTAGTTCATAATTAGGGCTAAAAATTATAAAAGGTCGATTTCAAAGTGAACATAAAAATTCATTCTAATCCCATGAACATTCAGTGTCCAATTTTAATGAAATGAATTTCATTGAAATTTATTTTTATTTACAGCCATTTCAAAAACATGATTTATTTTATAGGTTTAGTATGTAAATTAATGCTTATGTCAATGCCAAAAATTGATTCAGATGATTGATGTTTCCTTTATATGGGTAATTAAGATATATTTTTTAAAACATACAATTAAAATTAGAACAAAGATAAAATAACATTGTCAGTTTGGAATCAGAAAATCCTCTTCAACATATGGAACAAAGATTACTCTAATTTATGTTCACAAATTAGGAAAACAAACCTTAAATGTTAATCCGATTACCATTATTTTAATGCTCAGACAAAGCTTCGATTTTAAGTGCTTACTTGAATTTAGCTTATTTCGATGCAATCAATTTTGGAAGCAATTAAACTCTTTTCCAGAAAGAAATTACAGCACGACCGTCCACACATTTCAAGATTTTGATGTGAAACTACCCGATTCTAATTACGCCTTCGAACATCCTCCGTCTTAGAGTTATTCTAATAGCGTTAAATTTCAGCCATAAATTTCCCTGACTTTCCCTTTGTAATTCGAAGCTGTGTTTATGTACGTCGCAAACGGGTATTATAAAGTTTTACGATTGTTCACATTTGAACTATTTAGATAATTTTTATAGTTCCCAGCCTTTCTCCCGTTGATATTGTTCCCATTACTGCCGAGGACTTGATAAATGTTAAAATCAGGTTAATCTAGATAAAGACTTTAAAACAGCTAATGATGCGGATTTTAATTACATATGCTGCAGATAAGCCGAGAACTTGTTCTTTATTTATCAGTGAGGTGTAATTGTCAGTGTTTCGATTTTTCCTGGACCCTTTAAAGTAAGGAGGATTTTCAGAATTTCTGTTTATAAAGATTTGATTTTGGGGTATTTATGTTTAGTGTTTAAGGATAAGTTCGCTTGTACTAAAGTAAGCGTGGTTAAATCTAAAAGAAGTTCTGTGTTTCAGCCCAGAACTTCTTTTATGACAGATTTCTTGAAAAATGCCCAATATTTTATTTTTTCGAAAGATATAGGTGTTAAATTTGTCTTTTATAAATGTATTTTACGTATAAAAAGGTTTAACTTTCTTTTTTCCTAATTTACTTTTAAAAATTTGTCTCAAACATATTTTCATCATTGTATTCAATGTTTCTGTTATTGTCTGAAATTTTCTCCAAAGTTCCAATGAGAAACTAAAACCTATTTCTTTCTTGAAATACATCGTTAGTTCTCAATAAATAACTTTAAATTCTCATAAATCGAATTTTTGTAAGAGTAACAGAAATTGGACTAATCTCATATGTAATGAAAATAAAATAAAGAAAAATGATGCATGTGAAATGAACATATATAAAGATGTAGATAGAAATGTAATTATAATTCGATTCTTTTAAAAAAAAACTCCACTTCCGTTTTAAAACAGTGGATCTTGCCTTAAGTTTTACTAGTTCTGTTTCTGTAATAACCGATACTTGTCACCGATCCATCAGGCAAAAACACTTTCTCATTCAGTAAGTGTACTAAATTAATTCAGTAAAAAGATAAAAGCATTGAGAAAAAAAATTCTGAACTAAATATCAAATTCTACTTTTAGGTGATAAATTGTGCTTATTTTTATTTCAGTGTCACAAAGAATCATAAGATAAAAATAAAAATTTGTGAAAAATAACGCCAATACGTTTTTTACTAGACACAGATGATTACAATGTATTTCCGAGTGTATCACTTTAATATATATATATATATATATATATATATATATATATATATATATATATATATATATATTCTATGCATTTGCGGTGTCGATTAAATGTCGGTTTATTTTAAATCCATATTCTGCATTTTTTTTAACTAAGTGGTTAGAGATGATGGAAAACATTTGAAAAATAGGTATTGGATTATAATTAATCCAGAAAATTATTGTAAATTAAAGGTTCCATTTTTATAAGAAAATGTAATTACATCTATTTATTTATCTGGTAATAATTTCAGAAGCACACAGGATCTTAAAATATTAAATTTATCCCGTAACATTCACTTTACGACTATTGAGAAATTCGAAAACTGAATTTACAAATGCCTATAAACGAAAACGAAACTTTATGATAAACAATGATTGCATGGATATTTTTATAACGACTTAATTACTCGCTATGCCTAATTATTTACGATTTTTATTACATTTTAATGAAATATTAAGCTTGTAGTACTGAGATATATTTATGGAAAAAGCAAAGATCTGCTATTTCTAGGCGAAATCACATGATATCTAAATTGTACAAAACAATAAAAAATTGTAAAAAGAATAATGAAATCAACTCACGGAAATTTTCAAATACGTGCCTCAACGTATAACATCTCTTTGCATGGTGTCTTATTTTTGTCTAATGTCTCCACTCAAACATTCTATTTGCGTGCTGTTGCATGTCGGTTTGGCATTATATCCGTTTCTTCCTCAGAAAGAAGTCTCTGGAAGCAAAAAAATAATAGTAATAACTTCATTTGCCTTGTACAGTATGATTAACTTATGAAATGATCCACTTTACAAGACTTCTAAAATTTCAATATTATTAGTCTGTTGTTTATAAAAAGGCTTATATCATGATTTTTTTAGACCGTTGATTTTTATTAATAGAATTTCTTAACGCTTTGATATTATAATTCTGCATATTTTTCAAATGCTTATTTTGAATTACAAATTACATCATCCTGACGTTGCAATTTAAACATATCCAGTAAAGTTAAAAATGACACTCGTAAAGTAATTATTTTTCCATAAATAAATATTAAAATAAAATTGATATATTGTTGGAGTTATAAGGACGCTTTGTAAAAGAATCGAATACTGTAGCAAGAGAATCTTCATTAGAAGTCTAGCATTTGAAAAGATCATCTTTTGTATTGACCAGAATATCGAAATGGTTCAAACTCATCAATTGCATTTCACTCTGATTTAAAAATTTTAAATTTCGCAAAATGCCTAGGAGAATGAATTATGTATTATTTACTCCCAATCTGATAAGTTTCAGTGTGAAATTTCATATCCAATTCCATCCTTAATGTTAATGACTGCATCAACGATAAGAGTTATTAATTTAATTAATAAATTATCTTTGCTAGTAATGATCCTTTTATTAATAGAACTTCAATCCTTGTGCTCCACTCATCAACTCTATCAACATTGAAAGGCATCATGTACCTGTTCAACCCCTAATTCTATCTTATTCATGTTTATACTTGTAATAACTGTGCAGGCCAGACAGGAATACTCTCCCATTTTCCTTGTGAAATATATTATTTAATTGTGAAATATATTATAAAATATATTATTTACAATTGTTGATTACCTTTTTTTATTAATAAAGGCCCAGAGTTTTCCTCAGAACATCTACTAAACATACTCTCTACGTCGAGACTGCCTAATATTACTCATGGCTTCTACCCCAGCGTAACAGTTCTTCCACTCTTCACTTCACATTCTTTTGAGGGTGGCCGGAACAGTTCCGTGATGGTTAGTGACATGACAATACTTATTCGCACTCTGATAAATTAGTTAATTTAAACAAAAACAAAAAAATTAGTTTCAGTTACTCAAAACCAAAAGCGATTTATGGATTTTTCATCTTATAGGACACATATCAAAAAGGCAGGATATATTTAGCACAATGTTACAGATGAAAGATTATTTATAATGATGATAGAGATATTTAAGTCTTCCCTTTCCACAAAAACCAATAAAACTGAAAATGAATGAAACTGTGGTAAAAAAAATGAAATATATATTGATACATTCAAAGACATTGAATCATAATATTTTTGAGAATCAACAAATACTCTGAAAAATGTTTATATATTTACTTTTTAGTTGAAACAAGAAAAGTCCTAACTTCTTTTAAAAATTAATACGTATCACTTGGGAGGAAACATTATATCTTGCAAAGAAATTCTCTTGAATAGCATAAGAAAAGAATGTTTTTTTTTATGCTATTTAAGACATTTGTTACATGCTTTCGCTTGCAAATATTTTTTTTCAACAAGCTTTGAGAGCAATGGTTTCAGTTTCCTAGTTGAAAAAAAAATTCTGAGAAATACAAAAGATAAAATGTTTCACATTAAAGGAAAAAGCACGTTCTTTTTGAGAGAGGGATGATTATGGTTATTAAATGAGCAACTCTGTGTGCTTTGTGCCTTACATAATTTTTCTGAAATACGTAGGAAAGAATAGTTTTTTTCAAACTTGAAACAAAATTATTGATTTATTTTTATTCCATGCGATTTATTTTTAAAAACTAAACTCAGCATTAAAAATTGTAATTTATTATTTTTAATATTTATTAATTAGTACTTAAACAGGATTCAGTGCTATAGTGATTTTTAAAAACTAACGCCTTTCATTTACTCTAAAAGGTATTTTTGAGGTAAAAATCAATGCTTATTTAAAACCATTTAATTCATTTTAAACACTGATACTGTTGATTTCAAAATGTTAAATACGTTTGATATACCACTTGCCCGTAGTGGAAGGGATAGAAATTTTAACTCCAAAAAATAAGTCACAGCAAATGAATAAATTATATTCCATATTTTATGAATAATACACTGCTTTTGATTATGAAATGATTTCCGGTGTTACTATTGGCGACTAATTTCAGTTAAATATTGCATGCATGGTGTTCATAGATTCTTCAATAAAATATTTCCATTCTTCAAATTGTAAAACAGCCATTCAAGACATTTGTTTAAATAGTTTTACCCTTCCTTTTACTACGCCAATGAATCTTTCTGATGGACTCGTTTTCATTACATCTCAGTGCCATTGAACTTAAGTACTTAGTTTATTGCAAGTTGTCTTTTACAGTAATGTAACTTCATTTTCTAATTCCTCATGTAAACTTGGGGCAGATAAGTTGTCGCATGATTCTTTAAATCTTCTATCCTTAGTTTTAAGTAATTGTAAAAAAAATTGCCTCTATAAATATTTGACAAAATAATGTAAACGGTCGGATTTCATTACAATAATTACATCTATACAGAATTATATAAATATACTATCTATATAAATATTATACAGAAAAAAGTTTGAAAAATTATAAAATTAAAAACAAATTGCACTGAACAAGGTCTGTTACTGCTTCATAATTTTAGAATAATTATTTCTTATATAAGCAGAATATATTAATTACGAATAAAGATGACATGTAATTCCCTTGCAACACAAAACCATTTTCTCTCTAATAATTCAAATGTGAACAAGGTTTTTTTTAAAAAAAATAATTTTGATATCATATGCTCAGAAACATACGCGCACTACTACGTTTATACAAATTGAACAATAGGTGTTGAGGCACCAATTGTGATAAAAACCAAGCTTTATCATTGCTGTAATAAAAATGGAACTGCTGAGTGAATAAATTATTTTTAAAAAAATTTCTTACAAATTTGCTTGAGGAAAATATGTGAAATTATTGAAATGCGCGTGCGCTAATTTTATAACCTTCATGTATCTGTCCAGTAATTACAGTGATTAAAGTTATCTGCATTCTAAGCAATTCGTGTCCGAAAAGATTTCTGTGTAATAATTTCATCTCTTAAAAAATGTATACTCATTCGCAGATAGTTTGTAGTAATAAGAGAACTTCAGTACAACCTGGTAGAAAAAAGTTTACATTGCAGAAGCATTAGTGCGACTGTTATATAAAAAAAGTTTAACAAATGAGTTAAAGCCCCTTCCCACTAAAATCACATATCAATGAAAAGGCTTTTCAAGAACTGTTACAGAGATTTGCGCATTTGAAATGCCTTCATATTTATGCCCCTAAGTTCCGTCGTGTATATTTTGCTCTGTGTGCTTTTATTCAGAAAAGTGCGTGTTCCAAACTTGTATATTATCAAGCCGGTAGTGTTTGTACGTGAAGTGCTTAAACTCCACCTGCTTCAATTGCCTCGCCCTGCATAGTGGTTGTATTCACCAAGTATTTCTACCTGCAGAATTCTTAAAAGATAATGTTTTCTTACTATACATTCTATTAATTGTAAAAACAATTATAGGGAAATAAATGCCATAATATTTATATCGTATATAAATACTTTGTATTTATCTGCCTGAAGATTTTCTTCAGTACACACATTTGTCTTTTAATTATTCAATAATTTCGAATGCTTCCAAGAACCGTTCTCATTAACCCAAATTATTATATCTCTCCGAATTTGCTAAATATTCTAAATTTCAGCCTATATCGTAATGATAATGCACCAATATTATTGGATATTTTATGCAAATAGAGTCACATCTATATTGTGAAGTTTACCAAGTATATAGCAATAAATATACGAAAATGTTTACAATGTACATTCACATCTTTGAAAGCCAATACTCATATAAAATTATTCTATTTATTAATATCCTCTAATATTAGCAATAGCCTAAAATTATTCTATTTATGATTATCCTCTAATATTAGCAATTTCTTGTTTGTTGGAATAAAACTTTATTAGCGAAAAGTATTTTAAAGCAGATGTTAAAGCACAGTTCCTATATTTTCATTTTCTCAAACTCAAAGAGAAGCAGACGTTTGAAAGAAGAATTAACTGCATTGAGAGCAAATTTAATTTACTAATATAAAGGAAGAAATCATGTAAGATAACAAGTTTTATCTTATAAGAGTTACTTAAAAGATGACATTCTTTATTCGATCGAAGCGTCCTCAAAGATTGTGTTAATATTTTCTTTCAGAAATTCGATCTTTTAATTAGATCTTGGAGATTAAATCCATTTTTTTAAACTTCTGATACGATATTAATTTTCTGGAGAAACAATAATGCACTGATCAGAGAGCTAAATCAGTTATGAAAGTTTGTTCTTGGCATTGTAATATTTAATATTCAAATTCAAGCAGAAGATTTTAAGTCACTAATGGACAATCAACATTTTGACATTTGCTCTTTAACACTTTCTTTATTTTGTTTATTCTAATTACAGTAATTAATTGGTTTAATATTTGTTATTAAATAATTTTTAAATGAAATACTTGAAGGAGTAGATTTATAATTTCATATATTGTATTTTTATTATAAAGTATTCAGGTGTTAAATAAAATTTCTAGGAACCAATGAAAGTGGTATTTCAAAAATTTTTTGCATATTCTTTAATAATGTATTTGTGTATTATCAATACTATTTTCGAATAATAGTATGAAAAACCTATAATTATGCAATCATATTTGGTTTTTTTAAAGATAAATAAATCGGTTATGGTTAATACACAAGTAAAAGAAAACCGAATATGTATTTTAGACGCATTTTTTCCAAACCAATTGAAACAACAATTGGACGCAGTGCTATAATCGTATGACTATACCACATACCAAATTTCATATATTTAAATCATTGCGATTTTGAGTTATTACGCTTACATGTCTGTGAAAATACAAACTTACAAACGGTCAATCCCTTGACAATTGTGTTTCAAAATTTATTAAACATTTGCATTTACATTACGTGCTACAACTGAGAATTTATATTACTACAAAAAATGTAAAAGTCTTTGAAAGAAACCAACAAAAATAAATGCTAAAATGCTTGAAAATTTAACAAATTAACTTTAAAATACTGAAAAATTCTATAAGAATATACCAGATGTAAAGATATTATATGAAACAAATAATTAGAAATAATTGTAGAACTCAAAAAATGAATGAATTTTGCAAGTACTTTGATAATTTGAAATTAACCGTAATAAAAGATTCGAATTTTTGTAAAAAGGTGAAAGAAAAAAAAAATGCAAACACATTTTATTTAAAGGAATATACAGGCCTCGTTGGCATGGTGGTAAGTTCTCGGCTTCGGATCCGGTGATTTTCAGATGTGAAACCCGATTCCACAAAAGAATTATCGTATAAGCGGGTTTGGCGCGCAGGAGTTGCACGACGGAGTGGCACGGAAGTTTGGAGAGGAGGTGCCAGCTCAGGTATCATCCTTATCATCTGACCGCTTTCAAAATACAATGCCAGTCTCAAAATAGCCCTAATGTTGCTTTAAAACGGGACGTTAATATAACTAAATTATAGGAATATACAAACTATTTAGTGATCCAATGATATATATAAAATTCTCAATTATTTAATATCTGAGACATGATAATTTAATGAGACATTAATCTTGTTAAAATATAGAATATATAATCAAAGGGGCCTGAGAGAAACGTATTATTTGTCGGTACCTGCAATGAAAAAAGCAATATGAAAGTTTTATAAAATTCCCCAATCTATTATAAGTTTTCAGATATAAAATATTCCTAAATTGAGGTTAAAAAGAAAATGAATTCATGCAAATGCGTAAAATTCGAAAGCAATTTACTAGCTTCATTTTTCACCGTTATTTCATTTTTCTCTTTACGAGTATAAGTTGGAAAAAAAAAGGATGCCTCCAGACATCGTCAATAGCTATAAATATCATATGAAACGCAAATGATGTTTATTCCCAACTTTATGTAATGAGTTTATGGAGAGCATTGAATATAGTTCAAAGAATGAAAACGATATTTTTTTTAGTCTAAGATGAATGTAGCATTCTTCGAATTTTTAAAATAGTTTAGAATTATTTTCTTATAAAGAATCTTAATATTTCTGTTTTAAATTATACCAGAAATTACTTAAAAAAAGTTTTAGAGAATTAGACTCTTTATAGTTCCGTAGAATACTTGCTTTTACTTTTCTTTTTTTACATTAAAAGCAAAGTTTAAGTAATTTCCTATTTAAGGAAAAGAAAATCGTACACCTGTAAAGGAAAGCCGGTATACTTTAAGTGTTATTCATAAATAATATCGTGAATTTTACCCAACTTTTCCTTCTTTAAAATAAACAACCTTTTTTTATTATTTAATGAGTAAAATATAAAATGTAGGAGAATCTTTTATGTTTCTAAATATTTAATTAATTATTACAAATTAAAAATGTTAGTGGATATGTACAAGACTTCCATTTATGAAAATATTTTTATACTATAAAATATAAACTATTTTTGAAAGCATATTTATATTTAAGACATTAACTAAAATTTATCATGTAATGATGTTAATAAATTACATAAATTCTTATCGATATTCTGAATTTATTACAACAGGCATGATTACTTTTACAGTGTATTACATATCTTTTAGAACATTAGAGTTCTCTAAACATGCAGCCACTAAAATGCGCATCTTATTACTTATTATAATGATGTGCAAATTTCATAAATATAAGGTGAAATAACTAAGAAAAGTAACAAACTACATGGAATAAATGTCTACTTAATGACATTTATGATATTGAAACATTATGATATGATTCACATTTATGATATTGAAACTTTTCTATGTTTTTCAGAATCATAAATTTTAATTTAGAATAATTTACTCAGATAATTTTACTTTAGAATTGTTACTTTAGATAGTTACGCAGGGTTCGTAGATTCAAAAAGTTGAATTAAATTAAGCTGAAGTTTAAAAGCTTAAGTTTAAAAAATAAAAGTTAAAGTTTAAAAAATAATTGAAAAAGGAAGTTTACAAAATAGTATTATTTCGAAAAATTATATGCCAAAATCAATGATTTTTGCTCCTGAACTTTACATTACATATTTTACTACTTTTATTTGAGCTGACAAGGATTAAGGGAATGTTTTAATCTATAAGTGAGGTACTGAAATGTTTATAGAAGGTGATAACTGTGTATCACTTTAGACATCAGGATACATTAAAAATAATTTAGATATAAAATAAATCAATTTCAATATCCATTTTTTACAGTTATTAAATCCTAATGGAAAAATCAAATTTATGCCAACTCTGAATTTGGAATTATAATTGAATGTAATGTAATATCTCTTTGTTCAATAGGCAATTTATTTACGTTCATTCGTTAAGATTTTATTTGTAAAAAATTTAAAAGCAATTTTAATTTAAAAATAGCAATGAATTTAGATGCACAACAAGAGACTCCCATTAAAATAAATAATATCTTTAAAATATTGCTAATGATACACAACATTATGGAACGTTAGAAAACTCCTGTAAAATTATTGTAGAGCATGTTGGCAAAGTGTGATTCCAATATTTGTCAAAAAAATGTTCAATAATTCCTCTATATGCTTTCATTAAATTCACATCTTTTATTTTTAAAACAACTGATTTCTGGAACTTCAAAAAGAAATTAAAACTATTCGACATTGATAAAATTTAAAAATATCTTCAAATTTACCTTGTAAACTCTCAGGAAAAATCCAGATGCTATATAAAAATATAGCTTCTATACTGATTTCTTTGTTCGTGAAAAAAGTTTTAAAACTTATTTGAAATTGGGTGAATCTTTATTATTTAGTTGCTTTGATTCATACATTTTGTTAAGAGTAAAAGAAGAGTATAGTTAATTGTAGGTCAGTTTATATCAATTCATTAGAGATCATTAAATTAATAAAAAAAATAGGCTTAACAGTAGCAAGTGCTAATGAAAAAATATTATCAAAAAAAAAAGTCAATAGAAATTATTAACAAAAATGGTCATATGTGCTAGTCAGCATTAAGTGAAAATATACCTACATTATTTAACTGCTTCTTGAAATAAATTTAATTTCGAAAATGATTTTATTCCAATCAATTTTAATATTAATTAATGCTGTGGTAACTTAAATAATTCTTGTAAACATAATAAAGTACTCTTTTTCTATTAAGTAGATAAGTATATTTTGATTATTAAAGAACTCTACAGCTGTATGTAATAATTGGATTGTTGTATAAATCTGTAACGGAGAAGATATGAACAAGAGATATTTCATAAATCGTGTTTGAAAATTTGAAATTTTTGAAAATAAACAATGACAATCTTTTGTTGAACAATACTTTTAAATTATTTTTATTTTATTCATACAATAAATAAATTACATTTCAAAATTCAGTCTAAAGTGACGCGTTCATGAAGGTGAAGATTGTTTTCGAATTTAATTCCAATTTTTTTCAATGCATCTGAAGATAATTAACCTATATAGAATTTCTGAGTATAATATAAAATTTTCTATCATGTTTTCAGAGAAGAATTTTCTAGAATGGCGTTAATTTTCAATTTATATTCTTAAACAGTGATATTCATAAAGTTTTTCTTCAGTTTTGAAAGTTAATTTTGATTTTGATCTTATAAATATTAATGATCTTAACACACATTCCATCCTTATTAAATACAAATACGGCCTTAATTAAAGTGATTTTTATGAGCCATGCTTCTCAATGATACTTACTAATTAACAGTTTTACTTGTTACTGTTAATAAGTTTATTGGTAAAAAGGACTCATTATTTCAAATTCGCTTATTTTTTTTCTTATTAAATTGCTTTAAATGCACTTTTCCTATATACATATAAATATATTTTTTTACTTACTTATATATTCATATACAATTAGGAGTTAATTAAGGTTCCACTCACTCATTATACCTGATTTTTTAATTTAATTTGCTTTAGAAAAATAATTCCATTGATATATTGAATTCTCATTAAAAGTGGAAAGCTCTTTAAATTTATTTTAAGAACAACACTCTTTTTAAGAAAAAACTTCTTAACATTAAATATTCTAAAAAATCTAAATTCAATTAAAATATTAAGTGAAACTGAATTTATTCAAGCTAAAAATTTTTATATATTTTCCTTTACAAACTTAATTAAACTCCTTTTCATCAACAAATAAATCAGTTCTTATTAGTTAGTCAATTTTTTTTCTAGTAATTAAAATACGTAATTGAATATATTTATATACGTTTTGCCATTTTGAAAGGAAATAAAAAATGGAATTTAATACTATATATTGGATGTGATATCGTTTATATATTTTTTTCTTAATATCATCTATAAAGTGTATCCAAGTGTGATTTTACATTTATTATTATGCAGCCATGCCATGAAATGAAGAAAAATAAATTTAAAGTGTTTATAATTATTTTTAACTGATCGTTTGCATTTTTGATTTCGCATATAAAAAAAAAATATTAATATCTTGACTTTCGCCAATCAATCCAAAAATTATTTTTATATTTAAACTTGTATCTGCTGGTATTTATGAAAAATAACTTAAAGTTGCATGTATTAAATTGGCATAAAGTTTATACTTTTGATGCTAAAATTATATAGCTGCATAAAATTAGATTACATCTGGTAAAAGAAAATATACTGGTATTTATATATCCTGTATTGTAGCATCATAAAGTATTTAATTCTCGCTTAATAATAGATTAATTCTTTTTCTTAAGCAGCGATTTCCAATTCAACGTACAAAGAATTAATGGTTTGTAGAATTTGTCTAATTTCTTAAACTACTATCTTATTCTGTATATCTGTCTTATTTTTACACTTATTGCAAATATGCAACACATTCAGCAATATACGTTTAATAATCCATCAATCTTCTTACTGAAATGTGTCGCCAATACATCATTCCTGATTTAGGATGAACAAGAAATGTTCATCAGCAACCACTTAGCATTATCATGGGACATTCCGATGAATGGTTCTCTCGTGACATATCCCTTATCCCTGCACTTACCCATTATCAAAGGACAAGCCAGTGTATAACGGCTAATTTCAGCAAACGGCTTGGATGAATATCTGAGCAATATCCCTAGAAGATTTATAAAGTGATACTGTAGACTACAAGAATTCATCTGTGTTCAAATGCTTTCTCTAAATAATTAGTATATTATTAAACGCTTTGAATATAAACGCACAAATGTTTGAAGCTCTAAATCATAAAGATAAAATTTTTTAAAAAAATATTAATGCATTTAGAAGAATGGGCTACAATTACACATCCATAACTATTTGCCATAAGTTTATCCATAGGTTTCCCTATAAAAATTCTTCTAGAGACCGAAATAGATTGATAAGCTAAATTTCGGTTTAATACCCAATTTCAAAAATAATATCTGCAAAAGAGAAAAGGTATGTTTGAGAGAATTTACTCTTGTGTCTGTTCGCTGAAAGTCAAATTATATATCATTGTGTCGGAATATTACACATTTGCTTCGAATGGCTTTAGAATGATGGAAATATAGAATTCGGAACTAATTTTTGAAATTTTAATTCATTGAAATAAATTGTTTTTACTATTTTGAAATATTTTATATAAGATATAAATGTTTGAATACTATTTTTGAGTCACATTTGAATTCAAAACACTATATTTTTAAATAATATAATATGAAGGTTTTTTTTTCTAATTTTTTTACATTAAAAATACTCTTGAATATGAATTTTATTACTGTTTGATTATATTACTTTAATTTTCGTTAGCGCAATGTTTTTCATTAATGCAGTGAAAATTAAATTAGATTCATTACTCTTAAAATCATTAAATTACATTATTCTTTTCTTTAAATAGTTATAATACAAAAATAATCCTAAGCGTTTACATGCTAAAAACATTTTAACAAATTTTTGAAAACAATATAAATGTGGCAACTAATTTATAAGAAAAATATCTCATAAACTGTAATCCGAGATCTTTATTTGATACTAAAAATCATTTATTGCAATAAATCATCAAAAGATAACCGCATGTGTAAGAAAAGTAAACTCTTCAAAGTATAGTTAGTTTGAAAACCTCTGTTCTTTAAAAGTTAACAGCAAATTATTCATTTCATTAATACTGCTAATTTTATAACTTTAGAACATTCAAAATTATAATGATAAATTTTAAACAAGTTTCTGAAAGTTTTGAGTCTAAATTATGAAAGATTCTTCTCTGGAAGAAAAAATATGCTATTTTCTTTGCTTGTCAAATTTTTTCCTTAATTTTCTATTCCAATTCAAAATGAGAAAACTATGATGATTCTATTTTCTATTTATAAATTTAGGGAGCAATCGCTTTACAAATATAATTTTCCGTTAATTTTCAGAAATTCTTTATCTAGAATCTTTAATTCATATATTTAATTACTGCTTGATAAATATCTCTTAAAAATGGATGTGTGTTAATGTTAATAGGAATAACAGTTTAATGCATTGGTTTTGACTATCAACATTTGACTCAAAACATTTATTTAAATCTCTTAGAATTTTTTGGATATTTTATTTTAACAGACAATATAACAGCAAAAATATCTAATATCTTAAAATAAAATATAACCAGTTTGTTTCCTTTCTTTTTATTCTATATCATCTTCTCACTGACAACCAACTGCTTGTCTGAAGTATTTTTTCCAGAAAAAAACATCTACAAGTAAACAGCCAACACCAGTTACTTCCATTGATGAGATTTTGGTACAATACAAAATAAAATTAGTTATTAGGGGAATTAAAAGACTTCCTTTTAAAAAAACAAATTTATGAAATAAACATGAAAAGTCTATTACAGCCGTTAATGGTTTTAGCGTTATTCTAAATTTCTATAAAAAGGCTCAAATAAAGTTCTGCATATTTTATAATAAAAGAAATTATTAAATATTATGATATTTTTTTTAAAAAAATTATATCTGACTTTGAAAAAACCTAAATAAGCAAAAATTATAGAAGATATTTTATACTAATAATAAATTCAAGGCCCCAGAAAAAATATTCGAATAAACGCTAAATTCGAAATTATAAACTTCATTTTAGCTTTCTATCGAATAAGAAGGATAAAAAATTAATTAATCTTAGAGCATATTAAATATACTGCATTGAATAATGAAATTCCATTATAGAGCACATATTCTCATATTACAAGAAAAGTGCTTAAAAGATTATAGTCTTTTGACGCAGAAGTGTGTTTAAGGATTATGGTAATATTTCTTTTCAAAAATCTGATCTTTTAATTAGTTCTTGAAATTCAAACCCCTCAAGAACTCGTGACTAGGTATTAAATTTCCTCGAGAGACAATCATATGCTGTTCAGCAGCATGTAATTAGTTCTCAAAACTCTCTCTGGAAAATGAAAGGTTTGATAACAATGTTTCAGGTGTAATATTATGTTTGAGGATGAGAAGCTGTTTGATAATTAAAATGATGATTTTACACTTTTAAGTACTCTTTCCTTTATTTGTAGATTTCTAGTTAAATAATATTTTAAATTTGTAATTTGACAGTGTTATTAGCCAAGATTGGAAGAAAATTAAGTAGTACAATTAGCATGATGTTTTCTCATAAAATAAAATTTAGTTTTGTTGTATTGACATTCCAGTTTAAAGTAATATCAGTGCTACAAGAGTAATTAAATACAAAAAAATTTGACATTTTCGTATTTTTTTCCAAATGGCAGACTATTGCATTGATATATTTTTAAAGTAAAAAACAGAAATTATCGAAGTGTAAATTAAAATACAGCATTCTTAATACATCTATTTCCGTTCGTTAAATTGTCTGCACATAACGTTAAATTTCAAAAATTTCAGTAAATGAATTTTTAGATGATAGTCTCTTTTCAAAAGTTTCATTTGTAGTTTATTTAATAATTTTGAATAATTTCATTTCAAATTTAATTAATCTTAAGTTAAAAATAACTTAATTAAAGGTGATTAAGTTCATTAAATTTAATTAAAACTTAATTTATAAAAATTAATTTCAACTTAATTAAAATTAATTTTTATAACTAAATAAAGTTTTAGCTTAAAAATGATTAAATAATAGATTTGCAATATAATTGCGATCATAATCAAATTCTAATATATTATTAAAAATTCGTTAACGTATTCATTATTTTAATATCACATTTTATTAAAAATTGTCCAATTCATCCAATTTTTAGATTAAAATCTTTTAGGCTTTTAACAATATAAACATAATATAATTTATGACATCATATAAGCTTTATTTTATTCTCTTTTAACTTTTTCTAACCACTGAACGTGAAGTACTAAATTATTATTTTTTTTTCATTAGCCAGTAATCAAGGAGGCATATGAGCAATTTTATTTTTTAACATTTATGTCTAGCATTTTTTTTTAAAAATAGGGAATAAGAAAATTATAATTTAATTTTATATGGAATGCGTTTAACTGGAACAACCATTTGATTAGGCACCATTTTCATAGAATTAATGATTGATTCTATCCTGATTAAGACATTGATACATTGTCTTATGAAATATTTATTTGTTACTTCAATCACTTATTGCAATTTCAATTTTGGCCAAATATTTTGCTTTAATCCATAATTTGCTTTCATTTATATATTTTTTTTCTACAAATATATACGTTATTAAAATAAAAATGAAATGTTTAAAATTTTGACTATAATTTTGTTGCACATATTTAATTATGTGAATCTGATTTCATTTTAGTTGGGTTTCATTAAAAAAATATTCACTTAGAAAAAATATGATATCCCTCAGTAAAACAAAGTCTTAATTATTTCAGCTAAATACTACAACAAGAATTTCATGCAAGTATTACACATATCTTCTTAAAATGTTTTCTGCTCGTTTAAAAGTAAAAAGCAGAAAATTAAATGCATAAAAAAATTTATTTTTGGTTTAAAATAGAACACATGGTTAATTTAATAAAGTATTTGAACTTCTATGCGGAGCATTCTTTTTCTTCGCAAGAATATATATTTTTAATGCAATTTACATGCTTAGGAAAGCTTTGATCAACAAACAGAAAGTCCAACTCTGACAGACTTCATTTGATACAGATGTATATTTAAATTATAAGTTTTTGCACCAAATTTTATTTATCTAGCTCTAAGTTTTGTAGTTATTGTGTTTATATCTACACGCACATCATACTTCCTTCGAATGTATTTTGATCAAAATTTGATAGATATCTACAAAGTGCCAAGAGACATGCTAGATTTCAGCGGTGTAGATCAAATTATTTTTAATATAGACTGATCATTTACAGAGAGACATTATTCCAAAAATACGTTTTTTAAGCTTAGGTAAATCTGAAAAGAGCATATTCGTCAGAATATTAGCATATTCGTATTATTTGACGATTCCAATTCTTTCTCTTACCGTCTTTCATATACCCGAAGTTAAACATCCAAATAAGATCGAAAACGTTTATCGAAAACAGAAATAAAAATATATATAATTGAAAATTTCTGCATTTGTTACTAATTTATATCTAATTTATTTAAAAAACGACCAAAAATAAATAGGAGATGTTTGACCAAAATTTTCTTTTTATATGCTAACAATTTTTGTCAAAATTCATATACCATACTGAAAATACATACATGAGGATATATAATGTATTCTAGCCAACAAATTCGTTTTTACGAGTTTCCGAAGCCGGTATTATATTTTTTGGTATGTCTAAAGGTCTAAAAAAATAAAATTTATGAACGATGTAATGTTCGAAAACTCATGCATTACTTATGAACATTTTCGATATCTTTTTATGTAAGCAAAAATAATCAAGCAATAAATTTTCCAGAAGCATCACACTAATGTTAGGAACTTTGAAAAATATAATATAAATATTTTGGATTATAAATATTTTTAAAACATGGATGAAATTTTAAGCACCAGTGTATGCTTTAGACTTAGATATTGTAAATATTTAGAGGAACTCTATTTTACTCGAAAATAATTTTTTTGAAATATGTTTATGTTTATACATTTTAATCTTAATCAAGAAACATCTATTATTCATTAAGCATAGTTATATGCGATTAAAATACATATTTGGTATTTTTAATTAAAGCTAACATGATAATTACCCAAACCTTTATTGCAAAATGTTGGTATAAAATTATTATCTCCTGAGTAAAAGTTGCTGATTTTCATCAAAGCCATGAGCGCTATAAGTGCTCTTAATTTGCATTTTCAGAGCCCAGCACTTGAATGCCTTTATTACAAAGTATTGTGATGAAAATTGCCAGCACACCTTAATAGTTTTTATCTATCAACTGAAGTCAAATTTTAAATAGAGATTACAAATTTAATAATAAGACCTCACCACAAATTCTGTTTATTTGAATCACCATACGTTTGAATGAATGCGATCACATGCCTGTGAATACACATACAGATATACCATCATCTTTTTGACTAATTTAATCCAAGTTAGTTAGTTATGTTAACGTCCTGTTGTAAAGCAACACTAGGGCTATTTTGGGAAGGACCTCGTAATTTTGAACTGCGGTCAGATGACGAGGACGACACCTGAGCTGCACCCCCTCTCCACACCACACCAGCGGGAGGACGTTTGGCATGACGAATTTAACTTGCAACAGACCCTCTTACATGACGGTACTTTGGTGGAATCGGGTCTCGAAACTGAATCCCTACTGCTCACAAGCCGAGACCTTACCACCAGGCCACCGCAGCCTTATTTAATTCAAGATCTGATATGTAAATACATTTTAAATTCTTTAACTAATTGCAAATTTTTATCAATCTATCCCTTTACGTTTGTCACATGATGTTACGTTTGGTATTCGAAATTTTGTATTTATTTGGTTATCGACTGCGACTGGGCTTAAATTTGATAGAAATATTCATAATTAGATGCAAAAGTAAAATATTAGATTTCACCTAGTTTAATTTATTTTTGTGTTTTCATGTCCATAGGCAGACATAATTTCAAAAAGGTGTATTTCGGGATTATAGAATTTTAAAAAGAAAAATATCCCCGAAATCACGAGGTGGAAAGTTTACAATTACGATACTTTATCCTGGATGCGAAGAAGCAAAACATTATTCGATTCTAAAACAGAATTTTATCAATTCCTCAAATTAATATATATTATTCACTTTCATGTGTAAAGTCTTCACAATAAAATAATTATATCAAAAAATATTAAGTCGAAATTTTGATACATATTCATATATTAAATCCCCTTGAATCTGAAATATTTATTTCTTATCTTGCTTAGATTATAATCTGCATACACATTACACAAAAATAAAACATGGAAGATATATTGAAGCTTGGTATACTGTCTATGCACCAGTATTTTAAATGACTATAAAAGTTTTTGCAAAATGCTTCATGGGTGCTGCTTAAGCATGGTGATTCAAAAGTGCAGTAAATTATATTGTGCGTGAAATCGACCAAAGATTTAATGTTAGTTTGTTTATCCATCTCACAAAAATCATAAATATATGTTTAAAAGCAAATTTGAATTAAATGGAATAAAAGGAAAGGAAAGGAAATCCGATTGGTCTGACTTTCGTCCAAGTATTGACCTCTCGTGACCCGAAAATCCCAAGAAATTAAGTTTTCAGAGTACAAAAATTAATATCAATAAAGCAATGACAATCAATTACTTAATAGTAATAATAATAAGCAACGTATTATTCAAAATTCAAATCTAAGCAAGACCATCGCAAAATTGAATATAACCAAACCACTACAAGTTCATTGTAAAACTATAAAACCGAAGAAAAAAACATCAATAAAATAAAAGCAAAGAACATACCATTGGATGTAAAAATAATCCAAAAGCTTTAATAATGAAAATAAAACACATCACTACAGAGAAATATATCAAACTAAATTCAACTTTCCCGCGCTTAAAGCTAGAAACGCCTACAACGCGTTTTCAAGATACTTCGTCATGAAATGAAATAAACTGAACGATCGCAGCGCCATCTATTGAGTTGAAAAAAACAAAATAAACTAGAAAGCCTATTTTTAGTTATAAAAAATGTTAGAACATAGGTGAGAAAATAGATAAGCCTTCTCTTATTAAGCTATTAAGCTCTCTTACTAAGCTATCTCTTATTGTTGCATAAATATAAGAAATTTTGTTATTAAATTTTTTTAAATTCTATTAAATTGTGAGAAAATCAAATTTTTGAAAACTTTAGATTTAAATTAGAATGGTAATTACTAAGTTTAATTACTTTGAATTTAAATTCCTCCTTTTGATTATAAATATCCACTAAAGTTTTTCCGTTAGAAATTTCTATTTTCAAATCAAAATAGGTAGCTTTATGTGGATTTTCATTCGTTTCTGTTAAAATTAATTCTTTTGGATAACAATCAATAGCAACATTATCATTATCTATGCTTATCACAAGTCAATCATCGACATATCTCCAACCATTTATTAAAATATGTTTAATTAGTATTTGCTCATTGCAATACAGAAAAATATTAGCTAAATATCATGAAAAAGCTGTTCCTGTAGGAATTCCTTTCACTTGTTTATAAAAATTAATCCCTTTAAAATCATAATTTATGTAAATGAAGTCAGTTACTTTTTGTTATAAAATATGTATTTAAATATTCATCATAAATAAAAATATAGGCATCTATTAATTTCTCATGAGGTAGATTTATGTACAAATTTTCAAATTCATAACTATTAAGTTTATTAATATTCTTATCTTTTAGAAATTCCAGAATTCTATTAATTATAAAGTTATCCTCAGTTTTAATTTTATTCAGGCTATTTTTTAGATATTTAAACAAATATTTACCTTATAGTAATTATAACTACCAGCACTTCAAGTCTCGAATCTAAATTTTAAAGGTATTTTGGTGGGGGGGGGGGGTATTTTTTATGGAACAAATAAGAATGATTGAAGGAACAAGTCTTTATCTTATTTCAGTAAAAGCTTGCCTTCTTTTGTCATAATCCTATTTATCCAGTTCTATTTAAAATAAATGTTGAATTAGAATTATATTCGTTAATTAATAGTTTTTATAGTAGTATTTACAAATTAAAAAGAAATTGTTTGCTGCCTTATGTACTACAGTAAGTCATTCACTGACTCTCCGACCCGCCCGAAAGTACACGGATAAAAACTGAATGACCAGACCGCCGCTACAGCAACACTGGCGGGAACTGTGGTTAAGTCCTAAGTGCCATCCCCGGCCACGGTACAACCCTTTCCTGAGGAAGTACATCCCGTCATCGATGGGAGGAGCCAGACCCCCACCTTTTCGTGTACCCATCAGGGTGACGAGAACCAACCACCATGCCGGAAGCTTCTCATCCTCAATTACAAGGTGACCTTGGGGAGGATTATGTACTACAGCAAAAATAAAGCTCTCTTTTTGACTTTTTTTAATTTCTTTTTTTCAACAATTTATTAAAATAAATTCCTTCATGGTACTTAGATGCGATTATAACTGTCCTTTTGATATAAAAAATATGTTGGATTTTAGGAAATATTGTGTTTTTTATCTCAAAATTCTCAGGGATTTTTTCATTTCAATAAAAACAATGATAATAACTTTATTTTAAAAGTAAAATTTGAATAGATTGGTTGAGTTTCGAAAATTTCAAGACAAAGAACTTTGGAGGAAAATTTTTCTTAGAATTTTCGACCCATTTACATTTTAATTCTCTAAAAGCAGAGAATGCACACACTAAGCTTGCATAAAGTTATTTGAAATAAATGATTGCAGTGCTTTTATGCTTTTCGAGAAATTCAGTGCCAAGGGCGACTCGGAAAATTGTCTACTGATTTTGATCTCTAAGTCGTTTTCTTTCAATCAGGGAGGATAATCGGAATTAATGCGATATAATCATGACATTAAAACTTATTAAAACTGTATTAAAGTGTTATGTACGATAGATTGCAGAAATATTCTATTATTGAATAATTCGTGATCACTTGAAGAAGTTTGGATACTTCAAATATATTTGATATTTGGATTCCTCATTAACTTAAAGATGTTCATTTGATGCCATTCATAAACGTATGAAATATGCTAAATTAAAATTAGAAAAATGAACACTTTTCACAAAGAATGAAAGTAGTTAAATGTTTCCAAAAATTGAAAGTTCATGATAAACTTATGTCGAATACATACATACCATGACAGGCAGTGGAATCTCCTAGAAAGATACAGTACCTTTAGATTTAATAGAGGTATAGCCAAAATTCCTCTATTTTCGACACTTCAACTTTTTTTCGTCAAATTCATTAAGGATTCACCAAATTGTAGTCAAAACTGGGACAAGACCCATCATCCTTTAAAATATTAGCAAAATTCATTCCATACTATGAGATGAACAATGTGGGAAATAATCTTACTAATTCATAGTAGTATTTAAATATTGAAATTTATGAAACTTAAATTGTTTATATTAGCCCACAACTCCCCATTTACGAGACAAAGTGATTTTTTTATGATACTTCTGAGAAAAATTTATCCTAATGTGTTCTTTGAACGTATATATTTTTTAATATTTAAAAATTATAATAAATGGTCATTGTGATGAATTACTCAGGAAGTGATATTATAAGCTCTCAGAGATCAGGATTCTTGGTCTTAGCAAAGTAAAATGTGATATTATACAGTAAAATATGTGTTATAAAGATTCCAGTTATCCTTAACTATTTATAAACTGGAATTTCTAATAATAAATAAGTGAAATTAGAAAATTCCGTTTCATTTCATTCATTTAATATTAGCTACTTCTATTTGTGAAGAAATTTCTTTCATATAAACTGGATTAACTTAGACATGTGTATTTTAAATATAGGATTTAAAAATAAGTATATTTACTGTTTTTAACCCTTAACAGGAAACGTGCGGTCTGTGAGACCGCTAGCGATGGATTTTCGGTCACCCCTATTCTATTTTTAGCTCAATCGAATGGATTGACCCTGTAGCTTCCTGTTTTGTGACCTTCAATACACGTGCACTTTTTCAACCGGTTCCAGTGGATGCCTTTTAAACTAATTCAGTTTTTCTTTAAGCGCGGTCTCTAAGACCGCACCTTCCTGTTAGTGTACCAGTAATAAACAAGGCTTAGCAGATGGCGCTAAAACTTGGGCCCCGAAATACCATCCAATTTACTGATCCTATTATGAAGCAGTGTTCCACACACTTTTAAATGAAGTAGAAAGTGATTTTAGTGATAAGGATAATTGTACAGAAGAGTTTTTCGATGAAAGTTCGCATTCAACTGATTTTGATTTGTATGTTCAAACATGACTAATTTTCCTAGAGATAATGTATTTTGAAAAATTTATAAAATATATTAATATAGCAAGAGATATATATACATAATTTATAGGTTGATTTTTATACCAGCTCTTAACCTGTATGTTTAAAATGCCCTGGAAAACAGTGCTATGAAAGTCACACAAGCCGATAAAAAAAGGGCCAATTTTACCCATTGTCATTTTTTTTCCATATAATTGTTGAATTTTACATTATAGTGTCTTCTATATACCTTCATATATTGTAAAAATAAATATGATTTAAAAAGTAAAAAGTAATATGTTTTTTCAAGAATATTATTTATTGTAACATGTAATTTGAGAAGAAAACGTATCTTCCAACGCATTTACTTTTTTCAATGATAATATATTTTGAAAAATTTCTAAAACATATCTATATCAAGAAAAATATCTGCAAAATATATTGGAAGTTTTTCATACTAATACATTCATTAGAAAATTTAATTTGAGTGTAAATGAAATGCGTTCTCATAGATGTAATGTTTTTTTATAAGGATTAACATAAAATTAGCATCTATGTTGATAATGTTTTGTATTTATTTTGCAAATGTATTTCATTTATTTTGATAAACACTAGTTAATTCTCTAAACTATTCATTTTTTCATTAATTCCACATTTTCCATTTCTTTTTTTATATGTTTCCAGAAGAAATGCTTAGATAGTTCAAGGAGATTTGAGTATCATATTTAAATTTAATTATGGCAATTTTAATCTTCAAAATCCGAAAGGAAAGAGAAATTCGTGAAAGTAATTAACAGCTGACAGAAAATATAAATAAAAAGATTTTAAATTGAAATAATCTGAAACATTAAAAGCTGTTTGATAAGTGATTATAAAAATTTAATCTGTTTAAAAATTAGTAGTTTGATTAATTCGTGCTCTTTCGCAAATTACTCTGATTTTCAAAAAATACTAATATTTCAGAAGAAAAAGGCTTCGTTGGAAAATGTATTCATTCTTTTAAAATTTGTTTCTTCTCTTCCTAACATTAAAAATACAAACCATATATGTGTATATAGGCATGCCTTTTCAATCAAGCCTTAAAAAAGTTTGCAGTAGGAATCCTTGCATGTATATTGACTTAAAAATTTCGAAGAACTTTCAGAAGTACTTTCGCTGATATATTGATCAACGAATTAGTCTTTAAAACTATTTATTTGTCTTTGCAAACTTTTCTTCCAAACATCAAAATTCGTATATCTAGAAGCCCTAAAAAGAATTTGATTAGTTAATAAAATATGACAATCTGTCTTTGCATTGAAGTATTTTATCCGATTAGTTTTGAAAATACACTCTTGAACTTACCTTTTAAGGATATTCACTAGTACATAACCTTAATAATTAGAACTTTCCAAGTTTGCTTTTTTGATTAGATTCTTAATCTCAGAAATAAATACTAGACAGGAAGTGAAAATGTCATTTAACTTCTACATAAATGATAATCATTTTTGATAGTTTCACTTTTGATTTCATTAAATTAGTTGAAGGATAAACACTGAAAGGGTGAGCAAATAAACGCCGAGTGTTTCGGAAGTGGTATAACTGTATTATCTTGCTACTCTGATATCAATAATTATGTTATCAACGATAGTTCCTTAAAGTATTAAAATAAATTAGAGGAAGACTTTAGCCAGAGAAGAATTTTAATTGAAAACTCGCTGAATATAATTTTTTTTTAACTCCACATTCTTTTGCAACTTTGTGAAGTTAGCTCAGAGGAAATCATTTAAATTTAAATGCACGCTGCAAGACAAATCAAATGTTTGAAACTGAATTGAAATTAGCTTAGAAGTGAAGAATTTCCTATTTGTGCTTTTAATTTGAGCGCCTTTGAGATTAAAATAACGCTACCGAATGCTTTCACATGAAAATAGAAATTTATTTTAATATTCTATAAAAATGTGACTTATTTGATTTGGGGAGACCATTTCAATTGGTAATTGTGACTTTATGTTTTATGATCCTAAAGTTTATCGATCTGACTTACAGAACATTTTGAAAAATTCATTATTACTTTTTTTTCTGAAAATTAATCTTGCATAAAAAGTAATGGACAAAAACCAAGTTTTTCACGTTTTTATTTGTTTTACAGTAGTAACATGAAATGCTGTCATTAGAAACTAGCTTATATTAACTGAAAATTAGAGTAAAATTTGCATTTACAAACGCTGTTAGGTTTCCATAGGAATTCTATTTTATTATTTTCTTCAAATATATGCTAGACAGTTGAGTCGTAGACATTTTTTTTCTAGTTGCACTCATATAATTTAAAATTTTAAAAACACTCTCGCATATTGAATTGTGTAATATTTTTTAACATGGTATATTCTCCAAAACTAACTATTCATTCATAATATTATTAGCGCTAATTTAAGAATGCCAACAAAATTGATGAATTGATGATCTTTTCATATGAAATGAAAATGATTCTTTTAAATTATATTGATATACTTAGAGTATAGCATATGATGCATTGACTAATGTATCAAAATATACTATAGACATAAAGAAGATTTAATACGTAACAGTACATATTTACCGATTAGCTGTACTCACAAATTAACGAAAATAATCAACGAAATAGGTGCGGTTGTTTTGGCTAAGAGCTGCGTCAAAGATTTATTTTGGGATGCCTTTTAAAAATTGATGGCAATGAGTTCCAAGCGATTGTTGATGAGAAATCTAAAGGGTGTTTCGGAACTCACGGGGAAAGATTTAAAGAACGATAGGTAACATCTAAACTAACAATATTCACATGGGTTGAGGTTAAGGAAAAAATGCTAGGCGGTGCTATAACAGAAAACAGAACGCACAAGGTTTCTTATTCGTTGTCATTTCTACTGTAGTTTTCAGGAAGCATGCCGGCTTACGATAATCAGGAAAATGCGAACATGCATTTCATGTATGGTCTTGCGAAAGGGAATGCTCTGGAAGTAGAAAGACTGTACAGGTAGCGCTTCCCTAGAAGACATGTGCTAGGCAGATAAATGTTCGACTGATTGCATTGGTAGTCGTGTGAAATGGGGTTCTTTGTCACCTGCATGCATGATAGAGTGCTTGAAGGGGTGTGCGGACGCCAGAATTTGTAGATCTTTCGAAAAGAATGGAGGATTGTCCGGATATTAAGACGCCAGAAGTTTCCCGCTTCGAACATGTACCCCCCACACGGGGCGAAAAATCATGTACACGGGACCTATCATGTACACAAAATGCATGCCTTAATATCTGCAGATTATGTGCGATATGTCGAGATTGCACTTTGATTTTTTCAACAATTATCAATGTAGCATGAATTTAATTTCTAAGTGTTATTCATGGATGAATGCGCCTTTAC
This sequence comes from Argiope bruennichi, assembly GCF_947563725.1. Classification (NCBI taxonomy): domain Eukaryota; kingdom Metazoa; phylum Arthropoda; class Arachnida; order Araneae; family Araneidae; genus Argiope; species Argiope bruennichi. The sequence goes on along the minus strand of NC_079159.1, from coordinate 80,734,635 downwards.
TACCGAAGGCATATCTAACACGCGCAATCTTCATTTGTGGGCATCTAGCGCTCGATATGACATACGTTTCCTTGTGTATCAAAAGCATTTTAGAATATATATTTGGTCTGGAATTCTGGTTGAGCATTTGATAGCATACCGACCAATAGTTTCTGCCATTTCGATTAGGCAACAGAAAATGCATCACATATTTACAACAGGTTTTATCAGAGTTACTTTAACTTGTTGCAACCAACATATAAACACTTATGTGGTTCTGAACAGTACACAATTTTGATTGGATGCACAGAAAGCTTTACACACTAAATTACCAGAACAATGGATTGGACGGAGTGGACCCACAACTTTCCGGCACGCTCACCCGATCTATCCTGTCTCGAATTTTCCCTGTTGGACTATTTGAAAAATCTTGACTATGAAAGCCCCATCGACCCCTATGGGGACCTGGCTGCTAGGATTTCTATTACTACCGGCGTCATTCGAGAAATCCCAGATATGTTTGAAAATATGTGCTGCTCCCTAGGGCGCATTTGTTATACCTTCATTAAAACAGGTGATCGCTTTTTTCAGCAATTTATGTAATTTTTTCCAAGCATTCTATCAATAAAATTATTTAATACCTCCTCTAATCCGTTTAATATTTCATTCTTTTATGTGACAGTAGCAGATACTTCCTGACAATTCACCGCTTTCTCTCCGCTCATGCATTGTATGTTGAAAAATTGCTTGTTTATATGTTTTCTATAGAGATGTTTCCTGTAGAGAATATATATTGAACTAGTTTTCTAGATTTCTTTTGAAAATGGAAGAATGGGGACAAGCGTTTTTAGGCATATATCAGTGCCAAATGCTATGATATGAAAACAATTATGAAATAAGACCAGTGCTTGTGAATTGGGAATAAACTTTTTGCCATGTCTTAAGTTTGGACTAAAATTTTTAATTTTATTCATATATGTATACAGATCTTAAAAATGTATTTTTTGCGCATTAAATGAATAACTATTTTTAACAGCCTTTCACAGCTTTTTTGACTTTGAGTAGAAAAGAGATGTGCCCTTAATTATACTGGAGAATAAAGAAAGGCATATAATAATAAAGATCATTGCTCTTCGGAACCATAAAAACTTGTTCCAGTAAAATATGCTAGCCAGCAAACCCACTATAACTGATTTACATCTAGGCAGAAGATTACCGTACTCTGTCAGCAGCGTATTGTAAGACATTCCGTTCTTTTGGAAACCAATTAAGATGAGAATCTTTCTTCCCTTGATAATAAATATGCTAATGGGACGATGTCACCTCCCGCCACTGGAGATATCTGGTATCTGACGGAATTCTTGGGACGCCATTTCGAACCAGCTGCCATTTCTTCTTAGTAGCAGTTGTTTTAGTTATTTTCAAGTAAAGAATACAAATAGTGGATAGACTGTAAATAATGTATAAGATATAGATATAATAGATTGTAAAAAAAAAGAAATTAAAGAAATTATTTAGAATAATTTCAAATTATTCTAGAAATAATTGGAATAATCAAATTTCGTAAGAAATGAAAAAAAAAAAATGTTTGTCTAGTGAGTTTCAAAACAAATTAGCTGTGCATATTGGCTTACCAATTTGTTGTTATTTAAAGTTCTGTCTGTTAAGCAAAAAAACTATTTTTGGAAAAAAGGTAGGAGATATGTAGGACCCAATAGGTTAGAGAACCATTTTCTTATTAAAACATTAAGCAAGCTAATGGTGGTTCTTCATACTGGTGTGGAATATTATAAATTGACGTAGAAAGGTTATAGTCAGCTATTTGGAGAAAATTTGCAGTCAATCATGAATTTCATATATCATATACGATGGAACATTCTGGAAGAAAATGCACCATGTCATTAGGGAAAAATCATTCAAAAATTAGGACTGATTTGAGAAACAGAAGATGATATATGCTCTTTTATCCTCAGGTCATAAACGAAAGATTGATTGAGGTACAAAATCCTGAAGCGGAATACTGCAATGGATGAATCCATGGAATTATATTCTTCTCTATTTCTTGTATAGAATCATATTTATGCTATTTTTTTCTGTAGCATTCAAAGATATGTTAAGTTTATGATATGTTGAGATCTGACACTTCCCCGACAGAGACAAGTCTCACACAATATTAGGAAGTGTTCAATAATTTCGGCACTTCGATATTTTTTTACGGATAAGAATACGGAAATCTTTAATCCGTGACTCAAAATGGAGGAGTTACTTTTCATGCTACATTTCAAAGTAACTAACGGATAAAAAAGTTTCATCACGTTCACGGTAAGAGATTAAATTTATCTCTTTGCTTTTTTATGTTGAATAGTGGCCACAGAGAACTTTAATGGAATATTTTAGTCAGCGAAGTCTATCCTCTCATATTTAAAAACAACTTTTCGAATTCGATGCTCTTTATGCCTGTTCTTATAGTTGTAAGCCTACTGAAAATGATTCCTCTGTGAATTGGATTAGAAATATTATATTTTGGGAAAATATTATAGATAGCAAACGAAACGAAAAGCTAATATTCAAGTCCAAATTCAACTTGTAAAATAATCGTATATTAATTATAATTATCAGATATTTTTGTGACAGATTTAGAAACGCATGAATGTCGTTTTCCTAAATTAAAAAAGGTTATTGAGAAATATTTGTAATAAAAAAGTATTGGTAAGTTCTAGATTCGACAAAAAAAGTATTATATTTAAATTCTATTTTGCTCTTTTGTTTACAAACTCGAGAATAAATATTCTATCAATTTTTTTTCTCTTTTTATCAAGATGTATAAATATTTCAAGGTAATTGTTTAATTATACTAGAATATTAAATTTAGCTCAAAAAATGGTGTTTGACAGAATTATAAAAATTATGTAAGACAACAATATTTTTCAAGTATAATTTTAAAAAGTTCAATACTTTGGATATTCATATTATATTTAACTGCCCATCTCATAGGCAGTTTTCTTATAATTTAAAAAGAATATCAAACAGAAAATTAATGAAGGATTTTTTTATAGTTGTGTTTTTTAAAACTTAAATGCAATTAAACGCTAAAAGATATCTCGTAAATCAAGAAAATAAATGTAGTGAACAAAATATAATTGTCATTTTAAGAACTGTAACTTTTTTTAACATAATCATCTTTATATCTAATAATCTTTTCGATATCTTTATCTCTATTAATATTTGAAAAGAAAGTTTGCGTCCGTTTTCCGCTCCAACTGCGAATAAGACCGTTTTGAAGAGTATGAGAGAAAGTTTCGAGGAGACCTCTCCAGCCAATTTTAGTGTGTAACATAAAAAAGCATTTAAATACAAAAAGGCGTATTGGATGTCTTAATGCTGTTTTTGATCGTTAATTGCTGATCAACAATAGCTGATCTCTTTTCCAATTAAAACATCAATTTTGATAACACAAATTATCATTATTGCTAACGTTAAATATATAACGATCAAACAAATAACCTCTGTAAAATCACAGTTCCCGATATATGTGGAAATATAATATGGTTTCAACTCAGATTTTGAGAAATATACGTTTGAAATCGGTTTCTACCAAAATTCCTCTTTATATATGCTAAAGGTGCATTTCAATTTGATGATGATTGTGATAACTTTCGCTCATGACGCTTACGCCAAGGGAACGAAGTGTCTTGAACTAGATGTCGTACTTTTTATTTCACTACAACTCAAAATAATGTGCACTCTAGTCAATTTGCTTAAAAACGGAATGCTATTGAAATTGCATCTAACATATGATATTTTAAAGGAGCAGTGAGAGAATTAAAAAAATATGTTTCGTTTTTTAAGAGAGTTTTTCACTTACAAATTTCCATCATTTCATATTCTAGAAATATTCCGTCATTTGAAAAAATATATATAATTTGCTGTATTTTAACTTTCAGAAAGCTGCTAATAAACTGAATGGTTTGATAAGATCTAAAACAAAAACCCCTTTAAGGCGGAAATTTTGAAAAAAAAAGAATAATTCAGCTTTATATCTTCTTTCTAAACATCAGAATATAAAAATTACATCTTAACGATAAAAACGTCTATTATGGTTACTGCACTTGTCTGCAATTAATAGAACTCAAATTAACTATTATGTTTCGACAAAGAAAATTTAAATTCTACATGATAATCAGAAACATTTTGGTCAGGTTTATGAGAGAAGTGAGAGTGAAATGACCTAACACCTACACATGCATATAAAAGAAAAAATATATATACATTATCTGAACAACAAAATAATAAAGGCGATTATTTAATATAAATCATTTAAGAATTATGCTTTCAAATGTTTTTAAAACTGGCTACGTATTCCACAGAACACAACTTTTACTATTGCTGAAGCATTATTGTAAATTATTATTAATTAATTAATAATATATTTAATTTCTATTATTTTAACTAACTCTTAAGGCTGTAATATTTCCTATGAAATGCACTAATAAAAATATTGGTTAACCTTGGGAACTCCATTCTTTCTACATAATGTTTGCGTTTTTCAGTTTTTGCTTGCTATGGCAACTTGTTCAAAGTCAAATAAATGAGAAATATTTATCACATAACACTAAAAAAATTGAAGAGTGTAACTTTTGACAGTCTTTTGTCAAAATAAATAAAGAAAGAAAATTTAGATGAAGACACTATAAAAGATTGAAGGATGAGAAACATAACTCAGCAAGTAAATATCCGCGGTAGAAGAAGTCGTCCATTTTTGCAAGCTATTCTCCGCCATACTGTCACCATTTTCCATTTTTTGTCCATTTATTTCCAATGTATCCTTACCAGATTTATGCCACTTTTTATCATTCGAATTGGAATACCAAATCTGTAGAAGAAAGGCCAGATTGAATTCGAGAATTTAAACTCTTCACCTGACATGATTCACTTGCAAGAAATAAAGATTCCTATTTCGAATTTAGAAATATTCTACCTTTTTAAAATATGATACGCTAAAAAAACCTTTGCTAAAGAGTATTGTTTATTTTATGAAATTTATTCCTTCTGGAAATCGCATTCTTCGTATCTTTAAGAAACAATGAGTTATTTTCGAATAACTATTTATTTTGTTGCCCTGCTCTATCGACATTGGCTGTAATTAGCTCAGCACTGGGTGTCATAGAATCTATTGTAAGGGAAAGACTTTACTCTGAAGGTATTTTTTTTCCTTAAAAAATCAAGGCATTTTATTTTAGAAATAAGTTCTTTAGATTACTTCACAATTAAATTGCTAGTTATTCTTTCTTAATCACTGTTATTTTTAACTACAATTTTTTTCTTTGTAAAATAATGAGATTAAAAAATTAAATATTTATATGTGATGAAGTGAGATGCTCTGATCTTAAGTATCATTTTACGGTTTTCCCAAATGCTAATTCAGACAATATTGCCGGATAGTATATTACTGACTTAATAGAATCACATCCATTAATAATCTATAAAATATTTAATTGTCCTGTTTTCAAGTTTTCTTTCCTGCCTTATTATATTGCCGCATTGAAAAGAGGCAGTCGACTCTCCATGGACGAATGGTCATAGCACTGATTTCATAATCAAGAGATCGTAAGTTTGAATCCCGCTAGAGCCAATGTGATTCACAGTTTGTGTAAATATTTAATTCCTTGATTTTATGTTTTCCTTTATTTCATGTTCCAGAAGATTCTGGACCTTTCTTTAGTTTACCAGATAAGTGTTTTGGACTTTTCTTACAGTCCCCAGAAACGTATTCTGGAACTTTTCCTGTTAGTATAAAAGCAGAAGATCTGTCAGTCACTGTGTTCTGAGTTGAATTAATAAATTGTTTTAGCTCTACTTCTTGTGTATGTCATTGAGTTCCACACTAGAATACCTACGTGACAATATCATTTTACTTGCAATGGAAATCTATAACGCTTCCCTACAAACTTCTTAGAAAATTTAAGTGATTGTCTGTTATAAATTAACAAGTCCTTCTTTAGAAGGAGATGATGAAGTCTCAAATAAAGTTTATCACTTGGAAATCAACTTCAGAGACTCTTTGTCAATGAATCAAAAGAAAGAACTGATAAAAGGTACAATACAAATTTGAAGAAAGAAAAATTTACAGTAAAAGGTGAATAGTTGATATCATATTCAATTTAGCAGAACGACAAATACAATTACAAGTGAGAGGTATTACCAATAGCAAACATTTGGAGTAATTAAAGAGCTCAAAGAATTTGTAATATGAAAGTAAACAATATCAATATTTTATTCTTCAGCTCTGTGTTTAATACAGCTGCATGCAATTGTTCCACACAATATGAACCATTTTTACTTTGCTGAATGAAACCGTAAGTACTAATACATCGTATTTAGAATTTCTTTTCTGTTCGAAGAATTTCTGTGACATTTTTGTAAAAGAAAGTATAATATAGACATTGATGTAAAGGAAAATACATTGTAGTTTGGAAAACTGTGTTATATTGATCATACACTGGATGTAATTTTGAGAATACCTAGTCTAAAAATGAAGGAATAGCCCTCCCATCCAGCGAATTAGACGGTACTGATAAACCGGAAAAAAATGTCACAATGTTAGTGCAAAAACTGATTCTAAAATTATTTTATGAACAGTTGATGTGATTGATGATGGGCTTATTTCCAAAATTTAACTTTGAGTAAGGGAAAAAACTAATTCTGAGGATTACATTGTAATATTATCCACTCTTCTTGTCACAAAAACTTCTGTACATCTGAACTGTTTGTTGCTAATCTCATCTATTATTGTATACCTGTTATTTTTGCTGGATTATATATTCCTGGCTAAATGATGAACAGTAAATTTAAGTCACTTTTTATACAGCAGGCATATCTTTAAATGAAAATCTTAATTGCTTAACCCTTTCAGTCATTCCGTTATCAAAATAAAAAAAATGGTTTTTCTTAAATAAATTTAGAAAAAGATGAGAAATTCCGAAAAGGTTGGATTCATTAAATCAAATGTCATGCTCAGTTTCATGAAATAAATAAAATTGCTTTATTTATTTACGTAATAGCATTAGAAAGTTGTTTGGTTTAATTTTAATGAGTGCACTGAAATAAAAGATCAATCAAAATATCAACAAATAATTTTCTTCAGTAAAATATGCTTTTATAAATTTATAAATTAAAACTTATTAAAACTGTCTTTTAAATTAGTTCGTATTCTAAGCTGAACCATGCATTATACATTTTCTAGAATCATTAATCCACTATAATATGTAGGGTAGGAAAAGGATGAGTGATCGAATTATTCTCTAAAAATAATAAAGCAAAGCCTCAAAATTCTCTCAGCAATTCAGCGAACAGCAGCAAGCATATCCATTAATTTATGCTGAAGACATGGAAATTATGCGGAGAGAGATTTCCCAAATCTTTGGAAATTCCATAGGTAAAGGATTTGAATTACATCGCGGGAAATGCCGCTGAATTCCTGGGAATTAATTTTGATCGCTTGAATTAATGTAGAAGCGATATAGATCATTTTGATATTATTGCGCGGTTTTTTGAATTAACGTATATATGGACTGCAGACGACATCCTTTGAATCCTGCTGCAAGGCAGTCTTCTTGTAACAAAATGACAAATTTGTTTCTGATTTAAAGGCTCAGACATGATATTTATATATTAGTAATTAGAAAAAATGTAGTCTAAGGATAAAATGAGTCTAGTTGCGTGTAATTTCTATATTACACCGCGGTACCCAGATTATTCAAACTGCTGCATTATGTTTTTTTATTATAAATTTTCATCTTATTTTTTCCTACTGATTTTACTTCTGGTAATTAAATATAATACAGAATTAAACTTATCAAAATAATATTTCTTTTAAATCTAAAGCATATTATAAGCAGTTTTAGGAGCGTTATTGCCATTTTTCAAAATATTCGAGATATGATTGAAATATAGGGATCAATTAATGTTCAAATGATATCTAAAGTATAATTTCCTGGCTGATTAACACACACACACACTTACTTTCTTTTTAATTCTTAATGGAGGTAGTACCAAGCTAACAAAAAAAATTCTTTTTAATCTCATATTCACACATTTTTATTGTAAATATTAAAAAATCATAGTTATCACATGAATAAACTCAAAACAATTAATATTAAAATTCCTCATAAAGAAATCTAACATTTTGTAGCCTTGTAGGGAGAAAAAAAATTACGTCTAATGGTAAAAAAAAGTGAAAATTTTTTAACCATCTAGGAAAAGTAAACAATTTTAAAAAAAGAAAATGAAGAAATCCAATTGACATACTTTATATTTTACAGGATTCAACTGATTAACATATTCTATGCTATTTAATGCGATACGATAAAAATACTTCAGCAATGAAGTTTTCAATATAATGGAACCCCAAACCCACATCTTAAAAGTAAAAAAAAAAAAAAATTGCTGTTGAATCACGATCATATGGTAGAAGGCTCTATTTTATGCATTATGTGCCGAAGTAAATCCTGCAATTTATCTATTTCACTTTTGTAACGCCATCCTTTTTTTTCTGTGTCATCCATCTTTCTTTTCATTCGTTCTAGTGTGAATCCCTGAGCTCTTGAACTGTTTGAAATATAGGGGAGATTTTGTGAAATCGATCGGGAAGAGGCAAAGGCCTTTTAAAGATTTTTTTTCTCTAATGGCAACATGGAAAAGCAATGTTTGGCATATATTTTTTTTTCTGTTTATTGTTCTCTGTCCAATATTAATTTTTCGAGAAATTTACAGTTATCATAAAACACGTTAATAAGACAACATTCTTTATAGAAAATTTAAAATTCTATACAATTTTTGATTTCAAAATATGTTCATCTAATAATTCATTTTTTATATATATTTCTTAACTCGTGCATAGATATTAAAGATTTTTTTTGGAATAAGGATCTATAATTATAAATTTACCATATCGAATTGGTTTGAATGCAATATTTCTTCAAACTGAATCAGCGTTCAGCTAGCCATCTATTTATTGAAGTCGTATATGTTGTAGAAATAAATATATATGACTAACAAATGATTGCAAATATTGATAATACTTTAAGACGACAGTATAAGACGAGTTTATTAACATTACTTCAATGAATTTTCAATGTATTGTTTGTTTCTTATGGCACTTGCCACTGACAAGCCCGCTGTTACGAAGACAGCGATTTAAGCCTGAGGGGGACGTCTCTTATTTTTTATAGCAGCGCCAACTAGGGCCTAGAGTACGACTTTGCCACTCACGCATCACTCATTCGCTTGCACAACCCCTTTTTACAGGAGGGCACATTCACACATCTCACAGATAGAACAACAGAAGAACAACCATGCCCAAACCGGGACTCGAACCCGGGATGCCCAGATCACGGGGAAGACGCGCTACCCCTATGCCAGGACGCCGGCTTTTCAATGTATGAAATTGTATTATGGTCTTAAAATAGCAACTATACTCATAAACAAGAAGATGGAATTTCTTGTTCTTTGAAAGTTGTAAGTAAATTTCATGTTAATCTATAGAGTAATCAAGCAGTCTGTTTTCAGAGTTTTTTGAAATATCCTACATGAATGTAAATAAATTTTTTTTTAAAATAATCATAAATTGTTTGTCATAAAAATGTTTCTGCATGACCCTAGAATTTTTATTATACTCATTAAAAATTAGTGTTTTGTGCTATTCGTTTTTTTAATTAAAGATCATATCTATTTTATAATGGCTTATTTTACACTCTAGTGATTGAAAAAAACTTGATTAAAACAAATTATTGATAAGTAAGAGGAATATTTTGATACTCATTAGCTAAAGACAAATATTTTAGAAATATCATCGCAATCATTGAAATTAGATAAAGATATTCAATTTAAGTCTCTGAAGCTAATAATAATGTTTTAAACATAGTGTTTTATTGATTTCTTTCGTGGTAATTTCCATCTTAATGAGAATACCTATAAAAAAATGAAAGTATTGAATACAGCGATTGAAGAAATAATCAAAAGTATTTAAGTAAGAATTCCAGATTTAATAATGTAGTCTAAAATATTTATTTCATAAAATTGTTTGCATGTGCATATGTTTCATATTAATCAGAAAGAAAAAAAACGGATGATGACAGTTATAATACAGATGTTATTCATTTTATTTTCCGAAATTGCACTGTTTACACTTATGTAACATTTATGAGTCAACGTTTACTTAAATCTTTTACAATAAGAAAAATAAATTAAACAGTATGAAAATCGCACCTTTTTTTAAAGCGGATTTTAATTTATGTGAAATATATTTCCAAAGCTTAGTAAATACAGGATATATATATATATATATATATATATATATATATATATCCTGTATTTACAATCACACAAAACTAGTATTGTATTTACAAACACACAACCTATATTATAACAGTTAAAAACGACTGTTTAATGTTATTTTTTATTATATCATTTTGGAGTTTTACGTTTCATTTTTAAAAAACCCTTGTTTAATTTGTTTAAAATCGGAAAAAGCAGCATTTAATGATTGATCCTGCTAAAAAAATTAATTAATGATCCTTCTGGAATGAATATTATATAATTAATACATGAATTCCTATCAAAGTATATTCAACAAGCCTTCTAATATACATTGAAAACAGAGATGAATTTAACAATGATGTATCATTAGAACTTTGCAAGACAATCTTTAATAGTAACCTTTAATATCAATATTCTTGATTCAAACGTAATGAATAATTACTTAAGATAACTTATCCGTGATTTATTAATAACGCAACTCTAAAGAATAGTAAAGAGTTCAGAGTTTCACGGAACAACCTGTGTGATTTTAGATAAACCAATCTTTCCTGTCATCCAATGGAAATCATCGAAATCCATCTTCACATGAAATGACATGGATTTGTCGTTTGTTCGGTTGCCTTCAGAATTCATTATTCATCTCCAAATCATTTCCAACAATGCACGGAAACTCTTGCTGTTTGAATCTAATTACGAACACTTCGCGGAAAGTTCGGGTATTTTGATGCTCAGTTTAAGTCTCCATGACACTCTGGAAAACGGTTTATGATAAAATGTAAGGGAGTAAATTAGAGATGTCTGTTACGAGCCTTTTGTGTTCAGGTATTGTCTTTGTTCGTAACTAATCTTAACTTTCAAAATATATTGTGTAAAAAGTTTGGTTAATATCTTGTTTATCGTAATGTATGATTTCTGAAAGTAGTGCTTGATTCTCCTTCATGATAATAAGAGAAAAGTATATATGATTTATATATAAAACTAAATATTTTTCAAATCGACAGCATTCAAAAGAAGAAAAAAAATTCTTATTATAAAAGCTATTGAATTTTTTTAAAAAAATTAAGGTAAATATAGATTTTTTTCAAATATTTCAAAAGATTCATTGTTTCTGGTTTCTGATTCATTTTTCTGGTATGTTAGATTTATTTAGACAACTTTCACTTTGAAAATATTTTTTTTCTTGCAGTTAGATAGTGCACTCTTAAACAAATCGAATTTCAATAATTATTTGTATTTAACATAAGCAAAGTTTTATCCAACTATATATATATATATATATATATATATATATATATATATATATATATATATATATATATATATATATAATATATATATATATATATATTCTTCAGTATCAATGATAACAGTTAGAAGGCACCTTCATAAACAGACCATTTATGGCAGAACAGCAATTCCCAAGCCTCTTGTCACAGATGTTAATGGTAAACATCGTCTACAATAGTGTTATACTCAGAAAACCTTGTAGATTGAAAAGTGTAAGAAAGTATTATGGTCTGAAGAATCATATTTCAGACTTTTCCCTACAACAGGACGGAGGCTGGTTTGGATGACTCCTGCAGAAGCGTATGATCGTGATTATCTCCTTCCAACTGTCAACATGGAGGTAGATCTGTCACGATATGAACAGCCATGTCGAGGTTTTCTGCTGGACCAATCGTTATCCTGAAAGGAAGGATCACTCGGGAGAAGTATAGAGAATTTTAGCTAACCAGGTCTTCCCTATGGTGCAAACGTTGTTTCTTGGAAAAAATGGAATATTCCAGGATGATAATATACCAATCTATGCAGAGAGACTTGCCCAATCATTGTTTGATGAACATTAGGATGAAGTTACGCATCTGCCTTGGCCCGCACAGTTACCCGACCTCAATATGATTGAACCTTTATGGTCTATTTTAGAGTGTTCAATACGTAATCGATATCCACTAATGGCATCTCACCCAGAACTTTCACAATATCTCCAGGAAAAATGGTACAATATTCCTCTAAACACTATTTAACGCTTATATGAATCGATTCCTAGGCGAATCCAAACTGTATTACATGCCAAATGCGGTCCTACACCATACTAATAAAGTATTCTGAATAAATCTAAGGTGTTTCCATTATTTTGATAATCCTCTGTAAATCAATATTGAGTAAACAGGCATTGGTGTTATTTCAAAAGGATTTTTAAAATTTTTTTGCTTATTATCTAATACTGTAGTCAGGTGTACACCATTTCATTGAAAAATATTGTAAGAAAATTTAGCCCATTCATTTAATATGTTTCATTCTAATACATAATAAAATATGTGTTGTTTATCATACAGAACACACATAAACGTACTTCTATTATCGTACTACGTTAATGAGACGTATAACGTATATTAAGTCCATGACTTCATGATAGTTAAACAATTTGTGTGATAAATTGTTTAATAATCGTGAATTTGCGTTACCTGAATAACATATTGTTATATTAAATGCACTTGCTTAGAGTAATTAATGGCTGAAGATAATTAAATTGAGAAATATTATTTAGACATTAAATACAAGTTTAAACAGTGGCTAAATGGATTTCTGAATCATGTTGTTATTAATCGATGATGCATGTGAAGTTTAAAATGATGGTAATATTTTACACCTTAGCTGCTTTCGGAATACCAGCTGTTTAGGTATGAATACTGATCGTGTTAAATCTCAGTTGAATTCTCCATGCATAAATTGATATATTATTTGGTTACCTTAACCAAGGTATTTTGAACTTAAAATTATGATTACATTTAACCATTTGATTTTTTATGTGGTGTAACTATTCAAAAACTATATAAAGTATCCGTTCGTATCATCTTACAACTAATCACATTTCGTGGCATGGATTTCCTTTTTCTTTATCCTTAATGAAAAATTTGATTTCAACATGCAAATGTTGCAATTATTGCTGCACATATTTTGTTTTCTATACCTTGGTCATTGTATTAAAATATGAAGTTAAATTTAAAAAATAATTAGCATTCTTAATATTTAAAATATCTGAATGTATTTCATAATTTACTTTTTTATGGAGAAGGAAATGTGTTTAATGACTGTATGTGTATATTGGCGCTCTACATTTGATCTAAAGCAACCAAATTTAGTACATATATATTTCGAATGGTGGAAATTTGTATAAATCACTTGATAAAAATTATTATTTGTTGTGTTGCCTAATAAACACATTTTCATATTAAATGAAATAAACTTGTAACGATTTTTCGAAAATAATTAAATTCAAAACTAGCCAAAAACTAAGCAATAATTTTTATTTTTTCATCGGGAACTTCCTAAAATATTATTCTAAACAACAACTTTTGAATATATTTTGAAATTTAAATTAAATATTTTAAAAGATATTTATTCATTTGTAATCTACTTTTTTTTCTTAGTTTCGGCATTTTTTTAAAAAATATTTTTTTTCCTGGTTTTCAGGAACAGCTTTAATTTTTGCTAAGAAGTACAATCCACTTTCATTATTTAATAAAATATTTAAAATATGATTTTCGTCCATCATCTAAAACTAAAGAAAGATTAATCTTACTACTTGCATAGTTTATATGCGTTTAGCTATATGAATAGTTTTACTGTAGTTTACATGAGTCTATAGTTTTTAGAAGGTCAAAATTATACTGCGGCAAAATCATAATTTAAAATATGATAGTCAGACATAGAATATTTATCCTTTTTAGCACAAAATTTTTAACAACATTGCCATGATATATTCATGACATATTCCGATATTCTGAACATAGAGCAGTATCTTAGAAATGTCGTGCAATACTTTTGGCTAGTAGGGAAGGACATTATTATTTCACAGAATTAGACTCGATTAAGAATGTTTATGTATCATGGAATAAGCAACCATATGCAAAGCTATTGAAATTATACAGCTTTAATTATACTGCTTTAGAAGATTGCGAAAGAAAAAAATCTCTTACAGTCATCTATTTTACTACAGGATTGTCCAATTGACCTATTTTTTGATGAACCAATGAGCCATGACTTATTCTCACGGTCATTAATCCTCAATGGGTAAATTTCAGAAAATAATACACGGTGATTCTCCCTCATTAGGCCCTAATTAATGGATACAAAGTCGATAGGTCTTGCTGTCTATAGAATGGGTAACATATATACGCAGAAATGGCTGTTCTTTTCTCATTACGTAAATACCTATTTTCGGTTTAACTCTAGAAATCGATGCTATCGATAAATTTATTATTAATTTATATACTTAAAACGGCTGTCTTGATAAATGTCAGCATAATTGAAGATAAAGCGGATATATCAGCGAACTTCCCTTTTTAATTTTCTTGCTGTTAGTTTCATATTTTTGAATTTTTATTTCTCATCTAATGGAATATTAATCTATTTCAAGTTGAAGAGACATTCTAGGCCTTTCATAGAATTTTTAATGCGGAATATGGGAAAAAAGATGTATTTTGTTTTTGTTTTTTTATTTTATTTCTTATGAGGAATTCAAAATTGATGATAAACATATGATAAACTTTAAATTGATACTAAGCAAATGAGAGTAGTTTTTATATAAATATCTGTAGGTTTGATGTTAACACACTTATTTAGGGTTAAACAGAAAGAAACTCTTCAAAATACCGATCTTTAAATATTTTCTTTTATTTTCATTACAAACTATTATTTAATTCACCATTATATGACTCCTCCTATTTTTCATCTACAAGTATAAATTATAGGAATGTTTTTAGCTAAAAGATTTTTTAAATTGAGGATATGATGAATTTTTTCACTCTTTACATTGTTGGAACTGTGAAATACTGTGAAGGAGAAAATACATAGCTGAGTAAAATATTGCATAAATTAACGAAAACAAAGAGAAATATTTGCATTTCATTAATTTTTCCTCATTGCATGTTACTGGACTTCTGAAAAGTATAGAAAAACTCATAATGACTTTATCGACATCTCGATGACACAGAATGAAGCTATTGTGTAAATATACAAAATGCAAAGACGAAAACATTTATAATGATATTTCTCTTGGGATAAAGTTCTATCATAAAATTTAAATAATGCGACTAATAAGAAAATGAAATTAAATTTTAATTTCATAATTTTTATAATTAAAAAAATTATGAAATAATTCTAATTATAAAAGTGATTAGAATTTTTTTTTTAAATTTATGATTATTTTTACTAATATTAGTTTAGTATTTTTACTAATTTATTAATTTAATTAATAATTTCTGCCTTTTTTCAACAATTTAAATACTAATTTCAGCATTATATATGTATTTTTTTTTGAATCAGTCAACAGAAAATCAGTCTCTATTTTATTTATTTATTTTCTAAATTTGACTTATATGCTTTTCACTTTAGAAATTAACTATTTGGTCACACTTACAGTGGGTGCATTTAGAGGTAATAAATATAATCATGGAGATCGCACTTAGATTTAAATTATTTAAATTTGTAAACAATAAAAAGATTGAGTACGAATATTTTACTGCCTACAAATCAAAATAATTTAAATCTAAGTAAAATAATTCTGCATTAAAATGAAGAAATATCAAAGTATTATTTACAAAATATCGTACGGAAATATTACATTCCACTGAAACGATAAAAATGAAACGTAAATTTAAAATTATCTATCCGGCAATCGCTTTCTGTTCTTCGTGAATTTACGCAATTTGAAACCTGATGATTTGTTTGGATTGTGAAACGAAGATATCATATAAAATTTTCTGAGATTTTCTACATCAATATCTATTATGAATATCGCTATGAGTTCATCTCAACAAATGTTAAGTATTCCAAAAAACCTTTTTAGTTTATTTTTACAATAGGAAAAAACCTGCATCAAAAACCTATTTAGAAAATATGGTCATTTTACTTAATCGAAACTTTGCATTTTACTTCGAACTCAAATGATCGCAGATTACGTCTCACAGCATTTTTTTCCTAGCTTCTCTAATATTTTTCACATTATTTTCTAGAACCCATCAACTGTCCCTATTTTAGTCATAAAAAATATTGTACTTAAAGTATTTTTTCTCCGCTTAGTAGATACATCTATGTTTCCAAACATACTATCTCCATTCAACGATGATGATCATACAATTCTAAAAAAACGCTTCTTGGAATGCAAAATAGAAAAAAAAGTAAATTCATAGGAAAATATTTCTTTTTTTTCGAAATGCCTCCATAACTAAATGGAAGTTTTAAGACAGTGTCTTTCCAATTAGACCGATACAGTTGAGAACTGCGAAACTCCATACAACAGAGGCATAAATGCAAATATAATGACTTTCTTCGTCTTTGAAAAACATGGATATTTATAACATGATAACACTTTATTTTGGAGAAAAGTCTCTCAAAAAATTTGCGAAGTGTGTTTTTCATAAAAAGATTTTAATATTACTTAAAAAAATCTTTTTAAAAGCGTATAAAGTTCAATATTAAAAAAAAAAAAACTTTTTAAAAAAATTTATCCTACTTTTTTTCTCCAAAAAGAGAATATCAAAATAAAGTAATGATGCATTATAAAAAGCAGATTTTTATGACATTTTTGGCTTTGAAATTGATAATTAATTATCAGAACCTTTCTGATTTTACATCGTGTCCCCAGTTAATCCTGGCTTTTCCCTCTTTATAGTAAATTCTAAAAACATAATAAATTAATGCATGCTAAATCGGCGATATCTTGTAGTTTATTCAGAAAATTGGTTACATTTTTGTAATAATATCTAAATATTTTTATTCAATGTAAATTAGATTATTTAATTCATGGAACTCTTCTCGAGTGTCAATTAGACAATAGACAATACTTAGAATTTAATACTTAGACAATACTTAGAATTTAATAAGATGCTCATTGTGCATTACTCATACAATTGGTTGTATGAGTAATGCACATTGCTTTACATTGTTATTTATATTTCTAATATTATAATAAATGCAGATTTTGGTAAAAGATTTCTTAATCATTAAAAGGGAAAGAACCTCAGATACCATAATTTTTACATTGAGCAAAATATTATTATAAATTATGCAATAAAGTTATATATATATATATATATTATACAGATATAGAGAAAGTTTTTCTTTAATTTGTTTAAATGTAATTCAAATTCTGCAATTTAATTTCATTCAAATTTAAAATGAACTTCCTTTAATATCAATTTAGTAAGATTTTTTCCTTAAGTAAATCCACTTCATTTCTGAATGTGTATTTTGCATTTGGGTTTGGGAAATAAAAATTTGGTTTCTATTTTAAAAGATAATTGAAAATATAGTAATGAATTAAATGTGGTGCATTTTTTATATCCAGCTTCTATTTTTTTTTTTATTTTCTTCTCTATATACTTCCAAAAGAATTTATATAACAGTTCAGAAATTGTTTGCATATATATAATAAAATTACAATAGCCATATTTAATTCCATTATATAAAAATTGTATTTTATAAAGAATTAAGTCCATAGAGAAAATAATAGAATGGTGTGAATTTAAATAATTCATGAAAAAATGTATTCGTTGAAATAAAAAGAGAAAAAATATTCATGATAAACCAAAACATATACCATTTGAAATAAAATAAAGCAGCATTCTTTATTGATGGTTTCATTTATAGGTTCAAAAAATAGAAATATTATTACAAAATATTAAAGCATAGTGTAAAAAGAAATTGTACTTTTTACTTTTATTACACACTTTCCAAATATAAAAAATACAACATAAAAGCATATATGAAAGCATGTCTTTCCAATAAAGTACAAGAAAAAAAATTAAAATAAACTCTCTGGATGGATTTCTGGATATTGACTTAAAAATTTCGCAGAACTTTCGAAACGTGCTTTCTTTAATTTATTGACATACAAACCTCTCTCCGAAACTGTTCATTACCTTTCACAACGATTCTTCTAAGCATTAGGATCCAAAAAAATGGCATTTGATTAGCTAACAAAATATGATAATTCGTTTTTATACTGACGTATTGAACCTAATTATTAAAAAAATATGAATTTCAAGGATGTCGTATAGTACATAATGTTCGAGATTCAAAATATTTCAGGTTAGATTTATCTCATCTGATAATGATCTTCAAAAAGAGATGTTGAATTCGATGTAAAATTCTATATAACTTCAGTACAATGGATTGCATTTTGATCATATTTTGTTCATCTGTTAAATTAGCCGATGATCAAACTCTCAAATGATGACTTGTAAATAAGTTTCGTGTACTGCGGATATGCTCTAAATTTATTATTTTGATTTCTCTTTCAGTAATTCTATTATAGTAATAGTATTACAGTAATAGTTCAACAAAGTTTTGTAAATAATTCTGGAGAAGGCTTAATTTCATACCTACTGGCAAAAGATATCTTACAATATTGCCAATATATCTTCACATTAGTGTGCAGTATATTGTGCATATATGAAATTGTGCTAACAGGGAGATTGAAATGTTATTATTTGAAATGTTGCTTTGAAATTTATATTGATTTCAGAAATTTCTTATGAAAAATTAGGTATGTATTTGCAATAAAAAAGAACTACAATCGATATGTAAACTGCGGTGCAATTAAAAAAAAATGAAAATAATTTAAGCTTTAATTTAGCAAACTAATGAAATCTTATTTTGTATCGAATTGTAGATATAATAAGGTTAAGATGGCAAACCTACACATTTTGAAATTTAACGTTAACATAATTTTTCTCTAGTGAGTTATTTTAGTATGAAAACTAATTTTAATGTCTCCATTTTTTTCATGCAAACATAATTACAGAGAATAGTAAAATTATTGACTTTTTTTCCATTTTGATTAATGTCGTCAAGTTTTGAACATGGAAAAAGCAAGAATTTATTGTATGTTTTTAATTCATTTTTTTAAAATTTTAGCGAAACATAAAAAATAGATATTTGAAATTAATAAAAACGTTTTGCAAGATTTTTAGAAAAAGTTGTTCAACCCTTAAAGAAATCGTACTTTTCGAAAACGTGTAGGATCAAGAAATGTAGTTCTAACAGTGACTATAGTATGCACCAACAAATAATTACAGAGCTTTATAAGCTTTCTTGAAAGCACTTAAAAGATATTAATTTAACTTTGTTTTTCCTTTCGATGATATATATTCAATTGTAAAGTCCGCTTTTTGTATTTCTATGAATTGGAGATGTTTTGTGTGAAAGAGAAAATCTCTTCAATTAAATACAATAAAAAACTATGCTTCAAGTTCGAAATAAAGTGATTTAAATTTTTCCTTTACGACTGCATTTTGTTTATGGTGAATCAACATCAGTTTTTCGTTATATTTCATCATATATGTGTGCAAATGATAAAATTATATTTTACACTACACTTCAAACAGATTACTGTTTCTTTAACCGCTTTACAAAATCTTTTCAACTCAAAGTGTTGTTTCATAAATTATTCCCCCCAAAAATAAGTAATTTCTGTAACTTTAAAAACAAATTCTTGCAAAATCCAGTTTTTTGAAAATACCACCAAATCTGATTTACATGACATAAGGACATTCCCGGCGTTCTTGAGAAGTCTATTATAGAACTTCTGCATGCTATTTCGTCAGAAACCAAGTAACATGATAATATTCTTTCTCTTGTTATTGAATATGCAAATAGAATTATACCATTTTCATTGCTGCAGATGTTATGTTTCAGTTATGAGCATAAAATATGAATGCTTAATAAAACATGCAATTAAAAAATAAAAATGTCTTTTCAATAATTTTGCACCGATAAATCTATAGAATATTAATTTTATCTGGAGTAATATATAATGACAAAAGTTTTCAAGACAACATGAAATACAGTTAGGAATCATTTTGAGAGTAATGATTGCAAACATACTTGTTTATTAGTATGTTTACTGTTGAGCTGAGTAAAAATCAAATATTTAATAATTGAATAGTAATCGGTACTAATTCATATATGGAAGAAAATGTTCGAATGATAGAATTTCTCTGTAACGAATTAAAAATTGTTTAATATAAATACTTTCCAAATTTTATTTCACTACTGCAGTAGGCTTAAGAACATATTTCATAGCTTCTAAGTGGAAATTTGTCTATGTAATACATTTATATGAAATATATCATCTTTTTATAAAGAAAATGGTAAATATTTAATATAAAGGTTTAAACCACAGTAAAAATATATTTTAAATATGCATTTGAAAAATATTTAAATGGAAAAGATTGAGCACCACTATTCCATAAAATGCAGATATAATATGTCTGTAATATTTTCAAATCTTCTTAACCTTTTCGAATTATATCTTTAGAAAGTTCAAAATGTAGGGCTTCTATGTTATATTCTGTTACATATATTTTCTAAAATTTCGACACATACTCAGCTTGCGATGATAACTCCATCGAAGAAAAATATCTATAACCTAAAGTTTAAAATTATAGAAATGTAATTTTTATTACTTTTAACAGAAAACAGATTTCGTTGAAATATCCTCGGAATAGTGAAGGAATGATCAGATACCCAAAAAGAGAAAATCTCTTCGATGGAAAAATTCCTCCTATTCAAGCCATTATAAAGGACATTTTCACCATTTTCAGCTTTCTGTACATTTATCTTCAATAGCTCCTTGCCAGTTTTTTCTTCACCTTTTTATCATTTGAAATGACATATGATATCTGAAAGAAACTGTCCAAAACATCCCAGCCTCAAAGAGTTTGAACTTTTAACATGGAATAAATCAGTTGCGAGATTCAGAAAACCGAGTTTTGAAAGCATACTTTGCCCTTTTCAGGAATATGAAGTACTAAAGTTTCTTTTTATTAATTATATTGTTTATGTATTGAAATTTATATTCTTTAAAAGCCAATTGTAGCTTACTAAATCTTTCCGAAATGATATAATGTTTTCAGATGTCATTTATTTTGAAGTATAATATTTTCAACCATTTTTTTTAACAATCATGATCTCTTCTATAATTCTCTCATGGTTAATTTGCTTATTCAGTTTTTTAAAATATGAATTCGAATTTTTAACCAGCAAGAATTTTCTCATGCCAATGAAAGAGAAAAAGAGCAATTGTTTGAACATATAGAGGAATCTTCTTGCTTTTAAATGCTTCAGAATAGATGGCTTAAACGATGTGCCAAAATTTATTAACGACTCAAATAAAGTTGAATTAATATTTATTAATAATTTTTTTAAAATATATCAATAACTCGATTTAAAATAATTTAATTACATACCTTAATAATAATAATTTTATTGTCTTGCTTAAAAGATCATATCCAAGTCTTATTATATGAATATATGCTCTATATCCCATAAGATCTTACCAAATTTAAATGGATTGCTTGCATAAACCAATCATTTTTACATAAAACTCGAGTCTTGAAAAAAGAAAGAACTCCACAGAATTTCTTTTTTCAGTGAAGTAAGAAAAAATAGAGATATATCAGAAAGTATATAAAAAATATGTAATGTAATATTAATGCACGATAGCATCCCCATTTTTTTAATTTATATTCAAGTTCCATTTTAATGCAACAATAGGGCAATTTCGGGACGGACCTTATAATTTTGAACTGCGGTCAGACGACGAGGACGACACCTCAACTGACACCCCCTCTCCACATTTCCACACCATACCAGCGGGTGAACGTACGGCATCAGTCCAAAATAAGTTAAGCAAAAATAATAGAATATCGAGCTTTTTTAGCAAAAGGGAGCAAATTGTCTGAGTACTTTATTTAATTGCGCGAAAAGTGTGCTGCAAGTAATGCGTCCACTTTGCCACTATGAGTACTGCATTGCCATTTAGTCAGAAAAATAATACATCAGATAAAGTGCACAATGTAAGTTTAAAGGAATGTAAATTCATAATAAAAATTGAATTACGGTATCACCATTCATATGAAACTTGATTAACGCGTCTCAAACGCTCATTTATAAACTTAGGACATATGTACAGAAATAAATCATTTTTAGGACATATGTACACAAAATGTCATATTTAGGACATATGTACAGAAATACGCCATTTTTAAGACATATGAACAGAAATACATCATTTTTACAACAGGAAATGGGATCACAAATGCAAAGGGATAGTACATTAGTCTCTTCGTTTGAGATTCAAGTGAAAATAATATATACTAGATATAATGTAAAGTAGGGGTTTATAGGAGCTCAACATCATAATAGCATATTAACTTAATTTCTTGAATAAAAACAATGAAAGATACTTGTGGAATACAATATAATTGCCAGACACAGTATCTAAAACAAGAGTTTAAAGTATTTAATAAGTGTTTTTTTCTAATGAACTAAAGCACACTAAAGAGCTCGTTTTGAAAATGAAGTAATAGAAAGATCATGATACTAATCATTATGATATACCATGCTATTACGAGTTCATATAAATAGATGCATAAGGGATCCTCGCCTTAGAATGATTTTGGAAGTTCCATCCATTAAATTTGCGAGAAATTTGCAGGAATCAAAAATATCCTGGAAGCTTCTGAACGTCCGTACTAAAGTTTTATTATGTACATATTGTCTCATGATGACCACTTCCTTACTCGAAATTGCAGTCTCGTAAGTGAAAAAAAAGGCTAAAAAAAGACTAGGGATTATAGAAACTGCATGAATCATTGTTTCGTAATGATTTAAGCACGTTATGTGACATTATGTGAGCACGTTCAGAACATTACACTTATAACCAAATTTATAATATCATCCCTAAAATGTTATTACTTGATTCTTGATCTTAGTGCAAATTCGATAGAACAGTCAAAACTGAAGCAATTAATCAGAATGACTTTTAAAATTAAACTAAATTAAAAATAAATATTAAATTAAAATTGCAAAGATGAATACATCAAGATCTTAAAGCATAATCCATCTCTTTACCTTTTTACATTCCCTTCTCCCCTTTTTTTGAAATTTAAACTTAATATTTATTTCTAATTTTGTTAATTTCATCTGTTAATTCATTAATTTACAGTGCATCTTCCTTTTAAAAGTGTTTGACTTAGGAAATATTAATTTCCAGTTAGTTCCATTAATATTAGTATAATTTAACCATTAACATTTAACTATTACTTTACTTTAGACCATTAATGGTTTGTAGTTTCTTTTAAAAAGAAAATTCATTTTAAAATGGGAATGAAATAGGTTAGATTTAAGAATTTTGTAAACAATGAAACAAAAATATCATTTTATTTATTTAATAAATATATATATATTAATTTTAATGCCATATGTTTGAGGAAACTCTTAAAATAATTTCATCTACAGATATATTAATAGTAAAATCCTTTTATAATTTGATTTTGTATTATAAAGCATTATGGAATATGCCAAATATATAAAAAAAATCAATCAAAATACATTTTCAACATTTTGATAAACTTATAGACGGGATACCTTTCTTTTCAAATTCATAAATCACAATTTAATAATGCAGCCTTTCCAACTAATTCGCATTTAATCGAGATCATTCATTATGTAATCTGGAATTATTAATTGATAACAATGATCTGGAAAGAGGATGAGGGATAACCGAGGAATCCTTCAAAAATAATAAAGATAAAGCCTCAGAATTTGCTTATAAATCCCACAAGCAGTCGTCGAAGTAGATCCATTAATTCAAACTGAAGACATGGGAATAATGCAGTGAAAGATTTCTCAAATCGGTGAAAAGTGCAGATGCAAAAGATTTATATTAATTTGTGGGAAATCGCGGCTGAATTCTTGGGAATTAATTATGATTGGATGAAATCCATAGGAGAAGAAATATATTTTGATCATGAATTTGATTTGAATTTCAAATAAAAATTGCAGACTTGTCTAATTTTTGACACAATCGTTGGGAAGAAAAGTGTTCAAAACACATTCTAACAAACTCTTTGGTATAAAATAATATTTGACATGATAAAATATTGAAAATTAGTGGGGAGATCCCTTCTCTTAATTCTAAACATTTATTCTTCAGTTTTGTTGCGATACTTAAAGAATTACTTATTTCAAAGATAGAACTCACAAGTATTATAGAAATAAATGGAATATAAATTAATAATGATTTAATTTCTTTAAATTCCCTTATCTTACAAATTACTATCTCCATTAATTAATTTAAAATTCAAAATGATTATGTACACTCAAAGCAATTCATCCACAATAGTTTTAACGGTTGTAATGTTCTCTTTGTAAAGGCTTGGAATCGAAATCGATAAATTTCAGGTTCAAAGCCAGATTCTTTAGAAAAATAGTCGGTAAGTGGGCCTGGTGCGAGATAAAACCATTGAAGACCATTGTACTTCTCGTCCTGTGGTGTAAATGTTTGGAGAGTACTAGACCAAGAACCGCCCTTGTCAGCTTACTGGTACTCTATATTTGATAATTCCGATAATATATCTCGCCTTGTCTTAAAATGGAACTTAAAAACTTAATACAATAATTATATACCTCCTTAATAAACAATAAAATAGAAAACAAAGATGATAAAGGCTTGCCATATTTTTATATTTACTGTAATCGTTATCTAACCATCAAAGAGGCTCAAAAGTTTGTGTAATACCATAAACGATAACTTTGTTTATTTGTGATTTTAACTATCCTCATCTTTTCTCAGGCCACCTAAATTTGTTAAAAGACAAAGAAGCATTCTTGAAATTTTTGTGTAAATTAAGCCAAGAAAATTTGAAGAATAGATTGAAATAGGGAGATGTCCCATACAAGATTATAGCAATGAAAAAAGAATTTTATATCCACATTGATGAGCATTAACAATTATCTATTTGTATTATGATGGTGTCCATGGTGGAATAACTGAATGACAAAATATGTATCCAATTACTACAGGAAAACTACATTTGAAGAAACGCTTCTAACATCTTCAAAAATTTCAAATACCAATATTTACCATTATTATATCTTTAAATAAAATAATGTTATTTCCTTCATAAGATATGCTAATTTTTATAATTGAAATTATCTTGTTATTGAATATTATTGTAATTCTAATTTATTTGAAATCTTTAAAGTACCGCATGACGCATTTGCAGTTATTTCGTTGATCTCAGAATTTTTGATAAAAATATATATTTTGTAGATGTTAATTATAAAAATCTTTTGTTGAAGCATTTGATAAATTAGATTTCCACGACGCAATTTTAACCTTTTAAATTAAAAGCGCAAACAACTTGACTTATGTTTGGTGTTTTGCAATATATCACTTATGAGAGGTATTGTTAACAGTTCTTTTTTGTGGTTATAGAAAAAAAATATGTTATCGCATTGTTTTTTTAATATAATACCAGGAATTAGTTCAGAATGAAAAAAAATTATACTTATTTTGCATTGTTCATCGAATTATCAAAATTAAAATTAAAATGAAAGGGATGTAATTAAACTATTTCCGCAACTAGTTTCAAACTTTTTTCAATGTCTGCGTAAAATTCTTCACCTACATAAGAAGTTATTTTGACAGAGATGGTAGATATAGATAATTTGTTTAACTTCAATGTTTCAATTTTTTCGTTGCAGGTGTTGCAAATGCACTATTTTTAAATCACCAACCTTTCAGTCCTCACTTAACAAAAACAAAATTTCAACCAACTTCTACAAATTTTTCAAAGAACTTTTTTTAGGGTACCTTATTCTATGTATTCAACAAGTGAAATGAAAGATTTAAAATGGAATAATGAGTAAATGCGTTATTCTGGAGATATCCCTTTCCCCAAAAAAAAAGATTTTCAGAAAAAAGTTTTTCAATTAAAGAAATTAAATAAACTACATTTTACAACGAAATACAATATATAAGTAGAAATAAAATTAAATTATACCAGGCATTATATAAATTGATTATTTTTATTATTCCTTCTTATTAGTTTCAAAAGGAATAAACTAATAATTGTAAAATGTACTCCATTTGGAGTTAGATATAGATAAAAATGCATGTTTATTTCTATTAATAAATAATTAAATTATCCTGTTTCTTGTAGTAAATATGTTGAAATTCAGCATATAGATTTTTACTACCAAATAAAATATGTAAGTAGAAATAAAATTAAATTATACCAGTCATTATATAAATTGATTATTTTTATTATTCCTTCTTATTATTTTCAAAAGGAATAAACTAATAGTTGTAAACCTCACTCCTTTTGGAGGTAAAAATTGTGTAAAATATATCTGCTCATTTCTATTAATAAATTATTAACTTATTCTGCTGCTTTTAACAAATATATTGAAATTCTGCATACATTCTCTTTCAATTGAAATTATCTAATGATAATTTATTAACAGTGTAACTAAATCGCTTGGTATGGTAGCACATGACAAACATAATTTCTCATGTCATCTAACTTTTAAATGCGTATTATCTTATCCTGTATTTTGTGGTAAAACCATTTTTCCAATAGCCTAATATGTAATTGAATTCAAAATTAATTATAAAATTATTACATAACAGAACGCATTAAATAAATACAACTTATTAATTCACACAAATTGTAACGAGTGTTTAACATACCATCCATTCATCATTTAAATTATCATCCATTATCGGAATCATTACCAGCTTCAAGAAAAGATTGAAATAACTTTCAATCTCTCAGCATAATATGCTTTAATCTCTTGCATAATAAAATAAGTTTCCTTTATCAGACAGATACAAATATGAACCAAACTCGTATAACGGCATTTTGTTATTGTTAATTTATAATACATTTAAAATAATTGGCATTAAGACTTAAAACAATATGCTTAAACAATATGCATATAAATTAATAACAAACGATCATTTGTTGCATTAACAAAGCAAAACCCTGTATTGCAGCTTGAATTGTACTGACTCAAAATACCCGATAATGAAATTTAATTATAGATAGACATATTAATTAGACATTAAAGAAAAGTTGGAGTAGGACCTATATGGATTTCTGAAAAGCACAGCTATTTATCGTCGTTATATCTCAAGCTTTCGGAGATAATATTTCATAATAGCTGCCTCAGGAGATAAGATTCTGTAACATAAGTAATGCTTTTGTTATATTCTAATTGAATGTCCAATGCAAACTTTCACATTTATAGCTTCCTTAACAAGACGTTTTAAATTTCAAATTGTGACACAATCCGTGTCTTTTAATTAGAAAGGTTACTGTTCTGTTTTATTGCTTAAATGAACGTCTCTTAAGAAATCAAATAATTTAGAGTTATATGATTCCTAGTATAGCAAATCATGTATAGGCACATATTCACACAAGATATACAGGCAGAAATTCACTTTTATCACTTATTTATAAGTAAATGTTGATAATTTAATACACATATTAGTGATAAACTCTAACAATATAATATTTTTAAGGCTCTGGATCCGTTTATTTCGATTTTCAAAGTTTAATTTTATTTAAAAATAAATTTGGCAGCAGCAGTAAAATCAATTCTTATACAATAAAAAATTAGTTTAAATTTATAATGTTTTTTTTTCTTTGTTATGATAATTTTTTATTCTTTTGTTAAGAAGCTAGCGGACTTCGAACTTGTTTTTATTTACATCTCTTTCTTCAATATCTAAATTCTTTATTTTTGAGGATAACGATTTTAAATTGCAATCAGCATTTCAAACTCTAAAATTGCAATCCTCATTTTTGCTTTATTAGACGATTATAAAATTCCATCATTTTTTTAGCAATATTATGATATTTTAAATTATCAAGTTTATTGCCATTATTTTAATTATGTTTTGGCAACTAATTGCAAAATTATATATAGTATGAAATGGTAATTAGTAAATATTGAATGCACATCCATTTCAGATTTGTGAGCTAACTAAATATATAAATTTCAAAAAGGGCAAATAACAACGCTACGAATTACAGCATATTTTTTAGGAAATTATCTTGTATAAAGTACATTATGAAATTTCATATTAAAATCCTATCTTTTATTGAAAATAATTACGTTGTAAATTTTCCACTAAATTAAAGCAGTTATTTTTACCCAATAATAAACTTTCGCAGACTAAACTTTGAATTTAAGCATATTAGAGTTTATGTTGGATCGCTTATTTCCGTTTCATTTCATATTCTTTTCTCACAAATGTTGAAATTGACGCTTTTCATCTAGCAGCAAATATGCTAATTTTATAAAAATGCTGAATAAATTTATTCTACATTTGATTTTTTTTTGTTTGGAGATTCAATAATGTTTTCATCTAAAATTAACACATTTTTGATGCTATTGTGCAAGGCTTTAATAATATTGTTTTGTATATTTACAAGATATATTTCTTCAAAAATAACACTACTTCATATAATTATTGCGTAAATGTTAGAAAATATCTCTCATACGTAATTATTGTCCTATTACTCATTCTCATGGTTATCTGTCCCCAAGGCTTATTTTTGGACGATAAAATGTGGTGATTCTCTTCATTAAATCCTAATTAATGGCCTCAGAGACGATTAGGCTTATTATCTATAGAATAAAGTAATCTATTTCACCTAAATTCATTGAGTATCTTTTCTATAGAAAATCCAATTCCCGGTTCAACTCCAAAAATCAATGGAATCGATATTTGTATAATTAATTTTTTCTTATCTAACATTTCAGTATTGCTGATTGGCAGCTGAATGCAAAATAAGTCGAATATTTCAGCTAAATTTATCTTTTAATAGTACAGCTGCAAATTCACGTTCATTTTGAAAATTTCTTTTGCGCTCAATAGAATTTTAGATAATTTTAAAATGATTTTTTGCGGATGTTTACAAAATTCTTAAGAAAGAATAAAGGAAAATGACTTGAATATTTGAAGGAATAATAAAACTTAACTTGACTTAAAGGAATAAATTACTGTTTATATAAACACTTATAATTTTTATTTCTAAACTACTTATATTGATATTATTTGTATTCTTACTTAAACAGTAAGCACCTCATCAAAACATTGATTAATTTTCTAATTTTTTTTCCATTTTTGTACATCATTTTTTGATTTTCATTATAAATAAATATTTAATAAAGAAAGTTTTTAAAGTTAAGACACTCTAAAAGAGAAAGTTATGTTTTTGCTGTCATCATTTCATTATTTATTTTACAGCTATAGAATAATTTACAAGGAAATATTTCAAAGAAGCTGAGTCCCTTGTAAATAACTATTTATTCAATATACCATTTCAATACCAAATATTGTGGAAAGCAAATTCAGATTGACCTGTTTTAGGTTGATAATTCTGTTAATGTAATTAATTAATTAAGGGTTTAAAAATGATATATGACAATGAGTATTTTAATCCATTGAAATTAATACATATCCTATGAAATATCATTGAAATTATATAATAATGATGTTAATTATTTGCATAGATCAGAAAATAAAATAAAATCGAAGAAATGTTTTTTCAATTCAATTTATTAAAAGCATAATATAAACTGTTAGTTGAAAATGATAATTTTAAATTTGTTGCCTGTAACATGCACCTATTAAAATACTTCATCCTGGAACTAATTTTTTATATGAAATATTATATTAATATTCAGATATAATATTAATATTCAAATTAATTGGAAAGGTGCTCTGTTCCACCCATTATTTAATTAAATTTAAGATATAGTATAGATAATAAATTTTAGATACTATACTAAATTTACTTTATTTTTGTGGCAAATAATATTAAATAAATAAATGTATAATCATATTGAAATAAGTTTCCAGTACTTATATTTATTACTCAAATTTCTAGAATTATACAAAAATTAAATCCTTGGCTTACATCAATATGCAAGAGCTGTCTATTAATTTTTGAACATAATTTCTATGAGACAGCATGTAGTTGATGCAAAATTGAAGTACTTACCAGAGTGCAGTGATATTTAAGGTTTCTTTACCATATTATTTGTCACATTTTCCTCATTTGTGTGGATTTACTTTTAACATAAAATCGAAAGATAAATACAAAGTTAATTTGTATTCATCACCTGAGACGAGTTTGGTATCCTTATCTGTAATAATCCTTTGAACCGTCATCTCTAACTGATTCCATGAACATTAACAGCAAGTGCAAAATAAGAACAAAATGAATGAATTTTCTGCCATTTAGCTAATATAAAAGATAAAATCGAAAAAGATGCATTCAGTTAATACTGTTAATAATTTCAAAATATCTTTTTGAAACCAAAGATAAGATATTAGATTAAATATTATATACAGTAATTAAGATTGTACATTAAACATAATTTGACTGTAGTACTATTTTAAGATAATAATTGTAAGATGATAAATTTTATACTACTATTATCCGAGGAGAACGGAACTCTATGCTTTCCATCTTATTAGCGCATGTGCAGAAGAATCAAATCATTTTGTAATGTGAATAGTATAAAAAGAACTAATTGTTTTTTTTAATGAAATTCATATAGAAAAACTTAGAGATTTATATCTCACCTAAATACTTCTAATTGTTGTCTAAAGTGAGACAGCTTATCATTTTCAAATAATAATAAAAAAAATTACTTTATTTTTCTGTTGACTTCAAAATGATATTCCATATCATTTTATCGGGCTGTATCTAATAACTCATCCATTAAATTACCCACTTTTCGAAATTCCCCAAGTTCTACTGTTTACCTAAAAGTAACATCTCTAATAGCAATTCCAGACGACTCTAGTACGTGATAATCATAAAATATTGGCATCGATTCTATTTTCGAAATCTATCGAATAACCTTGTTCTCAAGCATAAGGATATGGTCTTATTTTTCTCTTGCAAGAAGAAAATTCATCGACATCAGGGCAATTTCTTAAATATCTATTTTCAAATAAAATTAGGATAATTTCCATTCTTTCTGTGGGTTAGCAAGTTTATATCGTTTGCAAATCAACAAAAAGATATTTTTTGCTTTGTTAAAATTGATGAAGTAGAAACTTCATTTAATGTATTTGATATTTATTTCGACGTCCGAATGCAATCTACTTGAATTTACTTTCTGTGAGCTAAATAATTAATAGCTTTTAAATAATCAGTGAAGATAATACATGCATTAAGGAAAAATTCTTAAACAAAAAGTGAGCCTGGTGGCATTATTAATCTAATGGTTGGAAAAAATTCAATTTATAACCCATTCTTTTAAGATAAATTCTATATTTTTTCACTATCAGGTTGCTATCGTGTGCTGATAATTTCTTGCAAATAATTTCTGATTTTATATTTTTTACTTATAAATAAATTTCTTTTATTTTTTTTAACTGAACATTACATAGATTCCAAACATTATCCATAAATGATTTAACAGAATATCGTTGCTTATAGAATTATAATTTTTATTATTGTAATTAAAATTGATTTTTATTTCATATAAATCTTGTATATTGTATATCATATCATTCATTCAAATGCTTGTATTTTCATTCATTCTGATTGACTCTAATTAATTCCTGAATGCATTTTATATCAATTTAAAATTTTCTGTACTTAAATAATTAGTAATCAGAAATTTTAACTTGTGAAAGCAAATATTCTTTGAGAAGTCATTAATGAATATTTTCAAAAATAGAAAAAAAAAATCTCTCATGAGAACTTTTGTTAATACTTAGAAAGAAATAATATTTGAGTTGTCATAATATTTTAAAAAAATATTCTTTTTTTTACGTTTGAAATCAGCTATTTAAACAAGTATAATCATATTGATTTTTAGCAGTTCTAGATAAAAAGTATAATGCCTAAAATATCTTATAAATAAACTGTCACCAATGGTATCAGATAAATAACGCATGTATTTTCATTATATTATTGTGATATTATTTTATAATTAAAATTCTTTCAGTGCATTTTCCTATCGGTTTTTAACGATTAACTATAGTTACTCACATGAAATCATTATTGGCATATAACCAATTATAAATGCTCTTGAACAAGTCAAAAGAAAATTTTATTTTACAAATTATTTAGTATGATAATAAATAAATTAAAACCCTGATTGATGAAAAATATTTCAAATTGTAAAAACAAGTGATTTTGTTAACTTAATTCATTATTTCAAATAATGACAAAGTTCCAGAATTCTTTTTATCATATAAGAAAGCTTTGGAATTCTCTTTCTTTTTCATATCAGAAAATAGAATTAACGTTAGTATTTAGAGAAAAATTTCATTTTAGTGGGATAAATCCATTTACGGTTCAGTTCGAAGGTTATTCTTTATCATATAAAAGATCTACAAACGTAAGAAAATCAAATTAAGTTCCAATAAGATATAAATTACAATGAAATTGAAAGAGTAAAAATGCAGTAGTAGTCCTCTGTTTAAAAATTTGAATCTTTTAGTTCTTGGACAGATTTATTTACATAAGAAAAAAAAAGATTATATATATATATATATATATATATACATATATATATATATTGTTTTGTTTTAGAAATAGAATAAGAGCTTCGGTGAAATGAATGTACCAATATGTGTAAACATGTTCAGGGGTTAGCCTAAAAGCTTTAATGGTTATCAAAGGTATTTTTTATGCTTTATTGAAAATAGGAACTGCATGGTTCCTCAGGTTTATTAATATTTGATAATTGTAGAATTAACTGAAGAAAAAAAATTCAGGATTATAATTAGAAAATATTTGGAATTTCTTTTAAAATCACTGATGGCATTCAGTTTTCACAATGAAATTCTGGAAAAACAAAAATAAAAATGTAAAACATAAAAAAAAAAAAAAAAAAAAAAAAAAAAAAAAAAAATGTTCACTTATACTTTCAAACCAACACACTTGAAATTTTAAATATCCTCAAATAAATTTACTGGGGCTAATTGGGTAAAAAAATAAAGACCAAAAATTGCTAATCTATGTATCCAGGGAATTATAATTTTGGTTAACAAATAAATAAATTCTTCTTAAATTATATAAATAGAAACTAATTTAAAATATTAAATAATTTGTATCGTAATTCCGAAGGCTTTATATAAATCGCTGAACTGAATTGTTAAAATAAAGGCAAGTGAAATAAATACAAAAGATTCATACTTGATATAATTTTTCAATTGTTAAACCATTATTTTTTTATCTTATGTGATATATATATATATGTAATGATATTGTAATTCTAATTTCAATTTAATCAATTTCCAAGAATTTATCTTAATTTATCCCATAGTAACTTCATTCAAAAATATTCTCTTATTTCGTGATCCAATTCCACTTTTGTTTTAATTCATTCCTTTGTAAAACTAATGCGCCATCAGAACTACGAATCAAATGAAAGTGATGCTTTCATTGCCCTTGTCAGAGGTCAAAACATGTATTCCATCGGCGTGTAACCGGAAATCCTATGTTATATAAGACTAGTGATCATTGGTTTCTTCCCTTCTTCTTTAATTTTGCTTTTGTACCGCGAAAGCAAAAGTAAAGATGCTTCCCTTCTTTTTATTTCTGCTTTTAAATTGCTTTCCCGAGATGATATTAAACAGAAATAAAAATATAAAGTCTCGTCCATGTCTTCAAACCTGCACTCTGCTTCAACCAAAATAATGTTATATATATATATATATATATATATATATATATATATATATATATATATATATATAATTTTATGTGAAATATGTTAATCATATTTTCATCCAGATGTAGTCAGACAGTTGGATAATAAAAAGAATCCCTTTCTTCAAAAAAATTCAAATTTCGAATCACTTGTTGAATGCAAATAAAGAAACAAATAAAAGATGCGTTCAGAAGATCTAGCGCCGTTGGAAACATACCAAAGTTTGTAGTCAGACAATCTGAAAGATGCATCCTGATATGTTTTTCAAAAGAATCATCTTTTCGAAATTGCTTCCGTGAATTGTGAAAAGGATCGTGATATAAAATTTTACGGATAGAAACCATATTCGCAAAAAATGAAGCATACTTTAAAAGGGATTCTTTACTTTGAGAGATACATTGAAATTCTCATTTTCCGGATGTCTCATCCTCAAAACTATAAACAAAGAGATGAGTACACTTTCGGATTTTCATTTGCGTGAGACATTCTACACCTGATATTCATGCGTAAAGACATAAAAAATAGTTCTTCGAAAAATTTCTTACATTTTTTTCAATCATGATATTACATTTTGAAGAGATGTGCTGGGAGTGAAGGCGCATTTCTTGCGCATGTTCGTAAAGAAAATTTAAAAAAAAAATCTGTCTATCTAAAATTAGCAGAAATTAAATCTTTTTTTATCAAAGCATTCCGTCCTCCTTTTTTCAAATTGAAAAAAAAACCAAAATATTTCTAGATTTTCTAATATGGCACAGCAAGCAAATACGCTTTATTTACTGGGTGCGCAATGTTATGCTTTTCAGTGATTTATATCCTGAAAATCGTGTCCTGAACAAGTACTTGTTATTTCTGTCCTTGAAATTGAAATCCGTTATCCGAATTTTTTAACATAAGATACTCAAAGCATATATGTTGCAATGCATAAAAATAAAAACATCATAAAACTAAAACACGCGATATGCAGTGAATGAATTAAAAAAAATATATATTTGCCATCACTATTTTTTAAATTTCTCCTTATGTTTTAGTTAATTTTTCTGAAGGGATATTGTCAACATATAATTAAAATCATGAAATAAAGAAGATATTTGTATTTAAGCCATATATAAGCAATTATTATATGGTATAAAAAAACTTCGGTGCACTAAAATAAAAATATTTTTTTTAATCATAGAGCTTAATTTCTTGTTAAATATATATTTAATATTAATCATTTCTGAATTGGTAGGCCAGTTAAGAAATTTAACAAATTTTATTTTTGATAATTTTCAAAATTTAGTACATATTAATTTTTCTTTAAATTTTCTGCTGTCGTGATTTAATAAAATAAACGCTATTAGATCTTCATTTAAATTCCAGAGATCTTTTTTCTTTAGTTGGCTTTAAAACCTAATCACGAATTTTCTTACTAACTAATTAGTTGTTTCAGCAAATTATTTTTTCACAGATTTTATTTCTCGAATAGCTACGTTATCTATCTCATTTTCAAATAAAATTACGTAATATTTCCTTGCTTAAATTATTTTATTTCATTTTACTTGTTTCATTTTTGAAAATAGAATTATTTACCAATATAAAATTTACATAATTCTTCCGATAAATAATAATATATTTTTAGGATAATTGATATTAAAGAAGAAGCGTGGAATTTGAATTGATTTGCGAAACCTATTATTAAGCTAACTTAACCTTTTTTCTTGCCATTATTTTTCTGATCGGCGTTCTTTATCCTCTCAAATCAGATTAAAATATATATTAAGCGTAATCTATCATAGATAGCAAATTAATTAGTTTTAATCTATCTTACATCATTAATTATTTAATTTGTATTTATCTTAACTAGTATACTTTCGGTTTTTCACTTAATTATTAATTTAATATTTTGTATCAATACCGGTTTGAATTAATTTATCTATCCTGATATTTAAATTTCAAGTTATTCAGTTTATCTTATGAAATATCATATTTTTCTTAGTTCTTGAATAAAATGGAAAACTATTTTACCAAATTTTCTTCAATCATACTTATTCAATTTAAATTCCTCACCACTTCTACGCTAAGTTTCCTCTTCATAATCAGACCTGATTTTATAAACAAATAAATATTTCTTAAAGTTCATGAAAAAATATTTATGTTTTTTTATTTCTGGAATTTTTATTACATGTTTTCAGCTATTTAAAGTTTAGATGTAGACAATTATTGCTTCCATATCATAGACTATAAAATTTAGATGGAAAGTAGACAAATTTTTAGCTTTTTAAAAAGATACTGTCAGATGAAATGAAGAATATGCATTTCTTCTCTATTCGAAAGACGGAAAAAAAATATCGGTCATTTGATACGTAGAATATGTAAGTTTTTCATCTATTGGAGATTTACCACTGCTGTAGCATTGTGACACTTTCTGGTGAGTAAATCTTATTATTTAAAATAACCATATCAAAATGAAGCCGTGGGTATCAGTTAATCTCATTTTTATTTTCCACATTTTCTATATTGACATAGCTGGATATTTACATTTATGCTATTTATATGCAGAATAAAGAGTACTTAAATCCAGTATTGCAACTCCCACATCCTCAATAAGCTAAAGGGTGAAAAATACTGCGTGGGATTATTTTGAATGCATTGTGTCCAACAGTCGAGGAAGGAGTTGAGCGTACCTGAAGAAGATGCAATTTCAAAGCATTCGCCAGTAGTGTAACTGAATAAGGATTTTGACAAAGATGGGACACATGAATCTTGTCGGTACTGCTCAGTTCATTGTTAGCAGGATGACCGGCTGCGCATAACTGCCCTCAATAATCTTTTTAAAGATTTATCTGCGGAGTTTCGGCTTATTTATTTATTCCCTACTGTCTTGTTACCTTGGTCAGTTTTCCTAGTCTTAAACATTTTAGTTACCAGGTTGTTCTACTAGTTTGCATCTAAGGCCAACATTTTGTATGAAGCCGTTATCTCATTAAGAAACTATTTCGAACAACATTGTTGGAGTGTTGGAAAAAGGTTCTAATGCGGAAAATGATTATTCCAGTATTGTCAGCATGCTAAATGACTTAAATGAGGTGGACGTGGCCTCGTATAGAGGTCAATAAATGACAGCACATTACTTGCCATACTCTATGGAGAATGGGAATATGGAATTAAGCAGCTTCCCTCACTTTCTTACTTGGAGAATTTTACAACACTACATAAGAGATTGGTAATTCTTAAGAACTATAGAGATTGAAATATGAAACTATTTCAGAAATTAAAATGTTCACCAATGGTCTAAAATGTATATTTTGTCATTGGTGAATTAACTTAATTTATGAAATTAAGTTAATTCACCAATTACAATGATGAATTAATTTAAATTATGAAATTAATAGAAATTCAAATTTTGAAATTTGTTAAAAATTCGTTATGTGCTGTAAATGCACTAATTATCTATATCA
This sequence comes from Argiope bruennichi, assembly GCF_947563725.1. Classification (NCBI taxonomy): domain Eukaryota; kingdom Metazoa; phylum Arthropoda; class Arachnida; order Araneae; family Araneidae; genus Argiope; species Argiope bruennichi. The sequence goes on along the minus strand of NC_079159.1, from coordinate 80,697,352 downwards.
GTTAGTTCACATTGACTTTCGAATTCAACATTTTTTTTATTAAAGTTTTAAAGTTAGTTAGCAGTAAAATTTATTAAATGTAAAATCATTCCAAAATAGGTTGTGTTTCTTTCTATTTCTTTTTTTCTTTCATTGGTATATTTTATTTTATAGCTTTTTCTAATGCATTAAAAATCAAAATGACTATCTTTAGAGCTTTGTATATTTATCAAAAAGCATCAACTCGAATTTATCTTATTTAATGATATGTATATTTCAAAGCTTCAAGCGTATTCTTTTTAATTGACTCTTGAACAAAATCACTGACGATAATTAATATTCTAAATTAAACAATGAATTGCTCCCATTCATTTTAATCGTTTTATTTTAAAAAAATAGCCAGAAAATAAAAGCAAAGATTATTTTGAAAAGAAATTATGGAATTATTCTAAAATAATAGCTCTCCAAATGATATATTTGAAGAATATATAATTTGTTTTGTCTTTAATTTTATAGCTCTTATTAAATTCAATAAAAAAATGTTGTTTCAGTTTCGGTGGGAAAATTGCTACCATTTATTATAAAGGGATATATTGAAAATACTTTCAATGAGTTAAGAAAATGTAATTAAATTATACAGAAATCTTTACAACTTGTTTTATTGGATAGAATTTTAGCCACATGACGGCATTTTCTTAGTGACGTATTTAAAATGTGCTTGGAAAGATATTTCTTTCAATTTCGTTGATCACAAATTATTAAATCATGCAGCGATTTAGTTTTGGAATAATACTTTATAACAAGAAAAAAATTATTTTTTTTCTTAATTTTAAGTAATTTAAATAAACTTTAGCCTTAAAAGATTTTATTTGAAAGTTTAGTCTTCATGTATTAAATATTTCAAAATTATTTTAAAAATCATAATTTTTCATAAATTAGTGAAAATATAACAGATTGGAAGTTTGAAATGATGATCTAAAAAATGTTTTTGATGTCAAAAAAATTTCTATATTAGGAAATATTTTTGATATTTTAATACAGCTCTGTTGTCTTTATCGATGCCCTTTCGTGCACATTTTGTTTTCAGAGTCTTATGAAAATATTATCAAATTTTACAGTTATTTTTAAGTGAAATTTTGAATATTTTTTAAATTCTTTTGTATCAAATCAATTGATTATGTTAAAGAGTAATCTATTAAAGAGTAAATTTCACTATTTTTGTAATTCTTTTAAATCAAAGAATGGATACTTTGATACGAAGGATCTTAAAATCATGAGGACAAATTTTCCGCAAATGATAGTATGACAAAATATATGACGAGATACATTCACTTATGTATAAACCTCTTCATCTAACACATGCTCAAATCAGAGAGTCTGCGTTTCAAATGTTCTCATGCAGCTTCTGCATTAGCATACAGATATTTCACAATATAGAAATGTATTGAGCAATATGCAACATTGCATGTTTTACAATACTGTATAAAAATACATGATATCTGACAACATTGATTAAAATTAGTATGAATGGACATCTGTATGTAATAAACGTTTAAAAATCACAAAAAAAAAATCAATTTTCATAAACATCAGATTTGAATTAATGCAGCATTGTTGTGCTTTTTGGCTTCAAAAAGGAAAGAAAGCATGTCCGATTATGTGTTCATTTCCTGTTTCTGCTTCTAATGACACTTGCCATTGACAAGCCCACTGACTTTAGAAGTGAGTGATTTTAAGCCAAGGGTGAATCTCTTGTTTTTTCAGTAGCGTCATCTAGGGCCAAGAGTATTACTTAGCTACATACACGTCACAACCCTTTCTACGGGATGGACTTCGTCCATGCATTTCATTCGTCCACAGATCGTAATTTAGACCTGAATCAGAGAACGACCACTCTTGATCCTGTGGTATTATTCTCGACATGGAGGGCTTTGTGACCAAGATAGATTTATACGTGATCCAGCCACCACACACACGGAGGGTCTTCACCCGGTGGAGTTGGAACTCGCAGCCCAAGGAAAGCGAATCCAACACACTACAAACCAGGTTATCCCGGCGTGTTCATTTCCTAAATATATAATACAAAAATGCTAGATCGAAGTTTTGCTGTACAATCCAATATTCTAAATTGATTTATACCTGTGAATAAGCAAGTTGTCAAGTTGAGCGATGCTTCAAGTTATCTCACTGCGCTAAACTGAATTGTTTTAAATATCTCAATATTATAAAATAATTAAATTAAAAGAATAGTTTTACGCACAAATTTCCGTCTGGTATGAAATTAAATTTTGTTTAAACCAAATGTTACTTAATGTTATGAATTTCTTTATTGCTTTATGGGAAAAAACACAAATGTGGTAAGCAAATGAAGTGAAAAATATGACTTACAACTCTCTACAAGTAGTTAACTTTAATTGCAAGCGAAACAATTGCAAAAATTGCAAAGACTACCATCATGCAGAGGGAATATTTCATTTTGCTTTTGAATTTCGGTATTTTATAAATTGAAATTGAAAATATCAACAAATTTAAAATGGAGCATTTGGAAAAAAAGAAAAAAAAAGCTGCTATTATCGCCGACATTCAATTTCTGATGAAACGTTTTTATACAAGGTGTCAGTTAGTTTTAAGTATAATATTATGAAGTTGTATTAAAATTGGAGTTTTTAGCAACAAGCAACATATGGCTCTTGTGAGATCGAAAACAATAACTTAGAAACATCCAGAGATAGTTTCAATTAACAGATGCTTCAAACATGGAAAACTAGTTCATTTCATATTGTAATCAGTCTTATTATTCACTTGAAACTGTATTTGGAAATTATCATTTTAAATAGTCAATTAACTATGGTGTTCTCTGATAAATTAATCTATGTAGCTTTATATCTATAATTGTAGCATATCTGTTAAAAAGTCAGCCAAACTGATTTTGGGTTGAAACGATGAGAATCTTTTCATGGAAGTTTCAGGCTTATTAACTAAAATGTGGGTGTTCTAAAGGTATGCAAAGCATATTCTGAGAGTTTATTCAAATACAAGAAAAAAATCTGAGATTATAACAGATGAGCGTGGTATATGAGTGCTATTTTATAAAAGTTATCGTTATCAGCATATTAAATTTAGTTGATATATGCGACTTTCGATTGATTCACATTTCCTTTCTATTTAGTTCAGGCCAATAATCTAATTAGAGAAAACTTCGTCTCACAGTTATGAAATAACAAAGAAGGGGGTCATTCGATAGATCACCTGAAGGCGTAAATCATAACAGCAAACGTGTTAATCATTAAATTATTAAAATTTATTTTACAATTAGTATTCCTATCAAAAGATTATTTTAGAAAATGTACCACCTTTTATTATTATAAAAAGTGGAACTAAATTATCATTAATGGTATTAAATTATTAATGTTGTATATAAATTAATAGCTATTGATAATTATTACATGTATTAAGTAATATTTTAATCTATAATCCAATAAGAAAGCATAGTAACAAATGTATCACTAGCTGAGAAAATGCAATGTTGAAAATGGATGCTAGAAATAAGCTTGATTATCAGTCTTTATGATTATTCATAAAATTATGTAATTTTTTTAATTGTAATTCCTCATATTCATTTTTTTTTTGCTCTAGTAACTTTAATTGAATCATTGAACATTTGATATATCAACTCTTCAAATCCACTCCAATAGGTACCTTTGTCACGACGAGTTTTGTAAACATAGTATTTATTCTATTTACTAAAACGTCAGTGTCGATTGTGGAGATCGGACTCCTTACACATAAAATTACAAATTTAAACGACAATTGAATACTTAGTCTCCTTCCAATTATATCCACAAAGACGCGTAGGATTTATTTAAGCAATATAAGTAGCGAATTATTCCTGAGTAAGAGCTTGATTTCTCAAACGGAATGTAACAACGATGGCTTGATTGGACGCAAATATTTGTTCTAGAATTTCTCTCATAGCCCTCAATAATGCAATTGTTCTGCATTGGGATGAAATGAGATGTTTGTAACAGTCGGATAAGTTAAAGGAGGTTAAAATGACCAAACAAAGTATTCCTTTATTGACTGGAGTTTGCTGAAACAATGCGAAGTCTCTGTGAAATTTTCTGTGGAGCAATTGGGTTCGGATAGACTGTAACGGAGAAAATTGTTTGGTAGAAACAAGTAGTGCGCAGTTAGAGAATATTAATATCTATCCATATCTCTTTTACTAATAAAAATATGTTTGTGTTGGCACTCGATATCAGATCATTTGATTATCAGCTACTAAATATGGCAACACATTAAAGGGTGAAATGGTGAGAGAATTTCTTGAAATTTTAATAAGATTTTTAATTATTTAAAGTTAAATCTGAATTTTGATATTTTATGCAACAATTTCCGAAAATATTATTTCACAAAAATGAATTTTGTATTGTTCAAAAAAATTTATTTAATTCTTTTTATTGATACCAATTAAATAGCTGTGAAATGTTTCCTCAATTTTGGTAATCTTTAAAAATATTTTTTCTCAATTTTTTTTACAGTAGATTGCATAGCTTTTGAAATAAATACCTTTTGCATTGTTCCATTAAATTTTTAAACACAAAATTTTCTTTCATTGTGGAAAGTTAAAGAAGAAGAAATCGGCATAGTTTACAAGATTAATATAAACTGAAGTTACAAATACATGAAATTTATAAGATAGATTAACAGTTCATTTACGCTTTTAATAGATCTAATATGTCATGGGACTAGTTTCCATTAGGAAGGTTCATGCACACCATAAAGAAAATATATATCTAACAATCAAAACAAAACGATCTTAATGCCTGACAATTTGATGTAATCTTGAGTATAAAAATGTATCTAGAGGATTTAACTGGAATTAAATAAAATGGTATTTCTGAAGAATCAGCTAGTCACTAAAGTCGGCTAGTTTAAACTAAATTGTATTGAAATAATTATACTTTACAAATCTAAAACATTTCTGCATCGATATTACTCATTTATGAATTTAGAATGCTTTTTTAACGGAATCAATAATTTATATGCACATATCAATAGTTGTTGCTTTAGTTGGGAGGATCCTTTTATTAATCGAAGAATGATAAATACACTACAATGAAAATTCCTTGAAATTTAATATTTTTACATATTCCTAATAAGAAATAAAATTATCAAACAACGCTTTCGAATGAAAATTTAAACAATTTTATAGCATAATGTTATAAATATAACTCGAAAGAATATGAAATCAAAGGAGAAATAATTGCTTTCCCTCACCATAATATTAAATTCAAAGTCGGTTCTTTTTAATTATGGAAAATATATATTAAACGTCTTAGGAATAACAGAATAATTACTTACTTAAACATAGAAATATTGGAGCAAAAAATTGTATCTAATTCGACGATTTGTCAAATTAATTTACAGCTGTTACACTAGTGATAACATTAGTCATTAAAAGTTTTGTTTAATCAATAAGCTAATTTACGAATATCAAATAACATATGCTTTATCGCGTCATTTTCAGCCATAAAAAAAGATACCTCAACGAATTCCCTATAATAAATTGCTACATAACAAATCACGTTAATGTTTACGAAAATATCGAATAAAGAATTAGGAAAATAATAAAAATAGTTTCGTCCCAAACGAACGTGAAAATTAATCTACCTAATAATTCATGCTAAAAAAAAAGACCAATAACTGGCTTTTTATTTCTTGTTTTCATTATGTATCTGCAACATTTCCACAACACATTCATTAGATTTGAAGCAAATTCAATTTTCTTGGTGAGTCAATACAAATAAAATTGAATATTCTGATTCAAATGAAACATTTTTGTTTTTATTGTTGCTTTCACTGATATTAATTCCCTTTAAAGATTTTTTTTAAATACTCGCATTTCAAGGATATTACAAAATCCTCCTTACGACTTCTTAATATTTGAATTGCTAACTTTCATAAACGAATTATTATCTAAAAATAATGAATTTCTTCTGATTCACAAATAGTGAAATAGATATTTTTTTAAACTAATAAAGAATGTGTTTTGTATTAAATTTTTAAAACTTTCTTTTAAAGAAAGTTAGCACAGAAATTGAAGTAGATGATTTTTATACTTCTATTTAGTCACATGTGCAAAATTTGTTTTGACATTCATATAAAAAGATGTGATAGTGCACTGGAACTAAATATATAGGATGTGGTCGAACGACAAGATGGTATTGTAATAGTAGCCATGCCAGTCTGTATTTTGTACAATGTTGCTTGTCCAGTTCATGAGTTGATTTGATGCTGTTTAATCATATTGTGGCATTTTGCAATTTTACAAATGTTGTAAATAATATTTTTCATTAAACTAATAATGAACTCCGAAGTTAACACAGTGATATCACTTATATACTGATTTTGCAGGTCATTTTCGCTACTGCAAATGCGCTGTCTTAAGTTGAAGCGCTAGAAAGCCAGTCCAGGAATATTATGTATCATACGAATGATAGCGAAATAACAAACATACGAGTTATAAATATCCCATTATAACAAATATCAGTCATTTAGTCCCATGGGACATTTTTTATCGAATTTATAAGCCACCACCTCTGTTACAAATAACTTCGATGTGGCATACATATAAACTCTACAAAGTCAATGTCAGAATTTTCCAAAATGTTTATGTAATATTTGAACTAATATTAATTTTACTGACATAGACATGTTTTTTCGTATATTGCGATAACTCCTGTTTACATATTTACTTTTAAAACTGTCTTTTAGCATGGCACTGAAATGCTTCGTATAATTCCTGCAATATGGCCATGCACCATTCATCCGGCTTTCCTAGGTGTATTTGTCAAAAACCATTTTTTTTACTCGAAGGAAAATTCAAGGTATTAAAAAATAGTGTAAAATAATTTGCGACAGGATTTCTGTTTAAATAATTTGTTGTAAGTATCGTATATTAATAGCAAGGATACGCATATTTAAAATAAAATTATCTACCTAATTACTATAATTGTGTCTATTCCTCTATTCAAAATGTGCGAAATTCATGAGGCTGGTGGTGTTATGTCACAAAAATCTTCTGTGATATCTTTTGATCTTTCTCAAAAGTGATTTTTTATTTCTTTTTATTATTGCATATATCTGCATATTCTTTTGCATTTGCACAAAGAAACTATAAAGAAAAATGATGAAAAAAAAATCAGGTTTTTACTGAAGGATATTATAATGCTGTCTCTAAATTTCTATAAATACTCGGTGCATCAGTAGTAGAAAATGCATAAATGTAAGAAATTCTGTGAAATATAGGTCTTGAACTGTTCATTTGTAAACTATATATGTGAGGCGGGTAGGAATAACATATAAAGAAATTAAGTCTCAGACGCTTTTTAGATTTCGCTACGAGTTCGCAATAGAAGAAGGAATAAAACTAAATTGTGCAATGTTAATTTTTACCATTCTACCATTCACTATTTCTCAGCTTTTTAAATCATCATCTTCAGCAAGTTAATGCATTATTTATTTGTTGATTTTTCTGTTAATAATTGAAATAAATATGATTAAAATGCTATATTAATTCTTCCAAAGGGCTCTCAATTATTAAAATAAAAACTCCTTAAACCTCAGAAAGTAATAATAATAAGCTTCATAAAAAATCAAAAAAATTCCAACTTCAAAATTATTTCAATGGATGATTTTCCCATTTTTTTGCTCTGCGCTCTTGTATTTCCTCTGAAGTTTTCACTTTTGTGGCATTATTCATTATATTCTTCTTTCTTTTCTATTTCAATAAGAAAACAAGTTAGAAATGATATATATATATATTATGATTATCTTAATATATATAAATCACGTGTCACGTTGTTTGTCCGCGATGGACTCCTAAACTACTTAACCGATTTTAATCAAATTTGCACACCGTGTGCAGTTTGATCTAACTTAAAAGATAGGATAGCCCCCTTTTTTGAATTTTTAATTAGAATTTTAATTATTAATTAAAAACTAACTTTCCCGCCAAAAAAATCTTTTCATTTTCCCCACCGCCAAATGAGTACGGCTTCAGTTTTTTTCCCAACAGTCATGAGGCTAGGCTTAAGTTTTTTCGGCTGATTATTTGAAACGATTCTATTTATTTTCTTAATGTTTGATGCATTTAAAATTAAACATTGTTAATGAATCGATATTTCAGATTCATTCTGAAGTACTTTTGAATTAAAATAAAACATAATAAAGGAAATTAAAAATTTCTAATCTGCATATCGTTACCCCAATTGGCGTAGAAAAACTCACGCATTTGCGTTGCCGTAACTGGCGTTGAAAATTCACGCATGCGTATTGTGTTCTGATTGTTGACATGACAACCATTATCAACTAACGATTTAAATTATTTTTAGGTTAGTTGCATGTTTTTGTAATTAAATTTTATTTATGTTAGTTATATATTTTTTGTATACGCATATAGTTTTAAGTACATCGTTTTTTAAGTAGTTTATTTTAACCTGTTTTCAACCGATTATTTTAAACGATTCGTTTTATTTTCGTAGTGTTTGATGCATTTAAAATGAAACATTGTTAATGAATCGATCTGCTCATGATGAATTTGAGAAAATTTTGTTGACAAATTCTTGAGATATTACATAAATTAAGAAAGATATTCTTTAGTGCCCATCAAGTTTAAACGCTCAGTGACTCTGTTATCAGTAATCATATTATTAAAAAAAATACTTTGTTTCAGTAAAAAATATTATTATATTATTTGCAGATTAATCCTTTGCACTTTAATGTATAGTATAAATTCTACGGGAACTAACAGAAAATGAGAGAGATACATATTATGTTATGACTGAAGGCTTTTATAATATTATGAGTGAATTACATGACTATCAAAATTTGAAGTTTTAAAATATTTTGATGAAGAAGCTATTAAAGTAGGAATTGCATAAAATATTTAATTATTAAAATTTTAACGAACATTAAGATTGGCGAACCGGCTGGTCTCCAAAGGCGGCTAGTACTGTATAAAAATAAAGGTTATTTGAAACCCACAATACCCGAAATACCGTTATTGAAAAATCTGACATTTGTTTCTGATTTCTTTTACCATTGTGCCTATTTCTGAAAAATGAATTTTTCTGTGATATATTCATATAATTTGATATGTAGTCTTATGAAGAATTAATAGTTTAATTAGCATATTTGCATGCGTTTAGGGAAATAGGAAATTCTGGATCCTCATTACAATATACCTGCCTAAATCAGAAATAAATATTCAATGGGAAACCGGAAGAAAAAATAATCAATTCATGTTACACTAAAGAGAAACTGAATATTTCTAAAGCCAATTAGCAGCAGTTTAAAAGACTTTTAGGTAAAGAGCAAATTATGTATTAATTTATGATTTTTTATTCAAGAGAACCTTATAACTTTGAGTAAGTCTTTAGTTTGGGAAGTCTGAAAAGGTGGAAACTTCACATTAATTTGAAAGTTGTTCGTGATATCTGAAAATCACTTATGTAAAATTTACGAAAGTAATGGAAATTATGAACTTCAAACGATTTCCAAAGCTCTTTCTCACGTAAGTCTTAAAAACTGCACGTTAAAGGAATAGTTGCAGGGATAAACAGTATATATAAAATGCATTTTACTATATAAAGAAACTCATCTACTCCGAAACATTTTTTTTCCGAACCCAAATCATATAATTTCTTAAAAGCTTAGGTCGCGAACTCTAAATCTTGGGAATAATACTTATTAAGAAAAATTTACAAATTTATTGCGAAATACAGATTCTTATACATTTTGTCCAGACAAACAGCGCATGGATTTAGGCACCTATATTTATATCTGTGTAGATTATGTAAGATAAATTGGATATTTTTTATGAATCAGACCTAATGGCAAATTGAAATTTCGATTTTCATTTATACAGATGAAATTATAATTTAATCCATAATAATGCAAGAAAATCAAATTCAACATATAAAATGTTTTTTAATGATGTAATATGTGTGAGATGTGTTTAGAATATCAATATTTGAAATTGAGTTCTTTGTCACAACAAATAAATATCTCACAATCAGCCAATACAGAGCATGTTTTAGGTCAAAATGTCTAACAATATTGTTATTATTGTTCCATATAATGTAAGACACTCGAAATACAACAACATCGTAAAGATATCGTACAATATCTTGTGCTAATTAGGTAAGAGCACTATCTATCAATTTTAATATAAAAACATACTAACAAAACGCCATCTTTTATAATAAATTTCAACTATATGAGAAAAAACTATTTTTATACTAATTTTTTAAAAAAATGCCCATTATTATCTAAAATATGTGTATTTAAAAATTGAAGCTTTATTGCATTTTGTATAATACGTATGCTCTTCTGGGTCAAGATATGTCTGCCTCTTTTATGCATTTTTAAAATTATTTTTAGAAGCTGATACATTGGAATTCTCATCTTACGATTAATGAATGCTTATCAGTTATTTCATAATATAAATTTTCCTAATATAAGGTATTAGTTAGTCACATGTGCAGTATTTCAATTCAAAACATTGGTTTATATTGGCTCGAGAAAATAAATAACATTATGTTTCGTTCCTTATTTTATTTCAGAATAATCCTCTGCTGCAAATCCATTAATTTGACAAGATTAATTGCAACCAAATCTTGCAGCTTGACATACTTCGAATGAAATTCTCTGGCACCAGTGACAATTTTACGAGACGTAAATGAGTTATTATAATCAATTGAACTTATATCTCTGTCTCTCTGAAATATTGCTGAATTTCTGATTGTACCCCATCACATATAGTAATCATTTTCTTTGTCTTACAACAACGGCAGAAGTTGAAATCAGCCTACTATGTATAAATATATTTTTTTTTATAAAATTTATACAAAACGTGGAATTTTCGGCATCTTGAAATCCATTAATGGTTTCAGTCGATAAGATATTATTATATACTTGGAGACAAAAAATAATTTTGATAAAATTTAAAAATATAAAATTAATCAAAATGCGAAATGAGATTGTAGGTGAAATTCAAATAAATAATTTTATTAAGAAGGTATTTAGATAAATTAAGGATGGACTTTGTTTTTTTTATTACATTAAATTGAGAGGGAGACACTAAATACCAAATCCTCATGGTCGAATTTCCTATAACACATTTCCAGAAGGATCTCAAATTTACACTCTTAAAAATAAAATATAAATAGAAAAGAAATTTCTCATAAAAGCGAATAATCTCTCATAAGTTATTAAGATGAATTAAGGATGGACTTTGTACTTTTTTATTGCATTAAATTGAGAGAGAGAGATACAAAGTACCAAATCTTCATGATCAAATTTCCACGACACACTTCCAGAATTATCTCAAATCTACACTCTTAAAAATAAAATAGAAATAGAATAGAAATCTCTCATAAATATCTTTTTACTCATGAAGGATATGATTGATATGATGCAGATATGATTGATATTTTATCACTGTTAGGTTTTATATACACATTTCCTTTTTTAGGAAGTTCAAAAATCATTTTATCTCTGAAATTAGTTACAATAATTAGTATTGTTTTATGTAATGAGTTGAGAACAATATTGAAAAAAGAATATATTTAAAAACTATATAAATAAATATATAACTACTATATAAAAACTATAAAATATAACTAAAGAAGAATTTTTTAAAAAAACTCGCACCTGTTATTTATTTCTTTATATAAATCAAACGTACTATCATGCAATACTATATTTTTAGTACCAATTTTGAAAAACCCGTTTTAAAAAGTATCACTGAAATACATATTTTATGTTCATTCAAAAGTAAAATATATAATAAAAAAGAAATAAGAAAGTGTTTCCTTTAGGATTAAGCCAGATAGAATTGTGTAAAAAAATGAGAAATAAAGTTTTAAGCAACAGCTCTTTTGAAATATTATGAGATATCTAATATTATAAAGGCACTAAAGCAAATGGGACACACTATCATCTTTGGAATACTAAATGCAAGTTCAAAGAAGTTGCTTCTGAAATGATACACAGCTTTCATGATTTTATTCATGTAACTGCGTTTTCTTGTTATTGTAAATTTATATTCCATTAAGTCTTTAATGTGTATTTTATCAGATATAATCTCTCTTTTTACGAATTATTAGTGCATAACTTTTCCGCTTATTGATCACGTAATCTCCATAAAAATGATCTAGAAGCGTCATATTTTATTTCAAGTTTGAAAAAAGCATTTTGTGGCGCCCCTTATATTCGAAATTTTTAACTAATTTTGATCTATTTAAAATAAAGAAAAATCATTATGGCTGCACATGTATGTTATGTATGTTCTGCATCTCCCCTTAAAATACGTGACTGAGTTCGAGATGAATTATTTCAAGAGAGCTTTACAATTGTTATATTTTTAAATGTTTGCATAAAAAAGAACAGAATAACATTTACGAATCCGAAATTTACTAGTTAAGTGACAAAGATTCTTTGTAAATTGGGACAAAAGGGGATTTGTTTTTGGTTAAAAAGAGATATAAAGCCAAAACCCTCTAGTTGAGCGATACATTAAATGATTTGCTTAAAATTTGGCAGATAACTTAGGAAATATATTAACTAGTCCCTGAACTAAAAAATAAACTGCATTTTTATCCACTCTTTAAATATTGGTGTTCAATTATTAAATAACATGAAAATTGCGATCTTTTTTGCATTGTGAGCCTTAAAATAATATTAAAATTTTCTAATTGAATAGATTACTTATTTTCTACTTCAGAAAGTGCAAAACATATTGAAAAATTGCTATACCAAATTTTAACAAAAATATGCATTAGATTTTAATTCATAAGGGGTTTTTTGTATAAAAATACTACAAAATAATAGAATTTGAGTAAATATCATTTAAAGATGCAAAATAGCATTGAAACGTATAAAAATGCAAATATAAAAAAGGGTGGAATTTTTTCAAAAACCGGAACTTAAAAACAAAACTGAATTTTATTTTTATAAAGAAAAATATTCAATCATTAAGAATATGAAAAAAATCATATTTTTGCAGGAATTTGACTTTTTAACGTAATTACTTACCTAGGGTAAATATAATTACAATTAGAATACTCATTATTAAAGAAAAGACAAACGATATCATATATATTTCAAAGAGCAAACTTAACTAAATGATCAATTAATAAGGATTTAATTGAAATTTGCAGTATTTTCATGGGAAATTATTCCACATGAAATACTTTATGTTTTGAGAAAAATGAAACTTTGCTATTATTATGATGCCAGTTTCATTTCCGTGGAATTTTTCCTCTAGGTTTGTTAATTTTTCAAAATTTAATAAATTATTAAATAAATGTAAACGGTATAGAATTAAGACATGTAGATTCTTATGATAATTTTATGTATCATGAGACTTTCAATTTCTTGGCCTTTATTTTTTATATTTCTGATGTATTTTTTTAAATATGCGTTATATTTCTTTAAAATGTTTCTAAAAACAGCTTATACGTCATTTCTAACAAAATTTTTATTGTTGAAAAACAAGAATACTCACGATGAATTTTGGTTAGAATACACTAGCATATTTCTGAAAAAATAATGATAAATTTTACTTCGGAAGTTTATATTAGGATCTTTATATTAAGATAAACTTCTGTTTTGTATTTATTGATTTAAGAAAATTAGATATCGGCGGTTTTTAATAAATTATCTAGTTCACATGATATTCTCTTTTTTAATTAAAATGCATTTCTGACGTTACTAGCACTTTATGTGTTATAAATTTGAAATAAAATTACTTCAACGAGCATGGGAATTAAAGAACAATACAATTTGCTTCTTTAAGGAGTTTCGTAGGATGCATTAATCTTTCTTAAATCTATCAAATATGAAAGTTTATCGGAAATGAAATAACACTAATGTAGCATCACTTCATTCTCTTGTATTTGAAAGCAAGATCGATAAACCAAAAGCCACGAGATATTTTCGACGTTTTCTCAAGAGATTTCAATTAAACAGAACACGATAAAAGTATTCGTAAGAGAATTATTACCAACAAATTCGATTCAGATAAGGCAAGCACTTGCTATCGATCTTTCAAGTATTTAAGAGCCAAAGTTTTAATTACCTTAGTGGGTTGGGTTTTAGAGCAAAGTCTACAAAGGAAAAGAAAAACTACAGTTGGAAGAAGAGAACTATGCAAAAAGTATTTATAGCTTTATTATATTCTGAATCTCGAAATTCGGAAATACCTATTATTAATGATGTGTGAAACGTAACAGTAAATGAAACATAAAAAAAGTGGTAGAAGTGGTAGTAGAGTTAGCTGGGAAATACTAATGGGAAATAAAGTGGTTGAATTAAATCTCCAATTCCGGGCAAGTGTATTTTTTAAAAAATTCTAATAAACTAAAAAACAATAAAGTATTCTCTATAGATTCTTTGCAATTTTCAACTTCGCTCTGTATAATCCTAGGAGTTTTGATAACCATTTATATTTTAGATTGCCTAAAAATACGTTATATAATGTAAATGGGTTTTTCTAGTACAAAACAAAGGATCTTTAAAAATACCTGCGTACAAATTAATTGGAGTATAGAACTTAAAATTAGAGGAGTTTTTATTGAACGAGGAAAAATATAATATGTAATGGTATTTTAAGAAACGATAAACGATGAGACTGTAAATAATTTATTTATCTAAATTATTCTTAAAAGCTCTGTGAAAAGATAGATTAAGCTAAACAATTAAAATTGACATACTCTTATTTTTCCATTTGGTTTAGTTTTCAATAAATTGATACAAATCTCTAATGGCATTATTATATTTACCCTTTTCGCTTTCGCATGTTTTGGTAACTATCCATTTAATATGATTTTCACCTGAATTGCAACCAAAGAAGTAAAAAAATAATGAGCATCAAATGATTATTTTAAATTTTCTTTAATCATTGCATTCACTTTTTAGTAGTGTCAAAATTCTTATGTTTTGAGAAGTGAACACAGGAAAATACTGTATATCGATTTTAAAACATGATAGTATTAAAAGATCTATATTCACTAGAAAGATTAATAGTGAAATTTATTTCTTATTTTTTTGTTTTCATTGCTTCTCGAGATCTAATAGCTCTCGAATAAGTAATAAAGTTTAAAGACGTTGTTAGCAGAAATACTAATAAAAATCGGCATTAAAATTTCGATTCCCCCCGCCTCAACATTTAAATGTTTGCTGTTCGTGCATGATAAATGATTGCATTGGCATGTTATTTGTAATTTGTAAAAATTTGTAAAAATGTATACTTTATGCATTGATAGTTAATGCTTTAAACTTATATCAAAATCTGTTGAATTTGCCTATTTTTAACATGTTTTTGATCACATTCTCGTTTAATGTTTATAAAAATAAGCTTTAAAAATTAAAAAAAAAAACCTGTAGTAACCATGTAGTCTTTAGTGGGGAAGTTCATCTGGATACTAAATCAATGGCGTCCAAAACAGCTGCGCAATTTAAAAATCTGTTTTAGATAAATTTTGAAACAATTTTTTCTTTGCTGATGTAGTCTTGTACTTTTTCTACAGATTTCCATGGGTCCCAAATGCTATATTTTTAAATTCAGTATTCCTTTCAGTAATTTTTTAAAGTGGATTAATTTCAAAGATCACATTATCTTCTTCCTTGAAACTTTAATCACTTTGTTTTAATTCAAACCAAATCTCGATCATTTTATCTTTGATAATTTTATTAATACCTTGATTATTAAATGTGTTTATCTGTCGAAATATCATTGTGAAATATATATTCCTATTATTTAAAATGAAGTTTTTTTATAAAAATAAAATGAGATGAGATGAAGATACGATTGCAGCTTGTTCTCATATTTTAAACTCTAGTCTCATTTTATCCTCATACAGTTAAATTTCGATTACGATTTAATGATAAAATCTAGTGTTTGGTTCCTCAATTTTATTGACTTCAACATCTTCTCAATATATAGAGAGATAAAATCATATATATTCATATAGAGAGACAAATGTTGTTGTTGCATGAGAAAGAAATGATGAATCAAGATCATCGGATATATGATCGAATGAAAAGAAATGCAAATTTTGAAAAAAATTATTTAATTGCCTTTAAAATTTGAAAAAAAAATCTATTGAAGTCCTTCTAAAGCTAGAAGAGATGTCTGCTAAAAATTCACATCAATATTTAGAAACTAAAAAATAATTGGGATAATAATAATAACATAGAAATTGATATATTTTTTATCGATGTAGAAGAAAAATTCAACATTATTGATAAAAAAAATTTCTCGAAATATTCTATAACTTTTCTTTATCTGATCTTTTCTTAAAGATGTGTTCTACAGTCTTAAGGGTTGCTATCGGATGGTGTTCAGAAAATAAATATTAAAACTAAATTAATAGTTTCATTAAATTATGTTGTCTAAATACATCCTTTTTTAAGTTTAAATGCATTTATGGATGTTGTTTGAGACAAAAATGTTAAATGAATACTTTTTCTTGGAAAAAAAGGAAGTATATAAAACCACATGAAACTATAAAATAGAGATTTTATTCATTTCGTGATTTTGATCATAAGAAAATATTTATAGCATTTTTTTGATAATTCTGCAATGTGTACTTGAACTGTAATTCTTAGAAATGATCCAATACAAGCCCACAGTCACATAAACACACAATTGCACAATATTATATATATATAATTTTGGGAATTTTTCCAATATACTACGGATTTGACCTTAATGTTTAGAGTTTCATGATATTATTATTATTTCTTTTTTTTTTCGTCAAAAAAGCATTGTGTTTTAAACGAAATTGATATAATTAAAATAAATTAATATTAAGAGACATTGAAAAAATTAAAAGAAAACTAAAGAGATTAAAAAAGAATCATCTGAACTTTTTCAGATAAGCTGTTGATAGTATTTTTTTAAAAAAAGGTTTGTTTCACTTTTATTTAATTCATAATTTATTCTTTAATTGAATTGAAATAATACCAGATCTAGCGTTTCTGAATATTTATATTTTATAATTTGAATGCTCATTGGTACGTATGTTAAAACAATTTTTAAACATTTAAAGTTATTCTGTTGATATTATTCTTCGTGACTTTCACTTTAGAAAATAAATTCTCTAAGAATACAATTGGGATTATTAAACTTTTTGGAATTATTATTTTCGATATTATTTTTAGATTTTTCAAGATAAAATAAATTTTCAAAATAAATACTAACTCCTTTAATAACTGAATACATTTCAATGACTCATTTCATACATTTAATTCACTTGGGATAATGAAAGTAACTGCTCTTATCTTGATTAAATAAAAAGATAGTTTTCGATAGACATATATATTTTGGATCTTTAATTAAATTATACTTGCGTGTTTTGAGTTATTCTTCAGATGCATAGAAACAAAATTTATTTACTGTATGCTTTCAAATATATTTGTTCATATTACAAATTCTCTATTATTCCAGCTATTTGACACTCTTGGGATACTTATTTATTTACCGGATGAACTCTACATTGCTTCAATGCAATACAAACAAATATAAACAATAATTAGAAAATTTTCTGTTTCATATATTCTGAAAATGTCTTTATTCGGTGACTTTAGTTGTTACAGAAAACAAATTTAATGATTTTTTTAAATATATTTTATATTTTATCACGTATGATAGTTATTTTTACGGAGTAATTTCTAAATAAATTCCATGCAAATATATACAAAAAAAATTAAATTAAAGAATAATAAATTTTTACTGTTATTATAATTAATACATATCAAAATTTTAAAATTTTATGCTTTAAATATGTGTAACAATTTATACTTATTAAATTTGAAACATACGAATATTAATCCATTAATTTACAAAATGTATCTTTTATCTATAAAATGAGCCAAAAAATTGTTTTAGATTAGAATCGCTTAAATTATTATTTTCGCTAGTGATAAACAAAGGCACTTATCTCTAGATAATTGCCTTTTTTTATCTAGAGATGGCATGTCATTTTTGGATTTCGGTTGTATAAATAGGATATATACAGTTGATTTTGTTGAAGGTTTTCTATGATGAATACCATTTAATTTTTTCACCGAAGTAAAAAAAAAAAAAAAAATCAAGTTACAATTACGGAATGGAGTATGGAGTTTTCTATTTCGCGATTTCTTAACATTTATTTTTAATTATAAGTTTGAAAATGATCATGCAAATAATGTATATATCTTTGTTTTTACTGTAATCAGTATTAAATGGCATTGCGATGGTAAAATATAGGAATCAATTTACTTTAAGTGCTTTCTCAACAATAAGATAAATTCTATTGCGTATTTCATCTAATTATGTGTTATCTTCTGATATAGGATTTTAAAAGTATGTATGTTTCTGAAAAACTCACTAACCATGGTTAAAATTATAGTAAATATGTTGGTTAAAACCAAAATAAAAATTAAGAAAAATTTCACTAAAACTTCGTCATTCTATTTTATTTGATTCAAAATTGCTTCAATTAAAAGATGAAATTCTTGTCATTTACTGAAAGGGTCGAATTTACATATATCTTCTCCAAAGTTAGTTTTCATATATGTTATGTTTATTAGTTTTAAACAAAATTTATATTTAATTGTTTATTTGTTACAGTGGAGCAATAAGTTAAAATGGATAGAATGGGTAATATACAATTGGAAAAAAGTGTTCCGATGAGTTTGGTAGGCAGTTAATGGCAGATGATAAAATAAATCATTTTTGAAAGTTTATTCAATTTCTCAACATAGTGAAGTTAATCTGTTAATTCTGTATTCTGATTATTTATAATGTTTTTCTTTCCTTGTTCAGTAGAAATATATTAATTTGGAAAGTAGCACGACTTCTCTATTTATATTTTCTTTTACAAATTTTGTTTATTTTTAAAATTCTGTTGTATATTTGTATATATAATTCCTTTGCACATTTGTATATTTAATTACTTTGTATGTTTGTATATATAATTACTTTGTACGTTTGTATATATTATTACTTTGTAAATTTTTCTATATAATTACTTTGTACAGTTGTATTTATAATCATTTTGTAAATTTGTTTATATATATAATTACTTTGAACATTGTATATATAATTACTTTGTATATTTGTATGGACGTAATATTTAAATTCTTCGATATATAATTTTTGTTGCATTAAATATTTAAATTTTACTGAACTAGATAAATTACATGGCAAAGAAAATTTTGACTATATAATAGGACTTTCTCATTCAAAAGTTGATAATGAAGGATAACAAATGCATCATTTAAGTTTCTTTATTCCTTAAATAGTTATGAATAGTTCGTATTCGCTTTATATTTCCTTCTCGATATTATAGAATAACTTAAATTTGGTATAGCAAATAAATTTAGCTAAAGTATAAACATTCTGTTAGAGTTAAAAATATAAAAAAATTATCTTGCAGAGCTTCAAAATGTTATGTTAGTCCAACATTTCTATCAATCAAGACTGTTGTAATAATCCCCCTGGCTACTCAAACTAGACTAATTAAGATCTTGTGATTAAATCTGATTGTCTTAACCTCTGCCATAACAACTCTGGCGGAAATTAAGTTTGAGTCCTAAGGACTATCACTGGCTACGGAACCACCCTTCCCATAGGAAGCACATCCCATCATCAATAGGAGGTAGCCGAGCCCCATCATTTCTATACCCACCAGGTTGGCAGGACCAACCACCATAACGGATGTTTTTCATCATCATTTTTTCGTTGTTACCGGGTGTGAGAGATTGTTGCAATGAAGTAGGTTTAACTATATGATTTATGAGACTTAATTCTCAGCTCATATTTCGATTCAAGTTCTAAATCATTGATAATTTGTTTACACAATAGTTAAAATCGCCATTGAAAATAATTAGGAACATGATCTAATTTTTTTTTTCAATATATGTTTTTATAGATTTAGAATTTTTTTCATTCAAATTTAA
The DNA here is from genome assembly GCF_947563725.1 of Argiope bruennichi. Taxonomy (NCBI): domain Eukaryota; kingdom Metazoa; phylum Arthropoda; class Arachnida; order Araneae; family Araneidae; genus Argiope; species Argiope bruennichi. Next base: position 80,677,360 of record NC_079159.1, on the reverse strand, counting down.
GACTGCATATAAATTCACATATTCTTATGTAACTAGTTATATCATGTTAAAAATGAATGCTGTAAGGAACATTGACTAGTTTCCATTTATAGTTGTACTAATCCATCGTTTTTACAGTTGTAGAGTTTCAATGGGATGTGTCAAGTGGCAAATCTTTGTTTCGAATCCATTAGAATATAACGATATATATCTAATATGCATAATGTTGAAGACATCGTAATTCTGATATAATAATCTGATTCATGCTGATTCGACATCTGATTCATCATCAGTTTGGTTTTAAGCTTTCGACACTTTGTGGTATTCTATTTGTAACATCGTTCGGTTTAGTCTATTTATTTGGTGGCATATTATTTAAAAACTTTTATTACGTTTCACTGATATTTAAATATAAAACCTCATGCATTTTGAAGTCTATTTTCTTAGAATCCACTTCACTCAACTTTTTTCTTCTAAAATAGTGTTGAAAAAAACCCAGGAAAACAGATGTAAAGCTTTGCGACTAAAATCAGGAAAATATTATCGAAGCAACTAAATAACTTAATTACTCTACTTAGTGGATCTCTTTTTGTAAACCCATTATGTTTAGTCTATTTATTTGTTGGTATATTATTGAAAAACTTTATTTCGCTTCACTGATATTTAAAAATAAACCTCATGTATTTGAAATTCTATTTTCGTAAAATCCACTTCACTCAACATTTTTCTCAAAAAACAGTTTTTAAAAAAAATCAGGAAAACAAATCTAAAACTGTGCAATCAAAATCAGGAAAATATTATTTGAAACAACAAGATAACTTAATTAGATTCTTAATAAAAGTTGCAATAAAAGATATTCTGATGAAAAAAAGCAAATTCCTTTTTTTATAGCTGAGTACAGTGAAAGATTTTTTTATACCGAGAGAAAGTATACTTTATTTAGTAATGTAATTTAAATAAATGTTTTAAAAAGATCGAAGAAAAAATTTAAAAAAATGCATTCCATTAGTTTCGGTGATTTTAATTTCATGCTTCAACACAGTGCTGAATACCCCCCCCCCCCAAAAAAAAAAGATATTTTTCGATGATGAAGGCACTTAACTTGATTTTTGTCTTAGAGTAAACTTAAATCGGAAATTCCGTCTCTTCCATTTTTTTCCCTTATGGTAACCGCTGTTTTTTATAGCGGCTCTTCCGGCGGATGAGTAACGTATCTTTTGAACCGGAAAATTGATTTTTTAAAAAACCGTATCGTTCTTTGATGTTACTTTCTTTGATTACAGTTTACAATCATGTAATATTGCATGAGTTTTAGTCTCTGTTATTAGTTATTTTTCGAATTTTAGATGGATTACGTAAAGGTTCCATCTAAGGTTGATTGAAGGTTCGGCATTTAAAATTTGAAACTGTACTGTATGCAAAACTGCCATCTCATAGCTGCACTATTTTTTTCTTTTATTTCGTTGATAATTTAATAATTGTTTACCTAATTTCAATATTTTCATTTCTTATATAATTTGAATATTTTATTTTCCAATCTAATTTGAATATTTTCTTTTCTTATCTAATTCTTTTAGTTACTAAAAGTTCACCTTATTGAAGATGAATTCGATGTTTATACATTTGGTGTACAAAACTGTACCCAGACATATTGTACTGTAAATAAACAGTACTCGGAATCATAGATGAATCATTTTTCTGTCGAAGTCAGCAGTAATAGCATTCGCGACCTTAACTTTGTGCAACAACTATAAGCATTTCTCTCCTTTTCGGTTTCAAACTTTGCTTGCAGTCATAAACAGATGCACCTCGCCAATAAGAATAAGAAATAATAAATGTTGATTATAAATAAGAAATGTTTCAACATTTTTTCACACTAATACTGCATTACAAAGCAGTTTTTATAAAATATCTTTCCTTTTAATTATCTTAAAAATTTTAGCATAGTTATCTAAGCTGTTTCATTTGTAGTTTACTTTGATAAGAAATTTAAGAAAAATATTCGTATTAAAATATATGAGGTTGATTCGAGGCAATGTTAAACATAAAATTATAGCTTAATGACAGCTGACGTAATAAAGAGTACTAAACACATCTAGAGATCACAGGTAAACCTTGTTTGGGAAGGAAAGATACAGCCAGAACAGTAGGTCACTTGCCAAACCTGGCAGGAAATCAGACCTGTCCAATCACCGCTAAACTTAACAGGAGGAATCTTTGGTTTACGATTTCTGTTAGAGCACAGTGACAGAATTTTGGTATTTTCTCCAAGCACCCACCCCATATTTATGTGTTTTTTCTAGTTTATCAATTAGTTTGTTTGGAAATGCAGACATTTTATATCCTTCATTTAATTTTTATTTAACTGACAATGTTGAAAATTAAAAAAGATTAAGTTTTTCAAATAATTTCTAAGAACTGGAAAGAATTACTGTCCAAAGCATGCCCTCAATTGCTGAATTCATATAATGATACTATTGTTTATACTGTTATATAGTTTGTCTATATTATGCACAAATTAGTATGCCTGATTGTACAAACCAGATTTTTTTTTATAATCATGCCGTTTATTGAAAATCAAATTATAGCTATATTCTTTTCTTGTTGCCTATGTTACATTCTGAATAAGAATGTATACGATTTTACAAAAAAAAAGCTATTTCCGATGGAAGAAGGAAAGCCAGTTATTTTTTACCTTGAACCTTATTATAATCTTATATGCTTTTCGCTATTCCAACGGAACACCATGTGTATAGATGGGGAAGGGGGGGGTGTTACTTTAAATAAATACAAATAATCTTTTTAGGAAGAAATATTTCAATGTATGTTTTCCTAATAATGTACGCAAGCTACTTAATTTAAAAGAAGCTAGAATCATCAAGTAAAATTGAAACAAGAAAGCTTAAGAAAGCTCTGTATAGGGGATATTTACGAATTTACTACTTGTTAGCTACTACGAGATGTGAGTATAGACATTTTAGTCAAGAGAAAAACGATAAGGAAATAGAGGTAAAATTACAAATGGTCACCATTCCAGAGTAAAATCAATAACTTTTCTTTTCTGTATGGGATAACTATTATATTGTCATAATGCATTAATCCTCATTAATAAAAATTTATCAAAAATTATATTCAGAAATTTAAACTTATTAAGAAAAGTCATACAGTATGCAGAAAATCTTAAAAGACGTTTTAAAATCATTTTAGCATAAAATTTTTGCAAATTATATTACAATTAACATGATTATAATTAATGAATATGAATAATGAATTTTCTTTCACATTAAATATCAATTTTTAATTTTAGAATTTAGCAAGTATTGCTTTATTATTCATATATGGTCATGCTATTCATTTATTGGAACAAAGCAGAATTTCGTATTTTAGGTTGAAAATGTCATAATAAAATTTTCTTTTATTCATTTTCTAATCTAATAAGATTTCGTTTGTTTAGCATTATTTTTTGAAGTAAAAGAATCTCTCAAAACACTGCATAATATATATAGCTTTTTGATATGCCGATTCTTGCAGTTATATATAAAATTATATATGGATATTTTTTCTTTTATTTTGCGTTTATATTCTTATATATACATTCCTATATTCTTATAAAATTCCCGGTCAATAATATTAAAAATGTAATAAAACTCCATTTTGTATAATTTGTATGAATATCTAAGTTTTAACAATTTTTAAAAAGATAAAACAATTAAAATAAATATTTCACATTTCTAAATTTTATTATAATATTTGTCTTTATTACCTGGCTACATCAATATAAAATGTGCATTTTTTTTATCTGTGTATAATTTTAGAAAATGTATAATGATTATAATTAGAATCTTCTCTGAATATAGCAACTAGCATAATTCTTTGAAGCTATAATGTTGTAATTTATCTTTATTCAGATATTTTTCTCCATTAAGTATCCTCCTGAATTTAAAAAAAAAATGAATTTTACTGCTATTTTTCATATCCAATAAATGACTCCTATACATCTAAATCAAATAATGAATTTTTACCACAGTTTATATGAGTTATATGTTTATAATACTTGCTGTTAATCTTCATCAAAAATTCTTTCATCCGAGAAATGTTTACTCCAATTATTCAGAAGCTCGAGTCTTTCTGCTTGTTTAGGATGAAGCTAAAAACTTTTAGCATACCCACTAAACTTTAATGGAGTGAAAAATTCATTTTAATCATGTTTTCTCTTTATAGCATCTCATAAAACATTATCTACAAATTATGCAAATACTTAGGTGCACTTCACGGCACAGAATTGGAATTCATGCAATGCTTTATTTTCAACAGTGGTGATTGTATCATATTAGAGTTGAAAAATGCTTTGTTAGATTTCTTTAATAAGAAGCTTCACAATAGCTTTTGAAGGCGAACACGAATTTTAATATTGAGGATTTCAGAAAAGTTAAAGAATTTGTAATCTCAAGATATGAAGTTATTAATTTCGTAACACGCTGGGAAAAGATATCGTTGTTAAAGATGATAATGTATTATCTCACATGCATATTTATTTTTGTAACAAAAACAAAGATGAAATTGTAGGAAAAATAATAATAATAATTTTTTAGCATAATTTCACTTCATCAATAATTTTTAATAAATTTTTGAATATCAAAAGCTTTATATTCAGTTGTATAAAATATATTTAATTTTATTGCTTTATTTTATTTAAATATGTTTTTTACTAAATGCTAATCATATATTTCTACTGATGTATTGATGTTTCAAACAAGAAAGAATAGTAAGGCTGAATATCTAAGTAATATTTTATTATTTAATAGAAAAACAGATGTGTTATAAAATAATAGTTGGTATAATTAAAATTTATGTTTTAAAAAATATTTCATATTATTAATGATGTATAAATTGGCTGTATTTAGATTTTTTTTTGACAATTTACAAATTTTAGTTAGATGATAATTTATATTTAGTGATATTTATATAATTATTTATTTAAGAAAAAATTTAGATTCGCTTAAATTGAGGAATTATATTCATGTTGACAGCAGGTAAAATGCCATATAATAATTATAGAGAGTTTTCTTACATTGAAATTAGAAGAGATTGAAAAATTTTAATTAGTGAAAGTTATTTAAAATGTGTCACTTGAATTTTATTTGCCTTCATTTTATTTATTATTGATATAATAATAGCTAGCCATTCTTTCAAAATTTGTTTTAATTTACTTCTTAATTAGATTGCATTTTTAAAGGGATATTATTTTATTATTGTTATTTATTTCTGAAATCCTTTCTAACTGAATTAAATTAAACAGGAATGACAAATATAATTGAATAAGTTCAAAGTTAATTGGAAATTTTTTATCAAAGTATATTTTTAAACAAAAAAAAATGTAAATTAATATTATCCGATTTTTATCGGATATTGCGTTTTATTTTTTTACCGTCAGCAATCAATTGCATAGAAATTCTCATAAATTCAAACAATTTAATTTAGAATTTTTTAGGCTGTTTGATTGGAATGTTATACTTAAAGTTACTGTTTGACATTGCTTGTGATCAATACTGCAAAATATCTATAATCAAATAAATCTTTGGCATTTAATTCATGAAATACATCGGCTTTAAAGTGTTTAAGTCAACACATAAGACGTAATGTTTATCAAAACCTACAAACATGATACATTTCCTGGAGTTTCCATCCGAAATCATCCAATCTTAAGGAAATTGCAAAGGAAACAGTCTAAGTTTTCAAGAAAGTTTCTGATACTTTTTCCTAGTGAAGTTAAAACGATATTTAGAACGAATACAAGATAGATAAATAAATATCAATTATGAAATGAAAGAAATCGTTGAATTGGAGTTTTGCATTCATTGCATTCTTCACTCAGTCAACTTTAAATTAAAATAAAAATGACTTTTTCGAAGAGAAATTATTAAGTTAGCAACATAAAAATAAAAATATTGTAAAAAACAAAGGTGTATTCGAATGTCTCGCCCGAAACGTCATAGCGTGATTATGTTCAAAATTCAGTTCTTGTGTATTTCGTATTTAAATGTACTGTTCTCTTTAATCATATATCAGACATAGCGTGCGGACTAAAAAGCATTTTATATTTTTCTTTGCACAGACCTACTATTACAGATGCTAAAACAATGGCAAATATTACAAAATGCATTTATTACCTTAATTTAGTTTTTTTTTTCTATACACAAAGAAGACGATTTTCGTTTCTGTAAGATCTTGCCCTATTGATTGAACTAGAATACCATAGAACAAGGATGTTTGTGGATAATTGTGATTATTACTTCCAACAAAAGAAACTTTGAACGATTTAATTTTATCTTAAAAGCTTAGAAACAAGTATTCAATTCATGTATGATGCTCAATAATTAAATAGTTATTATATTTTTAATGCTTATTAAGGGAAATAATTTGGAAGGAAGTATCATTGAAAATGAAATGAAGCACCGAAATTCTAATTTTTTTGTGTTTTTGTTTTTAAATAGTATGAAAATTATATATTCAGAAGTTCTTGAAAAGGAAAGATTAACATTCAACTCGAAGTTGAATTTCGATTAATTATTAAGTAAACATCTTATTATCTAGCAAAAGCCTTTTCTATGTAATCATCTATTATACCAACACATTTGGTGTACCCACAAGTTTCTCACATATTCTCCAGTAAAAGTTTTATTCCCTTTCCGGGCAGAAAATCGTGGATATTGTTTAAGGCCACGAAAATCTTGCATGGCATTGGTGACTCACAGTTAATAAACATAAATTTTAGGAGCCAATGTAGCTTTTTAAGGAATCTATTTGCCTGACGATCAACATGAAAATTTCGCACAAAGCTACATTTGTAATCACAAGATCCCATGCCAAATTTTATTGATTTTAATCATTGTATATATGAGTTACTGCTTTTACACGCATTTGAAAGTATAGACCACAGTATGTCACTAATCTGATTTTTTGATTCAAAATTTGATAAAAGCTTGCATTTTAGATGTTAATTTCTATAGCAAATTCTATCTATTTATCATTATACATTTTGAAGTTATCCAAATTTATTTGCATCCGAACAATCAGCCAGTGATACTTCGTCTGAATGGATTTTCATTCCCAATTTAAAAGAAATCTTCGAAATTGGTCTGAATTCCCTATACCAAATTTGACCCATATCTGAAAGCATTTTTGAATATTCTTGTTTCTACAGATATAATATCATATATATTTCTCGAATTTTGGGAAATCTTAAGCATGCAGATGTGCCAAGATCTCGTGTTTCTAAATGATTAAAATATTTTCTCTAAGCGCAATATACGAGAAAATAACAAGAAGTAATTAAGTTTCAAATTGGTTTACAAAATTCATCAATTTGCCCTCTTAAGCATTTTGTACGAGTTTTGTTTCATGCATATTGCATGATGCAATTTACTGAATGCAGATTAAGTTATAAATACCATCATTAATGAATCAATACTAAAGAATGTTCTACATTTTTTATTAATGTTTTGGAATGTCTACATTTCCTATATTATATACTAATAAGAAGGGATATTTTAATTAAAACCCGCAGAAGAGAAAGCAAATTGCTTTCTTTTGTTACAAAATGTAAGACAACAATAAATACAGTAACAACAAACAACAATAACACAACAATAAAGTGTTTCCAAACATCTACTAAGAATCGACGATTATATGCTAAAAGACAAATTGAATTAACTACAGAAAATTCCTAAGAGAAGGAAACAATATATATTTTTCTTTTTTGCATTTTCTCTAAATTAGATTTCTCTTGAAACCACTAAATAAGAAAGAAAGGAAAATAAATCTTTGTCTGCAATGTAAAAAATCAATTTGTAAACGAATTAGCATTTAGACTGGCAAATAACATTGCATTCACTGCATTTAAATTAAATTTTTATTTTGGTTTTTTCCATCTCGTAATATCAGGAAAAGTTAATGAATAAGATATAGTTTAATGATAAAAAAAAATCCCATTCTAGTTGTAGTCAGTTTTTTTCAATAGCATTTTTTACACTAATTTGAAAGATAATATTTTGAAATAACAAAGAGCTGAAAATTATTCCGATTTTCTCTGGTACCGATAGTTGGTTGAACTTGCAATACGAGCTCATTTCAATATCAATGATGAATTTACATCAAAATTAAATATAAGTAGTAATAATAATAATAGTTAAATGAATTTTTAGTCATTTATTAAATAAGAATTTTTCTATTATCAATAATTGAAATTAAAATAATACGAATAATATTACAATCATTCTTTAACATGCCTTTCATTACATTTTTGAAAACCTTAACATATCTGGTTATTATGTTGTGTGTTTATAAGAACATATATCGGTAATTCTGATTAAAAGGATTAGCAAAAAATACCTGAAATTTTGAATGGAAGGTTATCGTCAAATATTATTTGGGAAAAACCATGATGTGGATATAAATCTAAGCATTATGTTTGGCAGCTGGTGCTTTTGATGCAATTGTAACAAGCCAACATTAATTAAAATAAAATATTATTTTTATAAATTTTATTACATTTTTTCCTTATATTATTAAATTAATTCATATTAATATATGCTTGAAAAATTGCTCTGGATCAGTTCAGTGAATTGCTTTGAATCAGTTCCCATTAATTTTAAAATCAGTTCAGAATCAGGTTTAGGACTTGTTGAACTATCGAGAAATGTCTTCATGATTTTAACAATACAATTAATCATCCCATAACAAATGGCTGTAAGCAAAGCCCTACAATCATACTTAAATGTAAATAATTTTTGGAACTGTGCTGGATACTTTGCTCTAATGATGAGTTTAACCGAGTGTTATTTATTATCTGTTTACCGAATGTTATTTATTATTCTTTTCTTATTTTGCTTTTTCAATGTTTTGTTAGAATATAAGAACATAAATAAAACTTAAAATTACAACTGCTTGCAATAGCTTATAAGTATATTATTTGCTATCTACACTTTCGGGACAAGATATCAATAATCGTTTTTAAAAATGGCCTGCGCTCTTTCATATGATTATAAAGCATTGCATTGAAATAAAAATTACAACTTTTATGAGTTTTATTAATATTATTTTTTGCTTGGATATTTTTCTAAAATAAGATTCGAAAGTTAATAAAGACATATTAGCTACTTTTATGTACAAATGTCATATAAAAAGCATTATCATATAAAAACAGTATCAACTGTATCATATAAAAAACATTGTTAAATGATAAGGAGGAAAAATCTTGCATTTTAATTAAACAAATTTTTAAAAAATATATTAAATAGTTATTATAAGCTTAATAACAGATACGCTTTAAACTTTTATTAATAAAGGAAAAAAAATATAATGGAATGAAATATATTTTCCAACTCTTTACCAAATATTTATACTCCAATAAAATAATACAGTTTCAATAACTATGTGAAAAAGAAGAGATAAGACTAAAAAAAATGAATGATTATAAACTTTCTTTTCCAAAAAAGATAATACCTCTTACTTTATTTTACAGCCGACTGAAAGGATTATTGCAGTGAAAAACTCAATGCTATAAAATAGGATTACTTTGACATTTTTTGCAGACATTTAAAATACTTTGATTCTTTATATATGTTTGCTAGTTTTCTGAAGTACTTCATTTTCACTTCGAATAAAGAGCGAACTATGACATCACTTTCAATACAGTAAAATTACTTCGGATTAAAATAACTCCTTCTTGAAATTACTGCTGCGAAGTTTTCCCAGTTTATCAATTCCTATTTTAAGAATGGTCTTATGAATTGAGGGAAAAGATTCAAGATATGGCAATGTATTCTTTAGTTTCAACAAAAAATATATGAGAATAAAGTTGTGAATGAAACAAAATATATAGATTTGCGGAAAAAAGGACTTTTAACGTTTTATGAAAGAACGTTGAAATTCGAAAAAATTTCTATTTTATGAGCTCAGGAAAAGGAAACGATGGAAAACTTTTGTTGTTACTTATGGCACTTTACAAGCCCGCTGACAGATCTGTCTGCGATTTAAGCCGAGTGAGCGTCTCTTGTTTTTTCAGTAGCACCAACTAGGGCCAAGAGTACGACTTAGCTACTTCATGCGTCAAATACGCTTGCACAACCCCTTTTTACAAGGGGGCACATTCACACACCTCACAGATAGAATACAGAAGAAGGACTTGAACCCGGGACGCCCAGATCACGGGGAAGACGCGCTACCCCTTTGCTAGGACGGCGGTTGGGAAACTTTTGAAAAATATAAAAACATTTAATAGAATGTCTGGAAGGACATGGTATAAAATACTTATTCCAATAGATGGATATTTTTCGGCAAAGTTTAAAAATTTTGAAACTAAGATAGTCTTAAATACAAGACGACGTATTCCAAGACTAGCACTGAAGTGAATTTTTATATAAGTACTAAATCATGATGATGCAAATATCCAGACCATGGTGTGCGTGTTTTTTCATTAAATGTCTCGCACTTAAATGAGTTAAATATATTCCAAATTATCTATATCTTAAAAGTAAGTGTTAGAAAGTAATTTCATCTTGCATAAATATACATTGTCACATGAATCAGAATAAAAATCAAATCGCTCTATTTAACATAAAACCTTGATTTTTAGAGGAAATTTGTATTTATCCTTCTTCAATTTATTAAACAGGATAAATTAACGAAAACCTTGAAAATGATATTTTCATAAGTTTTAATTTTTAAAATGCTCATTCAATAATTAAATTAATAATTCATTTTAGGTACGAAAAGATTCTGTTGCTCTTCAATTAAATTAATTTTCATAATTCAGCATTAATTACCTATAATTTCCTCCTTTAATCTTCTCCTTTAATTTCATCCGTTCATCTATTTAATATTACATATAACTAAATTGAATAAAAATTTTTATTTATAAATGGGAGGTGTCCTAATTCTCTGAGAGGAAAGAAGATTTATTCTCTGTTTGAAAGTTTCTAGGTCTTTATGGGTTAGTTTCTTATGTATATGCATATAATATTTATCTCTATAAGAACCGATAAGATACAGCGACTGAATACCCATCCTTGTACTGAGTAAAAACATGTTTTATTACATTATAAAGCTCTGAAGTAGAATAATAATTGATTTTAGAAATCGCATATGAAAGAAATGGGGGTAATAAAATTTTGCTTTTGATGATTTTTGTAGATTATATATCTTTATTTCAGTATTTCTACTTGTGTGTCTGAATTTCATCGAAAAAAGATTAATGAAGTTATGTAATAATTGAGATTTCAAAGTACTTTGAAGTAAAATTTGAATAATTCATCCTAAAATATAATGATTATCACGACGCAAGAAATAATATATACTCATGGACATTAAGTTTAAGATATATATATATATTTCCTGGATGAACTTCAAGATTCTCTTCTAATATTATTTTGGAAAGTGATAGGAATAAAATCCAGGCTGTTATAACTGAGAATGAAAAAAAAAAAAAAATAAAGCACTTTGGTATCTGAAAATATTCAGATATATCGGCAACATTTTTAATTAATTCAACAGGAGTTATTAAGTTGAAATTATGTTTATTATTATTAGTTAAAATCTTATTATTATTCAGAAATAAATCCAAATTACATTCCTATGATTTCATTTTATTGCCTTTAGGACAGAGGGAATTAATCATGAATTTCCGCCAGTGAAAAATTCTGTTTAAATGAATTATATGCTGTCATTTTTCTAAATATTTTACACATAAAATATAACAGCACATTACACACACACACACACACACACACACACACACACACACACACACACACACACACACACACACACACACACACACACACACACACACACACACACACACACACACACACACACACACACACACACACACACACACACACACACACACATATTATAGCACATTAATCAAGGAAATAGTTTCTTAATATTTATTAAATATAAGTTTTTGCATTCATAATCTTATATACATATATAAGTTGCTGAATAAAAAAAAAATATTATTTAAACCATTGCAAACAAGCCTATGGGCCACAGCGTCATGTGTTGGATTTAAAATGATTGTAGAAATAATAAAAAATATTTTCTGCTTCTCCTGTAAGAAAAATTAAAAAACTATCGATCAATTTGCACATTAAATTTTCTATGAGACTATTCAAAAATTTTCAATTCATTCCAACTTTCAATTTTTGAATCAAAAAACCTATATGATAAAGCTATATTACTGCACACGTAAAAATGTGTTCGTTCTTTGTAGCTAATGATATTCGTATATTCAATAAAACACTAAACCTGAAAAAAAAAATAATAAAGCAGAAAAAACTTTAATATGATTAGCCTAAAATAATCTAGAATTTAAGATTTATTTAAATCAATCGCCTGAACTAAATTTAGTTCAATCACTGAAATAAAAATTGTATAATCATTTCAATATATTTTGTTCAAACACAATGATATAGTGTGAGAAGTTTCTGGCTTCATGCAAATACGATTGCTGTTTTAAGATGTTAAATTAAATCAATTGTTTCATTTAATTTGTTTCTACTATTTGCTTATTTTGATACCGTCTATAGAGTTCTGACTAAAAGGAATTATACCTTTATTTATTTTAATGTTGTTATTTCAATTATTATAATTAATAAAATTTGTATTAAGTTAAAAAAAAATCATATCATTTAACAAGATATTTTTTTACACCTAAATATTCTTTCTAAGGAAAAGATTTAACGTTTTGGTAAAATGTTATTTCGCTATTGTCAATCTTATTTTAACAATAAATTATATAAAAAAAATTTGAAAAACATTTGCTAGATGGAATAGTGTTATTAGAATAATAACTTATGCCTTCCTAAAGAGAGCGAAGTAAGCATAAAATTAAAAGTTTCGAAAATATGAAAATGATTAAAATGTTGTAAAATCAAAAACCATATCAAATATTTACAATGTAAGTTTTGCTTTATTACTCTATTAAAAAAAATTCACTTTATAAGAATTATGTCCAAAAGAAATATTACGAAATTCATTTAAAATGCACATAAATGATAAAGATATTTCTTATTTTTAGTATGAAATTGATGATTATTAAATATTTTTTATTCCTGATATATGAATAGGTAACAAACAAATTTTCGAAAACATTTTCTAAGGAAAAAGTACATTGGATAGATCCAATTTAACAAAAGTTTTAGATACGAAAATATCATATTCATTACAAGAATGACTTATTACTTTGTTATCTATGCTTTTTCTTTTCTCTGCAAGAGGTTGAGATGAAACATATCTTGATATTCTTTTTGTCAGTATTTATTAAGAAAATACATGCATGCCTTATTTCCATTGGGAAAAGCAAACAAATATGAAAATAATGAATTGAATTACTCTTCATAATTGCAAACCTTTTGCGCACTTATTAAAGAAAATAACCGAATAATAACTAGAAAAAGAGATAAACGATAAAAAAAAATCTAAGCATTACTTCATAGTAATGTAATATGAATCTTCAGAACTAAATGAGAAAGTAAACACACGAAAAATTATTCAAAAATACTAGTATAAGAAAATATTTTTTATTACATATATTTTTTTTAAATGGTGAACTAATTCCAAATGCTGTATGTTGTCGTAAGAAAGAGGATTAAAAGATAACACCTGACATTAATGTAGTTTTATATTTGTGTAATTAGAAAGCCTTTACATGAAAATAACATTTTGCCCAACTTTACACTTTCCGTTAACGAAAACAATGAAAATAGTTTGCTGTTTTGTCTTAAATGTGTGATTCAATTTAAAAATTAATTTTTACATTTTTTTTTACCATTAGTAGACAAATGTTAATTTAGCAACTTTCATATTTCACAGTGTAGTTTACAGTATAATAAGTATTATTGGGATACCTGATGATTTTTATTAGATAGAGTTATATTTTTACTATATAGGATTGCATTTTTAGATCATTTTGATATTGTGGATCCTCTTGATTTTCGATGTGTTTTTTTTTCTTTTTGAAAATAAAATCAAGACGATGAAAATTTTATTTTGAAACATGTTTGACAAAAAATGCTGAAAGAAACTTTTCAATTGATGATATAATAAAAGCTCTAAAATAAGATGTATTTATATATTTCTAAATAAAAATAAGCTGTTTGTGATATTTTTTAAATCATTATTTCACAACAAAATTATTATAAAATCCATATCGAATATAAATTTATTAATTTCTTTTGGTTAATAAAATCAAATATTTAATGTCAAATATATAATTGAACAAATATCTGTTTAATTTTAAAAGAAACATAAAAACATAACTCTCTTGATACTAAATCATTACATCAAAAATGTTCAAAATGCATATAATTTACAAAAATATTTCGAATTAAATATCTTATTTCTGTGTTTAACATGAAAGCTTCAACTTTATAACCAAATAATTTTAAATCATTTATTTAAAAGCATTCTTAGTTGCAAACAATCTGCTAAATACGTGAAGCAAAAATAATAAGAATACATTCTCTTATCTAAATTAACAGCGTTGTTCGAGCGAATCTAATGGCAAGAATTCCACAATCCATTCTTAATTACAAAATGTTGCTATTATCGGTAAGAATTCTGAAGTCACATTCTTCTCCGTTGACAGATAAATTTGGTTTTTCTTCCAAAGAGTTGTTGGAGGAATTTTTCAATCATTTACACGTAACATGGATACTTTTAACTATAACCAGAGTTACGGCGAAAACTTTTAATTTATTAGCATTTGTTCCGCTTTCATTTACTTTGTAATAAATGAAGCTCGTAGCGAATTTACAGTCAGAAGCGTGGCAATGAGTTTAATGGAATTTCTGTTTGACAATTCATAATCAAGGGATTAGAGAAAAATAATTTATGCTTTTATGCTCTTTACAAATTCCAAAGGTTGCATAGGAAGTTATGTAACACTTTCAATTTAATCTATGATAAATATTGTTTAAAGTAACAATTTTTGATGGTTTAATATGCTAACAGTGCTAGTTAGTATTGGTTTTTAGATTAACATTCTTTGAAATAATGTGTCATTTAGATAATTACATTTTTCACATGTTAAATTATTGCATTATTCTATGTGAAATAATTTGTGATAATTTTTTTTGAAACGATAAGATGAAATGTGATGAGATACAATTTTTAAAATTTTACTGGTAAACAAAAGAAAATTCCAAGTCTCCTTGACACGCAACTGAAAATACTAATATAATTACTTTCCATTTTAATTAAAATTTATGGCAAATACAAATTATAATGTGATAGCATTTTAATTTAAATATTTAAATGACAATTTTAGCATATTATATATATATAAGATCATATATATATGAGACATATAAATATCATACTTAAAATTTTTTTTAAATATTAGACAAAATTTAAAAAAATACCACCAACGATTGTTAAGTTAATAAGTTAATCCTCTGAATTAACTATTTCAACCGCAGAAATATTCTTCCGTTATGGGGAAATTCAGTGCTGAGCATATAGTCTAATGAAAAAGTGTAGGGCCAACGTATCATGTGATATCTTAAAATCTAGAGGGAATTATTAAGAAATTAACGTTACATTGATGGAATGTAACGTTAATTCCATTTCATTTCATAATTTCGTTTACATTTATGGTACCGTAAGAGAATTCAAACTTTAAAGAAAAAAATCAACCATTTTGAAAATTAAAATATTATATGATAGGTAAAATTCGAAAAATGTTCATAACTATAAAAATAATAAAAAACAACCTTTTTTAAGGATTTAATATTAAATTAATATAAATGCAATTTCTTCAGGTTTACTAATTATTCATATTTTACTTTAGAATTAATTTCAACCATTTGTAATTAATATTGCGTTTATAGCTGTCCATACAAAACAATCGAAGTAGAATCCATCTGTGCACATTAATTCAAAACCGAAATAGCTTCAATGTTTTATCTAATGTCTGACAGAATTGAAATATCAGATCCATCCTCGTGAAATATCGCATTCAAACATTCATTATAACCTACTTTTCTGTCTACAAAATCTGCGATAAACAAATGCTGAGGATACCATTAAACAAATTGTGTTTATCATTGTCCTGAATGTAAACTATCTGATTCAATGTTTTCTTCTCTCCAAGTATTTCATAATTAATTATTTCAACAATTAATACATTTATTTTCAGTTCTCTTCCCGATACTGTTCAAATGAAGATAAAGTTTACAAATCCCACCTCTTTATAAGGAAACTCTTTCCTTATGAGTCTTTCTCTGAATATCTAATATGTGCTTATGCATCATTGTCGTTTCAAATGAGGTTTTCTATGTTTTATTTGGCTGTTGTCGCGAATATGAGGCATTTTGAAGCTACAGATTATTATTGGTTGCAATAATCTGATTAAATGGGTATCATTATATGTGGCTTAAGAATTCTCAATCAGAAAAAGGATATGGCGTCAAAGAAGATATCTGCGCCGCTAAAAAACAATATATCTGGTCTCTAAGTGTTGTGAACAATAAATTCACAGCACTCGCTTATTAAAGAAATTCATAAAAAACACTGTACTTTCTAGTCCTAAAACTTTCTGTGATCGATTGATACTTTTTTCCTTTCTTGAAGATTGAAGAAGCAAATTAAATAGGACCGACAAGCTCCCAGAAATCAAAATTGATCAACATCATTCCAAAACAATTAAAAAATACACAAAAAGTAATTATCAATAAAAAATACACAGAGTAATTATCAAATTCCATACCAGAGCATTATTCATGTTATAATCTCTGAACTCATTCGTCTCTGAACTTGGTGTCGAAGGCCGCTGTGGCCTGGTGGTAAGGTCTCGGCTTGTGTACCGTAGGGTTTCCACCGAAGAACTGTCGTGTAAGGGGGTCTGTTGCACGTTAAATCCGTTATTCCAAACGTCCTCCCGCTGGTGTGGTGTGGTGTGGAGAGGGGGGTGCCAGCTCAGGTGTCGTCCTCGTCATCTGACTGCGGTTCAAAATTACGAGGTCCATCCCAAAATAGCCCTAGTGTTGCTTTACAGCGGGACGTTAATATAACTAAACTATCTCTACTGGTGTCTTCAATGTAGTTCCCATTACAAACTTAATCTAAATATCGACGTTGTTTCAGGAATGCTTTCTTATCTGATTTATATTGATATTTATTTGGAGGGGGGGGGGTTGCCATAAATATGAATCCAGGAAACAAAACCTGAATTCCTTATAAATGGAAATAAACTTCAAATTGTTTTTTATTGACCTCCTAAAAATGTCAAGAATAAAGAATTTAAATTTAAATATGGAAATAATTAATGAGGGATGATTTATATAAATTTATCATCTATTATTTAATTTTCCAAAAAATACTAAATTATCCATTATGAAAACTTTGTAATAGTTACAAAGTACAAATAAAACAAAAATAACGGCTTCTTAAATGCATACTTTTTCCTCGTTATTATTAAGCATTAGCAATTAACAATGGGCTATTTATTCCATAGTTTTGCATCCATTCCGGGTGTATATTTAGTCCTCTAATTTTTATCTCTTATTTAACCTTTTCATTCCTGTGCCTGCCCAGTATCCTGTGCAAATTTTATACTGGCAGGACAGTTTCTGTTTATATGAAGGGTGCAGAATGTAAAATGTATTATCACCAAGAATGTTCTCACTTTGAATTCTGCTCCTTACGTTTGAAACAAGAAATGGCTCTCCAGGATAAAATTTCTACGGCCGGTTGGGCAGGTGTCGGTAATGAAATGGTTAAGTAATTAAATTATATATCAATTAATCAAAATTATTTCATGTAGATAATGTGTATAAATTAAGTATAATAACTGATAGTGTTCTTTCATCCGCTTTTTATTTCCAATACATGACCGATACTGCATTATCTGTTTTCTCACATTGCGGATATATATTAGAGTGGGCATTGATAAAAATTACTTCTTCCAGTTATAAATACATATTATTAACAGACTTTGATTGAAATTTGATGGAATTTTCAATTTTGATGTAATTGCGCCGTTCAGTTATCGAGTTAGGGAGCACAGAAAGAAGTAGACAGATGGATTTGGATTGTTTAATCTCGGATTGATTTCTCCTGAATTATAAAAATCAACAATTTTGATCTAAAAATAATACAGCAAATTTTATCTTCCTTGACATCAACCACTCCAATTACTTGTTGGCTTCGAAAAATTACTATATCCGATATAGAGCCCTCTTTTAAGAAATTTTGAAGTTTTCATAACATTTTAAGAAATTTAGGAGATGTCATATTGATCGTATGGAAATAAAATAAAGAGAAAAAAAATTAGAAAAATCAGACTTTAAGAAATTGTAAATAGTAAAGAATGCAGACTGAAGCAGTCAAGGTCACCGCGCTAAATGTGAAACATCTAAAATCCTCATTTAATAACTAATGATTAATAAATATCCGTGACTCATAGTTATCCAGAACAATCGTAGAATAAAACCTATTTTTTATCTAAAAAATTATTTCATTGCGACTTCAGTAACAGCTACAATACTGAACAAATCCACAAAAGTGGGGGAATTCTAGCTCTGACGGGAAAGTGATGAGAATGGTGAGAAAAAAAAAGGAGTATAAAAGGCAATCAACATCCCATTAAGCCTCCGTTCTGGATCATCATCATTCCCATCGTCATCATCATCATCAAAGACTATTATCGGAGCAGTCTTCTTACCAATGGATGACTGGTGAATCGCTGTGTTCAACTAAGCTGACTAATTCTCCCTAATAAGATGCAGTTAGTCTCGGAGAAGACAAGATCCTATTTCTCAATGAAAAAAAAAGGTTGATAAAGCGCCGAGAAAGGGTTTATAGGAAGATATGATTTACTGGTAGTTAATGCAAAGAAATTATACAGGAAAAAATTATGTTGAGCTACTATGTTATTATGTTGACATGCGTTTTATATTACCGTATTTACACTATACTTCAAAGGCTGAAAGTCGATTAAGTCTTTAAAAAGTCGCTAAAAAAGACTAGAGATATGTAACCTCCTAAATCTAGAAATGCTTTAGTTAATCCTTGGTGGAAATTAGGGATTAAGCAAAATAATATGCATATATCTACCTATCTTAATTTCTATCTTTATATATCGGAAAATTTAACTTCTTCACTTCCCTTTTTTTTGCAATTTTCGCTTTCATTTATCTTCTATTTTTATTTAGAAAATTCTGATAAAACAATTAAAATATTATTCTATTCAATATTAATCATAAATTTATTTATTTTTATTTCTCAAAAGAGCTTTCGAAGATCTAATTTAAATAATTCAAAAATTATTACTTATTTGTTATAAAACTACATTAAATATCAAATTGTAATTATTATTATTATGTGAATGGAGTTTGTAATCAATTTTTTAAATACTTTCCTTATTTTTCCGAGTTTAAAATTTGTTTTCGCAATATTGTATTTTTGATAAAAGCTCGAATTTTCGGTACTTCATTAGCCGCAATTTGATTATCTTAATCAATTTTTATTCCAATCGGGAGATGTAATCAAATATGGAGTTGTAGAA
This sequence comes from Argiope bruennichi, assembly GCF_947563725.1. Classification (NCBI taxonomy): domain Eukaryota; kingdom Metazoa; phylum Arthropoda; class Arachnida; order Araneae; family Araneidae; genus Argiope; species Argiope bruennichi. The sequence goes on along the minus strand of NC_079159.1, from coordinate 80,657,808 downwards.
AAATTAAACATTTTCAAAACACTTACAGCAACAAATTATGCAGAAGAAGCAAGTAAAAAAAAAAAAAAAACAAAAAAACAGAATCACTCTATTGTTAGTATACTATGAAATTATAATGATTTAAACAAATATTTAAGTACTAAATAACCACATATAGAAATAAAAAATATTTTTATTTTTTTAATGTAGAAATCTACATTAATAGAAAATGCTAGTTTGCTTTCAGAAGTACCTTTCAAGTATATTATAAAGCACAATTGAATATAAACGGGCATTGTGAAGATTTTATCTTATAATTTAATTTATGAGCCTCTTGCAGTAGGAAGTTACAAGTTATTTCCAATAGTTGTTATATAAAAAGGCGTTTATGTGACAAATACTTGAAATTTCATTGTATAAAATTTATCTATTCTTCAAAATAATTTGTGATTCCTAAAAGAAGAAAAAAACTTTTGAAATTTGTAAAAGTCTATTCAGATTTGTATAGTAGACCATAATTTTGATAGTTATAATGAATTCATCAGAATCGTTTTCCCATTTTCGTGTTTTCTTTTTCTCACAAAATAAAACAATTTCAAATAAAATTATTTATTCTGAACGTGCTGTATTTTATTTATTATTTATGTCGTATCTGAAGACTTGGGAAATGATGTTAAGAAGTTTGTGTCCCAAATTGATGGGAGTTTTACTTATAATCCTATAAACAATTTTAAGAAAAATGATAAAATAGAAGTATGCCATCAATCAGCATAAAGAATAATTTAGAATCTTATATTATCATTATTTAAATAACTGAAAGAAGATTCTTTTTTTAATAGATTTATCTCAATTTCTGGGGGGGGGGGGCAATCAATTTCACACACAAAAAAATTATTCTTCAAAAATAATTTACAGTACCATCATCCTCGCATCGTGTGATATTGATGTGAAACTGCCTGATTCCAAATGCCTGAAAAACCAAAGTTAAAAAAAATAATCTAAAGCGTTAAATTCAACCATAAATTTTCCTGTCTCCCTCCTCCTTGGCCATAGAATGATCTGTTTGAGTATATGGTGCAGACAAGAATTCTAATTTAGTCTTAAGAGCTCTGACATATGAACCATTAAGATAATATTTATAGTTCTTAGACTTGCTTACAATGATATTATCTACTATTACTTTGTAGAGCTTGATGAATATAAATTTCGTGTAAGCTTATATATGCATTTCAGGAAAGAAAGTGAAACATTTTTTAAAAATTGAAACTTCTATTTTTTAGCAGTGTGACGTAATTGTTTGCTATTGATTTTTCACGTTGTCTTTTAAATAAAGTATATTTTAACAAAAGTTATGATTACTCTTGTTTTAAGGTAAGAATTGTATCAAGATATGCACAGTGTTAAATTTTAAATTTGGCAGTAATTTAAAGAACTTAATTTCAAGATTATTTTTTTACTTAGAAATATATCAAAATGTTTTAATTAAAAGTTTTTTTATTAAAAATTTTGAGAATGTTTTTTTTTTTTTATTTTAGAATATTTTTAGAATTTTTAGATTTTTTTTTTTTTATTTTTCTTAAAATTTTTTAGAAATATATCAAGAAATTTTTAAAACATATCAAAAAATAACTTTGAAATATTATTTCTTAATGCTTAGTGCCATATTTATAGAATTATTGCATTTCATTTTATTCTGTTTAACAGATAACATTTCAATTTTTCTCTTTAGAGTTTCCTAACAAGTCAATTATTTATACGCCCATTTAAATAAGTTTAAATTGGAAAGTATTTACCATTTTCAAAATTTTAAAGTAAAAGCCTTGTCATTTCTAAACTTTCCCATTTTATTGATTTCTGAGATACTGTAGGAATTTAAAGTAAAATGACTGATTATTTGATAATTAAAAACTCTTCACCTGTATATTTACAATAAATTATATTAAATCTATTTTTATAAAACCATTCCAGGCTGAAGAACCAGATTTAAAATTACTCCTCAATAAATAAAATTCTCGTCATTTATGCTGTTAAACTTTTTTTTTCTTACTCGTTTGATTTCATCAATTACAACAACATTTAAAAATTAAACAAAATCAAGTTTTAAAAATTCATGCTGAATTTTTAGTATACCTATTACTTTTCATCGGAATTTCCACAGAAACCATTACTTCGTTGCTGATGTTAAAAAAAGGGTTAAACGAAGCGTATTTCATTAATTTTCATCGGACTTGATTAATTTCTTGCTCACAAAAATAACTTTTTATAACCAAGTTTACATTTTCATTAAATAATAAAGAAATTAAAAATTTAAACTAGTATATCTTCAATGCATTTATGCTGATTCAAAATTTTAGGAATTAATTTTCTTTAATTAACTTTTTATTCTAAAATATTTGTATAAAAGATACTGATGATAATGAATTTCAAAAATAATTTACTCCCTTATTGTTTGATATACTTTTAATATCAAATGTCAATTTAGGAATTAAGAAGTTCAAGATAGCTAAAATAAAAATTCTTTTTAAAATACTTTAAAAAAGAGTTCAAAAACTGGTTTCATTTAATTTATCATATTCTGGTTTTGTATATGTAAAGACGGCTTTGAGAAGATTTTTATGAGTGCTTTCCACTTAAAGACTTCAAATTAACCGAACCATAAACAGTAAAAATTTGAAAGTTAAGTTTTTAATCATAAAGTATTTTTTCGACATGCTGGTAAATACATTTAAGAACTAAATTATAAATAAATATCAAACAGGCAGTTAAAATAAGCTTATCTATTTATATAACCAATATGTATATATTAAATATGAAACCTATATTTAATTTAATTTACTCACAAGTTAAAATCTTCCCGAAAATTATTAAATGATATTAACCTTGTATAAGAATTAATCAAAGGTTTATAAAATAAACAAATCTGTAAAAAAAACATCTTATCATTATAATAATCAATTATAACGACTATCAGTTGATAAATTATTAGATTAGGTGCAGTAAATTGAGGTTTATCTGTTGAAAATTATTGATATATATATTGTATATTTTAAGTCATGGTTTTAATCTTGAATACATGAGTCAATTATTTTATGTCTTGTTTAAATAATGGTGTGTTTGGTCTTTAATATTATTATCAAAAATTCTAAAATATATAACTATTTAATTTATATAGATATAATTATTTAACCAGTTCAAAAGGAAATAAGTCTCTCAAATAAAAAGTATTTTAGAAAAAAAAACTAATTTTTAAAAATTTGTTTATGATGTTTTGAACTAATTCCTAAAATCTGCAACAAAGTTTTACAAGGCAACTTCAATTTTTCTTACATAATTCTGGAACCATAAAAAATGTAGATAAATATCGTAACTTTTTATTTTTCTGTATTTCCTCTAACCATGCCAGAAACATTGCAGCTAATGGAAGAGATGTGTTTGAAGTAATTGAATGATCAGTAGGAATCGGTCAGATAAGGGTGAAATGAATGTCTGCTTCACTGGCGTTGGGCAATGAGATTTCCAATACGTTATTTGGTCAATAAAATATTTGAGCGTGTATCTGTTTGTTTGTTATGTTTTAATCAAGTAAAAAAAATATTTAGTTGGAATAATTATAACGATACATTACAAAGATGAAATTATTATATTCCAATCAGCAGCTCTTTGTTTTGTCGGACATTTGTTGTTAATTTTTTTTTCTTTCTTACAAAAAGTAACTCTCCGGACATTTTTGTCTTTTGTATTTTTATGATTCTTTCCAGAAAGATTTAATAAAATGAAACTTTCTGTTATGTGTAAGAATAGTATTTGAACTCATATTTTACCTTGGGTATTCGGCCACATGTTTATTTAAATAACCAAATAGAAATTGATGAAGAAGAAATTAATTTTCTCTCTCTCCATTGCATAAAATATTAATTTGAAAATGTAAATATGAGGGAGGTGTAGATAATAATTTAAACATTGGCTTTGTGTGTTGTAAACAAACTTTTAATGAATTTTCTTAAATACAACACAGAAGTCTGGGACGATAAAAAAATGTTTTAATTCCAAATTTTTCCGATTTTTTTCGCTTATCAAATGTCTGGATTTTAACTTAACAGTACGGAATCGACAGAATATATGCTGATATCGTGTCAGCGTTACCACGGAAAGGGGGTGCAGTAGCTTCTTCTTATAAAGACCCCTTTGCACCCGAGGGCAGAAGTCTGACTTCTAGCTCATATGAAGATAAAACTCACACATTCACTTGCACAACCCCTTTTTACAGGGGGGAGGGGGGCACATGCGAATTCACACACCTTACAGATAGACCACAGATGAAAAACCATAACGCCCGAACCGGGATTCGAACCCGGGACGCCCAGATCACGGGGAAGATGCGCTCCCCATATGCAAGGACACAGGCAACAGAATATATAAAAAGTAATTTTAATTCAATATATCAAAATTGTAAGTGAAATTTTGAATGAATTGTAAGTGAAATGTAAGTGAAAAAATGGACCTTTTAAGTTTTCTCAAGAAACATTCACTCTCTTCAATAACGCAGAAATAGTTACAAAAACTTTCATTTGCTAGTGAAAAGTTTGATACTCGAGTTTCAACTGAAGAAATTCACTGACCAATGAAATGATTTTTTACAAATCAATACTTTACTAATTAAGCATTCATTTTTATCATTTAGTTTAAAAGTTGTAATAATTTTATTTTCAAACTAAGCACATTCGGATTATGCATTATGTTATTTGGAATAGCATTTTGTTGCGAAACGAAACATCTTCTTTTCAAAAGAAAATCATAGAGCTATTTTTTAAATAAAAATACAGTGTAGCAAGCATTTAGACACGCATAAATTATGTTGGATTTCATTATTAGCACTTAAAATATTTAAAACATTTTTAAAAAGTTCGGCACTTTGCTTAAGATAGACATTGAATATTTTGAATGCCATCAATACTCTTAGGTATGAAAAGTATCATACGATAGTCGTAATTTTATAATCATTTATATAAAATAAAATTTTAAACTATTAAAATAATTCTAAAATATCATAATCAGCAGTATTTATAAAACTAAAAATAATAAAATATTTTTAATATTATTCAGCATAAAATAGGGTATTTAAAATAGTAATGGACAAAGAAAAGTTTCAAATAGTTTTAAATTGAAATATATTATGAAATTAAATGAATGCTTAGGAATAAAATGTTTAGAAATAGAAATTTCATGCTTCTTCAGAAGTTTTTGCAATTATTCTATGTTGGTTGGTTTTAAAGAATGATTTTGTTTTTTTTAATCAAAAAATTTAAATTAAGTAATCTATCAAAAGATTTTTTACAAATATTAATAAGCAAAGAATCTACTTTCAGGTAAAAAAAACGATCAATCAAGTTTGCATATTTACAGAAGGTGTTTAAAAATTTCATGAAACCTAAACACCGCCAGTATAGAAATAAACATTAAATTCATAAAAATTTCTTAACCGCCACTCTTACTATTAAATTTTATTTACTTCACAAACGTTGAAGCAAAAAAGCAAATCCATCTAGATTTACATAAAAAAAAAGAATAATATGTGCGGTACATTTACATTTTCTAAATAAAATTTTTACAAAAATATTTCTAACATTATAATAATTTACAGCAAACAAGCATTTATTCAAGTATTTTAGAATTTACAATAACACAAAGTTATGAGTTTTATAAAAAATAATATAATTTCTAAAATAGTAAGATTTATTTTACAAGACAAAATATTCACAAAATTCTTAAAAACTTGCATACCTTTGACCAAATTTCGACACAGTTTCCACAATGGAATACATTTAACATTATTAAAGGCTACATTCAAATATAGTGGAAACTCAGTGAAAATCATGGTTTCTACTTCTTTTATGAACCAAATGAAATAATATAAAAAAATAAAACCACAATCTTCTTCACAAAATCTTTATATAAAATCTGCTTCAACTCAAAACGCTTGGTCGCCATTTCTACGTATACTGAATATTTTAGATGCTTTATTCCCTTTGTGAGTACAAATCCCCTCAGAACACCATTCGTTGAAGGCCGATTTATTCTGAGAGTATCCTTCTCTCGGTTACGCATCTCTGTTTTCCGAAACTCAAGAAAGAATGGAATTGTGCTGCGTTTGTTTTCAGAGATATCAGAGGGCATAGGTTCTCCCCCCCCCCTCATATGTCAACAAATCAATCTCGAATTAGGATGAGAACATCGAAATATATTTGCACTAATTTCCATAAAGGATTCCATCTCCCATTCTTGCATTGGTTGGTTTATAGAGAGCTGTATCTTGATGCAAGTTTCAAAATAACATGCCCCTTGTTGGAAATAATCGAACCTGTGATTCGTATAGACATACCAATTTAAGTAAACAAATATCCTGCGAAACTCGTTTTTCACAAAAAGATAAAAAAGTAAATATTTATATAATACTCAAAAATGAAAGCTACTATTTTGGAAAAAAAATTATAAGATTGTGCCCATCTAAAAAAATAATGCTCATTAATAAAAACAATTTTGGAATATCATAAATGAATGAAAAGTGACTCAACTTAAAATATTTTTGTATTTAAATAATTTAAAACAATGAGAAACAAGCTACGTTTATATAAAATAATGACGTTTTTCATAAACAAAGTGGAATGGTTGTTATTTTATTGATGATCTTTTCTGTTTGAACAAAGTTTCGATTGACGAAGCCTTCCAGTGGTAGCATTTCTTAGTGGAAAAAATATCCAGTGCATAGAGACATCAAAGAAGCCATATTTATATCTATTATGTTCACTTGGGGTCGGGTTAAAAAAGTGCACCAGAATTTTATTAGGTGTAATGATTAGTGGGTTAAATATGACTCTCTAATGAGAACACAACAGATGATAAGACAGTTTTGATCTGCTGATTTGGTCAAAGATTTATCACTTATGAGGGATTTCGATTCAGTCTCTTAAAACGGGATGTTAATATAATTAAACTAAACCAAGCTCCAATTCAGTCTCAGAATAATATTGGCTGGAATTATAAGTAATTTAACCCTTAACTGAGGGGGAGAGGTATCTCATACAGCTAAGGAGGAACTTTCGGTCACTCCTATCTGTTTTTAGCTCAATCGAATGGATTGGCCCTGTAGCCTTTTGTTTCTTGACCTTCACTACATGTGTACTTTTTCAACCGATTTCAGAGGATGCTTTTTAAAAATATTTCAGCTATTTCTTTAAGCGATATCTGTGAGACCGCACCACCATTTTAATGTCCCAATATTATACAAGGCTTAGCAGATGGCTCTAAAACTTGGTGCTCGAAATATCATCCAACTTACTGATCTCCTTATGAATCTGAGCTCCAGAGACTTTTAAATGAAGAAGAAAGTTATTTAAGTGATTAGAATAACTGTACAAAAGATTTTTTGATGAAAGCTTGCATTTGAACATACATACATTTGATGTATGTTCAGAATTGCATTTAAACATACATACATTTTGATTCTGATATGTATGTTCAAATATAATTAATTTTTCTAAGGATATTAATTTTGAAATTTTTTTAAAATATATTAATATACCAAAAGAAAATATCTACAGAATTTACAGGCGGAATTTTATGCTGGTACTTAAATTGTATGTTTAAAATACCCTCGAAAACCATGCTACAAATTTTCACAAGTTTCTATGCAGACATGATGTCTGTAAAGGAAAAATTCAATTAACACATTATCATTTTTTTTTCTTATAATTGTTGAATTTGCCATTATATTATTTTCTATATACCTTTGTATACTAGAAAAATAAATATGATCTAATAAGTAAAAGGTAATATGTTTTTTTCAAGAATATTATTTGTTGTAACATTTAATTTGAGAAGAAAATATATGTTCAAATGCAATTACCTTTCTCAATGATAATATATTTTGAAAAATTTCTAAAACATATTTGCGTATCAAGGAAAATATCTGTAGAATATATTGGTTAATTTTCATAATAATACTTTCATTAAAAATTTAATTTGAATGTAAAAAAGGTGGTCTAGTAGACCTCCCCACTTAAGGATTAATTATAAGCAATTTTTGCATGCAAAAATCAAAAGGACAATTTTTGATATATAAGCTGAGACACTGAGTTCAAGTCATGACGATCTTTATAAAACAGAGAAGATCTATTAATTGGCAAATATATTTAAAGAGTTTTCCAATTTAAGGGTACTTCGAAAAATTCTTCTTACTATACACCTAACTACAATGCTTTAACAGTTTGAATTTTGTGTATCTGAGATTTAAACTGATGTTCAAAAAATTTCTTTTTCCTGGTGATTCTTATATTAATATATGAATTTTATATTAATAACTGAATTTCTTAATTTAATTACGAACTTTGGTAGACGGTGGGGGGAAAATTAATGGCATAGAATTACTTAAATTATTAACAACAATACGAACAGTTCAGAATCTTATCAATAATTTTCTTTCTAACGCAAACCACATAAAATCTTATCCAAATCATTATTCCTTAAATGTTATTTAAGTTTTGAAGTATATTTAAAAACCATTATTAAATGGCATTGATATATTTTCTACATATAAAATAATTATATTCAGACATATCCAATAAGAAAAAAAAACTTTTGGCTCTAACAGCAATAAACGAAAAAGAGCAGGACGAGTATTTGCAAAATTTATTCTCTAGTTGCACTTTTACAGATGTAAAATACCTACAGTCTGATGTTTAAAAGAAAATATACGAATAGCAATGCATAAAAATTCCTGACAAATTCTTGTCTTTAGTTTCACTTTATTTCGGTTCGGTTTGTTTCACAATTTAAATTGGAAAACCTTACAAACAACCTCAATCTATAACCATAAACATTATATAAGGCACAAATAGTGAAAATTATCTTAAGGATATAATATATTTAATTCTATGTATGGGATTCCAAAAATATAAACGATATTTTTGTTTCACTCTGAGATAGAAAACATTCTTTCTATATCTTTCGCTTGAATATTCATTTCAAATAAAATGATTTTAAGTCTTTTTTTTTATTTTACGAAGAAAATAGATCCTTATTTTGTACAAATATTCGGAAATTATTTCCTCAATGCATCTGCAGTCTATTATCTTTTAGCAACCATGGTTATTATTTTTATTGTATAAAATTTTTGGCATGCAATTTTTATTAGTAAAACAACATCAAGAAAATTTTCAGAATTCCATAAGTAAGCAAATGTGCATGAAGGAAAATTTGCATCATCTTTTGAATACAAAAAAAAAAAAGCGTTCATGTTAATATCATAAACAATTGTATTTTAAGACAATGTGTATATATGTGTGTGTGTGTAATGAAATAGCGATTTCTTTAATTCTTTGAACTAATTTTTTCCTTTTTAATATACACTTAAAATATTTGAATGCAAAGTAATCTTGTTCATATTTCTGAAAATTTTTATATTTTTAAACAAAAAACAACTCTAATGCAAACATGCAATTCCAAAGAACTCCTTGTAAAGCTGGCTCTAACAAGGAAATTTATAAAAAAGCCTTTATTTTATAAATTTAATCACCGTATCTTGCATTATGCTGCATAATTAATCAACAAATTTCATTTTTATCAAGATGTTACAAAATTCGGGTCACTCTTCAGAATTTGTCTTATTATTTTGTTCTTTTTCTATATGGAAAATGGCGTACGCTGTTTTTTTTTATGGCACTTGCCACGGACAAGCCCGATGTTACGGAGACAGCGATTTAAGCCGAAGGGGGAGCGTCTCTTTTTTTTTTTTTATAGTAGTGCTAACTAGGGCCAAGAGTACAACTTCGCTACTACTCACGCATCACTCATTCGCTTACACAACCCCTTTTTACAGGAGGGCAGATTCACACATCTCACATATAGAACAACGGGAGAACAACCATGCCCAAACCGGGACTAGAACCCGGGACGCCCAGATCACAAGGAAAACGCGCTACCCCTATGCCAGGACGGCATAGTGGTAATTCTATGAATTATACGGCAAATGGCGTATAATTCATAGAATTAGAGATTTTATCTAATCTTCTAAAAATATAAAAACAATTGGTCAAACATTAAATAAAAATAAAAAAAGATTATAATTTATCATAATAAACATCTATTTAGTGAATATAACAGACATTTAGAGAAGTTTAATAAATATTTTATAACTATCAAATTAAATTATACACATCAAATGTTGGAAATTTTAAAATTTTAGTTAATTATCCAACTTATTCTAAAGCTTCAAATACATAAATATATTTGAGGAAATGTAATTATTACTTACTCTCCAAAATCTTCCAATATTTTATTTATAATTTTTGCTCAGTTACGTTATACGTCTATTTATTTTGAAATTAGAATTCTAAATGCTCGTACTTTTCAAAGAAACTGAATTAATGTAATAACGAAACATATTCAGATTACTTTTTCTGATAGTTTTTATTGGTTATATAGTAAAAACAGAAAAAGAAAATTTCTCTATGAATTATTTCTAATTTTCTATTGCTGTAACTCAAGTTGTTCTTGTTTATTTGGGAAACATATAAATTTTATTTGAAACACGGTGAAATGATTGTTTTGCCTAGATGTAACAACTATATGTAACAGCAGAATTATTGTAAAATTAAGTGCTTCAAATTAAATTAAGAACAATGAAAATCTAAAATTAAAACGCATCTGTTCAATTTAAGTAAGTGAATCATTTTAAAATTTTGCAACAGATTTAATGACTGAGTTTATGCCAGCAAAAGAAAAAATACTCCATCTCCAGGAGAATTGTTAACAGAAAGTGGTGTAGTAAATATATTTAATTATTCCTCCGGAATATTATTTCACATTGAACAGACATATAGAACTAAACATTAATACCAAAAATGTGTCGGAATATTTTTATTTGTTTTCTATTTCAATAAAAAATTCGAGAAATATAATTAATTTTCATTAAATATGTATTTTAAATATAATGTAATGATATTAATAAATATAATGTAATGTAATATGATATAAACCTCTTATTAAATTTTCATTTTTCATGACAATAAGATAATTTTAATCGATAAATTAAATTTCTATGAATATAATATTTCACCTGACTTAAATCATTCTAAATGTTTACGAAATCAAAGCATAATTTGTTGAATTGATGTTTCATACTTTTTTTTCCGAACCTTCTAAGAAAAGTATTAACAATCATAAATGCATTGAAGGAATTTTGAGTTAAATGAAAAATGTTAGTTCAGAAAATGAGGGTTCTTAGTCTTAGGGAACCTTCATTTTACTGCATTGGCTTCGACTCCAGATTTCATCTTAAAACCCAAATTTATAGAAGCGAAATTCTCGATCTCATATCATACTCGCATTTAACTACATACACAATAATACTACGATGCGGCAATGGCTGAGATTTAACTTTAAAGCTGACTGTTGGGCTTATTGTTATCCCATTCTCATAGCTGGCTAGCATGTTCTCATAATTCAAACAAATGATTAAGCTTGGGATGTTATAGGAAGACATGTTGCTGCAATTAACATATTCTCTTAGACTTTCCAGGTTCTTCCAATTTGTTTTAAGACAAAAATAGGCACAGTATCTCCCCATTTTATATTTTATTTATTGGCACATTACTATCGCGCCTGTAGACTTGTTAGAAATTATTATAATCCACATCAATGCGGATCACACATTGAACTCGGAAAGCGAGTTTTTGATAGGTATTCGTTTGGTATTTCTCAAGGCAAACATTTTTCCTTTGTGCTTGATTTGTGATGTACTTTTTGAATAAAGATTTTATCTAATTTCCTTAAATTGCATCGTATAGTGATTACTGGATTCCTTTTTATGACATAATCATAAATTTTGTACATTAATGTCGATACATTCTTTATGTCATTATAAAAACTTAAATATTGATACATTCTTGATGTCATTATAAAATCTTAAATATCGATACATTCTTTATGCCATTATAAAAACCTAAATATTATCGTTGCTTTATGTATAGCTCCAGTTGTCACTGAATAATATTTTCTTGACATAGTAATAATTGCTTATTGTCTGATATGAATGCATACAAATTCTTTTTTGAAAATAAAGTTGAGTCAAATAAGAGTAGCTTTATCTTTCTAGATGAGATTGATAACCTTATGATAAAAAAATAGATGATTAACTAGCTTTATTTGTATTTGGATATAACGTTTAAAATTGATAAGTATTATAGACAAGACTTGGTTATTGTTTAGTAATTCGTAATTTTTTTATGAAGTTTCCAAATGTCATTAAATTAGAGAAGCATCTCGTAATCAAAAAGAAACTTGTATTTCAATATTCAGAATGTCCAATGTTTTTAACAATATTGCTTAGAACTTATTTTAATTATTTTCTTATTTATTTAATATCTTCCATACCTTAATTATTTGTTACATTTTAAAGATAAAATTTATTTAAAATTTTAAAGCATCAATGAAAGTGTATTTCAAAAATAAAGTTGCAAATGTAATTCACTAATTTGATTACCATAATCACTATTTCCTAAACAAGAAACAAAAAAAGTACTTTTTTATATATAAAATAGTTTCTTATACTTTTCCCAACATAATTTTTCGCTTAAGCCATTTCAAAATAATGATCACTTTTATTAGGGAAATAATAGTTTCTCAGAAAATTTGGAATAATTCTCTAACTTTTTCAAGCAGTCTTTAATATTTCATTAGTTTCTTTTAGAATACAAAATTCTGAATACAGTTTTTCATTTCACTCATCCTCCTTCCAGGTTTACTTTCATTAAAGTAACTACCCAATAGATTTTGATTCATAGTGAATTTGACACAATTAATTTCACGTTTAAGATTCAATGCTGCTCCAGAGCAATACTTCACTTTAGTTTGTGTAGAAATGTTTTTCTCTCCCATTTATTATATTTTTACAAGGAGCAAAATTATTTTTCGATATATTTAGAAATTTCATTTGATGCTACATAAAAAGTATTTCATAATAAAGATCCAAAGTCACTCAAAAAGTTCGATTTATTTAGAAGTTCGAAATATCGTAGTTAGAAGTATGGGAATTTGATTCTACTTAAATTCAAAACTATTTTTTTATATTATCGATTATTTTACATGACTCTTACGAATAACCAGGACAATCATTATAAGTAGTCAACCATAATCATTTTACGATTTTTATATAGGAAATACAATAAAATGAAAGGACATGAGATGTTTTATTCAATAAGAAACTATCAAACAGCTTTGTTCTCTTATCGTCCGGTTATATTGAAGTCTTAAAAAAGCAGTAATAATGTTAATACTTTCAAAATAGTAAAAAATATCGGAATTTCCTTAGCGAAAGCATTCTTCAGTTTCTTTTATTACTGATTACCGGGAAATAACTTCTGTTCTTTCATTATATTTTACTCTTATTCTGGATCGTTCTTTATTCTTTATCTTCCTGGAATGGAAATTATTACGATTGCAACTATAACAGTTATTGCCTATTATTGAGCTCTATATCCAACCGCTTTTCTTTTATGTCTGAAATTTGACTCCTGAGGCATAATAATGATGCCATATCGTACCTAAGTTGGTTTCTACGTTTTTTTTTCTCTCTCTTATTTTATATGCTGCATAGGGAAAAGTCAATTTCAAGAAATTAATTTGTTATATAACTTATAATAAAATGATAAAAGTCACAATTATGATTGTATAAAGTGAAATCGTATTTTATAATTTTAATTTAGGGAATGAACTGGAAAAATTTCTAATTGTCCAATAAAAGTTTATTAAAGTGTATATTCGAAGCTAGTTATAAAAAAATATATATTAATTGTATAGGATACGATGCTGTCAAACCAGATAACTACTATTTTCTTTGTAACTTGTGCTAATTCATTATTATACTTTTTTTAGTCTGTTAGCTCCATCTTTAACAATATTTAATAAATTTAAGTAGTTTGTAATACTATTTCATATTCCTTTTCTTATTTGCATTCAAGAAAAATGAGAATTTAAACATAATCTTCACAACAATTCAGGAATTCTTAACTTATTTTAATACAAGTTATCTATTTTGTTTATGGTCAAATGAGGCATCTATATTTACATATAATTTGCTATTCTTCAAAAATAATCAGAAATTCATCAAAATATATCATACCAAATATTTATGTTTTACAGAATTTCTTAGATTTTCTTCATATTTATTTTTCAAAGCATTTTATTCAATTTTTTTTATAAACTTACTATTAAAGTGTAATGAAAATGTCCATTCCAACAAGTTAGCATTGAAACGTTTATTAGATCTGCCAACATTGAATGTTGAACTGCCAACATGGGATCTTGAGGTACTGATAGCTGGTTAGTTAGTTTTAATGCCAAGATTTTGAAATGACCCTGTATTTTTCTTGAGAGTAAAACAAAATTCATTTTTATTACGGTTTAAAATCTGTTTGTGTATGTGTTGTAAAAACGGATTATTCTGAAAACATTTCGGAATTTAGGCTTCAATGTTTTTTTTTCTTCTGATTATAGATTGTTGTCTCAATGTTAATATATTGAAAACACAATTTATTTTAGAAATCAGAATTGAAGCATATGGAATTGCAAATGTTGATTTACATCTTGGTCAGAAAAACTTTGCTAGAATAAAAATGTTGAAAAAATTTAAATAATTTTTTATTCTCTTTCGTCTTTAAAATAATCGTTATCACAATCTAGTAAGTAATATTTTCCAAAAAGGTTTAATCTACGCATCTGTCAAGGTCTTTTATAAACATATTTTAATATTAGAAATCTTATTTATATTATTTTCATTGGCATTTTAAAAATAAATTTCTACTTATTTGGCTCGACTTTATAATTAATTATTATAAATACCATGCTAACTTGAAATCAACTTTTTTTTCAGACTCACTAATAGGTGTAGCCTCCAGTGTCGAAAATAAATGTATGAAACGAAGCTATTAATTCTTAACTAACATCCTAAAATATTAAAATAGAGTAATGAGTTTGAACAATTATTAGACTGGTCACATGTTTAAATCGTATTAAATAAACCTTTAAAAACTGATAGCCAAATATGAATCATAAAAACATTGCTATATGAAGGTGTGTGTGTGTGTGTGTCTAATGATATCTCCAAATTTAAATTAATTTCTTAAATTATATCTTAATGTAACCCATATTAACTTAATTTTTAAAAATCGTGGGTATTAGGTTTGACAAGTCAAACTGACAATTAAAAATTTTTATTTTTAAATAATATAATACATTAAATAAATTTAATATATTTTTCATTAGTTTATTTAATATAAAGTATACTGAAAATATAGTTATATAAAGATTTATAGGGCGCCAACTATCGATCCGTAAAGTAATTGAACAGTTAAATACGGTAGATAGCATATTGGAAGAATACCCTAATATGATTTTGCGTCTAAAATCAAATGTCTAATTTAAAAACCCGGTTTATTTTAATTCAAAAGATTGTACTATTGTTTTTTGTAGCCGATGAATATTAAAAAAAATCATTCAGTTTTCAGTAATACAGAGTTAGTTTTTGTGTAATTACCTTTTCTTTCAATGAAACCTAACAAGAACACAAGTTCATAGATGCATAATGATGAAACTACTCTCATTATGCTTTGACGTGGGGCTTTTTTCTGAATGTTATTTTTATTGTTAACAAGATATTTCAATGTTTCAATATGAAGGCTATTTTGTTCCATGCTTGGATGCAACATAAAGAAAAAGACAGGTATAGAGAACAAAATAAAGTTAATTTATTGCCAAAAATTATATGCAAACTTCTTTTTTTTTTACTCTTAGAAATAATCAGATTTAAAATCCTGACAAATCTTATATCGATGGACCAAATTTCCAGCATTCCGTTTCAGAAACGTTTTCGCCAATTAGTGAGAATTGCCTTAACATTCATTTGAAGCTTCTTAAGTCTACACGTTTTTGAATTCCCTTTTATGAAAACAGAATAAAGCTGGAATTTTAAACATTTATCCTCAAAAGTACCAATTTTAGTATGATAATTGACCATCTCGTTGTCTGGCTTTCAAAGGTCCTTCACTTCTTCATTCCGAAAGACTTGAATGATTCTTTAACAAGATATTCTACTGCGACAGCCGTGTGAGCTTCGCTTCCTTTATGAAAAATACTAATTAGTGCCAAGTGATTCTTAGAAAAAAAATACAGCCTCAATTGAAAAATGTATTAGAATTCCAAAATAATTAGTCTAAACAAATACGATAATTATTTTGGCATGGTAATAGAATTAGAAAATTAGGACCTATATGACATCATTGGTGACAACAGTTTATGAAAAGGGGACAGGAAACCTGGTTTTCTTGTATAGGTAAATTCTTGAATTTTTATTTATCAAGAAAATGAAACTTTTTAAAGATTGTATTCGAAATTATAGCATGCATCATTATTAGAATTTTCTAACCTTCTTAAGATTTCAAAGAATTTCTGAATCACTAAATTATAAGGTTGTCACATCCTGCATAAAATTGTACATTTCATACTCTAATTATCGCCATTCTGATGAATGACTAAAAGTAAATACAAATCTTATTTGAATATTTTTTTTTAAAAAAAAGGAGAAAGCAATCTCTTGTTTTTTTTTTTCTCAAAATTCATATGATAAATAAAGAAAACTAGAACTTCAATAACCAAAATGTTTCGAAAAATTTTTCCAACAAGATTTATTTCAAACATTTATATGAATCTCCTGAAAACTTTGCAACGATAACGGGTTTGTGTTAAATTTAAAAATAAAAATGAAACAAATATTTCTTTAATACAATTTGCTAACATTATAAACATATCTGTTTGTTGTTATATTCTATCTTGAAAAATCTAATTTTAAGCTTATATTCATTTTTATATCTTTTCACTGTATTTATGTGATTTTTTCAGGCTATTTTGCTGAAACGCAAAATTTATGCATTCCATAAAACCCAGGAAACACAAATTTGCCTTAGTGATAGAAATTTTCAACAATTTCATGCAAGAGTAAGTATAAGTAATAACGTTTCTCTCGAGCCTAGACATTAATGATGAAAGTTTCCAGAACAACATGAATTACAGCTATGAATCTCTTTTAGAAAGAGGGGTGAAATGTTTATCAGCAGTGAATCTTTTCACATTCTGCGAGACTGAACATTAACATTCTCTACACACTCTCATAGCTGAATATAAAAGTTTTCAAAATATGTGCATAAAATTATTCAGATTAAGGTATATGTCTACCAACGGAGACAAATTTTTGAAAAATGCCCCAAATGAGCTATTTTTGTTTATTTTCTGGATCAATGTGATTACAAATAATGAAAAATATTGATAAAGAAATTCTGTGCCATGTGAGATTCTGTAAAATGTATAAATTTGGATTAAAAAAAATGAAAATTGCAACAAAAAGCAAAACACTCTACAAAAAATTCTGTTGCATATATTCCAATTATTTTTATACGCTATATACTTACAACTGCGACGAAGGTAAGGAACTAGAATCTAAGAAATATATACATTTACAAAAAGGTTATATCTAATCGAGTATTTCAGTATTGAAAATTTCGCAAAATTCGTTGTTGAAAATTATATTTAGCAGCTCTAAAATAAAAACTACGCAGTTTCAAATTATATCCCTTGTTCATTAACTTTGGAACACTTAAGGTAACATATATTAAGGTAACATAAGGCAGAGTTTCAAGGTAATATATTAATAATAGTTTAAGATATTATGCCTTGCGTATGACATTTTTTACAAAATCCGAGTTTTTCAAAAAAATTCATCGAAAGTTTTAATTTGCCTTGTACTAAAAATGCTTTGTAAACATAAACTATGTTCAAAAGCAGATGTAATTGCTAATCCTTTCGGCATAAAAACCTATTGGAATACCCTTGGCTTGCTAGTAGAATATATTATAATATAAATTATAATTCATAGAGTCTTGTATTTGATAGATGTTGAAAAATGTTGTTGAACATTCAACTTCCGGTTGGCACTTCAGGTTTGTTTTCAGCTACATTCATGTCATTATGAGAACGTCATAAATTTGAGTAATTTGTGCGTTCACAGCTCTCAAAGTGATAAAATTTTTAATTAATTTCAAAATAATTCATTATTTCTAAAATTATTACGAAATAATTCATTATTTGGAAAAATTACATTACGAACGTAATGCAATTTTTAATTGCGAAAGTAATAGTAATAATACAGTCTTAAACATTTGAATTTCGTAATCGAATTCGATCTATTTATCGGAATTGGATAATACTGCAATATTTGAAAAATGTCGCTTTCTTCTTCTCAAGAAAATATCATAGCACACATCACTCTTCTTTATTCTTTTAAACATTGATAAATTCATCTTAATAAGATAACTCTAGTTTAGCATCGTTTTAGAATTTTATGTAAAGACTAGTTCGATAATCGAAAAGACAAGAAATCCTTAATCAGTTTCTTCTGGAGATTTCAATCAATTAAAACACGAGAAAAGTATTCAAAGGAGAATCATTGTCGATAAATTCGATTCAGGGAAGGCAAGCACTTTACTTGTTATCGATACTTCAAATCAAAAGTTTTAAATACTCTATTGAATCGGATTTTAAACCAAAGATTACAAAAAAAGAAAATATATAATTTAAAGAAGATAAATATACGCATAAATTATTCTTATGTAAATTATATTCCACTTAAAATGGGAAGTAACAGTGATTAGTATTGTGCGAAACAAAATAATTATGGACCCATAAATGGATGGTAGATGATGCATGAAACCAATTCGCTAAAGAGACATAAAGTGGTCGAGTTAAATCTCGAATTTTGAGAAGGCATTAAAAATTTTAAATACGAGGCTCGCTGAAAAGCAATAAATGCTTTGCATCAGTTTCTTAAATTTCAGTTTTACTCTATATAATATAAAATCATATACATATGTAATGATTTTGATTCATATAATACAAAATCATAAATATATATCAAGAATTTAAAGACCAAGGAGAACTTTTCAAAAAAATCTGCATTTCATATCAATATTTAACAATTTAAAAATCAACAATTTGGAAGAACTAGTTAGTTAGTTTTATAAAAGGTGAAAATATTAAAAAAAAATCTTATAAATATAATAAGTTAAATTTAAAATGTAGTAAAAATATATCAAACAAATATTTAAGACTTTCAGAGAAGATTAAAACAAACTTTTTGATTCATTTCGAGAGATTATCTGTAAACGTGTTTCTTTCTTTTTTCTTTCTTTCTTCTTGAAATGGATGATTTTTGTATTCATTATTTATTCTTGTCATTTGTTTGAAATATAATTAGATCTAGACATATCTAATTATAATATAATGCTTATTTTTAGTTTTACGAATGTCTTTCCCATTGGAATATATGTTGAAATAATTCTTTACTATTTAAATTAATAAGTCTGGTATCATTTTTCATCGCATGTATTTTTGAAGATTAACTTTCCACGGAATACATTTGTGATAGTAAAATATTTCGCAATTATTATTTTCAATTTTCTTTTAAAATATTTCTAGCTAAATAAATTTCAAACAATTATCAATAATTCTGAAAAATTGCTAATGTCTTTAAAAGATTAATTTTATACTAAGCATAATTCAGTTGGGATATCAGAAACAATGTTGATTAAATATATATGTAATTTTTAAATATTTATAATTTTTAATTAAACTATCTTTATTGTTCCTTCGAAATTATTTTATATAGAGTCACTTTAATTATTTGATTTTTTCAAAGCATTTGTGTAAATATTTCAAACGACCTGTTTTTCTAATTATTTGATACCTGTGGGATATTTATTTATTTTTGGATAAAGTTTTAATTGTTTTAATGTAATACGCCTATAAATAATTGATTAAATCGTATGCTTATTGTGTATATTCCACCGACTTATATCTGTAATGTTTTTATCTATTAGAGAAAACAAATTTAGTGTTTTTTAAAAGTAAATTTATATTTTCCCTTCTTTGTCACCTATCAAAATTACACAACTTCTATATTAATTTCATGCAAAAATGTTAAAATATTTGTTTTAATCCATTTGTTTACTGCCATATAATTAAACAATTTATATTTATTTTGCTTTATATTTAAAGAAAACTCTGAAATTTGAAAGGTCGAATTAGTCAAATTCAGTTCACTCCAAACATCATTTTTGAGAAAATAATTTTTCAAAGAATCAAAAAATAGAACAAAAATTAGACTACTTAAATCAAAGAAATTTAATTAAAATGAATGGATAACTTAATTAGATACTTAATACGAATAGTAGCAAGATAGATTCTCACAAGAAAAGTTAACTTCCACTTTTTGCAATCCAGCTCTAGGAAAGATTTTTTTTTTATTCTGGAGAAAAAGAGCTTTTTTTAGTAATGTAATTTAAATAAATGCTTTAAAAAGATTGAAGGAAAAATAAAAATAAAATGCTGCATTAGATCCAGTGATTTTAATTTCATGCTTCAACACAGTGCTGAATGAAAAAAAAGAAAGAAAAGAAAAAGTAAATTCTTCAAAGATGGTATTTAACTTGATATTTGTAAAGAGGAAAACAAAATCAGAAATTCATTTTTTTTCTCATTTTTTTTTCCTTTTCCGTTGCGGTAACCGCTTATTTTTATTGCAACTTCTTCTGGAAGAATAACATTTTTTTTTCATAAAAATAAAATGTTTTTATAGCCTTCTAGTGTTTTTATGTCAATATATTTTATTGTATTTTACATTCAAGCAATACTTCATGGGCTAATGTTCCCCCTGTTTTCTTCTTTTGTTAAATTTTACATATATATATAACTTTTAAGCTAAACGTTTCTGGATTTAAGATTTTAAATCCGTATACCAAAGCATCCCCTCGTTGCTTAACGGTGTTTATTCAAATTTTCATAATGTTAGAAATTCTACTTAATTTCAATATTTATTTTTCTTAATTTGTGGCTTTGGGTTTTCATAATTTTCTTGCTAATTAATTTGAATCTATACTTGGTTAGCAAATTTTTACAGGTGAGAATATACGAAATTATAGAGCACAGCCGGCAATCATTTCTTAATCGTTACTAACTAAAACATAATATTACCAGCCGTAACTTAGAAAAACATTTATAAGTATTTCTGGACATAATTTTTGTGACATTAAACTCAGTTTGTTATCCCAGTTAAAGAGCAACCAATGCTGCCCTTTTATTTAACGCGAAATGCTATTAAAATACAGCTAAGTTTAAAAAGCAGATAAACATTTAAATTTCAAAAAATGGTAGTCTTAAAAATTTTCAATTGAAGACGTTAAACAAAATAAACAAATGCGCATTAATCCAGATAAGGGTATGTTGGGTCAAATTGAAGGCGAGACTTGAAAATAATAACACCGATTTTAAAAAAGATAATAAAAATCTAGAGCCATACTTGGAAGCGAGAAATAATGACAGAATCGGCCGTAAGGAGTGAAACCGAGAAGTATGACTAAAGTTTATCTCAATAGGAGTTTTCTTTTCACCATCTGATGTTGCGAAATATGTGAATTTTTATATATTCTAGAGTTAGTCTACCATCTCCAGCAATTTCTATATTCTCTACCTATAGATTCGAATTTTGTCTTCCAATATTTTAATTACCCCACGATTCTTTTATTATACTACTAATGTGGAAAAAAAAGTGATTTTTGATATCTCCTGAAGATGATCTTTCAGCAGCTACAATTTCTGTATTCTCTATCTATCAATTCGATTTTTGTCTTCCTATATTTTAATTATTTCCGCCATTCGGTCATTCATTGAACTTCTAAATTTCTAAGTTAAAATACTTTTAAAAAACAAGGAGAATTTTGATATCTTTTGAAGATGGTCTTTCATCAACAACAATTTCTATATTTTCTCCCTATCGATTTGCTTTTTGTCTACCAATGTTTTTATTATTCTCCATTTGATTGCTCATTAAACCTGTAATGCGGAAAAATAACAGAAAACGAATTTACAACCAAGCTTTTCAAGTCATTTCAAAGGCAGTGAGGCATTGCGGTGTCATTGAATTCATTCGGTCAAATAATTATTTTTGTTCATAATATTGTACCCTTTTGCATTTATTGTAATCATTATTGTAATTAATGCGCATACCAGAGACTGTATTATAATCACACTGTCAACTGAATGTCAAATTTATATTTAGTATTTATACTTTTCCTTAGAAACATATAAATTTGTAAATGCACATTTATTTACTACATGGTTATATGGAATTCCTGCTTAAGACTGAAACGTTTTCGCGGCACTTTGATACAAAATTTTGAGTATTCAAGCTTTCAGAATTTTTTTAAAGATGGAAAACTTTATAGATATAAAAGCTGAAGTCCTGTACGTCTTTTAATTATTATTATTTATTTAATTTTAGGCTTTAAGGTAAAACATTCTAAAATTAATTAATAACATGTATTGAAGCACTGCATAATTAATAATTCTAATAATATGCTCATAAAATATTATTCATTCATCCAATAGAAATTATGCCCATTAAAAAGAAAAATAATCAAACGTTCTTTAGTCTTCGAAACGTGTAATATACTCTTGATTTGATAAACCTGATTTATTATAATAAGCCAGAAGGTCACAAGTATGAATTAGAATCTCTGTAGTTCTTCACAGAAAGTTCAAATCTTCAAGGCTGCAATGTTTTGGTTCTTCTTTATTCTGATATTATTTAAATTTCGCTCATTTTGGAATGTAAAATAGCATAATGTTTTAGGGATCCATAATTTAAAATATGTAACTAAGCTTCAGATGAACTTTTTAAAATATCTTATATTCATAAGTTTGAATTTTTGTTGAAATAGATTTAAAAATCATTATAAAAGAAAAATATAATAATTAAAATCAAAATAGTTTGATTTTTTTAAAAATATAAAACAGGATTCATTTAAAAGATTAATAGTTTTGATGTTTGCCAACATTTTGATTTGTTCAAAATTTTGCAGATAAAAAATGTGCAAATTCCTGAACTAATGAATAAGCTACATTTTCACCCAGTCTTTGAATACTGAGATTCAGTGAATAGATAACTTGAATGCATCAATTTTTTTCTGATAACGAATCATTAAAAAAATCTGTACTTTTTTAATTAACAGTTGGTTTAATATGTAGTTCAGCAAATGCGGAATACATTAATAAATAAATAAAAAGATACTGCTCAAAAATTTGCAATATTTTAAGTTGTTTTTTGTATAATGATTTTACCAATATTTTAGAAATAATAAAATAGAACACAAGAGGTAAAATAGCATTATAATCCAATTTATACAGATGCGTAGATAAATGTAACGTCCCAAATAATGAATGCCGAAATGTTATTCAAGGAATTACATTTCGGCATTCCAGGGCTGTAAAGAAATCAGCCCTGGAATTAAGAATGTGGAATGAAATAATATTTATATATTTTTTAAAAAATTATTTTTAAATGTAGTCACCAAACAGAAGATATTTTCCTTCAAACCGGATGAAGAATCATTACCAAAGCTCATATGAGTTATATGTTTATGAATTTTAAAGTAAAACCTTCTTAAAATCTTTTAAGTGGAGATGTTGTTTATACCAGTATATTATCTAGAAGCGAGAGCCTTTTTGTTTAAGATAAAATGAAAAACTTTTAGCGCCTTCAGTGAACTTTAATGGGAAGAAAAATTGATTTTGATACGGATTCCTCTTTATACCAGCTCATAAAACACTACCTGCATAAATGAAAATTTCTTCTCACTTTTATGATATAAAACTGATTTTCACACATTGATTTATTTCTGACAATGACGATGGTAGGAAGACGTTTTTTCAGATTTCCTATTATGTAATTTCATAAAAATTTTTTGTAGGAGATCCGATTTTTAATATAGAGTATCAGCGAAAAAATAAAAGATTCATATTTATCGCATACATTTTTAATAACAATTTATCTCATTCATATAGACAACCTGAATTAACAATGGTATACTCTAAAGGGAAGAAAAGTTTATTTTTTAATATTCTTTGAAAATTCCATTTCTCCAGAAATTATTGAATATTAAAGAATAATAAATAAATCTTTGTCTGCAATACAAGAGACCTATATTAAACAAATTAGCATACATGCAGAAGTTAAACTGTATTTATTGTGTTTTTTATAATAATATTATTAACTCAATTTCTTCCATTTTGTAATATAAGTAAATAGTTAATGAATAAAATATAAATTCGTGATAAAAGAAGAACACCTCTGAGTTGTAAGCCGAAATTTGTTTTTTTCAGCTTACAACTCAGGTAAAGTATATTATACAATATTATAAGATAATATTCGAGATAATAATGTACTGAGCATTTAAAAAGAAATTAAACATTTGTATAGGATATAACAAAAAAATTGCACTTTTGCAATAATAAACATGCAGAATTTTTCCCATGAAATGAAAGACTGACGTTTTCCTAATTTTAATCTCAAGCATAGGTATCTATTTTCTATAACATACTGAAGGCAGATTGATTTTCCTACATGTATTAACAACATTTAAATATTAGTTATATACTTTTAAACAAAAAAAATCCATCTTAATTCCCTTCTAATTTACTTCCAAAAATGAAAATACTCAAAGAAATGCCTCCATTACAAATTTTATACCTGCTAAATTGAGATCTCCTGAAGTTAAACAAATTATGATTCAAATTTAAGCTAAGCTTGAAGTAAAAGCACTCTCAAAGTTAATTTTCAATAATAATAATTCTTTTCTATATATTTGTTTCTTTATATCTTGAAAAAAAAACTGAATTTAAAATTCGATTTCTTCATGTCGAATACTTTTGCTACAAAAGTCTGAAATCAAGAAAAAATATTTTTTATCAGCCATCCATTAAATAAATTAATGAGATAAGATGAAATTTCAACTAAATAATAAAAATAGGTTCATAAAATTCTGTAGCTTTTAATTTTAGCAAAATTTCATTCTAATTTCCAAATGATTTCCCATTTAAAATAAACCAATTTTTTTCTTTTATTATATAGTATCGCTAACTTCTAGTTAGAGTCAAAGCATAATTTTTATCCAGTACAGAATCAATATAGCCATTGATACATTTGGTGTTTTATTTGTCGAAATGGGCCCACACTCCTTTTTCTCTTCATATTTCTTTTCGAATTGTCCGTAATGCCAGTTCCAGTAATCTAGTTTGTATGACAAGAAAAGCGTCGCATTTCTGGACTTTCGGAGATGCTTCTTTTACTTAGCTAGCAACATTTCACATTTTGTCTGTTATTTTTTTTTTTTTTAGGTGAAATATATCTGATAAATATCAACAATAATGAAAGCTTTTTAGATATGAAATAATCGAAAATACGAAGATTTTTTCCAAATTGTGTTCCAACTTCTGCCGCTTTAATGGATTACAAAAAAAAAAAAAAAAAAAAAAAAAAAAAAAACAAGAGCAGGCATGACCAAAACTGAAATAAGAAATCAAAGCAAACTGTTGGATTAAACTTAATCCCGAAAAGTGAGATGAATAATTTACTTTTTTTTATTGCTATTATAATTAACTAAAAACATTTATTTCCACTTTGACTTAATAACAAGATATTTAAAAAAAAAGGATTCCATTTCCGTCATAAATATGTGGAGCAAATAGTTTCTCTTCGGTATAATAAATTAAAGAAATAAATTGAATATCTTTACAGTATTTTAAAGCTCAACAATTAGAGACAACATCATCTTTTGAGTTTTCAAAATGCAAATTCTAAAATTCATTTCAAATTCAATTCTAATTTTTTTATGACTTGGTCAACAAGGATTTTTTATTTATAAATGATTCAAAGTAAAATATTACAATAACTTACTGGCACATCATTCCTTCTTTATATATTTCAATCAGATGAATATATGGTATGAAATCTAACTCTAAATACCCCATAATTGATTTTATTTTCCAAAACACGAAATAGATGTAATACTATTATCTGATTATTAGCATAATAATGAAACATGATGTGGATTTATATCTCAACTTTTATGGGAAACTTAGCATACAATGCTAAGTTTTTAGTTGGCCTGATATCCTGTTTGGTACGGGGTTCGATTCGCATCACTTGGGTTGCGAGTTCAAATCCCGCCGGCCGAAGATGTATGTGGTGGCTGGAGAGCGCATAAATCTGTCGTGGCCTCAAAGTCCCCCATGTCGATACAATACCACTGGGAGTACCGGTTTAGAGCTGATCGTTCTCTGCTGCAGGTATAAATTACGATATGTGGATGAATGAATAAAATGAATGAACGAAGTCCGCCCCGTAAAAAGGGTTGTGACGCATGTGTAGCTACGTCGTAGTCTTGGCATTAGATGTCCGTACTGAAGCAAGAGACGCTCTCTCGGTTTAAAATCCCTCACTCTGTCTGCGGCCTTCTCTATGACAAGTATCATAAGATACAACACATTTTTAGCTTAATTGTATCAAGCTAAAATTAATAGAAAAATATTATTTTCATGAATTTCGTCTTAGAATGTATAGTTTATGTTTTTATATTAGAATATCAAATTATAAGTTATTACTTAATAAGTTTGAAACTGCGAGATAAAATTGTTCTGTAGTAGTTCATTAACCTTGATCGAATTATATTTTAAACAATGTATGATTTCCTGTGCAAAATATGATTATTTTCAGAATTTTAGATTTTAGAGAGATAATAGGAATTTAGAGATAAGAGAATTTTAGAGAGATAAGAGGATCTTCAAGACTGCTATAAAGTGACAAATCTTTCCAAAAATATATGGTTGAAAAGAAATGTTACGAATTTTGCAACGGATGTAATCATTTTTATATGGCAATACTTTTTTGAGAGGAAAGGGCCATGCTTTTATGAAGAATTTCATTTGATCTAATCTTTATTTGTTTTAATGCAATTTTATAGCATAGCAATAGGAATAAAAACAATAATTCTAACTGTATTAGTAGTATATTTACATATAAATCGCCACTAATTCATGCGCGACAAAAAAAACGTTAATATTTTTTTATTAAAATACAAATATTGACTTAAATTTCCTTACTTTTGTTGTTCTTAAATACCACTTCAAATGAGATTTGGAAATGAATAAAAGTTTTTTAGTTTATTTTTGTTGACAAAAAATTGTAACTTTTCATAAATAAAAAATGCATATCATAACAACAACGTCTGGTATTAAGGAAGAATCCATCATTTTGATTGTAAAATCCTTGAAAAAATTAAAAGGTTATTTTAAAGTTTTTTTTTTTATTATATATTATGAATTTTTTTTTCTAAATTAGTTATATATAACTATGCATTTAATATATATTTAAATTATTAGAATATATTTTTTATTAGAATTAGAAAAATAAAGGAAATATTATAATAATATCGTCTGTATTCCAACTCGCTATCAAATATTTATCCGCCAGTAGAAGTGAAATGACTCAATAAGTAGATAAGAAAAAAAGGAGCTAATGATCAGTCTAAGAAAATAGAATAGCTTCTGTAAACTTTTTTTCCAAGAAGGGAATAATTTTTTGTCTTCTTCGATTATCCAGAAAGAATTACTCCAGTAAAAATTCCCTTCCCATAAGCCAGAATTGATATGTGAATCTGCTGAGACATAAAATACTATGATTCTTTATATACTACTACTAGTTTACTAGTTTTCTTTAGTACTTCAATTTCATCTCTAATAAGAAGCAAACCACTCCAACCACTTTTAATATACTAAAATTATGTGAATCCAGACCTTCTAGGAATTGCATCTGTTAAATTTTCCCATTTTATAAATTACATGGATGATTTGTTATAATAGCAAATCTGTGAATCAAGGAAAAGTTAAACTTCAAGAGACAAAGATCTTCGTTAGTTTCGGCAAAAAAGCTATGAAAAAGAAAATTAAATGCTTGGTTCTGATAAAAGGAATGTTAGGTCATCTAAGAAATATTGTGCATTGGATGATGATTTGTCCTATAAGTTCTGAAAAAGCGCAAAATGGGAATACTTCAGAAATATATATAAATTCTTAACATCTGGAAGCTTACTGTAAAAATTAATTATATTGCTGAATAAATGTAATTGTTAGTTGATTCCTGAGTTTTGTGAAAAAGCTTTGTTTAGAGAAAAGAGGAAGAAAGTATCAACGCAGTTTCCTTTTTTCAAAATAATTACTTTGTGTAAAAAACAAAATAAAGTTCATTGGACATTTTATTTTATGAAAATTTCAAAATGACTATTGATTATTAAATCAATATAATCAACTTCAATTATTTTTTTCATAACTTCCGACATAAGATAAAGAACAAATCTAGGACAAAACTTAATAAGAAACAATTTGTAACTTTCGTTAACAACTTAATTAACTAATTTGTAACTTTTGTAACAATTTGAAACGCTAATACTTTACAATTAAAAGCAACCATATTCTAATTTATTGCTCTTAAATAAATCTGGAAATACTTGTAATTAAAAGCAAGACTAGAGAAAGTATTACGAACTTATGAAGATAAAGTTTGGAATTTATTACTTGAAAAAATCTTTCAATAGTAAATTAGAATTGTTATAATTCAGCATACCAAAAAAATATTTCATGTACTATTTCTAATATAAACAATAATATTTTTATTATTAAAATGAATTTATCTATTGAATTGAATGATGGAGGCAGATAAATAAAATAGACGAGATTAACGGAATGTTTAATAATAGCAGTAATATTTTTATTCTTTAAAAATAACAAAAATAAAGTTAAAATAATTTTGTTCCATACACAGGGAGGTTATAATTAAAGTTCCAAATTGAAATGGTCTAAAAGGAACACTACTGGACCAAATGTTATCAAACTTGGTAAAAATTTAAAGGAGATCATAGAAATTTCTTTTCTGCCAAAAAATTCAAAATCCCACCACTAGGTTGGAAATGACGCTGTATGCAATATGTTAAAACAGAATATGAAGACATCGGTGTAAAATGTGTTTAATCGTTTCTGAAACGTGCTATAAAGCATGTTCAATGTTTGTTATCTCAAAAGCACTGTTTATTATGATAATCTAAACAATTTAGTGACCGACATGTGAGTAATATTCCTCCCGATATCCTAAGAACTGCTGTTGAGAATGCAGTAATGCGATTTAGCTTGCTTTTATAACATAGTGGACGCCACATTGAAGCATTACGTTAGGTGCTTTCTAACATGTTTCATAAACGATTAAGCACATTTTAAACCGATCTTCATGTTCTATTTTGCTTAACAATATTGCATACAGCGTCGTTTCCCTCTGGTGATGAATTTTTGAACTTTTTTTGGCGGAAAAGAAATTTCTATGCCATTCTTTACACTATTAACAAGTTTGAACACATTTGATCCAGTATATTTCCTTTTATGACCATTTCAAAGCGGAACTTTAATTATAACCACACTGTATGTAGCAAACCTAGTTCCCAGTTAATAAATTATTGAATTTTAAGTAATTGTAACAAAATATCCATTTAAATCTTACTTATGCTGCATAAAATTTGAGATTAAAATTTGAAGAAAATCTTTTGCGTATTTGTACTTAAAGTGTGGTGATCCTTCTTCCAACAAGATGACTTCGCGGTTTAAGCCGCGTGCTCTTGCAAGTGGATTTATCATGCGATGCACTAGTCTACTGTATTCTTTCTGCGTTCACGAGATTTATATATATATATATATATATATATATATATATATATATATTTGCTTTGTTGCCAGGTTTACAGTCGGCTAGTTAAAAGATAGCCAGTAGGCAGCGCATGCGCAGAAAGGGACTGATTTATCTTTGCCACAATTTCACAAGATAAATTCAGGCATTCCATGCATGGCTATAAATTGCCGTTTTGGATCAGTTGAATTTTTCTTTTTTACTGAGTATCGTATTAAAATGATGGATATTTACACAAAGAAACATGGTAAAATAAAAAAAAGCCAACATAGCTCAATTTAGAAAACTATATAAAAAAAAGATGACAAATAAATGAAAAATGCACAACCTCGCATCAGAAAGAACAAAGAGCAAAAAATGTTGGGAATTAATATATGATAAGTGATAAATTTTTTCTACTCCAATAAAAACGCCAATTTTTACAAACGCATGCGCAGTAAGAAAAAATACAATACAGAGACATGTTGTTGTCCCGTCGGAACAATTACTTGCTGTCGACTGAACAGCATTTTTCAGCCTTACCACACATGCGATGCCTACTGCCCGTTTTATAACTGAAAGAATGTAAACCCCGCATAAATTCCATTAACTAGCTTAAAAATTTTTTCTTACTGCTTTTTTAAATAAAAAATGCTATATTTTACGCCATTTTTGAATTAAATATGTAGACAATTATCCAGACATGTATAGTATTCAATTTTATATATTGAGCACAAGCTTCAAAAGAGGAATCTGAGCTGCACCTGTTCAGTGAATGCACAATTTTTAAATGCCAAAAAATTAAATCTTTTTTCACAAATACCATTACTAAAACCGCCCTTGTGTTTCATAAAATCTCTGAATGTAAACGAAAATTCATTCAATTTGTTGAATTTCTGAGCTTAAAAAAAATAGCGTCTCAGTTTTATTTTATCGATTATATAATAAAACCAAATCGATTGGATTTAAAAAATAACAATATGGTGAGTTAGGTTAAAGTAGTTAAGATTTGTTACCAGGACGAAACACTACAAAACTATTACATATTATTAAAATTTATAAAGATTACAGGAAACTGATATAAATTATTGAAATAAATATTCAATAACAAATATACGGCTAATATTGTTAGGAAGTGAAAGTAATAAATTTTCTTATTATGATTATAGTACTATAACATCCATCAATCAAAGGTATTTCATGAACCCTCTTTGCCAATAAATGCTGTAACAGAGTATTTAAAGGGTATGTTGCAATGAGTAGAATTTCTATAAAATATAAAGCCATGATGATGAGATATCATAAACAAATTTCTTATTTTTTGGCTAATTGTTTGAATTTCAATGAGGTAAATACTTTCTAAACATATGTAATTTAAAAATGAGTCCAAAATCTTGTATTACATTTTGTTTTTCAATTTTCAAATTTATAAATTTTTAAATAAAATTAAATCAAATAAAGTCAAATTATTAAATCATATAGAAATCATTTCCATATTTTTAATTCAAAACCTCTTTGACAAAGGATTTTTCAGTCAACTTCGGTTGATTAAATATAAGAAAATTAAATATAAAACTCTCATAAAGATAGTATTAATTATTAAAACATGGACCCGTTAATAAAATATCCATTTACAACAGGAATCAAAAGTTATCAAATGAAATCTTGCTATCATTTTACAACATATTTTTTTTTAACTCGTGACTGATTACAAAAAAAATATTTGACGGCGATCTCTCTAAAAAGCAGATATTTTATACCAAATATTATTGCATTTTCGAAATTTAATTAAATAAACAAAAAAATCAGTTCAAAACGAAAAATGCTATGCATTTTTTTTTAATTCGAATTTTTAGATTTCTGAGTGAATATAAAACCTATTCACCTTCTGAAATCCACTTATCAAATACAATAAATATGCGAATATATAATTCAGCGGAAATTTATTTAAATTGTAATTTAAAATTAATAGCAGGAAGCAATACACTCCTACTGATAAATCTTTCACTTTCGAATTTCAAAATAATTGATTCTAGTGTTTGTTTAAAGGTCGACTGATTAGGGAACATTCAATGTGTCTTTTTTTAAAATACATTGAAGATACTCTGAATGGTAGAATCGATATTATTGAAACATTTTTAATCGTCTTTATCTATGGTGTCCGATACCGATATCGGTAAAATCATTCAAAGTGTCAGATCAGAGAAACACGAAATGAAAGGCGCACAAAATAGCTTGTTCAGATCAATCGAGAATGGATAAATTCGTCTACATAGGTACTAAAATCTAATAAAAATGTATATAAATTATTAATTATATTATTATTATATACAATATAAATTGGAATTATAATAAGATTATAGTATTACAATTTTTCATATATCTAACTTATTTATAAAGACTTGTTTGGCATTACGTTTTTAATTATTCAAAATAATATTTTATTTATGCAGTTATAATTATTCTTAGCTTTTAAAAATTAATATTTATAATGTTTTAATAGCAAAAATAATCTCGAAGGGAAAAAAATCGATGTATGAAGACATTTGGTTTGGTTCAAATTGTAATGTAAAGATTAAAAATTACTCAAATTCTAACTTCAAAGAAAGCAAGACCATATATCAAATATCATTTATTTAAATCATCGCTTTTAAACGCATGCGAATGTAATGACCGATTATTTATCAATTCTTTGGTGGATTAGGATCCAAATTCGGTTCCAGGAGGTTGGCAGACTACAGAATGCTGCTCATTATTTAATAACTTTCAGTTTTGAACCATCAATGATATGGAAGGCAATCAGTGAGTAAAACTTTCTTTTTACTATTTCTTAAATTAAGAATATTTTTATTCAAATTTACAAGAAATGGTACTAAGGAACAGGAATATTTAAAAATGATTCCTTATCTAATATTTTTTTTTTGTTTTAATAAATAAAGAAAAATATACAATTCTTTTTGTGCTTCTGTCAATTTATTTCTAATTGAACACACACACACACATGTGTGTGTGTGTGTGTCTATATATGTATATATGTGTGTGCCTTTTGGCAATAAAAAGAGACTAGATAGAGTTGATATGCACTTATTTTTAAACCTCTACATGGATATGAACAAAGGTTATTGTAAAAGAGATAAAAGCTTCCGAATGAGTTTGTAAAATTGTGATAATTGAGCTGGTTCGAGGTAAAATTTTAATAATCCAATTCGGTAATAGTAGATTATTATAGTGAAAACAAAATAAATTGAGCACGTAATAAGTTGATTTGGTTTATATATCGGTGAAATAGTTCCAAATATCTCCAAATTTATTTGTGAAAAAAGCTTCCAATTTTATTGGAAAAACAGAAATAATAGGCATGAGGGTTAAGGTAATAAGAGAAAATTGTAAAGTGCTTTGAAATCTGAAAGTGTTAATCAATTTTATCAATATAATCCATTAATATTAATTTATTCATCAGAAGTCATTATTTTAAAATGATCATTTTTTAAAAATTTTATGGATAATTATTTCAAAGCAATTCTAATTTTTTTGTAATATTTTTTTAATGTTTGAGACTTTGGTTTACTTCATGTAAAATTTTATCAATAAAAAATGTGTCTATAAAGTTCATATATATGGTCTATAGATATCATATCAGTTATACAAAATCAAGGAAATCAATTATTAATATTTAGGTAATGTAAGTATTTTATTTGGTAATGTCATGATATATATATACAAGTCGCTAATTTAATTGAACCATTGCAATTAAATTTTAAAACACCATTCAATAATTTTAGCCACTACAAATTGATACAATTATTGATAATTGATTTTTTTATTACTTAAATTATTACGATCAAAATTAAGGACCAGAGTGACAGAATATATTTTTATTTCGGATCGTTTCGTGGTTTGAAACTTCATTTTAACAAGATTTCATTCTTGTTTAAAAGATTGGTACCTTGAAATTCAACTATTAGTTCCAAATGTCTATTGTTTTCTAGCTATGTTATCACATAAGATTGGTTAATTCATCCCTAAATTCGTTTTGTGAGACTTCATTTATTGATATGCTAATAGACACTTTATTTATTGATAGGCTAATAGACACTTTATTTATTGATAGGCTAATAGACACAGGATCAATTACTTTCTTCTAGTGGTCAATTTTTTTCTGGTGTATTTCTTTTATTTTGCGATCATTAGAAATTCTAATGAATATTTTACTTCGAAAATGAAAGAAAAAGTGGTTTAACGCATTCTGCATGTAAATATGTTTGAAGCAAATAAAAATAACGAGTTGCTGAATTAAAATGTAACATAAAGTAATATATGTAAGATTTTTTAATGAAACTCTAAACATTATTTTAAACAAGCCTCGATAAGACAATGACTGAATAAATTTCGCATATTGTATTCAATAAATATTCTAAAAAGCAATAAGCGTCTGTAGTTTAAGTACACAAATGAAAATTTAAATGAAATAATTTATTTAATTTACTGTTCTCAAAACGCATGAGGATTTAATAAATTTCATTATTTTCTTTTTGTAACAGATGAGAGTACACAAGAATTACTTTCATCTGTTACAAAAAGTAAATAATGAAATTTATAAAATCCTCATGCATTTTGAGAATAGTAAATTAAGTAAATTATTTCATTTAAAATTTTCCTTTTAATCTCCAGAGTCTGACATTTATTTCATTACAGGATCAAACAAAATAAAATTCTATTTTAATTAATTTTTATATTGTGTATATACATTAAAATAATAAATACATTCTGAATCAAATAAAGAAAAATATCTTTCAATAAGAAATTTTGCTCTTTTCTGCTGTTTGTTTTTACCAAATAAATAAAATTAATTTAATATACTTGGGAATTTATTTAAAAAATTCACAACTGTAAGGACCATTTTGGTCTAATTATAAATTTTTCCGAAAAGGGGAATTTTAAAGAAATTATTTTTAAACAAATTTTGGAAGGAATAATAGTGTTTTTAAAGAAAAAAAAAACGCCCTTCTAATTAAAATAAAGTATTAGTAGAGTTAAAAATTTTGAAAACAAAAGTTATGGCACTTACGGAAAAATATATATCAAATATTTTCTCTTCAGTTAGTTTAAAAATGTCTTTCTAAAAGAACTTCCATATTACTGAGTTATACGATAGATATATGATAGATATGTATATACTTAATAAGGAACTATAAAAAACACTATAAAATATTTTTAAAGGAACACAAATTACAAGGAAGATAATTACTTTTAAAATAAATACGATTATCAAATATTTATTATTTCACAAATAAATGTTTTTTTTTTCATGAACATTTTTCTTTAAATTTTCTAAAGGAAGACTTGCATCCGACTGAAATTTGCTTGTAAAAAAATCGAAAACAGGAAAATATCAAATTAATTCGAAGGAGGTCTTTATTATCTATCTTATTTCTCCTTTTGCAAACAAAAAAAAACTGAAAGATTACATTTTCGTTATTTTTTATCTCACGTTTATCAAGAAACTGAATGCATATTCTAATTCCATTCAGAAAATGAACAAAATATTGAAAAAAAAAGGATAAAATTACTTTTCATAATTACAAATCATTTCACAATATGTGCTGGGAAAAATAACCGAACTACCAACAACAACAAAAAAAAATGACAAGAAGTGAACTTTCCGCACATTACTCGTTCATCAATTTCAATAAAAGCACTGTGAACCTGAAGCTTTAAAATTAGATGTGAAATATAAAACCAGAATAAGCAAAGTAATTGAAATATTTCTATGGTTACCAAGAAAACAGAAAAAGAGCATTATAATATTATTATAATATATAATAATATTATATTATAATATAATTATAATATATAATATATGTAGAATTATATAAGCATATAATTCTTAAATGCTGAAAGCAGATTTAAAGACATTGAAGAGACATTTTACATTTTCAAATTCATTTTAATCCATCCCGAGAAGGCAAGCAGGCTCGGACTGAACACGTCCACCACAACGCGTTACAAGAGCAGAAGTAAGAAAGTACGAAACAAATGGTCACTAGTCTTATATAACATGGGATTTCCGGCCACGTGTCAATTGAATACTCGTATTGACCTTGAATAAGAGCACCGAAGGGATCATTTTCACTCGACACGTGGAACTGGTGGCGCATCATTTTTACAAAGCTTCAAGAGTGGAATGGGATCAGGAAACAAGAGAACACTTTAGAATGACCCCGACATGGGCCGAATTAGGCAAAGATTTAGGAAATTAATTTAGATTAAATTAGATATTAAAACATCATTACATATATATACATATATATTAAATTCTTCCGAAGGCAGCGTCCCAAAGAAGATAGCAAAATTTAATGTAATAGTGATTTAATATTTATGAAACTTGAAACTCTTTATTTGAAAATTCTGTTTACCTTAGCTCATTTGGAGCACTTAAGAAAATGACTTCTTTATTTATTTCATTGAAATTCCTAAAATAAAATAAATTTTACTATCAACATTTTTATTATTTTAAGTTTATAATTTTTTCAGCTCACTGTGCTGTCTTTTTCATTTAATATCAATTATCCAGAAGTCTGGAACCATCATGAACTTAATTTAGACTGGAATATACTTCAGTCTTTCGATCATATTGATAGCAAAATCTTTCTGTTTTGAATTTAAAGTCGGTTATTATTTTTTTTTAATTTAAAAATGATATTTTTAAAAATTGTGATCTGAAGATCCTTAAAAATGCCAGGACGTCATTTATTTAAATATCTCGAAGTAATGTGAAAAGCAGAATTTTATTCCACTGATCGAAATATGATTAAGAAAATAAAAAGTTTTTTTTACTTAAAGCAATTTTAAAGATAAATAACCAAATCTTTTTTGAAAGACTCAAAAATATTAAATTCTTCTATATTTCCGTTAATAGTATAAAAAAAAACAAAAATTAAATATGTACATGAACCAATGTTTCTCATATCCAAAAGAAACTGATATTTAATAGTTTCTAAACAAAAATAAAATGTTATATGATACGTCAATAACAAAAAAAGATAATTTTCTAATGGAACATGCTCAATACATATATTTAGAGAACTAAATCTTTCAAAATAAATGGTTTGATTTTTCTATACTAACAAATTTTCGCCTATATAATTTAGTAAATAAATTCCTTTGGTTTAAATTTTTATTCGCAAACGATCAAAAATACGAAACAAAAATATCAGAAATAAATTTTCTTATTTAAATTAACAGTGATGTTCAAGCGAATCTCATGGAAAGAATTTTACAATCTATCCTTAGCTACAAGGTTTTAGTAATTAGCTACAAAGTTTTGGTAAGAATACTACTGCCACATTTTATTTTCCCTGATAGAAGAATTTACCGTTTCTTCTAATGAGTTGACGTTAAAAGTGCTCTACAATTTACACGTAACTTAGTTATTCACACTTTAAAAGGAAGCCAGAGTTACGAGAAAAACTATTTTCTTAGCTTTTTCTCAGTATTTTCTAATAAATAACACACGCATCAAATTTGCAGTCAAAATTAAATAGTATGTTTCAAATTTGATAAAAGCTACTTAAGTTTCATTTTATACAGAAAGTTGCGTGTCTGAAATACCGCTACTTTTTAAAAGCATTATTAGGAGCAGGGATATTAAAAAATCGAAATGTTTGGTTAATCTTTCGAGGTCAAGATAATCCAATTGATGATCTTTTTCACTTCGTAATTTCAAATTACGCACACACTGACGCATATTATTTAATTACTTTATGTATTGTACATTAAAAAAAATATAGTAGAATTCCTAAGCTTATTTTTAATTTTGAAAAGTGTATAATTGTATATGGACTGAAGTTCAGCAATTTAAATTGTTATATGAATAATAGAGCATAAGCATTTATTACCAGCATTATGTAAAAATAATCAAAAAATTCTAAAAATTGCTTCTGCTTTAATTTTATGATTGAATTATTTTTTTTATCCTAGTATATTAAGCGGAGTTGAAAGCGTTTTTTATTTTTGTTTGTTTTGTCATTCATTTATCTTTCGAGTTCTAGTACAGAGTTGGAAACTAATTTTTAAATCTTCTGATCTAGTAGCTGACAATATTAAAATTATTATTTTCTATTTTACAAAGATGTGATGCAATATAACAAATCATGATATATCAATAAAACTTATTTAATAATTTTTTTGTCTATTCATATAATAAATTTTGCTTTAAAAGAAAAATCACCATCGAAAATTCGATGTTTTATCCTCTGCCCCAATACATCAATACCAAAAATATCCTCCAATATCTAACCTAAATATAACAGTAAACATATTTTCGCAGATTAACTCTGCTTTAGTTGTAACTAGGAATTTCTAAAAATTGTTGAAATATATATACATTTTGATGAAAAACATCAGGGTCTTCTATATTGAAACTTCGTTAATTATTCTATTGTTACTTTATTCTTTGATTTTTTTTTCATCTTCTTAGGTTTCATTTCCGTTGTAAAAAACCAGCAGTTTAACTTACAAAAATGATAGAACATTGAAACATTTTGCTGAGAGATACGTATTGAAACTTTATAAAGCCTTGACGCTAGATCTTATTTTCTTTGGCTCAAACTCTTAAAGAATAATTTTTCCAAAACTGGCACCTTCTAATAATTTAGCCATGGCGACAACTCACGAGAGAACAGTATTTAGATCATTATTGATTCTGTTCTTCATATATTTGCATTGATACTTTAATGATTCATTGAACTCTTTAATGACTCTTTACTGATTCATCGAACTCTTTAATGACTCTTTACTGATTCCTTGAACTATTTAATGACTCTTTACTGATTCATTGAACTCTTTAATGACTCTTTACTGATTCATTCACCACTACTGAGGACACACTTGAACCTATTATATAAATGTCGACCGATCTCATGTGAGTTGAGATCACATTTTTAATTTTTTTTATTATTAAATCAATTATTATAAAAATTTAAATACACTACACCTAGGGATTGCAATACCGGACCAAAATTTCAATACCGGTATTCGGTATTTTTTAAATCTTAATACCGGGATACCGGTTTTAATACCGGTATTAGAAATTTTAGAAAAAGAAAGAAAACGCAGGTGTTCTTTGTTTTATTTGCCAGTTTTGTTAGAGAGTGTAAATATCACAAAAAATAATTTGTAACTTATAAATTATAACAGTATATAATCACAAAAAAGTAAAGGAACATCTTATTTATTTAAATCACAAAAAAAGTGTAAATATCACTATTCAGTCTATGGTACTATTACAAATTTTTGAAATGTGATCTTTAAAAACATAATGCATCCATTGTACTGTCATTAAGCCTGAAAAGTAATTTTGTGTAAAAATTACCAGCTCTTTCGGCATCTACGCTAGTTGGTGGTACTGTCAGCAATGCGCGATATACTTTTTCCAAGTATTTACCTCTAAATCTCTCATCTTCAAATAAATCGATTTCTCGTTGGATAGTTTTGGATATAGTTGATTTCTGTATTGTATTTTGGTTCGTTGAAATTTTTTTATTTATCGCTAATTCTAATTTTTGTTCAAGAGACAATTCCCTTTCACTATCGACAGTAATGTCATCATAATCTTGGATAACTGAACCGAATTCTTCTGAATGTAGATAGGTTTGTGGGTAAAAAAGTTTAAGAAAATTTACTGTAAATTTAATCAGATTTGAATTGGTTATTTTCTTTTATTATTTTTCATTTTCATTTTTAAAATCATTATAATTATGTGAATACCGTAAGACATTTTCTATTTCGGTATGCCTGTCTTCTGTGCGACTTTTCAATGTAATATATAATTCTTCAGATAGTGATGTGTACTGTTCTTTCAGTGACTGCAACCTGAAATTTATTGTTGCATTAGCTGTTAATAAATTAGAATCTCTCTGACATAATGCCTCAATAGTCAGTTTTATTGGAAATAGAACTGATATAGTTCTGGATATTAAGTCGAATTCACTATCTGAAAAATTAATTTACAGGTTTAAGTCGATTATTGCTTCTTGGAATGGATTTCTCAGTTTCAAAAATCGTTCCATCATTAGGTATAAACTGTTCCAACGTGTTTTAGAATCTAATATCAACGTATTATCTGTTTTATTTTCAGTTAGTATATATTTTAGTAATATATCCTTTTTCATAGGGGAACGTTTAAATATCCTAACAATTTTTTGAACTTTATAAATTATAGGAAGCAATTCTTGATAGGTTAATATTTCATCCTCATTAGCAATATCTTCTTCAACAATTACATTGTCATTTTCTTCATTGTCAATATCACTCTCACTCTCTTCAAAGTCGGAATTTCGAAGTTTCTATATCCACAGTATTTGTATTCTTCTGTTCTTTATTTTTTTAGTATAATACATCTATTACTCCTAATTGAATTCCACGAGCATAGCACAATTGCTGATTTGCACCAATCAACTTTCCAACTTTTTTCATAATTGTTGCTCCATCAGTCGTTATGGATACAATATTTTCATTCAGGGATAATCCATGTTTCGCTAATTTAGATTTAAGCAATTAATGAAGCCATTCATTAGCTAATTAATTTCGCACGTTAGGTAGACATAAAAACAAAAACGTATACTATTTTGCTATGTTCGCGATCCTTGAACATATAGGGGAGACCATTTTAAAAATTTCTAGTAAATACCGAAAAACCGGTATTTAAACTTGTGAATACCGGTATTACAAAATTGTACAAATGGCTCAAAATACCGGTATTCGGTATCCCGGTATACCGGTATTGCAATCCCTAACTACACCATTCACAGAAATAAAAGGGGTACAAGCAAACATCCTTTCTTCTTGAAAAAATTCATCTTTGAATGTCTAATACGAAAGTGGGGTCGCATTTCGGTTTGAAATCTCCTGAATCTCTTATCCTATCTTTCAGTATTTCCTCGTTTTTTTCCCTATTGCCAAATGTTTATAACAATTGGCAATGTGTTGAAAGAAATGTACAAATATGATAGAACTTCATTTGCCTCGTTTTCAAGTAGACATTAGACAACTGCATTGATCACACTGGTAGATACCATTGAAATCATAAAAACCATTTTAAAAAGGTGTTTTCCTTTTTTCTCCACCAGGAACTTTCACTTATAATCTGAGATTATTTTAATACTATATATATTACAAAGATAGTGAAGCATATTATACAATATTTTATAACATTGTACGATACTGTATTATATTGTATTAAAAATAAAAATAATTCCGTTTTTAAATATAGTGTAGTAAAAGGTATTTAAAAATGGAAGTAGTATCTCGTTTCTTAAAAATTAAGTAGCATATATTAGCGCACTGCATTCAATATATTTCATTCGTTGTATTTTAAATTAGAATTTGCTGTAAAGCAGAATAGTAAAGTAAACTATACAAAAATTTAGTATCGTAAATATGCAAATAATAACGAGTAAAGGTTTAAAAATTAGTTAATTTCTGGCACTAAAGTAATCATTTATTTTCAATAAACGTTTATTTTCGCAAATCTCACATAAAATGAAAGTACACCAATAAACATAAGTTTATTGCTATGTATTTTTCTGCTTGTTACAATAAAACCGGTGTTTTCAGTAACTAACAAATCATGCTTAAGTTACACTCGTTATTTTCAATTAAATTTTGGAGTTGGTGGGTATCTTGCAGACAAAAACTGTCATGACTTCATAGCAAAAATATAAGGTTACATGGCGTTAATATTTACGTTTATTATTGGATTATGAACATTTAACGAGATTCTTTCATTTCGTAACTTTCTGTTGTTATTAATAAGT
Source organism: Argiope bruennichi (assembly GCF_947563725.1). Taxonomy (NCBI): domain Eukaryota; kingdom Metazoa; phylum Arthropoda; class Arachnida; order Araneae; family Araneidae; genus Argiope; species Argiope bruennichi. The sequence continues at coordinate 80,616,312 of NC_079159.1, read as the reverse complement.
TGGAAAAAAGGAAATCTGTAATATTTCAATATATAGGAAAAAAATTAACCAAATATTGCTCACCAAATTTTAACCAAATGTCTGAAATTTTAGAGTTTTAAAAGAAGTATAATGATCAGAGAAAATATAATATTACAAGACTCATTTATGTCTAAAGGAATTTCAGTGAAAAAGTGGATAATTAGCATCGACCTGATATCAACCATTTGAAATACGAATAATAATTTCAATCAATTTACTTTTAGGCTTTTCCAATGATTACTTAGTAAATGATCATAATTTTTTTTTTCAATCTTATAATATATTGATCATTTTCCTTGAAGTTAATATGAAAAATTTCTATTTATACATAAAAATGCAACCAATCAAAGAAACCGAAATAACACCCAGTTATAAGCATTGATTTTCTATTTAATTTGCCTTTTAAATTCGAGTTTCCAAAGATTAAAGGAAATATCTTTCATGAAATTGAAAGCAATGCACTTCAATCTAAATTTAAAAACCCGTGAAATATAGTTTAATTTTTATCACCATTGTCATGAAATATCGTACATCTCACATTGGATCTCATTTAGCAAAATCTCTAGTCAACAACTATTGTGAATATCAATAAACAAATTATGCTTATAACTATAACATAAATCTTAAAAGAAAACCATGATTTAGTTCAATATTTGTTCCTATTTCAGCATTTCATAATGAATTATTTCAACAATCAATCAAAGAATTTTCATTTGCTATCTCATATTTCCATACAAAAATATTGCATAAAAGATCCAGCTATTTTTGAGGAAATCAATCCCTATGGACCCTGTTCCAATTATTTAAAATGCTTATGCATCAGTGTCGTTTCGAATGAGGTCTCCCTTTCTTTCTTTCTTTGGCTGGTTTGGCAATATGAAGAGGCGCATTATTTGTTGGCTGCTATCATCCATGACTAGATGGATGTCATTGATAAATGGCACGAGAAATCCCTCAGTCGAGAAAGTTATGCTGTAGTGAAAATATGCGGCGCCAAGGAAGATATTAATGTCGCCAACAAGATGTGTTCAATGATCCAGTCGTGATATTAAAAGAATTCTGGTTAATTATGATATAGTTTAATTCTAGGACTTACGGCAACGTGTTGTGATGCTTTGATATTTTATTTACAACCGCATGAAATAAAAATAGCGAATTAGAAAAGTGAACAAGGATTTAAATTGTCCACCAGCAGCTTGAAACTTCTTAAAAAGTGAAAGTAATAATATCCATAATTTAAGAAATTTTCAAGCACATGCCATTCTATAAACTGTTATTATTTAAAATTATTTATCTTTACCATTATTTACCATTTTAACCGATTTAAATGAATATCTACTTGCTGAATAATTATTTCTTAGTTAAAACATGTTATAAATTTATATTTTAGAAATCCCCATTATCTGAATAACAACAAATCTCCATTATCCGAGTTCAAACATGCTCTTTAGACAGAAAATACAGCACAGCAGTATAAAAGAAGACTCTGTGGGGCAATTTTTGATAAGTCGATAGATATCTGTTGTAGAAAAAAGATAGAACTACTTTTTTTATAGTTGTCCAGGGAGTTTAACATTAAAAATTAGGTGGGAAAACTATATTCAATATATAAATACTCATTATAGCTGTTTACTCTTGAAAAAATTGAAGCAATTCACTCAGTATTTTTTCAATAATTTCGAACAACATTGCAAACTCGGAGCATTTAGATTAGAGTTTTGATAATGACATAAGGTTTAACAGAGCTGCGTATAGATTTTAATATTTCTTTTTCTTCACTCATCGAAGAAACTCAACAATGATGCAAAATAGTTTTTCACACCACTACAAGAGAAGTTTAATTACAATTTTCCTAAGAGCATTTTTTTAAAAAAATGACGAAAAAATGATATTCGTCAGTCGTGAATTTAAAAAAAATACTCATTTGATACAACCAAGAATTTTTTAATTGAAACCTTTCGGTAACAAAACAAAAATCAAATCGATCATCATTATTTTAAAAATTAAAAGAAATTTCGTTTCTTTATCTCTTTCTTTCAGGAATTTTCCTTCAGTTTGAACAGAAAAAATAGTTTCTGAAAGCAATTAAATTCTTCTTTTCAAAATAAATTACAACACGACACTCATATTTTTCATCCTTTTGATTTATAATTATCCGAAAAGGTTGACTTTATCAGCGTTTAATTCAGCCATAAATTTCTCTGAGTTTTCTTTTTATATACGATATCGTGGTTATGCGTGGTGCAGACGGCGAATTGAGAACTGAAGGAATTTTAACCGGAAAAAAATTAAGTATCTTCCTATAAATATTATGTTGGGCAATAATGCTTTAAGTTTTTTTTTCTTTCTTTAATCATTTCAAGATAAAATTTTTCAAAATTGAAGAAAAATCTCTGAAATGTTAGCTTTTTCCAACTTTAAAAAATGTAAATTTTTAAATTTTGATAATTTATTTGATTTTATAATTTAATTGCACATGTAATTATAAAAAGAGTTATACCTAGTCGTTGACCAGTTTAATAGGGCCAACAAAGAAAAAGACGCTACTCACTTTATATTTAATACATGAAATGATGGTTCAATAAATGTCATTTGCGTAATGTATCTAAAGTGTGTTTCAATTTTTTAGGGACACCAATAAAAATGAAAATAAAAGCGTGAATAATAAATATTTGACATTTATTTCTGAAACAAGTTAGATAATAACAAAAATAAATATTGTAAGATAATTTAGATTAAACAAATAAAGATTACACCAATAAATTTCAACTTTGAAATAACTAAGCAAAAGAGCAGCACAAATTTTGTGTTTCAAATTTTTAGGGACAGTGGAATTAAAAGCTTCAAAACTTCAAATTAAACTTTTTTACCGTTCAAAATTAGCAACATTTTTTCTGATGACATCATATATTCTGTTTGGCATGGAATATATTAGGTTCTGAAGAAATGTTGGATCCAGAGAACACCAAGCTTTCATTATTGCTTGTTGAAGTTGCATTTTCGAATAAAATTGACGCCCTCCTTCATAAACTGTTCTTGCCAAAAGACCCCATAGATTTCCAATGGGGTTTAGATCAAGGCTTCTAGCTGGCCAATTGATAACTTTCACATTGTTATCTCTAAACCACTTTTTTGTTGATTTTGAGCTGTGGATAGATGCATTATCTTATTGAAAAGTCCAATTTGGACCACATATTTCAAGTCCTGCATTAAGTAAATGTGTTTGTAACATTTCTTGGTATCGATCAGAATCCATTCCTTCATTCACAAATGCCAGTTCGCATGTACCATTGAAGCTAAACGCTCCCCAAATCATAACAGATCCACCACCCATTTGCCTTTTGGAGAAAATCTCTGGTTCTTTTCTTAGATCATGCCAGTAATATCTCCAACCGTCTGGCCCATCTAGATTAAACTTCTTCTCGTCGCTGAACATGACTTCTATCCACTCATCTTTGAAATGCATGTATTCCTTTGCCCAGAATAAAGGTTGTAATTTGTGTTGTTTGGCAAGTGGTGGTTTGCAAGCCTTTTTCGCATATTTCATGTTTTTATTGCTCTTGATTGACCTCCAAACAGTAGTGTGAGAACATAGCAGTTTCAATTCTTTTGTTACTTTTCGTACTGATGATTTTTCCTTTACACATTTCTGAATAATTCTCCTGCGGCTACGTGAATCGAGCTTTGGCTTAGGTCCTCGCTTTTGAATGGCAGTTGATTTCACATTTAACTGCTTCACATAATTTTCCATAGCACGTTTTGAACGTTTTATGAGGGCTGAAATATTTCTCAAAGACTTTTTTCGCTTTAATAAGCTTTTATTTGGCCTTTTTCAAGATCTGATAACCATTTCCCTTTAGCCATATTTCTTCAGCAAAAAATTAAGTACTAACAAAGACGTTTTCAATATAAGCTTTTTAAGTTATTAAAACAACTGGTAGTAAATGAAAATGAGCAATAATAAAGATTTAACTTGAATTTATATACCATCTCATCTAGCTGTCCCTAAAAATTTGAAACACAAATTTGGCATTTTTTTGTAATTTCTTCTTTTATTAGCATTGATATTTGTTTAATTATTTTAGATTTTTTTTATTATATTTAATATTTCATGTTTTTCAAAGAAGTGTTTACAGCTATTAGGTATAAATTATTTCGATTTTATGTTTTTATATGGTGTCCCTAAAAATTTGAAACACACCTTATCAACTCATAAAAATTCCTCTTCATTTACTCTCAAATTTGAATCTAAATAATTATTTCATATAATGATGCAATTCATTTAAAACCACCACCTATCATATTTCATGTGTTAAAATTTTGAGTGACTTTATATTTTCGCGTCGGCATTCTATAGATAGTAATAAAATTGAGTTGACGGAAACAAATTTTAAAAAATAGAAAGGCAATAGTCTTTTATACCTAAAGATTTTTCAGATGCACTGATATATATATTTATGAAATAAATTATAAATAGAAATCAAATAAGTAATTAAAATGGAATTAACCAAAACATTTCGGCTCATTCGAAACATTCACGTTTTGACACATACAAGAGTTATTAAAGTAACTAATTGGCATTTTTTTTTTATTTCCCTCTAATATATTAAGAACGTATAAGAGTTTATGAAAGATTTATGAGAAATAAATATGCGAAAGAGATAATCTACCTTTAAACCCATTCATTAGACATTTTGTTTTATTTAAAATGAGAAAAATTGCAACCATAATATGCGTATTTTCTGATAATATACTAAAATCATTCGATAAAATATTGCATATATTAATTTTATATCAGGGAATTAATCTTGAACAGCTGATTCAACTCATACTGTTTCATATCTTGTTTAAATAATGCAGTTCTGCTTGTTTATTCTCAAACTATTATCAATAATGCAATACTTTCTACATTTTGTCTTTTGTACTTGTAGTAATCCATCTAAGAGTCACCTTTCAAAGATAACATTAATTAATTAAAATTAAACCCATTTTAGAAAAATAGCTTTTTTTAAATTTATTCATGGTTTTCTCGAACACTGGTAATATGCAAATAAATATTAAACTTATATTATTTCTTAGCATCAATTATGAATTGAATTGTATACAAAAATGACGAAAAATGGAATATTCTTTTGTGTACACAAAATATAAAATAATCTTTCGAAAAAGCATTTACATTTTCAAAATAAGGTCTTGAGTAAATATAACTATCATTATAAACATTTTAAACAGATGGCTTGCTATTCACTTATGAAATAAAATAGTGTCGAGATGACACAAAATAATATAATTTTCAAATACAAAATTACTTTCAGAATGACAAGCTTTATTTTACAGCAGAACAAAACTATATTCCCTTAATTCTTAAAATTTCACAATTCTGGTATAGCTCTATTTTTAGGCACAGTTTTCACATATGAATATGCTTAAGAATGGCTACATTGAAATTCAGTAAGAATTCAAAGCATGGAAACCCTGGTTTCTGCATCTCTTAGGAAAAGAATGCAACATTGTAATAAAATGAAACCTCAATCTCCTCGACAAAAGCTATGCAATAACTCTGTAAACCCCCAAAAGCGTAAGACCCTATTTCCACCTCTTCTGAATATTTCCCATATTTTTTATTTCCTTTGCAAATGCAAATCCCCATCCGAACACCAGCCGTTGAGTGCGGCTTTATTCTGAGGATACCCCTCTTCCTTTCACTATTTTCCCGAAAGATTGGAATTGTGCAACGTTTGTTTTGACAAATGTCGGAAATCGGAGTTCTTATTTCTGCTTTCTTCCTTCCATATGTCAACAAACTAACCTTGAGTTAGGTGGGTGAAACATCGAAAAATGTCTGTACTGCTTTTCATAAATTTTTCGTCTCACCTTCTTTCTTCGGTTGGTTTATCGAAAGTTCTATCTATAGATATCTTGATCGAAACAACAAATTTCTTGCAAAAAAATCTTTGCAATTCTGATTGAAGGAGTCATTCCTATCTTAAGTAAATAAATGTTTTCGAAATTCATGTTCTCACTATTAGTTAAAAAGAGAATTAAGTATTCATATAATCTTCACATATGTAGGCTATTGTTTGGTACAAAATTATGTGTCTGTTTTGTTTAAAAATATCAACACGCCCGTTATTCCTAGGGTCGTTAATTATGACAAAATGGAAATATCTTAAATGCCCGGAAAAAGTTTCAACCAAGCAATTTTTTTTGTATTCCATTAGATTAAGGAAATGTGAAACAACTTAAGTTTATGTTATGGACTGGCTCTTCCACCAAAAAAATGTCCAGACCATTATGAGAAATATTTTTGAAAATACATTGAGTGAAATCCCGTGCAATTTTCTCTCAACTGAACAAATGGGATCATTGAAAATGTTTATGGTGTTTATTGGGACATAAATTCCAGTGACGAGATTTCTCAATGTTCCAATTTCTATATTTTTTCTGAAAAAGATCACAACTACTTCACGTAAGAAAATAAAGAGGTCATATATCCATCGAGTTCACTTGGCCAAAGTCTTTGGTCATTTAAGAAGTGTGTCTGAAACCTTTCACGTTAATCGAATGTAATCAATTGGATGGAATTAATCACTATTCAAATGGGACCCATATGCTATTTCGATCAAAATTAATTATTTAGGAATGATTCAGATGATCTTCAGATTCAATGTCAATACAATATTGACTTCCTACTCCCCTTATGTTTCTAATTTGATTCTTGGAAATGTGAATAAATTGCATAAAAAATTCTTAGGAATATTTAATAATCTTGCTGTGTAATGTAATACCAACCACCGATAATGAATAATAAAACCTAGAAGAAAGGTATAGAAAGTCAAGATAATGGAGAAGATAACTAGAGAAGGGTTGGAAATCCTTTAAAGAAATTACAACCGTCAAACAAATATAGATGCGGAGTATGACTAGCATGCTGGATATCACATTGACCAGCAGGTTACGTATATAGATATTCCACAATGTATACATATAGATAGATAAACAGTTATTCGTCTATATATTTAATTGAATGTCTTCCAAGCTGAATTAATTCTTTAATGAATGTAATCTGTTAATATATCAATGTTTTTTCATGCCCAGTTAACCATTTATAAACATTCTAAAGAAGTTATTCAGAAAAATCTAATGCAGGATCTTCATTATTACCCACATCTTCTTTTGAATTTGAGACATTTTTTAATTGCATAAATGGAAATGAAAATTCTAAATATTTATACTGAACTCAAAACATCAAAGTCATAATGATCCTGATTAAATGACGAAGTCTTGATAATTCAGCAAATATATTCGTAGGATTTTTAAGAATTCAAGTTAATATTTCGGAAACTCTTAACTGTACAACTAACTCGAATATTTTATATTTTACGAAATTGCAATTTTAATTATGAGCACTTTTTGGTTACATAAGAAATATAAATCGATAAAAGAATCTGCTAAATCGTAGCTAAAATTGTCAACTGTATAAATTCTTATAAATAAACTTACTATTACGAACATCAAAAAAATGGGCAAATGTATAATTTTTTGATATTTTGAAATATTTTCATAATAATTTTTTCTGTTTTAATTATATAAGGAAAATAATCTCTATTTTTTATATTTATATATTATCGATGTAAGTAACTAGTGCAATACACGGAGATAAATATTTTTTGTTAAATGGAATAAACAAAAAGAAGCTAATTTATAGTGATAACGAAATTTATCATTATGCATTTACACAAGTTTCCAAAATTAGATTAAAAGGAAAATGAGCGTACATGAGTACATAAAAGGTCTAGTCAAATTATTGTCTTCGAACCTTGTTATTTCTTTTTCAGAATTCAAATAGAAAAATAAAGTAATGCTTACAAAGCTACACACAGCTATTAATGCTTTGAGGATTTAGATGCTATCAAAACCGCCCTTAGCTATAAATGCTAGATGATAGGAAAAATTATCTTGTAAATGTAATTAATTTAAGCAGTTCTTTAAATGGTATCCAACTCACTAAAAATGTAAGAAAGGCATTTTTTTAGTAGATAGATGAAACATTATACCACTTGATTTCACTTAAACATTAATTCAAAACTAAAGAGATTTCATGTCTTTTTTTGTTGTCTCTTCGAAGATAGTCTTATTTTGAACAAATATTGTAAAATTATTTTCATTGTTCTACTGAAAGTTACTTTCCTTTAATGTCTACTTTTATTGCATCAAAATTCTCCCGAGTAAAGGTTTCACTACAAAAAGGAGAAAAAAAAAATTCAGCTTCTGATATGTTAGAAAATACCATGAAAGAAGAAATGCATTACTTTTTGAATAAAAGAAAGAATTCATTATAATATGATAAATAATGTGTATGCATAATGTTTATGCATAATGACAGAATATGCATAAATTTGAAATAAACTTTTCATTTTTTATTTATTAGAAAAAAAAATTGAAAAACTGATAGTTTTGTTCTTATGCTAGAAAATTTTTATCTAAAAAAATTGATACCTAATTCAGAAAACATATTTTTGGAATTATGTATCTGGCTCTTTCCCTTTATATACAGACATGATGATTAAAACCCTAACAAATTCAACGTAAAGTATGTGGATTGTATTTATTCGCTAAAGATAACACATTTTAGAATGAAAACAATCGCCATGCCAAATTTTGAAGTATATTCCTTAATAAGAAAGTGTTTTCCTTTCACTACAGACATGAAATAATTTCAAGAAATTTTAAAATATCTTCATTGCTTTCTTCTTAATATTATATTTACTAACTTTTAAAGATGATACTAAACATTTAATACGTTTAGACACTTTTTCGAAAGAATGTGTCATAAGGCTTCCACATTCACTTATTATTATTAATCCAGCGCTTTGAGGAATTAGCAATATTCATCATAGATCCAGTTTCCCAGGAAATTCTAACCAATGTCCCTATCAGTATATAACCCTCAGCATGTCCTATAATATCCATTCTTAATGGATAAGACATTGTTTGCTTGATTATACCTATAGTGGGCTTTGACGGGTGTCTTATCATTGGTTCTATGGAGAGAATGGTAAACCGCAGAAATAGATATTTGTGTTTGAACTGCTAACTCCAGAAATTTCAGATCTTATTGATTAGATTGGATATATTTGAAAAGTAGTAATACCATTGGAAGATTATTTGTTATAAGTGATAGAATGTAGTAGATAGAAAACTCTTGCTAAAAATATTGAATGTCCAAAAAGTATCAAATAGTTCGGAGAAACTTCCGAAATTTATATAGAATAAGATAATTATAATATATTGCGGTGGAATAAACAATAATACCACATTGAAAAACAGAAATTTAAGTCAATTTATTCTTACCATAATTATTCTGAACCAAATCTGTTTATAATATATCCATTAATAAGTTTTCTTTAAAGTTATACATTATGATATTTCCAACAATGTTGCAACTGTGAAATTGGTTTTTGAACAGAACTCAGTGTTTTAAAATAAAACAAAACTATGATATTATTAAATACTAACGTTTGTGCTGATATTCCTTCCATTGAGGTATCATGGGATTTAAAAATAACAATTTGGCATAAATAAAATTGATTCGCTTCCGATAAGAAAGCGAATGATCGCCCTCTGTATAAAATTAATACACTGATGTCACCCTAATAAAAAATAATAATAAACCTATACGTCATACGAATAAATGAAAGGAAGGAACCATTTTCAAATTCTACAGTTGCATTCCAAAGAACTCTTATTCTATGTAAATTGAGTTTTTGATGTATTTTCAATATCGAAAACCAAATTGTTCTTTATCTTTTATGTTTACGATACACTGTTTGGTTCACGTTTTTGCCAATTTTTAATTGCACTGAAAAGATATTTTCAATCCATTTATTCTGATTTAATAATATTAAAAGATTAATAATATTTAATTTAATAATATATTTTGGAAACTAGTATAGATAAATATTTTATTATGGTATGAATAACCTAATTCATAAAATTACTTTATGCACACTCCAATTGATATAGGGTAATGTTTTCTTCATCCTGCAAAAGTCATTGTTTCTTTGTTATATTATTAAGTTCGAGCTCCTCTTTGAAACTTGAAAACTTCCCCTTGAAAAAGTCTAGATATTATCTTTCATAATGAGATATTATAAAAAACTTAATTATTTAAAAGGCTTTATTTGTAATAAAATGTACCTAAAAATTTTTTTTCACGAACATAAAAAAAAAAAAAAAAATTCTTTTGTTATTTCTATAGTCAGTCATGTAAGTTTTGGTAAAGTCCCCATATTCCATTGAATTTGCGAATGGCATAAAGAAAATTGTGACTTAAGTCAATAATTCTTGATAATTGTTATTTGAAATAAATTTATCATCACTTTTTATATCTGCAGAATTTGTAACAATCTTTAGCAATTTTCATTATTTAAAAGCAATTTTCTATATTTTTAACGGAAACTTCTGTCAATTGTTAATTTTTTAAAAATAAAATAGACCCAAACATTGATCAAAGAAATTTATTTAAAAAATGGTGCAAATATCTATATAATTTAAGAAATTTAATTTTAATAAACTAAAAAACTGATTATTTCAATATTCATTTAATTCTTTCTGAACATAATCTTTTATCAAAACCATTTAAAACATTTATTCAGGGAAGCAAAATTTTTTTCAGAAACATTATGAAAAAAATCTTGAATAATTTCAGACAATCTGAAATTTTCCATTACATTTTTAGAACATTTTCTGGCAATACATGTTATTTGTCATCATTGTCCATCTATTTACTTTCATTAAATCAGATGTCTAATATGTTCTGACTGACGAAAAATGTTAAGCAATTTTTCTCAAACATGTATAAAAGATTTCAATATTCCCAAGCATATCTTATTATCGGTATCGAATCATGTGTTCCCTCTATTATTTATATTTTCATAAGAGAAAAGTTTTAATCGATACATTTAGAAATTTTATTATATGTCAATAAAGGTAAATGTAAAGTGTAAAACTAGGAACAAAAATTTTTAGCTAATTTTATTATAATATGCAGTTTGATATACGGAGTTTCGGCTGTACATAAATTCAAAACTGTATCTAAATAAAATGCATTCAATGCTGATTTAGTTTTTCTCAAGCAATCTGCGATTCGTCTTAAAATAAACAACACCGATTAATTTCCATTATTATGGGCAAACAAGAAAACCATTATAAGCACTTTTTTCGGATTTTCATGTAGGAAGGATTATAAAATGAAAGAATCTTATGTATTTTATTGAGAGAAATTACCATGCAATTTTTTTTCGTTATTCCTGGGCTCGGAGATTTTTTTACAAAAAAGCAATAATAATAATAATAATGCAAGCATTTAAATATAACCGATGTTTTTTGTCTAATCATTCCTTTTCTTCTTTCTTCGCTGATTACCAAAGAAAACTTATGTTCTTCGGTTGTTCTAAACCTTATTCTTGATCATTTTTTTTTATTTTCCTGGGACGAAATTACGAAATTTATTGCGACTACTATTAGAATAGCTACTACTTGTTATTTCGTTCTAGTTCCAGACTCGTTTTTCTTTTACAACTGAAAGCAGATTTTTGATGTATAATAATTACCTAATTTCTGCACTGAGTTGTTTGTGTTTATTTTCATATGCTGGATAAGATAAGGCAGCATTGGGAAAATAATTTGCTATATGAATAATAATGAAAGAAATGGTTACAATTATCCTTATGTAAATTGAAATAGATTTTTTAATATTAATTTAGAGAATGAATCTAAATAAATACCCAAATATCCTGAAAACATTTATCAAAATAAATATTGGAAATCAACTATAGTTATGTATTTAATAAATGTACAGAACTCAAAAATTAAACCAGTCAGCTTTTCAACTATTTTTTTTTATTTACAACTTGCACCAATATATTGTCGCATTTTTTGAATCTAATTTCTCGATCTCTATCGTTTTATTACGTATGGATTTTAAATCCTATGTCAAATAAATTTCTTATCATTGTAGCAGTTAAAATATCTAAGAGCTTTTGTGACATCTAATATATTATATTTATTAGAACGAATCAAGGAATCCGAGAATTTCCAATTGGATAATATAATTAAACCTACTTTGAATACTACATTATTATATCGTCAAAATGATTATACGATGACAAAGAAATATGGAGAAAATATCCAGAGATTTAATGCCTTGCAGTGAGATGACAAAAACATCTGTATTTACTCTCAGCACCATGACTTAATCACATATAAGTTGGACATATGAACATTAGGGTGGAACGAAAATGGCCTTAAAAACTCTTTATATTTCAATCTGGTAATAGTACGGAAAAGCTCCCCTTTAGGTTCAAAAACAATTTTTAAAAATTTGGTTGTAATATTACATTAATGCCGCAAAAAGCTTGAAATTTGTAAAAAAATTGAAAAAATAGAAATATTTAAAATGGGCCTTTAAAAATTTCTTAGATTTTTATTTTGATAATAGTGCATAAAAGTTGTCTTTTAGTTTCAAAAACTAATTTTTAAAAACTGTTGCAATATTACCTTAACTTGAAGTGCCGCTAAGAGTTTCAAATTTGTTAAATAAAATGAAATAAATGGAAATTTTCAAAAAGGGCCTTTAAAAATTTTAGATTTTTGTTTGGTAATAGTGGAGAAAAGTTAGCTTTTAGGTTCAAAAAGAATCTTTAAAAATTCCGGTTGCAATAAAACAATATCTCGATGTGCCTCAGAGTTTAAAGTTTGTAAAAAAATTGAAAAAACTATAAACTTTGATAAAATATGTTTATGATTTTTTCATTCATATAATGTTGCAAAAATGATCTTGAATCCATACATGAGATTATAATTAGAAAAAATTATTAATTTCAAAGTATAATAATTTAAAAAGATTTCAAATTTTGCGTTTCTTACTTCTGTATGAATGATTACAAATCCTTATCAAATCTTATCCTTAATGATTACAAATGTTTCAGGTACAAAATGTGCGTTACTACTTCATTACCACATTAAACTGATATTTTTAATTAAATTTTGGCATAATCACACGTGAGACAATTTTTGCTCTTGTGTATCTTTCTCTTGCGATAGAACCACAGACATTTTCAGCCGATTCCGCCGCCAGTTTCACAGCTCTTTCCATTGCTTGCATGTGACAAGGAAACCGGGGAAAGTCGATAACCGAGTCCCCTATACTATTTAGTTCATCTTCAGATGCCTTCTGTATTTATTTCTAGTCTTCACTAATTTGTCTAGTCTTCACTAATTTAGATTGAGCCATTTTAACAAAGCACATAAGCGCACAAACTAGCAAATCCGTGTCACAATAGAAGGAGCGGAGACTCCAACGTAACTGAACTCGACAAAACTGCCGATTTGAAAGCAGCTCTGTCCTTGTTACCAGAAGGAGACAAATCTCCACCTTACCTCAAAACAGCAGTTCAGGCTACGACTCAGTGCCATGCCAGTGCAATAGTAAAACTGCTTAATACTTTTATCCATATTTTATTTAAAGCTTTTTATTTCATAATATAAACGCTCAATAATCCTTTAAAAATTGCAGAAAGTGTGCTTTTATGAAACTTTAATGTCCTTGCAGCACCTCAAGATGTATTCTAATATTTTCTATAATTTTTATTTATCTTATCTATACCAAAAAGCAACTTTTCTACGCTATTACACATTAAAAATCAAAAATTGATTTTTTTTGGTTCTACTCTAATGAACATGTATCTGCATTCAACAGAGACTTCAACAAAGTTTTCAAGAACTGTTTTTTTAAAAAATAGTATCTACAATTTGGTTTAATCAAGCATAATATTCCCGATAATTCTGTATTTCTTGGATGATTTAAATACAAATTGTTCATTCCATTTAGCGTCAAATAAGTCATTGCTCTATCACTTATACGGATTATTGCTTTTCATAAAAGAATATTTGAAAAATTATAGAAAAACATTAAAACAATGTTTAAGTTCAAACTGAATTTGTATTTGCATTATATAGTTACTTATATAGTATTTACATATAGATCAGATTTTGTCAATTTTATCAAAAAGTTCATGTTCAAATTGATCATTGTAATCTACGTTATATCTTTACTTACAATTTTTTCACATTTAACATTTTTTTAAAGCATTTAATTCAACTTATTTTATAACTTCTCTTACAAATTTGTTGTTTAATTCTTAGTTCCAGTATGTTGACATCAGACAGTTTACTGGATTTGCTTATATTTCCAAAACCTGATGCAATTTTATAGCTAACTTTTACTTTTGTACTGAATCCCTATGTCTCCAAATTCCAAGAAGTTTTCTTCTACCATATTCAGATGTGCTACCATGTTATTCTGGAGCCTTTATTAAACTGCAAGATAAACCTTTTTCAAGTTCTGTCTCCGATTATCAAGCTCTTTTTTAGATCTCCTCAAAGTAGAAAATTTAAAAAACAATTTTAGTTAAAAAAAAGCATTTTCATTTTTATATCTCAAATTGGAAATGATGGTTTAACAGCTGTTTATTAAAAGAGGAAAACTATTTAGAAAAAAAAAATTGATAAAAATTCTAAGATTCCCTTTTATCCATCCAAAAATGTAAATATTTAGAAAACCATTATCTTTCAGTGTAGGAACCCGAGTTGAATCCTGTATTTTTTTTAAAGAATTTTATAATAACAGTGTTCCAAAATGAATTTTTATTAATGCGACAGACTGTAGAAATTAAAGATTATTTTTTACTCGTTTGAATCGATTTTTTTTTAATTCATAATCTTTACTAATAAAAACAGGTGAAAATGTGTGAATATGCGAATGTGGATTTGTCGGATCTCTACTAGCTACACCATTTAATCTACACATGTTAAAATTGGCAAATTTTAATTAATGAAAATTAATCTAATCGTAATAGCTTCTGAAAATACTCTTAGAAATGGATGTTACATTATTTCCAAATCTAAAGGATTGGAAAATTAATGACATCAACGATTTAATAATCAAGCAAACAATTTTTGAATTTTGTCAATTCCTTAAAAATAATTGTATAATTTCCCAACAATTATTTATTCCGAAATTCAAACCATTTTCATTGCTTCGTCTAATATTTAATCGCATGATTTTTTTTTATTGTTGAAAGTTAAAGAAAGGTTATTTTATTTAATACTTGTGTAATTTATAAGTCAAATTAAAAACTGAACTAAAATACCGCGAAATTTAGAAGATTAACTGCATTATGTTATAATATTATAGAAAGCGTCTCCATTAAATAGGTTCATATATACAAGAACAGAACAATAGTATCGGTTTCACCCTTTCGACTGTTGGAGCGGGTAAGCCGCTAGGAGTTTATATGTTGGAAAAATTAGTATGCTTCTCCTGTATTTAGATGAATAAAATTCTATACACAATGAATCATCGCTTGATTTAAAATATTTTTAATTATCAAAGTCAAAATACAAAAAGTGCATTAACGAAATTTCTCCTTTTCATTTCGTTCTCTGTATTCATTCTACTAAAGAAAATGACACGATTTTAATGTTTGATGGAAACTTAACGATTTAAGTGGAATTAAATTTTACATAACCAATATTCCTGGCGAAACAGCAGGTCGACAAAGACGACTAATTATTAATTTTATAATACCATGATGTTAGATTTTTCCCCGACTCATTACTAGATGCTCTCTTTAGAGGCAAAAACAATGAAATTAATTAGTTAGCCTAGCACTTTAAAGTGTGAAAATAATGTACAATCACTGAAGGAATTATTAGCAAGCCACACGTTTTAAGTAAATTTGTAGCATGAATCTTCGTTTGTCGTTGTTTTTAAAGATATCCAAATATGTTATGATGAAATCATAGTTATAAGATAATAATTAATGCTAAAGCAATATTTATTTTCATAAATAAGCATATTATATTCCTATAGAATATATATATATAAATATTTTACATAAATAAAATAAATTATAACAATATTTTTTATTAAATACATAAATTTCTATATGAAAATATATTGTATTCCTTTTATACATTTTATTTAGGCCGCTTTAATCTTTAATTAAGGGTCTGCTTCTTAGCATGCATGGCAAGATTATGACTATTATTAGCGAACAACAACGACATGTCACAAAAATTGGCAAACATCTCGGAACTATCTCGCATTTTTATTCATGTTTGAGAGCATGCGTCTAATGAGTATTACTAAGTGGCCTTTTAATATTTTCCCTTGTAGAATTTTGGAATAGCAACGTCAAACAGAACTATGAAACAATATTAATATTTCATTATGAATAAAATATTTATACTATTGCATACCCGAAAACGAAAGAAACTATGAGTCTTATGATTTTGCAAGCAATTCTATTTCTTTACAACTATACAAAATTAAAAAAAAAATTCTAACGTCAAAAAGTGAAAGAAAAAAAAAATATTAGCAAGGTCCAATATTTGTACATTCTAAGAAAATCAGTTCAAAGTTATATATGAATGAAAAAAGGATAATCTACGCTTTACAAGTTCTTTCTGAATATCAGTTTCATTGAAGTGAATATTCAGTTTAACAAATATCACAATTACTCAATAGAAACCCATACAACTCTTATCACCTTAAACGTAAGTGTTCCCCGATTACATCAAAAATCCACTTCTGCCTCCATGTAGAATTAGAAGAGCAGCATGCATTTTAAACGCCTTTCTCGAATATAAATATATAACTGGATGAAATAATTAACTGAAGTAAAATGAGATTACACTGAAATTTTTTCAGTATGCTTAAATTTCCGTTAATCGTTTTTGTTTTGTAATAAACCATTAGGAGGTGAGATTGTTCTATTTGTTATACCTTACAAGAGGTTCATTTTACAGAAATTTAATGTTGTTCCTCATATATAATGAAAAAGCATATTTTCTGCCCATCTAATGAAAGAAATAAAAATTCAAAAATAAACTGTTTTATCTAACCCTGCAAATATACAAGAAAATCCAAAATTCAAAATGGAAATCGTATATTTTAGTTTAGCAATATTTAACCGGTGGAAAGTTCGCACTCCTTTCAGCAAGAGAGAAGTTCTTCATAAGATTAAATTTAATCCATTTTCCTCAAACACCAAGCCTCCTCTGATCGGAATTTCATCTTGTGGTCCGTGAGAATTTCAGGCTCTGTGATTAAGATTTAAGTGAAACTTGCAACCAACCGGAAATAGCAGACGATTTTCATTTGCGTCTTCGAAAGGAATTCTTAAACTTGCAGGGACTCTGCAGTGGTATTACCATGGATGACCGATAATAACTTTGCATTTTCAGTAGAAATGGGTGGAAGCATATAACTTTGGCAATATGGTTTAATATTTTATTGTAATATTTCATGGCTTAAAAGGGAAAATTGTACTTTTGATTCATTATAATTTAGAAGAATCTAGTTCATTTACTTATTTCATAAAAATGAACTATGTCAAATAGAAATGTTGCACATAATATTTACAGTTTCTAATTTTGCTCATGGAGTGATTATTTTTATTCTAAAAATATTTTTAATTTTCCAAATAAAATCAATTTGCTTACAGACTCGTATCACGCTAAGTTTGGAATCAGTTTTACATATTACAGTAAGAACAGCAACATGGAGTAGTATCATAGATTTGTAATTCTATGAAAGTCGCATACCCATCTTCCTTATCTTAATTGGTTCCCTATTATGTTAGAGCTTTCAATTTGTTAACTAACGCGGACTAATTTTGAAGTCGGTTGTACATATTACAGGTTGTACATATTTTGAAGGAAATCAAGTTTAATTTTATGGTAATTTAGGTTTTTATAATCTTTTACAGCAGGATTAAACGATTTTTTGTCTTCCCTGTTGGGACATAAAATTTATTCGTTAAAACACATAAAACCCAAGAATTGCCTTTAGCGATCGAAAATTTCAAAGATTTCATAAATTTATGAGTTTGATAAAACCTATAAAAACACAAAATTGATTCAAAATTTCAGAAGTTCATGCAAGATAAAGTATAAGTAATAAATTTTCTTTAGAAGTAAACAGTAATGACAGAAGATAACCAGAATTGTAGCTCTAAACCGCTTTTTGGAAGAAGATTGAAATGTTTATAAGCCGTAATTTTTTTACATTTTTGTGAGACTTGGGGATTAAACTGTTTATGTAACTTTCGTCTAAAATTAAATATAAAAGTGCTAAAAATATGTGCGTAAAATTTTTAGATTCAAATATACATTCTGAAAATTGTTCAGCTTTTACTTTTATTTGAAATTTATTTTAAGAAAATCGTGCAATTATGCATTATTTTTTTGTTAAATGAAAAGAAGGAAAATAAATCACTTTGGTTACCGTATATTTAAAAAAAAACACACACACAACTAAAACTGTAGCTTCAAATGAGTTTAGCGTACGCTTCAAATCTCGTTGGATAATACTGGAATCATAGGATCAAAATTGAAAACTCAATTTACCATAGATTTGTGTGTGTGTGTGTGTGTGTGTGTGTGTGTGTGTGTGTGTGTGTGTGTGTGTGTGTGTGTGTGTGTGTGTGTGTGTGTGTGTGTGTGTCATCCGAATGAATCGGTCATTTTCATTTGCCTACATTTTGATGGGACTTTGAAGCTATTAATTGCTGAGCAAGCCAAGATGCTAAGCGAGCCGAGTTAACTGATCACAAGATTAACTTTCGAGTTTTAACTCAAAATTACAATCTTGGGTCTTTGAAATGAAAGGGTCCATTTGCAACAAGTGCAGTGGACATTTTGATCTTACGGTCCCCGTCTTTTTAAGTGAAACTCTTGGACTTTTCTAATTCACTTGGAATACAATGAGACTTATTACCAGTTAAACGTGGGAGGCCTCTTACACTATCATATTTACTAGTTTTTAGCAAGTAATCGTTATTAATATGGCAAAAGCGTTGATGCCATATTTCAATTGATCTGCTTTTTGTTTTGTCCGTTTCATTACTAACAGAATTCATTTTTTTATATTTTGGTATAATATAACGGCCAGGCTTAAAAAATACAAATAATCGTGACGTGTGACCGAAAACAACTTTATCCAGTCTTTATTAAAAGCATTAATTTTGCCATTGGCACTCGCAAAATGCGCACCTTTACTTTCTAATCTGGAACCAGATAACGAATTTCTCCTCAACTTGGGATTAAATAAAACATCAGACAAAGTTATTTCATGAAAACAACCTTTATATTTTACTAAAAATCTAATTTTACCGATTCCCTCTACTGGACAACTTATCCTCCTGCTAACGACATTTCCATGTGCTCCACTTTCACTCCGACATTTCCATTCCACACAGCCTCCACTTTCTCCAAATCTTGTTTCATAAGTTGAAGATGACTGGCCTCTAGTATCAACTCCGCTTCAATTTTGCGGCTGTGAAGTCCTAACAACGAAATGCTAACGACATTTCCATGTTAGTTATTGGTGTAAAATCGAAAAATAAACCCTTATCATTATAAAAATGACTCGTGGCAGCCGTATCCATTACCCAAACACTTTTATCAGAATTTTCCCTCAAATAAGTTACAACTATTACGAGTTTCTTATTTAGTTCTATAAGACTACATTCAGCTTCACAAAATTTTAGATTTATATTAAACTATTATAATTTTCATTTACAGGCAAAGAAGATTTTTGACAAGAGTTCTCTTTACAGTTTACTTTAAGATGTCCGTATATATTACATAAATAACAAGGACCTATTATCTATCTATAGACCGTCTTGCATTTTTAATAGTTTTACATTTAAATAACTTACCATCCTTTTTCTAGTATTCTGCTTTACCACCTGGATCTCCAGGAGTTGAAGCCGTACCATTAGGAACTGTATTTGCACCACCAGGAACTGTCCTCGAATTCTTTCTAGATATGGAACTGATTAAGTACACAGCCTCCACTTTCTCCTAATCTTGTTTCATAAGTTGAAGATGACTGGCCTCTAGTATCAACTCCGCTTCAATTTTGCGGCTGTGAAGTCCTATTTCCATCTGTAAATTTGTTGCACAGTGGACTAAAATTCCTGAGGAAGCTACCTTATAAATTGAAACTATATACATATTTCTTCCAATTTATGACCGGTCTCTTGTATCCTGGTTGCTGCCGTTTTTACATGAGATATGAAGGTTCCAACATCTTCCCTTGGTTGGTATCTTGTTCCGAAGAATCATTTCAAAAGCTGGATAACCCTGCCTCTTGCCACTAGTTCGAAGTGATCCTTTAATATCTTCAATGCTATTGCACCATCAGTTGTTTCTCTTACCGGATTCTTCAGATCTGAACTGATGTTATTGTAAATCAACGTATAGCATCTAACTTTACGTATTTGCAAGTCGTACTTTTCCTTGTAGGCTGCCCCTTCATCAGGTTCCTCTGACTTGGTCTGTATGATAAATTCACAGCATCCAAAATGCATCAAGATGACTTGCATATCACGCTTCCACGAGTTCTAGTTATTTTGGATCAACACTGGAATCCAATTGTTCATCTCCATATCTGCTACTTGATTTAGTATACCGGCAATAGATGTTCTTAAAAGATATTTCTAGACTGGAACAATATTTAAATGGACAATGTTCACGGTCTGGTATATCTGCTTACCCTGCCTCGACACATAGAATGGGCTGGGCCCATAACCACTGTTATTCCTCTGAGTAAACTAATCCAAATTTTAGCAAAGTTGACAGTGAAATTTTATGTCTAGGAGGCATAAAGTTGAATGCAGTTTCCTTAAAATAACTTTTATGGTTTATAAAGTATAAAGTCAATGTGCTCATTACTGGAGCAATCAAAATAATACGACAAATGCTGAAATCAAAGTTCAAATTAACATTACCAGAAATTGATCAACAGATTCGAACCATTCATACTTTCCGTCAAACATTTAAACGAACTGAAAGACATTATCTTAAAATGGCGAAGCAACAAACCAGTTGTACATAGCTAACTTCTCTTTCGCCTCGACCGAAGACCTTAAACCACTTCTCATATTCCGTCTAGAAAAGTACTCACACGAGGGCAGTTTCAATAGTAGCTAAATCTGTATTGCAGTTGCTGCCAACTACAAATCACGAAACTTTCAAAAAAGTTCTGGTTCGAATCGGTTTCTTTACTTGAGAGCATGGCGCGGAATTGGAAAAACACAAGGACACCATAAAAATTCGGATCCGACATAAATTTCTGTATGGATCTTTTCAAATGTCCAATAAGGCGTTTATCTAGTTCCACATACTTTGCGGATCTTTCATTGGCATGGAGTCTTCAATTTTGAATTATTCATTCTAGAAGCAGATAATTTACTATTAGGCAACCGTGATAATAAAATACCTTTAACGATTCGTTTTAACAAAGTTTCGATTAACAAAGTTTTTTGTATCTATTATGAATGAAAAAGACACAGTTAAATTAATTAATTAACTTATACATAAAATAACAATAACTGATTTATAAATATTCCTATAATTATAGAAAATAATTGGTAAAATTTTGGTACAGTGTCTGATGGTTTCTGAAAAAGGGTTCTAGAGTTTACAGCTTGAAACTTTATTTATTCTTTGCAATATTTTTTAAATGATTTATTTTAAAGTCTAATATATATTGTATATATCAGGAGACACAAAATTCATATAGCATATAACATGACTTGAGACGCAAAAAATGTTACATTTTACAAAGAATACTATTCGATGTAGAGATACTAAATGTTGCGTTTTGTTACATTTGGTTAAGTAGATTCTTACTGAGAAAGAATTTTTCAAAATTTTAATCATAAATCTAATTAATTAAAATTAATCCAAATTTATTTTTTAGCAATTTATGTGGTGACAAAATTTCCTAAAAGGGTAAAGCTAGCAGGCGTCTTCTACTCGATGGAAAATTCATTAGTATGGATAAAATTATGACCGATTAAGTATGGAATCGTTAAACGATCGATTAAAAAAATAGATCTAAATTTATTATCTTTTTTGCGTTAGATTTTTTATGTGTTGAATTCGTATCACAACGCAAAACATTAGAGATATTCTAATGAAACAATTAAAAGTCACAAAATATTGATTATTTGGAATAAGCAACAACATAAATGTATATTTGAAGCAGTTCATATAATAATATACGAACTAATTTTAACTTATTTTAAAATTGCGGTGTTCTTAATGATAATAAAAGTTTAAATATTAATATCAGATACAATTTTCAGCAATGAATTTTACTGTTATTCTCATTTCTCAAATTCATTTTATTGTTTTTACTGTGTGATAAAACCTTTAGCTCTTGCGCTTTTATCAGTGTTAAAATCAAACTTAAAAAATTACTTCTTCTTCAGATAAGATGAAACCAGGATTTTAAATTTTGCTTTGAATATGATAATTATTATATACTGACATTATTTTTGTAGGTTGTATGGTACAAAATCCATATAATACAGAATAAAATAACGTGTTCTATCAAGAAAGACGGATAAATGTTAACCATCTAAAGACATTTTGAATTGGATTTTCGAAATTTATGGCATTTCTTTCATTACTTTTAAAAGGATAGGAGAAACTTTTGAAGGAATATTTCAGGCAGTCTATCAACTTTTTTAATATGAGGATTGCCTGGATCTGAAATAATTGATAAAAGCCTTTAAAACCATTCTTCTTGCCATTTCCAATGGAGATATTTCAAATTTAAATCCCGAAAAAGATGATTTGAGGAAAAGTTAGGGGGTGACAAATGTATTTAGTCATGAAATGTCTAATAAAAAATAATAATAAATATTCGAAGATTAATTATAAAGATTAAATATTTTATATAATTTTTGTGTGTGAATTAATAGAATCTAAAAGTAGTAAATGAACATGCAATAGAAGTCGCTTTTACAAATTAAAATATTTTTCATATTATAATATATTACTAAAGATATTATAATATTGTTAATGGAATAACATTTTATTAAATAATAGTAAATATTTGTATTAAATTCCGATATCAGTGAATCTAAGAATTATAATTTACCCAACGGCATCATTTTACTAAAAAAATAAAATGGTTTTAGGGGTATAGAGATGTTGCAATATCATTCAGTTCCACAATTATTGCTACAAATAAGGCAATATCAAATAACGTTAGTTTAGTAACGAAGTTATGTAACTTCTTATATCCTTAAATTAAGAAACGTATTCTCTACATATAATTCTTCTTTTCATTTGTAAATATCCTTTAACCTATTACAAAAGATTAAATAAATTAAATAGTTCCCTTGTTTTTGAGACTATACATTTTTTTTTACAATTCATTCTCAATATTTAACATAAATACAAGTTAACAACATTTAAAAACTTATTTAATTTAAATAAGTATAAATTTTTTAATGTCGAGCATTCAGAGAAGAAAAGATAAAAATCAGTATTTGAAAATAGAATATATTTCAGTTCAGAACAGCACACTACCAGATATTTTTTCTCCATTATAATACTTTTCATCATTCATCAAACAAATATATTCTTCAAATTCTTAAATATACAGGGTGTTCATTAATTATTGTCGGGGTTTCCGTACTTCATAACTTTCGAATAAAAAATATTACGCAAAAACCGATTACGTATTCGTAATTTACAACTCAAAGAATTTTATTAATAATATTAAAGTGTAAAGCTTGCACAATTTGCACTTTGTAGGCAGTTGAAGGCGATTATGTATTCGTAAATTACAATTCAAAGAATTATGAATACTTAAATTACAGCTCAAAGAATTATATATTCGTAAATTACAACTCAAAGAATTATGAATACGCAAATTACAACTCAAAGAATTATGTATTCGTAAATTACAACTCAAAGAATTATGAATACGTAAATTACAATTCAAAGAATTATGAATACGTAAATTACAGCTCAAAGAATTATATATTCGTAAATTACAACTCAAAGAATTATGAATACGCAAATTACAACTCCAAGAATTATGTATTCGTAAAGAACAACTCAAAGAATCGCCTTCAGCTGAATACCTACAAAGTGCAAATTGTGCAAACTTTACACTTTAATATCATTAATAAAATTCTTTGAGTTGTAATTCACGAATACGTAATCGGTTTTTGCGTAATATTTTTTATTCGAAAGTTATGAGGTACGGAAACCCCGACAATAATTAATGAACACCCTGCATATTTAAGAATTTGAAGAATATATGAACAGCCTGCATTTCATTATTTTTACATCAGTATAGCTTGCTATGAAAAATCATTCAGAATAAAATAATACAAGATTAATATCTCTCTCAATTTTTTACATGGATCAAAAATTCAGTTGTAGAACCCTCAAACTGCTAAGAAATCAGCAACATAAATTTATTAATCCACCTGACACAGAAAATACCGACCATGGAGCGGTCGTCTTCCTTATTATTACTATTTTTCTGTGTTCGGTCCATTAATTTCCACTATCTGTCGCCACTTTTTACTATCTGAAATGGAATATCTCATCTGTAACAAACAGGCCATAATGGCTGGTCTCACAAAATCGGTTACCTTTAATATAACATAAATCACTTGTAAATGCTAGGAATAGCATTCTGAATTTAAGATTACCTGCTCTTTGGAAATATAAAGTGTCAAAACTTTTCTTGAAAGATCTACAATTTATATTATAAATTTGCCTTCTAGATATCAATTGCAGTTTTCTAAAATTTTCTTGAAGAAAATGCTGTCAAATAGCATTTAGTTATGACTTTATTATATATATATATTCCAAGCAACATGCTATTAAATTTATGTCACTTTTTTACATGAAACTATTGACAATCACTGCTATCGGTTTTCTGAAAATTAAATTCTCTAGAAATCACTAAACGCTTTCTAAGTTTTCAGCATTGTAATAAACTTTGTGTTGCCTACATTTAAATACATTTGAGTTTAGTTGTTTTTTTTCACGCAAAATTTGGTACGTCTATCTTTACATCTAATTACATAACATTTTTCTTATTTTGTTTCACCGGAATATCGTTGTATATATAATCGTCCTTTCATTAACAATATGGTATAATTGTTTATCTATTATGCCAATGATAAACTAATGTCATGTCATATGACAGAACTCTCTAATATATTATTTTTTCACATTATCTACTATTTTTTCAGCCTATCTCCATATTTTCCCCTTCTAGTCAGAAGAAAAAAAATATAAAAACAAGTAATCTACAAAAATAGTGTAAGTTTATCAAATGCCGTAAAAGGCTGAAATATACGTTTTATTTTTATAATTTCTCATTATAAAGATTATTTTATAATTTGGAAATCCTTTCCTATTCCTTATATCACTAATATAGCGAAGATAGGATTATTTACTGAATAATTTATCAATTCGTACCTATTGCAGTTATATGTAAAAGTAAATAAAATCAATTATCTCCCTATCCTCTCAAACTGAGTGATAAAAAAAGAGATTTTTAACAAAATTTCCATTCAGTTTAACAATCTAAAATGATTTCGTTCAAGTTATTCCTCGTTATCTAAAGAGTTATCGGAACTTTTGCTATTGGTACATATTTAATCTGATCACGGACTCGGTGTTATTAAAATATGACTTTGAAAAAATAACAAAAATTTGAGACTTCTTATGATAGAAAATATCTCATATTTTATTTCATTAATTTCTCTTAAAGTTAACATAAATTACTACATTAAAAAAATGGATTAATTATCCAATAGCATACATATTCTAGGAGATTCACTTACAGGAACTGTGATTTCTTTTTTCCATAAATTAAAAAAAATGTATCTGAAAATTTTAATCCTAATTCCAAAATCCTATCATTTGTTTTGCATTACATTAAAAATTCGTAATTATAAGCAGCCAAATGAAGCATAGAAAAAATCTTATGGAGGGAAAAACATTCTTTCATTGAAACAAACTTAAATTTAATAAATTTTCCTTTCAGTTATAAATGAAAATTGATAATGCAATGAACATTCAAAAAATATTTATTCGTAAAAATTCCTGGAATAGACAGGAAAAAGCTTTAAGATGATACTGTAAACTAATGGAAATCTGACGGAAAGGGAAATTGTGAAGGCAACATAAATTTTGTATAATCAGTTCACACATATGAGCGAAACAGAAACACTAATGGTAAAATCCTAGATGGACCTACCTCTTGGCGACTTATTTGAAATCTCGCCAAGTTGACTACTTATCGAATATTTGTTATTATTATTTTTCAATTAAAAAACGATACTTGGAGGCCAGAAATAATAAATAAAATAAAATAAATATAATAAAAAAATAAATACAATAAATAAAAATAAAATAAAATAAATAAATATAATAAAAAATAAATATAAAATAAATAAATATAATAAAATAAATAAATATAATAAAAAATAAATATAAAATAAATAAATATAATAAAAAATAAATATAAAATAAATAAATATAATAAAAAATAAATAAATATAATAAAAAATAAATATAAAATAAATAAATATAATAAAAAATAAATATAAAATAAATAAATATAATAAAAAATAAATAAAAAAACCCGTCTAGGTTGCCACATTGTCGACGTTATCGCCACTCGTTTGGCGAGAATTCAAAAAGACGCCAAGAGGTGGCTGTGCTAGGATCCACCCACACTAATTCATGTGGAGATTTGAAAATGAGGAACGAGAAACTTCTTGAAAGACCTTAAAATACCCAAACAGAAGGAATTATATAACTGCGTGGGAATTAGAGCCGAGTCCCATAGCCATTTCGGGGAAATTAATTTTAAAGAAACGGAGCCGTTGGAATTAGGATGTAAAGCAATTTAATATTGTTCTATTTTATAATTATCGTCTTCTACAAAATAAGCATTTCTGTGGTTTTCCAAAGCCAACTTTTGTTGGTAATAAGTCTTTATTCTACAGTTTCCTACAAGTGGTAATCCTTAAATGTTGTAAATTAATAATATATTTGTGAAAATTTATGTTGTAATAAATAAAATATTTGTTTCCAATTTCATAGAGATTTTAATTCTTTGATGTGTCGTCATACTATTTTTTCATGAATACTTACACGTATCCTGTCAAGGAAAAAAATTAATTTAAATATCTTTAACTGCCATTCAAAAGAAAGAGAATGATTGAATCCCAACTCTGCAATTTTTAAAGCTGTCGGTTATTTTGATTTTAATAACCTTAATTCAATTTACCATTTTTAAATATTGTTTTTATAGATAAATATAAAATTCAGAGGTAAAAATATTACTTATCGTCTGTTTATCAGAAGTATAAGTGATTGTCGTTATATGTTGATCCTGAGTAAAATTTCTTCTAATACTGATTTTCAAAATTTTATTAATTTTCAAATTCTATGAATAAATAAAAGGGTATGAATTCGTATCGATACTTATAGAGATAATCATAAATTTTTGTCACCTGTATAGTTAATAAACACTCAAAATTTTAAAAGTGTGGAAAATTGTGTAAAGAATAAAATTGCAATTCTTATTGTTACGCATATATAAGTAAATAATCTATTATTTATCTAAGTATATTATGGTTATATTCAATTTTTTTGATTTAAATATTAGTGCAACTTGATACTTCTAATGTGAAATTGAACTTAACTAACTAATTATAAATATATATAGTTAATTAAAACATTTATATCATTTAAACCAGTCAATTATTGATATTCTTCACGTTCCAAGATTATGCATATCATAATAGAAATCTGTCCGGTTAGTGAACAAACAGTGCTAGAAGTCTCACAAGCTCAATAGCAGATAAATGCTCTTTATTTTACAAGTAATATCGAGACACAGTAGCAAAGCACAGTCGAAATAATGAACAGTCACAAAGATATCACTTGCAAAAG
Source organism: Argiope bruennichi (assembly GCF_947563725.1). Lineage (NCBI taxonomy): Eukaryota > Metazoa > Arthropoda > Arachnida > Araneae > Araneidae > Argiope > Argiope bruennichi. The sequence continues at coordinate 80,588,424 of NC_079159.1, read as the reverse complement.
GTGCAAAACCCCACCATTCGCCATTGGATTGAAACCTATTCCATTAAGAACATACGTAAATTCTTCTTGTCAATTATGATGTTATAGTTGTAAGAAAGCAAAATTACAGCACCATATATTTTGAAACTTCGAAATATGTTTTTTCAAATATTTAGAAATGATCACAGGAAAAAGTGCTTGCTTTTTCTTAAAAGCATTAATTTTGTTAAAAGAAAATTTATGCTATTAATAAAAATGCTAATGAAATGAAAAAAAGCGTTGAAAAAATAAAATAAACTAATAGTATAATAATAGTAATTAATAATAATAATTTTCCATGGTAATCAACTAATTACCATATCAAATCAAGATGTCAAGAATTGAAGTAAATATAATTAAATCAGTTATCAGCTGAGAATCAGGACACAATTTAATTCAACTATCCCCATTCCAATAATTCAGTTTCAACTCCTACTCATTTAATTGCTTGCCGCATTCCAAAGTATTTAGGGAGTTTCTAAAACATCGGTATATGGTATTGAGGAGTTAAATCATTCATATTTAACTTGTATATGTCTAAATTGTTCCCACTTGCTTTCCATCTGTCAAATAATTTAATCTGATTTTCAAAGAAATGTCGAAATTCCATTCCCATGGAGGCAACCTCATTTTCTAAAGGGATATAAAATATGCGAAAAGGTAAGCTGTTGTTATGCAGAACGGAGGATAGGAATTATGCAGACATAATATCGAAGCTTTTTCGTGAGTTAGAGTGGATAAAGAATAAAGAGATATTTAAATAATGTCCTATGCTTCTAATATCAGTACAAACTTCGATGTGGGAATTATTATTTGAATTATTAAGATAGAAATATTTAATAGAGATGAATATATTAATTTTTAATAAATAATATGTAAAAGAAGAATATGAGCAATATAAATACATATTATAAAATTTTAAATGTCTAGAAGTATTTTCATAAATTAGATATAATCCCTATTTTTTTTGCTATTTCTTTATAAACAACGAAAAGAAATTAGTGTAAAATTTTACCAAAAATAATTATGTTCTTCCATAAGGAAATCAAATTTCAGAAGAGAAAAATAAAGTTACTGACTTTATATAGTCACATTAGATATAAGCTATTCCCATATGAGAAAATATACATGTATGATTGAAAATTATAATTCAGAAAAACCTAAACTTTTCAAGTTTACCTTTTTAAAGAAATGATAATAAACAGCATATACAAAGGATGGATAAGCAGCAGAGGACATGGATGTTTGTTACTTTAGATTTAACATATCACATGTTTTTTCTCATTTATTAAGTTTCTATAGCATAAAATGTTTGAACACTTCTTTTTAAAGATTTATCGCAAGTACTTAAAGGATGTTCATAAGTTGAGCTTTTCAATCGCCAATATCACAACAGTTCATCAGAACCATTACTACAGATTTAAATATAGCCATGCTAAGCATAAATCATCAGGCATATTTAAATCATCAGGTAACTGATACCAAATAATATTAATTACTTGATGCCAGGTACGACTAATAAAAAACGATTCAAAATAATTACTGCCTCTTATTTGAAGAAATATTCAAAATATTTATATGTTTATGGAAATTTAATTACATTTAGATCAACCTAATTTGTTAGAAGTAGCTAATGATTTTAGAGGTGAGAGGTAAAATTATCTTGATTCAGTTTGCTGATGAGTTGAGAGCATAAAATTAAAAGCTTGTCAGAAACGAATTTAAACCCAATCAACTTTTTATAATCAATCAACTTTAAATTAACTTTTATAATTTGAATATTGTTATAGTGTCTATGCTATTATACCTGATTAAAATTTGTAAAACTTTTATACAATGCTAATATTTCAAAATTATATAATGTGCATTGTTCTTCTCTAGAAAAATTGGATATAAATATTAATTATAAATATGCATGCATTATTTTTTAACTTATTTAATATCGTTTTACTTCATACCACATAAATTATGAGCAATTTTTTTTCAAAGCAGTATAAAAATATAACATTTCTATAAAAATGTATGCACGTTTTATACAGTTACATCTTGACACTAAATAAAACTTAAATTTAGTTGTGTGAAAGATTTTTACTATATTGAGCATGTTCATGAAAATCTTGCGTCCATAAAAAGGCATTTTAATACATAAATATTTTATTCAATTATAAATAAATAAAATATAAATAATAAATAAACTGAGTCAAAGTATTTTAATTTCTGCATTTTTCTTTTCAAAAAGTAAAATACAAGGAAAAAAAACTTTTTTTCCTTATCAAAATTTAGAAGAAATAAATGGTTTATTTAATCAGTACTATAAGGCAGTGATAACATCACGAATATTAAAAATAAAGTTTAAATCTTGATCCCAAAACATTTTTTAACAATTTTCCATTTGCTTCTTCTTTTTCTATAATAGACTTCATGTAATTAAATAAATTTCTTTTTTATCTCTTCTCAAGCAAACTTTGAATTTATATAATTTTACTGAAACTAGTTTTTTAAAATGTTTTTTTAGATAAATTTATCTTTAATAAAGAAGCGTTCTGAGAATCTGAAATTTTATATTACAATTTTTACTCAAAAATAAAATTTAAAATATAAGAGAAATTTTACTTTCTGAAATTAAAATTTATAATTAAAAAGGTGAAACTTTTAAAAGTAAAAATGAATTTTAAGAAAGTTTTCTAATTGCAATTTTTGCTTCAAGAAGAAAATACATTCAGAGAGACATATAAATTTAAGGAACTGAGAAAATAAATTTAGAAATATGTAAATGTTAAAAATATTTCAGGCCTTCTTGGTTCATTTAATTAAAAGTTGGAACTTTTGACATTATTTCCAGAAATTACATTCCATCAGACATATACAAACATGTGTCTGGAAAGGAAATAACTATACAAATAAGAAAAATGAATGGAATTTCAGACTTAGTAAGTTTTCAAAGAAAAAATTAGAATTCTGAATATTTCAAAAAAATTGTTGTTTTAATATCTCTTTCCAAAGTGATAAATTCATGTTGCACTATTATTTATGCTCAGAAATCCAAGATAAACAGACAATCTCTTAAATTTTGAATCAAAATAATTTTTTTCATTTGTCTCATTTCAAACAAACTTTAGGGAATTTTAAAGCAAAGTTGATTCATGAACAACAAAACTGAGCGTTGCCTCAAAATGGATTATTCAAAACCCTGCGGAAGAAAAATAAAAATAAAATTAATCTACAAATTATGCAGTAACGAAATTTTAGTAAAGGAATAAGTTACAATTGTTATGAATTTGTAACATTGCTTCTTTCCTCAGTTTGTCTCATGCGACTGAAAGAATTTTACAGATATCTATAACACATGCTGAATGCATGTCACGTCAATGTTGCCCAAATTTAGCGACACACTTAGCGAATATTTGGCGGTGGCTTTTGCGACGAAGTTCTCGAATTCTTCAAATGCAAAGTTCATCAAATGTTTTGGCAATATCTATTAGGATTCGAGAAGCAGTATTCTTCTAGAAATGCTTATACTCTGTCGAGAAAGCTATATAAAGCAAATGCTCACACTTAAGAATGTAGTGAATTCTTTATTTCGAATATTAATCAAGATTTTTTAGATCAAGCTCCCTAATAGTCTTATGCTGATAACTGTTTTGCTGCATAATTATTTAACAATGCATCAATTCTTTTTGATACCATTTATTGCCTTGCACCTGTTACTGCTGATAACTTCTAGCAGCAGCTAGAAGAAGAAGACAAAAGAAGCAAAAAATAGTGATATAGTGTATATTATTTGTTACTTGGGAGGAATTAGGTCAAATTCACCCAGACTTGTGCTGGTGTTTCAAATCCATTTAACGTTATGGTTATGAAAGCATACAAATGTCAGTAACAAAAAAGGAAATTTCTCATAGTTGTTCCTGCCTGAAGTGAAAATCATAATAGCTTAGATTCGTCTGATATTAATGAAATTTTGGAAAGTGATTATGATACAAATACTGAAGACTGCTAAAGGCCTAAGAAAATCTTCTGGTCTCGTGAAAAATATTGCAAATCCTTGAACAAAATGCATTCTTTTAAAATATTGCATTTTATTTTCTTTACAAATAACCAGTAATAGAAATAAGTGTATGGTAATTTGGGTCCAAAATGACATGTATGTTAAAGAGTGATGTCATTGTGTATGCTGTGGTACATATGTTTTGTGTATTTCTTGTTGAATAAAGCGCTGTTCTTTATTATAGAGCTTCTAGGTTTCATCTAATATCCCCAATAAATAACAATTAACGGAATTTTCGTAACAAAATATCTATTTCGTCATCTAATATACCCAATAAATAACAAATAATGCAATTTTCGTAACAAAATGCAGTATGCATCTGCACGTGCAGTTGTCTAAATTAATTCGTAGAAGAATTTTTTTTTAATCACAGCATGAGATTCATTGTATAAGCACAACCTCGTATGTTTCTGATGATAGCCCTGCAATCTCCAAAAAATTTCTGATGTGAATTCCCAGATTTCATCCTTTTTGAGCTCCATTCTTTTGGAGAAAAAAGATGCAAATTATCCATTAACTTCCTAAGTTAATGCATAGACACACCAAACAATTATTTGTAATCTCGCTGTACTGCAAACGCAACTTTACAGGTCCCAACAAGTTTCATATTGACAAAACAATTCTAGGATTTCTTAAATTGACCGTTTTCGTCAGTCATAAACCCTTTTTGTCATTGGATAATGACTTCCGGAAGATATACGATAAGATTTTATAGGCGAATAAATAATTTGCCTTAGCCACGGCGTTTTCTAGATCTCAGTCTCTGTCTCAATCTGTGATTTTGCTTTTGATTTTAGAGTCACAAAAAAAGTGATATTAATTAATATAATGTTGATAATTTAACCATATTAAAAGATCACTCAACATTGCATGTTAAAGAATTTCGTTTAGTGGAAAGCATATAATCAAAGAATGCACATTTTCAACAAATGAAAAGACAATTCATTGCATATATATTAACAATACTAGAATAATATATTCAAGAAGCTCATAGAAGGTCTTCAAGAGTGTAGCGCTAATTGCAATTAGTGAAAAATATCAAGAATTATTATATATATATAAATTCCTTATGGTCTGTGTAGCATATAAAACTGATTACATTTGGTTGAAGAAGAAATGTATAATCCAATTACAATAATTTCACATTATTTTATTGTTCTCTTGTATTTCTTCATGTTTCTGCATATGGTATTATTTATGGTTTTTTTTGTGAAATTAAATAGAATTTCGAAAAATAATTTTTGTTTATAAAGAGCTTATCGGAAGAATATTATTGCCAGATTAAGCGGATAGTTTTAAAAAAATAAAAGATAGACATCATCATTTCGCTGCTGTCGACGACAAATTCTATTTCATTTTTATTTCGTGTAACAGGATCTTATTGACTACCTCAGATAAGTTTTAAATTAAAATTTTTACTATTATAGAACATTCTGGTTTTATGGATAAGGTATTTCCATTATTTTCTGTTTATATCTTTATACATCCAATTATATATCAAAAAAAGGGAAATAGTATTTAAAAAAAGGACTTGTACTAAAAAAATTCTGTATTTTTTTTTTTTTTTTTTTTTTTCATCTGACAGTTAAGTTTAATTCTAAGTACAAGAAAATCACAAAATTTTATTTAAAGCATACCTTATTGTGAATATCGAAAAATAAGCCAACTATATATATATATATTGATCATTAACCTGAGAAACCATAGATAGTGGTCTTCTTAAAATCTTCTCGTATATTCTGTCGAATAGAAGCTTTTTCACCCCTCGCATGTTGGACCTTGGATATGGACGCAAATGACTTGACATCGAAGAAAAATATCATGCATCTAGCAATTTCGACTGATTGTCATTGCATTTTCATGCTTAAGAGTGTACCGAGTAACAGATGTTCAACCTATATTTCTAAATTTAATTTTTTTTAAATTTGATAAAAGAACTTTTTATTTTAGATTTTATTTACCTAACTCTTTGTGTTTAGTAGTGTCACGTTACCTTCTAACTGAACATTGCAGACATACTTCCGTTGACTAATTTTATTCAAAATAAGGTAGAAATATATAAATCTTCTTATATATAAATATATAAGAAGTTATTATGTAATAATAATAATAATAGAATAATAATATAAGAAGTAATTATATATTTATATATAACTTCTTATATATAAATATATATATATATATATATATATAAATATAAAATTTTGTAGCATAAAAACTGTATACTGAATTGCATCTGTCTACAGAACAGCGTTTTAAAGTTATTTGCATCACAGTGTTAGGGAGAAATATATTGTTGTAAAAAATTTATTTTCCGAATTCATGAAGTCTGAAACTTGAAAATTCGTCAAGATCTATCTAGATGGTATTTTTTTTTGACGAATAGAAAACCTTTTTTTCATGGCCTTCGAAATAGACAAAGTAAAAATAAATGACATTCAACAATGTAACTCTATGCAATTAATTCACACATTCATTTTCTTCAATTTACACAATATTTAACCCACTTAAATACAAATTTGAGTACATCTCTTGACTAAAACAAACTGAAGTATTACTTAAAATTAATACCAGATTCTTCCCTATGAAAGGTTAACAAAAAATTAATAAATGTATGTAATAATATATTTTTCTTCTGAAAATTGCTTCTAACAATTTATTTTCATAAAGAAAATCATCTTATCCGGAGAAAAAATCTTAATTTCCCCATTGCCTTTCTATTGGCTTCGAAATAAGGAACCATAACGTTTCGTCATTACGTATCCAGTAACGTATCTAACTTCGGAATTTCCCCAAACACCTTACTTGACTGAGAGACTATATTTCCAGTAGTAATGCCAGACATGTCAGGTACGTGACAGAAATAAAACATGGGATCAGTTCTAAATTTTTGGAATCGATCAAATAAGTTCCTTACTCTCATTGGTAAAGGTATAAATAAAAAAAATGGCCTCGTTTATGTTTTCTATTGATTTTTGGACCATGTAGCTATATCGAATACACTCTGACTGATGTTTAAGCTTTGAAAGAAATAAGGAAGCATTTATATCACTTGTAAATTTGATACCCCTATAATAGCTTTACGGTGATCCTGAATTCTATAAATAGAAAATTTAAATTATATTACATTCAGAACTAAATTTAAATTAATATGCTTTGATATTATTTTTAGAACTGAATAATTAATCGTCTTACAATTTATTCATGCAATTTTATTATCGCTGTATAATTTGTTGCTAAATGAATTAAGATTTGTGAAAAATGATATACTTTTTGCTGATGTACTTCTTTTTTTATAAACAATAAAAACAGAAATTTTACTAGATAAAATATTTTTTTTAGTAAATGAACCACTTATACATTTATAGGTTGGTACACGGCCTATGCCAGAAACCGATTAACATTCTCTGCAGCTGGTAGAAAAAAATATTTCTGTCTTCAAATAAGCCTATCTTCTTCTTTGTCCTGTTTTATTACAAAATACTTAAAAGCCAGATTCGTTGCTTTAATTTTATAGACTGCATGAGAAACTTGCACGCCAATAATAGCTTAACAAAAGTTGATAGAATTAATTATTGCTTATGTAGGAAGATATTATATTAAATTAAATTGTTTTTTAAGAAATATTATTATATTTTGTCTTGTATAATGTTTTGAAAAGGAAGTAAGTCTTTCTTAAGATAATTCGTAGAAGAAAACCTTACTTTAATCCATGAGGATAATCCCTAAGTATTAACAACAATAAAAATGGAATTTCATAATGTTACCAAACAAATATATTTCGGTTCATTCTGATGACAAAATACTTATCACTTGCATCATTTGCCCTGACATAAATTATCTTTTGCTTTAAAATTTTTATTATTGTTTTCCTTATGACTTCTTATCTTTTATAATAAATTCGCAGATATTTATCGTAACTTTGGAAAAGTAGAGTGTAAAGCAGTAGAAAATTACACTCCCTGAGCGCTCCTCTAACAATTCCCCAAGAATCGCTTGTGATTTTTTTAGGATCACAACATGCTTCTAGCTGGTTCCGTACATTCGATGCTTAGTAATGTATTTCTACTAATAATAAGAATTTATAAATATATTCATTACCAATAGAAAATGTAACTTGTATCAAATTGCAAGAACTGCTTACATCAATTCTTTTGTCAATTACTAAAACTAAACCGCTATTTTCAAATAATAATTTTTTAGTGACAGATAGGCAAATTTGTAAATGTTGTAAAATAAAAATATGTAATACTACGGTATTAAAATAGCAAAATCAGTTACATTGATCCGAAATCAGTCATTTAAAATTTCTTTTTTGGTTATTTCTCCAATTGGAACAAAACAGACACTGAATCAAAATAATTAACTTATGAGAGGACAACTGTTACAGCTGTCATAACAATTATCTTCGAATATAAAAACGATTTATTTGCAGAATCGAACATTAATGATGCATTACATTCAGTATCAAAACACATATTAGCAAATGTGCTCTTGTAAATAGGAAACTTACTCAGAACTTCTTACTTGTTACTTCCGAAATTCCGTTCAATCATACCATTTCAATCATTGTCTCTGAATCTGTAATTTCTAGAATCATGTGACATCAATACTAACACAAGATTTAAATATTTCTAGAATTTTGATGTTGTTTATTAAATTATTTTTACTGGATTCAATAATAATGACGACAACAAATGGGGGATTTGAGAAAAAAGCTGGATTTAAACTAATGCTTTGTTAATTAAAATATTCTACTTTTTAATACAAATAGAAAATCGTTTTACTTAAACTATTTAGATTTATCTGTTTAGATTTAAATGATCATGAGAAATAAAATAATAGAATTAATTTAATAATAGTAAATACAGAATGGCGCCAAGCTCAGCGAAAAATCTAGTTTTCTCACACGAGTTCATCTATCCATCCTACATTACCACTCCAAAGCTTGCCAAAAGGTTAAAAACCACGAGGTTCAAACGTTTTTGCAATAAATGTGACAAAATAAATAAGAATTTATCACTTCTCTATTTTTTTGCGTTTCTATTACTTCATTAAATACAACCTTATGCGCCTTTTATCACTAATTGAAGAGTTGATCTCAAATCCAAAAATAATTATTAGGAAAATAGCTTAAATTGATGCATATTATGTCTTTTTATGTTTGATTAATCTTTCTTTATATCGATATTCACTATATAGAACTATAAAGATATTCAAATATAATTCAAAAGACAAATAAACTGTTTCTGTTTAATTTATAGTTGAATGTATCTTATAATTATTTTATTGAAGTAAAATCTGTATCTGATCAAATTGTTGATCTCAAAAAATATAGTTCAGCAACAAAAGATTGATTAGACACAATTATTCGTTTCGTACCTCGCATGTAGATCCAATAAAAGTCACTGTTTTCTTCTGGGGTTAAATGAGGCATATGTAACTTCCACCGGAATTTCATTAAGAAGTATTTCTTTATTGATCGGAGTTTGTGGAAACTTTTCGCAGTTTCAGTGGACTTTTCTCTGGACAATCAACTCCGTGTGGTTTGTATCGGACATTTGTTTAGTTGTTAAATTCAGTCTAGTCCATTAAACTAAATAATGCGAGAATAAAAATAAAACTAGGTTAGATTTCCGAATTTATCGGGAGTTTGTACAGTAGTCTCATTACCAACTAAAAGAATAACTTCATAATATTGAAATTAAGGAAATATTAAAAATATAAAGTTTTCTATACATAATAACACTCCTCATATTTCACTTTTCATTTTACATAGATAATTAATGACAGCGTAGTAAAATATATTAGGAAATTTAAACGCACAAGTTCCGTTGCTGATGCAAGTATATCTGGGAGATCAAAGACGGTAATAGATGAATTTTCATGGCTATCTATTTTCAGTGCGCTATTATGAAGGATTGAATCCTTCTTAGGCAGCAGAATAAGCACAATCTGTTGTCCATATTCGCATCTATTTTGAATAGACATTTCTTTTTCGCTATTATTAAAAGAAAAAATAAATAATATAAGATTAGTAACCACTATCGCCTATAGTAACCTATAGATTTGTATGGAGATTTATGACTCACTCTAAACATTTGCTGAAATAAAGGAACATAACCAAATTCTTAATAGATTTTTATATTATATGTAAGCGCATTTTCTTTATAGAAAAATACTTATAAAATATTGGGGGTTTTCCCCATGAGTAAAATTCCCTTTCATATCCAACGTGTATTTCTCGTGGCTATTCCCACAACGGCTGGCGCCTATTCTACGTCTAGACCTGAGTGATCATTTTATATGCAGTTCAATCTTAATAATCGCCCAGTTCAATCGTGTTGATTGTGTAGAAATAAATACAGGAAACAATCCTATCCTAGATTATTATATTATTTACAACAACGGATTAAAATATAATACATAAAAATGAATCAAGTCTCTTTCGTTCATGGCGAACCACACCACCTTCATTCATCGTCTCTCGTCCTTATCTGTCTCGTACAACTCCTGTTCCGTCTCTCTCCTGGTTTCACCCCCTCGGATACCACGTGACCTTTCCCCTCTTGACTGGTTTGCAACCTTCGTCGTTGGGAGCGGAGGAGCGGATCTCACACCATGTAAATTATCGAAAAGAATGTTAGGCAAAAATGCCATTTATTTTAAATTATTTTTTGCTTGAATTGTACTTTAAGATTATTTAAAAATTAATTTGAATGCAACACGTTGTAAAGAAATTCAGTGTATTCAGAGTTTTAACATATTGAGGCAAACAATTCCCATGTCTTAATACTACTTCCAAGTCATAAAATAGATATTTCAATTATAATAAACAACTTTCCATGCCAGACCTGCAAGTTTCCTAGTTACACTTGAAGCAATTGTAATCTTTACATGGACAGATATTGGCTGGTTCATCCCGCAACTCAATAAATTTATCCGTATAATGAGGGAACATAGAAAACAATATAACTGTTCGGTTAAAAATGTACTCACAATAATAGGAAAGTTCATGATTCTCTACATGTTTATCCTAGATAGAAAGTAGTTTGCAGTTTTAATCATCATTTCTTTGCAAATTAAAATTTTAAAGATGATAAAAGGATGAATGGTGAAAAAATTTTACATATTGCAATATTTTATGTAAACAACATTTTTACGTCAAACATATAAGACAAGTAAATACTTTTATACAGAATAATAAATATACCAGCTAGTATCTTCAGAAGAATATAATACTCAGCCAGTTTACGTCGAGAAAATCAATTTGTTATTTTCTCTACTAAATTATTTATCAAGAGTATTGCTCTCAAAAAGTGTAACAACATAATTTGGCTTTCGTTTTGTAGCATTTAATCCCTAAAGTTTAAAGTAAATTTACTAAGATACTTTCAAAGGGAATTATAAAGCTATTTTGTATCAGAAATTCCCCTTTTAATTCTTTAGTTTTTCGCCAAATGAGATCTTTAATTATTTACGGCATATACATAGCTACTTAATCAATTTAAGAGACAAGAATACCATTTATTTTCCCGTCAAATAACTAATTCGTATTCACGAAACATTTTAATTGATTTCTACTTAAAGTGAGCTGAATTACTGAAATTCGGTTAGTATTCAATATAAAAATAAATAAACGAAATTAGGATTTCATTTTGTATTCAACCCTTGCTGCATAATTTTGTTTTTATTTGGATATAAAGACTTCTAATTAAGTAATTGTTCCAGACATGATCGGTTTCCTAATTTATTTAGAACATCAGTGATAAACATAAACACCAACAATTTGTAATTATTTTGAAGCGATTTATATATTTTAGTAACAGAAAACTGTTATTTAAAAAAGGTTATTAAAAATTTCATTAAAAATGTTAATAAAAATGTCATTAAAATGCTATTAAAATATCATTAAAAATGTTATTAAAAAAGTTTAAAAAAATATTACATTGCAAACAGATCCTTTTTTTGTCAATCATCCAGTAGCATTTGGAGTTCGTTATTAACATATTTCTGTTTTGAATGTCCATGGTTTTTCTTTTCTTCAGATTTGTTTGCATTGTAACTGAAAATATTTCAATATTAGATATGAATTATTTGAAAATATTTCACATTTCAAAATTGCCACTTTTAACGTTCTTTATTTGTTTAACATTTCCATACATTCAAAACCCTGATTATCAGGAAAAATGAGTTTTCAGAAAATAATTATTAGATGAAAATTGTTTTATCTCATTTCGAAACGTTTAAAATTATTTAAAAATGTTTTATTAATTATTTTTATTAAAATTTTCTTATTTACATTCTGAATATTCATCTTTCAACTTTAAAAAAATGGGTAAATTTTTGGATAGTCTCAAAATGTGTGTTGTTTTTCCGACATGGAATTCGAATACTATTTTTAAAAAAAATGGGAAAAATTAGTGTTTAAAAATAGACAGTATTTTAAATTCACATATTTTTATTGTTATTTTTTTAATGAAACATTTAACTTTTTGGAAAAATAGCAAGAACTCATTCACCGTTTCATTTTTTTAGGAAATTGGTTCCCTTATTTAGACTTCAATTAATTCCATTTAAATCTAACCAAAAACTACCGTAAAATTTTTATATTAAACAAAACTATATTGAACCATAAAACTGAAGATGGAAATTGGCTTTTCTTTCTGGGAAACTTACCATGAGATTGGATCTTTGTTTTGGATGATTAATGTATTTGCATTATTATTAAATGCATTATTATGAATTATAAAAAAAGGCATTGCTAACTTACAAAATAAAAGACATTTCAAAAGGCATCACTCGTAACTAGATCTGCATTTTCTCATTTTATAAGATTGAGTAGAAAATACTTTATCCAGAACAAAAATACTTAAAAGGTATATAATCTATCTTAGATCGATTACATGTTTATTTTAACCTATAGCAAAATCACACTATCCGATTTTTCAGGCTATTTTGCTAATATTATTCAGTCGTAGAATTGAGTTTTAAATAATATTACCAAATAAATAAATTTAATTTACAAATGTCGTATTATTTCATTGTCCTCTAAACATAAAGCAAGGAAAGATGACTGCACGCTTTTTATAGTATTTCTCTAAATGATAAAAGATGATGTGTTTGGAAATAAAAAATAAGGAAATGAGGAAATAATAAATGAAATTCCACTGAAAAGAGAGCGTAAACTTATCTTCCTACCACTTTACATGTTTGGAGAAAGTCAATGAATAACTTTTTATTTCTCGTTTTTTAAAATGCATTTGCATTGCTTCTCAAATTCTTTTTAAATGAATGATTCAAATTTGTGAGGAATTCAATTATGTTTGTAGGTCATATTTTAATGGAATGGAGGGAATATTTATCTTCTTTTCAATGATTCTCTTAACGACCTGGATCCGTTTTCGTTTCGCAATTGAGAAGAATTTACTCGTATTTCACAGATGTTAAAACTGCCATCTGAGAAATGAGGGTAAAAATTTGAGAAGAGGAAATAATGATGTTTTTTCCAATTTTGGAGATAAAAAGAAACGCGTTTCCTTTCCTAATGGATGGGAGAGATATGTTCCGGCATAAATTAGGTAGACATTTTTTCAGGTAAAATATGTTAGGTGAAATAATTTAATATATGACTTCTGTTTCTTTACTTTCTCCTATGACGAGTAGAAAGTGTTGTAACCATTAACATTTTTATGAATCTTTACCCTGCAACATTCTTTGAACATGAAAGCAAAATTTTAGAACTTAAGCTGATGTATGTGTGGCTGTCTACCTCAAAAATTACATTCACAAATAAATTGTTAAATTATTTACCAGTTCGTGAGTATGTGAAAATGAAACTAAATCAGAGGGATTGACCTTGACGAAACTTCCTCCCTTACTTTCTAATAAATGTACTTGTGTACTATCATCTGAATACTATTTGAAAATAATACTAATTATAGGGCCTATTAGATTATTAGTTAGGAAATAATACCCCAAAAGAGCCTATTAGAGTGACATCTTTGGCGCTTTATCGCTGGTATGGGATTAATATAAAAGCATTAGAAACAATATATGTATTATGAAAACCTTTTTTTGCAACTAATTAAAATAAAAATTGGATACAGAAGTCAAATTATAATTTCGAATTTACATACCGAATTTCATATATTTAAGTAATTGAGTTTGCGAGCCGTCGGATTTATATTCGTATCAAAATACAGATTGACAGATAATCAATTCTTTGATGGAATTGGTTTTAGATTTAACACATATCTAGATTTTAAATCTGATTATCAAATTTTATTCATCTAGCTCTTTTCGGATTGCCATTATATTAAATTGTATTCTGACAACTGAACAAATAGATTTCCTCTGAATTCATTTCATTTAAAATTTAATAGAAATTTGCAAACTTGAAGTAGGGACAATATACGAAATGTCACCTTTCTAGCTAAAGCGTTTTTGGCATCTTGTTCAAGCATCAGATGGTGACTAACAAACGGACGCAGTTAAAAAAAATGTGTGTGTGTGTGTGTGTTTTGTCTGAAAGCTGTGAAATGTACAAATCCATCAAAATCTCGAATCAGAACTGTTTTGTCGAATCCAATACTTTCTCGTTGTATGCTTTGTGTATTTGATAGCAAAAAAGCAACTAGCAAGATAGATGAAATTTGTCATTATATCTGCGTAAAAAAATTTTAGATTTAAGTGGAATTTTCGATCACATCTGTCAATAATAAGAGATATAAATGCATATTCTCATTCATTCATTGTATCGAGAATGAAAGAAATTATGAATGTATTCGATGAAATGATTAGGACGCTATCCGAGTTTTCCCTCTGAGTGTGATATTAATTTCGGATATAGTAAACTTTAACCCCTTACCTGCCGAGGATAACTTGCGAGATTCGGTCCCCAGTGCCACGTATATATACGTATATAATTTCGAGACGTATATATAAACCAGGGCCAGTTAACACACTGCCTTAGGGAGACGTATGTATACGCCAGGGCCAGTTAACACATTGACTTAGGGAGACGTATATATACGCCAGGGGCAGGCAAGGGGTTAAAAAACTTACAATAATATTGAGATAAATTATGAGAATAACATTTGGCTAATATACTTAAAATTTAATGTTAATATTAAGGTTCGAATATTTCAATAGTAAAAATTATTTTATTGTGTTATTCTATTTCTAACATAAATAATAATTAAAATTAATAATAATATTTATTTACTTTTGAATATATTAATGATTTGATACATAATATTTATATTGTTACAAATCTGTAATTTTGATACCCGATACGAATAGTGTCATCCTTGGAAAAACCATTAAAACCTTTTGTAAGATCTGTTCTGTGCGTCAATGACCTGTGAGCTTGGCAACCATTTGGCGACTTGGTGATGAATTTGGCGAGTTTGGCGACTAAATGGATAATACCGGAAAGTTCGAGAAGTTTCACGATCCATCCATTAATAACCGAGATATACCCAGGTACGCCCTGATTGGTCTGAAAATTCTAGCCCCGCCTCCCGGATCTATAAAAGACGAGCACTCTGAAGCTGGTAAAGAAATTGTGTGGATCGTCAGCAGTTGTGAGTGAGAGGAGTCGGAGTCGCTGACAAGTAAAGAAACTGGAGGATTGGACAGCAAGCAAGCTGCTGAATTAGTGATTAAGTGTGCTGCGTTATTACGATTAATTGACGGTATTTGTAGCAGAAAAAATTTTGTAACAATATAGAGATTCAAAATTAGATGATCTTTTATTAATATTTACTTCACATAAACTATTATATCACATCTGGAATGCACTCGTATATATTGTTCTGATAATCCAGTTATTAATTTCTGCACAAAAGATTCCTAAGCAACTTCGGTTTAATTTAGATCACTCTTATATCTTATCTAGAAGTTTATAAATACTTTTTAAATAGCAGACTGCATCGATATTGAGACTTGAAGAAAGCCAATCAGCTTCTTTGAAATCCCTAAGAAACAAAAAAAGTTTCAAAATAAGTCAGCCACAATTGCCGTTCTGAAGCCTTCGTGAGTTATTTAAGGACACGCCCATTAATTTTGAATCTTTGTTAGATAGATTTTACTGGTAACTCGCTGTCTGAACTTCCAAGTAACATTTACATGGGAATGAAATTGAGTGAAACAAATCTTCGATGTCTTGAATCTTTCAAAAAAACAACCTAAACAGAACTTATTTCCCTTTCTCGTTTCTTTTTCTTTCCTATGATTCTTATCGAATGAATCTGAAAAAAATGTGACAATTTTTATCATTTAGCAAAGGATTTTCATATTTGGAATGAAAATTTTAGTGTAATAGATTAAGAGAATTTCAAATTTTAGAAATAATTACGTCTGGTTAAGTATCCAAGAATTACTCAAATAAAGATCATCAAAAAGAAACAAAACTATTTTCAACATACTGCAGTGACGTACATTTTTTTCTTAGTAAATATATTGTTTAAAAAAACAGCTACAAATATTAAGAGGACTTTAAGTTATGGCCCCTTATTTTAATCAATTTCATTTTGAGTCGATAACAGACTCAAAAATATAAGTATAAACGATTATTTGAGACATAAAAGGAAAAATTCCATTCCTTATTGATATAATAATAATGGATTTTGAAAGTTAAAATTTAATTGAAATCGGAAACATTCACTAGAAAATCTTAATTATTTAGAACTTTAAAGAAAATTGATTTTTACTTGAAAACTTGGCCAAGAAAAACTACCTGATGATTAAAATACGAAATGTATATCGTAGAAAATTGCAGGACACTTTTTTATTTTGAAACAACAGATTCATGCCCTAATCAACAACGACATGGCTCAGTTTGGGATTGCAGAAAATAAAATGGAGGTTCTGAATGGTTTTCTTGTAATTTGATGTTTCTCTTGGACCATTCCATCCAAGAAATCCATCAAAGCAATCCTAATGGTTTCATATCATCATTTATACTGATTGAGGTCGAATCTGAATCTGTCTGACATGAGTAATGGAACAGGGTATCAAAACTTTTCCGCTTTTAAACATACAGAGTTGGAAACCTTACTCGAAATTACATCTCTTTGATTTTCTTTAGTCCAGAAAAATGCCGTTTCTGCTGTATCTGATTGTCAATTCTAATGTAATACAATTTACCTCCCCAGTAAAGTTCAAATTCGGATGATTGAGAGATATGAAATGAATAATCTTTTACCATCAAAAATACATCCAATTATTAGTTAGAAATATTCAAATACTGCATACAATTTTGCAGTTGGGTTTTCAACATATTACTTCATTCTATGAATTATCTCAAGTGCACAACTGTTGCAACAACTGCTAACACTTTCTTCTGAACTTTAACTGCAAAAGAAAGCTTGCAATCAACTTACTAGAATCAGACAATCCTTTTACAAATATGAAATACGTTTGAACGAACAAAATTTTTATTTTTTACTGTATCATTTCCGAATGCATATGCATATATCTTTTTTAATAATTAATAGGTGTACACTCAATGAATTAAACTCTGAATTTAATTTAATAATTTTTATTTGAGCTATAAAATAGTATTTGCAGTCTAGAGCACATGAATTCTCGAATAGAAATTCGCTTCTGAAATGTAATGAATTGCAGCAGTCGCACAAAAATTCAACATATAAATGCCGCATCCACTCTGTTCTTAAGAGCAAAGTGTTTAAAATCCTTCGAATGTGTTGTTTTTATAGCAGGGTAAGTAGCTTTTCTTTAAATGTAGGTTATTTAGAATATTTGCTTCAATAAAAATAAAGCAAACTTTTAGTTAATTATATAAGTCTTGCATTTTTTCAGCAGACAGGGTTTAATGAGATTCTTGTTATATTGCAAAGTTTGTTAAACGTCACTGAATTTATGGCTAATTACTTTCTGGCAGAATTTGCAAAGAAGATGAAAAATATCGCGGTTTAAGCTAATTTAGTTACTGAGCCGGATATTAAAAGAGAGGTTGCAAAGAATGGCGACGCCTGTCTTTTGATTCTAATTAGCTTCACTTTGCATTCTTGTTTCGCATCAAATTTCGACAAGCAAGCTCAAAAATGACATCAGACAAAAAGAATGGATTTCCTTATTAGATATTCATTATTTTCTTAGTTTGAAAAAGAGACTTTTTAAACATGTGAACTCAGCGAAACGTTTACGCATAAATGTTTGTTCACTGTTTTAAATATTGGTATTAAATTGTATATTAATCGTTCTATAATCCAATAATTTTTTAAAACCAATTACATTTATATAAACTAAATATTTAAAATAATTTCAACTGTTCTAATTAATTGATTGTTTTAAAGAATCTGTATCCCGGAGCTGATCACCGACCCGATTTCATCTCTTTTTATTTCATATAAAAGTTTATGATCCCTAAGTATGCCTTTAATGGTAATGTATAATTCATCCTCATCGCATTATTGATATGAATATAAAAAAATCTGAAATGTCAAAAGCAAATAAGCAATGACACTGCCCCCGATTTATTCATAGTATCAATTTCACCAATTCATACATCAGATGAAATTCTACGACCGTTAGAGAAGGAAAATTGTGCGCAGGTCGTTTCTAAACGTCTTATTTTTAAAACACTGTCCGTTTGTTGTCGTTGCGTTACAAGAATATGAATGTTATTTTTAATCATCAATCGTAAATTGTTAATTTTATGATTTTGTTTTTATAATTGATTCTTGTTCTTCAACTTTCCATTTTAGGAATGTTTATTAGAATCGAATCTTCTTTTAGTAACTGAGGAAACTTTAACTTTCTGAACTCGACTTAAAAATTACAGTTGCAGGTAAAATTCAAGAACAAAATACTTACTTAAGATTGTACCACCACTCAGTCTTAGATTTCTACAGGCAGGGAACTGAAAATGCATTTAGTTCTAGCTTGTTATATTTTTTCAATTCTCGTGTTCACCGACCGACATAGAATTCGAAATTGTATTTTTTTCCCCTTCCTCTATTACTAACACATTACATTATAGAGAATATTCCAATTCTTTTTTTATATATACGTGGTGAAATTATTTTTTCCGGTTTTATCCATTAATAGTCGAAAGTAACCCCATAAGAATCAGTTACTACCCATTTATTTCCTCATTTCCTTTCACAGAAAGCAGCTCTATTCCCCTTTCTCCATCTGTTCGATGCTTTTTGAAAAATGGCAGAAGAGAAAACTTCTTAAGTTAATAATAAAGTTGACCGTTACAGTTAAGTGAAAGTTCCGAAGGAAATTACTTTTTGGTGCTGGATGTTTATTGTTTTATTACACTTCTGTCCTTTTCAGTTCCTTCTGCTACTTCTGTGACAAATAGCTGTTTGGATCTGTTATGACTTTTAAAGTGTTAGATTGGATTGGAATTCGATGCTGAGAGGTTTATCTGTTTGTTCAGTTATATACGAAGAGAATTTATTGGGCAAAAGTTGAAATGGACCTGGGAAACGTTTTTGTAAAAAGTTCGTACTTACTTTATCAAACTGACAATTTTTCATAGAGATGTATTCATTGAAGCTTATAAAATGGTAAGAATATCAGTTTCAGGGAAGATGAAGAATTTAATAGAAATTATCTAATTAATAATCCCTCCCCCTCATTTCATTCAAAGTACATCATGAAACTCTTTTAATGGTTCATCTTTATATAATGGTTCTCTATTTAGCTCTTGAATCCGTCGTAACCTTTCTTATTTTTCCTTTAAAAGAGAAAGAAATATCTGAAATATTTCTTTCCTTCTCTCTAATATCATCGCTAACAAGAGAAATTTGCAAATATTCTTCCTGGGTGCTGAAGGGATACCAAGGTAATGACTCACGATCTTGGCGGAAACCTTGGCGATCATTTGATGACTCTGACGGCGAAAACTGAAGCTCTGGAAAGTGCAAGAAAGTTGACTTGACTCCTATCAGCAACTAAGATCCGAGTATCCTTCTAGAAAATTCCATACCTTTTTCGAGCACTATAAATTCAAAACTCTGGCACAAAGAACCAGTTATGTCTCTTTAATTGTATTCGTGAAATGACTCTAGTTATACATTCTGAGCTCTATTATCGATTTGATATCAGCTTTTGTCGTAAGTGTCTCTAAGCACTATTCATTGTGTATTCCTTGTTCATATTTTTCTATCTGTATTCAGTGTTTGTGTGGAATAAAATATCATTTGCATTTTCCAGCTTGTTATATTAAGTTCATTGTGTACCCATCAGAGGATTTCATTAACAAATTTCAAATATTGTCCAATCGAAATCCGTTGCAAAATACTATTATTTTCTTCTCTTTCACCATATTTAGAAAGTGTTATTTTAACCCTTTAAAGGGCCATTTTTTTCTAGCCATATTATGCTAAAATATTTTTAGGCTTGAAATTAGAATAAGGAAAGGCATTCATTTAGCTTATTAGATAAATTTAATTTGATTAATTAATTAATTTGGTTAATTAACAATTAAGTAACAAATCAAGACACATCATTTTGTGTAAGATAAAGAACTAAAGCATCTAAGTTTCAGCCTTTCTAAAAGAATTTGTCAGAACAGATGCCAACCTACATAAATTCAGACAAAGATTGATAAATTTGGTGGGAAGCATACTTCCCACCGCCCTAGAAAGGGTTAAAAAATATGTAATAATAAGCTAGAAATGAAATGTATACTTATTATGCAATTTAAAAAAACATATGGAGGCTTTCACGTTTAGACAGTATTTATTGAAATTTGATTACACGAAATTATTTTTTTTTAATTTTTAATTTTTTTTTCTTTCCTGTTTAATTTCAAATATTATCCAGTGAATGTTTATAAATTATTTTAAATTTATTTTTAATGTTTATTAAATTAAATTAAAATAATAAAAACTTACTTTAAAATGCACGTATTTCAAATTCTCATCATGTGAATTATCAATCTAAAAACTGAAAAATTAAATCTATGCATAATTTATAGCTACTTTTCTTTTTTAATTTCAGAAATCAATGATAGTTTGATATTCTATCTTCATTTTGGATTAAAATAATTCTGAAAACTGTGAAGAAAAAAAATACTGTTCTGAAACTAAAAATTTTGAAATAACGTAGATTAAAAACAAAACCGTTTTATTAGTAGATATTCTAGAAATGTTTTGTAATTCTTAACGCTCTAAAACTTTTTTATTATTATATTTTATTCGTTAAAATAAATCTACATTTTGCTTCGTGTATAATAAAAAGTTTAAAAGGTTGGTTTCTTTCGGGTTTTATAGCATAAGAACAAATATATAGATTAAAATGGGCCAAACATATTTTTATTTTCCCACAAATATTCACATAGAAAACGGTTCCACAAAATATTGTTCAAAGTCATAACTGATAAAGTCGTAGTAAAAATAAATAGCTATAATAAAATGCAGTTTTAAATAAAATTATAAATTCCTACAAATTTAATAAAAGCAAAATGTTAACATATCAGCCTTTTCTAAGCAATATTTCAATTCTATTGCTGTTGTTTAGAAATGAAATAAAAGTTGGATATTGAAATGCAGGCATTTTCAAAGAATGTGAAAGAACTGTTGGCTGCCTATGGAATGGTGAATATTAATACTTGTTATTTAAAAATCAGACATGAATTTGTATATTTCGGGCAATCTATTCACAAACTGGTTTAAATCATGTCAAGTTTTTCAGATTGTTTTAAAAAATACCACTTCTTATTTTCTTTTCCCGAAATATATAAAGAGAAAATATTGTAACAGATAAAATACTAGAATTCGTGATTTTAGCTAATTTCCTAGTTTCAGATATCAATGAGTCCAAAAAAAATTTATTTTTCGAATTCTGCTTCTGAGTCTGTGAAATCGATAACTCGAAAATATTTTCAGCCGAGCAGGTGAAATTTGGTATTTGGTCATTAAACAAAATTGTGATTTCTATCAAATTTAGAATAAATCCGAACAGCCAAGTCGTTCTTTTTTGGCTACAAGCCATTACAATAAGTATAAATCTGGTGTTTACAAGCCATTACAATAAGTATAAAACTGCAGGATTATAAAAGGAGAGGGATAGAATTTAGAACATAAACTTAGCATTTAAAATATAGATTTTTGTCAAATGTTGAATGAAATGTGAGAGCTGAAACTCTGTCGATCTGTGCTTTCACATACTCGTAAACTCCATAATTTAAAAGCTCAAGACTTAAATGAATGAAATTTGGTATGAGTTCTAAAACTGTAAATGTATGTGCAATTTTGGTTCACTAGAAGTCCAAAATGCATATTCAGTCTAAATATCTATATCTAATATACCTATAATATGCATATCCAGTCCAAATTGCATATTCAGTTTTATTTCTTTATAACAAGGTTCAATATCTCATTTGTGAGATTGAAATTAAAATTTTGAAGCACTCATGGCAATCATAGATTTGCCCAAGATTTTCAATTTTTCTGAGTACTCGGGATATCATTCTTACTTAAGAATAAGTAAGGACGTTTCGTAAAGGCAAATACCCCTGGATTATAATGACAGTCTTAGTAATATATTGTATGATCATTAGCATTAAGAAATATGCATGTGTTCGTGTGCATTATGGCGAAAGAGATGAATCAATTAATATTACTAATAACACGCAATTATTCATGCCGGCTAGACTTTGTGTCCATCATCATTTATAATCTCTATGAGTGGTTGCATAATAATTGATAGTTTTTCATGCTATCCGAGTTCATTACTTTAAGCATTTTACAAGAATTACTATATTACAAGAATACTTTAAGCATTTTATAAAAATTATTATATTACAAGAATAATTTAGGCATTTTACAAGAATTACTATATTACAAGAATAATTTAGGCATTTTACAAGAATTATTATATTACAAGAATATTTTAGGTATTTTACAAGAATTACTATATTACAAGAACACTTTAAGCATTTTACAAGAATTCTTAAGCATATACAAGAAATTTGAAAAATTAAGTAATTTTCCGTGATAATGAAATAATATATTTTTTCTCTCAGAAACTAAGTCTGAAAACTTTTATTATATTGACAAAAATTAATGAAATGTGAATTTATGAATTAATTATAGGTAAAAAGGAGATTCTAACACATTTACATTTTTTTTTTTTTTGGAAATCTAGAACTTAAATCTCCATATTTTCAAAATTTAACATTTTACATTTGGAAATCTAGCACTCAAATCTCCATAATTTTAACAATTCAACATTTTACATTAAATTTCAGCTTATAACTTAATTCTTAATGCATCTTAATTCGTTGATTGATTCATGCATTATTTCAAAATAAAAATTTTAAAAATTGCTATGAATTAATTGAAAAAATAGTTTGGTGAAATTCATTACTTTTAACAGAGAGCGACTTTATCAAACTCAAATTTAATCAAAATTTTTGAAGAAGCTCTGAAAAAAATGTATCAACAAAGAATATTACTTACTTTAATCCCCCCAAAAAAGTTACTTACTTTTAAACTATTTTATTGTTTTTATGATTAAATATTTAATTTCAACTTGTACAGGACTTATTGTGTTTAAAATAATATTTTTTCACTAAAAAATTCACGAACTTCTAGCCAATATAGTTACTCCGAAAAAAAAGGAATACACAAAAGAAGCGCATCAAGAATTTGATGCTCATTTTAATTATGTATTTTTAATTTTTTCGTAGTGGTAAGGAAAATTGGAAAATAATTATCCCATCATTTCTAACGAATATATTGCATTTGATTGAATCGAATTAAAATCATATTCCTTTATTCGAATTAAATTTACATTAAAATAATACTTAAATATATGATATAGCATATATAATAATTAATAGACTAATCACGATAAAAAAAAATATTGCTCCTTAATACAAGCATAATAGTCGGGACCTAATCCGACCACTCCATGTATCATTCATTTTATTCAGCGAACAAGCTCCTAATTATAAATCATATATCTGCGGATAGGAGCGATACTGCTTACGACATAACATACATGAACGGATAATGGAGTTGTAACTGAATTAAACCAACCTTTAACAGCTGCATTTGTCCATCGATGTCCAGATGATTGGGCGACGAGAGGAAAATTAATTGGATGTTATCTTCCCCAGCTGATTGAAAGTTACATTTGAATTTGCAAATTGTTATGATTATCAACATGAGAAATTGAATATGGTAATGGAATATCTAGAATATTACGTATATTAAACTAAGCGTTTCAATCTCTTGTTTCAGTGTAACAGAAATTACATAGGGAATGAGCTGAAATTGAAACAAATCTAGTGGCATTTCATTTATAGATTCATATATTTTAATTATCAAAATAATTGAAAAATTACTTATAATTCATTTAAAAAAATTGATTGATCTTCAGGAAATTCTTGGATAATTTATAATGAGATACGATATGATGATGTTTTATTAATGTGCATATGCATATTGTTACGTGCTTTTATGCATATTGTTACAAAAATTGCACAATATTAAATGAACAAAATTACAATATTAAATGAAAAACCCGAAATACAAGGAACAAAAGGAATGCATTCGAGGATAGAACACAGCAAACAGTAAATCACTAAATAGAAAATAGATTAATGTAGAGAATTATGAGTTCGCTTGGCGTGACAGTTCTGATTCTTATTGTAACTAATCCGCTCTTTAGAGTCCTCAAAAGGATATAGAATTCTCTAGAAGAACCTGTAGATCTTACAACAATCATTCAGATTCAAATTTAAAGATAAAAATTTTCTTGAGCTACATTTATTCACATCATTTATACGATGAATAAAATTCCTTTTGAAACTAAAAGATTCAATGAGTCTTTCAGTAGCTTTCGTTGCTAAAATTTATATCCGTATAAATGAAATGACCCAGAGTTTCATTAAACTTCCGAGTAATTTCATGTAAATAGAAATTGTGATGGCGTTTATTTAATTAACATTATATTCCTAATATTGCATTATCATAGCACATTTCCCCAACCGATAATCATAACAGTCAGCTGTAATTTCCATCAACTGGTGAGGATAATATTCAATTAATATTCCTCTCATTGGACTGTGATTGGGACACTTCCTTCGTCGGACAATTGCAACTGCTACAGGATGGTCTAATTCAGCTATAATTCTATTATCTAAGCTTGTATTTTCTGCTGATATGCGGTTTATAACTAGCAGTGTGTTCACTAAATGAAATGAATGATATGTGGAAAAGGACGCACTAAGCCTAGCCTATTATGGTTGAACTAAGCTGTAACACTTTTATCATGCGTTACACGATAATCATCATGTGTTTCTACCTTCTGTTCCTTTCCATAGTTTAGTGGTTCATAATGGAATGCGTATTTAATTCGAAAATAATACATCATAAATCAGATATAATAAAACAACACAAAGAAAAGTTTAAAATGTTAGGTTCTCATTGCTAAGGAATTAAAAATACTTCATTATTGTGAGATACCAATATTTAGTTATTTTTTTATGTTCTATTTTTTTTACCGTTTCGTATATTAAGTGTAATGGGAATAATCAAATCATCAAAAATTCGAACTCCACATTTTAATAAATCTCCACATTTCAGACCACCTGAGTTAGAAAAACACAGTTTTGGCATTATATTTGACTTTCTGTCTGTGAACACGATAGCTCAAAAATGCTTTGGGCTAGACTTAAGACATTTGGTATATGAACTTTAGATCAAACTGGTATATTTCTATCCAATTTTGAATGAAATCCAATCACGAGAAGTTTGACTACCTGGCTGCTTTAGAATACAAATTAACTCGGTACCTACAAAGTGCAATGAGATAGATAAATACAATTTGGTTATACTGGTACAGAATCACAAGTATACTTTCATCAAATTTTCAGCTAATTCTATCAAAGGATTGTTGGTTGTACTTTCGCTTTCGTGTAAACACAATGAAGTTTAATTAATGAAATTTGTGTGATGAATAGCATATAATCCAGTTAACAACTACACTACACGAGCGTACGCTTTTGTATCCTGGTTTTGTTACTGGACTACAAACCACAAGGTCCCAGGTTCTATCCTAGCACATCTCATACCGCTAAATTGGTGACCCGGACGTGACTGGACTGCAAATCACAAGGTCCCAGGTTCTATTCTAGCAGGTCTCATACTGCTAAATTTGTAATATTATCTTTTGACTACGAATGTAACTCTGTGTCGAATTCTTGTTTTAAGAGATTGTCAAAAAGCCATCCAAAATGCATATTCGAAGGATAAATTTAGAAAAAAAAAGGTTCACACCGAATATTTATATTTCGTAACTATTGTTTGAAAAAAATATGCAAGGCATTCGCATCGTTACCTAAGGTTCTAAAATTTTATGCAAGATAGAGGTGGTTAAGACTTTATTGGAGAGTATGAGAAAACGTTTCTATGATATTGCTTCCGATGGCTTCATTTTAGAAATATGTTCTCACTCCTAACTTTATTATACTTAAATCAAAGTCAAACTCATGTATTGAAAAAAATTAGTTGAAAATGGAAATAAAGTAATTTAAATTTAAAAAATTAAGTCCCGTGCATTGAAAAAATTAATTTTTAACATTATATTTTATTTTTTAGTAAAATTAATATTTAAATACATTGATTCAATATATATTTTATTCCATACTAACTGGCAATTCTATATTTTCCTGAAATATCCCCGATAAAAATATCTTTCAAATAATTGACATTTCCTAGAGATTATATTCGTGAGCATTCTTTGTTGACTTCTTACTTTATTATACTTAAATCAAAGTCAAACTCATGTATTGAAAAGAATTAGTTGAAAATGGAAATAAAGTAATTAAAATTGATAAAACTTAAGTCACGTGCACTGAAAAAATTAATTTTTAACATTATGTTTTATTTTTAAATAAAATTAATATTTAAATACATTGATTCAATATTTTCCTGAAAAATCCCCGAAAAAATTTCTTTCAAATAATTGACATTTCCTAGAGATTATATTCGTGAGCATTCTTTGTTGACTTCTTACTTTATTATACTTAAATCAAAGTCAAACTCATGTATTGAAAAAAATTAGTTGAAAATGGAAATAAAGTAATTTAAATTGAAAAAACTTAAGTCACGTGCATTGAAAAATTAAGTTTTAACATTATGTTTTATTTTTTAGTAAAATTAATATTTAAATACATTGATTCAATATATATTTTATTCCATACTAATTGGCGATTCTATATTTTCCTGAAATATAGAATCAGGAATATATAAAATATATAAAATATATAAAAATATATATTTTATATATATTTAAAATATATAAAATATCTTATCTGAAATATATAAAAATATGTTTCAAATAATTGACATTTCCTAGAGATTATATTCGTGAGCATTCTTTATTGTCTTTAACATTTTTCAAAGTCTCTAGTGATGGAAAATTACGGTTTTCCTTTTCTTGAACATCAGATTTTTCATTACTTTCTTCATGTAAGGAAGCCAGATAAAAAGTAAGTTTCCGTAATAGCCATATTTATATTCAAAACATTATTCTGGGTCATAACACAAGCTCATTTAATAGAGCAATGCATCATCTGTCTGCAGAAACATTCTACATTAACTTAAATTATTAACAGTTATTATTTTGGAAAGAAAGTTTTCAAAAATCTTTTTTAAAGTGTGCTACATTATAATAGTTAACACGCCTGGTGTTTTAGGTAGATAATGAAAAAACGTGAAATTAATTGTGAAAAGGAACAATGGAATAAGGAATTAGTTGTTGAGCTATTTTTTTAATGATATATTGAAGGAGACTCAATAAAATAAAAATGTTCTGTGTAATCGTTCTAAAATGTATTTGAGTAATGAATTAATTTTATCATTGTTTCCCGTTATTTTTGGTATAAACAGCTAACTTGCGTATGCACATTTTTGTAAATCATTTGTCAGTTTCTCCTACATAAAATATGCATAAAGAATGAAGCGATAAAAAAAATATCTCCCTTCAGATTTTAATAGTTTAGGGCAAAGCATTTCAGAACATCAACATTACAAAAAAAATTGAGATTCATCTACGAGGCCATATTTTAATTCCAAAATAATAACTGAGAAAATAGTACAAAGTAGAATGTTTAAACCAAGCATGTTATTTTTAACGAATACTGCACATATAAATGGTTTGTGCACAATTGAAAACGTAAATGTATAAAATGTATTAGTGGAGTTTCACTCTATAAAAAAATTCTTAAAAGTTTTTTAGCCTCTCATTGTCTAAATGTTATTCATTTCGAATTATTTATCCACAGATTGCTTTTCCTTTTATTTAAGCATTTATGTTAGTATTATGTAAGATAAAATAAATTACCTTTAGTTTAGCTTAGTTACATTAACGTCCCGTTTTAAAGCAACACTAGGGTTATTTTGGGACGAACCTCGTAATTTCGAACCTCGATTGGGTGACGAAGACGACACCTGAGCTGGCACCCCCTCGCCACACCACGCCACACCAGCGGGTGGACGTTTGGCCCGGACAGTTTTAACGTGTACCAGACCCTTTTACACGACGGTTCTTTGGTGGAATCGAGTCACGAACCTGAAACCCTCCGGTTCCGAAACCGAAACCTTACCGCCAGGCCCATAACGTAAATAAGATAAATAAAATATGCGCAAAACTCAATTGGTGATTTCATGAAGAATCATGATTTTATGAAACATAATATTTAAGTTTGTAATGTTAATTACGTTCTCGTATACCAAGTGTATAAATAAGGAAAGTATTGTAATCGTCAAAAAATTTGAATTTTTGATTTTGACGAATCTTAATGTTTCAAACATCCCTCTGCTCGAAAAACACATTTCTAACAATTTTTTTCTGACTATCTATCAGTTAGCCTATCTATCTGCCTCTCTGTATGCAAATACGCAATAAATCAAGAAGGCTTTGAGCTAGATGAAAGAAATTCAATATGTGACATTCTGACTAAACTTATAGATTTCTATCAAATTTAGAATTTTTTTACAGGAAGTATCTCTCTGTCTGGCTATTTGATTACAAGTGAAGTCTATACCTTCAAAATGCAAAGATCTGTATAAACGAGATTTGGTACACAAGTTAATATAGAAAATCTTAAATACAGATTCGTAACGAATTTATAACCAAATATATTGAAGTGTTGGCTGTCTGTTGGTCTGAATATTCACGCTTACAAACGCAATGACTTAAATCAATGACATTCGGTGTCATTGATTTGATTGATTGTGTGATGAAAGCTTATAAGCCAGTTAACAACTGCTCTACACGGGCAATTGAATTTGCATTGAGGTCATGTTACTCGGCCGCGAGCCACAAGGTCCTAGGTTCTATCATCGCTCATAAAAATCTACAACCATTGTATGGCGTGTATTTCCTTGTGACTACAACCGTAGTTCTGCGAAATTTTAGTTTTATTCAGGCGGAAAAAAAAAGACAAAATACATTATAAATTTCATGATAAATTTAGTAAAAATGTTTGATCTACGACAAATATCTACATTAATTGGAAACTCTAGGGGATTATTTCAAACTTTATTGGATTTCATCCAATTGTAATTACGAGAAGTTCAAATTTATTTTTTCCTTAAATGCTACGGACATTTTCTAAAAGCCCTATTTTAA
Source organism: Argiope bruennichi (assembly GCF_947563725.1). NCBI lineage: Eukaryota > Metazoa > Arthropoda > Arachnida > Araneae > Araneidae > Argiope > Argiope bruennichi. The sequence continues at coordinate 80,558,726 of NC_079159.1, read as the reverse complement.
TGAAGATTATTTTTTCAAACTGTTTCCACATTTTCTTTTTCACTGTCATATTGCATTAAAAGAAAAGTATAAAATAGTGCCAAATTAATGGATTTGAGAATTATTAAAGTAAGCAAACTTCTAATATTCGCTATAATTAAAAAAATATATTTTGAAAAGAATAAAATTGAATTATTTTAATCTAAAATTGAGAATAAATTGTATATCGTTTTACCTTTAACATTATTTTATTCTAAGTAACCCTTGGCTTATTTTTGTTTGTCTTGCGAAAGAAGATAATTTAAAATGACATACAAAAACATTAAATATGTATAGCAGCTTATAAAAAAACAAAAATCCTTTTTTTTTGTAATTCATTTTACATAGGATTTTATTGATGGTTTCCCTCTGGGAAACGAATTAAATATTTTTAAAATACATTCTCCAAACTCTTAAATGAATAATGATTACTAAGAATTTTTTGAAATACCTAATCTAGAGTTTTAATGCTTTACCTACGCTTTTGTATTTTTATCAGTTTTTTAATAGCTATAATGTATTTCTGAGAAATTATTTACATTCATTAGAAAGATATAATTTTTCCTAAGATGAATTTTTAAAGATTAATTTGTACTCGGAATTGCATTGAGTAACACGTTTTTCCGTTTATTTTTATTTTTGTTCTCTGAAGCTTTTTAAAAACTTGAATGCGTTTTTAAAACAAATTATAAGAGATTAAATTCCTTAAAACTATTTAAGAGATTAATTTTGTTCAGAATTTAATTCTCATGGGATTGCATATACTTTTGCTCTGAAGTTGTTCGAATTTTGTTAAAAAAATTAAATTTCTTAACTTTTTGAATTTTGAATAATTTTATGCTCAAATTCGTTTTAACACTTCGAAGATATGTAGCATTTTTTTGTTCAAATACATGATAGCATAAAATATTTTTGCATGCAAAACTAAAACCGTTTGTTAATTTTTTTCTGAGATAATAATTATGTGGATTATTTTCATAACATAATAAAAAACAAATATTACGAGAAACAATTTCAGCTATAACAAATACAAATATTTCTCTAAATTTGGTTTTTTTAGTTCTCTATTCCTTATTTCAAAATTAAAGTAAACGTAATTGGAAAATGCTTTTATGGGTTAAAATGCTAAAGTTTTATTTTTCTTTTTCATTTATATTTACATTATTTTCTAGTCTTTATAGGTAACCACTGATTATTTTTCCCTTAACAAAAAATTAGTATTTTCATTCCTGTTTCGGCAACATATAGGCTAACTTACGGTTTATCACAGATTTTCATTTAACAAAGTTCGTTTTATATTTGAAAATTTCATGTTTGTAACCTTGTGATCATTTTTTTACATTTCTTTTAAATTTTGAAACTATGTGCAATTCCGCCTTTCTGATTTTATTATGACGTCATTAGACAATGAATCGATAACATCTTTTAATACTCTGGAATAAGGATAATAATGTATAATTTATCAAACACTAAAAAAGTTGAAAATAATGAAAATTTATAGCTTCAGAGGACACGATTTTGTTAGTGTTCTTCATTCCCCCCCCCTTTTTTTTTACAAAAATAGAAAAATTAAAATTTAATTGAAAATCCGTATCGTACCAAAATCAGTTTCTTAAAAAATTTAACCGTGATAACTTTCAAAAAAAAAAAGTAAAATTTCTAAACATTAACTGAAATTAAGAATTAGAAATCTTAATTAAAACCCAGTTTGATTAAAAGATTTCCTTCAGTTCCTCTTGTATTTTGGATTCATATTTGTTTGTTGTTTGTTTCTTATGGCACTTGCCACCGACAAGCCCGCTGTTACGAAGACAGCAATTTAAGCCTGAGGGGGACGTCTCTTATTTTTTATAGCAGCGCCAACTAGGGCCAAGAGTACGACTTTGCTACTCACGCATCACTCATTCGCTTGCGCATCCCCTTTTTACAGGAGGGCACATTCACACATCTCACAGATAGAACAACAGAAGAACAACCATGCCCAAACCGGGACTCGAACCCGGGACGCCGAGATCACGGGGAAGACGCGCTACCCCTATGCCAGGACGCCGGCTCATCTTTTGTAGTTCATTCTAATTTTATTTTCTGTTTATTCAAAATTCTATGTATGAAAATATCTTTTCATCTATTACAGAGCTTATCTTTTCATCTATTATTTATTTCATCTATTTACGCCGGCTGGATTCATATTTGATGTAATTCAGTATTTTTATGTTTCTTTTCTTTTTTTTTAATTAATTCAATAATAAAAGAATCCATTTAAGAAACATTCTTTTTTTTCCTGCGCAATACATAGCCATTAATTTGTGACACATTTTTTTTTTTTTTTTTTTTTTTGTATGTGTGTATGTGAGTTTATGTGTGAATATATGTTTCCACTGAACCAACCTATACCTCTTTAGTGTGCTAGAGGGAATATAGATGGCGCTCTCACGAAGGAGGAAAAAGTGCTTTACGAAAGAAGTTTATTTTGGAAGAAAATAATGGAACTCTGAGACGGCTTTGCAGAAAGTTAAAAGTTCGCAGTTCAATTGCATTTTAAAATAAGAATATTGCAAGTTTTGGAAGAGGAAGACTCATCTTGATAATACAAGTATTGAATTATGATTTATGTCAAACTTTTTTTTAATGGAAATTAAGGGTAATATGCCCCGAATTTGTAATTTAAATAATTTGGAATTTATAAGCAAGAATGAATCGAATTCAAAGAAAATTGCTATTATTTTTTGTTTAAACTAGCAATGTTTCAAACATGGTGATCTAGAAATATTCAATCATGAGCCACATTATTCCGAAAAAAAAATTCAGCATTCATGTGATTGAATAAAATTTAAACGATTTTAATTATGATATATTTTTTTAAATAAAAACATTATCACTTAATTTAAAATTGCATCAGTTTTTTTTATCAAACGGAAGTGAGCTATTGTTTATAGTATTCAATAATTTAAACAATTCGGTTTTATCAGAACTCTAAATAATTTAAATCAAGGTTAAAATAAAAACGTGAACACAAATTGTGATTATAGTAATAATAAATACTAAAAATGTGATGAAAATAAATAAAATCGTTTGTATTGTACTGAATAATCCTTGAGTAATATTTTTATTTTAATATTTGATTTTTTATTAAATAAGAAATATACACACATTTTATAATTAATATGCATAGCTGCGAAATGTTCCCAAAGTTCATTTTAACTTCAGATAAACAGAACTTTATTAAACACTTCATTAATTTTTTAATCTATAGAAATAAGAAGATCCATAAATGAAACAAACTTTTGTCAGAATTAAATGTACAATACAATTTTCATTAGCCATGCATACGATTCAATGAAATCAATTAATATTAATATTTGGCAATTAGTTTGTTCACTTGTACTTTGACATTGATGAAATGTTGTCTTTTATTAAGATTGAAATAATAATTTTCTAGTGTTCTGTCACTCATCAATAACCGTGCACGATTGCACAGCTGTCTGAGAAAATAGAATTTTTTATTTCTATAAAGCATATTTTCGCTAACAGTTGTTGTATATTAAAATCTTGATTGATATTCATTAATTGGTAAATCTTTAAATTTTCAAAAGATGAAAAGTGATGGATGCTAAGGCTTATAATATGGAAAATACAATAACTGCATCCTATAAACATTTAAAAATGAAAAAAATAGAAATGAAAAAGATCTGTAGGAAAATGAGAATTTTTATAAACTTTAAAAAGTTAATTTTTAACTACTATACTGCTTACTGTTTAGTTTAGAATCATTTTGCTTTTTGACATGGGGTAACTTTGAATTCTTTGGAAATATGAAAGGGTAATGTGTTGGATTAGATTGAGCGAGGATAGAGCCTGGGACCTTGTGGTTCGCAGCCGAGTAACATGTCCACAATACAAAAGTAATTGCTCGTGTAGCGTAGTTGTTAACTGGCTTATAAGCTTCCACTAGACTCTTTTTCCAGTGAATAGAACGATATGGCTGTTGAGCCTATTGCGCCTGTACCCATTTGAGTAGCTCCAAGCGTTATGGCGAGCTTGTGTGGGTGAGTGGTTGCTGTTGTTGCGCCAAGTCAGTTTGACGGCTTTGTGTTGCTGTGGGTAGAGGGCGCCTCCACAGCTGTGGGATGTTTGAAGGTTCATCGTCCGATTTCACCAATGTATCGAAAGGATTGGGAGGAGCTAGAATAGAACCTAGAACCTTATGGTTCGCAGCCCAGTAACATGACCACAATACAAAAGCAATTGCGCGTGTAGAGTAGCTGTTAACTTTCTTATAAGCTTTCACTACAATAGTAAGCAGAGGATTTTATCAAATATAAGTGATTTAAGATCTTTTGTACTATAAGTAACGATATGGAAAAAATCCGTCATATATAAAAGAAATGTGGATAAATATATTTAAAAGCAAATAATACAGAGTTGGAGGATTCTGAAAAACTTGTCACCGAATCAACAAAATTTGGCAACGAGGTATGAGCAGATACATTGTTTCAGCTAATGTTATATAGGAAAATTATCCCAGCCATATGATATACATGTCTGTTATTATGTTAATTATTTTATAAATAAAATAAAAATCTTTAAAAACTTGATACTTTAATTAAATTGTTATTGAAAGTGATTTTTTATCGAGAAAAGAAATAAAATTCTATTTTTATAGAACGAAATTAAAAAGGATATTTTCTGTTTCTAAGGATATAGCAGTCAGGTGATAAACTAAATCAAATATGTATGTTAAAAATTTCGAAAGAAAAAGTTTTCTAGTATATTTAATACTTTTATTTCCATGCTTCAATGCAATTTTGAATATCCAGACATAGATGAAACAGTGTCTCCGCCCATGAATGCATTTAATTAGATTTTTGTATTTATATAAGCAAAAGTCAGAAATTCTGTTTCTCTCATTTTTTTTCCCCCTTTTCTCTGCCTTTCTTCGGTTGAATAATTCTTACTTTCAACAGAAAATTTGAATTTCTTCGGTTCCTACACGTTTTGAGCTTAGTTTTTCTGATTGTAATTTTTAAACAGATGATGTTACTTTAAATAAAGTTTTGCAAATGTCCCACTTTTTTTTTTACTATAAAGTGAGAATTGCTTCTTGTAAATGAATTGAGAGACTGTCTTTTATTTAGAAGCTCAACATATGGCAAAGTTTTGAAAATCATTTACTATTCCGAGATATATCAATTTCATTTTTTTAAGTTTTAACTATTCCCAAAAAGTAGTTAAATGCATGACTTACAAAATACATTTATATGAAAAGTCAACAGATTACATACATTAGATTTACATATAAATAACAAAACATGAATAAGACATTTTATTTTTATGTTTTCAACTATTTTTCATATTCAAAGAAATATAAACTTATTGTAGTTTGGTAGTAATGAAGATATCATTAGTATCATTAAAAACATCTGGAATGTATTAGGAATTCGCCAGTCATATTTTGTCAATTTGAACTATACAAAATTTTGCTAGAAGTGAAATAAATAGATACAGTTTATATTACTTTCAAATATATGTTTAGTGATACATAACCAAAACTGCCACTTGCAGAATTAAACCACTTGAAACAATTAGACATATTTCTTCCTTTACTAACAGTTTACCAACAGAATAACAGTAATTAGACCTTGTCTATATTATTATAGAATCTGCTTTACTATTCAGTTTTCCACGTTTAAGAAAAAGAACAACGCAGCTTTAGAGATATTTATTATTTTATAATAATCAAAGTAAAGATTTTTTAACTCAAGATTAGAATAATCAGAACATATTTTATGGTTATGAAATTTACTAGGGAGGTTAACGTCTTTTCAGCAAAGGTATTGTTTATCTAGAAGTATTATCTTGAAACGAGTATCTTTCTGTTTCGCTGAGATAAAACTAGAAACTTTTAAAGCGCACTCTAAACTTTAATGCTGAATAAAATTAATTTCCAAAATGTTTCTCTTTATAAGTTCGATAAAACATTGAAATTTCTCGCTATAAATTTTATGTAAATCTTCATGACTTTGAATATATCCGAATTTAGCGTAGTGCTTTTATTCTAATCGTGGTAATGCACAATCAGCTAAAAAAATTATTTTGTAAAATTTAAAGGACCTTAGAAGTAAATTCCTTATTTAGAAGATTCATATTAAAATTTAAAGGCGAACGAATTCTTCTTTTAGAGGCTTTTCGAAAAATAAAAATCATCTAAAATTGTTAGAGCTGAAATTATTTCTTTTGTATTTGGATGTGATGTGAATAAGTGTATAGATTATTTATTAATATATTTATAGGTAAAAATGTCTTATTTTCTGAATTTTTTGTAGTATGTTGGAGAAATTGTCAGAATAAATAATCACCAGGGCTGAATTATAACATTTCTCATCTTTTTAGCATTTTGACTGAAAATTAAGAGGATGATCTTAATAGCTATATTACTTAAAACTAGATTTGGAAATAAAAGTTAAAATGAATTAAACTTACCTTTGTTAGTTAAATTCATTTAAACTAACAAACTTAACTTATCTTCTAATACCTTACGCAAATCGATTTAAAATACTTTAAGTTTTCAAAATACGTTTTAATTAATCCACAGCCAAACTCTTATCAAATAGTTCTTTTAAATTTTAATAGTTTTTAGAATTACTGAAAACAAAGAATAGAAATTGTATCTCTCAGCCAACTCATGAATACTTTTATATATTATCTTCAATTTATTCTAAATATTATTTTTTAATTAATTTCTTTAATCTTCGTTTAAAATATATTTTTTGGTCTTTTTTATTTGACGAATTTTGGTTAGCATATATTGGTTACGAAAATAGTTGATTCACTATTTATCGCCTTACCTTTTCAGGTTTATTCTGAATAAACATCTAATACAATCAATATTAATAACATGCTTACAGAATTAAAACATTGTTCTAAAAATTAAAGATATTCAATAGATAAAGCAGCAACATCGAACTATCAGAAGTATAATTGAATATGTTTCATAGTATCTTGGAAGGTATATATTTTCTTGCAAATTCAATAAAAACATTCATTAGATAAATTTTAGCATTCAATTTCTATTTATCTATAACTAATTGACAATGTACTTCTTAATTTTCCACTATTCATCTATATAATCTAAAGAAAATGCTAAAATAATTTTAATAATATTCATTTTTGTTTACATATAGCCTATTTAGACATATTTTATAAACATTTAATCTAAAAGAAAATATTCCAATTCATAAAGGCAGCTTTTAATTCTGTGAAACCTACATTACTTTTTATAAAATTGTTTTCTGAATATCTGCAAATTCCTCACTTAAACGTAGAGTTTATATTTATAATAATTTAAAAAAATGGAAAAATATAAAAGCCGTCTAAATTTTGATCACAATTCTTCTAAAATAGTTTTGTAACAAATGACCTTCTGGACACTTTTAAATATTCTGAAATAATATCAAAGCACTTAGGACATAAACTAATTAAATTTTTTAACCTAAAATTTGGTCCCAAGTCAAGCGATAACTAAATAAAAATGCAGAGCATTAAGTCACTGTTTCCCCAGACGAAATAAATGACTCCGAAAACTGAGAGCGTTTAATGAAGTTCAATCACTGAAGTCATCGGTGGAGAAACGAAACTTCATTAATGAAATCGCTGACGAATGCCAAGTGGAGCGAATTCATTAAATAATGAACTGGGAATTCGTTCCGATTACGCATTCTCTCTGCAGAGACTATTATTCTTGATCCGTTTAGATTTTAGGCGCTATTTGTGCAGTTCCTTCGAGAAAAATTTGGGAATACAAATCTTTTCATTTTCTCTTACTTGGACGTTTACGGCTACTTTCATGAACTATAGGCTTCGATTATACATCGCACATTTTATATGTGAATTTTCAAATAAACATTGACTCGTTATTTTTTTTTTTTTGTATTTTATTTCTCTCTATTCGTAGTAATAATTAAATGGAAACAAAGGTCATACATTCGAATGATAAACATAATTTACAGGCAATCAACATTTTGCCTTTAATTTGACCCTAAAGAAGAAATTTTGTGTGGCATTCTACTCTCTGAAGTTAGGGTAGATGACTACGTTGAAAAGTAAATTTTTTTATAAAATGATTTTTTGTTTAATATTTTTAATCTTTGAATATTTTTCCTTATAAAACAATTTTAATTTTGCTTCTATGTACACATTTTGAAAGTTACACTTATTTTTATATTTTAATACAATTTTACATATTTAAATATTATTTTCTCAAATTATAATCTTTGATAAAATTTTCTTGCAAAAAACGTCATAAATTAAAATCTAATACATATTTCTTGTTCAAATTTTAATAATAGTTTCTCAATAAGTTCCTCGGTTCTTAAAACAGAAAATAAGTAATCGGTTCATTTCTGTTGCTGCCGGCGCCATCCGAGATATGCCGGATGTGTTTCAAAAAGTGTGCCCCTCACTACGTCGCAGGTGTAATGCCTGAATTACAGAGTGCGGTTTCTGTAATTTTGCCATATAAATTGTCAATAAAATTATTCGGTACCTCCTTTATCCTTTTGGCGTTTCGTTCTTTCATGTAACAGTAAAGGACTAGCGGTTTATTGCTTGCTCTCCATCAATGCATTGTATGGTGAAAATTGCTTGTTTAGATGCTTCCTATCACGCCTTAAATTTTTGCCTATGAGTTTTGAAACACCCTGTATTTCATTTAGAATGTGTGGCATCAAAACTGTCCCTTAAGCAAAAATATGAAGTTCATAACTTAGCAAATCATGGTTAATGTCTGTTAAAAAAATTATAAATTACTTCAATTTTTTTTTCTATGTATGATATTTTGGAATGAATTTTGTTTACATTTCGATATGTTAGTGTTTACAATCTGCTCCTCATACAGGGTCATCGGTGATACGAATAATGATTCATATTTATCCTAAATTAAAACATGTATTAATCGTTTTTATTGACTGTATAAACATTTAATATATATTATAGTCATGGCTTATGATATTCAAATTATATATATATATATATATATATATATATATATATATATATATATATATATATATATGACAATAAATTTAGCATTAGTATCATTTTATTCATAATCTAAAATAATAAATTAATGTAAAATAACTCAATAGATAAATACCTATAAACAGAATGTCACTTGTTATCACTACATTTGCAAATTACTATTCATTAGTAATTATAACTGAGCCGAAGAATGGCCTTTCCTCATAATTATTTTAAATCGAACTAGATATCACAATGAAATGAAAAAACAGGTTTTCTTCCAAACCCAATCTGTTTAAAAAAACTGCAACTTTACTTTATTATTATACTGCAACTTTTCGATGCAGAACTACATACATATCAAAAACGTCACATTAGAATGCGATTAAAATGTGTCATAAAATGTGAGACTTTGATGTGAAAATATTGAGTTGATTTACGCTGATTGTCGAACTTTCAATTCTTGTTTGTAATTACTTCTAAAAGAGTAAAATGAATTAAATTTATGATGCATTGTTCTATAATTAATTTATTTTAATGCATTTCTCACATTTTTTTTTACATACTTTTGAAGTTTATAACATATTTAAAAGAACATGTATTCAGTTTCACACTGACATCTAAGTAAGTTGCATTATCATGATGAACCTCTCGTCCAAAGGGTTTTAAGATGACAGGTGAAGTGTTAAACACTAATCTGAAAGAAAGAGATGATGAAACATGTTATATTCAGATGTGAAAAGAAATGCAAAAGTAAAGGAAAAAGTCAATGCCAAAGAAAATATTATTCTTGTATGTCGTGTTCTTATGAAACTATTACTAAGCATTTAATTAAACGCTTTTAAAAAAATGCATTAGTTAACGTAGTTTGACAACTCATGTTTTAAAATCTTAAAAATATAAAAATGTAAAGAAATAAACATGAATTTGTCATGGGCCATTATTGATTTTTATTAAATCATTATTTGTTTACATTCGATGCAGATAATTCTGTTCAACATATCTTTTTTTCACTGCAAAAATGGAACACAAAAGTAAATATATGACTGAAAGATTATTATCAAATAATTATTTACATCTACAAGTAATTATCTTTTAACCAACATCATATTTTCAAAAATAATTTTTCATTGCCGGTTTCATATTTTTTGTTTTCTAAAAGCAAACGTTTTTAAATGAATAAAACAAAAACAAATGAATTGAGCAAATGAAATTTGAAAATGGAATTGACTGAATTTCGTTTGAAGATGTTTCTAGAAATTAAAAACTACACAAGTCTTCTTTTTCTTTTTTTTTTTAATATTTCATTTTCTGGTATTTCAAAATAATAATCCTGTTGTGAATACGTTGGCGTTATTACTATTTATTTACTTAAAGAACAAAACATTCCAAGGATTCTCAATAGTAAATTCCAGAAATCGTCTTTTAATTTTTAGAACTCGTGCTTCCTTCTTTAGTAAAGGGACTTTTCTTTTAAAAAGCGTAAAGCTTATACTTGAAACGGTATTCTATCTTCGTGAAAATATTTTCGAAAGTGAGAATGAAAATAGCGAGTGTTATTTTTTCACGCTCGATGTATTAACTTGGCGTAGTAATGATTCAAAGAAATGAATGGAGGCAGTTGGACTAAACGAAGAACAATTCTTGCCGAGGAAAGAAGAATCGTTTGGGAATTGCGATTCTTCTCAATTTACGAAGTTCCAAAAGATATTTGTTCCCGTGAATACTTTGTTCTTAAGATTTATATTCAGAAGAGAAAGGGAAAAACCATTGAACTTTTCGTTAAGATAAATATTATTTCATCTCAGATCGTAAAACTCAATGTGAAACAAATGCTCTTCAGAACCTGTAGAATTAGAACAAATAAATCTTAAAAAGAAAAAAAAAAAATGATTTAATTTTGCTTTAATGACTAATGATGAAATCCGTTTGTAAAAATTTTGCAATTTTAATCTGTACAAATTGGAATGCATGTCAGACTTTTTCATTTTTTTCAAAAGTAACAAAATAAATAAATTAGGAATCACAAAACAAATGTCCGAAATTCTTTAATTCTTAAAAACAGAAGAAAAGATATAAAGAGTTTAGCTTCTCGTTAAAAAAAAATCCGTTTCAAGGACAATGTCTGACCATATAATTGCAAAACTTTTACTGGACATTATTTCTACTGATTATGATACTTTTTTAAATTTAAAATTAAGATAGCGTTTGTGAATATTTATATAATATTAGCTTTTATTAGTGGCAATAATAGAAATGTTTCTTGTGTCTGATTTCAGTTGAATTCCTATGTGTTGTTCCCGCAGTATGACCAAGGAGGGCTCTTGCGCCAGAAAACTAAACCAAAGCCAAATACCTATGGAACTCTAATATCGCTCATGTTTATGCTTTTCCTGTTAACTATAAAAACGGCTGTTGCATCTTAGAACAACCAAAAATCATACTGACATGGATTCTGAAAAAATTTATTGATGCTAAATTTCTCTAATTAATGGTGAAGAAAGTGTAGAAACGATGCAGATTCAAGGTCTTATGTCTTTGATAAAATGATGTTCATACGATCTGAATTTCAACATCTTATGACTACTGTATTTGCATTGTTGAACCAATGAAATTCAGCTTAAGAGTTTAAATAAGATTTAGCGTATATACATGCATATGTATATAGGCATTAATCATAATTTTTCATAATATTAAGAGCATTATATATAGTCATCTGAAAAAAAAGGAATTTATTCAGCTGATATATCAACATTAGAAGTCTCATCATTCTTGTAAAAATGTCTTTATTTATTTTCGCACTTGTTTTAAAACTACTTGATACAAAATGGCTCATGAAAAGGCCAGGCACAGAGATTCCAAGATTAAATATCGGCAAAGCAGCACGAAAGATATTTTTGTACTTATTTTTTATATAATTCTAAGGCAAAATTCATGAAGCATAGAAAGGCATAAATTTTATTGTAAGGAAAAAAATATGTTCTGAATGAGTTGGGTATTCTTAACGAACAAATTAGTTTTGCTTTAAAATGTAATATAACCATTTTAAAATTAAAAAAAAATCGTTCAATGTACAAGGGGTGTTCAAAGAAAAGGTACGAAATGTAGTAACATATTTGCCTATGGCACTATGGGAGAACGTAGCATCTACGGATGCGATTTGAGTCTCCAGCTTAGATGATTGCATGTTCGGCAGCCCGCATGTGCAGGAGAGGGCATAGGCAGTTATAAAGGCTAAGGCTGTTATACTGGTTGAATTCCTCGAGCACTGAAAAACCATTAATTCCGATGTGTACTGTGAGACATTCCGAAGACTACGCCGGTCCATCAAGAACAAAAGATCATTGATACTTACTGAAGGTGTGCTTCTGTTGCATGATAACGCGCGTCAACACGTCTCCAGGTTCACAAATGCAGAAATGGCCAAGTTCATTGGAGCAGACTGTGTGTCCGCCCTACAGCACGGACATGTCGACCTGCGATTTTCATGTATTTCGTCCCCTGAAAAAACATCTGAAAGGGAAGCGCTTCAACTCGGACTACTTAAAATATACTTTGAAGTCTTCATTTATGTCCACAGTGTCGTTTCGTAGCTTTTCAGTTGAACACCCCTTTCTAGTTTATAAGCTGTTATTCATTGAAATATTTCCAAAATTAACGTATAAAATGTATCGTCTTAAATTCAAAGAACAAACAAGTTTTTAGAATAAATAATTACGTGACATTTCAATATGCAACTCAACATCAAAATTAGAAACGAAATGGTTCGTTTGCGGCGACTAAGTCTGGTTTAAAAAAGTAAAAAATTCATATGATAAACAATTAAACTAATTTTATTCGAATGATGTTCTGTCATCACCTGAAGCATTCTGTTCCTCTGACTTATTATTCTCAAGCGTGATGTTATTACATTAGTAATTATCATATATTATGGAAGATATTGAACATTTTTATTTCACGCGCTTCGTTTTGACTTTAAGATTTTGAAAATTGTCTGGAAATAGTATCTTGGGAATTTTTGGGGATATTTCCCATTTTTGTCTCTCATGTGATCAAAGTATAACAGCTTTATTTAATTGTTTAAATGTAATACAAGTTATTTTATTACTTTAAATGGCATCAGAATTGTTGCTGCCGATAGCCTTAAAATGCGTCTAAGAATTTCTTTTCTCAAGATTATTTTAATTTCTGAATAAAACAATCCATGACAAAAAAATTAGACACATATCAATGACGTTTAAACAGTTGCAACATTAAAGAAAATTAATACGAAGTAAAGATTTCGGGGCTAAAATTTTTTTTATGTATGGATTTGTTTCTAAAATTTGAGATATTAAAATTTTTGTTTAAAAATTTTTATAAAAAAATATAATTTTGATAAAAAAATCCAATTTTTATAATTTTAACTAAAAAAAATTTTGTTTCTAAATTTTGAGATAATAATTAATGCTTTAAGTATTTATTATTGCACGATAAGAGTGTTATCTTTGCTCATTTAATGTTTCAGTATATAGAAATTTTATAAATATTTGTGATGAAATAGAAATTTGTGTTGAAATAGTTGTTTAAGAATGAAAATTCTTCTAATAATTTACAAGTAGGGAAACATATTATTTGAGTCTTTTAAGGACAAACTATTTTGCAGACATTTTATTCTACATTTTACTGTTGCATTATTGCATTTTGCTGTGTATTATTGCATATCCCTGTTGCTTTTTAAAAACTGTATGTATTATACAATTAAAAATCATTGCTTAATTCCAGCACGTAGTCCACAATAACGTCTGGTAATTTGTAGCTATTGAGAACTCCTTATACTGGATTTGTTTTGCTTTTTCATTATTTTTGAGTTGCAAAAGAAATGCGTATTAAGATTATAGATAAATTCTCTTATTTTTGTTTTTAGTGAGATACATACATATTTTCGTGCATAATTGCTTGCTTAGGAGTTAATGTTTATTTATTTATTTTTGAAAAATTACCCGTGTTATTTTCAGATAATAATTGAACTCTTATGGCGTAATTTTAGGTATTATGTATTAATATATATATATACAGAGAGAAAGAGAGAGAATAAACACAATACATTTGAAATGAAAGAAGATAATACTGAAATGTACAGTCGAAGAAAATTAACCCTTGATTAAAAGCCATATATTTATATGGCTAATTAAAATTAAAATTTGAAATGGAATCTACAATTTGAGTCACAAAATAACATACCGAAATAAATAGTTTAAGTCCTAGTGTTTGAGGTTGTGTTTACATGCATGTGAAAGTATAGACTGACAAAATAAACTTGTTGACATATTTGATTTAAAATGTGATAAAGTACTATATTTTAAATGTTGAACTTGCGTATCAAATTTTATCCATCTAGATATCCATCTGCATTGTGTAATTATAGAATTCACGACTAACAGACTTTGCGGTAATGAGTTAAGTTCATACTTTGATTGAAAAATTTTTCAATACATTTTTTATGTTTCATATAAGAAAAGTAATGATAATCAATTCACTTACATACGATAAACTAAGATGGAAAAGTTCTTAAAGCAAAAAAAAAAAAAAAAAAATTAAGTGATATTTTTTTTTTATTTAAGAAGCCTTTTTATTAAAGAGTTCTATCCATTTGTTGTGTTGTTCTCTCTTCTGTTTTTAAAAATTGTTAAAAAGAGTTTGACAATTCAAACACAAAAAATTAAAACTACAAATAATGAAAAACAGTCAGCAATTTAAATGAAAAATTATTATTTTGATTCTCCAACCGGCTTAGATGTATGCATCATCTTTATTATTGTTCTAGCTTCATGTGTTTCATTTGGTAAATCTTACAAAAATAGCTTATAATAATCTTAAAATAAAGCTATATAAAAATAGCTTATAAAAATCTTATAATAATCATTGATATTTGGAATATTTTTTATAACAGTTGACTTCGAAAATTATCCTTCATTGCACCCTATAATATCTAACCAAAGTCAAAAATTATTTGAACTTTTCAAAAAAATATTTGAAAAATATTTGAACTTTTACAACAAATAATAATAATATATTTATCAAAATATTATTTATGATTCAAATATGAAAATTTTTGGAACAAAGTACAAAATAGCAAGAATAATAGAATCACTTCTTAAAAATATTATATTTAATACAATTTGACATTTTGAAAAAATGAAATGATTCTTCATTTAAAGAATTAAGATAAAATGCGTAATAAAATTTTAAAATATTGCTTTTAATAATTTTTAAATAAAAATATCGTCCGGCTAAAACAAAATTAACAAAAATGCAAACGATAAACTATTTAAATAAATTATATATACATAAGGTTTAAATTTTTTTAAATGATTTGAAAATAAAAATCGTTTTTAATTCATTCCATGCATGCTTGTTTTTCCATGTACATTCTTTCTGAAATTCTTTCTATAAGATTAATTTTTATAAAATCCAGTTGTATGAATTTGTATTTAAGCAAAACTCGAAATTAAAGAAAGGAATATCTTATTTTTTCTATGTTTTTTTGGACAATAGAAGGAAATTAACAGTTTCCATTGTATTTTCATTTAACAATAACCAATGAACATAAAGCATATCTTAATATCATAAGTAAATACGTAAACAAAACAAAAGAATATCTATAATCACTTCTTTGTATTTCAAATTACTATTTTTATTATTGTATATTGGGAAATTTCTCCAAATGACGTCATGAAATGTAAAAAAAAACATATGATCGGAAACCAATGTTTTCTTAATTAATTCCTTTAGTAACATTTACCAAAGAGAATGATATAAGAAATGGAATTCAAGTATGAAAAAAAACCTAAATAACTTCTATAAGATCAAAAAATAATAACAAAAGAGAAGCTTCTATATCAATTTATTTTAACATATTCAGCTAAATAAGAATGGAGTCCGGTATTCGGAAAAAACCCGACAGGCAAACTGTAATAGTCGAAAGATAATTTTATGATAACGTACTTGCTGATCAGTTTTAGTCTTCATTTACTCGGCATTGTTGAAAGTTATTTGTTTCCATTCCTTCAATACGGATTCATTAGTTCTTAAAGACCCCCCCCCCCCTATTGTCTACCAGTGTTATTTCCAAATATTTCGTCTATCAAATATAAATAATTTATTAAATATTTTGCCGTATATTTTCATGTGTATAATGAGCTAAAGTAACGTGATATTTTGAGCCTATTTAACATTATTTTCACACTGATAAATATATATATTTCGTTCAGCAAATTCCCTTTTGATAACTGAAATCAATGACTTCAGCATTTGGACTCAACCTTTATTTTCAAGTGAATACGCATTGGAAAGAAATACTGTGTAAGTTTTATCCAAACTGATTATTCTTTAAAATTCTTGATTTTTATTAAATACCACTGACATAATTGACTCTTTGGTCTAGATATGCAATTCTTTCCATTTACTGTAATAATAATAAGATGGAAACTTTTTTGTTCGTTAATTTTTTCGCCATCAACTTTGGGAAGTAATAAGATATAGAAAACGTAATTCTAACGTACTGCTTTCCGTGCTCAAAACTTAGTATCTACCAGAATGTTGTCTCTAAATATTATAAATACTTGGATCACTATTCTCAACCAATAATCAATAACAAGAATAAAATTCACAGCTTATTTTCCCAATTAATAAAATGTACTGTATTTTTTATATCTTTTTTTGTTTCCTTACAATATAAATTAATATCCAGTAATTTCTTTACTGGGGTGATAACAACTTTGCTATTTCATGTGGACATAAGCTTCATTGTCAAAGTATACGTGAGGTATTTCTCCTGCAAATAAATAATAAAAAAAAATAACGAAATCATTCACATTAAGGCAATCAATAAATATAAACATTCAAAACATAAAAGTTATTTTTCTATTTAATATAAATATTTACACATTCATCAATCCTATTTCTAAAACATGATTTAAAGCTTACAGCATTTGCTTTTTTTACAATACATGGATAATTTATCATCACAATAATTTTGAATGCTTGAAATATTAGATCATTAACTTTATTTTTAGTTGCTTTACTTAAATTGAAATTTTTTCAGTCTTTTATAAATGTGGTTGCAATGTTTATTACTTATCAGAATAACATCTAGAATATAATATAAGGAATTTGTAGAATATCTAAATGCTGAATAAGCAATAACTTTTACAGCAAAATAGAAGAGAAATGGCGTGCTTAACCATTAAACTCTGAGAAAAAAATGACTCTTGCTACCATTTTAAATATGCAATGATTAGTTAATTAAATTAGTCCCCATGGTAAGGCACGTGCTACGTAAGTCCATTAAACATATCCTTCCCCATAAGTAATCGAAATATTTTTTCTTTATTAATAATTCGATCATAACAATTAAACTAATTTTATTCGAATGATGTTCTGTCATCACCTGAAGCATTCTGTTCCTCTGACTTATTATTCTCATCGTAAATAATTCTACCAAATTCGATGACGTTAGAGCTTTATGCACTCGTCTAAACTAGTTCAATTAATTTTAATCTTTTCTTTAAACTTACAAATTCTAACTGTTATTCCAAACTATGATGTGGAGGTGTTCGTGGCTACTTTGTCATACCCCGGAACATCACGACGTTGCCGTTGCATTAACTGTTACACTCTAAGAAAAAACGAATCTTGCTATCATTTTAAATATGCAAAGAATCCTGTGAAAATTTTAGATGGCATTTATAGTGAGATGAATATTATTGTATAGAATGCGAATTCGAAACTTGCCATAATAATTATTTTCTTCTTCTAGTGAGAGATCGGTAAAAACTCTCTATTTGAAAAAAAAAAAAAAAACGTTCAGAATGATAATGAAACATTAAACAAAGAATATTTCATAGGAAACTATAGGAACTTCCTATTATAGGACTCTTCCATGAATAAAACTGATCGAGGTACATTGCCTTGAATAATTCGTTAATCAATGGAAAATCCTGAAGATTGCTGTCAATTTGTTTAAAATAATGTCTCAAACAATATTAAATAAAATTCTTGGCGTCTTTTAAAATATTTTTCAAATATAGGCAAAATATGCCTAAAAAATTTGCTGCTAGGTAATGAGTAGAACAATAACCCAAGCATTTAGATTTCAGATTATTTCAACATTTAAAGGTGAATATGACTTGTCACCTATTTTATTAAACGGAGAAAACCCCATCCAAGAGAGGGTTCCTCTTTATTTCAGTTGCTTCCTCAAAAAGGGAAGGCGTGAATAATGTCACCCATAAAACCTACGCGTCTGCAACATTGTGAGCTGTTGGCGATTCGCCAGTTACAAGCTTGAAAAGCCAAATTCCTTATTTGTTTGGGGAAATGCTGCTAGGTGGCATTATGGACTTCCATTAGAACTTCAGATGTGTCTTTGGAATTTTTATTTTTTGTATCCAGTTTTTGGGAGCAAATAATCAATCGCATTAAAGAACACAACAAAGAAAAGTCATAAATAAGTTCAAAAATAACAGTCCAGGTTTAATCCACACAACTTTATAACGGAAAGGATAGCATTAGTGTATTTACTCTAATTAAGAGACTTTCTTTGGAGATTTCTGAGCTGCAATTCTTTTAGAATGTATGAAAAAATATTGAAACATTAGCAAAAGCATAATTATTATTTTATATTTTTTGTATTGCAGTCTATGAGCGATGTGAAGCTTTTCTGTATTTTAAATATACCTTCCAATCTTTGTTCAAATTTTTTTTTCAGAATATCTTTAAAAACAATCATGGATAAAAATCTTCAACGTAAAACACATTTGATTTTAATCTAGTTTATTTAATGTTAATGAAGACAAATAAATTGCATTTAATTTTCTGATTGAATTCATGCAAAATTATATTAAAATAATAATGTCTACAGGGATAATTTATAATTTAAATTGTCAGTCAAACTGAATAAAAATATTAAGTACAAATATTTTATTAATTACATTATTCTATTGAAGGATTAATTCACAATAAGAACTTATATTTATATTTATTTCATAGCAAATTATTAACACAATGAGTAGTTTCATTTATTTGCTGTTAATGATAACAGATAATTTTTATTTTCTGATTTTAATTCAAACAAAATTATTTTAAGGAAAGACTATTTGCAGAGATAATTTAAAACTTATTTGAAATTGTATATCTTTAAGATATTTCCAATCAATATGATAAGAGAAAAGCTTTACTTCATAATAAATGATTATTAATAGAAAATTAATTTGTAACATAAATGATTAATTTATTATTATAAATTGAAAATTTGAAGTTTCGGTATGCTGTTTAGTAAGCGATGTTTTAATATAAAAATAAAGATTTTTACCATAGTTATATACAATAATTAAAAAATTAATTTTTAAAACTTTATGACAATGTCTATTAAGTTGCGTGGTTCGGCATATCCATCTTATGAAATGAAAAAGTCAGTATGAATTATTATATAGAATATAATGACATCCTTTGCATTGATCTTTATCCTTAAAACCGCACACTTTCAAGAGTATCGTTTTTATTCTTAATGTAATTTAATTACGTCTTTTACGGAATAGAATTCGAGTTTTTAACCTAGTTCAAGATATTATTTCTTATTTTATAATTTTAATTTTAATATTTCCAATTGTAATTGTAAAAAAAAAAAAAAGGAGCAGGAATCGAACCTTTAATGACATCCGTGAACAGGTGACGCTCACCCACCGAGAAAACCGGACTGAAACTGAATTGACAAACGCCGGCCCCAAACTTCTTACACAACAGCTTAGAAACCGACTTTATTTCGTATTTGCCAACAATTTATTGGACATTTTTACTCGATTGCCGAAGTCACTTTCGGTCTCGACGGAAGATGTTTAACAGGTTACATTACGGAGCAATTCATGTACACCTGCTTATCTTCTTTTTCATCAATTATTATTATTTTTCTGCATTTTTCCTATGTGAGAAATTTTCCTCGACGTATTAAAGCCCAGCCAGTATATCTCGGTAGGGCATTCCAATCCTGATGCCATAACCACTCGGCCATCCTGGACATGCAGACAATATTGTACTGAAATAACAAATCATATTATGATATATATAGTGATCCCTCGATAAAAAAGCATGATTTGTTCCCTAATCATGCTGAATGCGAAACTTTCATTAAGGAAAGCATTGTTTTCCGTAAGAATCCCTGAAAAACTGGGCAAACTGTTCCCTTCCGAAAAAAATACTCAAACGGATTTATAATAATATAATGTATTATTTATTATACATGCTTTATTTCCTAAGTTTACTATCTAAAGACAGTTGTCTTAGTGATCTAACTATGCTTCATAATTTGACGAAACAGAGACGCAGTAATAAAGTTAAATAAATTTGTAGCACAGACAGCTGCATGAATTATCAGGGTGATGCTTCTCGGTATTGATGCAATAATTTCCCATGTTTTCTTATCTCTAGTATTACTTACATTTCTTATTTTTTAATTTTATACATTTCTACATTAAAATTTGTTTGAGATATATTCACTTAAAATCTGCTAGGTGGCATTATGGGTTTCCGTTAGAACTTTAGATGTGTTTCCGGAATTCTTTTATACCCAGTGTTTGGGAAAAAATAATGACTCGCTTTAAAGAACACATCAAATAGACGTCATAAATAAGTTAAACGAAAAGAGAGTCTAGGTTTAATCCACACAACCTCATAACGGAAAGTACAACATTAGAGTGTTTAATCAAATTTAGAGACTTTTTTTGGGAAATTTCTGAGCTACGATTCTTTTAGAATCTGTGATGCGATAATTTCCAAATTTTCAAAGTTGGCAAAATTTTAACTACGCCAAGTCAGATTCGAACCCCGTTCCACTATAATATAGGAATGTAGACCACTATACCACATGGGACTCTGGGAAGCGATGTAAAGATAAACTATTTGAATATTACGTCACGTATTTTATGTGCTCCGATCTGTCTATCGAAACTCCAATAAATAATGTATGTATGCAAATTACATGTCGTTTGTTTGTTTGAATATTTTACGATGATTTTCACATCTTTTGATATACGGGAAAACATTTACACATATATTTTAACACTTAGAAGTAATTAAGCTGTTAAAAAAAGTTCTGCGCTTCTCTAAAGGAGAAAAAAAGACAAATGTGGGCGAAAGCATTTTATCTTTTCCCCAACGTAACTTTAGGAACATTCAACTCAGAAAAACACTTTTATTTAGACCATTTTATAACGAAAATAAATAAATAAAATCGTTTTTTGTAGCATCATTCGTTTATCGTACAATTATTCTTTAATTTTGAACCAATTTTTTTTCTAGTTATTTTTCCAACAATAGTTTCTTTTTTTCATTAAAATGTTAAATATTTTTTCTTTATTTAAACATATTTATCAATTATTCGCTTTTTTTTGCCAACTTTGAAATTTATTTGCTGCCTTCGAACATTCTCACTTTTAATTTTATTGTACTGAATAGACATTTATGTGTGTACTATAATTCACCTTTAAATACTCCTTCACTGTTGTTTAAATTTATTTCAATGTTTAAATGAATTTAATAAATAAATTTATTTATTTATTAAATTTTTGCTGTGTATTTTAGAGCTTTTAAAATTTATAACACACCAAATTCCTATATTTGTGTTTTTAAAAACTGATTTTTGGCTCAGACGTGCTGCGCGATGTACAACGGCGTCCATTTTGCAAATTATTTTATGCTTCAATTTATTTTGCTATTGAGATATTTAACTTCGTTGGCGATACTTTTATTAAAAAAAAGCTTTAATGGAAAAATTTTTGCCTTTTTTTTCTTTAAATCAATATAATGACTATTTGTTTTACTTGGAAGTTGAAAACAAGATTTAATAAATAACATATGAGTTCAGAATTTTAAAACTATTTTACTTTAAAGCTAGGAATTATAAGATATACAAATTTAAAACATATCTGTAGAACATATATAACATCTATAAAATATATTTATAGAAAAAACTTAGATTTTTTTTTCTCGAGAAAATTAAAAACAAGACTTCAGTAAAACTGTCAATAAGGTAATTAAATAATATTTCATTGGAATTTATAATTTTACTAGTGTTTATTTTCCTCTTATATATTTAATTGCATCTGATACAAAGTAATATTTTTAAACCATGTCAATGATCATTGCTTTTCTTAACTGCAAATCTTTTGAATATTTTTTTTAACTTTGTAATATCTAATATTTAGATGTTTTCTTCTATTAAATCAGAATTGTTATTTTTATCAAATTTGATTTTGTCTCTATCTGAGCTTTGTACGCTGAATACTTGCTTTGAAAAAATAGTATAAGTTCTTGTCAAACATTTTTAAAAAGATTATAAACAACATAATTCATGTAGAAACACTGTTAAATGATATGCAGTAAAACCTTTCAATGTATTCAGTTTCCGTTAACCCAAATTTTATATTGCGAATTTTAAAGAAACCACACAAAAAATCTTCATATGTATATTGCAAGTGATGAGGTTAAAAAGTCATTAACCCAAGCACATTAGAGTAGTAATTAATTAGCATTAATTACGAATTTTGATTCTAAAACAGTTTATGAAGTTGTGAGAAAGAACTCGAGAAATTTTCTAAGTATACGTTTTTCTTTCATTCATGCACAGACGGAGAAAAGCAGGCATTGTTTTGGATTCCAAGAAATTCTGCAATTTCACGAAAATGAGAAGCCTAACTTGTATAATAAAATAAGTCCATACGTCCATTGAATTGTTTCATAAGATATTCTTTCCCGAATTTAACATATTGAAAGAAGAAAGAAAGAAATTTCATGGATATGAAGTGCCATGAAACTTTGGAGACATTTCAATTTTTGCAAAACCATTATTAAATAAACAAAAAGGAAAATAATATTTAGGCAAGAATTTTTATTGAAACCTTAATAAAAAGAAGCACACACACACACACACACACAAAAAATGAAAACATTTGAATGCTAAATATAATGAATTGATAACATGTGAGGAAAAAATAAATGCCACACAAGAATAAATTTACTTTATTTTTATATAAAATAAATACATAAATCATTAAAATTAAATTGCAAATATGAGTTAACAGAAAATTGTTTTGATTGGTAATATCGAAAATAAATGAATTAGTTTACATAATAGAAGAATTAGGGGAAAAAATGAATCTGTTGTAAGACCAAAATTCATTCGTTCGATATTTCCCACTGAATTAAAAGAGAGGTAAAATTTACGCCAAAAGTAACATTTTCAAGCATCTTAAAAAAAAAAAAATATGAATACAATAAATTTTATATAGTGTAATTTTTTTTGTAAGTATTATAGTTTGAATAATTATTTGGACGACTGTACATTAAGGGGAATAGAAAAAATAATTTTTTATCTTTAATTTGAAATATTGCTGAAATATTGTTTTTAGGTTCAAAACTAATATTTAAAAATAAATTTGGTTGCAAATATTGCATTATCTTGAGGTGATGGCCGCAAAATAATGGCATCTAACATACATAGTCATCACATTCATTCATTCATCGGCATTTCTCATATTTAAACAACATCTGATATTAAAAGTTTTATTAAAAAAAACGAAGATTTTAAAAGTAACAAAAAGCATTTTCCCAATACAAAAAGACTATTCCACACTTCCATATGGGTATTAAGAACAAAAGTGTTAAAACCATTTACTTTGTTTCATATCCATATGGTGTTTGTTCACTTGTTAATAAGATTATCTTTTCGTTAAAAAAATATCCTATAAATGTTGCTCATGTTGTTTTCTCATGCTCATGAGAAGAAAAAAATTAAAACATTTGTTATGTATGATTTCTATTTTTTATTGCAAAATAAAAAGAAATAATAATACATCAATATGTTATCCATGTGTTTCTTTTTGCATACATTTGTTTTGTCTTTACTACAACATTATCTTTAAATATTTTTCTGTTAATAATATAAGAAGCAGGGATGTTCATTTTCTTCTGGGCTGCTTGAAATTCTTTGAATCCTGTGGGGGACTTCTTTCTTTTCCGAAGTAAGTCTGTGACTAAATTCACAATGTTAGTTCTTGGTATTCTCTGACCCTTGTAAACAATTTCTCCTTCAGGAGTCCACGATAATGTTGTATGGTTAGATTTTAAGAAATCTAAAATATTCTTTACAGTCTTTGAATACCTAACAGGTGTAGCCTTTAAAATTTTTGTCGAAATGATATCTTCTTCTGTTTCTTTTATGCTGGTTTCTAATTCTTGACTTTCAGTTGTTTCTGGCGTTTCCTGGTGATGTTGCATTTTCACAAATTTTTGAAGAATCTGTAAATATTGGTTTACCTTCTCACTTTCTGGCAGATCCTTCCTTTGAAGAATTTTTTGCATTTTAGTATCTAAATCAGATAAATGATCCACAAATTCTGCCCGATTTTCGGGTATTAAGACCATTTTCTTAGTGTACTCCATTGATGAGAGAACTAATCACAGATATGGCAGCTGGTAACAAAACAGATAAAAATCCTTCACCATGCTGAATGAGAAGTTGCCTCTTCTTATATAGGGGTATCTTCCTGTCCGAAAGTTTTCTTAAATTTGCCTTATAAGGAGTTAGTTTATTCCTTTGTCTTTTAGTGAGAGGTACATTTCCTCGAAGTACATTAAGTGCACATTCGCACAGAGCTTTGATAACATTGTTCGGACACGTTTTGAAAACTGAACTCTTCGATTTAATTTTACAAATATCTTCCAAATACTCTAACTGTTGTAGTGTACACATGGTGATGATTAATTTGATAAAAAGTGCTCATCAAGGGGCAGGGGCTTTATATACTTTCCAGATATCTAGCAAATGATTTGGCTTTGTAGACGGAACAATGATGGAAACTTTTTCCGTGCATGTAGGGGCACAGCAAATCCAAATTCGGTAAATCTTTTATTTTGGGACATTCAAAATCATCAAGATTTAATATTTCGCGCCCGGTCAAAATTCTAAGAATTTCTTTTTTTCAAGTCCTTTTACGTAAATATAGGAAAACGTTTCGAATATGACTGTCAACACACAGCGAAAGGTATCATAAGGTAATTCACCATCGTTCCATTCGATCTGATGAAGGAATTTAGTAATCCAAGAGTAAGTACTTTGTTTCTTATGATACAACCTATCGAAAGAATGAGGTGATTTAAAAAGCCATCGTCCACAGAAAGTATCATCATTAACAGCATACACTGCCATCTCTTTGACGATAAAACGTCCCGGAGAGAGTTGAAATCCTTCAAAATCTAAGACTGCTGATGCCATGGTGTTTCCGCAACGAAATGACTAACGAGGCTGATATACATAATATTTATCTCCCGGAAAAAGTCCAGTGCGCAGGCGCAATGAGTCATGTGTTTGAGGTGTCAGATCAACAAGTAGATAGCTAAATGATTTTGAAGTAGCATCTTCGTATACTTCTCGAAAAAATTTCACATTGTTTGGATAAAGCTGGCGACATAAATGCATGATTTGGGAACGATCACGGGGATTTTTAAATAAAAACATGTAATGCGCATTCAGTGAAATATTTCGCATTTCTTTACCTTTATGAAATATATTTTGAACTATAAAAATGATAGTTAAATTACGATGATGGCTTCCCTTAGTGAAACGTTTGCTTAATTTATTGTCACTGGAAAGTTCTGCCATTAGATCATCGATCACAATTAAAGCATTCGAAATACTATTGATTTTAGAAGGCAATCCTTCGTGAAATTCCACATTTTTCATTTCTCTGTAAAGGTTTTGATAAGCCCCATAACACCAAATTATTTTAGGGGGAAAAGGATGTATCATCTTAAAATCAATTAATTTCTTTACTAGGTGTGTCTTTCCACATCCTGTTGCGCCACCGACAAGAACGGTGCACGGATGCCGCAGGCGTAATGAATCCATGATTACTAACTGAAAACTTCATGAGTGGTTGTATTTATACTAAAAAAATTAAGGAAATAAGAAACAAAAATCTTTAATAAATGTATTTATTTACTGTTTAAAAATCATTCTTACACCATATCGTTTTTTTTTCACAAATTGGTACATTCGAAAATCATTTTTCTGACATTGAGATAAATTGCTTACAATGGAATACAAAGATTGTCCTTGGCATCGTTTTAAAATAAAATAAAGGCAATAGGCTCCACAAACATTAGACGTGAGACTTTGCATCGGTGTCGAATTCCAGAAAACAGAGGAGTAATGGGAAACGAACTCGTGAAGCAGTTGACCATAAAATTCAGGTGGATTTCCATATGAATCAAAAAGCTAACAAGTGAGATCCTGGCTCAGATGACGTGTCGGTATTCACAACAATAGCAGACTTTTCTTTCAGGATCGGAATAGTGTCAGAGGCAAACACACCACGAAAAAATGGTGAAGTATGAGGGTCTTTTGATAAAATGTAATGTATCTGATTTCCATTCATTTTCAATTTCCAAAATCGTATAAAATATTCCTCGTTTTGTTTATTTCTATTACGTTATCGAACTCGGCGTAAATTAATACACAGATGGTTTGCGAAAGCGCCTTTGAAAATTTAATTTCCAATCTCAAATTGCTATCCTTAATGAGATTTAAATTATCACCATTACAAAGGTCCGGTGATAAATTAAAAGCAAACAATGTATTTCCCTTTATATAATCCTCTCTAGATAGAAATAATCCTTGGTCTTGACCAATTTATCAGTTCTAGAAAACAAGCTATTATAACCTATGATATAATCATTTTTATCAAAATTCAATTCAAAAGGGTTATGTGGGACTGGCTGTCCATCTACATAAATTCCTATAAAATTCATATCAAAATGCTTGAATTCAAAAGGTGATTTTTGAAATGCTCCATGAAAAGCATCATTTTCCACACAACCGATAATGATTCTTTTAGGCATCTGTCCTACGAAAATATTGTCTTGCACCATCGACATACTTCCCTGAGGAATAGAATGTACTTTGCAAAGCACTCTATTAATAGGATATTTTGCCGTTTCTTTCTCTAAAGCTTTTACGTGACCTAATATCACACCAGGACTGACACGAACTTTTCGAACTAACAAATTGATTTTTTCCAAAACAACTTTGTATCCTTCATCTCCTTGCAAGCAGAACTCGGGTTTACTTCGAATTAATTTAATTTTCACATCTACTAAGTTCAATAATAGTCTTTCTTGATGAAACAGATCACTATGTAATCCTCCGATCATATCCACTGTAGCACTTGATTCAAAAAATTTTGATCGTTTTTCCAATCCATTGTCATTAATGCTGTAAAACATTTCAGATGTAAGCTGAGAAGTCTTACTGCCGTAGCTATGATTCAATAGCGTTTCAATATAAGATCGATAAGGATATGTATTACTAGAGTTAGACACAAGGCGATCATTTAAGGAAACGTCTACTTGACTGAAGATTGAATGAAGAAATAAATTAACAGGGCCAATATTAGTTTTTGTTGAAGTAGATTGAATCAGAGTCAATCGTTTCTTTTAGAATAGGTGAACCATCTGCTTTCAAAATTTTTGCTTTTACATAAAGCTGGGTTTGATTCAAATCGAGATACTCTTCTCCACTTCCAGAAATGTGAAATTCTACAGGTCCTCCATCGAATACATTGGATAAGAGATGGTATTCTACCCATTGACCATTTTCTACGGCTGTTTGAGTAGGAGGTAAATGAAAAAGTTCCAGTTCCGATTTGGCACATTCTGGGGATCCTTTCAAAATGTAAGCCATTACGAATCAAAGATGTCTCGACCTCTTCTCTTTCATACCTTAGATGAAATGATTTTTTCTGCTGTTTTGGTTTCCTTTTATATTTTCCTTTTCCTATCATCGACTGTATTTGACCAATAGCTTTTCAAGCCAGATTTTTTCCAGCTTCTTTACTTCTTTTTTTGGCAGCGATTTTCTTATCTTCCCCAGAAACAACGTCGTTTACCACATTCGTTCCTGTGATGAGAGCTTCTTTTCCAATTGCTTTTCTCCTTTTACTAGAAATGGCAATGCCGCTCGAAACCAACGGCGAAATATGCCACCTAATCCATACCCTTTTTGAAATGACACTCCCTCATAATATGGAATTCCAGAGCCTTTGAGATTCGAATAATGTTCTTGGAATTTCGTTGGGCAACAAGTATGCGGCACTTTTGTAATACAACTCATCTTTCGTATCAAAATATTGAAATAATTACCAGCACTTAGAAATCCCATCTATTTATAGGATTTGCTGCATCCGAAAATGCAAAACTATAATCACTTTTCCCCTTTCAAATGGAACCAAAGCACCTGAATTAAGACGAAGTTCCATTTCAATGGTTTGAAACGACTGTCTGATTACGGGCACATAATGAGGGCTGTCAATATGAGCGCTAATAACATCTCCGTCTTTTCCGGAAATTCTCACAACTCTTAGAAGGGGTGTTTCAACATGTCCTACAACAACAGGTTGGATTATATCACTATTTACATAAAATACTGGGAAAGCTGCCTGAGGATCAGCTACGAACGAGCTTTCTTCAACTCCCTCAACAACATGAGGATAGAAACCTAAAAGATCACACAAACCTTCTTGCAAGATAACTTTTGGTTTCTTTTCTGCTTTTATTTTTACTCGTTTGTTGTTAGCATTGAATTTAAAACTGATTTTACCTTCGTGTGAAGGTAGTGTCATTGCTTTTAAAACGTCTGGAACGGTTTCATAAGAACCTGGCGGAATTTTTCTGGTAATTAATTTTCCATTTCCTAAATCAAAACCGAATATATTGTTCTTCTCGTTTATGTTATACCATGTATGGGGGTAAATTATTTCGGCTAATCCAACTTCCCATTTTCCTTCTAATGATATCGGTATTGGAAAATAATTATTAAATTATTGGGAAAATAATGTAAGGAGCTATCAGAAGGAAGCGTCAGGTAGAATGACATTTTGTTTTACAGTGAATAGATTTCTCTTAACGAATCTCACTATTTATAGCATTTTCACTTCACTCACCCACGAATTGAATTCTTCTGGATATCCCAGAAATTTTACAAAATATTCCATTTTTCCATTTTTACTTATTTTCTTAATCACTTTTTCTACAGGATAATAACCGGAATCTTTAACCTTTTGCATTTCTCTTTCGTAAAATGTACCTTCTATGACCTTATTGTTAAAATCCTTCAATTTATAAACAATCGGTATTCTTGAAAGAATCTTGTAAATAGTAAATATTTCTCTAGACCAATTATTTTCATATCCTTTTTCAAATTTCCCTTTCCACTTACTGATACGAACCATATCGCCTACTTTAAAAGAAGGTTTTTCTGATTTTTGTTTGGAAAGATTGCCATACAAATTTTGCCAGACTTCAGCTTGGTTGTCAATATTTACTGAAGATGGTTCCATTTTGATACTTCGATGCCAAGTATGATTGTAACTAGATATTAATTTTTGAATCACGTCTATGTACTTTTGAGTGTTATATTCTGTAAAATATCTCGTCAATTTTGACATTAGAATTCTATGAAAGCGTTCGACTATACTAACTTTCGTTTCATTATTTGTCGTAAAAAAGTGTACATTCTTTTTCTTTAAATAATTTTGGACCAATCTGTTTTTGAATTCGTTTCCTTTATCCCTTTGTAGTAATTGAGGAGTTCGTTCTTTGAATATTTTCTGAAAGCCATTTAAAATGTTTTGACATGTTTTATCCTTTAAGGGTATTGCCCAAGCGTATTTTGAAAACACATCTATACATGTCAACAAATATTTATACCCTTTATTAGATTTACTTAAAGACTGCATGTCTAACAAATCAGCTTGAAACTGTTCATCTATTCCTCCTACTATGACTCTATTCCTTTTAAAATTAATTCTTGCTGTCCTATGAAGAGTGCAAGACTCTTTAGCCTTTAACCATTTTTTAATGTGTTTAGTCTTTACACTGTTTCCTAGAGCCCTTCGCAAAGCATTTAAGCCTGTAAAACTTGCTGGATGCTCAGGATTTTTATAAAATTTTTCAAGTGAGTTTTCTATCATTTTTTTTTAGTTTATAAAAACTTAAATAAAATATGTCTTCAGTTACATACACCGATAACCAATGAGATATCATAAGATTTAGAAAGACTTTATATACCTTTGCATTAAAAAAATGTATATAAAAAAATAAAGAATAATATAAAAACTGAACCAAATTAGAGGAAAGAAATTTTATTTCATTTAAAACTCAAAACATGATAAAGGTACATCCACAGTCTCATTTAAATACAACTCTTCGATTTTAGAAAAGAATTTTACAATATCCATTTCAGTAAATAAGTCATACTGAAACCATCGCAAATAAGGTTTTTTAATGTTCAGTTTTACAAACTTAGCAGCTAACACAGTCCATTCAACATTATACAGTGCTTTTTCAAAATAAGCATCAAAATTCTGTTTCTTACTAAATGACACACAGTCGTGAGCCTCCATATTGAAAAGAAACCCATGCTTACAGTCAATACATTCGGTTTTTGAAAGTACTGATATATTTTGTGAAATACAGTCCAACAAACACTTACATAAAGAAGTTACGAGTTCATCATAACCTTGTGGAGTATCAGCATCCCAGTCATCTAATTTTTCATCATATGGATACTTCCGAATTTCAAAAATGACACGTTCTTTGAGTGTGTATTCTATGAGACTAGTTTTAACACAATTGAAAATTTAGTTCTGTGAATCCAATAAGTGTTCAAATTGAGCTCCTCTGATGATTACTCTTTCTGGTACCAGATGAAATGAATTGTCCTTTCTCTGAAAAAGTCTCTGCAAACTAATATACATTTGAGAGTTGACACTGTGATTGAAAATGCACACATTTTTCTTAACAACAGCCACGGCATCGGGAAAATTGCGAAGTGTAGACATAAGAGAACTCCATACTTCAGGCTTCAAAGACACTCCTTCTTTAGTAGGATGGAGGAAACCATTGTCGTCTGTTACATAAACTCGAATGTGAACTCTGGTTTCCTTTTGGAATGAATTCACCACAACAAATAGGCCATCACCGAGATGGATCAAATTTCTTGGAAGGTTATAAATAGTAATTTCACCTTCTATTCGTTGGTCAAGACACAATTTTTTCGATCTTTTATCTTGTTGTTGTTGACACATGCGCTTCGAACTTTCAACAGCTTTAGAAATAAACATCTTTGAAAAGACACAGGCAAGCTTCATCAGCAGTGGAGAAAGAGCGATTCCCACACAGCAGAACAGGGTGAAGTAGATAATGATCTGGTTTTCTGAAAGAGGAAAATGCCTATCTTCACTTCATTTCAGTTCCCTATATCAGCCAATCAGAATATTAGAAACAGTCAGCAAGCAGAAGGTAAATGATCTATTTACCTTCTGCTTGCTGCTTTTTACCCAATGCTAGCCCTAACACGTTTAGACATGTCCTAATATGTTTAGACATGCCCTAACACGTTTAGACATGCCCTAACACGTTTAGATATATGCCTGCAGTCGCCACTAAGAAACGCCCGTTCCTAAATATGACGTCACAAACTTCTCTTCCACTGATTCCATAGCTTCATTTCAGTTCGACAGCAAGAAACCACTCATCTCTACGTCTTTTTAAACACGAGCTGCAATTTTCCACCACTATATGGGAGCACATAAAATACATGACGTAATATTCAAATAGTTTATGTTTACATGGTTTCACAAAGTCCCATGTGGTATAGTGGTCTTCGTACAACGCTTTCGGAGGTGATGGACCAGGGTTCGAATCTGACTTCGAGTAGTTGGAATTTTGCCAACTCATCGCTTCAAAAATCGCACAACTAAGTTCAATTAAAATAAATTCATTAGATTTATCAAATAATAAATAGTTATAATTAATTCAGCACATTCCAACTCAACTCAGAGGAGAAGGAAAAGGGGAAAAGCAGTAGGAGGAAAACAACTCAACCCAGAGAGAGGGGAAAAGGGAGCAGCAGCACGAAAACAACTCAGATCTGTCACCTATGTACTCCCGCTTACTACTACATTTTCATTTAAAAAAATAAAAATTTGAAAATAGGGTTTATATCGCAGTTATTGAATGATGCGAGGATTATTTGTATCTTGAACATGTACACAAATCATTCCTCATCCGTTTTTTCAACAGCCATAGAAACCAACATAAACAATAACCTATCTTTTTATTTTAATTAAAATAAAATTATTTTAAGTAAAGACTATTTGTAGTGATAATTTAAAATTCAATTGAAATTCACAATATCTTCAAGTTATTTCCATTAAATACGATAACTGGAAAGCTTGACTTTTTAGTAAATAATTATTAATAGAAAAATAATTTATAACAGAAACGATTAATTTACAGTTATTATTTGAACAATCATAGTTACGGTATGCTGTTAATTAAAGCCTTGTTGTGATACTAAAAAATAGTGATTTTTACAATAGTTGTATGGAATTATTAAATATTTCATTTTCAAATAAAATTAATTTTATTAAATATTTCTATTAAATTTTCATTCCATTTTATATAATTGCATGATTATGGCATATCCATCTCATAAAGAGAAATTGTCAGTATGAAGTATAATTTAGAATATAATGATATCCTCTGCTTTGAGACTAATCCTTTAACCACACTCACTCAAAAGTAGCATTTTTCTCTCTAATGTAATTTAATTATCTCTTTCACGAAATACAATTTGAGTTGTTAGCCTATTTTAAGATATTTCCTTTTTTTATACTTTTAATTTTACAGTTTTTAATTCCAATTTAGATCGATTTGCAGTTATAAAGAAAGAGAAAGCCAGGAGCAGGTATCGAACCTGCGATCACATCCGTAAACAGGTGACGCTCACCCACCGAGAAAACTGGATTGAAACTCAATTGACAAACGCCGGCCCCAAGCCTCTTACACAACAGCCTAGTAGAAACCGCCGTTATTTCGTATTTGACAACAATTTATTGGACCTTTTTACTCGATGGCCGAAGACACTTTCGGTCTCGACGGAAGATGTTTAATAGGTTACATTACAGAGCAATTCACCTACTGAGCTTCTTTTTCATCAATTATTATTATTTCTCTGCATTTTTCCTATGTGAGAAATTTTCCTCGACGTATTAAAGCCCAGCCAGTATATCTCGGTAGGGCATTTCAAGCCTGATGCCATAACCACTCGGCCATCCTGGACATGCAGCCACGATTGTACTGAAATAACAAAACATGTTATGATATTAATAGTGATACCTCGACTAAAAAGCATGATTTGTTCCCGAATCATGCCGAATGTGAAACTTTCATTAAGGGAAACATTGTTTTCCGTAAGAATACATGAAAAATAATGCAATCCGTTCCCTTTGGAAAAAAAATACTCAAACGGATTTATAATAATATAATTTATTATTTATTATGCATGTTTTATTCCCTAAGTTTTCTATCTAAAAACAGTTGTCTTAGTTATCTGACTATGCTTCATTATTTGACGAAACTGAGACGAAGTAATATAGTTAAATAAATTTCTAGCGCAGAGAGCCGCATGAATTATCAGGGTGATGCTTCTCGGTATTGATGCAATAATTTCCCATGTTTTCTTATCCCTAGTATTTATTAGTTTTCGTATTTTTTAATTTTATACTTTTCTACATTAAAATTTGATTGAGATATATTCACTTTAAAGCTGCTAGGTGGCATTATGGGTTTCCGTTAGAACTTCTAATGTGTTTCCGGAATTTTTTATACCCAGTGTTTGGGAAAAAAATGACTCGCATTAAAGCACACAAGAAATAGACGTCATAAATAAGTTGAACAAAAAAAGAGTCTAGGTTTAATCCACACAACTTCATAACGGAAAGTACATTATTAGGGTGTTTACTCTAATTTAGAGACTTGTTTTGGGAAATTTCTGAGCTACAATTCTTTTAGAATCTGTGAAACACATTTAAAATTTGGTAAAAAATAATGACTGTATTTTCATTTAAAAAAATAAAAATTTTGAAATAGGGTTTATATCGCAGTTATTGAATAATGCTAGGATTTTTTGTATCTTGAACATGTATACAAATCATTCCTCATCCGTTTTTTCAACATCCATAGAAACCAACATAAACAATAACCTATTTTTTTAATTTAATGAAAATAAAATAATTTTAAGTAAAGACTATATGTAGTGATAATTTAAAATTCAATTGAAATTGACAATATCTTTAAGTTATTTCCATTAAATACGATAACTGGAAAGCTTGACTTTTTAGTAAATGATTATTAATAGAAAATTAATTTATAACAGAAAAGATTAATTTACAGTTATTATTTGAACAATCATAGTTACGGTATGCTGTTCATTAAAGCCTTGTTGTGAAACTTAAAAAATAGTGATTATTAAAATAGTTATATGCAATTATTAAATATTTCTTTTTCAAATCAATTTAATTTTATTAAATATTTCTATTAAATTTTATGACAATTTATAGAATTGCATGATTATGGCATATCCATCTAATAAAGTGAAAATATCAGTATGAAGTATAATTTAGAATATAATGATATCCTCTGCTTTGAGACTAATCCTTTATCCACACTCACTCAAAAATAGCATTTTTCTCTCTAATGTAATTTAATTGTCTCTTTCACGAAATGCAATTTGAGCTGTTTGCCTATTTTAAGATATTTCCTTTTTTTATACTTTTAATTTTACAGTTTTTAATTCCAATTTAGATCGATTTGCAGTTATGAAGAAAAAGAAAGCCAGGAGCAGGAATCGAACCTGCGATCACATCCGTGAACAGGTGACGCTCACCCACCGAGAGAACTAGCATGAAACTGAATTGACAAACGCCGGCCCCAACTTTTTACACAACAGCCTAGTAGAAACCGCCGTTATTTCGCATTTGCCAACAATTTATTGGACATTTTTACTCGATTGCCGAAGTCACTTTCGGTCTCGACGAAAGATGTTTAACAGGTTACATTACGGAGCAATTCATGTAAACCTGCTTATCTTCTTTTTCATCAATTATTATTATTTTTCTGCATTTTTCCTATGTGAGAAATTTTCCCCGACGTATTAAAGCCCAGCCAGTATATCTCGGTAGGGCATTTCAAGCCTGATGCCATAACCACTCGGCCATCCTGGACATGCAGCCACGATTGTACTGAAATAACAAAACATGTTATGATATTAATAGTGATACCTCGACTAAAAAGCATGATTTGTTCCCGAATCATGCCGAATGTGAAACTTTCATTAAGGGAAACATTGTTTTCCGTAAGAATCCATAAAAAATAATGCAATCCGTTCCCTTTGGAAAAAAATACTCAAACGGATTTATAATAATATAATTTATTATTTATTATGCATGCTTTATTCCCTAAGTTTTCTATCTAAAAACAGTTGTCTTAGTTATCAGACTATGCTTCATTATTTGACGAAACTGAGACGAAGTAATATAGTTAAATAAATTTCTAGCGCAGAGAGCCGCAGGAATTATCAGGGTGATGCTTCTCGGTATTGATGCAATAATTTCCAATGTTTTCTTATCCCTAGTATTTCTTACTTTTCGTATTTTTTAATTTTATACTTTTCTACATTAAAATTTGATTGAGATATATTCACTTTAAAGCTGCTAGGTTGCATTATGGGTTTCCGTTAGAACTTCTAATGTGTTTCCGGAATTTTATATACACAGTGTTTGGGAAAAAAATGACTCGCATTAAAGCACACAACAAATATACGTCATAAATAAGTTGAAAAAAAAAGAGTCTAAGTTTAATTCACACAACTTCATAACGGAAAGTACAACATTAGTGTGTTTACTCTAATTTAGAGACTTGTTTTGGGAAATTTCTGAGCTACAATTCTTTTAGAATCTGTGAAACACATTTAAAATTTGGTAAAAAATAATGACTGTATTTTCATTTAAAAAAATAAAAATTTTGAAATAGGGTTTATATCGCAGTTATTGAATAATGCGAGGATTTTTTGTATCTTGAACATGTATACAAATCATTCCTCATCCGTTTTTTCAACATCCATAGAAACCAACATAAACAATAACCTATTTTTTTAATTTAATGAAAATAAAATTATTTTAAGTAAAGACTATATGTAGTGATAATTTAAAATTCAATTGAAATTGACAATAGCTTTAAGTTATTTCCATTAAATACGATAACTGGAAAGCTTGACTTTTTAGTAAATGATTTTTAATAGAAAATTAATTTATAACAGAAAAGATTAATTTACAGTTATTATTTGAACAATCATAGTTACGGTATGCTATTCATTAAAGCCTTGTTGTGAAACTTAAAAAATAGTGATTATTAAAATAGTTATATGCAATTATTAAATATTTCTTTTTCAAATCAATTTAATTTTATTAAATATTTCTATTAAATTTTATGACAATTTATAGAATTGCATGATTATGGCATATCCATCTAATAAAGTGAAAATATCAGTATGAAGTATAATTTAGAATATAATGATATCCTCTGCTTTGAGACTAATCCTTTATCCACACTCACTCAAAAATAGCATTTTTCTCTCTAATGTAATTTAATTGTCTCTTTCACAAAATGCAATTTGAGCTGTTAGCCTATTTTAAGATATTTCTTTTTTTATACTTTTAATTTTACAGTTTTTAATTCCAATTTAGATCGATTTGCAGTTATGAAGAAAAAGAAAGCCAGGAGCAGGAATCGAACCTGCGATCACATCCGTGAACAGGTGACGCTCACCCACCGAGAGAACTAGCATGAAACTCAATTGACAAACGCCGGCCCCAAGCTTTTTACACAACAGCCTAGTAGAAACCGCTGTTATTTCGTATTTGCCAACAATTTATTGGACATTTTTACTCGATTGCCGAAGTCACTTTCGGTCTCGACGGAAGATGTTTAACAGGTTACATTACGGAGCAATTCATGTAAACCTGCTTATCTTCTTTTTCATCAATTATTATTATATTTCTGCATTTTTCCTATGTGAGAAATTTTCCTCGACGTATTAAAGCCCAGCCAGTATATCTCGGTAGGGCATTTCAAGCCTGATGCCATAACCACTCGGCCATCCTGGACATGCAGCCACGATTGTACTGAAATAACAAAACATGTTATGATATTAATAGTGATACCTCGACTAAAAAGCATGATTTGTTCCCGAATCATGCCGAATGTGAAACTTTCATTAAGGGAAACATTGTTTTCCGTAAGAATCCATGAAAAATAATGCAATCCGTTCCCTTTGGAAAAAAATACTCAAACGGATTTATAATAATATAATTTATTATTTATGATGCATGCTTTATTCCCTAACTTTTCTATCTAAAAACAGTTGTCTTAGTTATCTGACTATGCTTCATAATTTGACGAAACTGAGACGCAGTAATATAGTTAAATAAATTTTAACGCAGACAGCTGCATGAATTATCAGCGTGATGCTTCTCGGTATAGATGCAATAATTTCCCATGTTTTATTATCCCTAGTATTTATTAGTTTTCGTATTTTTTAATTTTATACTTTTCTACATTAAAATTTGATTGAGATATATTCACTTTAAAGCTGCTAGGTGGCATTATGGGTTTCCGTTAGAACTTCTAATGTGTTTCCGGAATTTTTTATACCCAGTGTTTGGGAAAAAAATGACTCGCATTAAAGCACACAAGAAATAGACGTCATAAATAAGTTGAACAAAAAAAGAGTCTAGGTTTAATCCACACAACTTCATAACGGAAAGTACATTATTAGGGTGTTTACTCTAATTTAGAGACTTGTTTTGGGAAATTTCTGAGCTACAATTCTTTTAGAATCTGTGAAACACATTTAAAATTTGGTAAAAAATAATGACTGTATTTTCATTTAAAAAAATAAAAATTTTGAAATAGGGTTTATATCGCAGTTATTGAATAATGCGAGGATTTTTTGTATCTTGAACATGTATACAAATCATTCCTCATCCGTTTTTTCAACATCCATAGAAACCAACATAAACAATAACCTATTTTTTTAATTTAATGAAAATAAAATTATTTTAAGTAAAGACTATATGTAGTGATAATTTAAAATTCAATTGAAATTGACAATATCTTTAAGTTATTTCCATTAAATACGATAACTGGAAAGCTTGACTTTTTAGTAAATGATTATTAATAGAAAATTAATTTATAACAGAAAAGATTAATTTACAGTTATTATTTGAACAATCATAGTTACGGTATGCTGTTCATTAAAGCCTTGTTGTGAAACTTAAAAAATAGTGATTTTTAAAATAGTTATATCAATTATTAAATATTTCATTTTCAAATTAATTTAATTTTATTAAATATTTCTATTAAATTTTCATTTTCTTTTATGACAATTTATAGAATTGCATGATTATGGCATATCCATCTCATAAAGTGAAAATGTTAGCATGAAGTATAATTTAGAATATAATGATATCCTTTGCTTTGAGACTAATCCTTTATCCACACTATCTCAAAAATAGCATTTTTCTCTCTAATGTAATTTAATTGTCTCTTTCACGAAATGCAATTTGAGTTGTTTGCCTATTTTAAGCTATTTCCTTTTTTTATACTTTTAATTTTACAGTTTTTAATTCCAATTTAGATCGATTTGCAGTTATGAAGAAAAAGAAAGCCAGGAGCAGGAATCGAACCTGCGATCACATCCGTGAACAGGTGACGCTCACCCACCGAGAGAACTAGCATGAAACTCATTTGACAAACGCCGGCCCCGAGCTTTTTACACAAGAGCCTAGTAGAAACCGCCGTTATTTCGTATTTGCCAACAATTTATTGGACATTTTTACTCGATTGCCGAAGTCACTTTCGGTCTCGACGGAAGATGTTTAACAGGTTACATTACGGAGCAATTCATGTACACCTGCTTATCTTCTTTTTCATCAATTATTATTATTTTTCTGCATTTTTCCTATGTGAGAAATTTTCCTCGACGTATTAAAGCCCAGCCAGTATATCTCCGTAGGGCATTTCAAGCCTGATGCCATAACCACTCGGCCATCCTGGACATGCAGCCGCGATTGCACTGAAATAACAAAACATGTTATGATATTAATAGTGATACCTCGACTAAAAAGCATGATTTGTTCCCGAATCATGCCGAATGTGAAACTTTCATTAAGGGAAACATTGTTTTCCGTAAGAATCCATGAAAAATAATGCAATCCGTTCCCTTTGGAAAAAAATACTCAAACGGATTTATAATAATATAATTTATTATTTATTATGCATGCTTTATTCCCTAAGTTTTCTATCTAAAAACAGTTGTCTTAGTTATCTGACTATGCTTCATTATTTGACGAAACTGAGACGAAGTAATATAGTTAAATAAATTTCTAGCGCAGAGAGCCGCATGAATTATCAGGGTGATGCTTCTCGGTATTGATGCAATAATTTCCAATGTTTTCTTATAGTTAGTATTTCTTACTTTTCGTATTTTTTAATTTTATACTTTTCTACATTAAAATTTGATTTAGATATATTCACTTTAAAGCTGCTAGGTGGCATTATGGGTTTCCGTTAGAACTTCTAATGTGTTTCCGGAATTTTTTATACCCAGTGTTTGGGAAAAAAATGACTCGCATTAAAGCACACAACAAATAGACGTCATAAATAAGTTGAACAAAAAAAGAGTCTAGGTTTAATCCACACAACTTCATAACGGAAAGTACAACATTAGGGTGTTTACTCTAATTTAGAGACTTGTTTTGTGAAATTTCTGAGCTACAATTCTTTTAGAATCTGTGAAACACATTTAAAATTTGGTAAAAAATAATGACTGTATTTTCATTTAAAAAAATAAAAATTTTGAAATAGGGTTTATATCGCAGTTATTGAATAATGCGAGGATTTTTTGTATCTTTATCATGTATACAAGTCATTCCTCATCCGTTTTTTCAACATCCATAGAAACCAACATAAACAATAACCTATTTTTTTTAATTTAATGAAAATAAAATAATTTTAAGTAAAGACTATATGTAGTGATAATTTAAAATTCAATTGAAATTGACAATATCTTTAAGTTATTTCCATTAAATACGATAACTGGAAAGCTTGACTTTTTAGTAAATGATTATTAATAGAAAATTAATTTATAACAGAAAAGATTAATTTACAGTTATTATTTGAACAATCATAGTTACGGTATGCTGTTCATTAAAGCCTTGTTGTGAAACTTAAAAAATAGTGATTTTTAAAATAGTTATATGCAATTATTAAATATTTCATTTTCAAATTAATTTAATTTTATTAAATATTTCTATTAAATTTTCATTCCCTTTTATGACAATTTATAGAATTGCATGATTATGGCATATCCATCTCAAAAAGTGAAAATGTTAGCATGAAGTATAATTTAGAATATAATGATATCCTTTGCTTTGAGACTAATCCTTTATCCACACTCACTCAAAAATAGCATTTTTCTTTCTAATGTAATTTAATTGTCTCTTTCACGAAATGCAATTTGAGCTGTTAGCCTATTTTAAGATATTTCCTTTTTTTATACTTTTAATTTTACAGTTTTTAATTCCAATTTAGATCGATTTGCAGTTATGAAGAAAAAGAAAGCCAGGAGCAGGAATCGAACCTGCGATAACATCCGTGAACAGGTGACGCTCACCCACCGAGAGAACTAGAATGAAATTCAATTGACAAACGGCGGCCCCAAGCTTTTTACACAACAGCCTAGTAGAAACCGACGTTATTTCGTATTTGCAAACAATTTATTGGACATTTTTACTCGATTGCCGAAGTCACTTTCGGTCTCGACGGAAGATGTTTAACAGGTTACATTACGGAGCAATTCATGTACACCTGCTTATCTTCTTTTTCATCAATTATTATTATTTTTCTGCATTTTTCCTATGTGAGAAATTTTCCTCGACGTATTAAAGCCCAGCCAGTATATCTCGGTAGGGCATTTCAAGCCTGATGCCATAACCACTCGGCCATCCTGGACATGCAGCAACGATTGTACTGAAATAACAAAACATGTTATGATATTAATAGTGATACCTCGACTAAAAAGCATGATTTGTTCCCGAATCATGCCGAATGTGAAACTTTCATTAAGGGAAACATTGTTTTCCGTAAGAATCTATGAAAAATAATGCAATCCGTTCCCTTTGAAAAAAATACTCAAACGGATTTATAATAATATAATTTATTATTTATTATGCATGCTTTATTCCCTAAGTTTTCTATCTAAAAACAGTTGTCTTAGTTATCTGACTATGCTTCATTATTTGGCGAAACTGAGACGAAGTAATATAGTTAAATAAATTTCTAGCGCAGAGAGCCGCACGAATTATCAGGGTGATGCTTCTCGGTATTGATGCAATAATTTCCAATGTTTTCTTATCCCTAGTATTTCTTACTTTTCGTATTTTTTAATTTTATACTTTTCTACATTAAAATTTGATTGAGATATATTCACTTTAAAGCTGCTAGGTGGCATTATGGGTTTCCGTTAGAACTTCTAATGTGTTTCCGGAATTTTTTATACCCAGTGTTTGGGAAAAAAATGACTCGCATTAAAGCACACAACAAATAGACGTCATAAATAAGTTGAACAAAAAAAGAGTCTAGGTTTAATCCACACAACTGCATAACGGAAAGTACAACATTACGGTGTTTACTCTAATTTAGAGACTTGTTTTGTGAAATTTCTGAGCTACATTTCTTTTAGAATCTGTGAAACACATTTAAAATTTGGTAAAAAATAATGACTGTATTTTCATTTAAAAAAATAAAAATTTTGAAATAGGGTTTATATCGCAGTTATTGAATAATGCGAGGATTTTTTGTATCTTTATCATGTATACAAGTCATTCCTCATCCGTTTTTTCAACATCCATAGAAACCAACATAAACAATAACCTATTTTTTTTAATTTAATGAAAATAAAATAATTTTAAGTAAAGACTATATGTAGTGATAATTTAAAATTCAATTGAAATTGACAATATCTTTAAGTTATTTCCATTAAATACGATAACTGGAAAGCTTGACTTTTTAGTAAATGATTATTAATAGAAAATTAATTTATAACAGAAAAGATTAATTTACAGTTATTATTTGAACAATCATAGTTACGGTATGCTGTTCATTAAAGCCTTGTTGTGAAACTTAAAAAATAGTGATTTTTAAAATAGTTATATGCAATTATTAAATATTTCATTTTCAAATTAATTTAATTTTATTAAATATTTCTATTAAATTTTCATTCCCTTTTATGACAATTTATAGAATTGCATGATTATGGCATATCCATCTCAAAAAGTGAAAATGTTAGCATGAAGTATAATTTAGAATATAATGATATAATTTGCTTTGAGACTAATCCTTTATCCACACTCACTCAAAAATAGCATTTTTCTTTCTAATGTAATTTAATTGTCTCTTTCACGAAATGCAATTTGTGCTGTTAGCCTATTTTAAGATATTTCCTTTTTTTATACTTTTAATTTTACAGTTTTTAATTCCAATTTAAATCGATTTGCAGTTATGAAGAAAAAGAAAGCCAGGAGCAGGAATCGAACCTGCGATAACATCCGTGAACAGGTGACGCTCACCCACCGAGAGAACTAGAATGAAATTCAATTGACAAACGGCGGCCCCAAGCTTTTTA
Source organism: Argiope bruennichi (assembly GCF_947563725.1). Classification (NCBI taxonomy): domain Eukaryota; kingdom Metazoa; phylum Arthropoda; class Arachnida; order Araneae; family Araneidae; genus Argiope; species Argiope bruennichi. The sequence goes on along the minus strand of NC_079159.1, from coordinate 80,516,014 downwards.
CACAACAGCCTAGTAGAAACCGACGTTATTTCGTATTTGCAAACAATTTATTGGACATTTTTACTCGATTGCCGAAGTCACTTTCGGTCTCGACGGAAGATGTTTAACAGGTTACATTACGGAGCAATTCATGTACACCTGCTTATCTTCTTTTTCATCAATTATTATTATTTTTCTGCATTTTTCCTATGTGAGAAATTTTCCTCGACGTATTAAAGCCCAGCCAGTATATCTCGGTAGGGCATTTCAAGCCTGATGCCATAACCACTCGGCCATCCTGGACATGCAGCAACGATTGTACTGAAATAACAAAACATGTTATGATATTAATAGTGATACCTCGACTAAAAAGCATGATTTGTTCCCGAATCATGCCGAATGTGAAACTTTCATTAAGGGAAACATTGTTTTCCGTAAGAATCTATGAAAAATAATGCAATCCGTTCCCTTTGGAAAAAAATACTCAAACGGATTTATAATAATATAATTTATTATTTATTATGCATGCTTTATTCCCTAAGTTTTCTATCTAAAAACAGTTGTCTTAGTTATCTGACTATGCTTCATTATTTGGCGAAACTGAGACGAAGTAATATAGTTAAATAAATTTCTAGCGCAGAGAGCCGCACGAATTATCAGGGTGATGCTTCTCGGTATTGATGCAATAATTTCCAATGTTTTCTTATCCCTAGTATTTCTTACTTTTCGTATTTTTTAATTTTATACTTTTCTACATTAAAATTTGATTGAGATATATTCACTTTAAAGCTGCTAGGTGGCATTATGGGTTTCCGTTAGAACTTCTAATGTGTTTCCGGAAATTTTTACACCCAATGTTTGGGAAAAAAATGACTCGCATTAAAGCACACAACAAATAGACGTCATAAATAAGTTGAACAAAAAAAAAGTCTAGGTTTAATCCACACAACTTCATAACGGAAAGTACTACATTAGGGTGTTTACTCTAATTTAGAGACTTGTTTTGGGAAATTTCTGAGCTACAATTCTTTTAGAATCTGTGAAACACATTTAAAATTTGGTAAAAAATAATGACTGTATTTTCATTTAAAAAAATAAAAATTTTGAAATAGGGTTTATATCGCAGTTATTGAATAATCTAGGATTTTTTGTATCTTGAACATGTATACAAATCATTCCTCATCCGTTTTTTCAACATCCATAGAAACCAACATAAACAATAACCTATTTTTTTTTTTAATTTACTGAAAACAAAATTATTTTAAGTAAAGACTATATGTAGTGATAATTTAAAATTCAATTGAAATTGACAATATCTTTAAGTTATTTCCATTAAATACGATAACTGGAAAGCTTGACTTTTTAGTAAATGATTATTAATAGAAAATTAATTTATAACAGAAAAGATTAATTTACAGTTATTATTTGAACAATCATAGTTACGGTATGCTGTTCATTAAAGCCTTGTTGTGAAACTTAAAAAATAGTGATTATTAAAATATTTATATGCAATTATTAAATATTTCTTTTTCAAATCAATTTAATTTTATTAAATATTTCTATTAAATTTTATGACAATTTATAGAATTGCATGATTATGGCATATCCATCTAATAAAGTGAAAATATCAGTATGAAGTAAAATTTAGAATATAATGATATCCTCTGCTTTGAGACTAATCCTTTATCCACACTCACTCAAAAATAGCATTTTTCTCTCTAATGTAATTTAATTGTCTCTTTCACGAAATGCAATTTGAGCTTTTAGCCTAATTTAAGATATTTCTTTTTTTTTATACTTTTAATTTTACAGTTTTTAATTCCAATTTAGATCGATTTGCAGTTATGAAGAAAAAGAAAGCCAGGAGCAGGAATCGAACCTGCGATCACATCCGTGAACAGGTGACGCTCACCCACCGAGAGAACTAGAATGAAACTCAATTGACAAACGCCGGCAGCAAGCTTTTTACACAACAGCCTAGAAGAAACCGCCGTTATTTCGTATTTGCCAACAATTTATTGGACATTTTTACTCGATTGCCGAAGTCACTTTCGGTCTCGACGGAAGATGTTTAACAGGTTACATTACGGAGCAATTCATGTACACCTGCTTATCTTCTTTTTCATCAATTATTATTATTTTTCTGCATTTTCCCTATCTGAGAAATTTTCCTCGACGTATTAAAGCCCAGCCAGTATATCTCGGTAGGGCATTTCAAGCCTGATGCCATAACCACTCGGCCATCCTGGACATGCAGCCACGATTGTACTGAAATAACAAAACATGTTATGATATTATTAGTGATACCTCGACTAAAAAGCATGATTTGTTCCCGAATCATGCCGAATGTGAAACTTTCATTAAGGGAAACATTGTTTTCCGTAAGAATCAATGAAAAATAATGCAATCCGTTCCCTTTGGAAAAAAATACTCAAACGGATTTATAATAATATAATTTATTATTTATTATGCATGCTTTATTCCCTAAGTTTTCTAGCTAAAAACAGTTGTCTTAGTTATCTGACTATGCTTCATTATTTGACGAAACTGAGACGAAGTAATATAGTTAAATAAATTTCTAGCGCAGAGAGCCCCACGAATTATCAGCGTGATGCTTCTCGGTATTGATGCGATAATTTCCAATGTTTTCTTATCCCTAGTATTTCTTACTTTTCGTATTTTTTATTTTATACTTTTCTACATTAAAATTTGATTGAGATATATTCACTTTAAAGCTGCTAGGTGGCATTATGGGTTTCCGTTAGAACTTCTAATGTGTTTCCGGAATTTTTTATACCCAGTGTTTGGGAAAAAAATGACTCGCATTAAAGCAAACAACAAATAGACGTCCTAAATAAGTTGAACAAAAAAAGAGTCTAGGTTTAATCCATACAACTTCATAACGGAAAGTACAACATTAGGGTGTTTACTCTAATTCAGAGACTTGTTTTGGGAAATGTCTGAGCTACAATTCTTTTAGAATCTGTGAAACACATTTAAAATTTGGTAAAAAATAATGACTGTATTTTCATTTAAAAAAATAAAAATTTTGAAATAGGGTTTATATCGCAGTTATTGAATAATGCGAGGATTTTTTGTATCTTGAACATGTATACAAATCATTCCTCATCCGTTTTTTCAACATCCATAGAAACCAACATAAACAATAACCTATTTTTTTAATTTAATGAAAATAAAATTATTTTAAGTAAAGACTATATGTAGTGATAATTTAAAATTCAATTGAAATTGACAATATCTTTAAGTTATTTCCATTAAATACGATAACTGGAAAGCTTGACTTTTTAGTAAATGATTATTAATAGAAAATTAATTTATAACAGAAAAGATTAATTTACAGTTATTATTTGAACAATCATAGTTACGGTATGCAGTTCATTAAAGCCTTGTTGTGAAACTTAAAAAATAGTGATTATTAAAATAGTTATATGCAATTATTAAATATTTCTTTTTCAAATCAATTTAATTTTATTAAATATTTCTATTAAATTTTATGACAATTTATAGAATTGCATGATTATGGCATATCCATCTAATAAAGTGAAAATATCAGTATGAAGTATAATTTAGAATATAATGATATCCTCTGCTTTGAGACTAATCCTTTATCCACACTCACTCAAAAATAGCATTTTTCTCTCTAATGTAATTTAATTGTCTCTTTCACGAAATGCAATTTGAGCTGTTAGCCTAATTTAAGATATTTCTTTTTTTTATACTTTTAATTTTACAGTGTTTAATTCCAATTTAGATCGATTTCCAGTTATGAAGAAAAAGAAAGCCAGGAGCAGGAATCGAACCTGCGATCACATCCGTGAACAGGTGACGCTCACCCAACGAGAGAACTAGCATGAAACTCAATTGACAAACGCCGGCCCCAAGCTTTTTACACAACAGCCTAGTAGAAACCGCCGTTATTTCGTATTTGCCAACAATTTATTGGACATTTTTACTCGATTGCCGAAGTCACTTTCGGTCTCGACGGAAGATGTTTAACAGGTTACATTACGGAGCAATTCATGTAAACCTGCTTATCTTCTTTTTCATCAATTATTATTATTTTTCTGCATTTTTCCTATGTGAGAAATTTTCCTCGACGTATTAAAGCCCAGCCAGTATATCTCGGTAGGGCATTTCAAGCCTGATGCCATAACCACTCGGCCATCCTGGACATGCAGCCACGATTGTACTGAAATAACAAAACATGTTATGATATTAATAGTGATACCTCGACTAAAAAGCATGATTTGTTCCCGAATCATGCCGAATGTGAAACTTTCATTAAGGGAAACATTGTTTTCCGTAAGAATCCATGAAAAATAATGCAATCCGTTCCCTTTGGAAAAAAATACTCAAACGGATTTATAATAATATAATTTATTATTTATTATGCATGCTTTATTCCCTAAGTTTTCTATCTAAAAACAGTTGTCTTAGTTATCTGACTATGCTTCATAATTTGACGAAACTGAGACGCAGTAATATAGTTAAATAAATTTCTAGCGCAGAGAGCCCCACGAATTATCAGCGTGATGCTTCTCGGTATTGATGCGATAATTTCCAATGTTTTCTTATCCCTAGTATTTCTTACTTTTCGTATTTTTTATTTTATACTTTTCTACATTAAAATTTGATTGAGATATATTCACTTTAAAGCTGCTAGGTGGCATTATGGGTTTCCGTTAGAACTTCTAATGTGTTTCCGGAATTTTTTATACCCAGTGTTTGGGAAAAAAATGACTCGCATTAAAGCAAACAACAAATAGACGTCATAAATAAGTTGAACAAAAAAAGAGTCTAGGTTTAATCCATACAACTTCATAACGGAAAGTACAACATTAGGGTGTTTACTCTAATTCAGAGACTTGTTTTGGGAAATGTCTGAGCTACAATTCTTTTAGAATCTGTGAAACACATTTAAAATTTGGTAAAAAATAATGACTGTATTTTCATTTAAAAAAATAAAAATTTTGAAATAGGGTTTATATCGCAGTTATTGAATAATGCGAGGATTTTTTGTATCTTGAACATGTATACAAATCATTCCTCATCCGTTTTTTCAACATCCATAGAAACCAACATAAACAATAACCTATTTTTTTAATTTAATGAAAATAAAATTATTTTAAGTAAAGACTATATGTAGTGATAATTTAAAATTCAATTGAAATTGACAATATCTTTAAGTTATTTCCATTAAATACGATAACTGGAAAGCTTGACTTTTTAGTAAATGATTATTAATAGAAAATTAATTTATAACAGAAAAGATTAATTTACAGTTATTATTTGAACAATCATAGTTACGGTATGCTGTTCATTAAAGCCTTGTTGTGAAACTTAAAAAATAGTGATTATTAAAATAGTTATATGCAATTATTAAATATTTCTTTTTCAAATCAATTTAATTTTATTAAATATTTCTATTAAATTTTATGACAATTTATAGAATTGCATGATTATGGCATATCCATCTAATAAAGTGAAAATATCAGTATGAAGTATAATTTAGAATATAATGATATCCTCTGCTTTGAGACTAATCCTTTATCCACACTCACTCAAAAATAGCATTTTTCTCTCTAATGTAATTTAATTGTCTCTTTCACGAAATGCAATTTGAGCTGTTAGCCTAATTTAAGATATTTCTTTTTTTTATACTTTTAATTTTACAGTGTTTAATTCCAATTTAGATCGATTTGCAGTTATGAAGAAAAAGAAAGCCAGGAGCAGGAATCGAACCTGCGATCACATCCGTGAACAGGTGACGCTCACCCACCGAGAGAACTAGCATGAAACTCAATTGACAAACGCCGGCCCCAAGCTTTTTACACAACAGCCTAGTAGAAACCGCCGTTATTTCGTATTTGCCAACAATTTATTGGACATTTTTACTCGATTGCCGAAGTCACTTTCGGTCTCGACGGAAGATGTTTAACAGGTTACATTACGGAGCAATTCATGTAAACCTGCTTATCTTCTTTTTCATCAATTATTATTATTTTTCTGCATTTTTCCTATGTGAGAAATTTTCCTCGACGTATTAAAGCCCAGCCAGTATATCTCGGTAGGGCATTTCAAGCCTGATGCCATAACCACTCGGCCATCCTGGACATGCAGCCACGATTGTACTGAAATAACAAAACATGTTATGATATTAATAGTGATACCTCGACTAAAAAGCATGATTTGTTCCCGAATCATGCCGAATGTGAAACTTTCATTAAGGGAAACATTGTTTTCCGTAAGAATCCATGAAAAATAATGCATTCCGTTCCCTTTGGAAAAAAATACTCAAACGGATTTATAATAATATAATTTATTATTTATTATGCATGCTTTATTCCCTAAGTTTTCTATCTAAAAACAGTTGTCTTAGTTATCTGACTATGCTTCATAATTTGACGAAACTGAGACGCAGTAATATAGTTAAATAAATTTTAACGCAGACAGCTGCATGAATTATCAGCGTGATGCTTCTCGGTATAGATGCAATAATTTCCCATGTTTTATTATCCCTAGTATTTATTAGTTTTCGTATTTTTTAATTTTATACTTTTCTACATTAAAATTTGATTGAGATATATTCACTTTAAAGCTGCTAGGTGGCATTATGGGTTTCCGTTAGAACTTCTAATGTGTTTCCGGAATTTTTTATACCCAGTGTTTGGGAAAAAAATGACTCGCATTAAAGCAGACAACAAATAGACGTCATAAATAAGTTGAACAAAAAAAGAGTCTAGGTTTAATCCACACACAACTTCATAACGGAAAGTACAACATTAGGGTGTTTAATCTAATTTAGAGACTTGTTTTGGGAAATTTCTGAGCTTCAATTCTTTTAGAATCTGTGAAACACATTTAAAATTTGGTAAAAAATAATGACTGTATTTTCATTTAAAAAAATAAAAATTTTGAAATAGGGTTTATATCGCAGTTATTGAATAATGCGAGGATTTTTTGTATCTTGAACATGTATACAAATCATTCCTCATCCGTTTTTTCAACATCCATAGAAACCAACATAAACAATAACCTATTTTTTTAATTTAATGAAAACAAAATTATTTTAAGTATAGACTATATGTAGTGATAATTTAAAATTCAATTGAAATTGACAATAGCTTTAAGTTATTTCCATTAAATACGATAACTGGAAAGCTTGACTTTTTAGTAAATGATTATTAATAGAAAATTAATTTATAACAGAAAAGATTAATTTACAGTTATTATTTGAACAATCATAGTTACGGTATGCTGTTCATTAAAGCCTTGTTGTGAAACTTAAAAAATTGTGATTATTAAAATATTTATATGCAATTATTAAATATTTCTTTTTCAAATCAATTTAATTTAATTAAATATTTCTATTAAATTTTATGACAATTTATAGAATTGCATGATTATGGCATATCCATCTAATAAAATGAAAATATCAGTATGAAGTATAATTTAGAATATAATGATATCCTCTGCTTTGGGACTAATCCTTTATCCACACTCACTCAAAAATAGCATTTTTCTCTCTAATGTAATTTAATTGTCTCTTTCACGAAATGCAATTTGAGCTGTTTGCCTATTTTAAGATATTTCCTTTTTTTATACTTTTAATTTTACAGTTTTTAATTCCAATTTAGATCGATTTGCAGTTATGAAGAAAAAGAAAGCCAGGAGCATTAATCGAACCTGCGATCACATCCGTGAACCGGTGACGCTCACCCACCGAGAGAACTAGCATGAAACTGAATTGACAAACGCCGGCCCCAACTTTTTACACAACAGCATAGTAGAAACCGCCGTTATTTCGTATTTGCCAACAATTTATTGGACATTTTTACTCGATTGCCGAAGTCACTTTCGGTCTCGACGAAAGATGTTTAACAGGTTACATTACGGAGCAATTCATGTAAACCTGCTTATCTTCTTTTTCATCAATTATTATTATTTTTCTGCATTTTTCCTATGTGAGAAATTTTCCCCGACGTATTAAATCCCAGCCAGTATATCTCGGTAGGGCATTTCAAGCCTGATGCCATAACCACTCGGCCATCCTGGACATGCAGCCACGATTGTACTGAAATAACAAAACATGTTATGATATTAATAGTGATACCTCGACTAAAAAGCATGATTTGTTCCCGAATCATGCCGAATGTGAAACTTTCATTAAGGGAAACATTGTTTTCCGTAAGAATCCATGAAAAATAATGCAATCCGTTCCCTTTGGAAAAAAATACTCAAACGGATTTATAATAATATAATTTATTATTTATGATGCATGCTTTATTCCCTAAGTTTTCTATCTAAAAACAGTTGTCTTAGTTATCAGACTATGCTTCATTATTTGACGAAACTGAGACGAAGTAATATAGTTAAATAAATTTCTAGCGCAGAGAGCCGCACGAATTATCAGGGTGATGCTTCTCGGTATTGATTCAATAATTTCCAATGTTCCAATGTTTTCTTATCCCTAGTATTTCTTACTTTTCGTATTTTTTAATTTTATACTCTTCTACATTAAAATTTGATTGAGATATATTCACTTTAAAGCTGCTAGGTGGCATTATGGGTTTCCGTTAGAACTTCTAATGTGTTTCCGGAATTTTATATACCCAGTGTTTGGGAAAAAAATGACTCGCATTAAAGCACACAACAAATATACGTCATAAATAAGTTGAAAAAAAAAGAGTCTAAGTTTAATCCACACAACTTCATAACGGAAAGTACAACATTAGTGTGTTTACTCTAATTTAGAGACTTGTTTTGGGAAATTTCTGAGCTACAATTCTTTTAGAATCTGTGAAACACATTTAAAATTTGGTAAAAAATAATGACTGTATTTTCATTTAAAAAAATAAAAATTTTGAAATAGGGTTTATATCGCAGTTATTGAATAATGCGAGGATTTTTTGTATCTTGAACATGTATACAAATCATTCCTCATCCGTTTTTTCAACATCCATAGAAACCAACATAAACAATAACCTATTTTTTTAATTTAATGAAAATAAAATTATTTTAAGTAAAGACTATATGTAGTGATAATTTAAAATTCAATTGAAATTGACAATAGCTTTAAGTTATTTCCATTAAATACGATAACTGGAAAGCTTGACTTTTTAGTAAATGATTATTAATAGAAAATTAATTTATAACAGAAAAGATTAATTTACAGTTATTATTTGAACAATCATAGTTACGGTATGCTATTCATTAAAGCCTTGTTGTGAAACTTAAAAAATAGTTATTATTAAAATAGTTATATGCAATTATTAAATATTTCTTTTTCAAATCAATTTAATTTTATTAAATATTTCTATTAAATTTTATGACAATTTATAGAATTGCATGATTATGGCATATCCATCTAATAAAGTGAAAATATCAGTATGAAGTATAATTTAGAATATAATGATATCCTCTGCTTTGAGACTAATCCTTTATCCACACTCACTCAAAAATAGCATTTTTCTCTCTAATGTAATTTAATTGTCTCTTTCACAAAATGCAATTTGAGCTGTTAGCCTATTTTGAGATATTTCTTTTTTTTTATACTTTTAATTTTACAGTTTTTAATTCCAATTTAGATCGATTTGCAGTTATGAAGAAAAAGAAAGCCAGGAGCAGGAATCGAACCTGCGATCACATCCGTGAACAGGTGACGCTCACCCACCGAGAGAACTAGCATGAAACTCAATTGACAAACGCCGGCCCCAAGCTTTTTACACAACAGCCTAGTAGAAACCGCCGTTATTTCGTATTTGCCAACAATTTATTGGACATTTTTACTCGATTGCCGAAGTCACTTTCGGTCTCGACGGAAGATGTTTAACAGGTTACATTACGGAGCAATTCATGTAAACCTGCTTATCTTCTTTTTCATCAATTATTATTATATTTCTGCATTTTTCCTATGTGAGAAATTTTCCTCGACGTATTAAAGCCCAGCCAGTATATCTCGGTAGGGCATTTCAAGCCTGATGCCATAACCACTCGGCCATCCTGGACATGCAGCCACGATTGTACTGAAATAACAAAACATGTTATGATATTAATAGTGATACCTCGACTAAAAAGCATGATTTGTTCCCGAATCATGCCGAATGTGAAACTTTCATTAAGGGAAACATTGTTTTCCGTAAGAATCCATGAAAAATAATGCAATCCGTTCCCTTTGGAAAAAAATACTCAAACGGATTTATAATAATATAATTTATTATTTATGATGCATGCTTTATTCCCTAACTTTTCTATCTAAAAACAGTTGTCTTAGTTATCTGACTATGCTTCATAATTTGACGAAACTGAGACGCAGTAATATAGTTAAATAAATTTTAACGCAGACAGCTGCATGAATTATCAGCGTGATTCTTCTCGGTATAGATGCAATAATTTCCCATGTTTTCTTATCCCTAGTATTTCTTACTTTTCGTATTTTTTAATTTTATACTTTTCTACATTAAAATTTGATTGAGATATATTCACTTTAAAGCTGCTAGGTGGCATTATGGGTTTCCGTTAGAACTTCTAATGTGTTTCCGGAATTTTTTATACCCAGTGTTTGGGAAAAAAATGACTCGCATTAAAGCACACAAGAAATAGACGTCATAAATAAGTTGAACAAAAAAAGAGTCTAGGTTTAATCCACACAACTTCATAACGGAAAGTACATTATTAGGGTGTTTACTCTAATTTAGAGACTTGTTTTGGGAAATTTCTGAGCTACAATTCTTGTAGAATCTGTGAAACACATTTAAAATTTGGTAAAAAATAATGACTGTATTTTCATTTAAAAAAATAAAAATTTTGAAATAGGGTTTATATCGCAGTTATTGAATAATGCGAGGATTTTTTGTATCTTGAACATGTATACAAATCATTCCTCATCCGTTTTTTCAACATCCATAGAAACCAACATAAACAATAACCTATTTTTTTAATTTAATGAAAATAAAATTATTTTAAGTAAAGACTATATGTAGTGATAATTTAAAATTCAATTGAAATTGACAATATCTTTAAGTTATTTCCATTAAATAATATAACTGGAAAGCTTGACTTTTTAGTAAATGATTATTAATAGAAAATTAATTTATAACAGAAAAGATTAATTTACAGTTATTATTTGAACAATCATAGTTACGGTATGCTGTTCATTAAAGCCTTGTTGTGAAACTTAAAAAATATTGATTATTAAAATAGTTATATGCAATTATTAAATATTTCTTTTTCAAATCAATTTAATTTTATTAAATATTTCTATTAAATTTTATGACAATTTATAGAATTGCATGATTATGGCATATCCATCTAATAAAGTGAAAATATCAGTATGAAGTATAATTTAGAATATAATGATATCCTCTGCTTTGAGACTAATCCTTTATCCACACTCACTCAAAAATAGCATTTTTCTCTCTAATGTAATTTAATTGTCTCTTTCACGAAATGCAATTTGAGCTGTTAGCCTATTTTAAGATATTTCTTTTTTTTATACTTTTAATTTTACAGTTTTTAATTCCAATTTAGATCGATTTGCAGTTATGAAGAAAAAGAAAGCCAGGAGCAGGAATCGAACCTGCGATCACATCCGTGAACAGGTGACGCTCACCCACCGAGAGAACTAGCATGAAACTCAATTGACAAACGCCGGCCCCAAGCTTTTTACACAACAGCCTAGTAGAAACCGCCGTTATTTCGCATTTGCCAACAATTTATTGGACATTTTTACTCCATTGCCGAAGTCACTTTCGCTCTCGACGGAAGATGTTTAACAGGTTACATTACGGAGCAATTCATGTAAACCTGCTTATCCTCTTTTTCATCAATTATTATTATTTTTCTGCATTTTTCCTATGTGAGAAATTTTCCTCGACGTATTAAAGCCCAGCCAGTATATCTCGGTAGGGCATTTCAAGCCTGATGCCATAACCACTCGGCCATCCTGGACATGCAGCCACGATTGTACTGAAATAACAAAACATGTTATGATATTAATAGTGATACCTCGACTAAAAAGCATGATTTGTTCCCGAATCATGCCGAATGTGAAACTTTCATTAAGGGAAACATTGTTTTCCGTAAGAATCCATGAAAAATAATGCAATCCGTTCCCTTTGGAAAAAAATACTCAAACGGATTTATAATAATATAATTTATTATTTATTATGCATGCTTTATTCCCTAAGTTTTCTATCTAAAAACAGTTGTCTTAGTTATCTGACTATGCTTCATTATTTGACGAAACTGAGACGAAGTAATATAGTTAAATAAATTTCTAGCGCAGAGAGCCGCACGAATTATCAGGGTGATGCTTCTCGGTATTGATGCAATAATTTCCAATGTTCCAATGTTTTCTTATCCCTAGTATTTCTTACTTTTCGTATTTTTTAATTTTATACTCTTCTACATTAAAATTTGATTGAGATATATTCACTTTAAAGCTGCTAGGTGGCATTATGGGTTTCCGTTAGAACTTCTAATGTGTTTCCTGAAATTTATATACCCAGTGTTTGGGAAAAAAATGACTCGCATTAAAGCACACAACAAATATACGTCAAAAATAAGTTGAAAAAAAAAAGAGTCTAAGTTTAATCCACACAACTTCATAACGGAAAGTACAACATTAGTGTGTTTACTCTAATTTAGAGACTTGTTTTGGGAAATTTCTGAGCTACAATTCTTTTAGAATCTGTGAAACACATTTAAAATTTGGTAAAAAATAATGACTGTATTTTCATTTAAAAAAATAAAAATTTTGAAATAGGGTTTATATCGCAGTTATTGAATAATGCGAGGATTTTTTGTATCTTGAACATGTATACAAATCATTCCTCATCCGTTTTTTCAACATCCATAGAAACCAACATAAACAATAACCTATTTTTTTAATTTAATGAAAATAAAATTATTTTAAGTAAAGACTATATGTAGTAATAATTTAAAATTCAATTGAAATTGACAATAGCTTTAAGTTATTTCCATTAAATACGATAACTGGAAAGCTTGACTTTTTAGTAAATGATTATTAATAGAAAATTAATTTATAACAGAAAAGATTAATTTACAGTTATTATTTGAACAATCATAGTTACGGTATGCTGTTCATTAAAGCCTTGTTGTGAAACTTAAAAAATATTGATTATTAAAATAGTTATATGCAATTATTAAATATTTCTTTTTCAAATCAATTTAATTTTATTAAATATTTCTATTAAATTTTATGACAATTTATAGAATTGCATGATTATGGCATATCCATCTAATAAAGTGAAAATATCAGTATGAAGTATAATTTAGAATATAATGATATCCTCTGCTTTGAGACTAATCCTTTATCCACACTCACTCAAAAATAGCATTTTTCTCTCTAATGTAATTTAATTGTCTCTTTCACGAAATGCAATTTGAGCTGTTAGCCTATTTTAAGATATTTCTTTTTTTTATACTTTTAATTTTACAGTTTTTAATTCCAATTTAGATCGATTTGCAGTTATGAAGAAAAAGAAAGCCAGGAGCAGGAATCGAACCTGCGATCACATCCGTGAACAGGTGACGCTCACCCACCGAGAGAACTAGCATGAAACTCAATTGACAAACGCCGGCCCCAAGCTTTTTACACAACAGCCTAGTAGAAACCGCCGTTATTTCGCATTTGCCAACAATTTATTGGACATTTTTACTCCATTGCCGAAGTCACTTTCGCTCTCGACGGAAGATGTTTAACAGGTTACATTACGGAGCAATTCATGTAAACCTGCTTATCTTCTTTTTCATCAATTATTATTATTTTTCTGCATTTTTCCTATGTGAGAAATTTTCCTCGACGTATTAAAGCCCAGCCAGTATATCTCGGTAGGGCATTTCAAGCCTGATGCCATAACCACTCGGCCATCCTGGACATGCAGCCACGATTGTACTGAAATAACAAAACATGTTATGATATTAATAGTGATACCTCGACTAAAAAGCATGATTTGTTCCCGAATCATGCCGAATGTGAAACTTTCATTAAGGGAAACATTGTTTTCCGTAAGAATCCATGAAAAATAATGCAATCCGTTCCCTTTGGAAAAAAATACTCAAACGGATTTATAATAATATAATTTATTATTTATTATGCATGCTTTATTCCCTAAGTTTTCTATCTAAAAACAGTTGTCTTAGTTATCTGACTATGCTTCATTATTTGACGAAACTGAGACGAAGTAATATAGTTAAATAAATTTCTAGCGCAGAGAGCCGCACGAATTATCAGGGTGATGCTTCTCGGTATTGATGCAATAATTTCCAATGTTCCAATGTTTTCTTATCCCTAGTATTTCTTACTTTTCGTATTTTTTAATTTTATACTCTTCTACATTAAAATTTGATTGAGATATATTCACTTTAAAGCTGCTAGGTGGCATTATGGGTTTCCGTTAGAACTTCTAATGTGTTTCCGGAAATTTATATACCCAGTGTTTGGGAAAAAAATGACTCGCATTAAAGCACACAACAAATATACGTCAAAAATAAGTTGAAAAAAAAAAGAGTCTAAGTTTAATCCACACAACTTCATAACGGAAAGTACAACATTAGTGTGTTTACTCTAATTTAGAGACTTGTTTTGGGAAATTTCTGAGCTACAATTCTTTTAGAATCTGTGAAACACATTTAAAATTTGGTAAAAAATAATGACTGTATTTTCATTTAAAAAAATAAAAATTTTGAAATAGGGTTTATATCGCAGTTATTGAATAATGCGAGGATTTTTTGTATCTTGAACATGTATACAAATCATTCCTCATCCGTTTTTTCAACATCCATAGAAACCAACATAAACAATAACCTATTTTTTTAATTTAATGAAAATAAAATTATTTTAAGTAAAGACTATATGTAGTAATAATTTAAAATTCAATTGAAATTGACAATAGCTTTAAGTTATTTCCATTAAATACGATAACTGGAAAGCTTGACTTTTTAGTAAATGATTATTAATAGAAAATTAATTTATAACAGAAAAGATTAATTTACAGTTATTATTTGAACAATCATAGTTACGGTATGCTATTCATTAAAGCCTTGTTGTGAAACTTAAAAAATAGTGATTATTAAAATAGTTATATGCAATTATTAAATATTTCTTTTTCAAATCAATTTAATTTTATTAAATATTTCTATTAAATTTTATGACAATTTATAGAATTGCATGATTATGGCATATCCATCTAATAAAGTGAAAATATCAGTATGAAGTATAATTTAGAATATAATGATATCCTCTGCTTTGAGACTAATCCTTTATCCACACTCACTCAAAAATAGCATTTTTCTCTCTAATGTAATTTAATTGTCTCTTTCACAAAATGCAATTTGAGCTGTTAGCCTATTTTAAGATATTTCTTTTTTTTTATACTTTTAATTTTACAGTTTTTAATTCCAATTTAGATCGATTTGCAGTTATGAAGAAAAAGAAAGCTAGGAGCAGGAATCGAACCTGCGATCACATCCGTGAACAGGTGACGCTCACCCACCGAGAGAACTAGCATGAAACTCAATTGACAAACGCCGGCCCCAAACTTTTTACACAACAGCCTAGTAGAAACCGCCGTTATTTCGTATTTGCCAACAATTTATTGGACATTTTTACTCGATTGCCGAAGTCACTTTCGGTCTCGACGGAAGATGTTTAACAGGTTACATTACGGAGCAATTCATGTAAACCTGCTTATCTTCTTTTTCATCAATTATTATTATATTTCTGCATTTTTCCTATGTGAGAAATTTTCCTCGACGTATTAAAGCCCAGCCAGTATATCTCGGTAGGGCATTTCAAGCCTGATGCCATAACCACTCGGCCATCCTGGACATGCAGCCACGATTGTACTGAAATAACAAAACATGTTATGATATTAATAGTGATACCTCGACTAAAAAGCATGATTTGTTCCCGAATCATGCCGAATGTGAAACTTTCATTAAGGGAAACATTGTTTTCCGTAAGAATCCATGAAAAATAATGCAATCCGTTCCCTTTGGAAAAAAATACTCAAACGGATTTATAATAATATAATTTATTATTTATGATGCATGCTTTATTCCCTAACTTTTCTATCTAAAAACAGTTGTCTTAGTTATCTGACTATGCTTCATAATTTGACGAAACTGAGACGCAGTAATATAGTTAAATAAATTTTAACGCAGACAGCTGCATGAATTATCAGCGTGATGCTTCTCGGTATAGATGCAATAATTTCCCATGTTTTCTTATCCCTAGTATTTATTAGTTTTCGTATTTTTTAATTTTATACTTTTCTACATTAAAATTTGATTGAGATATATTCACTTTAAAGCTGCTAGGTGGCATTATGGGTTTCCGTTAGAACTTCTAATGTGTTTCCGGAATTTTTTATACCCAGTGTTTGGGAAAAAAATGACTCGCATTAAGCACACAAGAAATAGACGTCATAAATAAGTTGAACAAAAAAAGAGTCTAGGTTTAATCCACACAACTTCATAACGGAAAGTACATTATTAGGGTGTTTACTCTAATTTAGAGACTTGTTTTGGGAAATGTCTGAGCTACAATTCTTTTAGAATCTGTGAAACACATTTAAAATTTGGTAAAAAATAATGACTGTATTTTCATTTAAAAAAATAAAAATTTTGAAATAGGGTTTATATCGCAGTTATTGAATAATGCGAGGATTTTTTGTATCTTGAACATGTATACAAATCATTCCTCATCCGTTTTTTCAACATCCATAGAAACCAACATAAACAATAACCTATTTTTTTAATTTAATGAAAATAAAATTATTTTAAGTAAAGACTATATGTAGTGATAATTTAAAATTCAATTGAAATTGACAATATCTTTAAGTTATTTCCATTAAATACGATAACTGGAAAGCTTGACTTTTTAGTAAATGATTATTAATAGAAAATTAATTTATAACAGAAAAGATTAATTTACAGTTATTATTTGAACAATCATAGTTACGGTATGCTGTTCATTAAAGCCTTGTTGTGAAACTTAAAAAATAGTGATTTTTAAAATAGTTATATCAATTATTAAATATTTCATTTTCAAATTAATTTAATTTTATTAAATATTTCTATTAAATTTTCATTTTCTTTTATGACAATTTATAGAATTGCATGATTATGGCATATCCATCTCATAAAGTGAAAATGTTAGCATGAAGTATAATTTAGAATATAATGATATCCTTTGCTTTGAGACTAATCCTTTATCCACACTATCTCAAAAATAGCATTTTTCTCTCTAATGTAATTTAATTGTCTCTTTCACGAAATGCAATTTGAGTTGTTTGCCTATTTTAAGCTATTTCCTTTTTTTATACTTTTAATTTTACAGTTTTTAATTCCAATTTAGATCGATTTGCAGTTATGAAGAAAAAGAAAGCCAGGAGCAGGAATCGAACCTGCGATCACATCCGTGAACAGGTGACGCTCACCCACCGAGAGAACTAGCATGAAACTCAATTGACAAACGCCGGCCCCAACTTTTTACACAACAGCCTAGTAGAAACCGCCGTTATTTCGTATTTGCCAACAATTTATTGGACATTTTTACTCGATTGCCGAAGTCACTTTCGGTCTCGACGGAAGATGTTTAACAGGTTACATTACGGAGCAATTCATGTAAACCTGCTTATCTTCTTTTTCATCAATTATTATTATTTTTCTGCATTTTTCCTATGTGAGAAATTTTCCTCGACGTATTAAAGCCCAGCCAGTATATCTCGGTAGGGCATTTCAAGCCTGATGCCATAACCACTCGGCCATCCTGGACATGCAGCCACGATTGTACTGAAATAACAAAACATGTTATGATATTAATAGTGATACCTCGACTAAAAAGCATGATTTGTTCCCGAATCATGCCGAATGTGAAACTTTCATTAAGGGAAACATTGTTTTCCGTAAGAATCCATAAAAAATAATGCAATCCGTTCCCTTTGGAAAAAAATACTTAAACGGATTTATAATAATATAATTTATTATTTATTATGCATGCTTTATTCCCTAAGTTTTCTAGCTAAAAACAGTTGTCTTAGTTATCTGACTATGCTTCATTATTTGACGAAACTGAGACGAAGTAATATAGTTTAATAAATTTCTAGCGCAGAGAGCCGCAGGAATTATTAGGGTGATGCTTCTCGGTATTGATGCAATAATTTCCAATGTTTTCTTATCCCTAGTATTTCTTACTTTTCGTATTTTTTAATTTTATACTTTTCTACATTAAAATTTGATTGAGATATATTCACTTTAAAGCTGCTAGGTGGCATTATGGGTTTCCGTTAGAACTTCTAATGTGTTTCCGGAATTTTTTATACCCAGTGTTTGGGAAAAAAATGACTCGCATTAAAGCACACAACAAATAGACGTCATAAATAAGTTGAACAAAAAAAGAGTCTAGGTTTAATCCATACAACTTCATAACGGAAAGTACAACATTAGGGTGTTTACTCTAATTCAGAGACTTGTTTTGGGAAATGTCTGAGCTACAATTCTTTTAGAATCTGTGAAACACATTTAAAATTTGGTAAAAAATAATGACTGTATTTTCATTTAAAAAAATAAAAATTTTGAAATAGGGTTTATATCGCAGTTATTGAATAATGAGAGGATTTTTTGTATCTTGAACATGTATACAAATCATTCCTCATCCGTTTTTTCAACATCCATTGAAACCAACATAAACAATAACCTATTTTTTTAATTTAATGAAAATAAAATTATTTTAAGTAAAGACTATATGTAGTGATAATTTAAAATTCAATTGAAATTGACAATAGCTTTAAGTTATTTCCATTAAATACGATAACTGGAAAGCTTGACTTTTTAGTAAATGATTATTAATAGAAAATTAATTTATAACAGAAAAGATTAATTGACAGTTATTATTTGAACAATCATAGTTACGGTATGCTGTTCATTAAAGCCTTGTTGTGAAACTTAAAAAATAGTGATTATTAAAATATTTATATGCAATTATTAAATATTTCTTTTTCAAATCAATTTAATTTAATTAAATATTTCTATTAAATTTTATGACAATTTATAGAATTGCATGATTATGGCACATCCATCTAATAAAGTGAAAATATCAGTATGAAGTATAATTTAGAATATAATGATATCCTCTGCTTTGAGACTAATCCTTTATCCACACTCACTCAAAAAAAGCATTTTTCTTTCTAATGTAATTTAATTGTCTCTTTCACGAAATGCAATTTCAGCTGTTAGCCTATTTTAAGATATTTCCTTTTTTTATACTTTTAATTTTACAGTTTTTAATTCCAATTTAGATTCGATTTGCAGTTATGAAGAAAAAGAAAGCCAGGAGCAGGAATCGTACCTGCGATCACATCCGTGAACAGGTGACGCTCACCCACCGAGAGAACTAGCATGAAACTCAATTGACAAACGCCGGCCCCAAGCTTTTTACACAACAGCCTATTAGAAACCGCCGTTATTTCGTATTTGCCAACAATTTATTGGACATTTTTACTCGATTGCCGAAGTCACTTTCGGTCTCGACGGAAGATGTTTAACAGGTTACATTACGGAGCAATTCATGTAAACCTGCTTATCTTCTTTTTCATCAATTATTATTATTTTTCTGCATTTTTCCTATGTGAGAAATTTTCCTCGACGTATTAAAGCCCAGCCAGTATATCTCGGTAGGGCATTTCAAGCCTGATGCCATAACCACTCGGCCATCCTGGACATGCAGCCACGATTGTACTGAAATAACAAAACATGTTATGATATTAATAGTGATACCTCGACTAAAAAGCATGATTTGTTCCCGAATCATGCCGAATGTGAAACTTTCATTAAGGGAAACATTGTTTTCCGTAAGAATCCATGAAAAATAATGCAATCCGTTCCCTTTGGAAAAAAATACTCAAACGGATTTATAATAATATAATTTATTATTTATTATGCATGCTTTATTCCCTAAGTTTTCTATCTAAAAACAGTTGTCTTAGTTATCTGACTATGCTTCATTATTTGACGAAACTGAGACGAAGTAATATAGTTAAATAAATTTCTAGCGCAGAGAGCCGCACGAATTATCAGGGTGATGCTTCTCGGTATTGATGCAATAATTTCCAATGTTCCAATGTTTTCTTATCCCTAGTATTTCTTACTTTTCGTATTTTTTAATTTTATACTCTTCTACATTAAAATTTGATTGAGATATATTCACTTTAAAGCTGCTAGGTGGCATTATGGGTTTCCGTTAGAACTTCTAATGTGTTTCCGGAATTTTTTATACCCAGTGTTTGGGAAAAAAATGACTCGCATTAAAGCACACAACAAATATACGTCATAAATAAGTTGAAAAAAAAAAGAGTCTAAGTTTAATCCACACAACTTCATAACGGAAAGTACAACATTAGGGTGTTTACTCTAATTTAGAGACTTGTTTTGGGAATTTTCTGAGCTACAATTCTTTTAGAATCTGTGAAACACATTTAAAATTTGGTAAAAAATAATGACTGTATTTTCATTTAAAAAAATAAAAATTTTGAAATAGGGTTTATATCGCAGTTATTGAATAATGCGAGGATTTTTTGTATCTTGAACATGTATACAAATCATTCCTCATCCGTTTTTTCAACATCCATAGAAACCAACATAAACAATAACCTATTTTTTTAATTTAATGAAAATAAAATTATTTTAAGTAAAGACTATATGTAGTGATAATTTAAAATTCAATTGAAATTGACAATATCTTTAAGTTATTTCCATTAAATACGATAACTGGAAAGCTTGACTTTTTAGTAAATGATTATTAATAGAAAATTAATTTATAACAGAAAAGATTAATTTACAGTTATTATTTGAACAATCATAGTTACGGTATGCTGTTCATTAAAGCCTTGTTGTGAAACTTAAAAAATAGTGATTATTAAAATATTTATATGCAATTATTAAATATTTCTTTTTCAAATCAATTTAATTTTATTAAATATTTCTATTAAATTTTATGACAATTTATAGAATTGCATGATTATGGCATATCCATCTAATAAAGTGAAAATATCAGTATGAAGTATAATTTAGAATATAATGATATCCTCTGCTTTGAGACTAATCCTTTATCCACACTCACTCAAAAATAGCATTTTTCTCTCTAATGTAATTTAATTGTCTCTTTCACGATATGCAATTTGAGCTGTTAGCCTATTTTAAGATATTTCCTTTTTTTATACTTTTAATTTTACAGTTTTTAATTCCAATTTAGATCGATTTGCAGTTATGAAGAAAAAGAAAGCCAGGAGCAGGAATCGAACCTGCGATCACATCCGTGAACAGGTGACGCTCACCCACCGAGAGAACTAGCATGAAACTCAATTGACAAACGCCGGCCCCAAGCTTTTTACACAACAGCCTATTAGAAACCGCCGTTATTTCGTATTTGCCAACAATTTATTGGACATTTTTACTCGATTGCCGAAGTCACTTTCGGTCTCGACGGAAGATGTTTAACAGGTTACATTACGGAGCAATTCATGTAAACCTGCTTATCTTCTTTTTCATCAATTATTGTTATTTTTCTGCATTTTTCCTATGTGAGAAATTTTCCTCGACGTATTGAAGCCCAGCCAGTATATCTCGGTAGGGCATTTCAAGCCTGATGCCATAACCACTCGGCCATCCTGGACATGCAGCCACGATTGTACTGAAATAACAAAACATGTTATGATATTAATAGTGATACCTCGACTAAAAAGCATGATTTGTTCCCGAATCATGCCGAATGTGAAACTTTCATTAAGGGAAACATTGTTTTCCGTAAGAATCCATGAAAAATAATGCAATCCGTTCCCTTTGGAAAAAAATACTCAAACGGATTTATAATAATATAATTTATTATTTATGATGCATGCTTTATTCCCTAACTTTTCTATCTAAAAACAGTTGTCTTAGTTATCTGACTATGCTTCATAATTTGACGAAACTGAGACGCAGTAATATAGTTAAATAAATTTTAACGCAGACAGCTGCATGAATTATCAGCGTGATGCTTCTCGGTATAGATGCAATAATTTCCCATGTTTTCTTATCCCTAGTATTTATTAGTTTTCGTATTTTTTAATTTTATACTTTTCTACATTAAAATTTGATTGAGATATATTCACTTTAAAGCTGCTAGGTGGCATTATGGGTTTCCGTTAGAACTTCTAATGTGTTTCCGGAATTTTTTATACCCAGTGTTTGGGAAAAAAATGACTCGCATTAAGCACACAAGAAATAGACGTCATAAATAAGTTGAACAAAAAAAGAGTCTAGGTTTAATCCACACAACTTCATAACGGAAAGTACATTATTAGGGTGTTTACTCTAATTTAGAGACTTGTTTTGGGAAATTTCTGAGCTACAATTCTTTTAGAATCTGTGAAACACATTTAAAATTTGGTAAAAAATAATGACTGTATTTTCATTTAAAAAAATAAAAATTTTGAAATAGGATTTATATCGCAGTTATTGAATAATGCGAGGATTTTTTGTATCTTGAACATGTATACAAATCATTCCTCATCCGTTTTTTCAACATCCATAGAAACCAACATAAACAAAAACCTATTTTTTTAATTTAATGAAAATAAAATTATTTTAAGTAAAGACTATATGTAGTGATAATTTAAAATTCAATTGAAATTGACAATATCTTTAAGTTATTTCCATTAAATACGATAACTGGAAAGCTTGACTTTTTAGTAAATGATTATTAATAGAAAATTAATTTATAACAGAAAAGATTAATTGACAGTTATTATTTGAACAATCATAGTTACGGTATGCTGTTCATTAAAGCCTTGTTGTGAAACTTAAAAAATAGTGATTATTAAAATATTTATATGCAATTATTAAATATTTCTTTTTCAAATCAATTTAATTTAATTAAATATTTCTATTAAATTTTATGACAATTTATAGAATTGCATGATTATGGCACATCCATCTAATAAAGTGAAAATATCAGTATGAAGTATAATTTAGAATATAATGATATCCTCTGCTTTGAGACTAATCCTTTATCCACACTCACTCAAAAAAAGCATTTTTCTTTCTAATGTAATTTAATTGTCTCTTTCATGAAATGCAATTTCAGCTGTTAGCCTATTTTAAGATATTTCCTTTTTTTATACTTTTAATTTTACAGTTTTTAATTCCAATTTAGATCGATTTGCAGTTATGAAGAAAAAGAAAGCCAGGAGCAGGAATCGTACCTGCGATCACATCCGTGAACAGGTGACGCTCACCCACCGAGAGAACTAGCATGAAACTCAATTGACAAACGCCGGCCCCAAGCTTTTTACACAACAGCCTCTTAGAAACCGCCGTTATTTCGTATTTGCCAACAATTTATTGGACATTTTTACTCCATTGCCGAAGTCACTTTCGGTCTCGACGGAAGATGTTTAACAGGTTACATTACGGAGCAATTCATGTAAACCTGCTTATCTTCTTTTTCATCAATTATTATTATTTTTCTGCATTTTTCCTATGTGAGAAATTTTCCTCGACGTATTAAAGCCCAGCCAGTATATCTCGGTAGGGCATTTCAAGCCTGATGCCATAACCACTCGGCCATCCTGGACATGCAGCCACGATTGTACTGAAATAACAAAACATGTTATGATATTAATAGTGATACCTCGACTAAAAAGCATGATTTGTTCCCGAATCATGCCGAATATGAAACTTTCATTAAGGGAAACATTGTTTTCCGTAAGAATCCATGAAAAATAATGCAATCCGTTCCCTTTGGAAAAAAATACTCAAACGGATTTATAATAATATATTTTATTATTTATTATGCATGCTTTATTCCCTAAGTTTTCTATCTAAAAACAGTTGTCTTAGTTATCTGACTATGCTTCATTATTTGACGAAACTGAGACGAAGTAATATAGTTAAATAAATTTCTAGCGCAGAGAGCCGCACGAATTATCAGGGTGATGCTTCTCGGTATTGATGCAATAATTTCCAATGTTCCAATGTTTTCTTATCCCTAGTATTTCTTACTTTTCGTATTTTTTAATTTTATACTCTTCTACATTAAAATTTGATTGAGATATATTCACTTTAAAGCTGCTAGGTGGCATTATGGGTTTCCGTTAGAACTTCTAATGTGTTTCCGGAATTTTTTATACCCAGTGTTTGGGAAGAAATGACTCGCATTAAAGCACACAACAAATATACGTCATAAATAAGTTGAAAAAAAAAAGAGTCTAAGTTTAATCCACACAACTTCATAACGGAAAGTACAACATTAGGGTGTTTACTCTAATTTAGAGACTTGTTTTGGGAAATTTCTGAGCTACAATTCTTTTAGAATCTGTGAAACACATTTAAAATTTGGTAAAAAATAATGACTGAATTTTCATTTAAAAAAATAAAAATTTTGAAATAGGGTTTATATCGCAGATATTGAATAATGCGAGGATTTTTTGTATCTTGAACATGTATACAAATCATTCCTCATCCGTTTTTTCAACATCCATAGAAACCAACATAAACAATAACCTATTTTTTTTAATTTAATGAAAATAAAATTATTTTAAGTAAAGACTATATGTAGTGATAATTTAAAATTCAATTGAAATTGACAATATCTTTAAGTTATTTCCATTAAATACGATAACTGGAAAACTTGACTTTTTAGTAAATGATTATTAATAGAAAATTAATTTATAACAGAAAAGATTAATTTACAGTTATTATTTGAACAATCATAGTTACGGTATGCTGTTCATTAAAGCCTTGTTGTGAAACTTAAAAAATAGTGATTATTAAAATAGTTATATGCAATTATTAAATATTTCTTTTTCAAATCAATTTAATTTTATTAAATATTTCTATTAAATTTTATGACAATTTATAGAATTGCATGATTATGGCATATCCATCTAATAAAGTGAAAATATCAGTATGAAGTATAATTTAGAATATAATGATATCCTCTGCTTTGAGACTAATCCTTTATCCACACTCACTCAAAAATAGCATTTTTCTCTCTAATGTAATTTAATTGTCTCTTTCACGAAATGCAATTTGAGCTGTTAGCCTATTTTAAGATATTTCCTTTTTTTATACTTTTAATTTTACAGTTTTTAATTCCAATTTAGATCGATTTGCAGTTATGAAGAAAAAGAAAGCCAGGAGCAGGAATCGAACCTGCGATCACATCCGTGAACAGGTGACGCTCACCCACCGAGAGAACTAGCATGAAACTCAATTGACAAACGCCGGCCCCAAGCTTTTTACACAACAGCCTATTAGAAACCGCCGTTATTTCGTATTTGCCAACAATTTATTGGACATTTTTACTCGATTGCCGAAGTCACTTTCGGTCTCGACGGAAGATGTTTAACAGGTTACATTACGGAGCAATTCATGTAAACCTGCTTATCTTCTTTTTCATCAATTATTATTATTTTTCTGCATTTTTCCTATGTGAGAAATTTTCCTCGACGTATTAAAGCCCAGCCAGTATATCTCGGTAGGGCATTTCAAGCCTGATGCCATAACCACTCGGCCATCCTGGACATGCAGCCACGATTGTACTGAAATAACAAAACATGTTATGATATTAATAGTGATACCTCGACTAAAAAGCATGATTTGTTCCCGAATCATGCCGAATATGAAACTTTCATTAAGGGAAACATTGTTTTCCGTAAGAATCCATGAAAAATAATGCAATCCGTTCCCTTTGGAAAAAAATACTCAAACGGATTTATAATAATATATTTTATTATTTATTATGCATGCTTTATTCCCTAAGTTTTCTATCTAAAAACAGTTGTCTTAGTTATCTGACTATGCTTCATTATTTGACGAAACTGAGACGAAGTAATATAGTTAAATAAATTTCTAGCGCAGAGAGCCGCACGAATTATCAGGGTGATGCTTCTCGGTATTGATGCAATAATTTCCAATGTTCCAATGTTTTCTTATCCCTAGTATTTCTTACTTTTCGTATTTTTTAATTTTATACTCTTCTACATTAAAATTTGATTGAGATATATTCACTTTAAAGCTGCTAGGTGGCATTATGGGTTTCCGTTAGAACTTCTAATGTGTTTCCGGAATTTTTTATACCCAGTGTTTGGGAAAAAATGACTCGCATTAAAGCACACAACAAATATACGTCATAAATAAGTTGAAAAAAAAAGAGTCTAAGTTTAATCCACACAACTTCATAACGGAAAGTACAACATTAGGGTGTTTACTCTAATTTAGAGATTTGTTTTGGGAAATTTCTGAGCTACAATTCTTTTAGAATCTGTGAAACACATTTAAAATTTGGTAAAAAATAATGACTGTATTTTCATTTAAAAAAATAAAAATTTTGAAATAGGGTTTATATCGCAGATATTGAATAATGCGAGGATTTTTTGTATCTTGAACATGTATACAAATCATTCCTCATCCGTTTTTTCAACATACATAGAAACCAACATAAACAATAACCTATTTTTTTAATTTAATGAAAATAAAATTATTTTAAGTAAAGACTATATGTAGTGATAATTTAAAATTCAATTGAAATTGACAATATCTTTAAGTTATTTCCATTAAATACGATAACTGGAGAGCTTGACTTTTTAGTAAATGATTATTAATAGAAAATTAATTTATAACAGAAAAGATTAATTTACAGTTATTATTTGAACAATCATAGTTACGGTATGCTGTTCATTAAAGCCTTGTTGTGAAACTTAAAAAATAGTGATTATTAAAATAGTTATATGCAATTATTAAATATTTCTTTTTCAAATCAATTTAATTTTATTAAATATTTCTATTAAATTTTATGACAATTTATAGAATTGCATGATTATGGCATATCCATCTAATAAAGTGAAAATATCAGTATGAAGTATAATTTAGAATATAATGATATCCTCTGCTTTGAGACTAATCCTTTATCCACACTCACTCAAAAATAGCATTTTTCTCTCTAATGTAATTTAATTGTCTCTTTCACGAAATGCAATTTGAGCTGTTAGCCTATTTTAAGATATTTCCTTTTTTTATACTTTTAATTTTACAGTTTTTAATTCCAATTTAGATCGATTTGCAGTTATGAAGAAAAAGAAAGCCAGGAGCAGGAATCGAACCTGCGATCACATCCGTGAACAGGTGACGCTCACCCACCGAGAGAACTAGCATGAAACTCAATTGACAAACGCCGGCCCCAAGCTTTTTACACAACAGCCTATTAGAAACCGCCGTTATTTCGTATTTGCCAACAATTTATTGGACATTTTTACTCGATTGCCGAAGTCACTTTCGGTCTCGACGGAAGATGTTTAACAGGTTACATTACGGAGCAATTCATGTAAACCTGCTTATCTTCTTTTTCATCAATTATTATTATTTTTCTGCATTTTTCCTATGTGAGAAATTTTCCTCGACGTATTAAAGCCCAGCCAGTATATCTCGGTAGGGCATTTCAAGCCTGATGCCATAACCACTCGGCCATCCTGGACATGCAGCCACGATTGTACTGAAATAACAAAACATGTTATGATATTAATAGTGATACCTCGACTAAAAAGCATGATTTGTTCCCGAATCATGCCGAATGTGAAACTTTCATTAAGGGAAACATTGTTTTCCGTAAGAATCCATGAAAAATAATGCAATCCGTTCCCTTTGGAAAAAAATACTCAAACGGATTTATAATAATATAATTTATTATTTATTATGCATGCTTTATTCCCTAAGTTTTCTATCTAAAAACAGTTGTCTTAGTTATCTGACTATGCTTCATTATTTGACGAAACTGAGACGAAGTAATATAGTTAAATAAATTTCTAGCGCACAGAGCCGCACGAATTATCAGGGTGATGCTTCTCGGTATTGATGCAATAATTTCCAATGTTCCAATGTTTTCTTATCCCTAGTATTTCTTACTTTTCGTATTTTTTAATTTTATACTCTTCTACATTAAAATTTGATTGAGATATATTCACTTTAAAGCTGCTAGGTGGCATTATGGGTTTCCGTTAGAACTTCTAATGTGTTTCCGGAATTTTTTATACCCAGTGTTTGGGAAAAAAATGACTCGCATTAAAGCACACAACAAATATACGTCATAAATAAGTTGAAAAAAAAAAGAGTCTAAGTTTAATCCACACAACTTCATAACGGAAAGTACAACATTAGGGTGTTTACTCTAATTTAGAGACTTGTTTTGGGAAATTTCTGAGCTACAATTCTTTTAGAATCTGTGAAACACATTTAAAATTTGGTAAAAAATAATGACTGTATTTTCATTTAAAAAAATAAAAATTTTGAAATAGGGTTTATATCGCAGATATTGAATAATGCGAGGATTTTTTGTATCTTGAACATGTATACAAATCATTCCTCATCCGTTTTTTCAACATCCATAGAAACCAACATAAACAATAACCTATTTTTTTAATTTAATGAAAATAAAATTATTTTAAGTAAAGACTATATGTAGTGATAATTTAAAATTCAATTGAAATTGACAATATCTTTAAGTTATTTCCATTAAATACGATAACTGGAAAGCTTGACTTTTTAGTAAATGATTATTAATAGAAAATTAATTTATAACAGAAAAGATTAATTTACAGTTATTATTTGAACAATCATAGTTACGGTATGCTGTTCATTAAAGCCTTGTTGTGAAACTTAAAAAATAGTGATTATTAAAATAGTTATATGCAATTATTAAATATTTCTTTTTCAAATCAATTTAATTTTATTAAATATTTCTATTAAATTTTATGACAATTTATAGAATTGCATGATTATGGCATATCCATCTAATAAAGTGAAAATATCAGTATGAAGTATAATTTAGAATATAATGATATCCTCTGCTTTGAGACTAATCCTTTATCCACACTCACTTAAAAATAGCATTTTTCTCTCTAATGTAGTTTAATTGTCTCTTTCACGAAATGCAATTTGAGCTGTTAGCCTATTTTAAGATATTTCCTTTTTTTATACTTTTAATTTTTCAGTTTTTAATTCCAATTTAGATCGATTTGCAGTTATGAAGAAAAAGAAAGCCAGGAGCAGGAATCGAACCTGCGATCACATCCGTGAACAGGTGACGCTCACTCACCGAGAGAACTAGCATGAAACTCAATTGACAAACGCCGGCCCCAAGCTTTTTACACAACAGCCTATTAGAAACCGCCGTTATTTCGTATTTGCCAACAATTTATTGGACATTTTTACTCGATTGCCGAAGTCACTTTCGGTCTCGACGGAAGATGTTTAACAGGTTACATTACGGAGCAATTCATGTAAACCTGCTTATCTTCTTTTTCATCAATTATTATTATTTTTCTGCATTTTTCCTATGTGAGAAATTTTCCTCGACGTATTAAAGCCCAGCCAGTATATCTCGGTAGGGCATTTCAAGCCTGATGCCATAACCACTCGTCCATCCTGGACATGCAGCCACGATTGTACTGAAATAACAAAACATGTTATGATATTAATAGTGATACCTCGACTAAAAAGCATGATTTGTTCCCGAATCATGCCGAATGTGAAACTTTCATTAAGGGAAACATTGTTTTCCGTAAGAATCCATGAAAAATAATGCAATCCGTTCCCTTTGGAAAAAAATACTCAAACGGATTTATAATAATATAATTTATTATTTATTATGCATGCTTTATTCCCTAAGTTTTCTATCTAAAAAAAAGGTCTTAGTTATCTGACTATGCTTCATTATTTGACGAAACTGAGACGAATTAATATAGTTAAATAAATTTCTAGCGCACAGAGCCGCACGAATTATCAGGGTGATGCTTCTCGGTATTGATGCAATAATTTCCAATGTTCCAATGTTTTCTTATCCCTAGTATTTCTTACTTTTCGTATTTTTTAATTTTATACTCTTCTACATTAAAATTTGATTGAGATATATTCACTTTAAAGCTGCTAGGTGGCATTATGGGTTTCCGTTAGAACTTCTAATGTGTTTCCGTAATTTTTTATACCCAGTGTTTGGGAAAAAAATGACTCGCATTAAAGCACACAAGAAATAGACGTCATAAATAAGTTGAACAAAAAAAGAGTCTAGGTTTAATCCACACAACTTCATAACGGAAAGTACATTATTAGGGTGTTTACTCTAATTTAGAGACTTGTTTTGGGAAATTTCTGAGCTACAATTCTTTTAGAATCTGTGAAACACATTTAAAATTTGGTAAAAAATAATGACTGTATTTTCATTTAAAAAAATAAAAATTTTGAAATAGGGTTTATATCGCAGTTATTGAATAATGCGAGGATTTTTTGTATCTTGAACATGTATACAAATCATTCCTCATCCGTTTTTTCAACATCCATAGAAACCAACATAAACAATAACCTATTTTTTTAATTTAATGAATATAAAATTATTTTAAGTAAAGACTATATGTAGTGATAATTTAAAATTCAATTGAAATTGACAATATCTTTAAGTTATTTCCATTAAATACGATAACTGGAAAGCTTGACTTTTTAGTAAATGATTATTAATAGAAAATTAATTTATAACAGAAAAGATTAATTTACAGTTATTATTTGAACAATCATAGTTACGGTATGCTGTTCATTAAAGCCTTGTTGTGAAACTTAAAAAATAGTGATTTTTAAAATAGTTATATCAATTATTAAATATTTCATTTTCAAATTAATTTAATTTTATTAAATATTTCTATTAAATTTTCATTTTCTTTTATGACAATTTATAGAATTGCATGATTATGGCATATCCATCTCATAAAGTGAAAATGTTAGCATGAAGTATAATTTAGAATATAATGATATCCTTTGCTTTGAGACTAATCCTTTATCCACACTATCTCAAAAATAGCATTTTTCTCTCTAATGTAATTTAATTGTCTCTTTCACGAAATGCAATTTGAGTTGTTTGCCTATTTTAAGCTATTTCCTTTTTTTATACTTTTAATTTTACAGTTTTTAATTCCAATTTAGATCGATTTGCAGTTATGAAGAAAAAGAAAGCCAGGAGCAGGAATCGAACCTGCGATCACATCCGTAAACAGGTGACGCTCACCCACCGAGAGAACTAGCATGAAACTCAATTGACAAACGCCGGCCCCAAGCTTTTTACACAACAGCCTATTAGAAACCGCCGTTATTTCGTATTTGCCAACAATTTATTGGACATTTTTACTCGATTGCCGAAGTCACTTTCGGTCTCGACGGAAGATGTTTAACAGGTTACATTACGGAGCAATTCATGTAAACCTGCTTATCTTCTTTTTCATCAATTATTATTATTTTTCTGCATTTTTCCTATGTGAGAAATTTTCCTCGACGTATTAAAGCCCAGCCAGTATATCTCGGTAGGGCATTTCAAGCCTGATGCCATAACCACTCGGCCATCCTGGACATGCAGCCACGATTGTACTGAAATAACAAAACATGTTATGATATTAATAGTGATACCTCGACTAAAAAGCATGATTTGTTCCCGAATCATGCCGAATGTGAAACTTTCATTAAGGGAAACATTGTTTTCCGTAAGAATCCATGAAAAATAATGCAATCCGTTCCCTTTGGAAAAAAATACTCAAACGGATTTATAATAATATAATTTATTATTTATTATGCATGCTTTATTCCCTAAGTTTTCTATCTAAAAACAGTTGTCTTAGTTATCTGACTATGCTTCATTATTTGACGAAACTGAGACGAAGTAATATAGTTAAATAAATTTCTAGCGCAGAGAGCCGCACGAATTATCAGGGTGATGCTTCTCGGTATTGATGCAATAATTTCCAATGTTCCAATGTTTTCTTATCCCTAGTATTTCTTACTTTTCGTATTTTTTAATTTTATACTCTTCTACATTAAAATTTGATTGAGATATATTCACTTTAAAGCTGCTAGGTGGCATTATGGGTTTCCGTTAGAACTTCTAATGTGTTTCCGGAATTTTTTATACCCAGTGTTTGGGAAAAAAATGACTCGCATTAAAGCACACAACAAATATACGTCATAAATAAGTTGAAAAAAAAAAGAGTCTAAGTTTAATCCACACAACTTCATAACGGAAAGTACAACATTAGGGTGTTTACTCTAATTTAGAGACTTGTTTTGGGAAATTTCTGAGCTACAATTCTTTTAGAATCTGTGAAACACATTTAAAATTTGGTAAAAAATAATGACTGTATTTTCATTTAAAAAAATAAAAATTTTGAAATAGGGTTTATATCGCAGATATTGAATAATGCGAGGATTTTTTGTATCTTGAACATGTATACAAATCATTCCTCATCCGTTTTTCAACATCCATAGAAACCAACATAAACAATAACCTATTTTTTTAATTTAATGAAAATAAAATTATTTTAAGTAAAGACTATATGTAGTGATAATTTAAAATTCAATTGAAATTGACAATATCTTTAAGTTATTTCCATTAAATACGATAACTGGAAAGCTTGACTTTTTAGTAAATGATTATTAATAGAAAATTAATTTATAACAGAAAAGATTAATTTACAGTTATTATTTGAACAATCATAGTTACGGTATGCTGTTCATTAAAGCCTTGTTGTGAAACTTAAAAAATAGTGATTATTAAAATAGTTATATGCAATTATTAAATATTTCTTTTTCAAATCAATTTAATTTTATTAAATATTTCTATTAAATTTTATGACAATTTATAGAATTGCATGATTATGGCATATCCATCTAATAAAGTGAAAATATCAGTATGAAGTATAATTTAGAATATAATGATATCCTCTGCTTTGAGACTAATCCTTTATCCACACTCACTCAAAAATAGCATTTTTCTCTCTAATGTAATTTAATTGTCTCTTTCACGAAATGCAATTTGAGCTGTTAGCCTATTTTAAGATATTTCTTTTTTTTATACTTTTAATTTTACAGTTTTTAATTCCAATTTAGATCGATTTGCAGTTATGAAGAAAAAGAAAGCCAGGAGCAGGAATCGAACCTGCGATCACATCCGTGAACAGGTGACGCTTACCCACCGAGAGAACTAGCATGAAACTCAATTGACAAACGCCGGCCCCAAGCTTTTTACACAACAGCCTAGTAGAAACCGCCGTTATTTCGTATTTGCCAACAATTTATTGGACATTTTTACTCGATTGCCGAAGTCACTTTCGGTCTCGACGGAAGATGTTTAACAGGTTACATTACGGAGCAATTCATGTAAACCTGCTTATCTTCTTTTTCATCAATTATTATTATTTTTCTGCATTTTTCCTATGTGAGAAATTTTCCTCGACGTATTAAAGCCCAGCCAGTATATCTCGGTAGGGCATTTCAAGCCTGATGCCATAACCACTCGGCCATCCTGGACATGCAGCCACGATTGTACTGAAATAACAAAACATGTTATGATATTAATAGTGATACCTCGACTAAAAAGCATGATTTGTTCCCGAATCATGCCGAATGTGAAACTTTCATTAAGGGAAACATTGTTTTCTGTAAGAATCCATGAAAAATAATGCAATCCGTTCCCTTTGGAAAAAAATACTCAAACGGATTTATAATAATATAATTTATTATTTATGATGCATGCTTTATTCCCTAAGTTTTCTATCTAAAAACAGTTGTCTTAGTTATCTGACTATGCTTCATAATTTGACGAAACTGAGACGCAGTAATATAGTTAAATAAATTTTAACGCAGACAGCTGCATGAATTATCAGCGTGATGCTTCTCGGTATAGATGCAATAATTTCCCATGTTTTCTTATCCCTAGTATTTATTAGTTTTCGTATTTTTTAATTTTATACTTTTCTACATTAAAATTTGATTGAGATATATTCACTTTAAAGCTGCTAGGTGGCATTATGGGTTTCCGTTAGAACTTCTAATGTGTTTCCGGAATTTTTTATACCCAGTGTTTGGGAAAAAAATGACTCGCATTAAAGCACACAAGAAATATACGTCATAAATAAGTTGAAAAAAAAAAGAGTCTAAGTTTAATCCACACAACTTCATAACGGAAAGTACAACATTAGGGTGTTTACTCTAATTTAGAGACTTGTTTTGGGAATTTTCTGAGCTACAATTCTTTTAGAATCTGTGAAACACATTTAAAATTTGGTAAAAAATAATGACTGTATTTTCATTTAAAAAAATAAAAATTTTGAAATAGGGTTTATATCGCAGTTATTGAATAATGCGAGGATTTTTTGTATCTTGAACATGTATACAAATCATTCCTCATCCGTTTTTTCAACATCCATAGAAACCAACATAAACAATAACCTATTTTTTTAATTTAATGAAAATAAAATTATTTTAAGTAAAGACTATATGTAGTGATAATTTAAAATTCAATTGAAATTGACAATATCTTTAAGTTATTTCCATTAAATACGATAACTGGAAAGCTTGACTTTTTAGTAAATGATTATTAATAGAAAATTAATTTATAACAGAAAAGATTAATTTACAGTTATTATTTGAACAATCATAGTTACGGTATGCTGTTCATTAAAGCCTTGTTGTGAAACTTAAAAAATAGTGATTTTTAAAATAGTTATATGCAATTATTAAATATTTCATTTTCAAATTAATTTAATTTTATTAAATATTTCTATTAAATTTTCATTCCCTTTTATGACAATTTATAGAATTCCATGATTATGGCATATCCATCTCATAAAGTGAAAATATCAGTACGAAGTATAATTTAGAATATAATGATATCCTCTGCTTTGAGACTAATCTTTTATCCACACTCAGTCAAAAATAGCATTTTTCTCTGTAATGTAATTTAATTGTCTCTTTCACGAAATGCAATTTGAGCTGTTAGCCTATTTTCAGATATTTCCTTTTTTTTATACTTTAAATTTTACAGTTTTTAATTCCAATTTAGATCGATTTGCAGTTATAAAGAAAAAGAAAGCCAGGAGCAGGAATCGAACCTGCGATCACATCCGTGAACAGGTGACGCGAACCCACCGAGAAAACTGGCCTGAAACTTAATTGACAAACACGGGCCCCAAACTTCTTACACAACAGCCTAGAAACCGAAGCTTTTTCGTATTTGCGAACAATTTATTGGACCGTTTTACACGATTGCCGAAATTACTTTCGGTCTGGACTAAAGATGTTTAAACGGTTACATTACGGAGTCCTCAACCCATGCTTAAATTCTTTTTCTACATTTATTATTATTTTTTGCATTTTCTCTTTGTGAATTACTTGGTAGTTTATAGTTATATCTGCAACTCTCGTTAGGGCATTTCAAGCCAGATGCCATAACCACTCTGCCATCCTCTTCTTGAAGCCCCTGCTGTACTGAAGTAGTAAATCCGTTTCTGATGCATGCAAGGAATTGCCTCGATTTACAGGCATGATTTGTTCCTGAATCTTATTTGTAAAGTGAAACATTCGTTAAGGGAACTAGTACTTTCTGTAGAAATTCATGCAAAACAGGACAACACATTCCATTAAAAAAAATCTCAAACAAATTTATAATAATGTAATTTATTATTTATAATGCAGTCTTTATTCCTCTAGAATTTTATCTAAAGTCATTTTTATTTTATTTCACTTCAAACCAGGACGAAACTGCTGTTAGCAGTGCCGTTAAATGAATTTTTAACGCGTATAGCTTTTGAATATCAGGGTGATGCTTCTAATCATATATACAATAATATCCCATGTTTTCGGTATCTCCCTTATTTCTCTGAAAGTTTGTTGGTCTGTTGCATTTATTATTTCTTATTTCCTTGACCAAATATCATCGGCTGCTTTTTGATGGCCTAAAACGCCGTTTCGTAAGCTTTCCGCTAGTTTTTACTATATTCTTCCACCAACTCAATGATTTCGTTGTTATCCAACTGTAGCGGCATGATATATCCCATTTACAAAATCTCATGGATTAAATCTGCCCAGTAGCTGAAACGAAAATGGCTTTGATTTTTTTAATATTTTATTTTACTAATAGTGGGGAAAAGTTTCCTTTAAGTTAAAAAAGAATTTTTTAAAATTTTGCTGCAATACATTTGCATTTTGAGTTCCGTAAAGAACTTAAAATTTAGAAAAAAATGAAAAATTTTAAAAAGGGGTTTTAAAAAATTGTTTATATTTTATTTTAGTAATAGTAGGAAATGTTTCCTTTTAAATTACAAAAAGAATTTTAAAAAATTTGAAGTACATATTGAAGTGCCGTAAAGACCTTTAAGTTTGGGAAAAATTGAAAATATTGGCACATTTTAAAATGGGTTTTAAAAAAATTTGTTTAAATTTTAGTTTGGTAACGGTGGGGGAAAGTTTCTTTTTAGGCTCAAAAAGGATTTTTAAAAATTTGATTGCAATACTACAACATCTTGAGGTTGCCACAGAAAGCTTAAAATATGTAAAAA
Source organism: Argiope bruennichi (assembly GCF_947563725.1). NCBI lineage: Eukaryota > Metazoa > Arthropoda > Arachnida > Araneae > Araneidae > Argiope > Argiope bruennichi. The sequence continues at coordinate 80,479,586 of NC_079159.1, read as the reverse complement.
AAATAATTGAGAAATTATAAACTTTAAGAAAAAAAATATGAATTTTTCGTATGTATAATATTACAAAGGATGATTTTAAATACATATATAAGCATTACTACTAAAAAAATCTTTAATTACAAAATGCAATTAAAGTAATAAAATATTTTTAATGTCAAATTTTGTGTTTCCTACTTCTGTATCCTTAATATTTACAAATGTTACAACTGCAAAATATGTGTTTCTACTTCATTGCCTCATTTAACCGTCTTTCTTTGTATTAACTTGTGGCATACCCACAAGCGAATCAATTTTTCTCTTACGTATTTTTCTCATACTATTAATGAAACCGGGGAAAGTAGATAACCGGGTTCAGATACCTTGCGTATAAATATAATATTACCAGTTAAATTCAATATCAATAATACCTAAATGGTTATAGGTAATATGGATACCTAGTTAACTAACACAAATGCTTTGAGGAAGAATGAAGCAAGAAAAAGTAAATAGTTAAAAAAAATAGTTATGTTTAATCAAGAACGGAAAAAAATACTAGTATTTCAGAAACGGTTATTGACAACAATAACAACGCTGAAGACCAACAGTGTTTTTAAATAAATAGAGGCAAACCAACCAGATCCTTTAAATGCATCTTCAGACTTGTGAGTGAATTGTGAAAGTGTATTTCTCTGAAGTAATTTTGAGATTATGCCTATTATAACAGTAGCACTTCATAACAGATTCGTTAGTAGGCAGCTCAACTTCAAGCAAATAAATAAATTTCCCAAATTCTTCACTAATTAAATTCCCAAATAATTTGTCTTCACAAATTTAGTGTGAACCAGTTTTACTCACAACAACGCACACAAGAACACAAACTAACAAATCATTTACGTTAATCAGACACAATAGACAGAGTGGAGATGCCAACTCAACTGAACTCGGCAAAGTTGCTGACCTGACTCCAGCTCTGAGCTTGTCACCACACCCAGACAAATCTCCGCCTCTCCTCAATAATATCCACTCCGGCGATAACTCCAACTTCTGGATGCCATATCAACTTAAAAGTAAAACTATTTTTATATTTCCATTCATATTATAATGTCTATTTCAAACTTTTTATTTCATAATCGAGGCATGAAAAGTCCTTGAAAATGTTCCAAAACTTATGTTTTTATGAAACCTTAGCATCCTTGCGGCACCTCAAGAAGTACTAATATTTTTCTTTTCTTTTTTTTTTTTTTTAATTTATCTTATCGACACAAAAAGGCTACTTTTCCGCTCTATTACAAATTAAAAATCAAAAGTTGATTTTTTCGTTCCACCATACTGCGCAGCACTTGGACAAGCTCCTTGGAATTGCTTGAAATATGCTATCCCCCAAGGGCTCTCCTTAAACAAGCCCTTAACAAATACTAACTAATATGACCGTCTTGATGTCTCCTCGCCACTCATTCTACGAAACATTGCTCTCTAATCTACACACACTTTTTTTACATTTTGTTTTCCTTGTTATGAGATTCACTCGTTATATGAGGTTTCATTGTACTTCTAATGCCAGGTGAGGCACATGACATTTCTTATTGTTACTTTAGCTATTTTTTACTTTTAGGTATTTTTAATTCAAAATATTTAGAGCAATATAATTTTGAAAATATTTTACATAAAACAATACTGGCGAGATGCAGGATTCGAACCTGCGATCACAACCTCGAATCAGGTAACAAATACCCACTGAGAAAACTGTCACTAATCACTGTTGACATACCATGATTTCATGGCAAGCAACAAACCATGGTCTACTGGTAACAAGCCATGGGTGCCCAACAGCGTTATTTGAGATTTGCCGCAAGTTTATTGGTCACCTTCTTCTAATTGCCGAACACAATTTCGGCCTAGACAGACAACCACTCTATTTCATTGCTAAATCAACTCTTATGCAGCTTCTATTTTTACATGGATTGTTGTTATATTTTTTTCTTGCTATTTTTGCTAACTGCACTAATATGTAGAACAACACATATAATTAATTAATTCTCGGAAAGATATTGCCTGCCTGACATCATAACCACACGGCCATCCTGGGAAAAAATTATTTCGCTATACAGAAGTATCAAAACCTGTTTTCCGAAAAACTGCCCAGTACTTCTTCTTGCGTACAGCCGACCACCCCGCCACCACTGAACGTAGCAGTATCGACAGGATTTGTTGTGGCAGACTGCTATCTTGAGTATTGTCCATCCTTGCATTGACCGATTTGTCAAACTGACATTCTCCTCGAGGTAATTGGCCACAAAGTGGTCAATTATTGTCCTTCTTCCTTATCTACCAACTCTCAAATAGTTGGTAAAAAACTGACAATTTTTGACATCATGTCCTTCAGAGTTTTAAGATTACCTGGTACCATCAGTACTGTACTTAAGTCATTATTTATAATTTTCAGATTTTTTCTTAACTCCGAGATTTCAATACATTCCTTTAAATAGTGGTAAACAGTACCGATTCCTCCACAAATGCATTTATTGTCCTGCATTCTTCCAAATCTTTGGAAATATGCAGGAAATCTCCCATGTCCTGATATAATTTGAATTATCAGTGGATGGTATCTTCTTATTTTTATTTCTGGATTAGGAATAAAATCGAAAGTTACTCTTCCGTTTTTGGACATATACCATCTGCCAAACCATTGCAGCTTTATTTCTTCTCTTAATTCCCATTTTAAGACACCATTTGATTTGGGGACAACCATATCAACACCCTCTTTCTGTGCCGCCAACTTTGCATATTGATCCGCCTTTTCATTACCATAGATCCCAATATGGGCCTTAACCCAATTCAACTCTATCCACTTGTTAGTTTTTACACTTTTTATCTTTTCTTTTATCGTCCATATTTCCTTATTACAATTGTGAGAAGATTGTATGGCTTGTAGGACTGAGAGAGAATCTGAAAAAATTGAGCACTTCTGTCCGTCCTCCACCCTTTCACAATATTCAATGGCCATCTTTAAAGCTTGCACTTCTGCCTGGAAACTTGTGGCATGGTTCGATAATTTCACAAGACTTTTATCGATCTCTTTCCCATAGTAGTATACTACTATTGCAGCTCCTACTTTATTTTCATCTTTTGAACCATCTATAAAAATTTCTATTCCATCCATATCTGGGATTTTAATTTGAAAACCGTGAATAAACCATTCTGCAGGATGTTGTTCGAATTTGTCAAAATACATCTCATAATCTTTTTTGCTGAAGCATTTGTTTCCTATTTTAACTTTATTACTAGAAGTTCTTATTTGAAATTTAGTGAAAATTTCCGTTGCTCTGAGGTCCATTGGCAAAGTTCCCGTTATCACTTGAAGGGCTTCTGTAGAAATGGTTCTATAAGCCCCGGACATAATGATAAGAGGGCGCCGTTGGACTGAATTTAATGTTTCTCTGATTTTCTTTAGATTTAGCCTATGTCCCCATGCCCCGTGCCCGAAAAGAACAAATGGCTCAATGGCCCCAGTGTAGATTCTTCTTAGATGGTATAAAAAACTGCCCAGTACTAGTCGAAAAATCTGATATATATCATTATTTCATATCACTTTGTAATTTGTTAATTTTTTATAATAAAAAAAATGTACGAATTGTTTGTCATTATTTAAAAAACTATGCAATACATTCTCTCTTAATTCATTGCATTATTTCCACACATAATTTATTTATTAAAATAAATTTATTTTTAGGTATAAACGATATACTTCTCACTGCGCATATCATTAGTCCTTTTTTTAGTTCTGGTATTTCCTTTATAAATTTCTGTCTGGTTATAGAAATCTTCTGAGCTACGAAATATTCACTTTTTCAAGAATATTCATTTAAGTGTTGTTTTTACTAGATGAAATAAAATGTACGAAATAAATGAATACGAATAGTGCATTAGTTTTTTCTGTCTTAGATATATCTATTCAAAAGCCGTAATTAATTTTTTTACAAATATAGAACTTATACATATTTTTTACATGTAAAAATATCTGCCTATTATGCAGGAAAGAAGATGGTTGTTCCCGAACGACTCCATCCTGTAATACTCCAACAGTTATTCTATCACATTTACTAATATTCTAGTATTCTTTTCGTTTTCACCCAAATGAATTTTGGTTCAGCTTTCTTTAGAACTTTTTTGGAGATTAGACAACTGCTTATAAAACCGAAGCTTAAAATCTACTATCTGCAGGGTGTTTCAAAACTCATAGGCAAAACTTTAAGGGATGATAGCATACATCTAAACAAGCAATTTTCACTCTACAATGCATGGGCGGAGGGCAAGCGATGAACCGGTAGAGGGCGCTGTAATGGAAAGCATAAAGCGCGAGTTTTCTTACACATCGTCATTTCTACCGTAGATTAACCAGGATCTTGGAGATAGCCTTGCTACTCAAGACGGGTGCTCCAGAAATTCCACCATTCCACATCGTCATTTCTACCGTGGATTTCAGAAGGTATGGCGATGTACAGTTATCAGGAATAGGCGGGCATGCTTTTTATGTATGGTCTGGCGAGTGGGAATGTTTTTGAACCGCAACACTGTACATGTAGCGTTTTCAGAGAAGACACGTTGGAAGGATTGGTCGGGGTTGATCCAAACCTTGACCGGCACGCTCACTCTCCTGTCTTTTCCTATGGGGCCATTTGAAAAGTCTCGTCTGAGAAAGCCTTATCGTCTCCGACGAGACCTAGTTACCAGGATTTCTATTGCTGCCTTCGCCGTCCGAGATATGCCGGATGTGTTTCAAAAAGTGCACCCCTCACTACGTCGCAGGTGTAACGCCTGCATTGCAGCATACGGTTTCTGTAATTTTGCCATATAAGTTGTCAATAAAATTATTCAGTACCTCCTCTATCCGTTTGGTGTTTCGTTCTTTTATTTGAACAGTAACGGATACGTCTTAGTGGTTTATTGCTTGCTCTACGCCAATGCATTGTATGGTGAAAATTGCTTGTTTAGATGTTTCCTATCACCCCTTAAATTTTTGTCTATAAGTATTGAAACACCCTGTATTTCATTTATAATGTGTGGCATCAAAACTGCCACTTACGCAAAAATATGAAGATCATAACTTAGAAAGCATAGTTAATGTCTGTTAACAAAATTATAACTTCAATTTTGTTTCTCGGTATGATATTTTGTTATGAATTTTGTTTTCATTTCGATATGTTACTGTTGACAATCTGCTCCTCATATAGGGTCATCGATGATGCGAATAATTATTCATATTTTTCTACATTAAAGCATATATTAATCGTTTTTATTAACTGTATAAACATTTAATATATAGTATAATCATAGATTATGATATTCAAATTATATATATATATATATATATATATATAGTAACCAATCTAAAGTAAGAAATAGTTTGAAAACGAAACTAAAATGAAAACGAAACAAAACCGTTTCGAAATCGCAACTAAAATTTATCACCGATTCTAACTAAAACCAAAAAAGAACTTCATAGTATTTAGAAAGAGCAACTGCAGCTGTTTCTAAAACACAGATGAATTGATACAAAAGTATTAAAATCAAGTTAATAGGAAAATAAAAAAACAAATAAGAATTAAACCAAAAAAATTAAAAAATATAAAAAAGATTCCGACCTGAAGACTATTTCAAGGGTCACCCTCAGGCAGGGATTCAAAGAAAGGGATTTTTCTGTAAGGAAATGCAGACATTTGTCTAATAATGATTCCTCGTGACCCGAAAATCCCCTGAAATTACGCCCAAGAGATATACCATTTTAACAGAAAGGAAAATACAAAAACAACAAATTAGAAGAAAATAACCACAACAAAGTAAAAATACAATAACAAAAAACAATAAAAACAAAAAATAGCACTAAAGGGAAAAAACCGAAAGGCCGAAACATACCATCAACAGTCAAGGAAATTTTAAGCTTTCGATTGTGATTCCCACTTTTTAAAAACACTAACGGTAAAAAAGCTAGCGTTAAAATAGGTAAACAAATGTAGGCTCCCAGCGCCATCTATTGAGTGATCTAATATGCAAGGAAAGTTCTATTTTTATTTAAGCCAAAGGATTAATAACAAACCATACCTTGTTTAATTAAAAGATTGACATTACAGTAATTTTTAGGAAATTCATTTTTAATTAAGTTTTTAAGGAGTGTTGTTTGATGCTTCAATATATGAATTTTTATTATTGCAAACCCTTTTGATCCTGTTAACTTATGAGAAAAATAGATTTTTGAAAATTTTAGAGTTTAGATTGGAATGGTAGTTACATAGTTTTGTTATTTTAAAGTTGAATTCATCCCTTTTATCGTATATACGAACTATTGTTTTATCATTAGCAATTTCGATTTTTAAATCCAGAAAGGTCACCTCAAGTTAATTTTTATTTGTATCTGTTAGAATTAAATCTTTTGGATAGCAATCAGTAACAATATTAGTATTTTCGAAGTTAATCAAAAGTAGGTCATCAATATATCTCCACCCGTTAATTAAATTATATTTAATTATTTTTTTCTCATAGTAATGTATTAAAATATTAGCTAAAGCACTTGAGAAAGCTGTTCCCATTGGAATGCCCTTGACTTGTTTATAAAAATTAATACCATTAAAAATATAATTTTCAGTAATATTAAAATTACATAACTCAAGCCAATTATTTTTAGGAATGATATTTTCATTTAAATATTCGTCATATATAAAATTTCAGACCTTTATTAAATTTTCATGAGGTAGATTAGTGTATAAATTTTCGAAATCAAAAGTATTAAGTTTATTAATGTTGTTATCTTTAAGAAAATCCAGTACTTCTTTGTTACTAGAAATAATAAATCTGCATAACCTTCCCCATTTAATTTACTATTGAGACCATAAGGGAATAAAGTTTTCAGGTTGCAAATATAAATGTTTTCCATATCTAATCTTTTGTTTAATTCGTTAATATTGTCTTCTAGAATGGGGATATTAATATTGTTTAAGTTATGGTTTTGAAAATGCTCCATTTCGAAGTCAGTGGTCCTATTTTTTATGAAGTTTTTTATATCGGATCTGTGATTGTTAATTCTTAAATTACGCTCGGTGCTTCTTTCAAAGAAGTTAATAACAAATTTATCATAGCGCGTGGCCCATCGAGCGCTCTACCAAGGGGCACTGTGGATAGCTTTTTGTCAAAAGAAGTTAATAACGAATTTATCATAGCGCATGGCCCGTCGAGCATTTTCAAAACCATAACTGCATTTATATTTATAACTGCAATAATTGCATTTATAACAAATTTAACATATTTAAAAATTTTATAAATAAAGATAACTTTTCTAAAAGATTTAAAAGAGGTAAAGGGAAAGGAGGCAATTTTCAAATTATATTTGAGGAATTTCAAAATTACTGTAATCTGGAACACAATAGTGAAAACATTCACAAAATTAGGAAATACATTTTTGGTCTTAGAAATAATAAAATTAAATGGTTTTTAAATAATAAATTTGGGGAATTAGAGTTTAAAAATTCGTACACAAAATGTATTATTCTAGATCTTATTAAATGTAAACTTAGCATTGGAAAAAACGATTTACTTTTTAATAATAAAATTAATGTTTACAAAGAATACTGTGTGATTAAATTCTTGGATATTTACTTCGAATATCTAAAATTACCCAAAATTATACATAATAATAATATATTTTTTCCTCTTGCAGATAAAACAACTGTTTCAATAGCGTTTAGTTACACTTCAACTTTAAAGAAAAAAATTTGTAATTATAATTACTATAGCAAAAATTTAGATAAAATAAATAAAACAGATTGTTACTGTAACAAAGAAAACTATAAAGATTTTATAGATATTGATAAAGGTCATATTATTATAGGTAATTTAAAAATTATTGAATCCAACTCTTTAAGAGATTTGATGGGAATGGGAACAAAATTTAGATTAAGAGAAAAAATAAACCATAACCAAATTTTGATTTCTATTGGTAATGATTTGGATGTTTTTATTGCTAAATTATCTAGAAAATACCATTGGCCTGCGGAAAGTTTCGGGGAATGGAAAGTGAGAATTTTAAAGGAAATTAAAATAAAGAAGAATACTGATTTTGACAGATCTAAAGAACTTGGGATGTATTTTAGTAAAACATTAAAAAACGAAATAAAAAATTTAAAAGAAAAATTTGTTATTACAGTAATAGATAAATCAGCAAATAATTTCTGTTTAATATTATTATAAAGAACTTTTAATTAATGAATATAACTCTAATGCAACTTATATACTAAAGAACACCGGGAAAAAGGAATTAGATAAAAGAATGCTAGCTTTCGCAAAAAAAACCAAAACTAAGACTTGCTCTCTTAACTATCCTTATTTATTCCCAACAGTTAAATTTCATAAAAATCCAATAAAATTCAGATTCGTAACCTGTAGCACTGGCAGTTATAACTACTATACGGGTAAACATTTCTTTAAATACTTAAAAATTATCCTGGACAAAATAAAAAATGAAGACAACTTTATTATTTCTAGTAACAAAGAAGTACTGGATTTTCTTAAAGATAACAACATTAATAAACTTAATACTTTTGATTTCGAAAATTTATACACTAATCTACCTCATGAAAATTTAATAAAGGTCTGCAATTTTATATATGACGAATATTTAAATGAAAATATCATTCCTAAAAATAACTGGCTTGAGTTATGTAATTTTAATATAACTGAAAATTATGTTTTTAATGGTATTAATTTTTATAAACAAGTCAAGGGCATTCCAATGGGAACAGCTTTCTCAAGTGCTTTAGATAATATTTTCCTACATTACTATGAGAAAAAAATAATTAAATATAATTTAATAAATGGGTGGAGATGTATTGATGACCTACTTTTGATTAACTTCGAAAATACTAATATTGTTACTAATTGCTATCCAAAAGATTTAATTCTAACAGATACAAATAAAAATCAACTTGAGGTGACCTTTCTGGATTTAAAAATCGAAATTGCTAATGATAAAACAATAGTTGGTATATACGATAAAAGGGATGAATTCAACTTTAAAATAACAAAACTATGTAACTACCATTCCAATCTAAACTCTAAAATTTTCAAAAATCTAATTTTCAAATAAGTTAACAGGATCAAAAGGGTTTGCAATAATAAAAATTCATATATTGAAGCATCAAACAACCTCCTTAAAAACTTAATTAAAAATGAATTTCCTAGAAATTACTGTAATATCAATTTTTTAATTAAACAAGGTATGGTTTGGGATTAATCCTTTGGCTTAAATAAAAAAAGAACTTTCCTTGCATATTAGATCACTCAATAGATGGCGCTGGGAGCCTACATTTGTTTACCTATTTTAACGCTAGCTTTTTTACCGTTAGTGTTTTTAAAAAGCGGGAATCACAATCGAAAGCTTGAAATTTCCTTGACTGTTGATGGTTTGTTTTGGCCTTTCGTTTTTTCCCCTTTAGTGCTATTTTTTGTTTTTATTGTTTTTTGTTATTGTATTTTTACTTTGTTGTGGTTATTTTCTTCTAATTTGTTGTTTTAGTATTTTCCTTTCTGTTAAAATCTCTTGGGCGTAATTTCAGGGGATTTTCGGGTCACGAGGAATCATTATTAGACATATGTCTGCATTTCCTTACAGAAAAAAAATCCATTTCTTTGAATCCCTGCCTGAGGGTGACCCTTGATAAAGTCTTCAGGCCGGATTCTTTTTTATATTTTTTAATTTTTTTGGTTTAATTTTTATTTGGTTTTTTTATTTTCCTATTAACTTGATTTTAATACTTTTGTATATATATATATATATATATATATATATATATATATATGACAATAAATGTTTCATCAGAAACATTTTATTTATAATCTAAAACAGTAAATATAATATAACTCAATAGATAAATACCTATAAACAGAATGTCACTTCTTATCACTGCATTTGCAAATTACCATTCATTAGTCATTATAACTGAGCCGAAGAATCGTCCTTACTCATAATTATTTGAAATCGAACTAGATATCACGATGAACTGAAAAAACAGGTTTTCTTCCAAACCCAATCTGTTTTAAAAAAACTGCAACTTTACTGTATTATTATACTTCAACTTTTCGATGCAGAACTACATACATATAAAAAACGTCACATTAGAATGAGAATAAAATGTGTCATAAAATATGAAACTTCGATGTGAAAATCTTGGGTTGATTTTGGCTGATTCTCAAACTTTCAATTCTTGTTTGTAATTACTTCTAATAGCGTAAAATGAATTAAATTTTGGATGCATTGTTCTATAACCAATTTATTTTAATGCATTTTTCACATTTTTTTATATACTTTTGAAGTTTATAACATATTTGAAAGAACGTGCATTCCGTTTCACACTGATATCTAAATAAGTTGCATATAGGGATTGCAATACCGGGATACCGAATACCGGTATTTTGAGCCATTTGTAAAATTTTGTAATACCGGTATTCACAAGTTTAAATACCGTTTTTCCGTTATTTACTAGAAATTTTTAAAATTGTCTCCACTGTATATTCAGGGATCGACAACATGGCAAAATAGTATACGTTTTTGTTTTCATATCTCCCTAACGGGCGAAATTAATTAGCTAATTAATGACTTAATTAATTGCTTAGATCTAAAGTAGCGAAACCTGGATTAACCTGAAAGAAGATATTGTATCCATAACGACTGATGGAGCAACAGTTATGAAAAAAGTTGGAAAGTTGATTGGTGCAAATCAGCAATTGTGCTATGCTCATGGAATTTAATTAGGAGTAATAGATGTATTATACCAAAAAAAAAATAAAGAACAGAACAATCCAAATACTGTGAATATAGAAACTTTGGATTCCAACTTTGAAGAGAGTAAGAGTAAGAATGATATTGACAATGAAGATAATGACAATGTAATTGTTGAAGAAGATATTGCTAATGAGGATGAAATATTAACCCATTAAGAATTGCTTCGTGTAATTTATAAAGTTCGAAAAATTGTTAAGATATTTAAACGTTCCCCTATAAAAAGGACATATTACTAAAATGTATACTAACTGAAAATAAAACAGAACATATGTTTATATTAGATTCTAAAACACGTTGCATCAGTTTACTCCTAATGATGGAACGATTTTTGAAACTGAGATATCCAATCCAAAAAGTAATAATCGACATAAACATGTAAATTAATTTTTCAGATAGTGAATTCGACTTAATATCCAGAACTGTATCAGCTCTACTTCCAATAAAATTGACTATTGAGGTATTATGTCGGAGAGATTCTAATTTATTAACAGCTAATGCAACAATAAAATTCATGTTACAGTCACTGAAAGAACAGCACACATCACTATCTGAAGAATTATATATTACATTGAAAAATCACACAGAATAAAGGCATATCGAAATAGAAAATGTCTTATGTTATTTACATAATTATAATGATTTTAAAAATGAAAATGAAAAAGAAGAAAAGAAAATAACCAATTCAAATATGATTAAGTTTATGGTAAATTTTCTTAAAATTTTTTTACCCACAAACCTATCCACATTCAGAAGAATTCGGTTCAGTTATCGAAGATTATGATGATATTAATGTCGATAGTGAAAAGGAATTGTCCCTTGAACAAAAATTAGAATTAGCTATCAATAAAAAACTTTTAACTACTACACTAATCTGACTGAAACTATCTAAACTATCTTAAACACTAATCTGAATGAAAGAGATGATGAAACATGTTATATTCAGATGCGAAAAGAAATGCAAAATGAAAGGAAAAAGTCAATGCTAAAGGAAACATTATTCTTGTATGGCGTGTTCTTATGAAACATGTACTGAGCATTGAATTAAACGTAACTTTTTTAAAAATGAATTGGTTAACGTAATTTGACAACTCGTGTTTTATAATTTTAAAAATATAAAAATATAAAGAAATGGACATGAGTTTGTTATGGGCTGTTATTGATTTTAGTTAAATCGTTAGTTTTTATATTCGATGCAAACAATTCTGTTTAATATATTTTTCTTGTCATTGTAGAATTTGAACATAAAAGAAAATATATGACTGTAAGATTCTTATCAAATAATTATTTGCATCTCTTGTTGTTTCTTATAGCACTTGCCACGGACAAGCCCGCTTTTCAAAGACAGACGATTTAAGCCTAAAGGACAGCGCCTCTTGTTTTTACGGTAGAGCCAACTAGGGCCGACAGTACGTCTTAACTATACACACGTCATAACCCTTTTTACGGGGCGGTCTTCATTCACAGATCGTAATTTAGACCAGAATCAGAGAACGAGCACCCCTGATCCAGTGCCCCAATGGTATTGCTCTCAACATGGAGGACTTTGTGACGACGACAGATTTATTCGCACGTAAGCACGCGGGTCAGCAGGAACGAGAAACCTAAGGGACTCGAATCCAACGCTCTGTCCACCAGGCTATCCAGGCCTCTTTTTGCAACTACAAGTTATTATTATTTAATCAACATTTAATTTTCAAAAATATTTTTTTCATTGCCAGCTTCATATTTCTTGTTTTCTGAAAGCAAAAGTTTTTAAATGATTAAAACAAAAACAAACGGAAATTTAAAAGCCCAAATAGTAATTCGAAAGGTGAATTGACAGAATTTCGTTCGAAGATGTTTCTAGAAATTATAAACTACACAAGTTTTCTTTTTTTAATATTTCATTTTCTGGTATTTCAAAATAATAATCCCGTTGTGAATCCGTTGGCGTTATTACTATTCATTTTCTTAGAGAACAAAACATTCCAAGGATTGTCGATAGTAAACTCCAGAAATCGTCTTTTAATTTTTAGAACTCGTGCTTCATCCTTTAGTATAGGGATTTTTCTTTTAAAAAGGGAAAGGCTTATACTTGAAAAGGTATTCTATTTTCATGAAAATATTTCCGAAAGTGAGAATGAAAATAGCGAGTGTTATTTTTTCACGCTCAATGTATTAACTTGGCGTAGTAATGATTCAAAGAAATGAATGGAGGCAGTTGGACTAAACGAAGAACAATTCTTGCCGAGGAAAGAAGAATCGTTTGGGATTGCGATTCTTCTCAATTTACGAAGTTTCGAAAGATATTTGTTCCCCGGAATACTTTGTTCTTAAGATTTATATTCAGAAGAGAGAAAAGGGAAAAACCATTAAACTTTTCGTTAAGATAAATATTATTTCATCTCAGTTCTTAAAGCTCAATATGAAACAAATGCTCTTCAGAACCTGTAGAATTTGGAAAAATAAATCTTAAAGAGAAAAAAAAATTTAATTTTGCTTTAATGACTAATAATGAAATACGTTTGTAAAAATTATGCAATTTTAATCTTCACAAACTGGAATGTATATCAGACTTTTTCATTTTTTTCAAAAGTAACAAAATAAATAAATTAGGAATCACAAAACAAATGTCCGAAATTCTTTAATTCTTAAAAACAGAAGAAAAGATGTAAAGAGTTTAGCTTCCCGTTCAAAAAAATTTTGTTTCAAGGACAATGTCTGCCCATATAATTGGAAAACTTTTGCTGGCCATTATTTCTACTGATTATGATACTTTTTTTAAATTTAAAATTAAAAAAGCGATTGTGAATATTTATAAAATATTAGCTATTATTAGTGACAATAATAGAAATGTCTCTTGTATCTGATTTCAGTTGAATTCCTATGTGATGTTCCCGCAGTATGACCAAGGAGGGCTCTTGCGCCAGAAAACTAAACCAAAACGAAATTCCTATGGAACTCTAATATTGCTCGTGTTTATGCTTTTCCTGTTAACTATAAAATATGTCTGTTGCATCTTAGAACAACCAAAAATCATATTCACAAGGATTCTGAAAAAATTTATTGATGCTAAATTTCTCTAATTAATGGTGAAGAAAGTGCAGAAACGATGCAGATTCGAGGTCTTAGGCCTTTGATAAAATGAGGTTCATATGATCTGAATTTCAACATTTTATGACGACTGTATTTGCATTGTTGAACCAATGAAATTGAGCTTAAGAATTTAAATAAGATTTAGTGTATATACATGCATATGTATGTAGTCATTAATCATAATTTGTTAATAATATTAAGAGTCATGATATATAGCATTTGAAAAAAAAGGAATTTATTCACCTGACCTATCAACATTAGAAGTCTCATCATTCTTGTAAAAATATCTTTATTTATTTTCGCACACGTTATAAAATTATTTGATACAAAATGGCTCATGAAAGCAGCCAGGCACAGAGATTCCATGGTCAAAAGGCGGCAAAGCAGCACGAAAGATGTTTCCATACTTATTTTTTATATAATTCTAAGACAAAATTCATGAAACATAGAAAGGCATAAATTTTATAGTAAGGAAAAAATATATTCTGAATGAGTTGGGTATCCTTAATGAACAAATTAGTTTTGCTTGAAAATATGATGTAACAATTTAAAAATGTTTTTAAAAAAATTGTTCAATGTACAAGGGGTGTTCAAAGAAAAGGTACGAAACGTGGTGACAATGTAACCGTTAACATATTAGCCTATGCCAGTACTTTAGAACGTAGCGAGATATCTAGGGATGCGATTGGAGAGGGCAGCTTTTATAAATAGCGCCGTCCAAAGTCCGATACTTGTTGAGTTCCTCGAGCACTGAAAAACCATTTACTCCGATATGTACTGTGAGACATTCCAAAGACTACGCAGGTCCATCAAGAACAAAAGACCATTGATACTCACGGAGGGCGTGGTTCTGTTCCATGATAAGGAGCGTCCACACGTCTCCAGGATCACAAACACGGAAATGGCCAAGTGCAATTTGGAGCAGCTTGACCGACCGCCCTACAACCTGGACATGTCGACCTGCGATTTTCATGTATTTGGTCCCCTGAAAAAATATCTGAAAGGGAAGCGCTTCAACTCGGACTTCTTGAAATCTACTTTGAAGTCTTCATTTATACCCACAGTGTCGTTTCGTGGCTTTTCATTTGAACACCCCTTCCTAGATTATAAGCTGTTATTCATTGAAATATTTCCAAAATTAACGTATAAAATGTATCGTCTTAAATACAAAGAACAAACAAGTTTTTATAATAAATAATTACGTGACATTTCAATAAGTAACTCAACATCAAAATTAGAATCGAAATTGTTCGTTTGCGGCGACTAAGTCTGGTTTAAAAAAGTGAAAAATTCATATGATAAACAATTAAACTAATTTTATTCGAATGATGTTCTGTCATCACCTGAAGCATTCTGTTCCTCTGACTTATTATTCTCAAGCGTGACGTTATTACATTAGTAATTTTCATATATTATGGAAGATATTGAACATTTTTATTTCACGCACTTCGTTTTGACTTTAAGATATTGAAAATTGTCTGGAAATAGTATCTTGGGAATTTTATTAATATTTCCCATTTTTGTTTCTCATGTGATTAAAGTATAACAGTTTTATTTAATTGTTTAAATGCAATTCATTTTATGATTTTAAATGGCATCAGAATTGTTGCTGCCGACGGCCACAAAATGCTTCTAAAAATTTCTTTTCTCAAGATTATTTTAATTTCTGAATAAAACAATCCATGAGAAAAAAATTAGACATATATCAATGACGTTTAAACAGTTGCATCATTAAAGATAATTAATATGAAGTAAAGATTTCGGGACTAAAATTGTTTTATGTATGGATTTGGTTTTGTTTCTAAATTTTGAGATAACTAATGCATTAAGTATCTATAACTGCACGATAAGAATGTTATCTTCGCTCATTTAAAGTTTCAGCATGTAGAAATTTTATTAATATTTGTGATATATTAGTTGTTTAAGAATAAAAATTCTTCTAATAATTTACAAGTTGGGAAACATATTATTTGAGTCTTTTAAGGACAAACTATTTTCAAGACATTTTATTCTACATTTTGCTGTTGCATTATTGCATTTTGCTGTGTATTATTGCATATCCCTGTTGCTTTCTAAAAATTGTATATATTATACACTTAAAAATCATTGCTTAATTCCGTCACGTAGTCTACAATTCGTCTGGTAATTTGTAACTATTGAGAACTCCATATACTGGATTTGTTTGTTTGTTTGTTTTTTTCATTAATAATATAGATAAATGTTCTTATTTTTGTTCTTAGTGAGATACATACATATTTTCTTGCATGCAGTAATAATTGTTTGTTTAGGGATTATTGTTTATTTATTTATTATTTTTCTTATTTTTGAAAAACTTCCCGTATTATTTTCAGATATTAATTGAACTTTTATGGCGTAATTTTAGGTATTATGTAGTAATATATATATATATATATATATACAGAGAGAAAGAGAGAGAATAAACACAATACATATGAAATGAAAGAAGATAATGCTGAAATGTACAGTCGAAGAAAATTAGCCCTTTAGTAGAAGCCATATAGTTATATGGCCGATTAAAATTAAAATGTGACATGAACTCTACAATTTTAGTGATAAAATAACATGCCGAAATAAGTAGTTAAATTCCTAGTGTCTGTGGTTGTGTTTACATGCATGTGAAAGGATAGCTAACAGAATCAACTTGTAGACATATTTGATTTAAAATTTGATAAAATACTATATTTTAAATGTTAAAATTGTGTATCGAGTTTTATCAATCAAGATCATTGCATTTTGTAATTATAGAATTCACTGTCGTCTGACGAACTCGACAAACAGACTTTGCGGGAATGAGTTAAGTTCATAATTTGAACGAAATCTAAAATCGGTACCAAATATCTGCACATCAAAATTTAACTGTCTAATTAAAGGTATTTTTGAGTCATTATGCTCACAGAACATACAGAAATGAAACCGAAAATGTATATTTCGTACTAAAAGAAATTCGGAACTTGAAGGTTCGTAACAAAATTTGTTAATGTTTGATATAAATTTTTTATGCTTCGTATACGAAAACGTAATGATACTCAATTCACTAACATACGATAAATTAAGATGGAAAAGTTCTGGAAGCAAAAAAAAGTCACTAAGTGATATATTTTTTTTTTTATTCAAGAAGCCTTTTCATTTAAGAGTTCCATCCGTTTGTTGTGTTATTTTATCTTCTACTTTTAAAAATTGTTGAAAAGAATTTGACAATTCAAACACAAAAAATTAAAACTACAAATAATGAAAAACAGTTAGCAATTTAAATAAAAAATTATTATTTTGAATCGCCAACCGGTTTAGATGTATGCATCATCTTTATTATTGTTTTAACTTCAAGTGTTTCATTTGGAAAATCTTATAAAAATAGCTTATAATAATCGTTAAAATAAAGCTATATCAAAATAGCTTATAAAAATCTTATAATAATCGTTAATATTTGGAATATTTTTAATAAAAGTTGACTTCGAAAATTATTATCCTATAATATCTAACCAAAGTCAAAAATTAAGAAACATCCCTCTTTTTCAAAATTTAGATTTTTAAGCTTTTTTAAGCAAACTAATGCTTGAAAAAATATTTGAACTTTTACAATAAATAATAATAACATTTATCAAAACATTATTTATGATTTAAATATGAAAATTTTTGGAATAAAGCGCAAAATAGCAAGAATAATAGCACCACTTCTTAAAAATCTTATATTTAATACAATTTGACATTTTGGAAAAATGAAATGATTCTTCATTTAAAGAATTGAGATAAAATGCATAATAAAATTTTAAAATACTGCTTTTAATAATATTTAAATAAAAATATCGTCCGCCTAAAACAAAATTAAAAAAAACATGCGATAAACAATTTAAATAAATTATATATATATAAGGTTTAAGTTTTTAAAAATAATTTGAAATTAAAAATCGTATTTTAATTCATTCCATGTATGCTTGTTTTTCCATGTATTGTCTTTCTGAAATTCTTTCAATAAGCTTAATTCTAAAAAATTCCAGTTGTATTAATTTCTATTTATGCAAAATATGAAATTAAAGAATCGAATATCTTATTTTTCCATTTTTTCTGGACAATAGAAGGAAATTAACAGTTCCCTTTGTATTTAAATTTAATAATAACCAATAAACCAATATCATAAATAAATGCATAAACATAACAAAAGAATAGCTAGAATTACTTCTTCGTATTTCAAATTACTATTTTTATTATTGTATATTGGGGAATTCCTCCAAATGTAAATGTAAAAAAAACATATGATAGGAAACCAATGTTTTCTTAATTAATCCCTTTAGTAACATTTACCAAAGAGAATGATATAACAAATGGAATTCACGAAGAAAAAAAAAACAAAATATCTTCGATAAGATCAAGAAAATAATAACAAAAGAGAAGCTTCTATTTTATTTTATTTTAACATATTCAGCTAAATAAGGATGGAGTCCGGTATTCTGAAAAAACTCGATAGGCAAACTGTAATAGTGGAAAGATAATTTTATGATAATTTAGTTGCTGATCTTTGTTTAATAATTTTTTGTTAGTTTTAGTCTTCATTTACTCGGCATTGTTGAAAGTTATTGGTTTCCATTCCTTCAGTACGGATTCATTAGTTCTTAAAGAAATCCCCCCCCCCTCCTATTGTCTACCAGTCTTATTTCCAAACATTCCGTCTATCAAATATAAATAATTTATTAAATATTTTGCCATATATTTCCATGTGTATAATGAGCTAAAAGAACGTAATATTTTGAGCCTATTTAACATTTTCACTCTGATAAATGTATATATTTCGTTCAGCAAATTCCCTTTTGATAACTGAAATCACTGACTTCAGCATTTGGACTCCAGCTTTATTTTTAAGTGAATACGCATCCAAAAGAAATACTGCGTAAGGTTTATCCAAACTGATCATTCTTTAAAATTCTTGATTTTTATTAAATACCACTCACATAATTGACTCTTTGGTCTAGATATGCAATTTATTCCATTTACTGTAATAATAATATGATGGAAAATTTTTTTTCGTTAATCTTTTGCCACCAAATTTGGGAAGTAATAAGATATAGAAAACGTAAATCTAACGTACTGCTTTCCTTGCTGAAAACTTAGTATCTACCAGAATGTTATCTCTAAATATCATAAATACTTGGATCACTATTCTGAACCAATAAATCAATAAAAGAAATAAAATTCGCAGTTTTTTTTCCCAACTAATAAAATGTACTATATTTTTTATATTTGTTTTGTTTCCTTACAATATAAATTAATATACAGTAATTTCTTTATTAGAGTCATAAGAACTTTGCAATATTTCATGTGGACAAAAGCTTCATTGTTAAATATACGTGAGGTATTTCTCTTGCAAAAAAGTAATAACAATAAAAATAATGAAATCATTCACATTAAGGCATTCAATAAATATAAACATTCAAAATATAAAAGTTTTTTTTTTTTTCTATTTAATATAAATATTTATACATTTATTATTCCATTTTCTAAAACATGATTTAAAACTTGCAACATTTGCTTTTTCACAATGCGTGGATAATTTATCAACACAATAAGTTTGAATACTTGAAATATTAGATCATTAACTTTATTTTTAGTTGTTTCACTTAAATTGAAATGTTTTCAATCTTTTATAAATGAGGTTGCAATGTTTATTACTTATCAGAATAACATCTAGAATATAATATGAGTCATTTGTAGAATATCTAAATACTGAATAAGAAATAACGTTTACAACAAAATAGAAGAGAAATGGCGTGCTTAACCATTTAACTCTAAGGAAAAAAATGACTCTTGCTACCATTTTAAATATGCAATAAGTTAATTAAATCAGTCCCCATGGTAAGGCACGTAAAACGTAAGTCCATTAAACTTATCCTCCCCATAAGTAATCGAAATATTTTTTCTTTATTAATAATTCTACCATAACGATGAAGTAAATATTTGTACCAAATTTCATGATGTTAGAGCTTTATGCGTTGGTCTAAACTAGTTCAATTAATTTTAATCTTCTCCTTAAACTTACAAATTATAACTGCTATTCCAAATTATGATGTGGAGGTGTTCGTGGCTACTTTATCATACCCCGGAACTCTTAAACATCACGACGTTGACGTTGCATTAAATGTTACACTCTAAGAAAAAACGAATCTTACTATCATTTTAACTATACAATGAATCCTGTGAAAGTTTTAAATGCCATTTATGTTGAGATGAATATTATTGTATAGAATGTGAATTCGAAACTTGCCATAATAATTATTTTATTTTGCTATTTAGAGATCGGTATAAACACTCTATTTGAAAAACAAAACACGTTCAGAATTATAATGAAGCATTATATAAAGAATTTTTATCGCATATTTTATAGAAATCTATGGGAATTCTTTACAGGACTCTTCCATGATTAAAACTGATTTAGGTACATTGCCTTGAATAATTGGTTAATCAATGGAAAAAATCCTAAAGATTGCTGACAATTTGTTTAAAATAATAACTCAAACAATATTAAATAAAATTCTTGACGTCGTTTAAAATATTTTTCAAAAAGCCTAGGCAAAATATGCCTAACAAAATTTGCTGTCAGGTAACCCTGTCTATTTAGATTATTTCAACATTTAAAGGTCAATATGACTTGTCACCTATTTTATTAATAAAAAAAAACGGAGAAAACTCCATCCAAGCGATGGTTCCTCTTTATTTCCGTTGCTTCCTGAAAAAGGGAAGGCGTGAATAATGTCACCCATAAAACCTACCCGTCTGCACCATTGTGAGCTGCTGGCGATTCGCCAGTTTCAAGTTTGAAAAGCCAAATTCCTTATTTGTTTGGAGAAATGCTGCTAGGTGGCATTATGGACTTCCATTAGAACTTCAGATGTGTCTTTGGAATTTTTATTTTTTGTATCCAGTTTTTGGAAGCAAATAATGAATCGCATTAAAGCACACAACAAAGAAAAGTCATAAATAAGTTCAACAATAACAGTCAAAGTTTAATCCACACAACTTTATAACGGAAAGGATAGCATTAGTGTATTTACTCTAATTTAGAGACTTTTTTTGGAGATTTCTGAGCTACAATTCTTTTAGAATATATGAAAAAATATTGAAACATTAGCAAAAAAGGCATAATCATTATTTCATTTTTTTTTTTTTGTATTGCAGTCTCTGAACGAAGTGAAGCTTTTCTGTACTTCGAATATACATTCCAATATTTGTTCAGTTTTTTTTTTTTTTTTTTTTTTTTTTTTCAGAATATATTTAGAAACAATCATGGATAAAAATCTTCAACATAAAACACATTTGATTTTAATCTAGTTTATTTCCTATTAATGAAGGCAAATAAATTGCATTTAATTTTCTGATTGAATTCATGCAAAATTATAATATAATAATAATATCTACAGAGATAATTCATAATTTAAATTGTCAGTCAAACTGAATAAAAATATTAAGTACAAATATTTTATTAATTTCATTATTCTATTGAGAGATTCATTCACAATAAAAACTTGCATTTATATTTATCTCATTGCAAATTATTAATACAATGATTAGTTTCATTTATTTGCTATTAATGATAACAAATAATTTCTATTTTCTGATTTTAATTCAAACAAAACTATCTTAAGGAAAGACTATTTAAAGAGATAATTTAAAACTTATTTGAAATTGTATATCTTTAAGATATCTCCAATCAATATGATAAGGGAAAAGCTTGAATTTTTAATAAATGATTATTAATAGAAAATTAATTTATAACATAAATGATTAATTTATTGTTATTATTTGAAAAGTTGAAGCTTTGGTATGTTGTTTAGTAAGAGATGTTTTAATAAAAAAATATTGATTTTTACCATAGTTATATAAAATAATTAAATATTTCATTTTTAAATTTTATGACAATGTCTATAGAAATGCACGGTTCGGCGTATCCATCTAATAAAATGAAAAAGTCAGTGTGAATTATTATATAGAATATAATGACATCCTTTGCATTAAGCTTTATCACTAATACCGCACTCTTTCAACAGTCGTGTTTTTATTCTTAATTTAATATAATTACGCCTTTCACGGAATAGAATTTAAGTTTTTAACCTAGTTCAAGATATTATTTTTTATTTTATACTTGTAATTTTACTTGTAAAATTTCAATTGCAATTAAGAGTAATTTGCAATTGTAAAAAAAAAGAAAAGAAAAAGAAAATTAAAGCCAGGAGCAAGAATCGAACCCGAGGTCACATCCGTGAACAAATGAGCCCACCCACCTAGTGACATAGCCCAACCACCAAGTAAACTGGCTTGAAACTTAATTGACAAATGCCGGCCATAAACTCCTTACACAACATCCTAGAAATCGCCGTTATTTCGTATCTGCAAAAAAATTTATTGGACCTCTTAAACACTATTACGTAAGGGACTTTCGGTCTCGACGGAAGAGGTTTAATAAGTGACATTACAGAGCACTCCATAAACTCCTGCTTATCTTCTTTGTCATCAATTATTATTATTTTTCTGCATTTTTTATTTCTGATGCAATTTTTCTCGACGCAATAAAGCGAAGCCAGTATAACTCGGTAGGGCATTTCAAGTCTGATGCCATAACCACTCGGCCATCATGGACATGCAGACACGCCCGTACAAACAATGTAGAAATAACAAATCCTGTTGTGATATATACAGTAATCCTTCGATTAAAAAGCATGATTTGTTCCCGAATCATGCCGAATGCGAAACTTTCTTTAAGGGAAACATTGTTTTCAGTAACAATCCATGAAAGACATGGCAATCCGTTCCCTTCCGAAAAAAAAATCAAACGAATTTATAATAATATAATTTATTATTTATTATACATGCTTTATTCCCTAAGTTTACTATCTAAACACAGTTGTCGTAGTTATCTAACTATGCTTCATAATTTGACGAAACTGAAACGAAGTAATATAGTTAAACAAATTTTTGCGCAGACAGCTGCATGAATTATCAGGGTGATGCTTCTCGGTATAGATGCAATAATTTCCCATGTTTTCTTATCCCTAGTATTTATGAGTTTTCGTATTTTTTAATTTTATACTTTTCTACATTAAAATTTAATTGAGATATATTCACCTAAAAGCTTCTAGGTGGCATTATGGGTTTCCGTTAGAACTTCAGATGTGTTTCGGAATTATTTTATACCTAGTGTTTGGGAAAAAATAATGACTCGCATTAAAGAACACAACAAAGAGACGTCATAAATAAGTTGAACCAAAAGGGAGTCAAGGTTTAATCCACACAACATTAGTGTGTTTATTCTAATTTAGAGACTTGTTTTGGGAAATTTCTGAGGTACAATTCTTTTAGAATCTGTGAAAAACAATGAAACGTTGATAAAAAAAATAATGACTGTTTTTTCATTTAAAAAAATAAAAATTTGGAAATAGGGTTTATATCGCAGTTATTGAATGATGGGAGAATTTTCTGTATCTTGAACTTGAAAACAAATCAATTCTCATCCGTTTTTTCAACATCCATACAAACAAAAATAAACAATAATCTTTTTTTTATTTTAATTAAAAGAAAATGATTTTAAGAAAAGACTATTTGTAGTGATAATTTAAAATTAAATTTAAATTGACAATATCTTTAAGTTATTTCCATTAAATACGATAACTGGAAAGCTTTACTTTTTAGTAAATGATTATTAATAGAAAACTAATTTATAACAGAAATGATTAATTTACAGTTATTATTTGAACAATCATAGTTAAAGTATGCTATTCATTAAAGCCTTGTTGTGATGTTTAAAAAATGGTCATTTTTACAATAGTTATATGGAATTATTAAATATTTCTTTTTCAAATCAATTTAATTTCATTAAATATTTCTATTAAAATTTCATTCCATTTTTTGACAATTTATAGAATTGCATGATTATGGCATATCCATCTAATAAAGTGAAAATGTAAGTATGAAGTATAATTTAGAATATAATGATATCCTTTGCTTTGAGACTAATCCTTTATCCACACTCACTCAAAAGTAGCATTTTTCTCTTTAAAATAATTTAATTGTCTCTTTCACGAAATGCAATTTGAACTGTTAGTCTATTTTAAGATATTTCCTTTTTTTATACTTTTAATTTTACAATTTTTAATTAAAATTTCGAGCAATTTGCAGTTATAAAGAAAAAGAAAGCCAGGAGCAGGAATCGAACCTGCGATCACATCCGTGAACAGGTGACGCTCATCCATCGAGAAAACTGGCCTGAAACTTAATTGACAAACGCCGGCCCCAAACTTCTTACACAACAGCCTAGAAACCGACGTTATTTCGTAATTGCCAACAATTTATTGGACATCTTTACTCGGTTGCCGAAATCACTTTCGGTCTCGACGGAAGATGTTTCATCGGTACTACGGAGCACTAACTCAACTTATCTTCGTTTTCAGCAATTATTATTATTTTTTGCATTTTTCATGTGTGAAGAAATATTCCTAGATGTATTAAAGCCATGCCAGTATATCTCGGTAGGGCGTTTCAAGCCTGATGCCATAACCACTCGGCCATCCTGCACATGCAGCCACGATTGTACTGAAAAAGCAAATCATTTTATGATATATACAGTAGTCCTTGATACAAAAGCATGATCTGTTCCCGAATCATAACGAATGCGAAACTTTCATTAAGGGAAACATTGTTTTCCGTAAGAATCCATGAAAAACAGGGCAATCCGTTCCCTTCCGAAAAAAAAATACTCAAACGAATTTATAAAAATATATTTTATTATTTATTATACATGCTTTATTCCCTAAGTTTACTATCTAAACACAGTTCTCTTAGTTATCTAACTATGCTCCATAATTTGACGAAACTGAGACGAAGTAATATAGTTAAATAAATTTTAACGCAGACAGCTGCATGAATTATCAGCGTGATGCTTCTCGGTATAGATGCAATAATTTCCCATGTTTTCTTATCCCTAGTATTTATGAGTTTTCGTATTTTTTAATTTTATACTTTTCTACATTAAAATTTAATTGAGATATATTCACCTAAAAGCTTCTAGGTGGCATTATGGGTTTCCGTTAGAACTTCAGATGTGTTTCGGAATTATTTTATACCTAGTGTTTGGGAAAAAATAATGACTCGCATTAAAGAACACAACAAAGAGACGTCATAAATAAGTTGAACCAAAGGGGAGTCAAGGTTTAATCCACACAACATTAGTGTGTTTATTCTAATTTAGAGACTTGTTTTGGGAATTTTCTGAGGTACAATTCTTTTAGAATCTGTGAAAAACAATGAAAAGTTGATAAAAAAAATAATGACTGTTTTTTCATTTAAAAAAATAAAAATTTGGAAATAGGGTTTATATCGCAGTTATTGAATTAATCGAGAATTTTCTGTATCTTGAACTTGAAAACCAATCAATTCTCATCCATTTTTTCAACATCCATACAAACAAAAATAAACAATAACCTTTTTTTTTATTTTAATTAAAATAAAATGATTTTAAGAAAAGACTCTTTGTAGTGATAATTTAAAATTAAATTTAAATTGACAATATCTTTAAGTTATTTCAATTAAATACGATAACTGGAAAGCTTGACTTTTTAGTAAATGATTATTAATAGAAAACTAATTTATAACAGAAATGATTAATTTACAGTTATTATTTGAACAATCATAGTTAAAGTATGCTATTCATTAAAGCCTTGTTGTGATGTTTAAAAAATGGTCATTTTTACAATAGTTATATGGAATTATTAAATATTTCTTTTTCAAATCAATTTAATTTCATTAAATATTTCTATTAAAATTTCATTCCATTTTTTGACAATTTATAGAATTGCATGATTATGGCATATCCATCTAATAAAGTGAAAATGTAAGTATGAAGTATAATTTAGAATATAATGATATCCTTTGCTTTGAGACTAATCCTTTATCCACACTCACTCAAAAGTAGCATTTTTCTCTTTCAAATAATTTAATTGTCTCTTTCACGAAATGCAATTTGAACTGTTAGTCTATTTTAAGATATTTCCTTTTTTTATACTTTTAATTTTACAGTTTTTAATTAAAATTTCGAGCAATTTGCAGTTATAAAGAAAAAGAAAGCCAGGAGCAGGAATCGAACCTGCGATCACATCCGTGAACAGGTGACGCTCATCCATCGAGAAAACTGGCCTGAAACTTAATTGACAAACACCGGCCCCAAACTTCTTACACAACAGCCTAGAAACCGACGTTATTTCGTAATTGCCAACAATTTATTGGACATCTTTACTCGGTTGCCGAAATCACTTTCGGTCTCGACGGAAGATGTTTCATCGGTACTACGGAGCACTAACTCAACTTATCTTCGTTTTCAGCAATTATTATTATTTTTTGCATTTTTCATGTGTGAAGAAATATTCCTAGATGTATTAAAGCCATGCCAGTATATCTCGGTAGGGCGTTTCAAGCCTGATGCCATAACCACTCGGCCATCCTGCACATGCAGCCACGATTGTACTGAAAAAGCAAATCATTTTATGATATATACAGTAGTCCTTGATACAAAAGCATGATCTGTTCCCGAATCATAACGAATGCGAAACTTTCATTAAGGGAAACATTGTTTTCCGTAAGAATCCATGAAAAACAGGGCAATCCGTTCCCTTCCGAAAAAAAAATACTCAAACGAATTTATAAAAATATATTTTATTATTTATTATACATGCTTTATTCCCTAAGTTTACTATCTAAACACAGTTCTCTTAGTTATCTAACTATGCTCCATAATTTGACGAAACTGAGACGAAGTAATATAGTTAAATAAATTTTAACGCAGACAGCTGCATGAATTATCAGCGTGATGCTTCTCGGTATAGATGCAATAATTTCCCATGTTTTCTTATCCCTAGTATTTATGAGTTTTCGTATTTTTTAATTTTATACTTTTCTACATTAAAATTTAATTGAGATATATTCACCTAAAAGCTTCTAGGTGGCATTATGGGTTTCCGTTAGAACTTCAGATGTGTTTCGGAATTATTTTATACCTAGTGTTTGGGAAAAAATAATGACTCGCATTAAAGAACACAACAAAGAGACGTCATAAATAAGTTGAACCAAAGGGGAGTCAAGGTTTAATCCACACAATATTAGTGTGTTTATTCTAATTTAGAGACTTGTTTTGGGAATTTTCTGAGGTACAATTCTTTTAGAATCTGTGAAAAACAATGAAAAGTTGATAAAAAAAATAATGACTGTTTTTTCATTTAAAAAAATAAAAATTTGGAAATAGGGTTTATATCGCAGTTATTGAATTAATCGAGAATTTTCTGTATCTTGAACTTGAAAACCAATCAATTCTCATCCGTTTTTTCAACATCCATACAAACAAAAATAAACAATAACCTTTTTTTTTATTTTAATTAAAATAAAATGATTTTAAGAAAAGACTCTTTGTAGTGATAATTTAAAATTAAATTTAAATTGACAATATCTTTAAGTTATTTCCATTAAATACGATAACTGGAAAGCTTGACTTTTTAGTAAATGATTATTAATAGAAAACTAATTTATAACAGAAATGATTAATTTACAGTTATTATTTGAACAATCATAGTTAAAGTATGCTATTCATTAAAGCCTTGTTGTGATGCTTAAAAAATGGTCATTTTTACAATAGTTATATGGAATTATTAAATATTTCTTTTTCAAATCAATTTAATTTCATTAAATATTTCTATTAAAATTTCATTCCATTTTTTGACAATTTATAGAATTGCATGATTATGGCATATCCATCTAATAAAGTGAAAATGTAAGTATGAAGTATAATTTAGAATATAATGATATCCTTTGCTTTTAGACTAATCCTTTATCCACACTCACTCAAAAGTAGCATTTTTCTCTTTCAAATAATTTAATTGTCTCTTTCACGAAATGCAATTTGAACTGTTAGTCTATTTTAAGATATTTCCTTTTTTTATACTTTTAATTTTACAGTTTTTAATTAAAATTTCGAGCAATTTGCAGTTATAAAGAAAAAGAAAGCCAGGAGCAGGAATCGAACCTGCGATCACATCCGTGAACAGGTGACGCTCATCCATCGAGAAAACTGGCCTGAAACTTAATTGACAAACGCCGGCTCCAAACTTCTTACACAACAGCCTAGAAACCGACGTTATTTCGTAATTGCCAACAATTTATTGGACATCTTTACTCGGTTGCCGAAATCACTTTCGGTCTCGACGGAAGATGTTTCATCGGTACTACGGAGCACTAACTCAACTTATCTTCGTTTTCAGCAATTATTATTATTTTTTGCATTTTTCATGTGTGAAGAAATATTCCTAGATGTATTAAAGCCATGCCAGTATATCTCGGTAGGGCGTTTCAAGCCTGATGCCATAAACACTCGGCCATCCTGCACATGCAGCCACGATTGTACTGAAAAAGCAAATCATTTTATGATATATACAGTAGTCCTTGATACAAAAGCATGATCTGTTCCCGAATCATAACGAATGCGAAACTTTCATTAAGGGAAACATTGTTTTCCGTAAGAATCCATGAAAAACAGGGCAATCCGTTCCCTTCCGAAAAAAAAAATACTCAAACGAATTTATAAAAATATATTTTATTATTTATTATACATGCTTTATTCCCTAAGTTTACTATCTAAACACAGTTCTCTTAGTTATCTAACTATGCTCCATAATTTGACGAAACTGAGACGAAGTAATATAGTTAAATAAATTTTAACGCAGACAGCTGCATGAATTATCAGCGTGATGCTTCTCGGTATAGATGCAATAATTTCCCATGTTTTCTTATCCCTAGTATTTATGAGTTTTCGTATTTTTTAATTTTATACTTTTCTACATTAAAATTTAATTGAGATATATTCACCTAAAAGCTTCTAGGTGGCATTATGGGTTTCCGTTAGAACTTCAGATGTGTTTCGGAATTATTTTATACCTAGTGTTTGGGAAAAAATAATGACTCGCATTAAAGAACACAACAAAGAGACGTCATAAATAAGTTGAACCAAAGGGGAGTCAAGGTTTAATCCACACAACATTAGTGTGTTTATTCTAATTTAGAGACTTGTTTTGGGAATTTTCTGAGGTACAATTCTTTTAGAATCTGTGAAAAACAATGAAAAGTTGATAAAAAAAATAATGACTGTTTTTTCATTTAAAAAAATAAAAATTTGGAAATAGGGTTTATATCGCAGTTATTGAATTAATCGAGAATTTTCTGTATCTTGAACTTGAAAACCAATCAATTCTCATCCGTTTTTTCAACATCCATACAAACAAAAATAAACAATAACCTTTTTTTTTATTTTAATTAAAATAAAATGATTTTAAGAAAAGACTCTTTGTAGTGATAATTTAAAATTAAATTTAAATTGACAATATCTTTAAGTTATTTCCATTAAATACGATAACTGGAAAGCTTGACTTTTTAGTAAATGATTATTAATAGAAAACTAATTTATAACAGAAATGATTAATTTACAGTTATTATTTGAACAATCATAGTTAAAGTATGCTATTCATTAAAGCCTTGTTGTGATGTTTAAAAAATGGTCATTTTTACAATAGTTATATGGAATTATTAAATATTTCTTTTTCAAATCAATTTAATTTCATTAAATATTTCTATTAAAATTTCATTCCATTTTTTGACAATTTATAGAATTGCATGATTATGGCATATCCATCTAATAAAGTGAAAATGTAAGTATGAAGTATAATTTAGAATATAATGATATCCTTTGCTTTGAGACTAATCCTTTATCCACACTCACTCAAAAGTAGCATTTTTCTCTTTAAAATAATTTAATTGTCTCTTTCACGAAATGCAATTTGAACTGTTAGTCTATTTTAAGATATTTCCTTTTTTTATACTTTTAATTTTACAGTTTTTAATTAAAATTTCGAGCAATTTGCAGTTATAAAGAAAAAGAAAGCCAGGAGCAGGAATCGAACCTGCGATCACATCCGTGAACAGGTGACGCTCATCCATCGAGAAAACTGGCCTGAAACTTAATTGACAAACGCCGGCCCCAAACTTCTTACACAACAACCTAGAAACCGACGTTATTTCGTAATTGCCAACAATTTATTGGACATCTTTACTCGGTTGCCGAAATCACTTTCGGTCTCGACGGAAGATGTTTCATCGGTACTACGGAGCACTTACTCAACTTATCTTCGTTTTCAGCAATCATTATTATTTTTTGCATTTTTCATGTGTGAAGAAATATTCCTAGATGTTTTAAAGCCATGCCAGTATATCTCGGTAGGGCGTTTCAAGCCTGATGCCATAACCACTCGGCCATCCTGGACATGCAGCCATGATTGTACTGAAAAAGCAAATCATGTTATGATATATACAGTAGTCCTTGATACAAAAGCATGATCTGTTCCCGAATCATAACGAATGCGAAACTTTCATTAAGGGAAACATTGTTTTCCGTAAGAATCCATGAAAAAAAGGCAATCCATTCCCTTCCGAAAAAAAAATACTCAAACGAATTTATAATAATATAATTTATTATTTATTATACATGCTTTATTCCCTAAGTTTACTATCTAAACACAGTTCTCTTAGTTATCTAACTATGCTTCATAATTTGATGAAACTGAGACGAAGTAATATAGTTAAATAAATTTTAACGCAGACAGCTGCATGAATTATCAGCGTGATGCTTCTAGGTATAGATGCAATAATTTCCCATGTTTTCTTATTCCTAGTATTTATTAGTTTTCGTATTTTTTAATTTGATACTTTTCTACATTAAAATTTGATTGAGATATATTCACCTAAAAGCTTCTAGGTGGCATTATGGGTTTCCGTTAGAACTTCAGATGTGTTTCGGAATTATTTTATACCTAGTGTTTGGGAAAAAATAATGACTCGCATTAAAGAACACAACAAAGAGACGTCATAAATAAGTTGAACCAAAAGGGAGTCAAGGTTTAATCCACACAACATTAGTGTGTTTATTCTAATTTAGAGACTTGTTTTGGGAATTTTCTGAGGTACAATTCTTTTAGAATCTGTGAAAAACAATGAAAAGTTGATAAAAAAAATAATGACTGTTTTTTCATTTAAAAAAATAAAAATTTGGAAATAGGGTTTATATCGCAGTTATTGAATTAATCGAGAATTTTCTGTATCTTGAACTTGAAAACCAATCAATTCTCATCCGTTTTTTCAACATCCATACAAACAAAAATAAACAATAACCTTTTTTTTTATTTTAATTAAAATAAAATGATTTTAAGAAAAGACTCTTTGTAGTGATAATTTAAAATTAAATTTAAATTGACAATATCTTTAAGTTATTTCCATTAAATACGATAACTGGAAAGCTTGACTTTTTAGTAAATGATTATAAATAGAAAACTAATTTATAACAGAAATGATTAATTTACAGTTATTATTTGAACAATCATAGTTAAAGTATGCTATTCATTAAAGCCTTGTTGTGATGTTTAAAAAATGGTCATTTTTACAATAGTTATATGGAATTATTAAATATTTCTTTTTCAAATCAATTTAATTTCATTAAATATTTCTATTAAAATTTCATTCCATTTTTTGACAATTTATAGAATTGCATGATTATGGCATATCCATCTAATAAAGTGAAAATGTAAGTATGAAGTATAATTTAGAATATAATGATATCCTTTGCTTTGAGACTAATCCTTTATCCACACTCACTCAAAAGTAGCATTTTTCTCTTTCAAATAATTTAATTGTCTCTTTCACGAAATGCAATTTGAACTGTTAGTCTATTTTAAGATATTTCCTTTTTTTATACTTTTAATTTTACAGTTTTTAATTAAAATTTCGAGCAATTTGCAGTTATAAAGAAAAAGAAAGCCAGGAGCAGGAATCGAACCTGCGATCACATCCGTGAACAGGTGACGCTCATCCATCGAGAAAACTGGCCTGAAACTTAATTGACAAACGCCGGCCCCAAACTTCTTACACAACAACCTAGAAACCGACGTTATTTCGTAATTGCCAACAATTTATTGGACATCTTTACTCGGTTGCCGAAATCACTTTCGGTCTCGACGGAAGATGTTTCATCGGTACTACGGAGCACTTGCTCAACTTATCTTCGTTTTCAGCAATCATTATTATTTTTTGCATTTTTCATGTGTGAAGAAATATTCCTAGATGTTTTAAAGCCATGCCAGTATATCTCGGTAGGGCGTTTCAAGCCTGATGCCATAACCACTCGGCCATCCTGGACATGCAGCCATGATTGTACTGAAAAAGCAAATCATGTTATGATATATACAGTAGTCCTTGATACAAAAGCATGATCTGTTCCCGAATCATAACGAATGCGAAACTTTCATTAAGGGAAACATTGTTTTCCGTAAGAATCCATGAAAAAAAGGCAATCCATTCCCTTCCGAAAAAAAAAATACTCAAACGAATTTATAATAATATAATTTATTATTTATTATACATGCTTTATTCCCTAAGTTTACTATCTAAACACAGTTCTCTTAGTTATCTAACTATGCTTCATAATTTGATGAAACTGAGACGAAGTAATATAGTTAAATAAATTTTAACGCAGACAGCTGCATGAATTATCAGCGTGATGCTTCTCGGTATAGATGCAATAATTTCCCATGTTTTCTTATCCCTAGTATTTATGAGTTTTCGTATTTTTTAATTTTATACTTTTCTACATTAAAATTTAATTGAGATATATTCACCTAAAAGCTTCTAGGTGGCATTATGGGTTTCCGTTAGAACTTCAGATGTGTTTCGGAATTATTTTATACCTAGTGTTTGGGAAAAAATAATGACTCGCATTAAAGAACACAACAAAGAGACGTCATAAATAAGTTGAACCAAAGGGGAGTCAAGGTTTAATCCACACAACATTAGTGTGTTTATTCTAATTTAGAGACTTGTTTTGGGAATTTTCTGAGGTACAATTCTTTTAGAATCTGTGAAAAACAATGAAAAGTTGATAAAAAAAATAATGACTGTTTTTTCATTTAAAAAAATAAAAATTTGGAAATAGGGTTTATATCGCAGTTATTGAATTAATCGAGAATTTTCTGTATCTTGAACTTGAAAACCAATCAATTCTCATCCGTTTTTTCAACATCCATACAAACAAAAATAAACAATAACCTTTTTTTTTTATTTTAATTAAAATAAAATGATTTTAAGAAAAGACTCTTTGTAGTGATAATTTAAAATTAAATTTAAATTGACAATATCTTTAAGTTATTTCAATTAAATACGATAACTGGAAAGCTTGACTTTTTAGTAAATGATTATTAATAGAAAACTAATTTATAACAGAAATGATTAATTTACAGTTATTATTTGAACAATCATAGTTAAAGTATGCTATTCATTAAAGCCTTGTTGTGATGTTTAAAAAATGGTCATTTTTACAATAGTTATATGGAATTATTAAATATTTCTTTTTCAAATCAATTTAATTTCATTAAATATTTCTATTAAAATTTCATTCCATTTTTTGACAATTTATAGAATTGCATGATTATGGCATATCCATCTAATAAAGTGAAAATGTAAGTATGAAGTATAATTTAGAATATAATGATATCCTTTGCTTTGAGACTAATCCTTTATCCACACTCACTCAAAAGTAGCATTTTTCTCTTTCAAATAATTTAATTGTCTCTTTCACGAAATGCAATTTGAACTGTTAGTCTATTTTAAGATATTTCCTTTTTTTATACTTTTAATTTTACAGTTTTTAATTAAAATTTCGAGCAATTTGCAGTTATAAAGAAAAAGAAAGCCAGGAGCAGGAATCGAACCTGCGATCACATCCGTGAACAGGTGACGCTCATCCATCGAGAAAACTGGCCTGAAACTTAATTGACAAACGCCGGCCCCAAACTTCTTACACAACAACCTAGAAACCGACGTTATTTCGTAATTGCCAACAATTTATTGGACATCTTTACTCGGTTGCCGAAATCACTTTCGGTCTCGACGGAAGATGTTTCATCGGTACTACGGAGCACTTACTCAACTTATCTTCGTTTTCAGCAATCATTATTATTTTTTGCATTTTTCATGTGTGAAGAAATATTCCTAGATGTTTTAAAGCCATGCCAGTATATCTCGGTAGGGCGTTTCAAGCCTGATGCCATAAACACTCGGCCATCCTGGACATGCAGCCATGATTGTACTGAAAAAGCAAATCATGTTATGATATATACAGTAGTCCTTGATACAAAAGCATGATCTGTTCCCGAATCATAACGAATGCGAAACTTTCATTAAGGGAAACATTGTTTTCCGTAAGAATCCATGAAAAAAAGGCAATCCATTCCCTTCCGAAAAAAAAAATACTCAAACGAATTTATAATAATATAATTTATTATTTATTATACATGCTTTATTCCCTAAGTTTACTATCTAAACACAGTTCTCTTAGTTATCTAACTATGCTTCATAATTTGATGAAACTGAGACGAAGTAATATAGTTAAATAAATTTTAACGCAGACAGCTGCATGAATTATCAGCGTGATGCTTCTCGGTATAGATGCAATAATTTCCCATGTTTTCTTATCCCTAGTATTTATGAGTTTTCGTATTTTTTAATTTTATACTTTTCTACATTAAAATTTAATTGAGATATATTCACCTAAAAGCTTCTAGGTGGCATTATGGGTTTCCGTTAGAACTTCAGATGTGTTTCGGAATTATTTTATACCTAGTGTTTGGGAAAAAATAATGACTCGCATTAAAGAACACAACAAAGAGACGTCATAAATAAGTTGAACCAAAAGGGAGTCAAGGTTCAATCCACACAACATTAGTGTGTTTATTCTAATTTAGAGACTTGTTTTGGGAATTTTCTGAGGTACAATTCTTTTAGAATCTGTGAAAAACAATGAAACGTTGATAAAAAAAATAATGACTGTTTTTTCATTTAAAAAAATAAAAATTTGGAAATAGGGTTTATATCGCAGTTATTGAATTAATCGAGAATTTTCTGTATCTTGAACTTGAAAACCAATCAATTATCATCCGTTTTTTCAACATCTATACAAACAAAAATAAACAATAACCTTTTTTTTATTTTAATTAAAAAAAATGATTTTAAGAAAAGACTATTTTAGTGATAATTTAAAATTAAATTTAAATTGACAATATCTTTAAGTTATTTCCATTAAAAACGATAACTGGAAAGCTTGACTTTTTATTAAATGATTATTAATAGAAAACTAATTTATAACAGAAATGATTAATTTACAGTTATTATTTGAACAATCATAGTTAAAGTATGCTATTCATTAAAGCCTTGTTGTGATGTTTAAAAAATGGTCATAATGGTCATGGTTACATGGAATTATTAAATATTTCTTTTTCAAATCAATTTAATTTCATTAAATATTTCTATTAAAATTTCATTCCATTTCATGACAATTTATAGAATTGCATGATTATGGCATATCCATCTAATAAAGTGAAAATGTAATTATGAAGTATAATTTTGAATATAATGATATCCTTTGCTTTGAGACTAATCCTTTATCCACACTCACTCAAAAGTAGCATTTTTCTCTTTAAAATAATTTAATTGTCTCTTTCACGAAATGCAATTTGGACTGTTAGTCTATTTTAAGATATTTCCTTTTTTCATACTTTTAATTTTACAGTTTTTAATTAAAATTTCGAGCAATTTGCAGTTATAAAGAAAAAGAAAGCCAGGAGCAGGAATCGAACCTGCGATCACATCCGTGAACAGGTGACGCTCACCCATCGAGAAAACTGGCCTGAAACTTAATTGACAAACGCCGGCCCAAAACTTCTTACACAACAGCCTAGAAACCGACGTTATTTCGTAATTGCCAACAATTTATTGGACATCTTTACTCGATTGCCGAAATCACTTTCGGTCTCGACGGAAGATGTTTCATCGGTACTACGGAGCACTTACTCAACTTACCTTCGTTTTCAGCAATTATTATTATTTTTTGCATTTTTCATGTGTGAAGAAATATTCCTAGATGTATTAAAGCCATGCTAGTATATCTCGGTAGGGCGTTTAAAGCCTGATGCCATAACCACTCGGCCATCCTGGACATGCAGCCACGATTGTACTGAAAAAGCAAATCATGTTATGATATATACAGTAGTCCTTGATACAAAAGCATGATCTGTTCCCTAATCATAACGAATGCGAAACTTTCATTAAGGGAAACATTGTTTTCCGTAAGAATCCATGAAAAACAAGGCAATCCGTTTCCTTCCGAAAAAAAAAATACTGAAACGAATTTATAATAATATAATTTATTATTTATTATACATGCTTTATTCCCTAAGTTTACTATCTAAACACAGTTCTCTTAGTTATCTAACTATGCTTCATAATTTGACGAAACTGAGACGCAGTAATATAGTTAAATAAATTTTAACGCAGACAGCTGCATGAATTATCAGCGTGATGCTTCTCGGTATAGATGCAATAATTTCCCATGTTTTCTTATTCCTAGTATTTATTAGTTTTCGTATTTTTTAATTTTATTCTTTTCTACATTAAAATTTGATTGAGATATATTCACCTAAAAGCTTCTAGGTGGCATTATGGGTTTCCGTTAGAACTTCAGATGTGTTTCGGAATTATTTTATACCTAGTGTTTGGGAAAAAATAATGACTCGCATTAAAGAACACATCAAAGAGACGTCATAAATAAATTGAACCAAAAGGGAGTCAAGGTTTAATCCACACAACATTAGTGTGTTTATTCTAATTTAGAGACTTGTTTTGGGAATTTTCTGAGGTACAATTCTTTTAGAATCTGTGAAAAACAATGAAACGTTGATAAAAAAAAATAATGACTGTTTTTTCATTTAAAAAAAATAAAAATTTGGAAATAGGGTTTATATCGCAGTTATTGAATTAATCGAGAATTTTCTGTATCTTGAACTTGAAAACCAATCAATTCTCATCCGTTTTTTCAACATCTATACAAACAAAAATAAACAATAACCTTTTTTTTATTTTAATTAAAAAAAAAATGATTTTAAGAAAAGACTATTTGTAGTGATAATTTAAAATTAAATTTAAATTGACAATATCTTTAAGTTATTTCCATTAAAAACGATAACTGGAAAGCTTGACTTTTTAGTAAATGATTATTAATAGAAAACTAATTTATAACAGAAATAATTAATTTACAGTTATTATTTGAACAATCATAGTTAAAGTATGCTATTCATTAAAGCCTTGTTGTGATATTTAAAAAATGGTCATTTTTACAATAGTTATATGGAATTATTAAATATTTCTTTTTCAAATCAATTTAATTTCATTAAATATATCTATTAAAATTTCATTCCATTTTATGACAATTTATAGAATTGCATGATTATGTCATATCCATCTAATAAAGTGAATATGTAAGTATGAAGTATAATTTAGAATATAATGATATCCTTTGCTTTGAGACTAATCCTTTATCCACACTCACTCAAAAGTAGCATTTTTCTCTTTAAAATAATTTAATTGTCTCTTTCACGAAATGCAATTTGAACTGTTAGTCTATTTTAAGATATTTCCTTTTTTTATACTTTTACTTTTACAGTTTTTAATTAAAATTTCGAGCAATTTGCATTTATAAAGAAAAAGAAAGCCAGGAGCAGGAATCGAACCTGCGATCACATCCGTGAACAGGTGACGCTCACCCATCGAGAAAACTGGCCTGAAACTTAATTGACAAACGCCGGCCCCAAACTTCTTACACAACAGCCTAGAAACCGACGTTATTTCGTAATTGCCAACAATTTATTGGACATCTTTACTCGATTGCCGAAATCACTTTCGGTCTCGACGGAAGAAGTTTCATCGGTACTACGAGCACTTACTCAACTTATCTTCGTTTTCAGCAATTATTATTATTTTTTGCACTTTTCATGTGTGAAGAAAAATTCCTAGACGTATTAAAGCCATGCCAGTATATCTCGGTAGGGCGTTTCAAGCCTGATGCCATAACCACTCGGCCATCCTGGACATGCAGCCACGATTGTACTGAAAAAGCAAATAATGTTATGATATATACAGTAGTCCTTGATACAAAAGCATGATCTGTTCCCGAATCATAACGAATGCGAAACTTTCATTAAGGGAAACATTGTTTTCCGTAAGAATCCATGAAAAACAGGGCAATCCGTTCCCTTCCGAAAAAAAAAATACTCAAACGAATTTATAATAATATAATTTATTATTTATTGTGCATGCTTTATTCCCTAAGTTTACTATCTAAACACAGTTCTCTTAGTTATCTAACTATGCTTCATAATTTGACGAAACTGAGACGCAGTAATATAGTTAAATAAATTTTAACGCAGACAGCTGCATGAATTATCAGCGTGATGCTTCTCGGTATAGATGCAATAATTTCCCATGTTTTCTTATTCCTAGTATTTATTAGTTTTCGTATTTTTTAATTTTATTCTTTTCTACATTAAAATTTGATTGAGATATATTCACCTAAAAGCTTCTAGGTGGCATTATGGGTTTCCGTTAGAACTTCAGATGTGTTTCGGAATTATTTTATACCTAGTGTTTGGGAAAAAATAATGACTCGCATTAAAGAACACATCAAAGAGACGTCATAAATAAGTTGAACCAAAAGGGAGTCAAGGTTTAATCCACACAACATTAGTGTGTTTATTCTAATTTAGAGACTTGTTTTGGGAATTTTCTGAGGTACAATTCTTTTGGAATCTGTGAAAAGCAATGAAACGTTCATAAAAAAAATAATGACTGTTTTTTCATTTAAAAAAATAAAAATTTGGAAATAGGGTTTATATCGCAGTTATTGAATTAATCGAGAATTTTCTGTATCTTGAACTTGAAAACCAATCAATTCTCATCCGTTTTTTCATCATCTATACAAACAAAAATAAACAATAACCTTTTTTTTTATTTTAATTTAAAAAAAATGATTTTAAGAAAAGACTATTTGTAGTGATAATTTAAAATTAAATTTAAATTGACAATATCTTTAAGTTATTTCCATTAAAAACGATAACTGGAAAGCTTGACTTTTTAGTAAATGATTATTAATAGAAAACTAATTTATAACAGAAATAATTAATTTACAGTTATTATTTGAACAATCATAGTTAAAGTATGCTATTCATTAAAGCCTTGTTGTGATATTTAAAAAATGGTCATTTTTACAATAGTTATATGGAATTATTAAATATTTCTTTTTCAAATCAATTTAATTTCATTAAATATATCTATTAAAATTTCATTCCATTTTATGACAATTTATAGAATTGCATGATTATGGCATATCCATCTAATAAAGTGAAAATGTAAGTATGAAGTATAATTTAGAATATAATGATATCCTTTGCTTTGAGACTAATCCTTTATCCACACTCACTCAAAAGTAGCATTTTTCTCTTTAAAATAATTTAATTGTCTCTTTCACGAAATGCAATTTGAACTGTTAGTCTATTTTAAGATATTTCCTTTTTTTATACTTTTAATTTTACAGTTTTTAATTTAAATTTCGAGCAATTTGCATTTATAAAGAAAAAGAAAGCCAGGAGCAGGAATCGAACCTGCGATCACATCCGTGAACAGGTGACGCTCACCCATCGAGAAAACTGGCCTGAAACTTAATTGACAAACGCCGGCCCCAAACTTCTTACACAACAGCCTAGAAACCGACGTTATTTCGTAATTACCAACAATTTATTGGACATCTTTACTCGATTGCCGAAATCACTTTCGGTCTCGACGGAAGATGTTTCATCATTACTACGGAGCACTTACTCAACTTATCTTCGTTTTCAGCAATTATTATTATTTTTTGCATTTTTCATGTGTGAAGAAAAATTCCTAGACGTATTAAAGCCATGCCAGTATATCTCGGTAGGGCGTTTCAAGCCTGATGCCATAACCACTCGGCCATCCTGGACATGCAGCCACAATTGTACTGAAAAAGCAAATCATGTTATGATATATACAGTAGTCCTTGATACAAAAGCATGATCTGTTCCCGAATCATAACGAATGCGAAACTTTCATTAAGGGAAACATTGTTTTCCGTAAGAATCCATGAAAAACAGGGCAATCCGTTCCCTTCCGAAAAAAAAATACTCAAACGAATTTATAATAATATAATTTATTATTTATTATACATGCTTTATTCCCTAAGTTTACTATCTAAACACAGTTCTCTTAGTTATCTAACTATGCTTCATAATTTGACGAAACTGAGACGCAGTAATATAGTTAAATAAATTTTAACGCAGACAGCTGCATGAATTATCAGCGTGATGCTTCTCGGTATAGATGCAATAATTTCCCATGTTTTCTTATTCCTAGTATTTATTAGTTTTCGTATTTTTTAATTTTATTCTTTTCTACATTAAAATTTGATTGAGATATATTCACCTAAAAGCTTCTAGGTGGCATTATGGGTTTCCGTTAGAAATTCAGATGTGTTTCGGAATTATTTTATACCTAGTGTTTCGGAAAAAATAATGACTCGCATTAAAGAACACATCAAAGAGACGTCATAAATAAGTTGAACCAAAAGGGAGTCAAGGTTTAATCCACACAACATTAGTGTGTTTATTCTAATTTAGAGACTTGTTTTGGGAATTTTCTGAGGTACAATTCTTTTAGAATCTGTGAAAAACAATGAAACGTTGATAAAAAAAATAATGACTGTTTTTTCATTTAAAAAAATAAAAATTTGGAAATAGGGTTTATATCGCAGTTATTGAATTAATCTAGAATTTTCTGTATCTTGAACTTGAAAACCAATCAATTCTCATCCGTTTTTTCAACATCTATACAAACAAAAATAAACAATAACCTTTTTTTTATTTTAATTAAAAAAAATGATTTTAAGAAAAGACTATTTGTAGTGATAATTTAAAATTAAATTTAAATTGACAATATCTTTAAGTTATTTCCATTAAAAACGATAACTGGAAAGCTTGACTTTTTAGTAAATGATTATTAATAGAAAACTAATTTATAACAGAAATAATTAATTTACAGTTATTATTTGAACAATCATAGTTAAAGTATGCTATTCATTAAAGCCTTGTTGTGATATTTAAAAAATGGTCATTTTTACAATAGTTATATGGAATTATTAAATATTTCTTTTTCAAATCAATTTAATTTCATTAAATATATCTATTAAAATTTCATTCCATTTTATGACAATTTATAGAATTGCATGATTATGGCATATCCATCTAATAAAGTGAAAATGTAAGTATGAAGTATAATTTAGAATATAATGATATCCTTTGCTTTGAGACTAATCCTTTATCCACACTCACTCAAAAGTAGCATTTTTCTCTTTAAAATAATTTAATTGTCTCTTTCACGAAATGCAATTTGAACTGTTAGTCTATTTTAAGATATTTCCTTTTTTTATACTTTTAATTTTACAGTTTTTAATTAAAATTTCGAGCAATTTGCATTTATAAAGAAAAAGAAAGCCAGGAACAGGAATCGAACCTGCGATCACATCCGTGAACAGGTGACGCTCACCCATCGAGAAAACTGGCCTGAAACTTAATTGACAAACGCCGGCCCCAAACTTCTTACACAACAGCCTAGAAACCGACGTTATTTCGTAATTGCCAACAATTTATTGGACATCTTTACTCGATTGCCGAAATCACTTTCGGTCTTGACGGAAGATGTTTCATCGGTACTACGGAGCACTTACTCAACTTATCTTCGTTTTCAGCAATTATTATTATTTTTTGCCTTTTTCATGTGTGAAGAAAAATTCCTAGACGTATTAAAGCCATGCCAGTATATCTCGGTAGGGCGTTTCAAGCCTGATGCCATAACCACTCGGCCATCCTGGACATGCAGCCACGATTGTACTGAAAAAGCAAATCATGTTATGATATATACAGTAGTCCTTGATACAAAAGCATGATCTGTTCCCGAATCATAACGAATGCGAAACTTTCATTAAGGGAAACATTGTTTTCCGCAAGAATCCATGAAAAACAGGGCAATCCGTTCCCTTCCGAAAAAAAAATACTCAAACGAATTTATAATAATATAATTTATTATTTATTATACATGCTTTATTCCCTAAGTTTACTATCTAAACACAGTTCTCTTAGTTATCTAACTATGCTTCATAATTTGACGAAACTGAGACGCAGTAATATAGTTAAATAAATTTTAACGCAGACAGCTGCATGAATTATCAGCGTGATGCTTCTCGGTATAGATGCAATAATTTCCCATGTTTTCTTATTCCTAGTATTTATTAGTTTTCGTATTTTTTAATTTTATTCTTTTCTACATTAAAATTTGATTGAGATATATTCACCTA
This sequence comes from Argiope bruennichi, assembly GCF_947563725.1. NCBI lineage: Eukaryota > Metazoa > Arthropoda > Arachnida > Araneae > Araneidae > Argiope > Argiope bruennichi. The sequence goes on along the minus strand of NC_079159.1, from coordinate 80,437,314 downwards.
AAAGCTTCTATGTGGCATTATGGGTTTCCGTTAGAAATTCAGATGTGTTTCGGAATTATTTTATACCTAGTGTTTCGGAAAAAATAATGACTCGCATTAAAGAACACATCAAAGAGACGTCATAAATAAGTTGAACCAAAAGGGAGTCAAGGTTTAATCCACACAACATTAGTGTGTTTATTCTAATTTAGAGACTTGTTTTGGGAATTTTCTGAGGTACAATTCTTTTAGAATCTGTGAAAAACAATGAAACGTTGATAAAAAAAATAATGACTGTTTTTTCATTTAAAAAAAATAAAAATTTGGAAATAGGGTTTATATCGCAGTTATTGAATTAATCTAGAATTTTCTGTATCTTGAACTTGAAAACCAATCAATTCTCATCCGTTTTTTCAACATCTATACAAACAAAAATAAACAATAACCTTTTTTTTATTTTAATTAAAAAAAATGATTTTAAGAAAAGACTATTTGTAGTGATAATTTAAAATTAAATTTAAATTGACAATATCTTTAAGTTATTTCCATTAAAAACGATAACTGGAAAGCTTGACTTTTTAGTAAATGATTATTAATAGAAAACTAATTTATAACAGAAATAATTAATTTACAGTTATTATTTGAACAATCATAGTTAAAGTATGCTATTCATTAAAGCCTTGTTGTGATATTTAAAAAATGGTCATTTTTACAATAGTTATATGGAATTATTAAATATTTCTTTTTCAAATCAATTTAATTTCATTAAATATATCTATTAAAATTTCATTCCATTTTATGACAATTTATAGAATTGCATGATTATGGCATATCCATCTAATAAAGTGAAAATGTAAGTATGAAGTATAATTTAGAATATAATGATATCCTTTGCTTTGAGACTAATCCTTTATCCACACTCACTCAAAAGTAGCATTTTTCTCTTTAAAATAATTTAATTGTCTCTTTCACGAAATGCAATTTGAACTGTTAGTCTATTTTAAGATATTTCCTTTTTTTATACTTTTAATTTTAAAGTTTTTAATTAAAATTTCGAGCAATTTGCATTTATAAAGAAAAAGAAAGCCAGGAGCAGGAATCGAACCTGCGATCACATCCGTGAACAGGTGACGCTCACCCATCGAGAAAACTGGCCTGAAACTTAATTGACAAACGCCGGCCCCAAACTTCTTACACAACAGCCTAGAAACCGACGTTATTTCGTAATTGCCAACAATTTATTGGACATCTTTACTCGATTGCCGAAATCACTTTCGGTCTCGACGGAAGATGTTTCATCGGTACTACGGAGCACTTACTCAACTTATCTTCGTTTTCAGCAATTATTATTATTTTTTGCATTTTTCATGTGTGAAGAAAAATTCCTAGACGTATTAAAGCCATGCCAGTATATCTCGGTAGGGCGTTTCAAGCCTGATGCCATAACCACTCGGCCATCCTGGACATGCAGCCACGATTGTACTGAAAAAGCAAATCATGTTATGATATATACAGTAGTCCTTGATACAAAAGCATGATCTGTTCCCGAATCATAACGAATGCGAAACTTTCATTAAGGGAAACATTGTTTTCCGTAAGAATCCATGAAAAACAGGGCAATCCGTTCCCTTCCGCAAAAAAAATACTCAAACGAATTTATAATAATATAATTTATTATTTATTATACATGCTTTATTCCCTAAGTTTACTATCTAAACACAGTTCTCTTAGTTATCTAACTATGCTTCATAATTTGACGAAACTGAGACGCAGTAATATAGTTAAATAAATTTTAACGCAGACAGCTGCATGAATTATCAGCGTGATGCTTCTCGGTATAGATGCAATAATTTCCCATGTTTTCTTATTCCTAGTATTTATTAGTTTTCGTATTTTTTAATTTTATTCTTTTCTACATTAAAATTTGATTGAGATATATTCACCTAAAAGCTTCTAGGTGGCATTATGGGTTTCCGTTAGAAATTCAGATGTGTTTCGGAATTATTTTATACCTAGTGTTTGGGAAAAAATAATGACTCGCATTAAAGAACACATCAAAGAGACGTCATAAATAAGTTGAACCAAAAGGGAGTCAAGGTTTAATCCACACAACATTAGTGTGTTTATTCTAATTTAGAGACTTGTTTTGGGAATTTTCTGAGGTACAATTCTTTTAGAATCTGTGAAAAACAATGAAACGTTGATAAAAAAAATAATGACTGTTTTTTCATTTAAAAAAATAAAAATTTGGAAATAGGGTTTATATCGCAGTTATTGAATTAATCTAGAATTTTCTGTATCTTGAACTTGAAAACCAATCAATTCTCATCCGTTATTTCAACATCTATACAAACAAAAATAAACAATAACCTTTTTTTTATTTTAATTAAAAAAAATGATTTTAAGAAAAGACTATTTGTAGTGATAATTTAAAATTAAATTTAAATTGACAATATCTTTAAGTTATTTCCATTAAAAACGATAACTGGAAAGCTTGACTTTTTAGTAAATGATTATTAATAGAAAACTAATTTATAACAGAAATAATTAATTTACAGTTATTATTTGAACAATCATAGTTAAAGTATGCTATTCATTAAAGCCTTGTTGTGATTTTTAAAAAATGGTCATTTTTACAATAGTTATATGGAATCATTAATATTTCTTTTTCAAATCAATTTAATTTCATTAAATATATCTATTAAAATTTCATTCCATTTTATGACAATTTATAGAATTGCATGATTATGGCATATCCATCTAATAAAGTGAAAATGTAAGTATGAAGTATAATTTAGAATATAATGATATCCTTTGCTTTGAGACTAATCCTTTATCCACACTCACTCAAAAGTAGCATTTTTCTCTTTAAAATAATTTAATTGTCTCTTTCACGAAATGCAATTTGAACTGTTAGTCTATTTTAAGATATTTCCTTTTTTTATACTTTTAATTTTACAGTTTTTAATTTAAATTTCGAGCAATTTGCATTTATAAAGAAAAAGAAAGCCAGGAGCAGGAATCGAACCTGCGATCACATCCGTGAACAGGTGACGCTCACCCATCGAGAAAACTGGCCTGAAACTTAATTGACAAACGCCGGCCCCAAACTTCTTACACAACAGCCTAGAAACCGACGTTATTTCGTAATTGCCAACAATTTATTGGACATCTTTACTCGATTGCCGAAATCACTTTCGGTCTCGACGGAAGATGTTTCATCATTACTACGGAGCACTTACTCAACTTATCTTCGTTTTCAGCAATTATTATTATTTTTTGCATTTTTCATGTGTGAAGAAAAATTCCTAGACGTATTAAAGCCATGCCAGTATATCTCGGTAGGGCGATTCAAGCCTGATGCCATAACCACTCGGCCATCCTGGACATGCAGCCACGATTGTACTGAAAAAGCAAATCATGTTATGATATATACAGTAGTCCTTGATACAAAAGCATGATCTGTTCCCGAATCATAACGAATGCGAAACTTTCATTAAGGGAAACATTGTTTTCCGTAAGAATCCATGAAAAACAGGGCAATCCGTTCCCTTCCGAAAAAAAAATACTCAAACGAATTTATAATAATATAATTTATTATTTATTACACATGCTTTATTCCCTAAGTTTACTATCTAAACACAGTTCTCTTAGTTATCTTACTATGCTTCATAATTTGACGAAACTGAGACGCAGTAATATAGTTAAATAAATTTTAACGCAGACAGCTGCATGAATTATCAGCGTGATGCTTCTCGGTATAGATGCAATAATTTCCCATGTTTTCTTATTCCTAGTATTTATTAGTTTTCGTATTTTTTAATTTTATTCTTTTCTACATTAAAATTTGATTGAGATATATTCACCTAAAAGCTTCTAGGTGGCATTATGGGTTTCCGTTAGAAATTCAGATGTGTTTCGGAATTATTTTATACCTAGTGTTTGGGAAAAAATAATGACTCGCATTAAAGAACACATCAAAGAGACGTCATAAATAAGTTGAACCAAAAGGGAGTCAAGGTTTAATCCACACAACATTAGTGTGTTTATTCTAATTTAGAGACTTGTTTTGGGAATTTTCTGAGGTACAATTCTTTTAGAATCTGTGAAAAACAATGAAACGTTGATAAAAAAAATAATGACTGTTTTTTCATTTAAAAAAATAAAAATTTGGAAATAGGGTTTATATCGCAGTTATTGAATTAATCTAGAATTTTCTGTATCTTGAACTTGAAAACCAATCAATTCTCATCCGTTTTTTCAACATCTATACAAACAAAAATAAACAATAACCTTTTTTTATTTTAATTAAAAAAAATGATTTTAAGAAAAGACTATTTGTAGTGATAATTTAAAATTAAATTTAAATTGACAATATCTTTAAGTTATTTCCATTAAAAACGATAACTGGAAAGCTTGACTTTTTAGTAAATGATTATTAATAGAAAACTAATTTATAACAGAAATAATTAATTTACAGTTATTATTTGAACAATCATAGTTAAAGTATGCTATTCATTAAAGCCTTGTTGTGATATTTAAAAAATGGTCATTTTTACAATAGTTATATGGAATTATTAAATATTTCTTTTTCAAATCAATTTAATTTCATTAAATATATCTATTAAAATTTCATTCCATTTTATGACAATTTATAGAATTGCATGATTATGGCATATCCATGTAATAAAGTGAAAATGTAAGTATGAAGTATAATTTAGAATATAATGATATCCTTTGCTTTGAGACTAATCCTTTATCCACACTCACTCAAAAGTAGCATTTTTCTCTTTAAAATAATTTAATTGTCTCTTTCACGAAATGCAATTTGAACTGTTAGTCTATTTTAAGATATTTCCTTTTTTTATACTTTTAATTTTACAGTTTTTAATTTAAATTTCGAGCAATTTGCATTTATAAAGAAAAAGAAAGCCAGGAGCAGGAATCGAACCTGCGATCACATCCGTGAACAGGTGACGCTCACCCATCGAGAAAACTGGCCTGAAACTTAATTGACAAACGCCGGCCCCAAACTTCTTACACAACAGCGTAGAAACCGACGTTATTTCGTAATTGCCAACAATTTATTGGACATCTTTACTCGATTGCCGAAATCACTTTCGGTCTCGACGGAAGATGTTTCATCATTACTACGGAGCACTTACTCAACTTATCTTCGTTTTCAGCAATTATTATTATTTTTTGCATTTTTCATGTGTGAAGAAAAATTCCTAGACGTATTAAAGCCATGCCAGTATATCTCGGTAGGGCGATTCAAGCCTGATGCCATAACCACTCGGCCATCCTGGACATGCAGCCACGATTGTACTGAAAAAGCAAATCATGTTATGATATATACAGTAGTCCTTGATACAAAAGCATGATCTGTTCCCGAATCATAACGAATGCGAAACTTTCATTAAGGGAAACATTGTTTTCCGTAAGAATCCATGAAAAACAGGGCAATCCGTTCCCTTCCGAAAAAAAAATACTCAAACGAATTTATAATAATATAATTTATTATTTATTACACATGCTTTATTCCCTAAGTTTACTATCTAAACACAGTTCTCTTAGTTATCTAACTATGCTTCATAATTTGACGAAACTGAGACGCAGTAATATAGTTAAATAAATTTTAACGCAGACAGCTGCATGAATTATCAGCGTGATGCTTCTCGGTATAGATGCAATAATTTCCCATGTTTTCTTATTCCTAGTATTTATTAGTTTTCGTATTTTTTAATTTTATTCTTTTCTACATTAAAATTTGATTGAGATATATTCACCTAAAAGCTTCTAGGTGGCATTATGGGTTTCCGTTAGAAATTCAGATGTGTTTCGGAATTATTTTATACCTAGTGTTTGGGAAAAAATAATGACTCGCATTAAAGAACACATCAAAGAGACGTCATAAATAAGTTGAACCAAAAGGGAGTCAAGGTTTAATCCACACAACATTAGTGTGTTTATTCTAATTTAGAGACTTGTTTTGGGAATTTTCTGAGGTACAATTCTTTTAGAATCTGTGAAAAACAATGAAACGTTGATAAAAAAATAATGACTGTTTTTTCATTTAAAAAAATAAAAATTTGGAAATAGGGTTTATATCGCAGTTATTGAATTAATCGAGAATTTTCTGTATCTTGAACTTGAAAACCAATCAATTCTCATCCGTTTTTTCAACATCTATACAAACAAAAATAAACAATAACCTTTTTTTTATTTTAATTAAAAAAAATGATTTTAAGAAAAGACTATTTGTAGTGATAATTTAAAATTAAATTTAAATTGACAATATCTTTAAGTTATTTCCATTAAAAACGATAACTGGAAAGCTTGACTTTTTAGTAAATGATTATTAATAGAAAACTAATTTATAACAGAAATAATTAATTTACAGTTATTATTTGAACAATCATAGTTAAAGTATGCTATTCATTAAAGCCTTGTTGTGATATTTAAAAAATGGTCATTTTTACAATAGTTATATGGAATTATTAAATATTTCTTTTTCAAATCAATTTAATTTCATTAAATATATCTATTAAAATTTCATTCCATTTTATGACAATTTATAGAATTGCATGATTATGGCATATCCATGTAATAAAGTGAAAATGTAAGTATGAAGTATAATTTAGAATATAATGATATCCTTTGCTTTGAGACTAATCCTTTATCCACACTCACTCAAAAGTAGCATTTTTCTCTTTAAAATAATTTAATTGTCTCTTTCACGAAATGCAATTTGAACTGTTAGTCTATTTTAAGATATTTCCTTTTTTTATACTTTTAATTTTACAGTTTTTAATTTAAATTTCGAGCAATTTGCATTTATAAAGAAAAAGAAAGCCAGGAGCAGGAATCGAACCTGCGATCACATCCGTGAACAGGTGACGCTCACCCATCGAGAAAACTGGCCTGAAACTTAATTGACAAACGCCGGCCCCAAACTTCTTACACAACAGCCTAGAAACCGACGTTATTTCGTAATTGCCAACAATTTATTGGACATCTTTACTCGATTGCCGAAATCACTTTCGGTCTCGACGGAAGATGTTTCATCATTACTACGGAGCACTTACTCAACTTATCTTCGTTTTCAGCAATTATTATTATTTTTTGCATTTTTCATGTGTGAAGAAAAATTCCTAGACGTATTAAAGCCATGCCAGTATATCTCGGTAGGGCGATTCAAGCCTGATGCCATAACCACTCGGCCATCCTGGACATGCAGCCACGATTGTACTGAAAAAGCAAATCATGTTATGATATATACAGTAGTCCTTGATACAAAAGCATGATCTGTTCCCGAATCATAACGAATGCGAAACTTTCATTAAGGGAAACATTGTTTTCCGTAAGAATCCATGAAAAACAGGGCAATCCGTTCCCTTCCGAAAAAAAAAATACTCAAACGAATTTATAATAATATAATTTATTATTTATTATACATGCTTTATTCCCTAAGTTTACTATCTAAACACAGTTCTCTTAGTTATCTAACTATGCTCCATAATTTGACGAAACTGAGACGCAGTAATATAGTTAAATAAATTTTAACGCAGACAGCTGCATGAATTATCAGCGTGATGCTTCTCGGTATAGATGTAATAATTTCCCATGTTTTCTTATTCCTAGTATTTATTAGTTTTCGTATTTTTTAATTTTATTCTTTTCTACATTAAAATTTGATTGAGATATATTCACCTAAATGCTTCTAGGTGGCATTATGGGTTTCCGTTAGAAATTCAGATGTGTTTCGGAATTATTTTATACCTAGTGTTTGGGAAAAAATAATGACTCGCATTAAAGAACACATCAGAGAGACGTCATAAATAAGTTGAACCAAAATTGAGTCAAGGTTTAATCCACACAACATTAGTGTGTTTATTCTAATTTAGAGACTTGTTTTGGGAATTTTCTGAGGTACAATTCTTTTAGAATCTGTGAAAAACAATGAAACGTTGATAAAAAAAATAATGACTGTTTTTTCATTTAAAAAAATAAAAATTTGGAAATAGGGTTTATATCGCAGTTATTGAATTAATCTAGAATTTTCTGTATCTTGAACTTGAAAACCAATCAATTCTCATCCGTTTTTTCAATATCTATACAAACAAAAATAAACAATAACCTTTTTTTTATTTTAATTAAAAAAAATGATTTTAAGAAATGACTATTTGTAGTGATAATTTAAAATTAAATTTAAATTGACAATATCTTTAAGTTATTTCCATTAAAAACGATAACTGGAAAGCTTGACTTTTTAGTAAATGATTATTAATAGAAAACTAATTTATAACAGAAATAATTAATTTACAGTTATTATTTGAACAATCATAGTTAAAGTATGCTATTCATTAAAGCCTTGTTGTGATATTTAAAAAATGGTCATTTTTACAATAGTTATATGGTATTATTAAATATTTCTTTTTCAAATCAATTTAATTTCATTAAATATATCTATTTAAATTTCATTCCATTTTATGACAATTTATAGAATTGCATGATTATGGCATATCCATCTAATAAAGTGAAAATGTAAGTATGAAGTATAATTTAGAATATAATGATATCCTTTGCTTTGAGACTAATCCTTTATCCACACTCACTCAAAAGTAGCATTTTTCTCTTTAAAATAATTTAATTGTCTCTTTCACGAAATGCAATTTGAACTGTTAGTCTATTTTAAGATATTTCCTTTTTTTATACTTTTAATTTTACAGTTTTTAATTTAAATTTCGAGCAATTTGCATTTATAAAGAAAAAGAAAGCCAGGAGCAGGAATCGAACCTGCGATCACATCCGTGAACAGGTGACGCTCACCCATCGAGAAAACTGGCCTGAAACTTAATTGACAAACGCCGGCCCCAAACTTCTTACACAACAGCCTAGAAACCGACGTTATTTCGTAATTGCCAACAATTTATTGGACATCTTTACTCGATTGCCGAAATCACTTTCGGTCTCGACGGAAGATGTTTCATCATTACTACGGAGCACTTACTCAACTTATCTTCGTTTTCAGCAATTATTATTATTTTTTGCATTTTTCATGTGTGAAGAAAAATTCCTAGACGTATTAAAGCCATGCCAGTATATCTCGGTAGGGCGTTTCAAGCCTGATGCCATAACCACTCGGCCATCCTGGACATGCAGCCACGATTGTACTGAAAAAGCAAATCATGTTATGATATATACAGTAGTCCTTGATACAAAAGCATGATCTGTTCCCGAATCATAACGAATGCGAAACTTTCATTAAGGGAAACATTGTTTTCCGTAAGAATCCATGAAAAACAGGGCAATCCGTTCCCTTCCGAAAAAAAAATACTCAAACGAATTTATAATAATATAATTTATTATTTATTATACATGCTTTATTCCCTAAGTTTACTATCTAAACACAGTTCTCTTAGTTATCTAACTATGCTTCATAATTTGACGAAACTGAGACGCAGTAATATAGTTAAATAAATTTTAACGCAGACAGCTGCATGAATTATCAGCGTGATGCTTCTCGGTATAGATGCAATAATTTCCCATGTTTTCTTATTCCTAGTATTTATTAGTTTTCGTATTTTTTAATTTTATTCTTTTCTACATTAAAATTTGATTGAGATATATTCACCTAAAAGCTTCTAGGTGGCATTATGGGTTTCCGTTAGAAATTCAGATGTGTTTCGGAATTATTTTATACCTAGTGTTTGGGAAAAAATAATGACTCGCATTAAAGAACACATCAAAGAGACGTCATAAATAAGTTGAACCAAAAGGGAGTCAAGGTTTAATCCACACAACATTAGTGTGTTTATTCTAATTTAGAGACTTGTTTTGGGAATTTTCTGAGGTACAATTCTTTTAGAATCTGTGAAAAACAATGGAACGTTGATAAAAAAAATAATGACTGTTTTTTCATTTAAAAAAATAAAAATTTGGAAATAGGGTTTATATCGCAGTTATTGAATTAATCTAGAATTTTCTGTATCTTGAACTTGAAAACCAATCAATTCTCATCCGTTTTTTCAATATCTATACAAACAAAAATAAACAATAACCTTTTTTTTATTTTAATTAAAAAAAATGATTTTAAGAAATGACTATTTGTAGTGATAATTTAAAATTAAATTTAAATTGACAATATCTTTAAGTTATTTCCATTAAAAACGATAACTGGAAAGCTTGACTTTTTAGTAAATGATTATTAATAGAAAACTAATTTATAACAGAAATAATTAATTTACAGTTATTATTTGAACAATCATAGTTAAAGTATGCTATTCATTAAAGCCTTGTTGTGATATTTAAAAAATGGTCATTTTTACAATAGTTATATGGTATTATTAAATATTTCTTTTTCAAATCAATTTAATTTCATTAAATATATCTATTTAAATTTCATTCCATTTTATGACAATTTATAGAATTGCATGATTATGGCATATCCATCTAATAAAGTGAAAATGTAAGTATGAAGTATAATTTAGAATATAATGATATCCTTTGCTTTGAGACTAATCCTTTATCCACACTCACTCAAAAGTAGCATTTTTCTCTTTAAAATAATTTAATTGTCTCTTTCACGAAATGCAATTTGAACTGTTAGTCTATTTTAAGATATTTCCTTTTTTTATACTTTTAATTTTACAGTTTTTAATTTAAATTTCGAGCAATTTGCATTTATAAAGAAAAAGAAAGCCAGGAGCAGGAATCGAACCTGCGATCACATCCGTGAACAGGTGACGCTCACCCATCGAGAAAACTGGCCTGAAACTTAATTGACAAACGCCGGCCCCAAACTTCTTACACAACAGCCTAGAAACCGACGTTATTTCGTAATTGCCAACAATTTATTGGACATCTTTACTCGATTGCCGAAATCACTTTCGGTCTCGACGGAAGATGTTTCATCATTACTACGGAGCACTTACTCAACTTATCTTCGTTTTCAGCAATTATTATTATTTTTTGCATTTTTCATGTGTGAAGAAAAATTCCTAGACGTATTAAAGCCATGCCAGTATATCTCGGTAGGGCGTTTCAAGCCTGATGCCATAACCACTCGGCCATCCTGGACATGCAGCCACGATTGTACTGAAAAAGCAAATCATGTTATGATATATACAGTAGTCCTTGATACAAAAGCATGATCTGTTCCCGAATCATAACGAATGCGAAACTTTCATTAAGGGAAACATTGTTTTCCGTAAGAATCCATGAAAAACAGGGCAATCCGTTCCCTTCCGAAAAAAAAATACTCAAACGAATTTATAATAATATAATTTATTATTTATTATACATGCTTTATTCCCTAAGTTTACTATCTAAACACAGTTCTCTTAGTTATCTAACTATGCTTCATAATTTGACGAAACTGAGACGCAGTAATATAGTTAAATAAATTTTAACGCAGACAGCTGCATGAATTATCAGCGTGATGCTTCTCGGTATAGATGCAATAATTTCCCATGTTTTCTTATTCCTAGTATTTATTAGTTTTCGTATTTTTTAATTTTATTCTTTTCTACATTAAAATTTGATTGAGATATATTCACCTAAAAGCTTCTAGGTGGCATTATGGGTTTCCGTTAGAAATTCAGATGTGTTTCGGAATTATTTTATACCTAGTGTTTGGGAAAAAATAATGACTCGCATTAAAGAACACATCAAAGAGACGTCATAAATAAGTTGAACCAAAAGGGAGTCAAGGTTTAATCCACACAACATTAGTGTGTTTATTCTAATTTAGAGACTTGTTTTGGGAATTTTCTGAGGTACAATTCTTTTAGAATCTGTGAAAAACAATGGAACGTTGATAAAAAAAATAATGACTGTTTTTTCATTTAAAAAAATAAAAATTTGGAAATAGGGTTTATATCGCAGTTATTGAATTAATCTAGAATTTTCTGTATCTTGAACTTGAAAACCAATCAATTCTCATCCGTTTTTTCAACATCTATACAAACAAAAATAAACAATAACCTTTTTTTTATTTTAATTAAAAAAATGATTTTAAGAAAAGACTATTTGTAGTGATAATTTAAAATTAAATTTAAATTGACAATATCTTTAAGTTATTTCCATTAAAAACGATAACTGGAAAGCTTGACTTTTTAGTAAATGATTATTAATAGAAAACTAATTTATAACAGAAATAATTAATTTACAGTTATTATTTGAACAATCATAGTTAAAGTATGCTATTCATTAAAGCCTTGTTGTGATATTTAAAAAATGGTCATTTTTACAATAGTTATATGGAATTATTAAATATTTCTTTTTCAAATCAATTTAATTTCATTAAATATATCTATTAAAATTTCATTCCATTTTATGACAATTTATAGAATTGCATGATTATGGCATATCCATCTAATAAAGTGAAAATGTAAGTATGAAGTATAATTTAGAATATAATGATATCCTTTGCTTTGAGACTAATCCTTTATCCACACTCACTCAAAAGTAGCATTTTTCTCTTTAAAATAATTTAATTGTCTCTTTCACGAAATGCAATTTGAACTGTTAGTCTATTTTAAGATATTTCCTTTTTTTATACTTTTAATTTTACAGTTTTTAATTTAAATTTCGAGCAATTTGCATTCATAAAGAAAAAGAAAGCCAGGAGCAGGAATCGAACCTACGATCACATCCGTGAACAGGTGACGCTCACCCATCGAGAAAACTGGCCTGAAACTTAATTGACAAACGCCGGCCCCAAACTTCTTACACAACAGCCTAGAAACCGACTTTATTTCGTAATTGCCAACAATTTATTGGACATCTTTACTCGATTGCCGAAATCACTTTCGGTCTCGACGGAAGATGTTTCATCATTACTACGGAGCACTTACTCAACTTATCTTCGTTTTCAGCAATTATTATTATTTTTTGCATTTTTCATGTGTGAAGAAAAATTCCTAGACGTATTAAAGCCATGCCAGTATATCTCGGTAGGGCGTTTCAAGCCTGATGCCATAACCACTCGGCCATCCTGGACATGCAGCCACGATTGTACTGAAAAAGCAAATCATGTTATGATATATACAGTAGTCCTTGATACAAAAGCATGATCTGTTCCCGAATCATAACGAATGCGAAACTTTCATTAAGGGAAACATTGTTTTCCATAAGAATCCATGAAAAACAGGGCAATCCGTTCCCTTCCTAAAAAAAAATACTCAAACGAATTTATAATAATATAATTTATTATTTATTATACATGCTTTATTCCCTAAGTTTACTATCTAAACACAGTTCTCTTAGTTATCTAACTATGCTTCATAATTTGACGAAACTGAGACGCAGTAATATATTTAAATAAATTTTAACGCAGACAGATGCATGAATTATCAGCGTGATGCTTCTCGGTATAGATGCAATAATTTCCCATGTTTTCTTATTCCTAGTATTTATTAGTTTTCGTATTTTTAATTTTATTCTTTTCTACATTAAAATTTGATTGAGATATATTCACCTAAAAGCTTCTAGGTAGCATTATGGGTTTCCGTTAGAAATTCAGATGTGTTTCGGAATTATTTTATGCCTAGTGTTTGGGAAAAAATAATGACTCGCATTAAAGAACACATCAAAGAGACGTCATAAATAAGTTGAACCAAAAGGGAGTCAAGGTTTAATCCACACAACATTAGTGTGTTTATTCTAATTTAGAGACTTGTTTTGGGAATTTTCTGAGGTACAATTCTTTTAGAATCTGTGAAAAACAATGAAACGTTGATAAAAAAAATAATGACTGTTTTTTCATTTAAAAAAATAAAAATTTGGAAATAGGGTTTATATCGCAGTTATTGAATTAATCTAGAATTTTCTGTATCTTGAACTTGAAAACCAATCAATTCTCATCCGTTTTTTCAACATCTATACAAACAAAAATAAACAATAACCTTTTTTTTATTTTAATTAAAAAAAAATGATTTTAAGAAAAGAATATTTGTAGTAATAATTTAAAATTCAATTGAAATTGACAATATCTTTCAGTTATTTCCATTAAATACGATAACTGGAAAGCTTGACTTTTTAGTAAATGATTATTAATAGAAAACTAATTTATAACAGAAATGATTAATTTACAGTTATTATTTGAACAATCATAGTTAAAGTATGCTATTCATTAAAGCCTTGTTGTGATATTTAAAAAATGGTCATTTTTACAATAGTTATATGGAATTATTAAATATTTCTTTTTCAAATCAATTTAATTTCATTAAATATTTCTATTAAAATTTCATTCCATTTTATGACAATTTATAGAATTGCATGTTTATGGCATATCCATCTAATAAAGTGAAAATGTAAGTATGAAGTATAATTTAGAATATAATGATATCCTTTGCTTTGAGACTAATCCTTTATCCACACTCACTCAAAAGTAGCATTTTTCTCTTTAATATAATTTAATTGTCTCTTTCACGAAATGCAATTTGAACTGTTAGTCTATTTTAAGATATTTCCTTTTTTTATACTTTTAATTTTACAGTTTTTAATTAAAATTTCGAGCAATTTGCAGTTATAAAGAAAAAGAAAGCCAGGAGCAGGAATCGAACCTGCGATCACATCCGTGAACAGGTGACGCTCACCCATCGAGAAAACTGGCCTGAAACTTAATTGACAAACGCCGGCCCCAAACTTCTTACACAACAGCCTAGAAACCGACGTTATTTCGTAATTGCCAACAATTTATTGGACATCTTTACTCGATTGCCGAAATCACTTTCGGTCTCGACGGAAGATGTTTCATCGGTACTACGGAGCACTTACTCAACTTATCTTCGTTTTCAGCGATTATTATTATTTTTTGCATTTTTCATGTGTGAAGAAAAATTCCTAGATGTATTAAAGCCATGCCAGTATATCTCGGTAGGGCGTTTCAAGCCTGATGCCATAACCACTCGGCCATCCTGGACAAGCAGCCACGATTGTACTGAAAAAGCAAATCATGTTATGATATATACAGTAGTCCTTGATACAAAAGCATGATCTGTTCCCGAATCATAATGAATGCGAAACTTTCATTAAGGGAAACATTGTTTTTCGTAAGAATCCATGAAAAACAGGTCAATCCGTTCCCTTCCGAAAAAAAAAATACTCAAACGAATTTATAATAATATAATTTATTATTTATTATACATGCTTTATTCCCTGAGTTTACTATCTAAACACAGTTCTCTTAGTTATCTAACTATGCTTCATAATTTGACGAAACTGAGACGCAGTAATATAGTTAAATAAATTTTAACGCAGACAGCTGCATGAATTATCAGCGTGATGCTTCTCGGTATAGATGCACTAATTTCCCCATGTTTTCTTATTCCTAGTATTTATTAGTTTTCGTATTTTTTCATTTTATACTTTTCTACATTAAAATTTGATTGAGATATATTCACCTAAAAGCTTCAGGTGGCATTATGGGTTTCCGTTAGAACTTCAGATGTGTTTCGGAATTATTTTATACCTAGTGTTTGGGAAAAAATAATGACTCGCATTAAAGAACACAACAAAGAGACGTCATAAATAAGTTGAACCAAAAGGGAGTCAAGGTTTAATCCACACAACATTAGTGTGTTTATTCTAATTTAGAGACTTATTTTTGGAAATTTCTGAGGTACAATTCTTTTAGAATCTGTGAAAAACAATGAAACGTTGATAAAAAGAATAATGATTGTTTTTTCATTTAAAAAAATAAAAATTTGGAAATAGGGTTTATAGCGCAGTTATTGAATGATGCGAGAATTTTCTGTATCTTGAACATGAAAACAAATCAATTCTCATCCATTTTTTCAACATCCATACAAACAAAAATAAACAATAACCTTTTTTTATTTTATTTAAAATGAAACTATTTTAAGAAAAGAATATTTGTAGTAATAATTTAAAATTCAATTGAAATTGACAATATCTTTCAGTTATTTCCATTAAATACGATAACTGGAAAGCTTGACTTTTTAGTAAATGATTATTAATAGAAAAATAATTTATAACAGAAATAATTAATTTACAGTTATTATTTGAACAATCATAGTTAAAGTATGCTATTCATTAAAGCCTTGTTGTGATATTTAAAAAATGGTCATTTTTACAATAGTTATATGGAATTATTAAATATTTCTTTTTCAAATCAATTTAATTTCATTAAATATTTCTATTAAAATTTCATTCCATTTTATGACAATTTATAGAATTGCATGATTATGGCATATCCATCTAATAAAGTGAAAATGTAAGTATGAAGTATAATTTAGAATATAATGATATCCTTTGCTTTGAGACTAATCCTTTATCCACACTCACTCAAAAGTAGCATTTTTCTCTTTAATATAATTTAATTGTCTTTTTCACGAAATGCAATTTGAACTGTTAGTCTATTTTAAGATATTTCCTTTTTTTATAATTTTAATTTTACAGTTTTTAATTAAAACTTCGAGCAATTTGCAGTTATAAAGAAAAAGAAAGCCAGGAGCAGGAATCGAACCTGCGATCACATCCGTGAACAGGTGACGCTCATCCATCGAGAAAACTGGCCTGAAACTTAATTGACAAACGCCGGCCCCAAACTTCTTACACAACAGCCTAGAAACCGACGTTATTTCGTAATTGCCAACAATTTATTGGACATCTTTACTCGATTGCCGAAATCACTTTCGGTCTCGACGGAAGATGTTTCATCGGTACTACGGAGCACTTACTCAACTTATCTTCGTTTTCAGCAATTATTATTATTTTTTGCATTTTTCATGTGTGAAGAAAAATTCCTAGATGTATTAAAGCCATGCCAGTATATCTCGGTAGGGCGTTTCAAGCCTGATGCCATAACCACTCGGCCATCCTGGACATGCAGCCACGATTGTACTGAAAAAGCAAATCATGTTATGATATATACAGTAGTCCTTGATACAAAAGCATGATCTGTTCCCGAATCATAATGAATGCGAAACTTTCATTAAGGGAAACATTGTTTTCCGTAAGAATCCATGAAAAACAGGGCAATCCGTTCCCTTACAAAAAAAAATACTCAAACGAATTTTTAATAATATAATTTATTATTTATTATACATGCTTTAATCCCTAAGTTTACTATCTAAACACAGTTCTCTTACTTATCTAACTATGCTTCATAATTTGACGAAACTGAGACGCAGTAATATAGTTAAATAAATTTTAACGCAGACAGCTGCATGAATTATCAGCTTGATGCTTCCCGGTGTAGATGCAATAATTTCCCATGATTTCTTATTCCTAGTATTTATTAGTTTTCGTATTTTTTAATTTGATACTTTTCTACATTAAAAATTGATTGAGATATATTCACCTAAAATCTTCTAGGTGGCATTATGGGTTCCCGTTAGAACTTCAGATGTGTTTCGGAATTATTTTATACCTAGTGTTTGGGAAAAAATAATGACTCGCATTAAAGAACACATCAAAGAGACGTCATAAATAAGTTGAACCAAAAGGGAGTCAAGGTTTAATCCACACAACATTAGTGTGTTTATTCTAATTTAGAGACTTGTTTTGGGAATTTTCTGAGGTACAATTCTTTTAGAATCTGTGAAAAACAATGAAACGTTGATAAAAAGAATAATGATTGTTTTTTCATTTAAAAAAATAAAAATTTGGAAATAGGGTTTCTAGCGCCGTTATTGAATGATGCGAGAATTTTCTGTATCTTGAACATGAAAACAAATCAATTCTCATCCTTTTTTTCAACATCCATAAAAACAAAAATAAACAATAACCTTTTTTTTTTTAATTAAAATGAAAGGATTTTAAGAAAAGACTATCTGTAGTGATGATTTAAAATTAAATGGAAATTGACGATATCTTTCAGTTGTTTCCATTAAAAACGATAACTGGAAAGCTTGACTTTTTAGTAAATGATTATTAATAGAAAACTAATTTATAACAGAAATGATTAATTTACAGTTATTATTTGAACAATCATAGTTAAAGTATGGTATTCATTAAAGCCTTGTTGTGATATTTAAAAAATGGTCATTTTTACAATAGTTATATGGTATTATTAAATATTTCTTTTTCAAATCAATTTAATTTCATTAAATATTTCTATTAAAATTCCATTCCATTTTATGACAATTTATAGAATTGCATGATTATGACATATCCATCTAAAAAAGTGAAAATGTAAGTATGAAGTATAATTTAGAATATAATGATATCCTTTGCTTTGAGACTAATCCTTTATCCACACTCACTCAAAAGTAGCATTTTTCTCTTTAATATAATTTAATTGTCTTTTTCACGAAATGCAATTTGAACTGTTAGTCTATTTTAAGATATTTCCTTTTTTTATACTTTTAATTTTACAGTTTTTAATTAAAACTTCGAGCAATTTGCAGTTATAAAGAAAAAGAAAGCCAGGAGCAGGAATCGAACCTGCGATCACATCCGTGAACAGGTGACGCTCATCCATCGAGAAAACTGGCCTGAAACTTAATTGACAAACGCCGGCCCCAAACTTCTTACACAACAGCCTAGAAACCGACGTTATTTCGTAATTGCCAACAATTTATTGGACATCTTTACTCGATTGCCGAAATCACTTTCGGTCTCGACGGAAGATGTTTCATCGGTACTACGGAGCACTTACTCAACTTATCTTCGTTTTCAGCAATTATTATTATTTTTTGCATTTTTCATGTGTGAAGAAAAATTCCTAGATGTATTAAAGCCATGCCAGTATATCTCGGTAGGGCGTTTCAAGCCTGATGCCATAACCACTCGGCCATCCTGGACATGCAGCCACGATTGTACTGAAAAAGCAAATCATGTTATGATATATACAGTAGTCCTTGATACAAAAGCATGATCTGTTCCCGAATCATAATGAATGCGAAACTTTCATTAAGGGAAACATTGTTTTCCGTAAGAATCCATGAAAAACAGGGCAATCCGTTCCCTTACAAAAAAAATACTCAAACGAATTTTTAATAATATAATTTATTATTTATTATACATGCTTTAATCCCTAAGTTTACTATCTAAACACAGTTCTCTTACTTATCTAACTATGCTTCATAATTTGACGAAACTGAGACGCAGTAATATAGTTAAATAAATTTTAACGCAGACAGCTGCATGAATTATCAGCTTGATGCTTCCCGGTGTAGATGCAATAATTTCCCATGTTTTCTTATTCCTAGTATTTATTAGTTTTCGTATTTTTTAATTTGATACTTTTCTACATTAAAAATTGATTGAGATATATTCACCTAAAATCTTCTAGGTGGCATTATGGGTTTCCGTTAGAACTTCAGATGTGTTTCGGAATTATTTTATACCTAGTGTTTGGGAAAAAATAATGACTCGCATTAAAGAACACAACAAAGAGACGTCATAAATAAGTTGAACCAAAAGGGAGTCAAGGTTTAATCCACACAACATTAGTGTGTTTATTCTAATTTAGAGACTTGTTTTGGGAAATTTCTGAGGTACAATTCTTTTAGAATCTGTGAAAAACAATGAAACGTTGATAAAAAGAATAATGATTGTTTTTTCATTTAAAAAAATAAAAATTTGGAAATAGGGTTTCTAGCGCCGTTATTGAATGATGCGAGAATTTTCTGTATCTTGAACATGAAAACAAATCAATTCTAATCCTTTTTTTCAACATCCATAAAAACAAAAATAAACAATAACCTTTTTTTTTTAATTAAAATGAAAGGATTTTAAGAAAAGACTATCTGTAGTGATGATTTAAAATTAAATGGAAATTGACGATATCTTTCAGTTGTTTCCATTAAAAACGATAACTGGAAAGCTTGACTTTTTAGTAAATGATTATTAATAGAAAACTAATTTATAACAGAAATGATTAATTTACAGTTATTATTTGAACAATCATAGTTAAAGTATGGTATTCATTAAAGCCTTGTTGTGATATTTAAAAAATGGTCATTTAAACAATAGTTATATGGTATTATTAAATATTTCTTTTTCAAATCAATTTAATTTCATTAAATATTTCTATTAAAATTCCATTCCATTTTATGACAATTTATAGAATTGCATGATTATGACATATCCATCTAAAAAAGTGAAAATGTAAGTATGAAGTATAATTTAGAATATAATGATATCCTTTGCTTTGAGACTAATCCTTTATCCACACTCACTCAAAAGTAGCATTTTTCTCTTTAATATAATTTAATTGTCTTTTTCACGAAATGCAATTTGAACTGTTAGTCTATTTTAAGATATTTCCTTTTTTTATACTTTTAATTTTACAGTTTTTAATTAAAACTTCGAGCAATTTGCAGTTATAAAGAAAAAGAAAGCCAGGAGCAGGAATCGAACCTGCGATCACATCCGTGAACAGGTGACGCTCATCCATCGAGAAAACTGGCCTGAAACTTAATTGACAAACGCCGGCCCCAAACTTCTTACACAACAGCCTAGAAACCGACGTTATTTCGTAATTGCCAACAATTTATTGGACATCTTTACTCGATTGCCGAAATCACTTTCGGTCTCGACGGAAGATGTTTCATCGGTACTACGGAGCACTTACTCAACTTATCTTCGTTTTCAGCAATTATTATTATTTTTTGCATTTTTCATGTGTGAAGAAAAATTCCTAGATGTATTAAAGCCATGCCAGTATATCTCGGTAGGGCGTTTCAAGCCTGATGCCATAACCACTCGGCCATCCTGGACATGCAGCCACGATTGTACTGAAAAAGCAAATCATGTTATGATATATACAGTAGTCCTTGATACAAAAGCATGATCTGTTCCCGAATCATAATGAATGCGAAACTTTCATTAAGGGAAACATTGTTTTCCGTAAGAATCCATGAAAAACAGGGCAATCCGTTCCCTTACAAAAAAAATACTCAAACGAATTTTTAATAATATAATTTATTATTTATTATACATGCTTTAATCCCTAAGTTTACTATCTAAACACAGTTCTCTTACTTATCTAACTATGCTTCATAATTTGACGAAACTGAGACGCAGTAATATAGTTAAATAAATTTTTACGCAGACAGCTGCATGAATTATCAGCTTGATGCTTCTCGGTGTAGATGCAATAATTTCCCATGTTTTCTTATTCCTAGTATTTATTAGTTTTCGTATTTTTTAATTTGATACTTTTCTACATTAAAAATTGATTGAGATATATTCACCTAAAATCTTCTAGGTGGCATTATGGGTTTCCGTTAGAACTTCAGATGTGTTTCGGAATTATTTTATACTAGTGTTTGGGAAAAAATAATGACTCGCATTAAAGAACACAACAAAGAGACGTCATAAATAATTTGAACCAAAAGGGAGTCAAGGTTTAATCCACACAACATTAGTGTGTTTATTCTAATTTAGAGACTTATTTTGGGAAATTTCTGAGGTACAATTCTTTTAGAATCTGTGAAAAACAATGAAACGTTGATAAAAAGAATAATGATTGTTTTTTCATTTAAAAAAATAAAAATTTGGAAATAGGGTTTATAGCGCAGTTATTGAATGATGCGAGAATTTTCTGTATCTTGAACATGAAAACAAATCAATTCTCATCCGTTTTTTCAACATCCATACAAACAAAAATAAACAATAACCTTTTTTTATTTTATTTAAAATGAAACTATTTTAAGAAAAGAATATTTGTAGTAATAATTTAAAATTCAATTGAAATTGACAATATCTTTCAGTTATTTCCATTAAATACGATAACTGGAAAGCTTGACTTTTTAGTACATGATTATTAATAGAAAAATAATTTATAACAGAAATAATTAATTTACAGTTATTATTTGAACAATCATAGTTAAAGTATGCTATTCATTAAAGCCTTGTTGTGATATTTAAAAAATGGTCATTTTTACAATAGTTATATGGAATTATTAAATATTTCTTTTTCAAATCAATTTAATTTCATTAAATATTTCTATTAAAATTTCATTCCATTTTATGACAATTTAAAGAATTGCATGATTATGGCATATCCATCTAATAAAGTGAAAATGTAAGTATGAAGTATAATTTAGAATATAATGATATCCTTTGCTTTGAGACTAATCCTTTATCCACACTCACTCAAAAGTAGCATTTTTCTCTTTAATATAATTTAATTGTCTCTTTCACGAAATGCAATTTGAACTGTTAGTCTATTTTAAGATATTTCCTTTTTTTATACTTTTAATTTTACAGTTTTTAATTAAAATTTCGAGCAATTTGCAGTTATAAAGAAAAAGAAAGCCAGGAGCAGGAATCGAACCTGCGATCACATCCGTGAACAGGTGACGCTCACCCATCGAGAAAACTGGCCTGAAACTTAATTGACAAACGCCGGCCCCAAACTTCTTACACAACAGCCTAGAAACCGACGTTATTTCGTAATTGCCAACAATTTATTGGAAATCTTTACTCGATTGCCGAAATCACTTTCGGTCTCGACGGAAGATGTTTCATCGGTACTACGGAGCACTTACTCAAATTATCTTCGTTTTCGGCAATTATTATTATTTTTTGCATTTTTCATGTGTGAAGAAAAATTCCAAGATGTATTAAAGCCATGCCAGTATATCTCGGTAGGGCGTTTCAAGCCTGATGCCATAACCACTCGGCCATCCTGGACATGCAGCCACGATTGTACTGAAAAAGCAAATCATGTTATGATATATACAGTAGTCCTTGATACAAAAGCATGATCTGTTCCCGAATCATAATGAATGCGAAACTTTCATTAAGGGAAACATTGTTTTCCGTAAGAATCCATGAAAAACAGGTCAATCCGTTCCCTTCCGAAAAAAAAAATACTCAAACGAATTTATAATAATATAATTTATTATTTATTATACATGCTTTATTCCCTGAGTTTACTATCTAAACACAGTTCTCTTAGTTATCTAACTATCCTTCATAATTTGACGAAACTGAGACGCAGTAATATAGTTAAATAAATTTTAACGCAGACAGCTGCATGAATTATCAGCGTGATGCTTCTCGGTATAGATGCACTAATTTCCCCATGTTTTCTTATTCCTAGTATTTATTAGTTTTCGTATTTTTTAATTTTATACTTTTCTACATTAAAATTTGATTGAGATATATTCACCTAAACGCTTCTAGGTGGCATTATGGGTTTCCGTTAGAACTTCAGATGTGTTTCGGAATTATTTTATACCTAGTGTTTGGGAAAAAATAATGACTCGCATTAAAGAACACAACAAAGAGACGTCATAAATAAGTTGAACCAAACGGGAGTCAAGGTTTAATCCACACAACATTAGTGTGTTTATTCTAATTTAGAGACTTGTTTTGGGAATTTCCAATTTCGAGCAGTTTGCAGTTATAAAGAAAAAGAAAGCCAGGGGCTGGAATCGAACCTGCGATCACATTCGAGAACAGGTGACGCTCACCCATCGAGAAAACTGGCTTGGAAATCAATTGACAAACGGTGGCTCCAAACTCATTATACAGCAGCCTTCGTATTTGCTAACAATTGAATGGACATTTTCAGTCAATTGCCGAAATCAATATCGGTCTGGGGTTAAAATGTTTAATCGGTTTCATTACAAAATCCTCGACTCTGGCTTATATTCTTTTTCTACATTTATTATTATTTTTTGCATTTTCTAGTTGTAAATTAGTTGGCAGTTTATAGTTATACCAGCATCTCTCGGTAGGACAATTCGAGCCTGATGCCATAACCACTCGGCTATCCTGGACATGATGCTTTTGCTGTACTGAAGTAGTAAATCCGTTTCAGATGCATGCAAGGAATTGCCTCGATATACGGGCATGATTTGTTTCTGAATCTATAAAGTGAAACATTCGTTTAGGGAAATAGTACTTTCTGTAGAAATTCATGCAAAACAGGACAACACATTCCATTAAAAAAATTCTCAAACAAATTTATAAGAATGTAATTTATTATTTATAATGCAGTCTTTATTCCTCTAGAATTTTATCTAAAGTCAGTTGTACTTTATTGCACTTTAAACCAGAACGAAACTGCGACCAGCAGTGCCGTTAAATGAATTTATAACTCGTATAGCTTCTGAATTATCAGGGTTATGCTTCTAATCATATATACAGTAATATCCCATGTTTTCAGTATCTCTTTTCTTTCTCTGAATGTTTGTTGGTCTATTGCGTTTATTATTTCTTTTTTTCTTGACCAAATATCATCGGCAGCTTTTTGACGGCCTAAGACTCCGCTTCGTAAGCTTTCCGCTAGTTTTTACAATATTCTTCCACCAACTCATTGATCTCGTTGTTATCCAACTGCAGCGGTATGATATTGCCCATATACAAAATCTCATGGGTTATAGCTGCACAGTAGGGTGGAATGAAAATGGCCTTGATTTTTTTAATATTTTATTTTGGTAATAGTGGGAAATAGTTGCCTTTTATGTTAAAAAAGATTTTTTTTTAAATTTTGTTGCAATAAAACTACATCTTAAGGTGCCGTAAAGAACTTAAAGTTTTAAAAAAATTGGAAAATTTTAAAATGGTTTTTTAAAAAATTGTTTATATTTTCTTTTAGTAATAGTAGGAAATGTTTCCTTTTAGATTATAAAAAGAATTTTAAAAAATTTGGTTGGAATACAACAACATCTTGAGGTGCCGTAAAGAGCTTTAAGTTTGGGAAAAATTGAAAAAATTGACAAACTTTAAAATGGGATTTTAAAAAATTTGTTTAAATTTTAGTTTGTTAACACTGGGAGAAAGTTTCCTTTTAGGTTCAAAACGGATTTTTAAAAATTTGACTGCAATACTACAACATCTTGAGGTTGCCACAGAAACCGTAAATTATGTTAAAAAAATTGAAAAATTATAAACTTTAAGAAAAAAAATTATGAATTTTTCGTATGTATAATGTTACAAAGGATAATTTTAAATAAGCATTACTACTAAAAAAATCTTTAATTAAAAAATGCAATTAAAGTAATAAAATATTTTTAATGTCAAATTTTGTGTTTCTTACTTCTGTATCCTTAATATTTACAAATGTTACAACTGCAAAATATTTTTTTCTACTTCATTGTCATATTTAACTGTCTTTCTTTGTATTAACTTATGGCATACCCACAAGAGAATCCATTTTTCTCATACTATTAATGAAACCGGGGAAAGTAGATAACCGGGATCAGATGCCTTGCGTATAAATATAATATTACCAGAACAGAAACGCTTTGAGGAAGAATGAAGCAAAAAAAGTAAATAGCTAAAAAAATAGTTATGTTTAATCAAGAACAGACAAAAAATACTAGTATTTGCGAAACGGTTACTGGCAACAATGACAACGCTGAAGATCAACACTGTTTTTAAATAAAAAGAGGCAAACCAACCAGATCCTTTAAATGCATGTTAAAACTTGTGAGTGCCTTGTGTAAGTGTATTTCTCTGAAGCAATTTTTAGATTATGCCTAATATAACAGTAGCACTTCATAACAGATTCGTTAGTAGGCAGCTCAACTTCAAGCAAATCATTAAATTTTCCAAATTCTTCACTAATTAAATTCCCAAATAAATTGTCTTCACTAATTTAGTGTGATCCATTTTTACTCCCAACAAAGCACACAAGGACACAAACTAACAAATCATTTACGTTAATCAGACACAATAGACATAGTGGATATGCCAACTCAACTGAACTCGGCAAAGTTGCTGACCTGACTCCAGCTCTGAGCTTGTCACCACACGCAGACAAATCTCCGCCTTTCCTCACTAATATCCTCTACGGCGATGACTCAAACTACTGGATGCCATATCAATTTAAAAGTAAAACTGTTTTTATATTTCCATTCTTATTATAAAGCCTATTTAAAACTTTTTATTTCATAATCGAGGCATAAAAAGTCCTTTAAAATGTTCCAAAAAGTATGTTTTTTTAAAACCTTAGCATCCTTGCGGCACCTCAAGACGTACTCTAATATTTTTCATATTTTTAATTTATCGTATCTACACCAAAAAGCAAATTTTTGTCGCTATTACAATTTTTAAAAAAAACAAAAGTTGAATATTTCTTAAGAAAAGATTATAAAATGTAGCAAAAATTTCAATTTTATGAAGTTTTAACGTCTTAGCAACACCTCATAAAGTACTAATATTTTTCATTTTTTTTTATCTTATCTACACAAAAAGGTTACTATTACAAATTAAAAATCAAAAGTTGATTTTTTTCGTCCCACCATACTGCGCAACACTTGGACAAACTCCTTAGAATTGCTTGAACAATGCTGTCTATCTAAAATCTTTACCAAGGGCTCTCTTTAAACAAGCCCTTAACAAATACTAACCAATATGACCGTCTTGATCTCTCCTCGCCACTCGTTCTGCGAAACATCGCTCTTTTGCCTACACACACTTTTTTACATCTTGTTTTCCTTGTTATGGGATTCACTCGTTATATGAGATTTCATTGTATTTCTAATGCCAGGTGAGGCTAATGACATTTTTTACTATTACCTATATCTATTCAAAAAAAAAATGTATTCATCAAGTATTTGTAAGGTAAATTTCATCTCTCTCTATATGTGTGTGTGTGTGTGTGTGTGTGTGTGTGTGTGTGTGTGTGTGTGTGTGTGTGTGTGTGTGTGTGTGTGTGTATAATTCCTAATAGTATTA
The DNA here is from genome assembly GCF_947563725.1 of Argiope bruennichi. Classification (NCBI taxonomy): domain Eukaryota; kingdom Metazoa; phylum Arthropoda; class Arachnida; order Araneae; family Araneidae; genus Argiope; species Argiope bruennichi. The sequence continues at coordinate 80,410,719 of NC_079159.1, read as the reverse complement.
GCACTTATTAAATCGTAGTTAAATCATAGATATTTAAAAATGATATGAAGCCCTGTCATCAACTATGAAAGTTTTCAGCGGCTGCTATTTTGTTTTAAATATTTCCAAGCAACCTAAATAAGATAATGATTAATTAAAATAAGATAATGATAATTACATAAGTCAGCAGATTACAGAATAGAGATAGCTGTAAACATTATGCTTCACATAAGTAGCGTGTCAAGTTTCTATCAAATTTTTAGTTTTTTTTTGAGTAATAAACTCTTAAGAATTACTTGCATAAAAGAAAGGAAAAGTTTTGGTGTCTTTTCCATCTTCAAATAAATGCAAAAAGGCTTCACCATCACACCTTGTAGAGGTATTCACATCTTATTTTTATCTCCAATTTCGGTCCTTTATTTTAATCTTATCTTTTGTAGTTCATTCTAATTTTATTTTCTGTTTATTCAAAATTCTATGCATGAAAATATCTTTTCATCTATTACAGAACCTTCTGCAGAAATCCGCAAGCACATTTGTTTCATTTTCTTTATAGAATGCCAAGCTTTTTTTTTCTTTGCTATGAATAGGCAGTTCCAAACAATTTGTATATCGTTAATTTGTTATATATATATTTTTGACAATTTGTTATCTTATATTTTTTTCATACAATTTACTTTATAATATACTATAACGTGAAATATGCATTTGAATAAAGTTAAAAACATACAAGTAAAATTTCCTAAAAACGGCATATATAAATATTTATAGTTATTTCTTAAAACTCCAAATCAGATAATGTGAAACCTTTCTACAGAGAAACACAACGTGAAATCTATGGACAGTCTATTTTATACTTTTGTATAAAATATTTCAAAATAACCCTTGCATTTTATGTTCTTTTAAGTTTCAGTTATTTTTAATTCAAAATATTTAAAGCAATATAATTTTGAAAATATTTTACATAAAACAATACTGCCCAGGAACAGGATTCGAACCTGCAATCACAATTGCGAATCAGGTAACAAATACCCACTGAGAAAACTGTCATTAAACGTTGTTGACATACCATGAGTTCCTGGCAAACAACAAACCATGGTCTCCTGGTAACAAGCCATGACTGTCAAACAGCGTTATTTGAGATTTGCCGTAAGTTTATTGGTCGCCTTCTTCTAATTGCCGAACACAATTTCGGTCTAGAAAGACAAGCACACTATTTGATTACCAAATCAACTCTTATGCAGCTTCCTTTTTTACATGGATTGGTATTATTTTTATTGCTATTTTTGCTAACTGCAGTAATATGTAGAACAACGCCATTAATTCTCAGGAAAGTATTGCCAGCCTGACGCCATAACCACTCGGCCATCCTAGACAGAAATTATTTCGCTATATTGAACTATCAAAACCTGTTTTCCGAAAAACTGCCTAGTACTTGGAGAAAAATTTGATATATATCATTCTCTCATATCACTTTGTAATTTGTTAATTTTTTATCATAAAAAAAAATTGTGCGAATTCCGCTAAGAGTTTGTCATCATTTAAAAAATATGCAATGCATTCCCTCTTAATTCATTGCATTATTTCCACACATAATTTATTTATTAAAATAAATTTATTTTTAAGTTTAAACGATATACTTCTCACTGCAAATATCATTAATTGTTTATTTTTAGTCCTGGTATTTCGTTTATGAATTTTCGACTGGTTATAGAAATTTTCTGAGCTACGAAATGTTCACTTTTTCAAGAATATTCATATAAATATTGTTTTTACTTTATTAAATAAAATGTACGAAATGAATACTAATAGTGCATTAGTTTTTTCTGTCTAAGATATATCTATTAAAAAGTCATAATTATTTTTTTACAAATATAGAGCTTATACATATATTTTTACAGGTACAAATATCTAACTATTATGCAGGGAAAAAGATGGCTGTTCCCAAACGACTCCATCCTGTATTCTTTTCGTTTTCACCCAAATGTATTTTGGTTCAGTTTTCTTTAGAACTTTTTTTCAGAACGAATTATAAGCTTAACGTATTTATTTATTATTATTGTCGCCACTTATGCTTCTATCTTTTTTTTTGTATTTCTTTCATTGATATAATCAAATCGTCCTTTTATATACCTAAAGCTCTGCTGCTATACACACTCTTGATAAGACATTACAGGTCTCATTCCGTAATTAAGTTATGCCGAGTTTACACTCCGCCAATTATAAGACGGCCAGTGGGCAGCGCATGCGTAGAAAGGCTAAAAATTGCTTTTTGGTTGATAGAAAGTAATTGTCCCGGCGGGAGAACAACATGCCATTATATGGTATATTTTTTTCTTACTGCGCATGCGTTTGTAGGAATGAGCGGGATTTTTTTATTTTTTGGCGTGAAAAATTTGATTACTTATTATAGATTTATTCCGGTATTTTTTGTTCTTTGTTCTTTCTGATGTGAGGTTGCGTTTTTTTTTTTCATTCAATTTCCTTTTTTTTTTTTTTTTTTTTTTTTTAGTTTTTCAATTTTTAGGTATGTTGACCTTTTTTTTTTTTTACTTTACCATTTTTCTTTGTGTAAAATATCTGTCATTTTAAACCAATACGCAGTGAAAAAAAATTCAGAGAAGCGAAAACGGCCAAAGATGGAATGCCTGAATCTATCGTATGAAATTGTGCCCAACATAAATCAGTTCTTTCTGCATCTGCGCTGCCTACTAGCCGTCTTGTAACTGGCCGAGTGTAAACTTGGCATTATCCTGGGTACTCGAGGAAAATGTATGCTCCAATATCGAACATCCTGAACATACGATGATGCTTTATATTTCAATAACGATCATCCTAAATATAAGACGAGGTCTTATATATCAATAGCCAACGTCTTGAACAGACGATGAAGATTTACGTTTAGCAACTTGATTACAGCAGCGAACAACTTTAACTCAAGATAAGACTTCAAATTTCATTATATCCTGAATATATTCCAAAATATATTATGAAATTCTGAAGAAATATATTATGAATTTTCGAAGGAATATATTATGAATTTCCGGAGAAATTTGGAGCTCCCATTACGGCTAAAAGTTATGTGTCTAAAATATTTCATTATTCCAAAAAAAAAGATGAAAGACTGTATCTTTAATATTAGAAACATTTCTTCAAGTAATTGATGCTTGATATATATCGTTACAAACCTGTAATGCTACTTCCCAGCAAGGTTAGTTCTATCACTAAAAAGACTGATTTACAATCACTGTTTTGGATACTGATCGGGTACCGAGTCAGTAATCTCAAAGCTTGGCGACAAACTTGGCGAAAATTTGGCAACTTGGCAACGAATTTGCCGACTTTGGCAACAAAATAGATATTACTAGAAACTTTGAGAATTTTACCTATCCATTCAATAAGAACCAAGATACGACTGATTGTTCCTGAACCTTCTCGGCTCGCCTCCCGGGAACTATAAAAGGCCCGCAGACTCCATGATTTTATTGGGCAGATTGATGATGTTGTGATGTGTTCGGATGGATAGCATGCCGATCTCAGAGCACCTTCTTATCCGAGCAAACTGCCCCGCTTGCGGGAAGCTTATCGCAATCAACTTTAGTTATGGATACTGCTATGATTGCATGACACCATTCCCAAAGAAATTACTAGAAGAAGTCGGATTTGATTTCTCTAGACTCCAAAAAACCTCAACACCTGAATCAAACATGGACACTCAAGACAACTGGGCAAATAGATCCACACCAACTACTCAGATCTCCAAATCCCTTGCACCCACCTCAACCAGCCATATCCCGACTGAAAATCCCATTTCTCCTCAAACTCCAGACCCTGATGTCACAATGATTTCTCCATCATCCCAGATACAAAAAAACCCCCAAAACGACTTCCAGATTGTCTCTCCCAAAAAAGCAGCCAAAAAGCCCCTCACCGAAGAAAACTTCAAAATAACCACGGAAAACTCCTACTCCCATCTACAAGAAGAAAGCGATAGACCACCTAAATCAACAGCACCGATCAGCTTAGTCATCAAAGAAAACTACAACCTAATTCTACAAGAGATTATGAGAAGATATCCCGAAACTGAAAACCACTTCCAAAGAGGTCATATTCAAATCAAACCTAAATCAGAAGAAACCAGACAAGAAATAATCAGCCTACTCCAAAACAAGAAACAAGATTTCATCATCAATGAAGCTTCTGAAGAAAGACCCATCAAAGTTGTAATTAGAGGACTCCCGATCTACACCACAATAGATGATATTAAAAAAGAACTCGAAGCAAACAATTACCAAATCCAAAGAATTAATCAAATGAAAAACTTCAGAGCAAAAACCCTCCTCCCATTATTTCTCGTTGAAGTCAGGAAAACCGGCAACCACAAAAATATCTTCAATCTCAATCACCTCTGCTTCCTGTCCGTAAAAATAGAGCCATACAGGACGAAAAATACCGCTACTATATGCTATAACTGCTCCGGATTCCACCACTCAGCCAGAAACTGCCGAATAACACCCAGGTGCATCAAATGTAACGGAAACCATCCCACCCGTGACTGCCAAATTAAAGAAAAAATAGAAAACCCTGTCTGCATCAACTGCAACGCGACCGGCCACCTAGCAGCCTGGAAAGGATGTCCGGCCATACCTAGAGCCCAAACCCAATTTGCAAGCTACCCCAGAAGATCATATGCTGAAGCTATTAATAAAAATAATAGCCAAAACATCAATCCTACCCTCCCAAGAACCCAAGAAGTCACCCCCCAAAGACCAATTAACAGAAGACCACAGCCTCCCCAACCCACTTTGACAGACGAATTAAATGACATTAAAGAATTGAAAAACCACCTCAACGACCTAAAAGAAATCAGAGAACTCCTGATCGAATTCCCCAACATCCTAAATGCCATCAGACCCAGCAAAAAAGCCAAGAGTAAACAAGAAAAACTTCTCATTTTCATAGACGCACTCATCGCCGAAGAACCAACTCCTTGAAAACCACGCCCACCGCCGTGACAAAGACGCCCACCCACCCCATCAAGAGTACTTAAGCCGATGTTCCTTGCCACCAGCCTCTTTCAGGACCCTTCCTCACTCATGTTCAAACCATCTTTCGTCCAGCAGAAAGTATTTGTCGATCGGAGATGGCGCTCCAAATTTTTTCCTTGTGTCCTTGTGATGCAATGAATCGGAGTTGAAATAGAAGGCAAGTCGTTGAGAGAATAACGAAACAACGGCGGAATAGTCTAGCACTGAATGGAGCCCACGCGTTGTGTATGCTGAATTCATCTGTGTGCCGAGTCTTGGCGTTTATTGTAGAAGCAGAATCTTGAATAGCCAGTCGTGTAGTTTTGAGTCGAAGTTAGATACAGTTAAAAAGAGGAGATAGAGGAGAACTTCAGCCGTTCGGAGAGTCCGTAGAGCGAAGCTCCGAACATTTCCTCTACTGCTGAATTCTGTCTTCCGCTTTGTGTGCTGTGGTCGTTGTTACTACCGAATTACTTACTACTTGTGGGCTATTGTTTGTTGTATGTTGGTCTCGGCTGTACATATTTGTCGTCCTTGTATTAATGTCTTTGTATTAAATTCGTATTAAATAAACGTCACTGTTGTTTTCTACTGAGACCTGTGTATTGTTTTCACTCCGCACAAGCACTGCAAGCGAACCCGGTGATTCTACTGACTTAGTAGTAGAGCCGTAACAACATATATTTGAAATAAGTAGATCCGCATGAAGATAGTTCAAGTATTATTATGTTTTACTGCTCATTTCATTACATATCTATTTAAGTTATTGAATTATTTTTTAATCGAATATATTAGTTTGAAACAAGCTGCATTATTCACAGTAAACTGAAATCAGGTCGAATTAACGTGATATCATTTTATAGCAAAAGTTGCTCAAATAAGAAAAATAATATGTATCAATGAAATTTTCAATACAATTAAATATTTACAAATTCGTTTACAAAACTTTTACCTCAGACTTTATAAGCTAGAATTTTGTATGTGAGGATTTAATTCCGATTAAGATAATTGTTAATTTTCGATATTCCGTTTATCATCATAAGGTACCTAAGAATGGAACAGACATATTTTCGTAACAAAGATAATTTTCATTATCACATGATATTATTCAATATTATGTAATATGATGTGACACCTGGGTAAATATATTTTTTTATAAAATCTTAGTTTAAGTATTATATTTAAAGAATAAATAAACATTTTTCTTTTACTTCAAAAGTACAAGGGGGTTTCAAATGAAAAGATAGGAAACGACACTGTTTATATAAGTGAAGATTTTATTCAAAGTATACATACACCATAGACCTGAGCGCAACGATCCCATTGATTAACGAAACGAAAGATTCCTTGTTCCCAGATTTCCTATGACGAAACCCAGTCCTTCATAGCGTAATTGAATTCACTGTCCGAGTTGAAGCGCTTCCCTTCCAAATGTTTTTTCAGTGGACCAAAAACATGAAAGTGAAAGGGAGACATGTTCGTGCTGTAGGGTGGATGGTCGAGCTGCTTTCACTTGAACTTGACCAGTTCCGCGTATGTGACCCTGAGGCGTGTGGACGTGCGTTATCAGGGAGCAGTACCACACCCTCCGTAAGTAGCCCCGGTGTATTTTACTTGATGGACCTGCGTAGTCTTCGGAGTGCCTGACAGTACACATCTGTCTTAATGATTCTTCTGCGCTAGAGAAATTTAACAAATATAGGATCATGGACGGCCTCTGCTTTCTTCTGGGCATGCGGGTGCATGCGCGTGCTCCGATATACGCCGGAGACTCCAATTGCATCCCTAGATGTCTCGCTACGTTCTCTTATAGCTGTATAGCCAAATATGTAAACTTTTAGGTTGCTACGCCGTTTCGTACCTTTTCATTTGAACACTCCTTGTAGTAGGAACTGTAAAATGCACACTTCTTTTTGAATAAATATCATCTAGCGTATTGATGATTTAAAGGAGAAAAATAAACTCATATTTGCTTCATAAGAATCATGTTTTCAACAAAAGATTTCTTTATAAATAATTAATAAAAATAAGGAATAACAAAAGCAAAAAATGCCTAAAATACCTGAAAACTGCCAAATAAGACATCATTATTTCCTGACAGAGAAAGCTTCATCAAAACTTTTCATCTGGGCAGTCAATCAAATGACTACTGAGAAAAAAATTATCTGTTAGCAAAAAAAAAAAAATTCCATCACGGAACAATTCCAGCTGATCTTGCAAATGCTGACATTTTCTCTTGTTTTACTCAGCTAGACTTAATAAGATTATTTTATGACATCAGGCCAGAAAAAATCGAATTGCTGACACATCTAACATCGAAATTTATGCAAACGTTGCTAGAAAAGAGAAAATACGTTAAAAAAAGTATATTTGCTGCATTATTTCAGTTTATAATTTTTAGGAAAGAAATTACTCTAATCCAATAGCATTATAAAAATAATTCAACTTAATTATCCCATTCTCATAAAAAGGCAACAAAGTTTATCAAATTTAATTATATCGCGAGAGGAAATAAAATTTAGGAATCAATTTCTTCAGAGAAGAATACATACAAGGAGTGTTAAATAAAAAGGTACGAAACGACACTGTGGGTATAAATGAAGACATTATTCAAAGTATGCATACACCATAGCTCTGAGAGCAACGATTCCATTCATTAACGAACCGAAGGGTTCCTTATTCCCAGAATTCTTGCGGCCGTGTCGAAACCCAGTCATTCACAGCGTCCTTGAGTTCTCCGTTCTGATGTTTTTCAGGGGACCAAACACATGAAAATCGCAGGGAGACGTGCCCGGGCTGTAGGGCGGATGGTAGAACTGCTTTCATTTGAACTTGGCCAGTTCCACATGTGTGACTCTGGAGATGTGTTTACGAGCGTATCATTAAGCAGAACCACACCCTATGTGAGTAGTCCCTGTCATTTGTTTTTTATGGACCTGTAAAGTCTTCGGAGTGTTTCACTATGCACATCGGAGTTATTGCTCACCATCCTGTCTTCCGGCGATCTATGCCGGAGACTTCAATCTCATCCCTAGATGTCTCGCTGTGTTCTCCCATAGCAGCGCAGTCAAATTTGTTAACGGTTACGTTGTTACGACGTTTAGTACCTTTTCATTTGAACACCCGTTATATAAAAATTCTAGAATGAATATTGTAAGAAATTATTATAAAAGTAAAATAATTATGATACATTTGGAAACAGTCTCCATCTTAAATGTTCGAGACAAAACTTTGAAAAATAAAATAGTATTCGCCTGCAAATTCAGTGACAGTCATCGTGAGGAAAATACGTAATCTGAACAAATACGGTTTTCGTTATTTAACGAACTCGCTCTACTTAAAATTCGGCACCAACTTGATAATTTAGATTTTTTCAACAAACATTGATCGAACTTCATTAAACACGTCCGGTTTCTGAATAACTTTGTTCGTTAGGGGAAATAGCATTTTTATACTCCTTCCATTCTTTTAGCTATCGTATATGAAACGAAAACTAACAGAAATTCGCTGCAAAATATCAGTGGGTTGACATCTACCCGATGTCATATGTTTGCTGATTAATTATATACCAAAAAAGTAGGCATGTGAGACATAAAAGCACATTTAATAACCACGAGCACAAAAGTATAAAAAAGTATGTTAAAGTTGATTGTTTTGATGTTAGTTCCACTAAGGCTAAGATGATGCAGATTTTCAAGAATTGGAATCATTCATTTTTAATAATGAAGTTTATAGACCTTGAGACAGTTAAGAACCATGTACTGTCCTTGCGTTATCTACAACCCCCTGTTAAGTAACGATTACGAAACACTGTGACCGATATTAATGCCTCATTTACATTAAAAATAGTCGGGTGTAGTATCTTTGCTGAATCCTGAAATGGTAAGGTGGAGTCAATCTTGATACATAGTCGCACACGAATTAAGATTTCGCATTTTCTGTGGAATGTGGGAATATTCCAGTATACTATCTATTGTCTTTCAGACAGCTGAGGGCCAAATAGTGTCCTTGTATTTTCTGCAATCTTTAGTACAACAGTAATGCTCACTGATATTCAATGATATTTTCTAGTTTAAAATGTAGAACACATGTTATAATCAGTCTTCTTTACTTCTTTTCAACTGTATGAATTAATGAATTTTTCTCCTTGTCTTCATTCATTTCCTATTATTTGAAAATTCGATATTAAATCACTTAAAATATTATGATTTGCTTAAGACAATTAAAAAGTTGGTGTGATGTATATTGTAAAAAAAAATAAAATGCATCTCAAGGTAAATGGCATACATATATACTTTTATAGTTATGTAAGTGTTACTATTTTTATAATTATATTAAATGATAATTACATGATTTTATAATTTATTGTAGATGCTCTTTCTTCTTAAACCAGAATTAAAACCTTTTTATTTTCAAACTCTGGGCATTTATTTAAGAAACCTCATTTTATTTCTTTTATTATTTTTGAATTTCACTCTTTTATTATGATCATTTTATCTATTAGGACTACTTTTATCTTGTCCCTTTATTTACCAAATATAAGTAAAATTATAAAACTATCTAATTATTAAGTTTAGTTTCACTACTTTACCAAGTATTTTCTTTCCTATTCTTGAAAGTTATGTCGATTATCAAACACAGAAAATTAATTTTTGCATTTACAATATTAACTAAAAACAATAAACTATCGTATATATATGTGTGTGTGTGTGTGTATGTGCTTTTGAAATTAAAGTAGTCAGTTCTTCTTTTCCATGCCTTAGGTACAATTTTATAAGCAAAAATGTCATATTTTGCTTCATAAAGAATATCTCAATACATAATGGCTCGAAAAATTTGTACTTAAAAGCGTGACTTATGCTACATTTTGAGTATACTACATAACTCAAAACCCTTCTGAATTAAATAAGTATGCCAATTCCTTAAAATAACCTCATTATCGAATGGGAACAAGACCGACACTAAATTTCAAATGAAAAATAGGTGGTGGTATTTTCTTTCCAGGATTAAAAATTTATTAGTTGTTGTTTTTTTTCGTTGTTTCAAATCAGAGTATTTTTGATTTATAATATACATTTAGTAAAATATTTCTCTAATATGTATGTTTGAATGAAATTAGCGAAAAAAATCAGGGTTGTATTTTTAACAAATGTTTGATTGCTGTTTTTCACATAACATTTTATCTATCTAGGTAGTCATATTAAAATAATGTAAAAGAATCAAATGCGCGATACGATATCCATAATCATTTTTGTTTGTTGAGATATGCTATTACAACGAGAGGAATCCCTGATACTTTTAATATATTACATCTACTTTAAATAACAACAATATTCATCTGTTCGAAAGTTTTTCCATTCAAAAATTTCGAATGAAATCATAATTATAATTTTGTAAATGAATCTACATTACAATAGTTTTTCTGCTTTTAAAATGTAGATTTTGCTATAAGCTTATAATATTGCCTTCTAGTAAATTTAGTACTGTCACTGAAAAGGAAAATTTATAGTTAGCTGTATCTATCCCTGGATATTTATGAAAATTCAATTATGAAACTACTCATCGGAGAAATAAAACTTGGAACATGAGAATGCAATATGATTCCTATAAAATATTTCTATATAATTAAGGCTTTTTTTCTCTTGTGATTTTATTTTATTTCAAATTCTATATATTTTGTATAAAACATGGTATGAAAATTTTTATAATCTAAAAGTAGGAGGGGGAAAAAACGAGCCCAGGAGCAGGATTCGAACCTGCGACCACATCTGTGAATCAGATAATTCGCACCCAACGGGGAAACTGGTATAACACTCAATTGTCATACGTCAGTCTCAGAGAAGTTAAGGGACATCTCTGACATCGCCGACAATTGGCACTTGCCGGTAATTCGTCGGTCTATTCATTTTGTTGCCGAAATCTCTTTCGGTCTAGAAATGCACTCAATTGATTTTATTCCGAAATCAACTCCCTTCTGACTTCGTTTTATGCATTTGTTATTTTTTACTTCATCTTTGTGATCAAAGATTTGGGGCACTTGGACATACCAGCAACGAACTATTGGGCATTTCAGACCTGATGCCATAACCACTCGACCAACCTGGACACATGCTTGTTGTTCTACTGAAGTGACATTTCAGTTGCGAGAAATAGTTCTAATAATATGTTCGTTACACCTATCAGTTTCTGAGTTTATATATCACAGTTGGAGAGAATTTTAAAGCAGTCTGGTTTTTTTTTTTTTTTCTTCAAATTTTTCAAAATTATACACGAATTATTCATTCATTAGAAATGTATGTTTAAAATCGTTATTTTATCAGTTTTTACATTACAAATTTTAATTTTTCAAAGCAACATTGCTTCGTATTAAGTTAAATAAAAATTCTCTCTTCTCCTTCTAGAAGGAATTTCTTGCCTCTCAATTTACAAAATTTCTGATAGATTCTGTCATCTAATAAGATTCAAATGTTTCTGTTCCATAATTTAAAAAAAAAGTTAATTAGTTTGAAAAATTCTTTTTAATAGAATGGAATATAAAGTAATAAATATCTAAGAATATTTTATTATCTTTAAGCACAGATGTTAAAATGTTTTCAATAATGTTTTTTATTGTTGTTTAGCAGCGGGCTATTGACCTATCGTCAGCAGGGGCAGTTCTACTAATATTTATTTTGGTTTCATCATATTTAATTTGGCTGCTGAGTAGTTTTACAAAATGATAATGTATTTAATTTTGAATGATTCAAGTAAACTGTGAGGAATATGCGCAAAAATAACTAAAATATTGGTTGGATCCTAGCACAGCAGACCTCTTGGCGTCTTTTTGAATTCTTGCCAAATCAGGGGCGATAAAAACGCCAATGTGGCAATTTAGACGGATTTTTTTTATTTATTTTTAATTAATTAATTTTATTATCTATTATATTTATTTTATTTTTTAAAATTTTTTATTTATTAATTATTTTATTTTATTAATACATAATCAACTTAGACGGATTTTTTTTATTATTTATTTTATTCATTATTATTTTATTTATTTTATATTTTATATTATTTATTATTGAAAAATAATAATAATAACAAATATTCAATTAGTAGTCAACTTTGCCAGATTTCAGTAGTCAACTTGGACAGAAATAAGTCGCCAAGAGGTGGGCCCATCTATTATTTTACCAAAATATTTTCCATTTCTAATTAAGTACCAAATTATTTAGCAGCAAATATGCGTCATTATATTGTCGCAGAAATTTGCCTATTTAGCGAAATCACTCTGCGGCATTTATATGCAATTAAATTTGGAAATACTTCTTAATTTCTCTTAGAAATCTCATCCCATTGAATATTTCTGTTTTCAAACATATACAAAAACCATTCAATATCAAATTTATAGTTACTGTCTCCATGTGTTTTGCTTTTGTCAATCATTTTGTTTCCTGTTCTACTCATATTATTTTAACTATTCATTACTGTTTTGTTTCCTGCTCTAATAAATCTAAATTATAAATATTTTTTATTAATTTCCTAATTTATATTAAAAGATTATTATAACTTTTTTTGTAAAGTTAATCTGCAAGTAATACTAAAGCTACTTTTTTAAACACTTGTTTTCTGAAAATGTGATAATAAATAATAAATTATAGAGGTGTAACAAGTCACATAGTAAAAAATGTACGGCGGAGATATTTTTACAAAACACAACGACATGTATATGATAACGAAAGAAATATATTAAAATTAAAACACTATAATAACTTTCTTATACACTATAATAACACTAAATTTCTATATAAACTTTCTTTGACTATATATTTCATTAAGTATCTTAATTATTATAGCGATTTGAGGGCTTATATTTCAAAGTTTTCTGGCAACTATATAGCGTAATATTATTTAGTGTCATATTTGAAGTTTAAATTTGTGGATATTTGTGGATATAAAGATATTTAATTTATTATTTTATAGTGCATGGATATTTTTTTACTTTATCTTTCTTTCAATTTAAAATTTTCAAATTTTGTTAATACTGTTTCATAATGGATAATCCTTTCAAAAATTCATTGTTTTTTATTTTTAGCTTTTTTATTGGAATCTATTTCCTCTTTCCGTAGCTTAGGATCGACTTCCTTTCTTTTATTCTCTCAAATATTTCTAAAATGATTAAGAAATCTGTCTTGTGATTTTGATAAGCCAAATACGATAAATATATTACTCTCCTAGTCGATATACATTGAAGAAAAAGTGCATAAAACACTGCTTCATGAAAATATTTTTACACCTCCAGAATCTTTAAAACTTAATTAATGTAATTAAAATTCTTATGTAGGTATACAGCATATAAGGAATGTTTATTGACATAGCCTTTCAGTAGATACTTATACAAAAATATGCGTTTTCGAGAATGCAGTATTCTGTAATTATTTAATTTTTGAACATATTTTCCCTAAATAATACAAAAATCACACAAAAGCAAACACATCATCAAAAATTTCCATAAATCACACAAAAACAAACATATAAGAAAAGAAAATTATCAGACAAATTTCAATATTGGAATAATTATAATTAAAATGATTTGTTTTACTACGACAAATGTTATTCTTTACGACTATTAACTTTTGGTGAACAAACTGATCCCTAAAGGCATTTGCTAAGAAATAGAAACTAGAAAATCAAAGCAATAAAATATTTATTTCTTAGGCGATCAAAAAATATCATAGAATCAAGAGCCGCTTGCAATGAATTTGATATCCTATCAAATTGTGCAAAGATAGAGGCAGAAAATCTCGAATAAGAAAAGTGATTTGATCAAAAACTGTAATCAAAGAAAGTAACATCCAAACACAGAGAGTCGGAAAAAATTCAATTTTTCGGTTGAAAGAAACGTTACTCAACCGAAAGAGGGAGCTGCAGTAAAATGAGCGGTTGCCAGTGTGCAAACGAAAAAATAAAAGAGCAGAAGTTTCGCTTTCAGCTTCCACCAAGACAAAAATCAAGTTAAATGACTTCATCCTCGTGCAGGTTTTCTTTTTCCTATCTTTTTCACAGTATCCAGCACCGTGTTGAAGCATGAAATTAAAATCATTGAATCTATAAAAAATATTTTTTCATTCGAATTCTTTTCAATGTAAATTTTAATTACTTCACTCTCCAAATTCATCATTTTGTCTCATAGAAAATTTGCTTTGTTAAAAATAAAACATTTTTTTTTTCTTAACCAAAAAAATGTTTTAAGATAATTTTTCTAAGAAGATTTTAATTTATCCTTTTCTTGATTATGTTTCCTTGATTTAAATTGCAGCATAAAATTTTAAATCTAATTTCCTTTTATTTAAAAAGTCTATTTTCATTTGAAGTAAAAATTTTTGAATGCATATCAAAATGTTTAACAGAGAAAAAAGTCGTATTTAAACATAAGTCTCAGATTTGCATTCTACAACAAAATAAATTAATTTGTTACTTTTAATAATTTAAAATAACATTTATTCATAACGAAATTGAAATTATTAAAAAAAAATTCACATTTTCGACTTCTTTTGCTGCTTGTTTCAGAAAATATGATGTATATTTCTCTTATTTTAAAATAAGGAAACTTTCTCTTACTTTAAACTCTACCATATGCATTCTAATGAAGATCCAAAAAAATTATAACTAAAATTTATCGAAAGTGACATTTATAAGAGTTGATTTTTAATTTACAGATATTTTTAAAAAACCTAAAATCAGATTATGTAAAACTTCAAAAAATGGAACATCAAAACCAGAGATACAATACAATAAGCAATGAAATATTTCAAGATGATTCATACTTTTTATGCTATTTTAAGTTTCAGTTTATTGTATTCAAAATATTTTGAACATGATAGTTAAAAAATATTTTTCATTATTCAACACACACAAAAAAAAAAAACACCACCCAGGCACAGGATTCAAACCTGCGACCACCTCCACGAATCAGGTAACAACTACCCACCGAGAAAACTCGCTTTAAATCCTGAAGACACGCGACTGCCTCTAATAGACAAGCCGTGTGTTTGAAGCAATGTTTACTTAGATTTGCCGATGGTTGCCAAGTTCAATCTCGGCCTAGACAGACAATCTGATGACTAAATCAATTCTTATGCGTCTTCCAATTTTACTGAACTGTTATTTGTTTATTTTTCTTTTTTGAACTCACGCACTTGCTTCTGTATTAAAACATGTAACGGAGAAAAGGATTTGTTTCCATTTCTTATTTGGAGGTTACTGGCATCACCTAATTCAAAAAGAATTGAAAAAATAATTGGTTTTCTTCTTCGAGTAAGAAAGCTTCGACACTAATTCGGTTTGTTTCTTTGCATTTAGTCACTAATTTTCTATAGCGATGGGGCATGCTTTGTTTTTTGCAGCAAATCTCTTTTTCCTTACGCAGTAATAAAATAGTTTCCTAATTTTGTGTTTAGTGTTTTTGTAATTGAAATATTGCTTCAGATAATTATTAATCTTACATCCAAATTTAATACAAAAACGGATTCAATCAATCACATTTTGTTAAAATTGATTATTTATTTACTCAGTATTTTTCCTTCGCTTGTACTGTCTCTCTCTTGTTGTTATTGTTGTTCCACTGGATATTTGAAAACAATTCTACCAATATGCAAATTGCTATATTAACATCATAATGAACGTCAGGAAGAAATTGTACAAGAACAATGCAGACAGACTTTTCAAGTTTTATTTGTGCACTTAATAATTGCCTGATTGGTTTTCCTTCGGTGTATGAAGCAGCACCTATGTAACAGTTAATTTTACACACAGAGAGAAGAATCTTCACAGTCAATGGTGGGTATTCGATACCTCCATACATATAGATATCCTATAGTATTTGTATTTTCTGTAGTGGGATTGAAATAATGATATTTTATTTTATTAAAAACGTAAGTATCAAAATATAATTATAAAAGAAAAATAATTTTATAGGTGGAATCAAAATTTTTACTAGACTTCAGTTTAACCTATCCAGTTACTTGAGCTTTGCGAATTCATCTGCAGTTTTGAATACTAACACGATACAAAATCACAATTGGTACATTAAAAATAGCAATTTATACCAAAACAAATATAAAAACCACGTTGTTAATTATGTCATTTCTGAATATTTATAGACGTTTAATCATCTATTTAGAAGAATTTATCATCAGAAAAGTAGATCATAAGATCAAGATTTACAGTAACCTGAGTGTGTTTCATTATAATTCCTTTTTTTCTTTTGTAATTTTTATTTCCAATTCTAAATACCTTGAACAAAACATTTTTGAATGAAATTTACATTTTTAAAACGAAAAAAAGATTTAGTGGCAGGATTTGAACTCACAATCACTCCCGCCAATCAAGTAGTATCACCTACCGACGGAAATGGCATCATATTCAATTGATTAACGATAGCAATAGAGAGAATAACTGATACCTCTGAAACTAGCATTTATTACCGGTAGTTTAACGGCCATTTTCATTTTGTGACCTAAATACGTTTCGTGCTTGAGGAACGCTTAAGAAATTTTGTCGCAAAATAAACACTTGCTCTCCTTCACTTTCAACTCTTTATTGTTATTTTTTGTTTTCAAATTGTTTTCAATCACTGAATTAATGAGGACCAATGAAATTACACCAGTTCCTCTTCAGAAGGGTTTTAATTAGTTCAGTTATATTAACATCCAGTTTTTAAATCGAATATAAGCCCTTGCACGTGGTAACAACTAACCTTGATATTCCAAAATTTCTTAGAAAAAATAGAATATATTCCTAACACAGGAACTGATGATTCTTTGAATAAGAGTTTAATAGAAAACAATGTCTGATGGATTTCAGTTATCGGAATCTCAATGGTGTACTGGCAAAAGAAAGTAGAAATAAATGCCACATCGTTTTCTGAAAAATTTCGGTATATAGATCCTTACCGCTTTTATGTCACGTATAAAGTCATGGTGCAATAGTTTTCATTATTGGTAAAAATTTACGATATTGTAAAACAATCCAATGAGAAAGAAACATTTTAACAGCAATTTGATATGTGAAAAAATCAAAAAAATACCAACAGATATTGTGATTTGTAGTGTGAAGTTATTGAATATAAATTCATATCCGTAGATTTAAAACCAAATTTGGAATGAAATCATTATCAAAATATAAAAAAAAATATTATATTTTTTTATAATATCATAAAAGGTAAAGATTAGTTTTCATTGAAAATAAAAGCGTCAAAATTAAATGATTAAATGAGCAGTTTTTCATATACAGTTTAGAGAATATTATAATTCATGATCTTGAACGTTGCAGTTACTTTTGTTTTGAGAATGAATCTGCTTATTTTAAATACTACCATAAAGGAAAGTACACGATCCAAAAAAAAGAAAAAAAGTTTGATTTAAATTAAACTTTTAACAAATATGAAAACTGGAGGGAAAAATTTTTATTCCTTGATCTTTATAAAAGTTAAATTTCGGATTAAGTGAAAGTCCTTATCAGACAAATCATTATCAGAATGTAAAAAATACTACATTACTTATTGTATCATAAAAACAATGATTAGTTTTTATTGAAAATAAAAGCGCCAAAATTAAATTATTTAATGAGCAGTCTTTTGCGGACAGCTAAAAGGATATTATAATTCATTAGTTTAATCTCTGCAGTTATTTCTGTTTTGTGAATGCATCTGCGTATTTTAAATACTACCGTTAGGGAAGGATATGATGGAACAAAACGAAAAAAATAGCTGATTTATATTAAAAATGTAACAAATATAAAACCTGGAGGGATAAGTTTTTGTTCCTTAATCTTTATAAAAGTTCAATTTCGGATTAAGTAAAAGTTCTTAACAGGAACTAACACTCAAAATCGGAGACTACAATATACTTTTTTTAACATATTTCCAGAAAATTAATTCCTTTTTTGGTAGATGAATTTCGTTTATTTCTAATTTTAAATATTTGAACATAAAAATTTTGAATAATTTTACAATTTCTAAAAGAAAAAACAAAGTAGATCCAGGAGAAGGATTCGAACCGGCGACCACAACCGTGAATCAGGTAACGTCCCCCCACTGACGACACTGGTACCATACGTAATTGATAAACGACAGACGCCTCTTCGTTAAGGGATAACGCCAACAGTCGTCGTTGATTTGCATTTGCCAACAGCTGAGCGGCCATTTTTCTTTTTGCCGATAACAATTTCGGCCTAACAAGGCGGCTGAGTCCATTTTATTATGAAATTAGACCTAGCGCACCCTTTGTTTTCTACATTTACTTATTTTTTTTTTTCCTTTCATATTCTATTTAGCTCAATGTGTGAAGGTAAGCGCGAGAAATTCCAGAATTTATCAACAGAGCAATTCATGCCTGACGCCATAACCACTCGTCCATCCTGGACAGAAATCAGCTCTTATATTGAAGTAGCAAATCCTGTTGAGATTTACATTTGTCTTGATCCATAAAATGTATGATATCGGAAAATGTATTTTTATGGGTTTTCCCTACCTCTATTCGAAAATTTTTTGTTTTAGTATTTTTATATTATTTAAATATTAGAAATATAACAAAGAATGCAATTTATCATCATATGTTGTTAAATATTTTTCACACAAATTTTAATCTGTTAAATCTTTATTGTTTAGTTTTAGTAGAAAACTATTCATTGTAAAGAAAAATTTTTGTTTCAGTCAAGATTTTTTTTTATTTCTTGTTTATTCCATTTAGAATGTTTATCTTTCGCAGTTACGATTAAACCATACGTACTATAGTCTATAACGATTTGTATCTTTCCATTTCAGGGACAAATTTAATGTAATCCAATACTCTTTTTATAGCATTAAATATAAGTTAAGAAATACTTAATAATATTTCAATGTGTAATTATTAGAAAATCTCTGAAGAAAGCTTATATAAATTGTTTGTTATTGGAAAGTAGATAAATTTGTCTACAGCCTCGATAATTCTGAAAATTTTTACCTTGTTTTGTATTAGCCACTTTTCGAGACCAACCAGTTCACCATCTTAATGCTCTCAAAATTTTTTAATTAAATACTTTATGTTTTTAATAGTTTTTCATCGAAATATTTTTTAACTTCAAATTTGCTAGTTATATAATTCATTTATCTTTTATAAAGTCCTTAATCCATAATATACTAATTTATCTCTCTAATTTGTTTGTCAATTCCCGTAAAATTTCATCTTTAAATTCAAGTGCAAATGCTTAAACTGCAGTTATCATAAAAACATTTTTTACTGATACCAAGTATTAAAAATTATATGAGTTTAGAAAACAAAATTGTTCAGCATTTAAGTCTTAAGTGCACTACAAAATAATTTTGATAATTTATGTAGTATCTTATGAAATATTCTACAAAAAGTTCTTGGATTCATCATAAATTTCACATTTTAGTTTTACTTTCAAAAGAAATTAAATGACATTAATAGCAATATTTTATTATGTTTTGGTCTAAAAATATAATTTTAAAAAATACGAAATATAAATTTTATGCAATCTTTGGGTTTAAAGGAATCATACTTTGAGAAATATTATTGGCGCTACAACTTTTAAATAAATAAATGAACTTTTAAATAAATAATAAACATAATTTTGGAAATATCTGTTAAAAAATACTCTTCTAAATAAAAAGAATATATATACATTAAGTGTATAGCTGTCATTTAAATAATTAAGCTTTTGGGTAAGCTGCTTCTTAATCAAAATTTTCAAAAAAATTTAATACATTATTATATTAGAAAGTATTAAATTTGCTTTCCATTATATAAAGAATTTTGAGTGCACTTTTTATTAAATTAAGGAGCGTTGTTAGTTTTTAAAAGGTATGTCTCATTACATTTTGATATTCAGGAATCTCACGTTATTTACAACACTAAATATGATACAAATGTTTGTCAGAGGAATGAATTATAAAAATAATTTTCTTCTACGTCTGAATTGGTTAACGTAGTTTCACAACTCGCGCCTTATAATTTTAAAAATATAAAAATGTAAAGAAATGAACATGAGTTTGTCGTGGTCTGTCATCGATTTTAGTTAAATCGTTAGTTGTTTATTCTAACCGTTGTTGTTAATTCTGTTCGGCATATCTTTCTTGCCTTTGTAGAGTTTGAACATAAAAGTAAACATATGACTAAGATTCTTATCAAATAATTATTTCATCTACAAGTTAATATTTTTTAATCAACATTAATATTTTCAAAAATATTTTTCATTGTCATTTTTATATTTCTTGTTTTCTAAAAGAAAACATTTTTTAATGAATAAAACAAATACAAATGGAAATTTAAGAGCCCAAAGAGTTATTCGAAAATTGTATTGACTAAATTTCGTTCGAAGATGTTTCTAGAAATTAAAAATTAGGCAAGATTTCTTTTATATATACATATATATTTCATCCCCTAGTATTTCAAAATAATAATTCCGTTGTGAATTCGTTGGCGTTATTCCTATTTATTTTCTTAATGAACAAAACATTCCAAGAATCTCGATCATAAACTTCAGAAATGGTATTTTAATTTTTAGAACTCGTGCTTCCTCCTTTAGTAAAGGGACTTTTCTTTTAAAAAGCAAAAAGCTTATACTTGAAAAGGTATTCTATTTTCTTGAAAATATTTTCGAAAGTGAGAATGGAAATAGCGAGTGTTATTTTTTCACGCTCAATGTATTAACTTGGTGTAGTAATGATTCCAAGAAATGAATGGTGGCAGTTGGACTAAACGAAGAACAATTCTTGCCGAGGAAAGAAGAATCGTTTGGGACTTGCGATTCTTCTCAATTTACGAAGTTTCGAAAGATATTTGTTCCCCTGAATACTTTGTTCTTAAGATTTATTTTCAGAAGAGAAAGGGAAAAACCATTAAACTTTTCGTTAAGATAAATATTATTTCATCTCATGTTCTTAAAACTCAATGTAAAACAAAAGTTCTTCAGAACCTGTAAAATTTGGACAAATAAATCTTAAAAAGAAAAAAAAAGTATTTAATTTTGCTTCAATAACTAATGATTAAATACGTTTGAAAATTTTGCAATTTTAATCTTCACAAACTGGAATGTATATTAGACTTTTTCATTTTTTCAAAAGTACCAAAATATATAAATTGGGAATCACAAAACAAATGTCCGAAACTCTTTAATTCTTTAAAACAGAAGAAAAGATAAAAGAGTTTAGATTCCCGTTCAAAAAAATTCCGTTTCAAGGACAATGTCTGCCCATATAATTGCAAAACTTTTGCTGGTCATTATTTCTACTGATTATGATATATTTTTTAATTTAAAATTAAGAAAGCGTTTGTGAATATTTATATAATATTAGCTTTATTACTGACAATAATAGAAATATTTCTTGTGTCTAATTTCAGTTGAAATGCTATGAGTGATGTTCCCACAAATTAAATAGCTGAATCATCTGAAAACAAATATGTAAATTTCTGTGTTAATTAAAGTTTTTATCATTTATTCTTTTAGAAACGGGGACAAAGTATTTTCTGGGATTCATATGGAACTCTAATTGCCTACTGGTCTGTCCTCCCTATTCGAGAGATCAATGTCAAGTTGACTCGCATTCGTATAAAGCACTCTCGCCTTACTCACTGCCATCTCCCTTTTGGGGCGAGAGCACCTGTTTGTCCAACATGTCACACTGATATTAATGTGAAGCATATCTTAGTCGAATGTCCATCGTTAAATTCTCATCGCCAGAAATTCTTTCATTCATCTTCCGTAAACATGCTTGACTTGTTGGGCTAGAAGCACCACTCAAATATTTTAAACTTTTTAAAGGCTTTCGATGGATTTTCTATGTGCATTTAATACTTTTTAATCATATTCATTATTTTTTTACATTTTAACACCTAATTTCTATTTATTTCAAAATCATATTTTATTACTTAAATTTTAAATTTTATACACTCATTGTTATAGACATACTCTCAATGGCACAATATTTTATGGGTTTTTTTTCTAATACATCGATTTTAATATGGCCAGATTACAAATCATATGCTTGCCGCAGTATGGCCAAGGATGGCTCTTGCTCCAGAAAACTAAACCCAAACCAAATTCCTATGGAACTATAATATCGCTCATGTTTATGTTTTTCTTTTTAACTATAAAAACGGCTGTTGCACCTTAGAACAACCAAAAATCGTATTGACAAGGATTCTGAAAAAAAATTATTGAAGCTAAATTTCTCGGATTAATGGCAAAGAAAGTGCAGAAACAATGCAAATTCGAGGTCTTATGCCTTTGATAAAATGAGGTTCATATGATCTGAATTTCAACATCTTATGAATACTCTATTTGTATTGTTGAACCAATGAAATTGAGCTTAAGAATTTAAATAAAATTTAGTATATATACATGTATATGTATATAGGCATTAATCGTAATTTTTTTTATCATATTAGGAGTCATGATACATTGAGATTTGAAAAAAAAAATTTATTCAGCTGATATATCAACATTAGAAGTCTCATCATTCTTGTAAAAAAGTCTTCATTTACTTTCGCACTTGCTATAAAACTACTTGATACAAAATGGCTAAATGATAGCAGTCAAGTGCAGAGATTTCACGATCAAAAATCGGCAAAGCAGCACGAAAGATATTTTCATACTTATTTTTTTATAAAATTCTAAGGCAAAATTCATGACAAATGGAAAGGCATAAATTTTATTGTAAGGGAAAAAATATATTCTGAATGAGTTGGGTATCCTTAATCAACAAATTAGTTTTGCTTAAATATATAATGTAACCATTTTGAAATTAAAAAAAATGGTTCAATGCACAAGGGGTCTTCAAATGAAAAGGTACGAAACTTAGTAACAACCTTAACGTATTTGCCTATGCTACTATGGGAGAACGTGGCGATACATCTAGGGATGCAATTGAAGTTTCCGGCGTAGATAGAAGCATGCTCGGGCGCCCGCATGCGCAGGGGAGGGCAGAGGCTCTTATAAAGAGCGCCATCCAAGGTACGCTACTTGTTGAGTTCTTCGAGCACAGAAAAACAATTTAATCCGATGTGTACTGTGAGACATTCCAAAGACTAAGCAGGTCCATCGAGAACAAAAGACCATTGATACTCACGGAGGTTGTGGTTCTGTTCCATGAAAACGCGCGTCCACACGTCTCCAGCGTCACAAAAGTGGAAATGGCCAAGTTCAAGTTGGAGCAGCTTGACCATCCGCCTTACATCCCGGACATGTCGACCTGCAATTTTCATGTATTTGGTCCCTTGAAAAAACGTCTGAAAGGGAAGCGCTTCAACTCGGAATTCTTGAAATATACTTTGAAGTCTTCATTTATTCCCACAGTGTCGTTACGTACCTTTTTATTTGAACACACCTTTCTAGTTTATAAGCTGTTATTCATTGAAATATTTCCAAAATTAACAAATAAAATATATCGTCTTAAATTCAAAGAACAAACAAGTTTTTAGAATAAATAATTACGTGACATTTCAATGTGCAACATCAAAATTAGAATCGAAATGGTTCATTTGTGGCGACAAAGACTTGTTTAATAAAGTAAAAATTTTCATTTGATAAACAATTAAATTAATTTTATTCGAATGGTGTTCTGCCATCACCTGAAGCATTCTGTTCTTCTGACTTATTAATCTCAAGCGTGATGTTTCATATATTATGGAAGATATAGAACATTTTTATTTCACGATCTTCGTTTGGACTTTAAGACATTGAAAATTATCTGGAAATCCTTCGTTTTGATTTTAAGATGTTTAAAACTGTGTCCTTGTCCGAAACTTACAAAGTCGGCACCGAATATCTGCACATTAAAATTTAACTGTCTAATTAAAGGTATTTTTGAGTCATTATGCTCACAGAACATACAGAAATGAAACCAAAAATGTATGTTTCGTATTGAAAAAGATTCGGAACTTGGAGGTTCCTAAAAAATTTTTTTTGGCTTTTGTAATACATTTTTTATGCTTCGTATAAGAAAAGTAATGATAATCAATTCACTTATATACGATAAACTAAGATGAAAAAGTTCTAGAAGTAAAAAAAGTTACTAAGTAATATTTTTTTATTCAAGAAGCCTTTTTATTTAAGAGTTCCATCAGCTTGTTGTGTAGTTCTATCTTCTGCTTTTAAAAATTGTTAAAAAGAGTTTGACAATTCAAACACAAAAAAATAAAACTACAAAGAATGAAAAACAGTCAGCAATTTAAACAAAAAAATTATTATTTTGAATCGCCAACAGGTTTAGATGTATGCAACATCTTTATTATCGTTCTAGATTCAATTGTTTCATTTGGAAAATCTTATAAAAATAGCTTATAAAAATCTTACAATAATCGTTAATATTTGGAATATTTTTTACAACAGTTGACTTCGAAAATTATCATTCATTCCACCCTATAATATCTAACCAAAGTCAAAAATTAGTTGAACTTTTCAAAAAAATATTTGAACTTCTACAACAAATAATAATAATATGTTTATCGAAAAATTATTTATGATTTAAATATGAAAATTTTAGGAACAAAGTACAAAAAAGCAAGAATAATAGAACAACTTCTTAAAAATATTATATTAATACCATTTGGCATTTTTAAAAAATGAACAAACTAAACTAAACTAAAACAAAAGTAACAAAAATACAAGCGATAAACAATTTAAATAAATTATATATATAAGGTTTACATTTTTAAAAATAATTTGAAAATAAAAATCGTTTTTAATTCATTCCATGTATGCTTGTTTTTCCAAGTACTTTCTTTCTGAAATTCTTTCAATAAGCTTAATTCATAAAAAATCCAGTTGTATGAATTTCTATTTACGCAAAACATGAAGTTAAAGAAAGGAATATCTTATTTTTCATATGTTTTTTTTTGGGGGGGAGGGGACAATAGAAAGAAATTAACAGTTTCCTTTGTATTTTCATTTAATAATAACCAATAAACATAAAGCATATCTTAATGTCATAAATAAATGCGTAAACAAAACAAAAGAATAAATATAATTACTTCTTAGTATTACAAATTACTATTTTTATTATTGTATATTGGGAAATTCCTCCAAATGACGTCATGAAATGTAAAAAAAATCAAATGATCGGAAACCAATGTTTGCTTAATTAATCTCTTTAGTAACATTTACCAAAGAGAATGATATAACAAATGGAATTCAAGTAGAAGAAAAAAACCCAAAATATCTTCGATAAGATCAAGGAAATAATAAACTTCGGAAAATACTCGACAGGCAAACTATAATAGAGGAGAGATAATTTTATGATAATGGAGTTGCTGATCTTTGTTTAATATTTTTTTCAGTTTTAGTCTTCATTTACTCGGTATTGTTGAAAGTTAGTGGTTTCCATTCAATCAATACGGATTCAATAGTTCTTCAAGAAATCCCCCCACCCCTATTGTCTACCAGTGTTATTTCCAAACATCCTGTCTATCAAATATAAATAATTTATTAAATATTTTGCCGTATACTTTAATGTGTATAATGAGATAAAGTAGCGTAATATTTTGAGAAAATTTAACATTTTTACACTGATAAATGTATATATTTCATTCAACATATTCACTTTTGATAGCTGAAATCAATGACTTTAGCATTTGAAGTCAAGTTTTATTTTTAAGTGAATACGCATCGGAAAGAAATACTGCGTAAGGTTTATCCAAACTGATCATTCTTTAAAATTCTTGATTTTTATTAAATACCACTCACATAATTGACTCTCAGGTCTAGATATGCAAATTTTTCCATTTACTATAATCATAATAAGATGGAAACTTTTTTTCATTAATTTTTTCGCCACCGACTTTGGGAAGTAATAAGATATAGAAAACGTAAATCTAACGTACTGCTTTCAGTGCTGAAAACTTTTGTATCTACCAGAATGTTATCTCTAAATATTATAAATACTTGGATCACTATTCTGAACAAATAAATCAATAAAAGAAATAAAATTCACAGTTTTTTTTCCCAACTAATAAAATGTACTATATTTTTTATATTTATTTTGTTTCCTTACAATATAAATTAATATACAGTAATTTCTTTATTAGAGTCATAAGAACTTTGCTATATTTCATGTGGACAAAAGCTTCATTGTTAAATATACGTGAGGTATTTCTCTTGCAAAAAAATAATAACAATAAAAATAATGAAATCATTCACATTAAGGCATTCAATAAATATAAACATTCAAAATATAAAAGTTTTTTTTCTATTTAATATAAATATTTATACATTTATTATTCCATTTTCTAAAACATGATTTAAAACTTGCAACATTTGCTTTTTCACAATGCGTGGATAATTTATCAACACAATAAGTTTGAATACTTGAAATATTAGATCATTAACTTTATTTTTAGTTGTTTCACTTAAATTGAAATGTTTTCAATCTTTTATAAATGAAGTTGCAATGTTTATTACTTATCAGAATAACATCTAGAATATAATATGAGTCATTTGTAGTATATCTAAATACTGAATAAGAAATAACGTTTACAACAAAATAGAAGAGAAATGGCGTGCTTAACCATTTAACTCTAAAGAAAAAAATGACTCTTGCTACCATTTTAAATATGCAATAAGTTAATTAAATCAGTCCCCATGGTAAGGCACGTGAAACGTAAGTCCATTAAACTTATCCTCCCCATAAGTAATCGAAATATTTTTTCTTTATTAATAATTCTATCATAACGATGAAGTAAATATTTGTACCAAATTTCATGATGTTAGAGCTTTATGCGTTGGTCTAAACTAGTTCAATTAATTTTAATCTTCTCCTTAAACTTACAAATTATAACTGCTATTCCAAATTATGATGTGGAGGTGTTCGTGGCTACTTTATCATACCCCGGAACTCTTAAACATCACGACGTTGACGTTGCATTAAATGTTACACTCTAAGAAAAAACGAATCTTACTATCATTTTAACTATACAATGAATCCTGTGAAAGTTTTAAATGACATTTATGGTGAGATGAATATTATTGTATAGAATGTGAATTCGAAACTTGCCATAATAATTATTTTATTTTGTTATTTAGAGATCGGTATAAACACTCTATTTGAAAAACAAAACACATTCAGAATTATAATGAAGCGTTATATAAAGAATTTTTATCGCATATTTTATAGAAATCTATGGGAATTCTTTACAGGACTCTTCCATGATTAAAATTGATTTAGGTACATTGCCTTGAATAATTGGTTAATCAATGGAAAAAATCCTAAAGATTGCTGACAATTTGTTTTAAATAATAACTCAAACAATATTAAATAAAATTCTTGACGTCGTTTAAAATATTTTTCAAAAAACTTAGGCAAAATATGCCTAACAAAATTTGCTGTGAGGTAACCCTGTCTATTTAGATTATTTCAACATTTAAAGGTGAATATGACTTGTCACCTATTTTATTAATAAAAAAAAACGGAGAAAACTCCATCCAAGCGATGGTTCCTCTTTATTTCCGTTGCTTCCTGAAAAAGGGAAGGCGTGAATAATGTCACCCATAAAACCTACCCGTCTGCACCATTGTGAGCTGCTGGCGATTCGCCAGTTTCAAGCTTGAAAAGCCAAATTCCTTATTTGTTTGGGGAAATGCTGCTAGGTGGCATTATGGACTTCCGTTAGAACTTCAGATGTGTCTTTGGAATTTTTATTTTTTGTATCCAGTTTTTGGAAGCAAATAATGAATCGCATTAAAGAACACAACAAAGAAAAGTCATAAATAAGTTCAACAATAACAGTCAAGGTTTAATCCACACAACTTTATAACGGAAAGGAAAGCATCAGTGTATTTACTCTAATTTAGAGACTTTTTTTGGAGATTTCTGAGCTACAATTCTTTTAGAATATATGAAAAAATATTGAAACATTAGCAAAAAAGGCATAATTATTATTTCATTTTTTTTTTTTTTTTGTATTGCAGTCTCTGAACGAAGTCAAGCTTTTCTGTACTTCGAATATACATTCCAATATTTGTTCAGCTGTTGTTTTTTTTTTTTCAGAATATATTTAAAAACAATCATGGATAAAAATCTTCAACATAAAACACATTTGATTTTAATCTAGTTTATTTCCTATTAATGAAGGCAAATAAATTGCATTTACTTTTCTGATTGAATTCATGCAAAATTATAATAAAATAATAATATCTACAGAGATAATTCATAATTTAAATTGCCAGTCAAACTGAATAAAAATATTAAGTACAAATATTTTATTAATTTCATTATTCTATTGAGAGATTCATTCACAATAAAAACTTGCATTTATATTTATCTCATTGCAAATTATTAATACAATGAGTAGTTTCATTTATTTGCTATTAATGATAACAAATAATTTCTATTTTCTGATTTTAATTCAAACAAAACTATCTTAAGGAAAGACTATTTAAAGAGATAATTTAAAACTTATTTGAAATTGTATATCTTTAAGATATCTCCAATCAATATGATAAGGGAAAAGCTTGAATTTTTAATAAATGATTATTAATAGAAAATTAATTTATAACATAAATGATTAATTTATTGTTATTATTTGAAAAGTTGAAGCTTTTGTATGTTGTTTAGTAAGCGATGTTTTATATAAAAATATTGATTTTTACCATAGTTATATAAAATAATTAAATATTTCATTTTTAAAACTTTATGACAATGTCTATAGAAATGCACGGTTCGGCGTATCCATCTAATAAAATGAAAAAGTCAGTGTGAATTATTATATAGAATATAATGACATCCTTTGCATTAAGCTTTATCACTAATACCGCACTCTTTCAACAGTCGTGTTTTTATTCTTAATTTAATATAATTACGCCTTTCACGGAATAGAATTTAAGTTTTTAACCTAGTTCAAGATATTATTTTTTATTTTATACTTGTAATTTTAAAATTTCAATTGCAATTAAGAGTAATTTGCAATTGTATAAAAAAAGAAAAGAAAAAAGAAAATGAAAGCCAGGAGCAAGAATCGAACCTGAGGTCACATCCGTGAACAAATGAGCCCACCCACCTAGTGACATAGCCCAACCACCACGTAAACTGGCTTGAAACTTAATTGACAAATGCCGGCCATAAACTCCTTACACAACATCCTAGAAATCGCCGTTATTTCGTATCTGCAAAAAAATTTACTGGACATCTTAAACTCTATTACGGAAGTGACTTTAGGTCTCGACGGAAGAGGTTTAATAAGTGACATTACAGAGCACTCCATAAACGCCTGCTTATCTTCTTTGTCATCAATTATTATTATTTTTCTGCATTTTTTATTTGTGATGCAATTTTCCTCGACGCAATAAAGCGAAGCCAGTATAAATCGGTAAGTCATTTCAAGTCTGATGCCATAACCACTCGGCCATCCTGGACATGCTGACACGCCCGTACAAACAATGTAGAAATAAGAAATCCTGTTGTGATATATACAGTAATCTTTCGATTAAAAAGCATGATTTGTTCCCGAATCATGCCGAATGCGAAACTTTCTTTAAGGGAAACATTGTTTTCAGTAACAATCCATGAAAGACATGGCAATCCGTTCCCTTCCGAAAAAAAAAATCAAACGAATTTATAATAATATAATTTATTATTTATTATACATGCTTTATTCCCTAAGTTTACTATCTAAACACAGTTGTCGTAGTTATCTAACTATGCTTCATAATTTGACGAAACTGAAACGAAGTAATATAGTTAAACAAATTTTTGCGCAGACAGCTGCATGAATTATCAGGGTGATGCTTCTCGGTATAGATGCAATAATTTCCCATGTTTTCTTATCCCTAGTATTTCTTAATTTTCGTATTTTTAATTTTATACTTTTCTACATTAAAATTTGATTGAGATATATTCACCTAAAAGCTGCTAGGTGGCAATTTGGGTTTCTGTTTACCATATGTTCCGGCAGATGTGTTTCCGGAATTATTTTATACCTAGTGTTTGGGAAAAAATAATGACTCTCATTAAAGAACACAACAAAGTGACGTCATAAATAAGTTGAACAAAAAGGGAGGCAAGGTTTAATCCACACAACTTCTTAACGGAAAGTACAACATTAGTGTGTTTGTTCTAATTTAGAGACTTGTTTTGGGAAATTGCTGAGGTACAATTCTTTTAGAATCTGTGAAAAACAATGAAACGTTGATAAAAAAAATAATGACTGTTTTTTCATTTAAAAAAATAAAAATTTGGAAATAGGGTTTATATTGCAGTTATTCAATTAATCGAGAATTTTCTGTATCTTGAACTTGAAAACCAATCAATTCTCATCCGTTTTTTCAACATCCATACAAACAAAAATAAACAATAACCTTTTTTTTTTATTTTAATTAAAATAAAATGATTTTAAGAAAAGACTATTTGTAGTGATAATTTAAAATTAAATTTAAATTGACAATATCTTTAAGTTATTTCCATTAAATACGATAACTGGAAAGCTTGACTTTTTAGTAAATGATTATTAATAGAAAACTAATTTATAACAGAAATGATTAATTTACACTTATTATTTGAACAATCATAGTCAAAGTATGCTATGCATTAAAGCCTTGTTGTGATGTTTAAAAAATGGTCATTTTTACAATAGTTATATGGAATTATTAAATATTTCTTTTTCAAATCAATTTAATTTCATTAAATATTTCTATTAAAATTTCATTCCGTTTTTTGACAATTTATAGAATTGCATGATTATGGCATATCCATCTAATAAAGTGAAAATGTAAGTATGAAGTATAATTTATAATATAATGATATCCTTTGCTTTGAGACTAATCCTTTATCCACACTCACTCAAAAGTAGCATTTTTCTCTTTAAAATAATTTAATTGTCTCTTTCACGAAATGCAATTTGGACTGTTAGTCTATTTTAAGATATTTCCTTTTTTTATACTTTTAATTTTACAGTTTTTAATTAAAATTTCGGGCAATTTGCAGTTATAAAGAAAAAGAAAGCCAGGAGCAGGAATCGAACCTGCGATCACATCCGTGAACAGGTGACGCTCACCCATCGAGAAAACTGGCCTGAAACTTAATTGACAAACGCCGGCCCCAAACTTCTTACACAACAGCCTAGAAACCGACGTTATTTCGTAATTGCCAACAATTTATTGGACATCTTTACTCGATTGCCGAAATCACTTTCGGTCTCGACGGAAGATGTTTCATCGGTACTACGGAGCACTTACTCAACTTATCTTCGTTTTCAGCAATTATTATTATTTTATGCATTTTTCATGTGTGAAGAAATATTCCTAGATGTATTAAAGCCATGCCAGTATATCTCGGTAGGGCGTTTAAAGCCTGATGCCATAACCACTCGGCCATCCTGGACATGCAGCCACGATTGTACTGAAAAAGCAAATCATGTTATGATATATACAGTAGTCCTTGATACAAAAGCATGATCTGTTCCCTAATCATAACGAATGCGAAACTTTCATTAAGGGAAACATTGTTTTCCGTAAGAATCCATGAAAACAGGGCAATCCGTTCCCTTCCGAAAAAAAAATACTCAAACGAATTTATAATAATATAATTTATTATTTATTATACATGCTTTATTCCCTAAGTTTACTATCTAAACACAGTTCTCTTAGTTATCTAACTATGCTTCATAATTTGACGAAACTGAGACGCAGTAATATAGTTAAATAAATTTTAACGCAGACAGCTGCATGAATTATCAGCGTGATGCTTCTCGCTATAGATGCAATAATTTCCCATGTTTTCTTATTCCTAGTATTTATTAGTTTTCGTATTTTTTAATTTTATTCTTTTCTACATTAAAATTTGATTGAGATATATTCACCTAAAAGCTTCTAGGTGGCATTATGGGTTTCCGTTAGAACTTCAGATGTGTTTCGGAATTATTTTATACCTAGTGTTTGGGAAAAAATAATGACTCGCATTAAAGAACACAACAAAGAGACGTCATAAATAAGTTGAACCAAAAGGGAGTCAAGGTTTAATCCACACAACATTAGTGTGTTTATTCTAATTTAGAGACTTGTTTTGGGAATTTTCTGAGGTACAATTCTTTTAGAATCTGTGAAAAACAATGAAACGTTGATAAAAAAAATAATGACTGTTTTTTCATTTAAAAAAATAAAAATTTGGAAATAGGGTTTATATCGCAGTTATTGAATTAATCGAGAATTTTCTGTATCTTAAACTTGAAAACCAATCAATTCTCATCCGTTTTTTCAACATCTATACAAACAAAAATAAACAATAACCTTTTTTTTATTTTAATTTTAAAAAAATGATTTTAAGAAAAGACTATTTGTAGTGATAATTTAAAATTAAATTTAAATTGACAATATCTTTAAGTTATTTCCATTAAAAACGATAACTGGAAAGCTTGACTTTTTAGTAAATGATTATTAATAGAAAACTAATTTATAACAGAAGAAATTAATTTACAGTTATTATTTGAACAATCATAGTTAAAGTATGCTATTCATTAAAGCCTTGTTGTGATATTTAAAAAATGGTCATTTTTACAATAGTTATATGGAATTATTAAATATTTCTTTTTCAAATCAATTTAATTTCATTAAATATATCTATTAAAATTTCATTCCATTTTATGACAATTTATAGAATTGCATGATTATGGCATATCCATCTAATAAAGTGAAAATGTAAGTATGAAGTATAATTTAGAATATAATGATATCCTTTGCTTTGAGACTAATCCTTTATCCACACTCACTCAAAAGTAGCAATTTTCTCTTTAAAATAATTTAATTGTCTCTTTCACGAAATGCAATTTGAACTGTTAGTCTATTTTAAGATATTTCCTTTTTTTATACTTTTAATTTTACAGTTTTTAATTAAAATTTCGAGCAATTTGCATTTATAAAGAAAAAGAAAGCCAGGAGCAGGAATCGAACCTGCGATCACATCCGTGAACAGGTGACGCTCACCCATCGAGAAAACTGGCCTGAAACTTAATTGACAAACGCCGGCCCCAAACTTCTTACATAACAGCCTAGAAACCGACGTTATTTCGTAATTGCCAACAATTTATTGGACATCTTTACTCGATTGCCGAAATCACTTTTGGTCTCGACGGAAGATGTTTCATCATTACTATGGAGCACTTACTCAACTTATCTTCGTTTTCAGCAATTATTATTATTTTTTGCATTTTTCATGTGTGAAGAAAAATTCCTAGACGTATTAAAGCCATGCCAGTATATCTCGATAGGGCGTTTCAAGCCTGATGCCATAACCACTCGGCCATCCTGGACATGCAGCCACGATAGTACTGAAAAAGCAAATCATGTTATGATATATACAGTAGTCCTTGATACAAAAGCATGATCTGTTCCCGAATCATAACGAATGCGAAACTTTCATTAAGGGAAACATTGTTTTCCGTAAGAATCCATGAAAAACAGGGCAATCCGTTCCCTTCCGAAAAAAAAATACTCAAACGAATTTATAAAAATATAATTTATTATTTATTATACATGCTTTATTCCCTAAGTTTACTATCTAAAAACAGTTCTCTTAGTTATCTAACTATGCTTCATAATTTGACGAAACTGAGACGCAGTAATATAGTTAAATAAATTTTAACGCAGACAGCTGCATGAATTATCAGCGTGATGCTTCTCGGTATAGATGCAATAATTTCCCATGTTTTCTTATTCCTAGTATTTATTAGTTTTCGTATTTTTTAATTTTATTCTTTTCTACATTAAAATTTGATTGAGATATATTCACCTAAAAGCTTCTAGGTGTCATTATGGGTTTCCGTTAGAACTTCAGATGTGTTTCGGAATTATTTTATACCTAGTGTTTGGGAAAAAATAATGACTCGCATTAAAGAACACATCAAAAAGACGTCATAAATAAGTTGAACAAAAAGGGAGTCAAGGTTTAATCCACACAACATTAGTGTGTATATTCTAATTTAGAGACTTGTTTTGGGAATTTTCTGAGGTACAATTCTTTTAGAATAATTGAAAAACAATGAAACGTTGATAAAAAAAATAATGACTGTTTTTTCATTTAAAAAAATAAAAATTTGGAAATAGGGTTTATATCGCAGTTATTGAATTAATCGAGAATTTTCTGTATCTTGAACTTGAAAACCAATCATATCTCATCCGTTTTTTCAACATCTATACAAACCAAAATAAGCAATAACCTTTTTTTTTATTTTAATTAAAAAAATGATTTTAAGAAAAGACTATTTGTAGTGATAATTTAAAATTAAATTTAAATTGACAATATCTTTAAGTTATTTCCATTAAAAACGATAACTGGAAAGCTTGACTTTTTAGTAAATGATTATTAATAGAAAACTAATTTATAACAGAAATAATTAATTTACAGTTATTATTTGAACAATCATAGTTAAAGTATGCTATTCATTAAAGCCTTGTTGTGATATTTAAAAAATGGTCATTTTTACAATAGTTATATGGAATTATTAAATATTTCTTTTTCAAATCAATTTAATTTCATTAAATATATCTATTAAAATTTCATTCCATTTTATGACAATTTATAGAATTGCATGATTATGGCATATCCATCTAATAAAGTGAAAATGTAAGTATGAAGTATACTTTAGAATATAATGATATCCATTGCTTTGAGACTAATCCTTTATCCACACTCACTCAAAAGTAGCATTTTTCTCTTTAATATAATTTAATTGTCTCTTTCACGAAAAGCAATTTGAACTGTTAGTCTATTTTAAGATATTTCCTTTTTTTATTCTTTTAATTTTACAGTTTTTAATTAAAATTTCGAGCAATTTGCAGTTATAAAGAAAAAGAAAGCCAGGAGCAGGAATCGAACCTGCGATCACATCCGTGAACAGGTGAGGCTTTCATCGAGAAAACTGGCCTGAAACTTAATTGACAAACGCCGGCCCCAAACTTCTTACGCAACAGCCTAGAAACCGATGTTATTTCGTAATTGCCAACAATTTATTGGACATCTTTACTCGATTGCCGAAATCACTTTCGGTCTCGACGGAAGATGTTTCATCGGTACTACGGAGCACTTACTCAACTTATCTTCGTTTTCAGCAATTATTATTATTTTTTGCATTTTTCATGTGTGAAGAAATATTCCTAGATGTATTAAAGCCATGCCAGTATATCTCGGTAGGGCGTTTCAAGCCTGATGCCATAACCACTCGGCCATCCTGGACATGCAGCCACGATTGTACTGAAAAAGCAAATCATGTTATGATATATACAGTAGTCCTTGATACAAAAGCATGATCTGTTACCGAATCATAACGAATGCGAAACTTTCATTAAGGGAAACATTGTTTTCCGTAAGAATCCATGAAAAAAAGGGCAATCCGTTCCCTTCCGAAAAAAAATACTCAAACGAATTTATAATAATATACTTTATAATTTATTATACATGCTTTATTCCCTAAGTTTACTATCTAAACACAATTCTCTTAGTTATCTAACTATGCTCCATAATTTGACGAAACTAAGACGAAGTAATACAGTTAAATAAATTTTAACGCAGACAGCTGCATGAATTATCAGCGTGATGCTTCTCGGTATAGATGCAATAATTTCAAATGTTTTCTTATCCCTGGAATTTATTAGTTTTCATATTTTTTAATTTTATACTTTTCTACATTAAAATTTAATTGAGATATATTCACCTAAAAGCTTCTAGGTGGCATTATGGGTTTCCGTTAGAACTTCAGATGTGTTTCGGAATTATTTTATACCTAGTGTTTGGGAAAAAATAATGACTCGCATTAAAGAACACAACAAAGAGACGTCATAAATAAGTTGAACCAAAAGGGAGTCAAGGTTTAATCCACACAACATTAGTGTGTTTATTCTAATTTAGAGACTAGTTTTGGGAAATTTCTGAGGTACAATTCTTTTAGAATCTGTGAAAAACAATGAAACGTTCATAAAAAAAATAATGACTGTTTTTTCATTTAAAAAAATAAAAATTAGGAAATAGGGTTTATATCGCAGTTATTGAATGATGCGAGAATTTTCTGTATCTTGAACATGAAAACAAATCAATTCTCATCCTTTTTTTCAACATCCATACAAACAAAAATAAACAATAACCTTTTTTTATTTTAATTAAAATGAAAGAATTTTAAGAAAAGACTATTTGTAGTGATAATTTAAAATTAAATGTAAATTGACAATATCTTTCAGTTATTTCCATCAAAAACGATAACTGGAAAGCTTGACTTTTTAGTAAATGATTATTAATAGAAAACTAATTTATAACAGAAATGATTAATTTACAGTTATTATTTGAACAATCATAGTTAAAGTATGCTATTCATTAAAGCCTTGTTGTGATATTTTTACAATAGTTATATGGAATTATTAAATATTTCTTTTTCAAATCAATTTATTTTCATTAAATATTTCTATTAAAATTTCATTCCATTTTATGACAATTTATAGAATTGCATGATTATGGCATATCCATCTAATAAAGTGAAAATGTAAGTATGAAGTATAATTTAGAATATAATGATATCCTTTGCTTTGAGACTAATCCTTTATCCACACTCACTCAAAAGTAGCATTTTTCTCTTTAATATAATTTAATTGTTTCTTTCACGAAATGCAATTTGAACTGTTAGTCTATTTTAAGATATTTCCTTTTTTTATACTTTTAATTTTACAGTTTTTAATTAAAATTTCGAGCAATTTGCTGTTATAAAGAAAAAGAAACCCAGGAGCAGGAATCGAACCTGCGATCACATCCGTGAACAGGTGACGCTAACCCATCGAGAAAACTGGCCTGAAACTTAATTGACAAACGCCGGCCCCAAACTTCTTACACAACAGCCTAGAAACCGACGTTATTTCGTAATTGCCAACAATTTATTGGACATCTTTACTCGATTGCCGAAATCACTTTCGGTCTCGACGGAAGATGTTTCATCGGTACTACGGAGCACTTACTCAACTTATCTTCGTTTTCAGCAATTATTATTATTTTTTGCATTTTTCATGTGTGAAGAAAAATTCCTAGATGTATTAAAGCCATGCCAGTATATCTCGGTAGGGCGTTTCAAGTCTGATGCCATAACCACTCGGTTATCCTGGACATGCAGCCACGATTGTACTGAAAAAGCAAATCATGTTATGATATATACAGTAGTCCTTGATACAAAAGCATGATCTGTTCCCGAATCATAATGAATGCGAAACTTTCATTAAGGGAAACATTGTTTTCCGTAAGAATCCATGAAAAACAGGTCAATCCGTTCCCTTCCTAAAAAAAAAATACTCAAACGAATTTATAATAATATAATTAATTATTTATTATACATGCTTTATTCCCTGAGTTTACTATCTAAACACAGTTCTCTTAGTTATCTAACTATGCTTCATAATTTGACGAAACTGAGACGCAGTAATATAGTTAAATAAATTTTAACGCAGACAGCTGCATGAATTATCAGCTTGATGCTTCTCGGTATAGATGCAATAATTTCCCATGTTTTCTTATTCCTAGTATTTATTAGTTTTCGTATTTTTTAATTTGATACTTTTCTACATTAAAAATTGATTGAGATATATTCACCTAAAATCTTCTAGGTGGCATTATGGGTTTCCGTTAGAACTTCAGATGTGTTTCGGAATTATTTTATGCCTAGTGTTTGGGAAAAAATAATGACTCGCATAAAAGAACACAACAAAGAGACGTCATAAATAAGTTGAACCAAAAGGGAGTCAAGGTTTAATCCACACAACATTAGTGTGTTTATTCTAATTTAGAGACTTGTTTTGGGAAATTTCTGAGGTACAATTCTTTTAGAATCTGTGAAAAACAATGAAACGTTCATAAAAAAAATAATGACTGTTTTTTCATTTAAAAAAATAAAAATTTGGAAATAGGGTTTATATCGCAGTTATTGAATGATGCGAGAATTTTCTGTATCTTGAACATGAAAACAAATCAATTCTCATCCGTTTTTTCAACATCCATACAAACAAAAATAAACAATAACCTTTTTTTATTTTAATTAAAATGAAAGAATTTTAAGAAAAGACTATTTGTAGTGATAATTTAAAATTCAATGTAAATTGACAATATCTTTCCGTTATTTCCATTAAAAACGATAACTGGAAAGCTTGACTTTTTAGTAAATGATTATTAATAGAAAACTAATTTATAACAGAAATGATTAATTTACAGTTATTATTTGAACAATCATAGTTAAAGTATGCTATTCATTAAAGCCTTGTTGTGATATTTTTACAATAGTTATATGGAATTATTAAATATTTCTTTTTCAAATCAATTTAATTTCATTAAATATTTCTATTAAAATTTCATTCCATTTTATGACAATTTATAGAATTGCATGATTATGGCATATCCATCTAATAAAGTGAAAATGTAAGTATGAAGTATAATTTAGAATATAATGATATCCTTTGCTTTGAGACTAATCCTTTATCCACACACACTCAAAAGTAGCATTTTTCTCTTTAATATAATTTAATTGTCTCTTTCACGAAATGCAATTTGAACTGTTAGTCTATTTTAAGATATTTCCTTTTTTTATACTTTTAATTTTACAGTTTTTAATTAAAATTTCGAGCAATTTGCAGTTATAAAGAAAAAGAAAGCCAGGAGCAGGAATCGAACCTGCGATCACATCCGTGAAAAGGTGACGCTCACCCATCGAGAAAACTGGCCTGAAACGTAATTGACAAACGCCGGCCCCAAACTTCTTACACAACAGCCTAGAAACCGACGTTATTTCGTAATTGCCAACAATTTATTGGACATCTTTACTCCATTGCCGAAATCACTTTCGGTCTCGACGGAAGATGTTTCATCGGTACTACGGAGCACTTACTCAACTTATCTTCGTTTTCAGCAATTATTATTATTTTTTGCATTTTTCATGTGTGAAGAAAAATCCCTAGATGTATTAAAGCCATGCCAGTATATCTCGGTAGGGCGTTTCAAGCCTGATGCCATAACCACTCGGCCATCCTGGACATGCAGCCACGATTGTACTGAAAAAGCAAATCATGTTATGATATATACAGTAGTCCTTGATACAAAAGCATGATCTATTCCCGAATCATAATGAATGCGAAACTTTCATTAAGGGAAACATTGTTTTCCGTAAGAATCCATGAAAAACAGGTCAATCCGTTCCCTTCCTAAAAACAAATACTCAAAAGAATTTATAATAATATAATTAATTATTTATTATACATGCTTTATTCCCTGAGTTTACTATCTAAACACAGTTCTCTTAGTTATCTAACTATGCTTCATAATTTGACGAAACTGAGACGCAGTAATATAGTTAAATAAAATTTAACGCAGACAGCTGCATGAATTATCAGCTTGATGCTTCTCGGTATAGATGCAATAATTTCCCATGTTTTCTTATTCCTAGTATTTATTAGTTTTCGTATTTTTTAATTTGATACTTTTCTACATTAAAAATTGATTGAGATATATTCACCTAAAATCTTCTAGGTGGCATTATGGGTTTCCGTTAGAACTTCAGATGTGTTTCGGAATTATTTTATGCCTAGTGTTTGGGAAAAAATAATGACTCGCATTAAAGAACACAACAAAGAGACGTCATAAATAAGTTGAACCAAAAGGGAGTCAAGGTTTAATCCACACAACATTAGTGTGTTTATTCTAATTTAGAGACTTGTTTTGGGAAATTTCTGAGGTTCAATTCCTTTAGAATCTGTGAAAAACAATGAAACGTTCATAAAAAAAATAATGACTGTTTTTTCATTTAAAAAAATAAAAATTTGGAAATAGGGTTTATATCGCAGTTATTGAATGATGCGAGAATTTTCTGTATCTTGAACATGAAAACAAATCAATTCTCATCCGTTTTTTCAACATCCATACAAACAAAAATAAACAATAACCTTTTTTTATTTTAATTAAAATGAAAGAATTTTAAGAAAAGACTATTTGTAGTGATAATTTAAAATTCAATGTAAATTGACAATATCTTTCCGTTATTTCCATTAAAAACGATAACTGGAAAGCTTGACTTTTTAGTAAATGATTATTAATAGAAAACTAATTTATAACAGAAATGATTAATTTACAGTTATTATTTGAACAATCATAGTTAAAGTATGCTATTCATTAAAGCCTTGTTGTGATATTTTTACAATAGTTATATGGAATTATTAAATATTTCTTTTTCAAATCAATTTAATTTCATTAAATATTTCTATTAAAATTTCATTCCATTTTATGACAATTTATAGAATTGCATGATTATGGCATATCCATCTAATAAAGTGAAAATGTAAGTATGAAGTATAATTTAGAATATAATGATATCCTTTGCTTTGAGACTAATCCTTTATCCACACTCACTCAAAAGTAGCATTTTTCTCTTTAATATAATTTAATTGTCTCTTTCACGAAATGCAATTTGAACTGTTAGTCTATTTTAAGATATTTCCTTTTTTTATACTTTTAATTTTACAGTTTTTAATTAAAATTTCGAGCAATTTGCAGTTATAAAGAAAAAGAAAGCCAGGAGCAGGAATCGAACCTGCGATCACATCCGTGAACAGGTGACGCTCACCCATCGAGAAAACTGGCCTGAAACTTAATTGACAAACGCCGGCCCCAAACTTCTTACACAACAGCCTAGAAACCGACGTTATTTCGTAATTGCCAACAATTTATTGGACATCTTTACTCGATTTCCGAAATCACTTTCGGTCTCGACGGAAGATGTTTCATCGGTACTACGGAGCACTTACTCAACTTATCTTCGTTTTCAGCAATTATTATTATTTTTTGCATTTTTCATGTGTGAAGAAAAATTCCTAGATGTATTAAAGCCATGCCAGTATATCTCGGTAGGGCGTTTCAAGCCTGATGCCATAACCACTCGGCCATCCTAGACATGCAGCCACGATTGTAACGAAAAAGCAAATCATGTTATGATATATACAGTAGTCCTTGATACAAAAGCATGATCTGTTCCCGAATCATAACGAATGCGAAACTTTCATTAAGGGAAACATTGTTTTCCGTAAGAATCCATGAAAAACAGGTCAATCCGTTCCCTTCCGAAAAAAAAAATACTCAAACGAATTTATAATAATATAATTTATTATTTATTATACATGCTTTACTCCCTGAGTTTACTATCTAAACACAGTTCTCTTAGTTATCTAACTATGCTTCATAATTTGACGAAACTGAGACGCAGTAATATAGTTAAATAAATTTTAACGCAGACAGCTGCATGAATTATCAGCGTGATGCTTCTCGGTATAGATGCACTAATTTCCCCATGTTTTCTTATTCCTAGTATTTATTAGTTTTCGTATTTTTTAATTTTATACTTTTCTACATTAAAATTTGATTGAGATATATTCACCTAAAATCTTCTAGGTGGCATTATGGGTTTCCGTCAGAACTTCAGATGTGTTTCGGAATTATTTTATGCCTAGTGTTTAGGAAAAAATAATGACTCGCATTAAAGAACACAACAAAGAGACGTCATAAATAAGTTGAACCAAAAGGGAGTCAAGGTTTAATCCACACAACATTAGTGTGTTTATTCTAATTTAGAGACTTGTTTTGGGAAATTTCTGAGGTACAATTCTTTTAGAATCTGTGAAAAAAAATGAAACGTTCATAAAAAAAATAATGACTGTTTTTTCATTTAAAAAAATAAAAATTTGGAAATAGGGTTTATATCGCAGTTATTGAATGATGCGAGAATTTTCTGTATCTTGAACATGAAAACAAATCAATTCTCATCCGTTTTTTCAACATCCATACAAACAAAAATAAACAAT
The DNA here is from genome assembly GCF_947563725.1 of Argiope bruennichi. Lineage (NCBI taxonomy): Eukaryota > Metazoa > Arthropoda > Arachnida > Araneae > Araneidae > Argiope > Argiope bruennichi. Next base: position 80,368,885 of record NC_079159.1, on the reverse strand, counting down.
AACCTTTTTTTATTTTAATTAAAATGAAAGAATTTTAAGAAAAGACTATTTGTAGTGATAATTTAAAATTAAATGTAAATTGACAATATCTTTCCGTTATTTCCATTAAAAACGATAACTGGAAAGCTTGACTTTTTAGTAAATGATTATTAATAGAAAACTAATTTATAACAGAAATGATTAATTTACAGTTATTATTTGAACAATCATAGTTAAAGTATGCTATTCATTAAAGCCTTGTTGTGATATTTTTACAATAGTTATATGGAATTATTAAATATTTCTTTTTCAAATCAATTTAATTTCATTAAATATTTCTATTAAAATTTCATTCCATTTTATGACAATTTATAGAATTGCATGATTATGGCATATCCATCTAATAAAGTGAAAATGTAAGTATGAAGTATAATTTAGAATATAATGATATCATTTGCTTTGAGACTAATCCTTTATCCACACTCACTCAAAAGTAGCATTTTTCTCTTTAATATAATTTAATTGTCTCTTTCACGAAATGCAATTTGAACTGTTAGTCTATTTTAAGATATTTCCTTTTTTTATACTTTTAATTTTACAGTTTTTAATTAAAATTTCGAGCAATTTGCAGTTATAAAGAAAAAGAAAGCCAGGAGCAGGAATCGAACCTGCGATCACATCCGTGAACAGGTGACGCTCACCCATCGAGAAAACTGGCCTGAAACTTAATTGACAAACGCCGGCCCCAAACTTCTTACACAACAGCCTAGAAACCGACGTTATTTCGTAATTGCCAACAATTTATTGGACATCTTTACTCGATTGCCGAAATCACTTTCGGTCTCGACGGAAGATGTTTCATCGGTACTACGGAGCACTTACTCAACTTATCTTCGTTTTCAGCAATTATTATTATTTTTTGCATTTTTCATGTGTGAAGAAATATTCCTAGATGTATTAAAGCCATGCCAGTATATCTCGGTAGGGCGTTTCAAGCCTGATGCCATAACCACTCGGCCATCCTGGACATGCAGCCACGATTGTACTGAAAAAGCAAATCATGTTATGATATATACAGTAGTCCTTGATACAAAAGCATGATCTGTTCCCGAATCATAACGAATGCGAAACTTTCATTAAGGGAAACATTGTTTTCCGTAAGAATCCATGAAAAACAGGGCAATCCGTTCCCTTCCGAAAAAAAAAAATACTCAAACGAATTTTTAATAATATAATTTATTATTTATTATACATGCTTTATTCCCTAAGTTTACTATCTAAACACAGTTCTCTTACTTATCTAACTATGCTTCATAATTTGACGAAACTGAGACGCAGTAATATAGTTAAATAAATTTTAACGCAGACAGCTGCATGAATTATCAGCGTGATGCTTCTAGGTATAGATGCAATAATTTCCCATGTTTTCTTATTCCTAGTATTTATTAGTTTTCGTATTTTTTAATTTGATACTTTTCTACATTAAAATTTGATTGAGATATATTCACCTAAAAGCTTCTAGGTGGCATTATGGGTTTCCGTTAGAACTTCAGATGTGTTTCGGAATTATTTTATACCTAGTGTTTGGGAAAAAATAATGACTCGCATTAAAGAACACAACAAAGAGACGTCATAAATAAGTTGAACCAAAAGGGAGTCAAGGTTTAATCCACACAACATTAGTGTGTTTATTCTAATTTAGAGACTTATTTTGGGAAATTTCTGAGGTACAATTCTTTTAGAATCTGTGAAAAACAATGAAACGTTGATAAAAAAAATAATGACTGTTTTTTCATTTAAAAAAAATAAAAATTTGGAAAAAGGGTTTATATCGCAGTTATTGAATGACGCGAGAATTTTCTGTATCTTGAACATGAAAACAAATCAATTCTCATCCTTTTTTTCAACATCCATACAAACAAAAATAAACAAGAACCTTTTTTTTATTTTAATTAAAATGAAAGAATTTTAAGAAAAGACTATTTGTAGTGATAATTTAAAATTAAATGTAAATTGACAATATCTTTCAGTTGTTTCCATTAAAAACGATAACTGGAAAGCTTGACTTTTTAGTAAATGATTATTAATAGAAAAATAATTTATAACAGAAATAATTAATTTACAGTTATTATTTGAACAATCATAGTTAAAGTATGCTATTCATTAAAGCCTTGTTGTGATATTTAAAAAATGGTCATTTTTACAATAGTTATATGGAATTATTAAATATTTCTTTTTCAAATCAATTTAATTTCATTAAATATTTCTATTAAAATTTCATTCCATTTTATGACAATTTATAGAATTGCATGATTATGGCATATCCATCTAATAAAGTGAAAATGTAAGTATGAAGTATAATTTAGAATATAATGATATCATTTGCTTTGAGACTAATCCTTTATCCACACTCACTCAAAAGTAGCATTTTTCTCTTTAATATAATTTAATTGTCTCTTTCACGAAATGCAATTTGAACTGTTAGTCTATTTTAAGATATTTCCTTTTTTTATACTTTTAATTTTACAGTTTTTATTTAAAATTTCGAGCAATTTGCAGTTATAAAGAAAAAGAAAGCCAGGAGCAGGAATCGAACCTGCGATCACATCCGTGAACAGGTGACGCTCACCCATCGAGAAAACTGGCCTGAAACTTAATTGACAAACGCCGCCCCAAACTTCTTACACAACAGCCTAGAAACCGACGTTATTTCGTAATTGCCAACAATTTATTGGACATCTTTACTCGATTTCCGAAATCACTTTCGGTCTCGACGGAAGATGTTTCATCGGTACTACGGAGCACTTACTCAACTTATCTTCGTTTTCAGCAATTATTATTATTTTTTGCATTTTTCATGTGTGAAGAAAAATTCCTAGATGTATTAAAGCCATGCCAGTATATCTCGGTAGGGCATTTCAAGCCTGATGCCATAACCACTCGGCCATCCTAGACATGCAGCCACGATTGTAACGAAAAAGCAAATCATGTTATGATATATATAGTAGTCCTTGATACAAAAGCATGATCTGTTCCCGAATCATAACGAATGCGAAACTTTCATTAAGGGAAACATTGTTTTCCGTAAGAATCCATGAAAAACAGGGCAATCCGTTCCCTTCCGAAAAAGAAATACTCAAACGAATTTTTAATAATATAATTTATTATTTATTATACATGCTTTATTCCCTAAGTTTACTATCTAAACACAGTTCTCTTACTTATCTAACTATGCTTCATAATTTGACGAAACTGAGACGCAGTAATATAGTTAAATAAATTTTAACGCAGACAGCTGCATGAATTATCAGCGTGATGCTTCTAGGTATAGATGCAATAATTTCCCATGTTTTCTTATTCCTAGTATTTATTAGTTTTCGTATTTTTTAATTTGATACTTTTCTACATTAAAATTTGATTGAGATATATTCACCTAAAAGCTTCTAGGTGGCATTATGGGTTTCCGTTAGAACTTCAGATGTGTTTCGGAATTATTTTATACCTAGTGTTTGGGAAAAAATAATGACTCGCATTAAAGAACACAACAAAGAGACGTCATAAATAAGTTGAACCAAAAGGGAGTCAAGGTTTAATCCACACAACATTAGTGTGTTTATTCTAATTTAGAGACTTATTTTGGGAAATTTCTGAGGTACAATTCTTTTAGAATCTGTGAAAAACAATGAAACGTTGATAAAAAAAATAATGACTGTTTTTTCATTTAAAAAAAATAAAAATTTGGAAATAGGGTTTATATCGCAGTTATTGAATGACGCGAGAATTTTCTGTATCTTGAACATGAAAACAAATCAATTCTCATCCTTTTTTTCAACATCCATACAAACAAAAATAAACAATAACCTTTTTTTTATTTTAATTAAAATGAAAGAATTTTAAGAAAAGACTATTTGTAGTGATAATTTAAAATTAAATGTAAATTGACAATATCTTTCAGTTGTTTCCATTAAAAACGATAACTGGAAAGCTTGACTTTTTAGTAAATGATTATTAATAGAAAACTAATTTATAACAGAAATGATTAATTTACAGTTATTATTTGAACAATCATAGTTAAAGTATGCTATTCATTAAAGCCTTGTTGTGATATTTAAAAAATGGTCATTTTTACAATAGTTATATGGAATCATTAAATATTTCTTTTTCAAATCAATTTAATTTCATTAAATATTTCTATTAAAATTTCATTCCATTTTATGACAATTTATAGAATTGCATGATTATGACATATCCATCTAATAAAGTGAAAATGTAAGTATGAAGTATAATTTAGAATATAATGATATCCTTTGCTTTGAGACTAATCCTTTATCCACACTCACTCAAAAGTAGCATTTTTCTCTTTAATATAATTTAATTGTCTCTTTCACGAAATGCAATTTGAACTGTTAGTCTATTTTAAGATATTTCCTTTTTTTATACTTTTAATTTTACAGTTTTTAATTAAAATTTCGAGCAATTTGCAGTTATAAAGAAAAAGAAAGCCAGGAGCAGGAATCGAACCTGCGATCACATCCGTGAACAGGTGACGCTCACCCATCGAGAAAACTGGCCTGAAACTTAATTGACAAACGCCGGCCCCAAACTTCTTACACAACAGCCTAGAAACCGACGTTATTTCGGAATTGCCAACAATTTATTGGACATCTTTACTCGATTGCCGAAATCACTTTCGGTCTCGACGGAAGATGTTTCATCGGTACTACGGAGCACTTACTCAACTTATCTTCGTTTTCAGCAATTATTATTATTTTTTGCATTTTTCATGTGTGAAGAAATATTCCTAGATGTATTAAAGCCATGCCAGTATATCTCGGTAGGGCGTTTCAAGCCTGATGCCATAACCACTCGGCCATCCTGGACATGCAGCCACGATTGTACTGAAAAAGCAAATCATGTTATGATATATACAGTAGTCCTTGATACAAAAGCATGATCTGTTCCCGAATCATAACGAATGCGAAACTTTCATTAAGGGAAACATTGTTTTCCGTAAGAATCCATGAAAAACAGGGCAATCCGTTCCCTTCCGAAAAAAAAAATACTCAAACGAATTTTTAATAATATAATTTATTATTTATTATACATGCTTTATTCCCTAAGTTTACTATCTAAACACAGTTCTCTTACTTATCTAACTATGCTTCATAATTTGACGAAACTGAGACGCAGTAATATAGTTAAATAAATTTTAACGCAGACAGCTGCATGAATTATCAGCGTGATGCTTCTAGGTATAGATGCAATAATTTCCCATGTTTTCTTATTCCTAGTATTTATTAGTTTTCGTATTTTTTAATTTGATACTTTTCTACATTAAAATTTGATTGAGATATATTCACCTAAAAGCTTCTAGGTGGCATTATGGGTTTCCGTTAGAACTTCAGATGTGTTTCGGAATTATTTTATACCTAGTGTTTGGGAAAAAATAATGACTCGCATTAAAGAACACAACAAAGAGACGTCATAAATAAGTTGAACCAAACGGGAGTCAAGGTTTAATCCACACAACATTAGTGTGTTTATTCTAATTTAGAGACTTGTTTTGGGAATTTCCAATTTCGAGCAGTTTGCAGTTATAAAGAAAAATAAAGCCAGGGGCTGGAATCGAACCTGCGATCACATTCGAGAACAGGTGACGCTCACCCATCGAGAAAACTGGCTTGGAAATCAATTGACAAACGGTGGCTCCAAACTCATTATACAGCAGCCTTCGTATTTGCTAACAATTGAATGGACATTTTCAGTCAATTGCCGAAATCAATATCGGTCTGGGGTTAAAATGTTTAATCGGGTTTATTACAAAATCCTCGACTCTGGCTTATATTCTTTTTCTACATTTATTATTATTTTTTGCATTTTCTAGTTGTAAATTAGTTGGCAGTTTATAGTTATACCAGCATCTCTAGGTAGGACAATTCGAGCCTGATGCCATAACCACTCGGCTATCCTGGACATGATGCTTTTGCTGTACTGAAGTAGTAAATCCGTTTCTGATGCATGCAAGGAATTGCCTCGATATACGGGCATGATTTGTTTCTGAATCTATAAAGTGAAACATTCGTTTAGGGAAATAGTACTTTCTGTAGAAATTCATGCAAAACAGGACAACACATTCCATTAAAAAAAATTCTCAAACAAATTTATAAGAATGTAATTTATTATTTATAATGCAGTCTTTATTCCTCTAGAATTTTATCTAAAGTCAGTTGTACTTTATTGCACTTTAAACCAGAACGAAACTGCGACCAGCAGTGCCGTTAAATGAATTTATAACTCGTATAGCTTCTGAATTATCAGGGTTATGCTTCTAATCATATATACAGTAATATCCCATGTTTTCAGTATCTCCTTTCTTTCTCTGAATGTTTGTTGGTCTATTGAGTTTATTATTTCTTTTTTTCTTGACCAAATATCATCGGCAGCTTTTTGACGGCCTAAAACGCCGCTTCGTAAGCTTTCCGCTAGTTTTTACAATATTCTTCCACCAACTCATTGATCTCGTTGTTATCCAACTGCAACGGTATGATATTGCCCATATACAAAATCTCATGGGTTATAGCTGCACAGTAGGGTGGAACGAAAATGGCCTTGATTTTTTTAATATTTTATTTTGGTAATAGTGGGAAAAAGTTGCCTTTTATGTTAAAAAAGAATTTTTTTAAAATTTTGTTGCAATAAAACTACATCTTGAGGTGCCGTAAAGAACTTAAAGTTTTAAAAAAATTGGAAAATTTTAAAATGGTTTTTTAAAAAATTGTTTATATTTTCTTTTAGTAATAGTAGGAAATGTTTCCTTTTAGATTATAAAAAGAATTTTAAAAAATTTGGTTGGAATACAACAACATCTTGAGGTGCCGTAAAGAGCTTTAAGTTTGGGAAAAATTGAAAAAATTGACAAATTTAAAATGGGATTTTAAAAAATTTGTTTAAATTTTAGTTTGTTAACACTGGGAGAAAGTTTCCTTTTAGGTTCAAAACGGATTTTTAAAAATTTGACTGCAATACTACAACATCTTGAGGTTGCCACAGAAACCGTAAATTATGTTAAAAAAAATTGAAAAATTATAAACTTTAAGAAAAAAAATTATGAATTTTTCGTATGTATAATGTTACAAAGGATAATTTTAAATAAGCATTACTACTAAAAAAATCTTTAATTAAAAAATGCAATTAAAGAAATAAAATATTTTTAATGTCAAATTTTGTGTTTCTTACTTCTGTATCCTTAATATTTACAAATGTTACAACTGCAAAATATTTTTTTCTACTTCATTGTTATATTTAACTGTCTTTCTTTGTATTAACTTGTGGCATACCCACAAGAGAATCAATTTTTCTCTTACGTATTTTTCTCATACTGTTAATGAAACCGGGGAAAGTAGATAACCGGGATCAGATGCCTTGCGTATAAATATAATATTACCAGAACAGAAACGCTTTGAGGAAGAATGAAGCAAAAAAAGTAAATAGCTAAAAAAATAGTTATGTTTAATCAAGAACAGACAAAAAATACTAGTATTTGCGAAACGGTTACTGGCAACAATGACAACGCTGAAGATCAACACGGTTTTTAAATAAAAAGAGGCAAACCAACCAGATCCTTTAAATGCATGTTAAAACTTGTGAGTGCCTTGTGTAAGTGTATTTCTCTGAAGCAATTTTGAGATTATGCCTAATATAACAGTAGCACTTCATAACAGATTCGTTAGTAGGCAGCTCAACTTCAAGCAAATCATTAAATTTTCCAAATTCTTCACTAATTAAATTCCCAAATAAATTGTCTTCACTAATTTAGTGTGATCCATTTTTACTCCCAACAAAGCACACAAGGACACAAACTAACAAATCATTTACGTTAATCAGACATAATAGACATAGTGGATATGCCAACTCTACTGAACTCGGCAAAGTTGCTGACCTGACTCCAGCTCTGAGCTTGTCACCACACGCAGACAAATCTCCGCCTTTCCTCACTAATATCCTCTACGGCGATGACTCAAACTACTGGATGCCATATCAATTTAAATGTAAAACTGTTTTTATATTTCCATTCTTATTATAAAGCCTATTTAAAACTTTTTATTTCATAATCGAGGCATGAAAAGTCCTTTAAAATGTTCCAAAAAGTATGTTTTTTTAAAACCTTAGCATCCTTGCGGCACCTCAAGACGTACTCTAATATTTTTCATATTTTTAATTTATCGTATCTACACCAAAAAGCAAATTTTTGTCGCTATTACAAGTTTAAAAAAAACAAAAGTTGAATATTTCTTAAGAAAAGATTATAAAATGTAGCAAAAATTTCAATTTTATGAAGTTTTAACGTCTTAGCAACACCTCATAAAGTACTAATATTTTTCATTTTTTTTTATCTTATCTCCACAAAAAGGTTACTATTACAAATTAAAAATCAAAAGTTGATTTTTTTCGTCCCACCATACTGCGCAACACTTGGACAAACTCCTTAGAATTGCTTGAACAAGGCTGTCTATCTAAAAACTTTACCAAGGGCTCTCTTTAAACAAGCCCTTAAAAAAAATTCTAACCAATATGACCGTCTTGATCTCTCCTCGCCACTCGTTCGGCGAAACATCGCTTTCTAGCCTACACACACTTTTTTACATCTTGTTTTCCTTGTTATGAGATTCACTCGTTATATGAGATTTCATTGTACTACTAATGCCAGGTGAGGCTAATGACATTTTTTGACAATGTTACCTATATCTATTAAAAAAAATGAATTCATCAAGTATTTGTAAGGTAAATTTCATCTGTCTCTATATGTGTGTGTGTGTGTGTGTGTGTGTGTGTGTGTGTGTGTGTGTGTGTGTGTGTGTGTGTGTGTGTGTGTGTGTGTGTGTGTGTGTGTGTGTGTGTGATTCCTAATAGTATTAGCACTTATTAAATCGTAGTTAAATCATAGATAATTAAGAATGATATGAAGCCCTGACATCAACTATGAAAGTTTTCAGCGGCTGCTATTTTGTTTTAAATATTTCCAAGCAACTTAATAAGATAATGATTAATTAAAATAAGATAATGATAATTACATAAGTCAGCAGATTACAGAATAGAGATAGCTGTAAACATTATGCTTCACATAAGTTGCGTGTCAAGTTTCAATCAAATTTTTAGTTTTTTTTTTTGAGTAATAAACTCTTAAGAATTACTTGCATAAAAGAAAGGAAAAGTTTTGGTGTCTTTTCCATCTTCAAATAAATTCAAAAAGGCTTCACCATCACACCTTGTAGAGGTATTCACATCTTATTTTTATCTCCAATTTCGGTCCTTTATTTTACTCTTATCTTTTGTAGTTCATTCTAATTTTATTTTCTGTTTATTCAAAATTCTATGTATGAAAATATCTTTTCATCTATTACAGAGCTTTCTGCAGAAATCTGCAAGCATATTTGTTTCATTTTCTTTATAGAATGCTTTTTTTTTCTTTGCTATGAATAGGCAGTTCCAAACAATTTGTATATCGTTAATTTGTTATATATATATATTTTTAACAATTTGTTATCTTATATTTTTTTCATACAATTTACTTTATAATATACTATAACGTGAAATATGCATTTGAATAAAGTTAAAAACATACAATTAAAATTCCCTAAAAACGGCATATATAAATGTTGATTTTCGATTTATAGTTATTTCTTAAAACTCCAAATCAGATAATGTGAAACCTTTCTACAGAGAAACACAACGTGAAATCTAGGGACAGTCTATTTTATACTTTTCTTTAAAATATTTCAAAATAACCCTTGCATTTTATGTTCTTTTAAGTTTCAGTTATTTTTAATTCAAAATATTTAAAGCAATATAATTTTGAAAATAATTTACATAAAACAATACCGCCCAGGAACAGGATTCGAACCTGCGATCACAATTGCGAATCAGGTAACAAATACCCACTGAGAAAACTGTCATTAAACGTTGTTGACATACCATGAGTTCCTGGTAAACAACAAACCATGGTCTCCTGGTAACAAGCCATGACTGTCAAACAGCGTTATTTGAGATTTGCCGTAAGTTTATTGGTCGCCTTCTTCTAATTGCCGAACACAATTTCGGTCTAGACAGACAAGCACACTATTTGATTACCAAATCAACTCTTATGCAGCTTCCTTTTTTACATGGATTGTTATTATTTTTATTGCTATTTTTGCTAACTGCAGTAATATGTAGAACAACGCCATTAATTCTCAGGAAAAGATTGCCAGCCTGACGCCATAACCACTCGGCCATCCTAGGCAGAAAGTATTTCGCTATATTGAACTATCAAATCCTGTTTTCCGAAAAACTGCCTAGTACTTGGAGAAAAATCTGATATATATCATTCTCTCATATCACTTTGTAATTTGTTAATTTTTTATCATAAAAAATTGTGCGAATTCCGCTAAGAGTTTGCAATCATTTAAAAAAAATTTCAATGCATTCCCTCTTAATTCATTGCATTATTTCCACACATAATTTATTTATTAAAATAAATTTATTTTTAGGTTTAAACGATATACTGCGCATTTCGTTTTTTTTTAGTTCTGGTATTTCCTTTATGAATTTCCGACTGGTTATAGAAATCTTCTGAGCTACGAAATATTCGCTTTTTCAAGAATATTCATTTAAGTGTTGTTTTTACTAGATGAAATAAAATGTACGAAATAAATGAATACGAATAGTGCATTAGTTTTTTCTGTCTAAAATATATCTACTCAAAAGTCATAATTATTTTTTTACAAATATAGAGCTTATACACATTTTTTTTCAGGTACAAATATCTACCTATTATGCAGGAAAAAAGATGGCTGTTCCCAAACGACTCTATCCTGTATTCTTTTCGTTTTCACCCAAATGTATTTTGGTTCAGTTTTCTTTAGACCTTTTTTTTCAGAACGAATTATAAGCTTAACGTATTTATTTATTATTATGGTCGCCACTTATGCTTCTATCTTTTTTTTTTTGTATTTCTTTCATTGATATAATCAAATCGTCCTTTTATATACCTAAAGCTCTGCTGCTATACACACTCTTGATAAGACATTACAGGTCTCATTCCGTAATTAAGTTATGCCGGGTTTACACTCCGCCAATTATAAGACGGCCAGTGGGAGGCGCATGCGTAGAAAGGCTAAAAATTGCTTTTTCGTTGATAGAAAGTAATTGCCCCGGCGGGAGAACAACATGCCATTATATGGTATTTTTTTTCCTTACTGCGCATGCGTTTGTAGAAATGAGCGGGATTTTTTTATTTTTGGGCATGAAAAATTTGATTACTTATCATAGATTTATTCCGGTATTTTTTGTTCTTTGTTCTTTCTGATGTGAAGTTGCGTTTTTTTTTTTTTTCATTCAATTTCACTTTTTTTTTTTTTTAGTTTTTCAATTTTTAGGTATGTTGACCTTTCTTTTTTTTTACTTTACCACTTTTCTTTGTGTAAAATATCTGTCATTTTAAACCAATACGCAGTGAAAAAAAATTCAGAGAAGCGAAAACGGCCAAAGATGGAATGCCTGAATCTATCGTATGAAATTGTGCCCAACATAAATCAGTTCTTTCTGCATATGCGGTGCCTACTAGCCGTCTTGTAACTAGCCGAGTGTAAACCTGGCATTATCCTGGGTACTCGAGGAAAATGTATGCTCCAATATCAACAGCAATTTATAGCCAAGCATGGAATGTCTGAATATATCTTATGAAATTGTGTCAAACATAAATCAGTCCTTTCTGCGCATGTGCTGCCTACTGGACGTCTTATAATTGGCTGAGTGTAAACCTGGTATTATCCTGGGTAGACGATGAAAATGTATGCTCCAATATCGAACATCCTGAACATACGATGATGCTTTATATTTCAATAACGATCATCCTAAATATAAGACGAGGTCTTATATATCAATAGCCAACGTCTTGAACAGACGATGAAGATTTACGTTTAGCAACTTGATTACAGCAGCGAACAACTTTAACTCAAGATAAGACTTCAAATTTCATTATATCCCGAATATATTCCAAAATATATTATGAAATTCTGAAGAAATATATTATGAATTTTCGAAGGAATATATTATGAATTTCCGGAGAAATTTGGAGCTCCCATTACAGCTAAAAGTTATGTGTCTAAAATATTTCATTATTCCAAAAAAAAAAAGATGAAAGACTGTATCTTTAATATTAGAAACATTTCTTCAAGTAATTGATGCTTGAAAAATATCGTTACAAACCTGTAATGCTACTTCCCAGCAAGGTTAGTTCTATCACCAAAAAGACTGATTTACAATCACTGTTTTGGATGCTGATCGGGTACCGAGTCAGTAATCTCAAAGCTTGGCGACAAACTTGGCGAAAATTTGGCAACTTGGCAACGAATTTGCCGACTTTGGCAACAAAATAGATATTACTAGAAACTTTGAGAATTTTACTGATCCATCCAATAAGAACCAAGATACGCCTGATTGGTCCAGAATCTTCTCGGCCCGCCTACCGGGAACTATAAAAGGACCGCAGACTCAAGATCCAATGAATCGGAGTTGAAATCGAAGACAAGTAACGAGTCGTTGAGAGAATAACGATGCAACGGCGGAATAGTCTACCACTGAATGGAACCCACGCGTTGTGTATGCTGAATTCATCTGTGTTTTGTTTTTGTAGAAGCAGAATCTTGAATAGCCAGTATTGAGTCGAAGTTAGATACAGTTAAAAAGAGGAGATAGTGGAGAACTTCAGCCGTTCGGAGAGTCCGTAGAGCGAAGCTCCGAACATTCCCTCTACTGCTGAATTCTGTCTGGTCGCTTTGTGTGCTGTGGTCGTTTTTACTGCCGAATAACTTACTACTTGTGGGCTATTATTTGTTGTAAGTTGGTCTCGGCTGTACATATTTTTCGTCCTTGTATTAGTGTCTTCGTATTAAATAAACGTCACTGTTGTTTTCTACTGAGACCTGCGTATTGTTTTCACTCCGCACAAGCACTGCAAGCGAACCCGGTGATTCCACTGACTTAGTAGTAGAGCCGTAACAATATATATTTGAAATAAGTAGATCCGCATGAGGATAGTTCAAGTATTAATAGGTTTTACTGCTCATTTCATTACATATCTATTTAAGTTATTGAATTATTTTTTAATCGAATATATTAGTTTGAAACAAGCTGCATTATTCACAGTAAACTGAAATCAGGTCGAATTAACGTGATATCATTTTATAGCAAAAGTTGCTCAAATAAGAAAAATAATATGTATCAATGAAATTTTCAATACAATTAAATATTTACAAATTCGTTTACAAAACTTTTACCTCAGACTTTATAAGCTAGAATTTGGTATGTGAGGATTTAATTCCGATTAAGATAATTGTTAATTTTCGATATTCCGTTTATCATCATAAGGTACCTAAGAATGGAACAGACATATTTTCGTAACAAAGATAATTTTCATTATCACATGATATTATTCAATATTATGTAATATGATGTGACACCTGGGTAAATATATTTTTTTTATAAAATCTTAGTTTAAGTAATATATTTAAAGAATAAAGAAACATTTTTTTTTACTTCAAAAGTGCAAGAGGGTTTCAAATGAAAAGACACGAAACGACACTGTTTATATAAATGAAGACATTATTCAAAGTATACATACACCATAGAATTGAGCGCAACGATCCCATTGATTAACGAGACGAAAGATTCCTTGTTCCTAGATTTCCTGTGGACGTGACGAAACCCAGTCCTTCATAGCGTCCTTGAATTCACCGTCCGAGTTGAAGCGCTTCCCTTCCAGATGTTTTTTAAGTGGACCAAAAACATGAAAGTCAAAGGGAGACATGTCCGGGCTGTAGGGTGGATGGTCGAGCTGCTTTCACTTGAACTTGACCAGTTCCGCGTATGTGACCCTGAGGTGTGTGGACGTGCGTAATCAGGGATCAGTACCACACCCTCCGTAAGTAGCCCCGGTGTATTTTACTTGATGGACCTGCGTAGTCTTCGGAGTGCTTGACAGTACACATCTGTCTTAATGATTCTTCTGCGCTAGAGGAATTTAACAAATATAGGATCATGGACGGCATATGCTTTCTTCTGGGCATGCGGGTGCACGCGCGTGCTCCGATATACGCCGGAGACTCCAATTGCATCCCTAGATGTCTCGCTACATTCTCTTCTAGCTGTATAGCCAAATATGTTAACGTTTACGTTGTTACGCCGTTTCGTACCTTTTCATTTGAACACTCCTTGTAGTAGGAGCTGTAAAATGCACACTTCTTCTTGAATAAATATCATCTAGCGTATTAATGATTTAAAGGAGAAAAATAAACTCATATTTGCTTCATAAGAATCATGTTTTCAACAAAAGATTTCTTTATAAATAATTAATAAAAATAAGGAATAACAAAAGCAAAAAATGCCTGAAATACCTGAAAACTTCCAAATAAGACATCATTATTTCCTGACAAAGAAAGCTTCATCAAAACTTTTCATCTCGGCAGTCAATCAAATGACTACTGAGAAAAAAATTATCTGTTAGCAAAAAAAAAAAAAAATAATAATAATAATAATAATAATTCCATTACGGAACAATTCCAGCTTATCTTGCAAATGCTGACATTTTCTCTTGTTTTACTCGGCTAGACTTAATAAGATTATTTTATGTCATCAGGCCGGAAAAAATCGAATTGTTGACACATCTAACATCGAAATTTGTGCAAACGTTGCTAGAAAAGAGAAAATACGTTAAAAAAAGTATATTTGCTGCATTATTTCCGTTTATAATTTTTAGGAAAGAAATTACTCTAATCCAATAGCATTATAAAAATAATTCAACTTAATTACCCCATTCTCATAAAAAGGCAACAAAGTTTATCAAATTTCCTTATATCGCGAGAGGAAATAAAATTTAGGAATCAATTTCTTCAGAGAAGAATACATACAAGGAGTGCTCAAATGAAAAGGTACGAAACGACACTGTGGGTATAAATGAAGACATTATTCAAAGTATGCATACACCATAGCCCTGAGAGCAACTATTCCATTCATTAACGAACCGAAGGGTTCCTTGTTCCCAGAATTCCTGCGGCCGTGTCGAAACCCAGTCCTTCACAGCGTCCTTGAGTTCTCCGTTCTGATGTTTTTCAGGGGACCAAACACATGAAAATCGCAGGAAGACTTTCCCGGGCTGTAGGGCGGATGGTAGAACTGCTTTCATTTGAACTTGGTCAGTTCCACATGTGTGACTCTGGAGATGTGTTTACGAGCGTATCATGGAGCAGAACCACACCCTATGTGAGTAGTCCCTGTCATTTGTTTTTTATGGACCTGTAAAGTCTTCGGAGTGTTTCACTGTGCACGTCGGAGTTATTGCTCATCATCCTGTCTTCCGGCGATCTATGCCGGAGACTTCAATCTCATCCCTAGATGTCTCGCTGTGTTCTCCCATAGCAGCGCAGTCGAATTTGTTAACGGTTACGTTGTTACGACGTTTAGTACCTTTTCATATGAACACCAGTTATATAAAAATTCTAGAATGAATATTGTAAGAAATTATTATAAAAGTAAAATAATTATGATACATTTGGAAACAGTCTCCATCTTAAATGTTCGAGACAAATCTTTGAAAAATATAATAGTATTTGCCTGCAAATTCAGTGACAGTCATCGTGAGGAAAATACGTAATCTGAACAAATACGGTCTTCGTTATTTAACGAACTCGCTCTACTTAAAATTCAGCACCAACTTGATAATTTAGATTTTTTCAACAAACATTGATCGAACTTCATTAAACACGTCCGGTTTCTGAATAACTTTGTTCGTTAGGGGAAATAGCATTTTCATACTCCTTCCATTCTTTTAGCTATCGTATATGAAACGAAAACTAACAGAAATTCGCTGCAAAATATCAGTGGGTTGACATCTACCCGATGTCATATGTTTGCTGATTACTTATATACCAAAAAAGTAGGCATGTGAGACATAAAAGCACATTTAATAACCACGAGCACAAAAGTATAAAAAAGTATGATAAAGTTGATTGTTTTGATGTTAGTTCCACTAAGGCTAAGATGATGCAGATTTTCAAGAATTGGAAGCATTATTTTTTAATAATGAAGTTTATAGACCTTGAGACAGTTAAGAACCATGTACTGTCCTTGCGTTATCTACAACCCCCTGTAAGTAACGATTACGAAACACTGTGACCGATATTAATGCCTCATTTACATTAAAAATAGTCGGGTGTAGTATCTTTGCTGAATCCTGAAATGGTAAGGTGGAGTCAATCTTGACGCATAGTCGCACACGAATTAAGATTTCGCATTTTCTGTGGAATGTGGGAATATTCCAGTATACTATCTATTGTCTTTCAGACAGCTGAGGGCCAAATAGTGTCCTTGTATTTTCTGCAATCTTTAGTACAACAGTAATGCTCACTGATATTCAATGATATTTTCTATTTTAAAATGTAGAACACATGTTATAATCAGTCTTCTTTACTTCTTTTCAACTGTATGAATTAATGAATTTTTCTCCTCGTCTTCATTCATTTCCTATTATTTGAAATTTCGATATTAAATCACTTAAAATATTATGATTTGCTTAAGACAATTAAAAAGTTGGTGTGATGTATATTGTAAAAAAATAATTAAATGCATCTCAAGGTCAATGGCATACATATATACTTTTATAGTTATGTAAGTGTTACTATTTTTATAATTATATTAAATGATAATTACATGATTTTATAATTTATTGTAGATGCTCTTTCTTCTTAAACCAGAATTAAAACCTTTTTATTTTAAAACTCTGGGCATTTATTTAAGAAACCTCATTTTATTTCTTTTATTATTTTTGAATTTCACTCTTTTATTATGATCATTTTATCTATTAGGACTACTTTTATCTTGTCCCTTTATTTACCAAGTATAAGTAAAATTATAAAACTCTCTAATTATTAAGTTTAGTTTCACTACTTTACCAAGTATTTTCTTTCCTATTCTTGAAAGTTATGTCGATTATCAAACACAGAAAATTAATTTTTGCATTTAAAATATTAACTAAAAACAATAAACTATCGTATATATATATGTGTGTGTGTGCTTTTGAAATTAAAGTAGTCAGCTCTTCTTTTCCATGCCTTAGGTACAATTTTATAAGCAAAAATGTCATATTTTGCTTCGTAAAGAATATCTCACTACATAATGGCTAGAAAATTTTGTACTTAAAAGCGTGACTTATGCTACATTTTGAGTATACTACATAACTGAAAACCCTTCTGAATTAAATAAGTATGCCAATTCCTTAAAATAACCTCATTATCGAATGGGAACTAGACCGACACTAAATTTCAAATGAAAAATAGGTGGTGGTATTTTCTTTCCAGAATTAAAAATTTATTAGGTTTTTTTTTTTTTTTTTTTTTTCGTTGTTTCAAATCAGAGTATTTTTGATTTATAATATACATTTAGTAAAATATTTCTCTAATATGTATGTTTGAATGAAATTAGGGAAAAAAAATCAGGGTTGTATTTTTAACAAATGTTTGATTGCTGTTTTTCACATAACATTTTATCTATCTAGGTAGTCATATTAAAATAATGTAAAAGAATCAAATGCGCGATACGATATCCATAATCATTTTTGTTTGTTGAGATATGCTATTACAACGAGAGGAATCCCTGATACTTTTAACATATTATATCTACTTTAAATAACAACAATATTCATCTGTTCGAAAGTTTTTCCATTCAAAAATTTCGAATGAAATCATAATTATAGTTTTGTAAATGAATCTACATTACAATAGTTTTTCTGCTTTTAAAATGTATATTTTGCTATAAGCTTATAATATTGCCTTCTAGTAAATTTAGTACTGTCACTGAAAAGGAAGATTTATAGTTAGCTGTATCTATCCCTGGATATTTATGAAAATTCAATTATGAAACTACTCATCGGAGAAATAAAACTTGGAACCTGAGAATGGAATATGATTCCTATAAAATATTTCTATATAATTAAGGCTTTTTTTTTCTCTTGTGATTTTATTTTATTTCAAATTCTATATATTTTGTATAAAACATGGTATGAAAATTTTTATAATCTAAAAGTAGGAGGGGGAAAAAACGAGCCCAGGAGCAGGATTCGAACCTGCGACCACATCTGTGAATCAGATAATTCGCACCCAACGGGGAAGCTGGTATAACACTCAATTGTCATACGTCAGTCTCAGAGAAGTTAAGGGACATCTCTGACACCGCCGACAATTGGCACTTGCCGGTAATTCGTCGGTCTATTCATTTTGTTGCCGAAATCTCCTTCGGTCTAGAAATGCACTCAATTGATTTTATTACGAAATCAATTCCCTTCTGACTTCGTTTTATGCATTTGTTATTTTTTATTTCTTCTTTGTGATCAAAGATTTGGGGCACTTGGACATACCAGCAACGAACTGTTGGGCATTTCAGACCTGATGCCATAACCACTCGGCCATCCTGGACACATGCTTGTTGTTCTACTGAAGTGACATTTCAGTTGCGAGAAATATTTTTCCTAATATGTTCGTTACACCTATCAGTTTCTGAGTTTATCTATCACAGTTAAAAAGAATTTTAAAGCAGTCTGGGGTTGTTTTTTTTTTCAAATTTTTCAAAATTATACACGAATTATTCATTCATTAGAAATGTATGTTTAAAATCGTTATTTTATCAGTTTTTACATTACAAATTTTAATTTTTCAAAGCAACATTGCTTCGTATTAAGTAAAATAAACATTCTCTCTTCTCCTTCTAGAAGGAATTTCTTGCCTCTAAATTTACAAAATTTCTGATAGATTCTGTAATCTAATAAGATTCAAATGTTTCTGTTCCATAATTAAAAAAAAAAAAAGTTAATTAGTTTGAAAAATTCTTTTTAATAGAATGGAATATAAAGTAATAAGTATATAAGAATATTTTATTAACTTTAAGCACAGATGTTAAAATGTTTTCAATAATGTTTTTTATTGTTGTTTAGAAGCGGGCTATTGACCTATCGTCAGCAGGGGCAGTTCTACTAATATTTATTTTGGTTTCATCATATTTAATTTGGCTGCTGAGTAGTTTCACAAAATGATAATGTATTTAATTTTGAATGATTCAAGTAAACTGAGGAATATGCGCAGAAATAACTAAAATATTGGGTGGATCCTAGCACAGCCCACCTCTTGGCATCTTTTTGAATTGTCGCCAAATGAGTTGCGATAACGACGCCAATGTGGCAATCTAGACGGATTTTTTTATTTATTTTTAATTAATTAATTTTATTTTTTATTATATTTATTTTATTTTTTATTACATATATATTTTTTAATTTTTTATTTATTAATTATTTTATTTTATTAATACATAATCAACTTAGACGGATTTTTTTATTATTTATTTTATTTTATTAATACATAATCAACTTAGACGGATTTCTTTTATTATTTATTTTATTTATTATTATTTATTTATTTTATATTTTATATTATTTATTATTGAAAAATAATAATAATAACAAATATTCAATTAGTAGTCAACTTTGCCAGATTTCAGTAGTCAACTTGGTCAAAAATAAGTCGCCAAGAGGTGGGCCAATCTAGGATTTTACCAAAATATTTTCCATTTCTAATTAAGTACCAAATTATTTAGCAGCAAATATGCGTCATTATATAGTCGCAGAAATTTGCCTATTTAGCGAAATCACTCTGTGGCATTTATATGCAATTAAATTTGGAAATACTTCTTAATTTCTCTTAGAAATCTCATCCCATTGAATTTTTCTGTTTTCAAACATATACAAAAACCATTCAATATCAAATTTATAGTTACTGTCTCCATGTGTTTTGCTTTTGTCAATCATTTTGTTTCCTGTTCTACTCATATTATTTTAACTATTCATTACTGTTTTGTTTCCTGCTCTAATAAATCTAAATTATAAATATTTTTTATTAATTTCCTAAACTATATTAAAAGATTATTATAACTTTTTTTGTAAAGTTAATCTGCAAGTAATACTAAAGCTACTTTTGTAAACACTTGTTTTCTGAAAATGTGATAATAAATAATAAATTATAGAGGTGTAACAGGTCACATAGTAAAAAATGTACGACGGAGATATTTTTACAAAACACAACGACCTGTATATGATAACGAAAGAAATATATTAAAATTAAAACACTATAATAACTTTCTTATACACTATAATAAAACTAAATTTCTATATAAACTTTCTTTGACTATATATTTCGTTAAGTATCTTAATTATTATAGCGATTTGAGGGCTTATATTTCAAAGTTTTCTGGCAACTATATAGCGTAATATTATTTAGTGTCATATTTGAAGTTTAAATTTGTGGATATTTTCTTTTCTATATAATTTTGCAAGATATTTAATTTATTATTTTATAGTGCATGGATATTTTTTTACTTTTCCTTTCTTTCAATTTAAAATTTTCAAATTTTGGGAATACTGTTTTATAATGGATAAGCCTTTCAAAAATTCATTGTTTTTTTATTTTTAGCTTTTTTATTGAGATCTATTTCCTCTTTCCGTAGCTTAGGATCGACTTCCTTTCTTTTATTCTCTTAAGTATTTCTAAAATGACTAAGAAATCTGTCTTGTGATTTTGATAAACCAAATACGGAAAATATGTAACACTCCTTGTCAACATTTATTAAAGAAAAGGTGCATAAAACACTGTTTCATGGAAATATTTTTTCACCTCCAGAATGTTTAAAACTTAATTAATGTAATTAAAATTCTTATGTAGGTATATAGCATATAAGGAATGTTTATTGACATAGCCTTTCAGTAGATACTTATACAAAAATATGCGTTTTCGAGAATGCAGTATTCTGTAATTATTTAATTTTTGAACATATTTTCACTAAATAATACAAAATCACACAAAAGCAAACACATCATCACAAATTTCCATAAATCACACAAAAACAAACATATAAGAAAAGAAAATTATCAGACAAATTTCAATATTGAAATAATTTTAATTAAAATGAATTTTTTTACTACGAAAAATGTTATTCTTTACGACTATTAATTTTCGGTGAACAAACTGATCCCTAAAGGCATTTGCTAAGAAATAGAAACTAGGAAATCAAAGCAATAAAATATTTATTTCTTAGGCGATCAAAAAATATCATAGAATCAAGATCCGGATGCAATGAATTTGATATCCTGTCAATTTCAAATTGTGCAAAGACAGAGGCAGAAAATCTCGAATGAGAAAAGTGATCTGATCAAAAACTGTAATCAAAGAAAGTAACATCCAAACACAGAGAATCGGAAAAAATTCAATTTGTCAGTTGGAAAGAAACTTACTCAACCGAAAGAGGGAGCTGCAGTAAAATGAGCGGTTGCCAGCGTGTAAACGGAAAAAATAAAAGAGCAGAATTTTCGCTTTCAGCTTCCACCAAGGCAAAAATCAAGTTAAATGAATTCATTTTCGTGCAGGATTTCTTTATCCTATCTTTCTCATAGTATCCAGCACCGTGTCGAAGCATGAAATTAAAATCATTGAATCTAATATAATATTTTTTTTCATTCTAATTCTTTTAATTCTTTAATGTAAATTTGAATTACTTCACTCTCCAAATTCATCATTTTTTCTCATAGAAACTTTGCTTTGTTTAAAATAAAACAATTTTTTTTCTTAACCAAAAAAAATTTTTTTAAAGATAATTTTCCTAAGAAAATTTTAATTCATCCTTTTCTTGATTATGTTTCCTTGATTTAAATTGTAGTATAAAATTTTAAATCTAATTTTCTTTTATTCAGAAAATCTATTTTGATTTGAAGCAAAAATTTTTGAATGCATATCAAAATGTCTAACAGAGAAAAAAGTCGTATTTAAACATAAGTCTCAGATTTGCATCCTACAACAAAATAAATTAATTTGTTACTTTTAATAATTTAAAATAACATTTATTCATAACAAAATTGAAGTTATTAAAAAAAAACATCGCATTTTCGACTTCTTTTGTTGCTTGTTTCAGAAAATATAATGTATATTTCTCTTATTTTAAAATATGGAAAATTTCTCTTATTTTAAAATATGGAAAATTTCTCTTATTTTAAATTCTACCATGTAGTTAAATATGCATTCTAATGAAGAGCCAAAAAAATTATAACTAAAATTTATCGAAAGTGACATCTATAAGAGTTGATTTTTAATTTACAGATATTTTTTTAAAAAAACTTAAAATTAGATTATGTAAAACTTCAGAAAATAGAACGTCAAAACCAGAGATACAATACAATAAGTAATGAAATATTTCAAGATGATTCATACTTTTTATGCTATTTTAAGTTTCAGTTTATTGTATTCAAAATATTTTGAACATGATAGTTAAAAAAATATTTTCCATTATTCAACAGAAAAAAAAAACACCACCCAGCCGCAGGATTCGAACCGGCGACCACCTGCGTGAATCAGGTAGCAACTACCCACTGAAAAAACTGGCTTTAAATCCTGCTGACACGCGACTGCCTCTTATAGACAAGCCGTGTGTTTGAAACAATAGATTTGCCGATGGTTTGTTCGTCACATTCTTCCTATTTCCAAGATCAATCTCGGCCTAGACAGAAAATCTGATTACTAAATAAATTCTTATGCGTCTTCCAATTTTACATGAACTGTTATTTGTTTATTTTTTCCTTTTTTAACTTATGCACTTGCTTCTATATTAAAACATGTAACGGAGAAAAGGATTTGTTTGTATTTCTTATTTGTAAGTTCCTGGTATCATCTAATTCAGAAAGAATTAAAAAAATAATTGGTTTTCTTCTTCGAGTAAGAAGGCTTCGACACTAATTCAATTTGTTTCTTTGCATTTAGTCACTAATCTTCTATAGCAATTGGGCATGCTTTGTATTTTCAAGCAAATCTCTTTTTCTTACGCAGTAATAAAATAGTTTCCTAATTTTGTATTTAGTATTTTTGTTGTTGAAATATTGCTTCAGATAATTATTAATCTTACATCCAAATATAATACAAAAACGGATTCAATCAATCACATTTTGTTAAAATTGATTATTTATTTAGTCAGTTTTTTCCTTTGCTTGTACTGTCTCTCTCTTGTTGCTATTGTTGTTCCACTGGGTATTTGAAAACAATTCTACTAATTTGCAAATAGTTATATTAACATCATAATGAACGAAAGGAAGAAATTGTACAAGCACAATGCAACCGGACGTTTCAAGTTTTATTTATGCACTTAATAATTGCCTGATTGGATTTCCTTTGGTGTATGAAGCACCACCTATGTAACAGTTAATTTTACACACAGAGAGAAGCATCTTCACAGTCAATGGTGGGTATTCGATACCTCCATACATATAGATATCCTATAGTGTTTGTATTTTCTGTAGTGGGATTGAAATAATGATATTTTATTTTATTAAAAACGTAAGTATCAAAATAAAATTATAAAAGAAAAATAATTTTATAGGTGGAATCAAAATTTTTACTAGACTTCAGTTTAACCTATCCAGTTACTTGAGCTTTACGAATTCATCTGTAGTTTTGAATACTAACAACGATGCAAAATCACAATTGGTACATTAAAAATAGCAATTTATACCAAAACAAATATAAAAACCACAGTGTTAATTATGTAGTTTCTGAATATTTATAGACGTTTAATCATCTATTTAGAAGAATTTATCATCAGAAAAGTAGATCATAAGATCAAGATTTACAGTAACCTGAGTGTGTTTCATTATAATTCCTTTTTTTTTCTTTTGTAATTTTGATTTTCAATTCTAAATACCTTGAACAAAAAATTTTTGAATGAAATTTACATTTTTAAAACGAAAAAAGATTTAGAGGCAGGATTTGAACCCACAATCACTCCCGCCAATCAAGTAGTATCACCTACCGACGGAAATGGCATCATATTCAATTGATTAACGATAACCATAGAGAGAATAACTGATACCTCTGAAACTAGCATTTATTACCGGTAGTTTAACGGCCATTTTCATTTTGTGACCTAAATACGTTTCGTGCTTGAGGAACGCTTAAGAAATTTTGTCGCAAAATCAACACTTGCTCTCCTTCCCTTTCAACTCTTTATTGTTATTTTTTGTTTTCAAATTTTTTTCAATCACTGAATTAGTGAGGACGAATGAAATTACACCAGTTCCTCTTCAGAAGGGTTTTAATTAGTTCAGTTATATTAACATCCAGTTTTTAAATCGAATATAAGCCCTTGCACGGGGTAACAACTAACCTTGATCTTCCAAAGTTCCTTAGAAAAAATAGGATATATTCGTAACACAGGAACTGATGATTCTTTGAATAAGAGTTTAATAGAAAACAATGTCTGATTGATTTCAGTTATCGGAATCTCAATGGTTTACTGGCAAAAGAAAGTAGAAATAAATGCCACATCGTTTTCTGAAAAATTTCGGTATATAGATCCTTACTGCCTTTATGTCACGCATAAAATCATGATGCAATATTTTTCATTATTGGTAAAAATTTACAATATTGTAAAATAATCCAATGAGAAAGAAACATTTTAACAGCAATTTGATATGTGAAAAAAAAATCAAAAAATACCAACAGATATTGTGATTTGTAGTGCGAAGTTATTGAATATAAATTCATATCCGTAGATTTAAAACCAAATTTGGAAGGAAATCTTTATCAAAATATAAAAAAATATTATATTTTTTTATAATATCATAAAAGGTAAAGATTAGTTTTCATTGAAAATAAAAGCGTCAAAATTAAATGATTAAATGAGCAGTTTTTCATATACAGTTTAGAGAATATTATAATTCATGATCCTGAACGTTGCAGTTACTTTTGTTTTGAGAATGAATCTGCTTATTTTAAATACTACCATAAAGGAAAGTACACGATCCAACAAAACGAAAAAAAGTTTTATTTAAATTAAACTTTTAACAAATATGAAAACTGGAGGGAAAAATTTTTATTTCTTGATCTTTATAAAAGTTAAATTTCGGATTAAGTGAAAGTCCTTATCAGATAATTCATTATCAGAATGTAAAAAATACTACTTTACTTATTGTATCATAAAAACAAAGATTAGTTTTTATTGAAAATAAAAGCGCCAAAATTAAATTATTTAATGAGCAGTCTTTTGCGGACAGCTAAAAGGATATTATAATTCATTAGTTTAATCTCTGCAGTTATTTCTGATTTGTGAATGCATCTGCGTATTTTAAATACTACCGTTAGGGAAGAATATGATGGAACAAAACGAAAAAAATAGCTGATTTATATTAAAGATGTAACAAATATAAAACCTGGAGGGATAAGTTTTTGTTCCTTGATCTTTATAAAAATTCAATTTCGGATTAAGTAAAAGTTCTTAACAGGAATTAACACTCAAAATCGGAGACTACAATATACTTTTTTTAACATATTTACAGAAAATTAATTCCTTTTTTGGTAGATGAATTTCGTTTATTTCTAATTTTAAATATTTTGAACATAAAAATTTTGAATAATTTTACAATTTCTTTAAGAAAAAACAAAGTAGAACCGGCGACCACAACCGTGAATCAGGTAGCGTCCCCCCACTGACGACACTGGTACCATACGCAATTGACAAACGACAGCCGCCTCTTCGTTAAGGGATATCGCCGACAGGCGTCGTTGATTTGCATTTGCCAACAGTTGAGCGGCCATTTTTCTTATTGCCGATAACAATTTCGGCCTAACAAGGCGGCTGAGTCCACTTTATTATGAAATTAAACCTTTGCGCACCCTTTGTTTTCTACATTTACTTATTATTTTTTTTTCCTTTCATATTCTATTTAGCTCAATGTGTGAAGGTAAGCTCGAGAAATACCAGAATTTATCAACAGAGCAATTCATGCCTGACGCCATAACCACTCGGCCATCCTGGAAAGAAATCAGCTCTTATATTGAAGTAGCAAATCCTGTTGAGATTTACATTTGACTTGTTCCATAAAATGTATGATATCGGAAAATGTATTAGTATGGGTTTTCCCTACCTCTATTCGAAAAAATTTTGTTTTAGTATTTTTATATTATTTAAATATTAGAAATATAACAGAGAATACAATTTATCATCATATGTTGTTAAATATTTTTCACACAAATTTTAATCTGTTAAATCTTTATTGTTTAGTTTTAGTAGAAAACTATTCATTGTAAAGAAAAATTTTTGTTTCAGTCAAGATTTTTTTTTTTATTTCTTGTTTATTCCATTTAGAATGTTTATCTTTCGCAGTTACGATTAAACCATACGTACTATAGTCTATAACGATTTGTATCTTTCCATTTCAGGGACAAATTTAATGTAATCCAATACTCTTTTCATAGCATTAAATATAAGGTAAGAAATACTTAAGAATATTTCAATGTGTAATTATTAGAAAATCTCTGAAGAAAGCTTATATAAATTGTTTGTTATTGGAAAGTAGATAAATTTGTCTACAGCCTCGATAATTCTGAAAATTTTTACCTTGTTTTGTATTAGCCACTTTTCGAGACCAACCAGTTCACCATCTTAATGCTCTCAAAATTTTTTAATTAAATACTTTATGTTTTTAATAGTTTTTCATCGAAATATTTTTTAACTTCAAATTTGCTAGTTATATAATTCATTTATCTTTTATAAAGTCCTTAATCCATAATATACTAATTTATCTCTCTAATTTGTTTGTCAATTCCCGTAAAATTTCATCTTTAAATTCAAGTGCAAATGCTTAAACTGCAGTTATCATAAAAACATTTTTTACTGATACCAAGTATTAAAAATTATATGAGTTTAGAAAACAAAATTGTTCAGCATTTAAGTCTTAAGTGCACTACAAAATAATTTTGATAATTTATGTAGTATCTTATGAAATATTCTACAAAAAGTTCTTGGATTCATCATAAATTTCACATTTTAGTTTTACTTTCAAAAGAAATTAAATGACATTAATAGCAATATTTTATTATGTTTTGGTCTAAAAATATAATTTTAAAAAATACGAAATATAAATTTTATGCAATCTTTGGGTTTAAAGGAATCATACTTCGAGAAATATTATTGGCGCTACAACTTTTAAATAAATAAATGAACTTTTAAATAAATAATAAACATAATTTTGGAAATATCTGTTAAAAAATACTCTTCTAAATAAAAAGAATATATATACATTAAGTGTATAGCTGTCATTTAAATAAGCTTTTGGGTAAGCTGCTTCTTAATCAAAATTTTCAAAAAAATTTAATACATTATTATATTAGAAAGTATTAAATTTGCTTTCCATTAGATAAAGAATTTTGAGTGCACTTTTTATTAAATTAAGGAGCGTTGTTAGTTTTTAAAAGGTATGTCTCATTACATTTTGATATTCAGGAATCTCACGTTATTTACAACACTAAATATGATACAAATGTTTGTCAGAGGAATGAATTATAAAAATAATTTTCTTCTACGTCTGAATTGGTTAACGTAGTTTCACAACTCGCGTCTTATAATTTTAAAAATATAAAAATGTAAAGAAATGAACATGAGTTTGTCGTGGTCTGTCATCGATTTTAGTTAAATCGTTAGTTGTTTATTCTAACCGTTGTTGTTAATTCTGTTCGGCATATCTTTCTTGCCTTTGTAGAGTTTGAACATAAAAGTAAACATATGACTAAGATTCTTATCAAATAATTATTTCATCTACAAGTTAATATTTTTTAATCAACATTAATATTTTCAAAAATATTTTTCATTGTCATTTTTATATTTCTTGTTTTCTAAAAGAAAACATTTTTTAATGAATAAAACAAATACAAATGGAAATTTAAGAGCCCAAAGAGTTATTCGAAAATTGTATTGACTAAATTTCGTTCGAAGATGTTTCTAGAAATTAAAAATTAGGCAAGATTTCTTTTATATATACATATATATTTCATCCCCTAGTATTTCAAAATAATAATTCCGTTGTGAATTCGTTGGCGTTATTCCTATTTATTTTCTTAATGAACAAAACATTCCAAGAATCTCGATCATAAACTTCAGAAATGGTATTTTAATTTTTAGAACTCGTGCTTCCTCCTTTAGTAAAGGGACTTTTCTTTTAAAAAGCAAAAAGCTTATACTTGAAAAGGTATTCTATTTTCTTGAAAATATTTTCGAAAGTGAGAAGGAAAATAGCGAGTGTTATTTTTTCACGCTCAATGTATTAACTTGGTGTAGTAATGATTCCAAGAAATGAATGGTGGCAGTTGGACTAAACAAAGAACAATTCTTGCCGAGGAAAGAAGAATCGTTTGGGACTTGCGATTCTTCTCAATTTACGAAGTTTCGAAAGATATTTGTTCCCCTGAATACTTTGTTCTTAAGATTTATTTTCAGAAGAGAAAGGAAAAAACCATTAAACTTTTCGTTAAGATAAATATTATTTCATCTCATGTTCTTAAAACTCAATGTAAAACAAAAGTTCTTCAGAACCTGTAGAATTTGGACAAATAAATCTTAAAAAGAAAAAAAAAAGTATTTAATTTTGCTTCAATAACTAATGATTAAATACGTTTGAAAATTTTGCAATTTTAATCTTCACAAACTGGAATGTATATTAGACTTTTTCATTTTTTCAAAAGTACCAAAATATATAAATTGGGAATCACAAAACAAATGTCCGAAACTCTTTAATTCTTTAAAACAGAAGAAAAGATAAAAGAGTTTAAATTCCCGTTCAAAAAAATTCCGTTTCAAGGACAATGTCTGCCCATATAATTGCAAAACTTTTGCTGGTCATTATTTCTACTGATTATGATATATTTTTTAATTTAAAATTAAGAAAGCGTTTGTGAATATTTATATAATATTAGCTTTATTACTGACAATAATAGAAATGTTTCTTGTGTCTAATTTCAGTTGAATTCCTATGAGTGATGTTCCCACAAATTAAATAGCTGAATCATCTGAAAACAAATATGTAAATTTCTGCGTTAATTAAAGTTTTTATCATTTATTCTTTTAGAAACGGGGACAAAGTATAACTAAACCCAAACCAAATTCCTATGGAACTATAATATCGCTCATGTTTATGCTTTTCTTTTTAACTATAAAAACGGCTGTTGCATCTTAGAACAACCAAAAATCGTATTGACAAGGATTCTGAAAAAAAATTATTGAAGCTAAATTTCTCGGATTAATGGCAAAGAAAGTGCAGAAACAATGCAAATTCGAGGTCTTATGCCTTTGATAAAATGAGGTTGATATGATCTGAATTTCAACATCTTATGAATACTCTATTTGTATTGTTGAACCAATGAAATTGAGCTTAAGAATTTAAATAAAATTTAGTATATATACATGTATATGTATATAGGCATTAATCGTAATTTTTTTTATCATATTAGGAGTCATGATACATTGAGATTTGAAAACAAAAAATTATTCAGCTGATATATCAACATTAGAAGTCTCATCATTCTTGTAAAAAAGTCTTCATTTATTTTCGCACTTGCTATAAAACTAATTGATGCAAAATGGCTAAATGATAGCAGTCAAGTGCAGAGATTTCACGATCAAAAATCGGCAAAGCAGCACGAAAGATATTTTCATACTTATTTTTTTATAAAATTCTAAGGCAAAATTCATAACAAATGGAAAGGCATAAATTATATTGTAAGGGAAAAAATATATTCTGAATGAGTTGGGTATCCTTAATCAACAAATTAGTTTTGCTTAAATATATAATGTAACCATTTTGAAATTAAAAAAAATGGTTCAATGCACAAGGGGTCTTCAAATGAAAAGGTACGAAACTTAGTAACAACCTTAACGTATTTGCCTATGCTACTATGGGAGAACGTGGCGATACATCTAGGGATGCAATTGAAGTTTCCGGCGTAGATAGGAGCATGCTCGGGCGCCCGCATGCGCAGGGGAGGGCAGAGGCTCTTATAAAGAGCGCCATCGAAGGTACGCTACTTGTTGAGTTCTTCGAGCACAGAAAAACAATTTAATCCGATGTGTACTGTGAGACATTCCAAAGACTAAGCAGGTCCATCGAGAACAAAAGACCATTGATACTCACGGAGGTTGTGGTTCTGTTCCATGAAAACGCGCGTCCACACGTCTCCAGCGTCACAAACGTGGAAATGGCCAAGTTCAAGTTGGAGCAGCTTGACCATCCGCCTTACATCCCGGACATGTCGACCTTCAATTTTCATGTATTTGGTCCCTTGAAAAAACGTCTGAAAGGGAAGCGCTTCAACTCGGACTTCTTGAAATATACTTTGAAGTCTTCATTTATTCCCACAGTGTCGTTACGTACCTTTTTATTTGAACACACCTTTCTAGTTTATAAGCTGTTATTCATTGAAATATTTCCAAAATTAACAAATAAAATATATCGTCTTAAATTCAAAGAACAAACAAGTTTTTAGAATAAATAATTACGTGACATTTCAATGTGCAACATCAAAATTAGAATCGAAATGGTTCATTTGTGGCGACAAAGACTTGTTTAATAAAGTAAAAATTTACATTTGATAAACAATTAAATTAATTTTATTCGAATGGTGTTCTGCCATCACCTGAAGCATTCTGTTCTTCTGACTTATTAATCTCAAGCGTGATGTTTCATATATTATGGAAGATATAGAACATTTTTATTTCACGCTCTTCGTTTGGACTTTAAGACATTGAAAATTATCTGGAAATCCTTCGTTTTGATTTTAAGATGTTTAAAACTGTGTCCTTGTCCGAAACTTACAAAGTCGGCACCGAATATCTGCACATTAAAATTTAACTGTCTAATTAAAGGTATTTTTGAGTCATTATGCTCACAGAACATACAGAAATGAAACCAAAAATGTATGTTTCGTATTGAAAAAGATTCGGAACTTGGAGGTTCGTAAAAAAATTTTTTTGGCTTTTGTGATACATTTTTTATGCTTCGTATAAGAAAAGTAATGATAATCAATTCACTTACATACGATAAACTAAGATGAAAAAGTTCTAGAAGTAAAAAAAGTTACTAAGTAATATTTTTTTATTCAAGAAGCCTTTTTATTTAGGAGTTCCATACGTTTGTTGTGTAGTTCTATCTTCTGCTTTTAAAAATTGTTAAAAAGAGTTTGACAATTCAAACACAAAAAAATAAAACTACAAAGAATGAAAAACAGTCAGCAATTTAAACAAAAAAATTATTATTTTGAATCGCCAACAGGTTTAGATGTATGCAACATCTTTATTATCGTTCTAGATTCAAGTGTTTCATTTGGAAAATCTTATAAAAATAGCTTATAAAAATCTTACAATAATCGTTAATATTTGGAATATTTTTTACAACAGTTGACTTCGAAAATTATCATTCATTCCACCCTATAATATCTAACCAAAGTCAAAAATTAGTTGAACTTTTCAAAAAAATATTTGAACTTCTACAACAAATAATAATAATATGTTTATCGAAAAATTATTTATGATTTAAATATGAAAATTTTAGGAACAAAGTACAAAAAAGCAAGAATAATAGAACAACTTCTTAAAAATATTATATTAATACCATTTGGCATTTTGAAAAAATGAAATGATTCTTCATTTAAAGAATTAAGATCAAATGCGTAATAAGATTTTAAAATATTGCTTTTAATAATTTTTAAATAAAAATATCGTCCGGCTAAAACAAAAGTAACAAAAATACAAACGATAAACAATTTAAATAAATTATATATATAAGGTTTACATTTTTAAAAATAATTTGAAAATAAAAATCGTTTTTAATTCATTCCATGTATGCTTGTTTTTCCAAGTACTTTCTTTCTGAAATTCTTTCAATAAGCTTAATTCATAAAAAATCCAGTTGTATGAATTTCTATTTACGCAAAACATGAAGTTAAAGAAAGGAATATCTTATTTTTCATATGTTTTTTTTTGGGGGGGGAGGGGACAATAGAAAGAAATTAACAGTTTCCTTTGTATTTTCATTTAATAATAACCAATAAACATAAAGCATATCTTAATATCATAAATAAATGCGTAAACAAAACAAAAGAATAAATAGAATTACTTCTTAGTATTACAAATTACTATTTTTATTATTGTATATTGGGAAATTCCTCCAAATGACGTCATGAAATGTAAAAAAAATCAAATGATCGGAAACCAATGTTTGCTTAATTAATTTCTTTAGTAACATTTACCAAAGAGAATGATATAACAAATGGAATTCAAGTAGAAGAAAAAAACCCAAAATATCTTCGATAAGATCAAGGAAATAATAAACTTCGGAAAATACTCGACAGGCAAACTATAATAGAGGAGAGATAATTTTATGATAATGTAGTTGCTGATCTTTGTTTAATATTTTTTTCAGTTTTAGTCTTCATTTACTCGGTATTGTTGAAAGTTAGTGGTTTCCATTCAATCAATACGGATTCAATAGTTCTTCAAGAAATCCCCCCCCCCCCTATTGTCTACCAGTGTTATTTCCAAACATCCCGTCTATCAAATATAAATAATTTATTAAATATTTTGCCGTATACTTTAATGTGTATAATGAGATAAAGTAGCGTAATATTTTGAGAAAATTTAACATTTTTACACTGATAAATGTATATATTTCATTCAACATATCCACTTTTGATAGCTGAAATCAATGACTTTAGCATTTGAAGTCAAGTTTTATTTTTAAGTGAATACGCATCGGAAAGAAATACTGCGTAAGGTTTATCCAAACTGATCATTCTTTAAAATTCTTGATTTTTATTAAATACCACTCACATAATTGACTCTCTGGTCTAGATATGCAAATTTTTCCATTTACTATAATCATAATAAGATGGAAACTTTTTTTCATTAATTTTTTCGCCACCAACTTTGGGAAGTAATAAGATATAGAAAACGTAAATCTAACGTACTGCTTTCCGTGCTGAAAACTTTTGTATCTACCAGAATGTTATCTCTAAATATTATAAATACTTGGATCACTATTCTGAACAAATAAATCAATAAAAGAAATAAAATTCACAGTTTTTTTCCCAACTAATAAAATGTACTATATTTTTTATATTTATTTTGTTTCCTTACAATATAAATTAATATACAGTAATTTCTTTATTAGAGTCATAAGAACTTTGCTATATTTCATGTGGACCAAAGCATCATTGTTAAATATACGTGAGGTATTTCTCTTGCAAAAAAGTAATAACAATAAAAATAATGAAATCATTCACATTAAGGCATTCAATAAATATAAACATTCAAAATATAAAAGTTTTTTTTTCTATTTAATATAAATATTTATACATTTATTATTCCATTTTCTAAAACATGATTTAAAACTTGCAACATTTGCTTTTTCACAATGCGTGGATAATTTATCAACATAATAAGTTTGAATACTTGAAATATTAGATCATTAACTTTATTTTTAGTTGTTTCACTTAAATTGAAATGTTTTCAATCTTTTATAAATGAGGTTGCAATGTTTATTACTTATCAGAATAACATCTAGAATATAATATGAGTCATTTGTAGAATATCTAAATACTGAATAAGAAATAACATTTACAACAAAATAGAAGAGAAATGGCGTGCTTAACCATTTAACTCTAAGGAAAAAAATGACTCTTGCTACCATTTTAAATATGCAATAAGTTAATTAAATCAGTCCCCATTGTAAGGCACGTGAAACGTAAGTCCATTAAACTTATTCTCCCCATAAGTAATCGAAATATTTTTTCTTTATTAATAATTCTATCATAACGATGAAGTAAATATTTGTACCAAATTTCATGATGTTAGAGCTTTATGCGTTGGTCTAAACTAGTTCAATTAATTTTAATCTTCTCCTTAAACTTACAAATTATAACTGCTATTCCAAATTATGATGTGGAGGTGTTCGTGGCTACTTTATCATACCCCGGAACTCTTAAACATCACGACGTTGACTTTGCATTAAATGTTACACTCTAAGAAAAACGAATCTTACTATCATTTTAACTATATAATGAATCCTGTGAAAGTTTTAAATGCCATTTATGGTGAAATGAATATTATTGTATAGAATGTGAATTCGAAACTTGCCATAATAATTATTTTATTTTGCTATTTAGAGATCGGTATAAACACTCTATTTGGAAAACAAAACACGTTCAGAATTATAATGAAGCATTATATAAAGAATTTTTATCGCATATTTTATAGAAATATATGGGAATTCTTTACAGGACTCTTCCATGATTAAAACTGATTTAGGTACATTGCCTTGAATAATTGGTTAATCAATGGAAAAAATCCTAAAGATTGCTGACAATTTGTTTAAAATAATAACTCAAACAATATTAAATAAAATACTTGACGTCGTTTAAAATATTTTTCAAAAAGCCTAGCAAAATATGCCTAACAAAAATTGATGTGAGGTAACCCTGTCTATTTTTTATTTCAACATTTAAAGGTGAATATGACTTGTCACCTATTTTATTAATAAAAAAAACGGTGAAAACTCCATCCAAGCGATGGTTCCTCTTTATTTCCGTTGCTTCCTGAAAAAGGGAGGGCGTGAATAATGTCACCCATAAAACCTACCCGTCTGCACCATTGTGAGCTGCTGGCGATTCGAAAGTTTCAAGCTTGACAAGCCAAATTCCTTATTTGTTTGGGTAAATGCTGCTAGGTGGCATTATGGACTTCCGTTAGAACTTCTGATGTGTTTTTGGAATTTTTATTTTTTGTATCCAGTTTTTGGGAGCAAATAATGACTCGCATTAAAGAACACAACAAAGGAAAGTCATAAATAAGTTCAACAATTACAGTCAAGGTTTAATCCACACAACTTTATAACGGAAAGGACAGCATTAGAGTATTTACTCTAATTTAGAGAATTTTTTTGGAGATTTCTGAGCTACAATTCTTTTAGAATGTATGAAAAAATATTGAAACATTAGCAAAAAAGGCTTAATTATTATTTCATTTTTTTTTTTTTTTTTTTTTTTTTTTTTTGTATTGCCGTCTCTGAAAGATGTGAATCTTTTCTGTACTTTGAATATACATTCCAATATTTGTTCAACTGTTTTTTTTTCAGAATATATTTAGAAACCATCCTGGATTAGTTAGTTTATTTGATATTAATGAAGGCAAATCAATTGCATTTAATTTTCTGATTGGATACATTCAAAATTATAATAAAATAATAATATCTACAGAGATAATTCATAATTTAAATTGTCAGTCAAACTGAATAAAAATATTAAGTTCAAATATTTTATTATGTTCATTATTCTATTGAGAGATTCATTCACAATAAAAACTTGCATTTATATTTATCTCATTGCAAATTATTAATACAATGATTAGTTTCATTTATTTGCTATTAATGATAACAAATAATTTCTATTTTCTGATTTTTATTCAAACAAAACTATCTTAAGGAAAGACTATTTAAAGAGATAATTTAAAACTTATTTCAAATTGTATATCTTTAAGATATCTCCAATCAATATGATAAGGGAAAAGCTTGAATTTTTAATAAATGATTATTAATAGAAAATTAATTTATAACATAAATGATTAATTTATTGTTATTATTTGAAAAGTTGAAGCTTTGGTATGTTGTTTAGTAAGCGATGTTTTAATATAAAAATATTGATTTTTACCATAGTTATATAAAATAATTAAATATTTCATTTTTAAAAATTTATGACAATGTCTACAGAAATGCACGGTTCGGCGTATCCATCTAATAAAATGAAAAAGTCAATGTGAATTATTATATAGAATATAATGACATCCTTCGCATTAAGCTTTATCACTAATACCGCACTCTTTCAAGAGTCGTGTTTTTATTCTTAATTTAATATAATTACGCCTTTCACGGAATAGAATTTAAGTTTTTAAACTAGTTCAAGATATTATTTTTTATTTTATACTTGTAATTTTAAAATTTTCAATTGCAATTAAGAGTAATTTGCAATTGTAAAAAAAAGAAAAGAAAAAAGAAATGAAAGCCAGGAGCAAGAATCGAACCTGAGGTCACATAAGTGAACAAATGAAACCACCCACCTAGTGACATAGCCCAACCACCAGGTAAACTGGCTTGAAACTTAATTGACAAATGCCGGCCATAAACTCCTTACACAACATCCTAGAAATCGCAGTTATTTCGTATCTGCCAAAAAAATTATTGGACATCTTAAACTCTATTACGGAAGTGACTTTCGGTCTCGACGGAAAAGGTTTAATAGGTGACATTACAGAGCACTTCATCAACTAATGCTTATCTACTTTGTCATCAATTATTATTATTTTTCTGCATTTTTTATTGGTGATGCAATTTTCCTCGACGCAATAAAGCGAAGCCAGTATAACTCGGTAGGGCATTTCAAGCCTGATGCCATAACCACTCGGCCATCCTGGACATGCACACACGCCCGTACAAACTATGTAGAAATAACAAATCCTGTTGTGATATATACAGTTATCCTTCGATTAAAAAGCAGGATTTGTTCCCGAATCATGCCGAATGCGAAACTTTCTTTAAGGGAAACATTGTTTTCAGTAACAATACATGAAAGACATGGCAATCCGTTCCCTTCCGAAAAAAAAAAAAAAAAAAAAAAACTCAAACGAATTTATAATAATATAATTTATTATTTATTATACATGCTTTATTCCCTAAGTTTACTGTCTAAACACAGTTGTCTTAGTTATCTAACTATGATTCATAATTTGACGAAACTGAGACGCAGTAATATAGTTAAATAAATTTTTGCGCAGACAGCTGCATGAATTATCAGGGTGATGCTTCTCGGTATAGATGCAATAATTTCCCATGTTTTCTTATCCCTAGTATTTCTTAATTTTCGTATTTTTAATTTTATACTTTTCTACATTAAAATTTGATTGAGATATATTCACCTAAAAGCTGCTAGGTGGCATTATTGGTTTCCGTTAGAACTTCAGATGCGTTTCGGAATTATTTTATACCTAGTGTTTGGGAAAAAATAATGATTCGTATTAAAGAAAACAACAAAGAGACGTCATAAATAAGTTGAACCAAAAGGGAGTCAAGGTTTAATCCACACAACTTCTTAACGGAAAGTACAACATTACTGTGTTTATTCTAATTTAGAGACTTGTTTTGGGAAATTTCTGAGGTACAATTCGTTTAGAATCTGTGAAAAACAATGAAACGTTGATAAAAAAAAAATGACTGTTTTTTCATTTAAAAAAATAAAAATTTGGAAATAGTGTTTATATCGCAGTTATTGAATGATGCGAGAATTTTCTGTATCTTGAACATGAAAACAAATCAATTCTCATCCGTTTCTTCAACATCCATACAAACAAAAATAAACAATAAACTTTTTTTTATTTTAATTAAAATGAAAGGATTTTAAGAAAAGACTATTTGTAGTGATAAATTAAAATTCAAATGAAATTGACAATATCTTTCAGTTATTTCAATTAAATACGATAACTGGCAATCTTGACTTTTTAGTAAATGATTATTAATAGAAAACTAATTTATAACAGAAATGATTAATTTACAGTTATTATTTGAACAATCATAGTTAAAGTATGCTATTCATTAAAGCCTTGTTGTGATATTTAAAAAATGGTCATTTTTACAATAGTTATATGGAATTATTAAATATTTCTTTTTCAAATCAATTTAATTTCATTAAATATTTCTATTAAAATTTCATTCCATCTTATGACAATTTATAGAATTGCATGATTATGGCATATCCATCTAATAAAGTGAAAATGTAAGTATGAAGTAAAATTTAGAATATAATGATATCCTTTGCTTTGAGACTAATCCTTTATCCACACTCACTCAAAAGTAGCATTTTTCTCTTTAATATAATTTAATTGTCTCTTTCACGAAATGCAATTTGAACTGTTAGTCTATTTTAAGATATTTCCTTTTTTTGATACTTTTAATTTTACAGTTTTTAATTCCAATTTCGAGCAATTTGCAGTTATAAAGAAAAAGAAAGCCAGGAGCAGGAATCGAACCTGCGATCACATCCGTGAACAGGTGACGCTCACCCATCGAGAAAACTGGCCTGAAGCTTAATTGACAAACGCCGGCCCCAAACTTCTTACACAACAGCCTAGAAACCGACGTTATTTCGTAATTGCCAACAATTTATTGGACATCTTTACTCGATTGCCGAAATCACTTTCGGTCTCGGCGGAAAATGTTTCATCGGTACTACGGAGCACTTACTCAACTTATCTTCGTTTCAGCAATTATTATTATTTTTTGCATTTTTCATGTGTGAAGAAATATTCCTAGATGTATTAAAGCCATGCCAGTATATCTCGGTAGGGCGTTTCAAGCCTGATGCCATAACCACTCGGCCATCCTGGACATGCAGCCACGATTGTACTGAAATAGCAAATCATGTTATGATATATACATGATTGCTATTGAATGTGTCCTTGATACAAAAGCATGATCTGTTCCCGAATCATAACGAATGCGAAACTTTCATTAAGGGAAACATTGTTTTCCGTAAGAAACCATGAAAAACAGGGCAATCCGTTCCCTTCCGATAAAAAAAATACTCAAACGAATTTATAATAATATAATTTATTATTTATTATACATGCTTTATTCCCTAAGTTTACTATCTAAACACAGTTCTCTTAGTTATCTAACTATGCTTCATAATTTGACGAAACTGAGACGCAGTAATATAGTTAAATAAATTTTAATGCACACAGCTGCATGAATTATCAGCGTGATGCTTCTCGGTATAGATGCAATAATTTCCCATGTTTTCTTATCCCTAGTATTTATTAATTTTCGTATTTTTTAATTTTATACTTTTCTACATTAAAATTTGATTGAGATATATTCACCTAAAAGCTTCTAGGTGGCATTATGGGTTTCCGTCAGAGCTTCAGATGTGTTTCGGAATTATTTTATACCTAGTGTTTGGGAAAAACAATGACTCGCATTAAAGAAAACAACAAAGAGACGTCATAAATAAGTTGAACAAAAAGGGAGTCAAGGTTTAATCCACACAACATTAGTGTGTTTATTCTAATTTAGAGACTTGTTTTGGGAAATTTCTGAGGTACAATTCTTTTAGAATCTGTGAAAAACAATGAAACGTTGATAAAAAAAGTAATGACTGTTTTTTCATTTAAAAAAATAAAAATTTGGATATAGGGTTTATATCGCAGTTATTGAATGATGCGAGAATTTTCTGTATCTTGACCATGAAAACAAATCAATTCTCATCCGTTTTTTCAACATCCATACAAACAAAAATAAACAATAACCTTTTTTTTATTTTAATTAAAATGAAAGGATTTTAAGAAAAGACTATTTGTAGTGATAAATTAAAATTCAAATGAAATTGACAATATCTTTCAGTTATTTCCATTAAATACGATAACTGGCAATCTTGACTTTTTAGTAAATGATTATTAATAGAAAACTAATTTATAACAGAAATGATTAATTTACAGTTATTGATTGAACAATCATAGTTAAAGTATGCTATTCATTAAAGCCTTGTTGTGATATTTAAAAAATGGTCATTTTTACAATATTTATATGGAATTATTAAATATTTCTTTTTCAAATCAATTTAATTTCATTAAATATTTCTATTAAAATTTCATTCCATTTTATGACAATTTATAGAATTGCATGATTATGGAATGTCCATCTAATAAAGTGAAAATGTAAGTATGAAGTATAATTTAGAATATAATGATATCCTTTGCTTTGAGACTAATCCTTTATCCACACTCACTCAAAAGTAGCATTTTTCTCTTTAATATAATTTTATTGTCTCTTTCACGAAATGCAATTTGAACTGTTAGTCTATTTTAAGATATTTCCTTTTTTTATACTTTTAATTTTACAGTTTTTAATTCCAATTTCGAGCAATTTGCAGTTATAAAGAAAAAGAAAGCCAGGAGCAGGAATCGAACCTGCAATCACATCCGTGAACAGGTGACGCTCACCCATCGAGAAAACTGGCCTGAAACTTAATTGACAAACGCCGGCCCCAAACTTCTTACACAACAGCCTAGAAACCGACGTTATTTCGTAATTGCCAAGAATTTATTGGACATCTTTACTCGATTGCCGAAATCACTTTCGGTCTCGACGGAAGATGTTTCATCGGTACTATGGAGCACCTAATCAACTTATCTTCGTTTTCAGCAATTAATATTATTTTTTGCCTTTTTCATGTGTGATGAAAATTCCTAGATGTATTAAATCCATGCCAGTATATCTCGGTAGGGCATTTCAAGCCTGATGCCATAACCATTCGGCCATCCTGGACATGCAGCCACGATTGTACTGAAATAGCAAATCATGTTGTGATATATATAGTAGTCCCTCGATTCAAAAGCATGATCTGTTCCCGAATCATACCGAATGCGAAACTTTCATTAAGGGAATCATTGTTTTCAGTAAGAATAAATGAAAGACAGGGCAATCCGTTCCCTTCCGAAAAAAAAAATACTCAAACGAATTTATAATAATATAATGTATTATTTAATATACATGCTTTATTCCCTAAGTTTACTATCTAAACACAGTGCTCTTAGTTATCTAACTATGCTTCATAATTTGACGAAACTGAGACGCAGTAATATAGTTAAATAAATTTTAATGCACACAGCTGCATGAATTATCAGCGTGATGCTTCTCGGTATAGATGCAATAATTTCCCATGTTTTCTTATCCCTAGTATTTATTAATTTTCGTATTTTTTAATTTTATACTTTTCTACATTAAAATTTGATTGAGATATATTCACCTAAAAGCTTCTAGGTGGCATTATGGGTTTCCGTCAGAGCTTCAGATGTGTTTCGGAATTATTTTATACCTAGTGTTTGGGAAAAAATAATGACTCGCATTAAAGAAAACAACAAAGAGACGTCATAAATAAGTTGAACAAAAAGGGAGTCAAGGTTTAATCCACACAACATTAGTGTGTTTATTCTAATTTAGAGACTTGTTTTTTGAAATTTTTGAGGTACAATTCTTTTAGAATCTGTGAAAAACAATGAAACGTTGATAAAAAAAGTAATGACTGTTTTTTCATTTAAAAAAATAAAAATTTGGATATAGGGTTTATATCGCAGTTATTGAATGATGCGAGAATTTTCTGTATCTTGAACATGAAAACAAATCAATTCTCATCCGTTTTTTCAACATCCATACAAACAAAAATAAACAATAACCTTTTTTTATTTTAATTAAAATGAAAGGATTTTAAGAAAAGACTATTTGTAGTGATAAATTAAAATTCAAATGAAATTGACAATATCTTTCAGTTATTTCCATTAAATACGATAACTGGAAAGCTTGACTTTTTAGTAAATGATTATTAATAGAAAACTAATTTATAACAGAAATTATTAATTTACAGTTATTATTTGAACAATCATAGTTAAAGTATGCTATTCATTAAAGCCTTGTTGTGATATTTAAAAAATGGTCATTTTTACAATATTTATGTGGAATTATTAAATATTTCTTTTTCAAATCAATTTCATTTCATTAAATATTTCTATTAAAATTTCATTCCATTTTATGACAATTTATAGAATTGCATGATTATGGCATGTCCATCTAATAAAGTCAAAATGTA
Organism: Argiope bruennichi; assembly: GCF_947563725.1. Taxonomy (NCBI): domain Eukaryota; kingdom Metazoa; phylum Arthropoda; class Arachnida; order Araneae; family Araneidae; genus Argiope; species Argiope bruennichi. Next base: position 80,327,285 of record NC_079159.1, on the reverse strand, counting down.
AGTATGAAGTATAATTTAGAATATAATGATATCCTTTGCTTTGAGACTAATCCTTTATCCACACTCACTCAAAAGTAGCATTTTTCTCTTTAATATAATTTAATTGTCTCTTTCACGAAATGCAATTTGAACTGTTAGTCTATTTTAAGATATTTCCTTTTTTTATACTTTTAATTTTACAGTTTTTAATTCCAATTTCGAGCAATTTGCAGTTATAAAGAAAAAGAAAGCCAGGAGCAGGAATCGAACCTGCGATCACATCCGTGAACAGGTGACGCTCACCCATCGAGAAAACTGGCCTGAAACTTAATTGACAAACGCCGGCCCCAAACTTCTTACACAACAGCCTTGAAACCGACGTTATTTCGTAATTGCCAACAATTTATTGGACATCTTTACTCTATTGCCGAAATCACTTTCGGTCTCGACGGAAGATTTTTCATCGGTACTAAGGAGCACTTAATCAACTTATCTTCGTTTCCAGCAATTATTATTATTTTTTGCCTTCTTCATGTGCGATGAAAATTCCTAGATGTATTAAAGCCATGTCAGCATATCTCGGTAGGGCATTTCAAGCCTGATGCCATAACCACTCGGCCATCCTGAACATGCAGCCACGATTGTACTGAAATAGCAAATCATGTTATGATATATATAGTAGTTCCTCGATTAAAAAGCATGATCTGTTCCCGAATCATACCGAATGCGAAACTTTCATTAAGGGAAACATTGTTTTCAGTAAGAATCCATGAAAGACAGGGCAATCCGTTCCCTTCCAAAAAAAAATACTCAAACGAATTTATAATAATATAATGTATTATTTATTATACATGCTTTATTCCCTAAGTTTACTTTCTAAACACATTGGTCTTAGTTATCTAACTATGCTTCATAATTTGACGAAACTGAGACGCAGTAATATAGTTAAATAAATTTTTCCGCAGACAGCTGCATGAATTATCAGGGTGATGCTTCTCGGTATAGATGCAATAATTTCCCATGTTTTCTTATCCCTAGTATTTTTTTAATTTTCGTATTTTTTAATTTTATACTTTTCTGCATTAAAATTTGATTGAGATATATTCACCTAAAAGCTGCTAGGTGGCATTATGGGTTTCTGTTAGAACTTCAGATGTGTTTCCGGAATTTTTTTACACCTATTGTTTGGGAAAAAATAATGACTCGCATTAAAGAAAACAACAAAGAGACGTCATAAATAAGTTGAACAAAAAGGGAGTCAAGGTTTAATCCACACAACATTAGTGTGTTTATTCTAATTTAGAGACTTGTTTTTTGAAATTTCTGAGGTACAATTCTTTTAGAATCTGTGAAAAACAATGAAACGTTGATAAAAAAAAGTAATGACTGTTTTTTCATTTAAAAAAATAAAAATTTGGATATAGGGTTTATATCGCAGTTATTGAATGATGCGAGAATTTTCTGTATCTTGAACATGAAAACAAATCAATTCTCATCCGTTTTTTCAACATCCATAGAAACAAAAATAAACAATGACCTTTTTTTATTTTAATTAAAATAAAATGATTTTAAGAAAAGACTGTTTGTAGTGATAATTTAAAATTAAATTGAAATTGACCATATCTTTAAGTTATTTCCATTAAATACGATAACTGGAAAGCTTGACTTTTTAGTAAATGATTATTAATAGAAAACTAATTTATAACAGAAATGATTAATTTACAGTTATTATTTGAACAATCATAGTTAAAGTATGCTATTTGTTAAAGCCTTGTTGTGATATTTAAAAAATGGTCATTTTTACAATAGTTATATGGAATTATTAAATATTTCTTTTTCAAATCAGTTTAATTTCATTAAATATTTCTATTAAAATTTCATTCCATTTTATGACAATTTATAGAATTGAATGATTATGGCATATCCATCTAATAAAGTGAAAATGTAAGTATGAAGTATAATTTAGAATATAATGATATCCTTTGCTTTGAGACTAATCCTTTATCCACACTCACTCAAAAGTAGCATTTTTCTCTTTAATATAATTTAATTGTCTCTTTCACGAAATGCAATTTGAACTATTAGTCTATTTTAAGATATTTCCTTTTTTTATACTTTTAATTTTACAGTTTTTAATTCCAATTTCGAGCAATTTGCAGTTATAAAGAAAAAAAAAGCCAGGAGCAGGAATCGAACCTGCGATCACATCCGTGAACAGGTAACGCTCACCCACCGAGAAAACTGGCTTGAAACTCAGTTGACAAACGGTGGCTCCAAACTCATTATATAGCAGCCTAGAAACCGCCGTTATTTCGTATTTGCCAACAATTGACAGGACATTTTCAGTCAATTGCCGAAATCAATATCGGTCTGGGCGAAAGATGTTTAATCGGTTACATTACAGAATCCTCAACTCTGGATTATATTCTTTTTCTACATTTATTATTATTTTTTGAGTTTTCTCGTTTCTAAATTAGTTGGCAGTTTATAGCTATACCAGCATCTCTCGGTATTGGAATTCGAGCCTGATGCCATAACCACTCGGCCATCCTGGACATGAAGCTTCTGCTGTACTGAAGTAGCAAATCCGTATCTTATGCATGCAAGGGATTGTCTCGATTTACGGGCATGATTTGTTCCTGAATCTTATTTGTAAAGTGAAACATTCGTTAAGGGAAATAGTACTTTCTGTAGAAATTCATGCAAAACAGGACAACACATTCCATTAAAAAAAATTCTCAAACTAATTTATAATAATGTAATTTATTATTTATAATGCAGTCTTTATTCCTCTAGAATTTTATCTAAAGTCAGTTGTACTTCATTGCACTTTAAACCAGAACGAAACTGCGACCAGCAATACCGTTAAATGAATTTATAACGCATTTAGCTTCTGAATTATCAGGGTGATGCTTCTAATCATATATACAGTAATATCCCATGTTTTCAGTATCTCACTTATTTCTCTGAATGTTTGTTGGTCTATTGCGTTTATTATTTCTTTTTTTCTTGACCAAATATCATCGGCAGCTTTTTGACGGTCTAAAACGCCGCTTCGTAAGCTTTCCGCTAGTTATTACTATATTCTTCCACCAACTCATTGATCTCGTTGTTATCCAACTGTAGCGGTATGATATGGCCCATATACAAAATCTGCGCAGTAGGGAGGAACGAAAATGGCCTTGATTTTTTTAATATTTTATTTTGGTAATAGTGAGAAAAAGTTGCCTTTTATGTTAAAAAAGAATTTTTTAAAATTTTGTTGCAATAAAACTACATCTTGAGGTGTCGTAGAGAACTTAAAGTTTTAAATTTAAAATGGGTTTTTAAAAGATTGTTTATATTTTCTTTTAGTAATAGTAGGAAATGTTTCCTTTTAGATTATAAAAAGAATTTTTAAAAATTTGGTTGCAATACAACAACATCTTGAGGTGCCGTAAAAAGCATTAAGTTTGGGAAAAATTGAAAAAATTGACAAATTTTAGAATGGGATTTTAAAAAATTCGTTTAAATTTTAGTTTGTTAACAGTGGGGGAAAGTTTCCTTTTAGGTTCAAAACGGATTTTTAAAAATTTGACTGCAATACTACAACATCTTGAGGTTGCCACAGAAAGCTTAAATTATGTTTAAAAAAAATTGAAAAATTATAAACTTTAAGAAAAAAATTATGAATTTTTCGTACGTATAATGTTACAAAGGATAATTTTAAATAAGCATTACTACTAAAAAAATCTTTAATTACAAAATGCAATTAAAGTAATAAAATATTTTTAATGTCAAATTTTGTGTTTCTTACTTCTGTATCCTTAATATTTAGAAATGTTACAACTGCAAAATATTTTTTCTACTTCATTGTCACATTTAACTGTCTTTCTTTGTATTAACTTGTGGCATACCCTCAAGAGAATCCATTTTTTTCTTACGTATTTTTCTCATACTATTAATGAAACCGGGGAAAGTAGATAACCGGGTTCAGATGCCTTGCGTATAAATATAATATTACCAGTTAAATACAATATCAATAATACCTAAATGGTTATAGGTAATATTGATACCTAGTTAACTAACACAAACGCTTTGAGGAAGAATGAAGCAAAAAAAGTAAATAGCTAAAAAATAGTTATGTTTAATCAAGAACAGACAAAAATACTAGTATTTACGAAACGGTTATTGGCAACAATGACAACGCTGAAGATCAACACTGTTTTTAAATAAAAAGAGGCAAACCAACCAGATCCTTTAAATGCATCTTAAGACTTGTGAGTGCCTTGTGAAAGTGTATTTCTCTGAAGCAATTTTGAGATTATGTCTAATATAACAGTAGCACTTCATAACAGATTCGTTAGTAGGCAGATCAACTTCAAGCAAATCATTAAATTTTCCAAATACTTCACTAATTAAATTCCCAAATAAATTGTCTTCACTAATTTAGTGTGAACCATTTTTACTCCCAATAAAGCACACAAGGACACAAACTAACAAATCATTTACGTTAATCAGACACAATAGACATAGTGGATATGCCAACTCAACTGAACTCGGCAAAGTTGCTGACCTGACTCCAGCTCTGAGCTTGTCACCACACGCAGACAAATCTCCGCCTTTCCTCAATAATATCCTCTCCGGCGATGACTCAAACTACTGTATGACATATCAATTCAAAAGTAAAACTGTTTTTATATTTCCATTCATATTATAAAGCCTATTTAAAACTTTCTATTTCATAATCGAGGTATGAAAAGTCCTTTAAAATATTCCAAAAAGTATGTTTTTATGAAACCTTAGCATCCTTGCGGCACCTCAAGACGTACTCTAATATTTTTCATATTTTTAATTTATCATATCTACACCAAAAATCAAATTTTTGTCGCTATTACAAATTTAAAAAAAAACAAAAGTTGAATATTTCTTAAGAAAAGATTATAAAATGTAGCAAAAATTTCAATTTTATGAAGTTTTAACGTCTTAGAGGCACCTCATAAAGTACTAATATTTTTCATGTTTTTAAAAATTTATCTTATCTACACAAAAAGTCTACTTTTCCGCTCAATTACAAATTAAAAATCAAAAGTTGATTTTTTCATTCCACCATACTGCGAAACACTTGGACAAGCTCCTTAGAATTGCTTGAACAATGCTGTCCGACTAAAAATTCTACCAAGGGCTCTCTTTAAACAAGCCCTTAACAAATACTAACCAGTATGACCGTCTTGATCTCTCCTCGCCACTCGTTCGGCGAAACATCGCTTTCTAGCCTACACACACTTTTTTACATCTTGTTTTCCTTGTTATGAGATTCTCTCGTTATATGAGATTTCATTGTACTTCTAATGCCAGGTGAGGCTAATGACATTTTTTGACAATGTTACCTATATCTATTAAAAAAAATGAATTCATCAAGTATTTGTAAGGTAAATTTCATCTGTCTCTATATGTGTGTGTGTGTGTGTGTGAGTGTGTGCGTGTGTGTGTGTGTGTGTGTGTGTGTGTGTGTGTGTGTGTGTGTGTGTGTGTGTGTGTGTGTGTGTGTGTGTGTGTGTGTGTGTGTGTGTGATTCCTAATAGTATTAGCACTTATTAAATCGTAGTTAAATCATAGATATTTAAAAATGATATGAAGCCCTGTCATCAACTATGAAAGTTTTCAGCGGCTGCTATTTTGTTTTAAATATTTCCAAGCAACCTAAATAAGATAATGATTAATTAAAATAAGATAATGATAATTACATAAGTCAGCAGATTACAGAATAGAGATAGCTGTAAACATTATGCTTCACATAAGTAGCGTGTCAAGTTTCTATCAAATTTTTAGTTTTTTTTTTGAGTAATAAACTCTTAAGAATTACTTGCATAAATGAAAGGAAAAGTTTTGGTGTCTTTTCCATCTTCAAATAAATGCAAAAAGGCTTCACCATCACACCTTGTAGAGGTATTCACATCTTATTTTTATCTCCAATTTCGGTCATTTATTTTACTCTCATCTTTTGTTTGTTTCTTATGGCACTTGCCACTGACAAGCCCGCTGTTACGAAGACAGCGATTTAAGCCTGAGGGGGAACGTCTCTTATTTTTTATAGCAGCGCCAACTAGGGCCAAGAGTACGACTTTGCCACTCACGCATCATTCATTCGCTTGCACAACCCCTTTTTACAGGAGGGCACATTCACACATCTCACAGATAGAACAACAACCATGCCCAAACCGGGACTCGAACCCGGGACGCCCAGATCACGAGGAAGACGCGGTACCCCTATGCCAGGACGCCGGCTCATCTTTTGTAGTTCATTCTAATTTTATTTTCTGTTTATTCAAAATTCTATGTATGAAAATATCTTTTCATCTATTACAGAGCCTTCTGCAGAAATCTGCAAGCATATTTGTTTCATTTTCTTTATAGAATGCTTTTTTTTTCTTTGCTATGAATAGGCAGTTCCAAACAATTTGTATATCGTTAATTTGTTATATATATATATTTTTAACAATTTGTTATCTTATATTTTTTTCATACAATTTACTTTATAATATACTATAACGTGAAATATGCATTTGAATAAAGTTAAAAACATACAATTAAAATTCCCTAAAAACGGCATATATAAATGTTGATTTTCGATTTATAGTTATTTCTTAAAACTCCAAATCAGATAATGTGAAACCTTTCTACAGAGAAACACAACGTGAAATCTAGGGCCAGTCTATTTTATACTTTTCTATAAAATATTTCAAAATAACCCTTGCATTTTATGTTCTTTTAAGTTTCAGTTATTTTTAATTCAAAATATTTAAAGCAATATAAATTTGAAAATATTTTACATCAAACAATACTGCCCAGGAACAGGATTCGAACCTGCGATCACAATTGCGAATCAGGTAACAAATACCCACTGAGAAAACTGTCATTAAACGTTGTTGACATACCATGAGTTCCTGGCAAACAACAAAAAATGGTCTCCTGGTAACAAGCCATGACTGTCAAACAGCGTTATTTGAGATTTGCCGTAAGTTTATTGGTCGCCTTCTTCTAATTGCCGAACACAATTTCGGTCTAGACAGACAAGCACACTATTTGATTACCAAATCAACTCTTATGCAGCTTCCTTTTTTACATGGATTGTTATTATTTTTATTGCTATTTTTGCTAACTGCAGTAATATGTAGAACAACGCCATTAATTCTCAGGAAAGTATTACCAGCCTGACGCCATAACCACTCGGCCATCCTAGGCAGAAATTATTTCGCTATATTGAACTATCAAAACCTGTTTTCCGAAAAACTGCCTAGTACTTGGAGAAAAATCTGATATATATCATTTTCTCATATCACTTTGTAATTTGTTAATTTTTTATCATAAAAAAAATTGTGCGAATTCCGCTAAGAGTTTGTCATCATTTAAAAAATATGCAATGCATTCCCTCTTAATTCATTGCATTATTTCCACACATAATTTATTTATTAAAATAAATTTATTTTTAGGTTTAAACGATATACTGCGCATTTCGTTTTTTTTTAGTTCTGGTATTTCCTTTATGAATTTCCGTCTGGTTATAGAAATCTTCTGAGCTACGAAATATTCGCTTTTTCAAGAATATTCATTTAAGTGTTGTTTTTACTAGATGAAATAAAATGTACGAAATAAATGAATACGAATAGTGCATTAGTTTTTTCTGTCTAAAATATATCTACTCAAAAGTCATAATTATTTTTTTACAAATATAGAGCTTATACACATTTTTTTTTCAGGTACAAATATCTACCTATTATGCAGGAAAAAAGATGGCTGTTCCCAAACGACTCTATCCTGTATTCTTTTCGTTTTCACCCAAATGTATTTTGGTTCAGTTTTCTTTAGACCTTTTTTTCAGAACGAATTATAAGCTTAACGTATTTATTTATTATTATGGTCGCCACTTATGTTTCTATCTTTTTTTTTTGTATTTCTTTCATTGATATAATCAAATCGTCCTTTTATATACCTAAAGCTCTGCTGCTATACACACTCTTGATAAGACATTACAGGTCTCATTCCGTAATTAAGTTATGCCGGGTTTACACTCCGCCAATTATAAGACGGCCAGTGGGCAGCGCATGCGTAGAAAGGCTAAAAATTGCTTTTTCGTTGATAGAAAGTAATTGCCCCGGCGGGAGAACAACATGCCATTATATGGTATTTTTTTTCCTTGCTGCGCATGCGCGTGTAGAAATGGGGGGGATTTTTTTATTTTTTGGCCTGAAAAATTTGATTACTTATTATAGATTTATTCCGGTATTTTTTGTTCTTTGTTCTTTCTGATGTGAAGTTGCGTTTTTTTTTTTTGATTCAATTTCACTTTTTTTTTTTTTTTTCAATTTTTAGGTATGTTGACCTTTCTTTTTTTTTTTACTTTACCACTTTTCTTTGTGTAAAATATCTGTCATTTTAAACCAATACGCAGTGAAAAAAAATTCAGAGAAGCGAAAACGGCCAAAGATGGAATGCCTGAATCTATCGTATGAAATTGTGCCCAACATAAATCAGTTCTTTCTGCCTCTGCGCTGCCTACTAGCGGTGTTGTAACTGGCCGAGTGTAAACCTGGTATTATCCTGGGTACACGATGAAAATGTATGCTCCAATATCGAACATCCTGAACATACGATGATGCTTTATATTTCAATAACGATCATCCTAAATATAAGACGAGATATCTTATATATCAATAGCCAACGTCTTGAACAGACGATGAAGATTTACGTTTAGCAACTTGATTACAGCAGCGAACAACTTTAACTCAAGATAAGACTTCAAATTTCATAATATCCCGAATATATTCCAAAATATATTATGAAATTCTGAAGAAATATATTATGAATTTTCGAAGGAATATATTATGAATTTCCGGAGAAATTTGGAGCTCCCATTACAGCTAAAAGTTATGTGTCTAAAATATTTCATTATTCCAAAAAAAAGATGAAAGACTGTATCTTTAATATTAGAAACATTTCTTCAAGTAATTGATGCTTGAAAAATATCGTTACAAACCTGTAATGCTACTTCCCAGCAAGGTTAGTTCTATCACCAAAAAGACTGATTTACAATCACTGTTTTGGATGCTGATCGGGTACCGAGTCAGTAATCTCAAAGCTTGGCGACAAACTTGGCGAAAATTTGGCAACTTGGCAACGAATTTGCCGACTTTGGCAACAAATTAGATATTACTAGAAACTTTGAGAATTTTACTGATCCATCCAATAAGAACCAAGATACGCCTGATTGGTCCCGAATCTTCTCGGCCCGCCTACCGGGAACTATAAAAGGACCGCAGACTCAAGATCCAATGAATCGGAGTTGAAATCGAAGACAAGTAACGAGTCGTTGAGAGAATAACGATGCAACGGCGGAATAGTCTACCACTGAATGGAGCCCACGCGTTGTGTATGCTGAATTCATCTGTGTTTTGTTTTTGTAGAAGCAGAATCTTGAATAGCCAGTATTGAGTCGAAGTTAGATACAGTTATAAAGAGGAGATAGTGGAGAACTTCAGCCCTTCGGAGAGTCCGTAGAGCGAAGCTCCGAACAATACCTCTACTGCTGAATTCTGTCTGGTCGCTTTGTGTGCTGTGGTCGTTTTTACTGCCGAATAACTTACTACTTGTGGGCTATTATTTGTTGTAAGTTGGTCTCGGCTGTACATATTTTTCGTCCTTGTATTAGTGTCTTCGTATTAAATAAACGTCACTGTTGTTTTCTACTGAGACCTGCGTATTGTTTTCACTCCGCACAAGCACTGCAAGCGAACCCGGTGATTCTGCTGACTTAGTAGTAGAGCCGTAACAACATATATTTGAAATAAGTAGATCCGCATGAGGATAGTTCAAGTATTAATATGTTTTACTGCTCATTTCATTACATATCTATTTAAGTTATTGAATTATTTTTTAATCGAATATATTAGTTTGAAACAAGCTGCATTATTCACAGTAAACTGAAATCAGGTCGAATTAACGTGATATCATTTTCTAGCAAAAGTTGCTCAAATAAGAAAAATAATATGTATCATTGAAATTTTCAATACAATTAAATATTTACAAATTCGTTTACAAAACTTTTACCTCAGACTTTATAAGCTAGAATTTTGTATGTGAGGATTTAATTTCGATTAAGATAATTGTTAATTTTCGATATTCCGTTTATCATCATAAGGTACCTAAGAATGGAACAGACATATTTTCGTAACAAAGATAATTTTCGTTATCACATGATATTATTCAATATTATGTAATATGATGTGACACCTGGGTAAATATATTTTTTTTTATAAAATCTTAGTTTAAGTATTATGTTTAAAGAATAAAGAAACATTTTTTTTTACTTCAAAAGTGCAAGAGGGTTTCAAATGAAAAGATACGAAACGACACTGTTTATATAAATGAAGACATTATTCAAAGTATACATACACCATAGCCTTGAGCGCAACGATCCCATTGATTAACGAGACGAAAGATTCCTTGTTCCTAGATTTCCTGTGGACGTGACGAAACCCAGTCCTTCATAGCGTCCTTGAATTCACCGTCCGAGTTGAAGCGCTTCCCTTCCAGATGTTTTTTCAGTGGACCAAAAACATGAAAGTCAAAGGGAGACATGTCCTGGCTGTAGAGTGGATTCTCGAGCTGCTTTCACTTGAACTTGACCAGTTCCGCGTATGTGACCCTGAGGCGTGTGGACGTGCGTTATCAGGGAGCAGTACCACACCCTCCGTAAGTAGCCCCGGTGTATTTTACTTGATGGACCTGCGTAGTCTTCGGAGTGCCTGACAGTACACATCTGTCTTAATGATTCTTCTGCGCTAGAGGAATTTAACAAATATAGGATCATGGACGGCATATGCTTTCTTCTGGGCATGCGGGTGCATGCGCGTGCTCCGATATACGCCGGAGACTCCAATTGCATCCCTAGATGTCTCGCTACGTTCTCTTATAGCTGTATAGCCAAATATGTTAACGTTTACGTTGTTACGCCGTTTCGTACCTTTTCATTTGAACACTCCTTGTAGTAGGAGCTGTAAAATGCACACTTCTTCTTGAATAAATATCATCTAGCGTATTAATGATTTAAAGGAGAAAAATAAACTCATATTTGCTACATAAGAATCATGTTTTCAACAAAAGATTTCTTTATAAATAATTAATAAAAATAAGGAATAACAAAAGCAAAAAATGCCTGAAATACCTGAAAACTTCCAAATAAGACATCATTATTTCCTGACAAAGAAAGCTTCATCAAAACTTTTCATCTCGGCAGTCAATCAAATGACTACTGAGAAAAAAATTATCTGTTAGCAAAAAAAAAAAAAAAAAAAATAATAATAATAATAATAATAATAATAATAATAATTCCATCACGGAACAATTCCAGCTTATCTTGCAAATGCTGACATTTTCTCTTGTTTTACTCAGCTAGACTTAATAAGATTATTTTATGACATCAGGCCGGAAAAAATCGAATTGTTGACACATCTAACATCGAAATTTGTGCAAACGTTGCTAGAAAAGAGAAAATACGTTAAAAAAAGTATATTTGCTGCATTATTTCCGTTTATAATTTTTAGGAAAAAATTACTCTAATCCAATAGCATTATAAAAATAATTCAACTTAATTACCCCATTCTCATAAAAAGGCAACAAAGTTTATCAAATTTCCTTATATCGCGAGAGGAAATAAAATTTAGGAATCAATTTCTTCAGAGAAGAATACATACAAGGAGTGCTCAAATGAAAAGGTACGAAACGACACTGTGGGTATAAATGAAGACATTATTCAAAGTATGCATACACCATAGCCCTGAGAGCAACTATTCCATTCATTAACGAACCGAAGGGTTCCTTGTTCCCAGAATTCCTGCGGCCGTGTCGAAACCCAGTCCTTCACAGCGTCCTTGAGTTCTCCGTTCTGATGTTTTTTAGGGGACCAAACACATGAAAATCGCAGGGAGACTTGCCCGGGCTGTAGGGCGGATGGTAGAACTGCTTTCATTTGGACTTGGCCAGTTCCACATGTGTGACTCTGGAGATGTGTTTACGAGCGTATCATGGAGCAGAACCACACCCTATGTGAGTAGTCCCTGTCATTTGTTTTTTATGGACCTGTAAAGTCTTCGGAGTGTTTCACTATGCACATCGGAGTTATTGCTCACCATCCTGTCTTCCGGCGATCTATGCCGGAGACTTCAATCTCATCCCTAGATGTCTCGCTGTGTTTTCCCATAGCAGCGCAGTCAAATTTGTTAACGGTTACGTTGTTACGACGTTTAGTACCTTTTCATTTGAACACCCGTTATATAAAAATTCTAGAATGAATATTGTAAGAAATTATTATAAAAGTAAAATAATTATGATACATTTGGAAACAGTCTTCATCTTAAATGTTCGAGACAAATCTTTGGAAAATAAAATAGTATTCGCCTGCAAATTCAGTGACAGTCATCGTGAGGAAAATACGTAATCTGAACAAATACGGTCTTCGTTATTTAACGAACTCGCTCTACTTAAAATTCGGCACCTACTTGATAATTTAGATTTTTTCAACAAACATTGATCGAAATTCATTAAAAACGTCCGTTTTCTGAATAACTTTGTTCGTTAGGGGAAATAGCATTTTCATACTCCTTCCATTCTTTTAGCTATCGTATATGAAACGAAATTAACAGAAATTCGCTGCAAAATATCAGTGGGTTGACATCTACCCGATGTCATATGTTTGCTGATTAATTATATGCTAAAAAAGTAGGCATGTGAGACATAAAAGCACATTTAATAACCACGAGCACAAAAGTATAAAAAAGTATGATAAAGTTGATTGTTTTGATGTTAGTTCCACTAAGGCTAAGATGATGCAGATTTTCAAGAATTGGAATCATTATTTTTTAATAATGAAGTTTATAGACCTTGAGACAGTTAAGAACCATGTACTGTCCTTGCGTTATCTACAACCCCTGTAAGTAACGATTACGAAACACTGTGACCGATATTAATGCCTCATTTACATTAAAAATAGTCGGGTGTAGTATCTTTGCTGAATCCTGAAATGGTAAGGTGGAGTCAATCTTGACACATAGTCCCACACGAATTAATATTTCTCATTTTCTGTGGAATGTGGGAATATTCCAGTATACTATCTATTGTCTTTCAGACAGCTGAGGGCCAAATAGTGTCCTTGTATTTTCTGCAATCTTTAGTACAACAGTAATGCTCACTGATATTCAATGATATTTTCTAGTTTAAAATGTAGAACACATGTTATAATCAGTCTTCTTTACTTCTTTTCAACTGTATGAATTAATGAATTTTTCACCTTGTCTTCATTCATTTCCTATTATTTGAAAATTCGATATTAAATCACTTAAAATATTATGATTTGCTTAAGACAATTAAAAAGTTGGTGTGATGTATATTGTAAAAAATAATTAAATGCATCTCAAGGTCAATAAAATATATATATATACTTTTATAGTTATGTAAGTGTTACTATTTTTATAATTATATTAAATGATAATTACATGATTTTATAATTTATTGTAGATGCTCTTTCTTCTTAAACCAGAATTAAAACTTTTTTATTTTAAAACTCTGGGCATTTATTTAAGAAACCTCATTTTATTTCTTTTATTATTTTTATTTTTGAATTTCACTCTTTTATTATGATCATTTTATCTATTAGGACTACTTTTATCTTGTCCCTTTATTTACCAAATATAAGTAAAATTATAAAACTATCTAATTATTAAGTTTAGTTTCTCTACTTTACCAAGGATTTTCTTTCCTATTCTTGAAAGTTATGTCGATTATCAAACACAGAAAATTAATTTTTGCATTTACAATATTAACTAAAAACAATAAACTATCGTATATATATATATATATGTGTGTGTGTGTGTGTGTGTGCTTTTGAAATTAAAGTAGTCAGTTCTTCTTTTCCATGCCTTAGGTACAATTTTATAAGCAAAAATGTCATATTTTGCTTCATAAAGAATATCTCAATACATAATGGCTAGAAAAATTTGTACTTAAAAGCGTGACTTACGCTTCATTTTGAGTATACTACATAACTGAAAACCCTTCTGAATTAAATAAGTATGCCAATTCCTTAAAATAACCTCATTATCGAATGGGAACTAGACCGACACTAAATTTCAAAGGAAAAATAGGTGGTGGTATTTTCTTTCCAGGATTAAAAATTTATTAGTTTTTTTTTTTTTTTCGTTGTTTCAAATCAGAGTATTTTTGATTTATAATATACATTTAGTAAAATATTTCTCTAATATGTATGTTTGAATGAAATTAGGGGAAAAAAATAAGGGTTGTATTTTTAACAAATGTTTGATTGCTGTTTTTCACATAACATTTTATCTATCTATGTAGTCATATTAAAATAATGTAAAAGAATCAAATGCGCGATACGATATCCATAATCATTTTTGTTTGTTGAGATATGCTATTACAAAGAGAGGAATCCCTGATACTTTTAACATATTACATCTACTTTAAATAACAACAATATTCATCTGTTCGAAAGTTTTTCCATTCAAAAATTTCGAATGAAATCATAATTATAATTTTGTAAATGAATCTACATTACAATAGTTTTTCTGCTTTTAAAATGTAGATTTTGCTATAAGCTTATAATATTGCCTTCTAGTAAATTTAGTACTGTCACTGAAAAGGAAGATTTATAGTTAGCTGTATCTATCCCTGGATATTTATGAAAATTCAATTATGAAACTACTCATCGGGGAAATAAAACTTGGAACCTGAGAATGCAATATGATTCCTATAAAATATTTCTATATAATTAAGGCTTTTTTTTTTCTTGTGATTTTATTTTATTTCAAATTCTATATATTTTGTATAAAACATGGTATGAAAATTTTTATAATCTAAAAGTAGGAGGGGGAAAAAACGAGCCCAGGAGCAGGATTCGAACCTGCGACCACATCTGTGAATCAGATAATTCGCACCCAACGGGGAAACTGGTATAACACTCAATTGTCATACGTCAGTCTCAGAGAAGTTAAGGGACATCTCTGACACCGCCGACAATTGGCACTTGCCGGCAATTCGTCGGTCTATTCATTTTGTTGCCGAAATCTCTTTCGGTCTAGAAATGCACTCAATTGATTTTATTCCGAAATCAATTCCCTTCTGACTTCGTTTTATGCATTTGTTATTTTTTATGTCATCTTTGTTATCAAAGATTTGGGGCACTTGGACATACTAGCAACGAACTGTTAGGCATTTCAGACCTGATGCCATAACCGCTCGGCCATCCTGGACACATGCTTGTTGTTCTACTGAAGTGACATTTCAGTTGCGAGAAATATTTTTCCTAATATGTTCGTTACACCTATCAGTTTCTGAGTTTATCTATCACAGTTAAAAAGAATTTTAAAGCAGTCTGGGGTTGTTTTTTTTTTCAAATTTTTCAAAATTATACACGAATTATTCATTCATTAGAAATGTATGTTTAAAATCGTTATTTTATCAGTTTTTACATTACAAATTTTAATTTTTCAAAGCAACATTGCTTCGTATTAAGTAAAATAAACATTCTCTCTTCTCCTTCTAGAAGGAATTTCTTGCCTCTAAATTTACAAAATTTCTGATAGATTCTGTAAACTAATAAGATTCAAACATTTCTGTTCCATAATTTAAACAAAAAAAAAGTTTTTTTTTTTTTTTTTTTTTTTTTTGTAGAATGGAATATAAAGTAATAAATATATAAGAATATTTTATTATCTTTAAGCACAGATGTTAAAATGTTTTCAATAATGTTATTTATTCTTGTTTAGAAGCGGGCTATTGACCTATCGTCAGTAGGGGCAGTTCTACTAATATTTATTTTGGTTTCATCATATTTAATTTGGCTGCTGAGTAGTTTCACAAAATGATAATGTATTTAATTTTGAATGATTCAAGTAAACTGTGAGGAATATGCGCAGAAATAACTAAAATATTGGGTGGATCCTAGCACAGCCCACCTCTTGGCATCTTTTTGAATTCTCGCCAAATGAGTGGCGATAACTACGCTAATGTGGCAAAATAGACGGATTTCTTTTATTTATTTTTAATTAATTAATTTTATTTTTTATTATATTTATCTTATTTTTTAAAATTTTTTATTTCTTAATTATTTTATTTTATTAATACATAATCAACTTAGACTTATTTTTTTTATTATTTATTTTATTCATTATTATTTTATTTATTTTATATTTTATATTATTTATTATTGAAAAATAATAATAATAACAAATATTCAATTAGTATTCAACTTTGCGGATTTTTTTTATTTATGTTTAATTAATTAATTTTATTTGTTATTATATTTATTTTATTTTTTATTATATATTTTTTAAATTTATTTATTAATTATTTTATTTTATTAATACATAATCAACTTATTTTTATTATTTATTTATTATTATTTATTTATTTTATATTTTATATTATTTATTATTGAAAAATAATAATAATAATAACAAATATTCAATTAGTAGTCAACTTTGACAGATTTCAGTAGTCAACTTGGTCAGGAATAAGTCGCCAAGAGGTGGGCCCATCTAGGATTTTACCAAATATTTTCCATTTCTAATTAAGTACCAAATTATTTAGCAGCAAATGTGCGTCATTATATAGTCGCAGAAATTTGCCTATTTAACGAAATCACTCTGCGGCATTTATATGCAATTAAATTTGGAAATACTTCTTAATTTCTCTTAGAAATCTCATCCCATTGAATTTTTCTGTTTTCAAACATATACAAAAACCATTCAATATCAAATTTATAGTTACTGTGTCCATGAGTTTTGCTTTTGTCAATCATTTTGTTTCCTGTTCTACTCATATTATTTTAACTATCCATTACTGTTTTGTTTCCTGCTCTAATAAATCTAAATTATAAATATTTTTTATTAATTTCCTAAACTATATTAAAAGATTATTATAACTTTTTTTGTAAAATTAATCTGCAAGTAATACTAAAGCTACTTTTGTAAACACTTGTTTTCTGAAAATATGATAATAAATAATAAATTATAGAGGTGTAACAGGTCACATAGTAAAAAAATGTACGGCGGAGATATTTTTACAAAACACAACGACATGTATATGATAACGAAAGAAATATATTAAAATTAAAACACTATAATAACTTTCTTATACACTATAATAACACTAAATTTCTATATAAACTTTCTTTGACTATATATTTCGTTAAGTATCTTAATTAATAGCGATTTGAGGGCTTATATTTCAAAGTTTTCTGGAAACTATGTAGCGTAATATTATTTAGTGTCATATTTGAAGTTTAAATTTGTGGATATTTTCTTTTCTATATAATTTTGCAAGATATTTATTTTATTATTTTATAGTGCATGGATATTTTTTTACTTTTCCTTTCTTTCAATTTAAAATTTTCAAATTTTGGGAATACTGTTTTATAATGGATAAGCCTTTCAAAAATTCATTGTTTTTTATTTTTAGCTTTTTTATTGAAATCTATTTCCTCTTTCCGTAGCTTAGGATCGACTTCCTTTCTTTTATTCTCTCAAATATTTCTAAAATGATTAAGAAATCTGTCTTATGATTTTGATAAGCCAAATACGATAAATATATTACTCTCCTAGTTGATATACATTGAAGAAAAAGTGCATAAAACACTGCTTCATGAAAATATTTTTACACCTCCAGAATTTTTAAAACTTAATTAATGTAATTAAAATTCTTATGTAGGTATACAGCATATAAGGAATGTTTATTGACATAGCCTTTCAGTAGATACTTATACAAAAATATTCTTTTTCGAGAATGCAGTATTCTGTAATTATTTAATTTTTGAACATATTTTGACACTCACTCAAAAGTAGCATTTTTCTCTTTAAAATAATTTAATTGTCTCTTTCACGAAATGCAATTTGAACTGTTAGTCTATTTTAAGATATTTCCTTTTTCTACACTTTTAATTTTACAGTTTTTAATTAAAATTTCGAGCAATTTGCAGTTATAAAGAAAAAGAAAGCCAGGAGCAGGAATCGAACCTGCGATCACATCCGTGAACAGGTGACGCTCACCCATCGAGAAAACTGGCCTGAAACTTAATTGACAAACGCCGGCCCCAAACTTCTTACACAACAGCCTAGAAACCGACGTTATTTCGTAATTGCCAACAATTTATTGGACATCTTTACTCGATTGCCGAAATCACTTTCGGTCTCGACGGAAGATTTTCATCGGTACTACGGAGCACTTACTCAACTTATCTTCGTTTTTAGCAATTATTATTATTTTTTGCATTTTTCATGTGTGAAGAAATATTCCTAGATGAATTAAAGCCATACCAGTATATCTCGGTAGGGCGTTTCAAGCCTGATGCCATAAACACTCGGCCATCCTGGACATGCAGCCACGATTGTACTGAAAAAGCAAATCATGTTATGATATATACAGTAGTCCTTGATACAAAAGCATGATCTGTTCCCGAATCATAACGAATGCGAAACTTTCATTAAGGGAAACATTGTTTTCCGTAAGAATCCATGAAAAACAGGGCAATTCGTTCCCTTCCGAAAAAAAAATACTCAAACGAATTTATAATAATATAATTTATTATTTATTATACATGCTTTATTCCCTAAGTTTACTATCTAAACACAGTTCTCTTAGTTATCTAACTATGCTTCATAATTTGACGACACTGAGACGTAGTAATATAGTTAAATAAATTTTAACGCAGACAGCTGCATGAATTATCAGCGTGATGCTTCTCGGTATAGATGCAATAATTTCCCATGTTTTCTTATCCCTAGTATTTATTAGTTTTCGTATTTTTTAATTTTATACTTTTCTACATTAAAATTTGATTGAGATATATTCACCTAAAAGCTTCTAGGTGGCATTATGGGTTTCCATTAGAACTTCAGATGTGTTTCGGAATTATTTTATACCTAGTGTTTGGGAAAAAATAATGACTCGCATTAAAGAACACAACAAAGAGACGTCATAAATAAGTTGAACCAAAAGGGAGTCAAGGTTTAATCCACACAACATTAGTGTGTTTATTCTAATTTAGAGACTTGTTTTGGGAAATTTCTGAGGTACAATTCTTTTAGAATCTGTGAAAAACAATGAAACGTTGATAAAAAAAATAAAAATTTGGAAATAGAGTTTATATTGCAATTATTGAATTAATCGAGAATTTTCTGTATCTTGAACTTGAAAAACAATCAATTCTCATCCGTTTTTTCAACATCCATACAAACAAAAATAATCAATAACCTTTTTTTTATTTTAATTAAAATAAAATGATTTTAAGAAAAGACTATTTGTAGTGATAATTTAAAATTAAATTTAAATTGACAATATCTTTAAGTTATTTCCATTAAAAACGATAACTGGAAAGCTTGACTTTTTAGTAAATGATTATTAATAGAAAACTAATTTATAACAGAAATAATTAATTTACAGTTATTATTTGAACAATCATAGTTAAAGTATGCTATTCATTAAAGCCTTGTTGTGATATTTAAAAAATGGTCATTTTTACAATAGTTATATGGAATTATTAAATATTTCTTTTTCAAATCAATTTAATTTCATTAAATATATCTATTAAAATTTCATTCCATTTTATGACAATTTATAGAATTGCATGATTATGGCATATCCATCTAATAAAGTGAAAATGTAAGTATGAAGTATAATTTAGAATATAATGATATCCTTTGATTTGAGACTAATCCTTTATCCACACTCACTCAAAAGTAGCATTTTTCTCTTTAATATAATTTAATTGTCTCTTTCACGAAATGCAATTTGAACTGTTAGTCTATTTTAAGATATTTCCTTTTTTTATACTTTTAATTTTACAGTTTTTAATTAAAATTTCGAGCAATTTGCAGTTATAAAGAAAAAGAAAGCCAGGAGCAGGAATCGAACCTGCGATCACATCTGTGAACAGGTGACGCTCACCCATCGAGAAAACTGGCCTGAAACTTAATTGACAAACGCCGGCCCCAAACTTTTTAAACAACAGCCTAGAAACCGACGTTATTTCGTAATTGCCAACAATTTATTGGACATCTTTACTCGATTGCCGAAATCACTTTCGGTCTCGACGGAAGATGTTTCATCGGTACTACGGAGCACTTACTCAACTTATCTTCGTTTTCAGCAATTATTATTATTTTTTGCATTTTTCACGTGTGAAGAAATATTCCTAGATGTATTAAAGCCATGCCAGTATATCTCGGTAGGGCGTTTCAAGCCTGATGCTATAACCACTCGGCCATCCTGGACATGCAGCCACGATTGTACTGAAAAAGGAAATCATGTTATGATATATACAGTAGTCCTTGATACAAAAGCATGATCTGTTCCCGAATCATAACGAATGCGAAACTTTCATTAAGGGAAACATTGTTTTCCGTAAGAATCCATGAAAAACAGGGCAATCCGTTGCCTTCCGAAAAAAAAAATACTCAAACGAATTTATAATAATATAATTTATTATTTATTATACATGCTTTATTCCCTAAGTTTACTATCTAAACACAGTTCTCTTAGTTATCTAACTATGCTTCATAATTTGACGACACTGAGACGCAGTAAAATAGTTAAATAAATTTTAACGCAGACAGCTGCATGAATTATCAGCGTGATGCTTCTCGGTATAGATGCAATAATTTCCCATGTTTTCTTATTCCTAGTATTTATTAGTTTTCTTATTTTTTAATTTTATACTTTTCTACATTAAAATTTGATTGAGATATATTCACCTAAAAGCTTCTAGGTGGCATTATGGGTTTCCGTTAGAACTTCAGATGTGTTTCGGAATTATTTTATACCTAGTGTTTGGGAAAAAATAATGACTCGCATTAAAGAACGCATCAAAGAGACGTCATAAATAAGTTGAACAAAAAGGGAGTCAAGGTTTAATCCACACAACATTAGTGTGTTTATTCTAATTTAGAGACTTGTTTTGGGAAATTTCTGAGATACAATTCTTTTAGAATCTGTGAAAAACAATGAAACGTTGATAAAAAAAATAAAAATTTGGAAATAGAGTTTATATCGCAGTTATTGAATTAATCGAGAATTTTCTGTATCTTGAACTTGAAAACCAATCAATTCTCATCCGTTTTTTCAAAATCCCTACAAACAAAAATAAACAATAACCTTTTTTTTATTTTAATTAAAATAAAATGATTTTAAGAAAAGACTATTTGTAGTGATAGTTTAAAATTAAATTTAAATTGACAATATCTTTAAGTTATTTCCATTAAAAACGATAACTGGAAAGCTTGACTTTTTAGTAAATGATTATTAATAGAAAACTAATTTATAACAGAAATAATTAATTTACAGTTATTATTTGAACAATCATAGTTAAAGTATGCTATTCATTAAAGCCTTGTTGTGATATTTAAAAAATGGTCATTTTTACAATAGTTATATGGAATTATTAAATATTTCTTTTTCAAATCAATTTAATTTCATTAAATATTTCTATTAAAATTTCATTCCATTTTATGACAATTTATAGAATTGCATGATTATGGCATATCCATCTAATAAAGTGAAAATGTAAGTATGAAGTATAATTTAGAATATAATGATATCCTTTGATTTGAGACTAATCCTTTATCCACACTCACTCAAAAGTAGCATTTTTCTCTTTAATATAATTTAATTGTCTCTTTCACGAAATGCAATTTGAACTGTTAGTCTATTTTAAGATATTTCCTTTTTTTATACTTTTAATTTTACAGTTTTTAATTAAAATTTCGAGCAATTTGCAGTTATAAAGAAAAAGAAAGCCAGGAGCAGGAATCGAACCTGCGATCACATCCGTGAACAGGTGACGCTCACCCATCGAGAAAACTGGCCTGAAACTTAATTGACAAACGCCGGCCCCAAACGTTTTACACAACAGCCTAGAAACCGACGTTATTTCGTAATTGCCAACAATTTATTGGACATCTTTACTCGATTGCCGAAATCACTTTCGGTCTCGACGGAAGATGTTTCATCGGTACTACGGAGCACTTACTCAACTTATCTTCGTTTTTAGCAATTATTATTATTTTTTGCATTTTTCACGTGTGAAGAAATATTCCTAGATGTATTAAAGCCATGCCAGTATATCTCGGTAGGACGTTTCAAGCCTGATGCCATAACCACTCGGCCATCCTGGACATGCAGCCACGATTGTACTGAAAAAGCAAATCATGTTATGATATATACAGTAGTCCTTGATACAAAAGCATGATCTGTTCCCGAATCATAACGAATGCGAAACTTTCATTAAGGGAAACATTGTTTTCCGTAAGAATCCATGAAAAACAGGGCAATCCGTTCCCTTCCGAAAAAAAAAAAATACTCAAACGAATTTATAATAATATAATTTATTATTTATTATACATGCTTTATTCCCTAAGTTTACTATCTAAACACAGTTCTCTTAGTTATCTAACTATGCTTCATAATTTGACGACACTGAGACGCAGTAATATAGTTAAATAAATTTTAACGCAGACAGCTGCATGAATTATCAGCGTGATGCTTCTCGGTATAGATGCAATAATTTCCCATGTTTTCTTATTCCTAGTATTTATTAGTTTTCTTATTTTTTAATTTTATACTTTTCTACATTAAAATTTGATTGAGATATATTCACCTAAAAGCTTCTAGGTGGCATTATGGGTTTCCGTTAGAACTTCAGATGTGTTTCGGAATTATTTTATACCTAGTGTTTGGGAAAAAATAATGACTCGCATTAAAGAACTTATCAAAGAGACGTCATAAATAAGTTGAACAAAAAGGGAGTCAAGGTTTAATCCACACAACATTAGTGTGTTTATTCTAATTTAGAGACTTGTTTTGGGAAATTTCTGAGGTACAATTCTTTTAGAATCTGTGAAAAACAATGAAACGTTGATAAAAAAAAATAATGACTGTTTTTTTCATTTAAAAAAATAAAAATTTGGAAATAGGGTTTATATCGCAGTTATTGAATGATGCGAGAATTTTCTGTATCTTGAACATGAAAACAAATCAATTCTCATCCTTTTTTTGAACATCCATACAAACAAAAATAAACAATAACCTTTTTTTATTTTAATTAAAATAAAATGATTTGACGAAAAGACTATTTGTAGTGATAATTTAAAATTAAATTTAAATTGACAATATCTTTAAGTTATTTCCATTAAATACGATAACTGGAAAGCTTGACTTTTTAGTAAATGATTATTAATAGAAAACTAATTTATAACAGAAATGATTAATTTACAGTTATTATTTGAGCAATCAGAGTTAAAGTATGCTATTCATTAAAGCCTTGTTGTGATATTTAAAAAATGTTCATTTTTACAATAGTTATATGGAATTATTAAATATTTCTTTTTCAAATCAATTTAATTTCATTAAATATTTCTATTAAAATTTCATTCCATTTTATGACAATTTATAGAATTGCATGATTATGGCATATCCATCTAATAAAGTGAAAATGTAAATATGAAGTATAATTTAGAATATAATGATATACTTTGCTTTGAGACTAATCCTTTATCCACACTCACTCAAAAGTAGCATTTTTCTCTTTAATATAATTTAATTGTCTCTTTCACGAAATGCAATTTGAACTGTTAGTCTATTTTAAGATATTTCCTTTTTTTTATACTTTTAATTTTAAAGTTTTTTATTTCAATTTCGAGCAATTTGCAGTTATAAAGAAAAAGAAAGCCAGGAGCAGGAATCGAACCTGCGATCACATCCGTGAACAGGTGACGCTCACCCATCGAGAAAATTGGCCTGAAACTTAATTGACAAACGCCGGCCCCAAACTTCTTACACAACAGCCTAGAAACCGACGTTATTTCGTAATTGCCAACACTTTATTGGACATCTTTACTCGATTGCCGAAATCACTTTCGGTCTCGACGGAAGATGTTTCATCGGTACTACGGAGCACTTACTCAACTTATCTTCGTTTTCAGCAATTATTATTATTTTTTGCATTTTTCACGTGTGAAGAAATATTCCTAGACGTATTAAAGCCATGCCAGTATATCTCGGTAGGGCGTTTCAAGCCTGATGCCATAACCACTCGGCCATCCTGGACATGCAGCCACGATTGTACTGAAAAAGCAAATCATGTTATGATATATACAGTAGTCCTTGATACAAAAGCATGATCTGTTCCCGAATCATAACGAATGCGAAACTTTCATTAAGGGAAACATTGTTTTCCGTAAGAATCCATGAAAAACAGGGCAATCCGTTCCCTTCCGAAAAAAAAATACTCAAACGAATTTATAATAATATAATTTATTATTTATTATACATGCTTTATTCCCTAAGTTTACTATCTAAACACAGTTCTCTTAGTTATCTGACTATGCTTCATAATTTGACGAAACTGAGACGCAGTTATATAGTTAAATAAATTTTAGCGCATACAGCTGCATGAATTATCAGCGTGATGCTTCTCGGTATAGATGCAATAGTTTCCCATGTTTTCTTATCCCTAGTATTTATTAGTTTTCGTATTTTTTAATTTTATACTTTTCTACATTAAAATTTGATTGAGATATATTCACCTAAAAGCTTCTAGGTGGCATTATGGGTTTCCATTAGAACTTCAGATGTGTTTCGGAATTATTTTATACCTAGTGTTTGGGAAAAAATAATGACTCGCATTAAAGAACGCATCAAAGAGACGTCATAAATAAGTTGAACCAAAAGGGAGTCAAGGTTTAATCCACACAACATTAGTGTGTTTATTCTAATTTAGAGACTTGTTTTGGGAAATTTCTGAGGTACAATTCTTTTAGAATCTGTGAAAAACAATGAAACGTTGATAAAAAAAAATAATGACTGTTTTTTTCATTTAAAAAAATAAAAATTTGGAAATAGGGTTTATATCGCAGTTATTGAATGATGCGAGAATTTTCTGTATCTTGAACATGAAAACAAATCAATTCTCATCCTTTTTTTGAACATCCATACAAACAAAAATAAACAATAACCTTTTTTTATTTTAATTAAAATAAAATGATTTGACGAAAAGACTATTTGTAGTGATAATTTAAAATTAAATTTAAATTGACAATATCTTTAAGTTATTTCCATTAAATACGATAACTGGAAAGCTTGACTTTTTAGTAAATGATTATTAATAGAAAACTAATTTATAACAGAAATGATTAATTTACAGTTATTATTTGAGCAATCAGAGTTAAAGTATGCTATTCATTAAAGCCTTGTTGTGATATTTAAAAAATGTTCATTTTTACAATAGTTATATGGAATTATTAAATATTTCTTTTTCAAATCAATTTAATTTCATTAAATATTTCTATTAAAATTTCATTCCATTTTATGACAATTTATAGAATTGCATGATTATGGCATATCCATCTAATAAAGTGAAAATGTAAATATGAAGTATAATTTAGAATATAATGATATACTTTGCTTTGAGACTAATCCTTTATCCACACTCACTCAAAAGTAGCATTTTTCTCTTTAATATAATTTAATTGTCTCTTTCACGAAATGCAATTTGAACTGTTAGTCTATTTTAAGATATTTCCTTTTTTTTATACTTTTAATTTTAAAGTTTTTTATTTCAATTTCGAGCAATTTGCAGTTATAAAGAAAAAGAAAGCCAGGAGCAGGAATCGAACCTGCGATCACATCCGTGAACAGGTGACGCTCACCCATCGAGAAAATTGGCCTGAAACTTAATTGACAAACGCCGGCCCCAAACTTCTTACACAACAGCCTAGAAACCGACGTTATTTCGTAATTGCCAACACTTTATTGGACATCTTTACTCGATTGCCGAAATCACTTTCGGTCTCGACGGAAGATGTTTCATCGGTACTACGGAGCACTTACTCAACTTATCTTCGTTTTCAGCAATTATTATTATTTTTTGCATTTTTCACGTGTGAAGAAATATTCCTAGACGTATTAAAGCCATGCCAGTATATCTCGGTAGGGCGTTTCAAGCCTGATGCCATAACCACTCGGCCATCCTGGACATGCAGCCACGATTGTACTGAAAAAGCAAATCATGTTATGATATATACAGTAGTCCTTGATACAAAAGCATGATCTGTTCCCGAATCATAACGAATGCGAAACTTTCATTAAGGGAAACATTGTTTTCCGTAAGAATCCATGAAAAACAGGGCAATCCGTTCCCTTCCGAAAAAAAAAATACTCAAACGAATTTATAATAATATAATTTATTATTTATTATACATGCTTTATTCCCTAAGTTTACTATCTAAACACAGTTCTCTTAGTTATCTGACTATGCTTCATAATTTGACGAAACTGAGACGCAGTTATATAGTTAAATAAATTTTAGCGCATACAGCTGCATGAATTATCAGCGTGATGCTTCTCGGTATAGATGCAATAGTTTCCCATGTTTTCTTATCCCTAGTATTTATTAGTTTTCGTATTTTTTAATTTTATACTTTTCTACATTAAAATTTGATTGAGATATATTCACCTAAAAGCTTCTAGGTGGCATTATGGGTTTCCATTAGAACTTCAGATGTGTTTCGGAATTATTTTATACCTAGTGTTTGGGAAAAAATAATGACTCGCATTAAAGAACGCATCAAAGAGACGTCATAAATAAGTTGAACCAAAAGGGAGTCAAGGTTTAATCCACACAACATTAGTGTGTTTATTCTAATTTAGAGACTTGTTTTGGGAAATTTCTGAGGTACAATTCTTTTAGAATCTGTGAAAAACAATGAAACGTTGATAAAAAAAAATAATGACTGTTTTTTTCATTTAAAAAAATAAAAATTTGGAAATAGGGTTTATATC